>NC_089239.1:12619884-13869884 GCF_963924675.1 Phocoena phocoena | reverse complement strand
AATGTAGTTAAACCCTGGTAGGGGGGTGTCTCTCCCACACTCCCAGGCCCCTCCCAAGGTTCAGGATGAAAAACTAGAGTACACAACCGTAAAAATTAGAAAAGAACCAAAATCTTTAAGGCTAATAGCCTAGACCTAGAAGATGACCTTGACTATATAACCATTGTATTCATTACACAGAATATTTAAACTCTTCATGTGCATAGAATACCTGCCTCTGCTTTCACTGTGTCAAGCTCACCCTGTCTATGTGGTAGTAGTATTTGTCTGATACCTACGAACTAAAAAGGTACTTTTATCAACAAGGTTTCTCAAACACATTACAAAACCAGCTTTGAGGAAATCTAGAGTGTTTCCTGGCAACAGCATTTGGAGTAGTAACTGTATTTTCTCATTGTGATCTTGGTCTGTTTACGTAACCAATGTAGTGACTCTTTGGTTCATCATTGGTGTTGTTTTCATTTGTAGTCTCTGTGTGACCCACCAGTGGCAGGGGGTCCCAAGCCCCTTTCCTTTCCTTTTTGCATTTGTCTTTTTGTAGAATTGCCAGATAAAATACAAGACACCCAGTTCAATTTGAATTTCAAATAAACAAATAATTGTGTCTCTTAAGTATGGTTCATGCATTATTTGGCATATATTTACTGCAAAAAAAATATTATTTATCTGAAATTGAAACTTAACTGAACATCCTAGGGGTTTTGGCTTTGCTTTGTTTTGTTTTACTGAATCTGGCAACCCTATCGATTTGGTTGTGGAAAATCGCTTTCAGCATGTAAATTCTTCTAGATTTCACCATCTTTCACGTGGAATGGCACCTTTTTTCCCCTCATCCTCTACTTTCCAAAAGAGGGCATCAAGGAATTCAACCTGCCTGCATGGTGGGTTTCTATTTAAGGCATCTTTATGATTATATTTAACCAGTAACTGTGCTTTGGCTAAATGTCTAACTTACAGTACTTGTAATTGTTTAATATTCAATAAAAACATTTTTAAAGTTTACTGTATGTGGGTAGCAGTTAGCTCTGAAGCGTTTTCATTTGCCTGTTTGTTCCTTTCAACCTGACCAACCTTAACGCAACTGACCTAAAACTGTCGGAAAATACGAATAACAGCTCCCTCTCATCTTCCTAGTGAGACCTGTGTGAAGGGCCTTAACCTCACCTCTGAGCCCACATGGGAGTCACTGAAATACAGCACTAGCAGGAGAAGCACAGCTGCCTTTTAGAAACATCTCCGCAGCGAATAACACCGACTCCCAGGGCAGCTTGAGGGGCAGCAAACTCCTATCCCTGCCCCCCTCCTCCTATCATACTGGGGAAGGGGGCAGGGAGCGGACTACCTGCCTGTGATGATACTGCCTTGGTTGTTGGGCCTCGTGTTAGAGGCAGCACACCCTATTAACAACACTTGTAAACCTTTATCATTGGGCACGGTTCACTTTCCTATTACTTTATAATCATAAGACAGTACAGCGGGCCTCCAAGCTGAAGGAGGACCTGGCATTATATTGGGAATAATAAGAGGTCATCTGTTCCCATTGTTGGGACCTGGCTGCCAGATTTGCTGCTTGGCATCTACTCTGAAGACCTGGACCTAGAACGAGCAGAAGCGGAAGGGGGTGGTGTGTGACTTCATTTGACCAATCCCCACCTGCCCTATAGGGCTAGTAAAAGGTCTTTATGTAAGATAATGTGTAGGTGACATGTTCATTTTGTCAGTACGATTCTTGGCATACTTTACATAGCCAAGGACTGATTAGAAAAGTAAGTCTGTTCATCTCCACTTTCATAATTCTGCTCACAAATCAGGAGTACGTGATACAAAGCATAAGGTAAATTAGGTGTTTGGGATCAACAGCTACACACTACTATATATAAAATAGATAAACAAGGACCTACTGTGTAGCACAGGGAGCTATATTCAATATCTTGTCATAACCTATAATGGAAAAGAATCTGAAAAAGAATATATATCTGAATCACTTTGCTGTATACCTGAAACTTAACACAACATTGTGAATTAACTATATTTCACTTTTTTTTTAATGGTTTAAAAAAAAAAAAGATAACCATGCCGTGGATGCACATCTGCGGCCGTATGAAGAGGCTGGAGTTGCCGAGAAGCCATGGTTGCCGTGGGCCACTCAGTTGCTTCACAGCTCCCAGGAAGTTCTACGGGGACTCTGGTTCTCTACTTTTCTATCTACCAAGTAGGAATACTTTCTGCCAAATAGTTGTTTAATAGGAATATTTGGAAGATATACAAGATAACACAAATCAAGTGTTCTTGGGGTCCTAGGAGAAAACAAGTTTAACAGTGAGAGGCTTAGGCGACCAGGTAGTCTGTTAAGTGCAACAAGTTTGCTGAAAGACCGTGTAGGATGAAGACACCACCTCTGCCCTCAGACTGCCTAAGTTCATGGCCTGGCTCTGCCACTTACACACCATGTGACCTGCGGAAGCTCCCAAGGTGCCTCAGTCTCCCCACCTTCAAAATGAGTCTCCTACTACTACTAGCTCAGAGAGTTGCTGTAAGAATTAAATCGTGTTTTCTGCTGGATTGGAACCCAGGTACTAGAGAGTAGACCTGGACCTCCAAGACACACAATGAGCAGCTGCTGATTTAGGCTGTGCTTAACTAGTTCTCTCTAAAAACAGAATGCTCTGGTGTATTTCAAAATGGTTCCTTTCTCTCTCCCACTGCATCAAAGCACAAGGAGATTTTTCTCCAATATTTACTATTTGAGCTCCTGGAAATAAATCTCACACAACTGTAGTGGACCCTGATGACTGTGTCCCCCTGGAGTTTTGAACTTAGAGTTGTCCACATTCAGCCTCCAGCAATTCATCAATTACAGTTCTTGTTTTCCTTCCGGTACTGGTTCCCAGAGAAGTTTCTGCTCGTGAGTCTCTGCTCCAGTAAATTGTTATTCTGGGTATTCGCCTGTCAAATTCTCCAATCCTGGGGACAGCAGTTTCCCCTGTGTCCTTACCACTCTTACGTATTCTAGAAAAGTGGGTTTTTCAGCCTGGGTTTTGACGTGTTGTTAGGAGTAGCACCTTCCAAGCTCCTTACATCAGAACTGGGACCCCCAGACCACAATGACTTCTTAAAATATAACACTAAAGGCATGATCTACGACAGAAGGAAACTGATAAGCTAAATTTTTATTAAAATTAAAAACTGTTCTGCAAAACATACTGGGTAGAAAATGAGAAGATAAGCCACAGACTGGGAGAAAATATTTGCAAAAGATAAAGCATTGCTATCCAAACTATACAAAGAACTTGTAAAACTCAAGAAAATGAACAACCTGAGTAAAAAATAGGCCAAAGACCTGAACAGACACCTCACCAAAGAAGATGAACAGATGACAAATAAGCATACGAAAAGATGCTTAACTTGTGGTATTGGGTAAATGCAAATTTTTAAAATAACATACCATTACACACCTATTAGAATGGCCAAAATTTGCAACACTGACGACACCAATTGCTGGTGAGGATGTAGAGCAACAGGAACGCTCATTCATTGCTGGTGGGCACACAAGATGGTACAGTCACTTTCGAAGACAGGCCGTTTCTTACAAAACTAAACATACTCTTACCATATGCTTCAGCGAAAGTGCTCTTTGATATTTACTCAAAGGTGTGGAAAACTTATGTCCACACCAAAACCTGCACATAGATGTTTATGGCAGCTTAATTCACAATTGCCAAAACTTGAAAGCAACCAAATGCCCTCCAGTAGGTGAATGGATAAATAAACTGTGGCATATCCAGACAGTGGAATATTTATTCATCGCTAAAAAGAAATGAGCTATCAAGCCATGAAAAGACATGAAGGAAACTTGAAAGTTAAGTGAAAGAAGCCAATCTGAAAAGGCTACAGTCTGTATGATTCCAACTGTATGACATTTTGGAAGAGGCAAAACTATGGAGACAATTAGAAAAGTGGTTGCCAGAGGTTTGGAAGGGAGAGAGATGAGTAGGTGAGCGCAGAGGGTTTTCGGAGCAGTGAAAATACCTTGGTGATACTGTAATAGTGAATACACGTCATTAGACAGTTATCAAAACCAACAGAATGTACAACACCAAGAGTGAACCCTAATATAAACTGTGGGCTTTGAGTGACTGTGACGTGTCAGCGTACATCCATCAGTTCTAACAAATGGACCACTCTGGTGGAGGATACTGGTTAAGTAGGAGGCTGTGCACGTGTGGGGCAGGCGTGTATGAGAAGTCTCTGAACTTTCTGCTCAATTCCGCTGTGAAACCAAAACTGCTCTAAAAGATTTAAGTCCATTTTAGAAAGAGAGAGAAGGATAGAAACATGTACAGTCAAAGTGTATACATACATACTTTCTCTTTTCGTTGAGAGAGAAGACATAGAGATGCACATGAAGAAATAAATATTAAATAAAGAAAAATAGTTAATTAATTCCTCCTTTGACTTCAAGGAGGTGAATAGTGTAAACATATGTTAAAGAAACTTGGTATTTTTAATTAGTTTAAAACTGGGGCGAGGGACTTTCCTGGTGGCGCAGTGGTTAAGAATCCGCCTGCCAATGCAGGGGACGCGGGTTCGAGCCCTGGTCCGGGAAGATCCCATAGGCCGCGGAGCAACTAAGCCCGTGAGCCACAACTACTGAGCCCACGTGCCACAACTACTGAAGCCCACGTGCCTAGAGCCTGTGCTCCGCAACAAGGGAAGCCACCACAAATGAGAAGCTGCGCACTGCAACGAAGACCCAACGCAGCCAAAATTAAATAAATAAAGAATAAATAAATATATAACTGGGGAGGACAGAGGGAAAAAGCAAATATTCTCTATGTTTCCTCCACTTTGAGCTCAGAACCCGGTTTTGTAGACCAGTGCTCCAAAGTTCAGACCCTGGAGAAGCGTGAGGAAAAGAGAACAGTTAGCCAGACAAGTCTTCTCCCAGGCACTCACTCAGTGTTTGACATTGAAATAGAACTGATGTTCCCTTCGTGGCACTGGGGACCAAGCTACAAGGTGAGCAGCTGTGTTCTCTATCTAAATATTCTTTAAAATAAGACAGGAGAGTGTTTACAAAAAGAATTGAAAGCAGGGACTCAAAAAGATATATATGTTTTAAACTATTATAAGTAATAGTCAAAAGACAAATGACAAACTGGGGGAGATATTTGCAATTCAGACTCTAGACAAGGGGGCTAATCTCTTTCATAGAGAAAGAGTTCCTGAAAATCTGTAAGATAAAACAAATTAGGTAAAAGTCATGGACTTGTGCAATCTCATAATAAAAGAAATGTAAGTTAAAATAATAAGAAGTTAACACAAGTTACCTCTCAGATTGACAAAGCTCAGGAATTTTTATAACAAAGTGGTGGTGAGTGTTTGGGTAAAAAAGCAGTGGGTGGGGGAGAAGTTACATAAATATAAACACACTGTACCTTCATGTCCTTACTCATAAATGATTCTCCCAGAATATCTTCTGGGTGAGTATGTCAAAATCTGGTAACACTGGTAAACACGGGTAACCTGGGTGTTGAGAGATAGTTGAGAAGGAGGCATTTTATCATATACACGTCTATATTTTTAAAACGTCTGATCTGTGTGAATAAATTAGCTACATAAAGAAATTAGGAGTGAGTCAAATCATTTATCATTTGACTTGAGGGGATTTCCACAATGCATTGAGGGAAGCAATATGCAGAAAATTGTGTATCGTAGGATCTTGTTTTTATAAAGCAAAGAATACCAAATAAAATCCCTATATGTAGTTATACATGTAGATACATGGTATATGTGCTTTATACCATATAATACAATACATTATATTGTATACAACTCTATGAGCACGGAAAGATAAGGAAGGACACGTGATCGTTAACAGTGGTTGTCTGCAGAATCTGGTGGAGGGAGGGAGGGAGCTAAGTAAAAAGAAAGTATTCTTTAACAATATGGCTGACACTTTTGAAAGAAATAACTCTGTGTGTGTATGTGTGCGTATATATATATTTTTTTATGTCTTTCTGTCTAGAACATAGAACAAAGAAAAACATCACCTGCAAGCCACAAAGAAGTATAGAACATGAAAGCATGTGTATGTATATATGTATGTATGTATATATACATGCACCCACATATATATAGAAAGATGGTCATGGAACGTTGAGGGTGATTGTAACAGAGACACAGGATTTCAGAAGACTTTTTGCTTTCTAATATTTAGATTGTGTTTGAATTTTTTTTTTTTTTTTTTTGCAGTACGCGGGCCTCTCACTGCTGTGGCCTCTCCTGTTGCGGAGCACAGGCTCCGGACGCGCAGGCTCAGCGGCCATGGCTCACGGGCGCAGCCGCTCCATGGCATGTGGTATCCTCCAGGACCGGGGCACGAACCCGTGTCCCCTGCATCAGCAGGCGGACTCTCAACCACTGCGCCACCACGGAAGCCCTGAATTTTTCGATAAAGCTATTTTACTGTGGGAAGGGAAGAAATTGAAACAAGGATAATATTGTTTTTTAATCATGTGGCTCAGTAATTCAAGGCCTCTCCTTTAAATTTAGAGTCTGATTTCCAAGTGAACTGCTTTAATCTGTTTGGAAACTGAAAAGCAAGAGCAATCATCTCAGAAATGAAAAAGGTTGTGATGATGATGGCAGAGCTGTAAATGTGCAATTCTGCCAGTGCTTCTGCTATTTTTCCCTATTTGCTCAGAATGTTGGAAGAGAATCTTTTCCATTGGGAGATGGAAATGAAGAGGATTGGGGAAATGCCTCTTTGCTTCTCTTGCTGGATCTCTTCAAAGCCATGGAATATATATATATATATATATATATATATATATATATATATATATTTTTTTTTTTTTTTTTTTTTTTTTTGTGGTACGCAGGTCTCTCACTGTTGTGGCCTCTCCCATTGCGGAGCACAGGCTCCAGACGCACAGGCTCAGCGGCCATGGCTCACGGGCCCAGCCGCTCCATGGCATGTGGTATCCTCCAGGACCGGGGCACGAACCCGTGTCCCCTGCATCGGCAGGCAGACTCTCAACCACTGCGCCACCAGGGAAGCCCATGGATTATATTTTAAATGGGGTTACATTGTTGTAAACAAATATCCAGAATCGACATTCAGCCTAATTACAGAATTCAACCTATAAATCTACCGTCATATTTCTATTACTTAATGGTCAGGTGTTCTCTATGATTGAAAGATAAATCCCCAACTGTTACTTAAAATAAAAAGGAGACATACACAGACATACCAGACAAGCGGTAACCAAACGAATGTAGACATGGTATTATTGATTCCAGACAAAGTGGAATGGAACATTACCTGGAAAACAAGAAGCATCACCTACAAGCCACAAGAAGCCGTATCAAGCACGACTTCATGCATGCAAGGCAACATCGGAACACAGAAAACACAAACTGTTAAAATCTTCCACTATGATTCTGATTGCATCAAATCCTCCTCGTATTTTTAATTCATTCCTCTAAGAAACTGACAAAATAAAAATGAAAATATCAGGGAGTTGAATATCATATTTAACTAACTTGAACTTTGTACCCAAAAGCAGAGACTGTACATTCTTTTTGAATGTCTTTGAAACATTTAAAATAATTGACTTAGCTAACATCTCAAATAGTATCCTGTTATCAGGGAGGAAGAAAATTTCCTCTACCTTTCTACGTTACTCTGGCTGGTCTAAGAATTAAATTGACATGAGATAGATTAACAGGAGAAAATCACACAAAAGTTGAATGACACGTATCCATGGGAGAGACCCAGGAAAACTGAGTAACTCACCAAAATGGCTGAAACCCTCACCTTAAAGACCATCTGCAGCTAAAGATAAAAGAGGATGTTGGGGGTACTGATTGGGGACTTCAGAGGGGAGGAAGGCAATTTATATGGAGATGGAAAAGCAAATGTTTGGTAAATAAATGTTTGCTGGGCCTGCAGAGACAGTGGGACCCAGGAATTTTAACAAGCTGACTTTGCTGAGTTCCTCCTTGTCTACTAGGTTATCTATGGTGATGCTTCCTTCCTGGAACAGGTCCTCTATCTGCATTCTTTAGGGGAAGCTCAAAGTTTCTTCCTGAGTCTTTTGTTCCTTGATTACTTCCAATTCGAAATAATCTGCATGGCAAAAAGACATTTAGGGGTGGCAAACTTTGCTATCGGCACTGTCAAACACATACATTTATAAAATGCATAAATAAAAGTCTTGAAGTAATTACACCAAATGGCTCATTTTGGTTACTGAAAGTAAAAGAAAGTGGGGTGTAGGGCAGGGATATGGAGACGGAGGAACTTCCATTTTTCCTTGTATGTATTTGTGTTCTTTGAAGTTTGGGGCAGTGAACATATGTATTCATATTCGTGTATTTTCATGTATTTATCATTAAACAAATTTACTGGTGTATAATTTACGCATTTTAAGTGTAAAAGTCAGGTTTTGTTTGTTTAGTAAATTTACTAAATTTAAGAGTTGTACAACCACCCAAAGTGGTGATGCAGAGTCAGCTTCGGAACACTATGATGGAGATGCCTGGAACTCCAAGGTCAAGTTCCGGAGCTTTTCCACTGAACTTCCCCATGGCAACTAGTGGGGAGCCAGTTTCCTCAGCTACTGTTCTGGTTAAGAATAGATTCCCTGCTTTCACGAGAGACTTCAGCACCATTTCCAGAAGATCGTCAGGGCTCCCTCTTCTTCTGTCTGTGCTGTCAGCAGTGAGCTCCCTGGAACTCCTATGGGTCCTTGGCTAATTCCTGCACAATGAAGTGCACACTTCTTCAACCGCTGGGTCCTTGGGCTGGACCAAATCTTTACGGAACAAGTCATGAAATCCGCAATCTCTAGGGTAAGAGACGACTTTTCTCTAAAGGAAAGTACGTGTTGGAGAAACTGTCCCTTTCACCTTGTTTTTAACTTGTCCATCCAGCCTCTCTCTTCCAGGAAGAGAACTGGTCAGATCTCAGGACACCTACTGGACTACATTTTCCCCACTGGGTAAGGTCCTCACACCTCAAGATTAGCACATTCATCTTATTCTTTCTCCTGCTACAAAGTCTGCACCTTCCCCTCTTCACCTGCAGCTAAGAAGCTAACTTAGTGTGGGGCTTGCTCTGTAGACAGAGCTCTTTCATGTTCATGGGGTGAGAAGGTCTAAGCTGGCTTGTCAAACTCAGCTCTTATCTAAGACCCACTGTTGGGAGGTAGCAGATGTGTGCCCACATGACAGATGTTACTTGCTTCTAACATCCTTGGATGAAAATCCCAGTCTAAACCTCCCCAGCCCTGTAGCTCTATGTGCCTCCAGAGATCCAGGGAAAAGAATCTTAGCAGGGGCTTGTGGGGATGCGTCAGTCTTACCCAGAGATCCTGGGTAAGACCTTTGTCTGCCTGTCCCAGCCTGGCCGCCAGACACAGGGTTTCAGTACTGTCCACTGGTCGTGGAGGATCCAGAACAATTCTGACTGTTCATATTGTGCGCTCACTTGGTCCCTGTGCCACTCACTGTGCAGCAGGAAAGACACCTCAGGTGGACCTGAACAAACCTGACGTAAGCGCTAATGGGGAGAGGCGGGGAGCTGAAATCGGTGGTGACATCAAATGCTCCTGCCTTTATTTCCTCCTCCGAATGTGCTTTTTCAGCTTTCTACTTTCCAGCATTTTTTTACCTAAGGTTAGGTTTATCTTGTGATGCTTTCTGGATCACATGGGGCCAATATAGCATAAGCAGACAGTATGCATAGTGGTTAAAAGCTGTGTTTTGGTCCTTGGACGAGGTCTTCGATGACCAATGTCTCTGGATTAGGGGTGAAATTTGCATTTTCAGGTTTCCTAGGTAACTCTCTGTTTATTGGTGTGGTGGTTTGAAAAATGGCTCTGTGTGTGTATGTGTGCGTATATATATATATTTTTATTTTTTGGGGGGGGGGTATGCGGGCCTCTCACTGTTGTGGCCTCTCCCGTTGCGGAGCACAGGCTCCGGACGCGCAGGCTCAGTGGCCATGGCTCACAGGCCCAGCCGCTCCGCGGCATGTGGGATCCTCCCGGACTGGGGCACGAACCCGCGTCCCCTGCATCGGCAGGCGGACTCTCAACCACTGTGCCACCAGGGAAGCCCACTACGATGAATTTTTGACATTCCTTCCATCCAGAGGCAGGGTTTGGCTCGCCTCCCCTTGAACCTGAGCAGGCTTGAAACTGCTACAACTGATAGAGTTGAGAGGAAGTGATGCTCTGTGACTTCTGAAACCAGACCCTAGAAGGGGGTGGAGCGTCCACCTTGCTGGCTGGAATACTCGCTGGAGTTCTCATCCGTCTTGTATGGACTCTGACTGCTCGACTGGAGAGGGTGCATGTAGGCGCTCAAAGCGACAGTCACAACTGAATTGTGAGTCTGTGAGTCGACAGCCAGATCAGCTGCCAGTCCTGTGAATGAGCCGTTTGGATGGTCAGCCTGGCCGAACCCCCAGGTGACAGCAGCCCAGCCAACAGTGGCCGCAGGAGAGACCCCAGTGAGAACCACCCAGCAGAGCCTTTCCCGGCTTTCTAATCTCCAAATTTCTGAGCAAAGGAAAATGGTTGTTGGTACACACAACTAAGTCCTTGGGCAAGTTGCTACAGTAATAGTGATGTGATCAGAATAATTACGGGCTGCGGGTTGTTATAAACAGCAGGGGATTGAAGGGAAGGGAGACGCTAGAGGTCAAGCCTGTATCAGGCAGTCCTGAAACCAGCTGTAAGTCAGAATCTCTTGGGGGGGGAGTTTGTGTAGTCCCTGACTCAATGTCTTAGATGAGCCCAAGAATCTCTATTTTTAAAATAATCTCCTATAAAAAAATTAAAACTATTTTTATCACAATAGTGATAGATGCCCAGTACAAAAGGATATAAATCTTACCCCCCAACCTTGTGACTCTCCCTTTTCTTTTTTTGACTTTTCCTGCATATTTGTTTCTTCAGATGAAATCAGGATCATTTTGCCATGTTCCTCCCAAATCCTGTTGGTGTTTTGATTGAGATGATATTAAATGCATAGGCTAATTTATGGAGAAATAAAATCTTTTCAATACTGAGTCTTTTCATCCAAGAACACAGTATGTCTTTCAGATTTTTTCAGATGTTCTTCTATGCCCCTTGGTAGCGCTTTACCATGTCCATCAGCTAGGTCTTGTCTATCTCTGGTAAAGTTTACTGTAGGCAGTTTATCTTTAAGCTGATATTGTAAATGGGATCTACTACTTCTATTTTATTTTTAATTGATATTTTCATATAGGAAAGCTATTGATTTTTTTCATGTTCATTTTGCAATCAACCACTAGCTGATTTCTCTCATTTCTGATAGTTTTTCAGTTGATTCCCTGGTGTTTTTCAGATACATATCATCCGCAGATAATTTGGGCTCACACTTTCCAAACTGTATACCTCATTTCTTTCCCTTGCTAATTGCATTGGCCAGTGCTTCTAAAATAATGTTAAATAACAATGACACAGTGGACATACATGTTTACTAATATGATTTTGGTTTACAATTTGGGAAATTTGTACCAATGGAATCTGATAGAAGCAACGCCCAGATCAGCATTGGGGAACCACTGACATATCATCTTCATCCATGTATTTCTTCTGTCTGGAAGCATATTGCTATTTCCATGCTACAGGGTATGAGAGAACATGAGGTCCGTAAAACTTCCTAAGATTCTGTGAGCCAGGATGGACCCCCTTGTTATTGATGGGGAAGGGTGTGGTAACTCCTTGTATAGTCTTTGGTTATAGCCCTAGTCACTTGTGCTTTAGGCTGTTTAAGATTGACTTCTCCCACCTGGGAACCATCCTTATCACTCCATCCTGTACTTGGCACAAAGGAGACTCTCAGATGAAGGACATCTGTCTCTTATCCTTCACTTCGTCCTGTCTCTCTGACTAGAGAAATCAGGTTCTTGAGATTCCTATCTGCCTTCTCCTGTCACCTTCCTTGAGTGGTGTTTAGGGAGCTCACAGATCTGACCAGCCTGTCTCCACGGGAGACGGTACACAGTGCACAAGATTATCAAATGACCCAGATCTTCCAAGCCATGATATCAGCACAATTTTTCAGGAAAGGATAAACCAAGCCAGAGGTGGTTGAAAATGTATTTATTTTTCTTCAAATGATCTTTTTTTCAAGCAATAAATAAAAACTGACATGTTTGACTTATCTAAAAAACAAAACCAAACAAAAAATCCCCTAGACTATATACATCCTACAGAAAAACAAGCATATCAAATGTAGAAATGACATCACTCTGAAAGATGGGGCTATTTACAGAAGTTACAAGTATTGCATTGCTCTGTCTTGAAGAAGCCTCTTTCTCCTAGGACTCATAAACTCTAAGGGAGGGCAGGGTCCTCTTCAAAGAGGTGGCACTCTCCATCCTTCTCGACAGACAGGGGAACTTTCAGGGAAGAACATCGACATCCAGACACTGTATTCGGTTTCCTAACAAGGCTCTGCACATCAGCTGGCTTTCAAGGGGCCTGAAAGGGCCCCTCGTTCAGGAGGTCACGGGGCCCCTGAGCTCCTGACAGAAACCATCTTGCCCCTCAGCAGAGCTGAGGGGACTGACCATGAGACCACACTGAACTAGTGACAAACCCCTGGCTGTGGCTTCTGCCAGACAAGCCAGCTCCGTGTTATCAAGACCCAGGCTCCAAGAGCACCTTGCCATCCAGAAAGTAGCTTCCCAAACTTGGTTACCCACGGAAAGCACCTGGGGAGCTTTGAAACCTACTGATGCCTGGGTCCCTCCTCCAGAAATCCTGCTGTACTTGGTCTGGGATCGCCCGGTAGCAGGGTTTCAAAGCTCCCCAGCTGAGGCTGACGGGCAGCCAGGGCGAACCACTTTACCAACTAAAGGCTTGGCGGCCCCTCCAATCTCACAGCCCCTTCCCCTCACATTTGAATCACCCGTCCCACCTCCCTCTGCCCATCTTCCCGTGGATTCTACATTTTTTCTCATGGCTTCCCACCCTTTTGGGTAACTCTCTGGAATCGGGCTAGGATGGGTAACTGAGGAAAATGGTCTCAGGAGGCCACGACTGAGGCTGGGAGCTCCCGGCCACCGGCTCACAGGCGGCTTCAGCCGAATACTGCTCGGGGAAAGCTCCACGAACACACTTGGGTCACACAGAGATGCCGGGAGGGAACCGGCAGCATTCTCCAGTCTCTACGGAAGATCCAGAGTGCCTACTGCCTTTGTCAATGGCACAGTTGATCTTCGGTGTAAGTGGCAATGCTTTCCACCCATGACACATGTTTCGCGTCACCAGAAATCACTCCATGGGGAGACACCTGTTGAAACCCACTGGCCATTTGGACAGACCCTGCGGTGCTGTCTTCACTACAGCTATTCCAAGTCATCAAAGAGGCTTCTGATGGGGGAATAGTGACCCAAGTCCCTGTTTCCAATCAAGCCAATTTCCTATTTGATTTCTAAGAGTTTTGGGGCTGCTATTGTGTACAAAGAAAATGGCTTTATAAATAGTGGTTTGACGCTGTGACAGAAGACTTGAATTGGAAAGCAGGGAAAAGACCTGTCTGGCGCAGGTCCTGGGTTCCGACCGTGTGGTTGGGATCCAGTCTGGGAAAGCAGGATACACAAGTTTTGGCCAATGTACACTCATTCTGTAAAAAGCTACTTTCCCTCCTCTCTCAAGCAGTCCCTCCTGCAGGCCTATCTGCATGTGGGAACCCATGCTTTTTCAGACAGGGCTTGGGAAAGGCAGGACAAATGATGCCAACACAGGCTCATGTTTGTGGAAGGAAATGTAAGGAACCTGGTCCTGTCTGGGATGCGGGGCTAAGAAGGAGCATTCCAACACTATTCCAACCTTGAGGCTTGAAGTTATCTATGGGTGAGCAGGAATGTGCATCACTTAGATCCTCAGAAGACTAAAAAGAACCCAAAAAACAAAACCAAAAAGCATGCTCTCGCTTCTAGACAAGTTTGGAATTACCTCTAACCTGGTACTGGGTAACAACACTGTTCCACGATACTACAAATTAAATAACACGTGGTTTGTCCCGTCCTCCCTCCCCCCAAGCCCAACCCATCTCCTTCTTTCTCCAAAAGCCATTCCTCCATCTGGAAAGGGCCCTGAAAATGGCACTATCCCAAGAAAGGATTCTAAGATGGCACACAAGTGCCCTGGATGCCTGTCACAGAAGCCAAGCAGCCAGCTCCCCCACAGAGTCTGCCCGACTCTTCACTCACTCTCTCTTGCTGTCCTAGACTTCCAAGGGACCTGAAATGGGGTGTCCACTCCCTTCTTTTTATTCACCTATTCACTTTAAAAATATTCACCGACACCACGAATTTTAAGAACCCAAGAATTTGTTGGTGTACTTCATTCCAAGCAAACCCCCTAAAATTAAAAACTCTTGATTTATGTAAAAGAGAAAAAAGATGGTGCTTCCACTTCCAAAAGGATCCATTTCGGGTCTATCTCTCTTAGCTGGGTTCCCCCAATGGCCTTGCCAAATGATTCACTGCAGGAAAAGCTGAATTGCGCCCAATTTTTTTTACGAGCACCTTATATGATATGGCATTTATCACAGATGATATACAAGTTCTCAGGCAGGTCTATGAGAAAAATGCTTCCACCGCCACAGTGAGTTATTGATCACCAGAAACGGTTGTATTGTTGTGGTTTCAAATCGCTTCAGTGGCCCATGTGCCCAAGAACCAAGTGCGCTCCACGCTCCGTATTCGCGGATGCAGTATGCGCGGACGCAGTATCCGCGGATGCAAGAATCAGCGGATTTACGCATCCACGGATTTGGGTATCCGCGATGGAGGGAAGGGGTGCTGGAACCAATCCCCGGCAGATACCGAGGGAGGCTGTAATGAAAAAGTAGTCCCTTCCTTTCTTCCTCCTCCCACCCCACCCTGACTCCTTCTCAGCGGTAACAAACGCAAGCTGATCATGCGAACTTGTACACACCACTTACTTCCTAACTGCTTTGACGTCTGCATGCTATTGTGCTCTGCTGATCCACGTTAACATAAATATATTCTAAATTCACCATCACTAGACTCTTTGTACTTACATACTCTAAGGAAATTCTTAATAAATACTTTTATTTATTATTAAGCATAATTATTCACCTGTTGGTGGTGACTTAGAAAGGAAAACCATGTCCTAAAAGATTTCTTTAAAAAAAAAAAAAATCCTGTAACTACAACAACAACAAAAGGACCGAGCACACAGAACCAGGCACTTCTGGCGAACCTGTTTTTATCTTGTCCCTTTCCCTCCCCTCCCTCCCTTCCCCTCCCCCTCAACAGAACTGGGTGGGCACATTTGCCAGGATCTGCGGGTTTCCTAACTTCAAGCCTTACTGCTGAAAAAAATGAGGTAAGAAATTCCTATCTGAAAAGTAAAACTGACGCACAAACCAAAACCCAGGTCTTCCCTGCCTGCCGAGGAAGACATTATTGCTCTAAGTTGGAGTGTTGTGTTTGTTTGCGTTAAATATGTGTTCGAAGTCCTTATTGCCATTCTAGCTGGCCCCCCGGTTGGCCAAAGAGAGATGGATGGAAGGAGCTCTGTCGCCCCCTGCGGGCCAGTCCCGACCTGCTGCCCGCACAGGGCGCCACCCAACCCGTGCTGAGAGCCGATGGGTGTAGGGGAGGGAGGATTCGAGAGGCTCTAACAGCTGGGGGAGGTGGTGATGGGGCTGTGCAGATAGGGCAGGCTGCTGGGCGCCGGGTGCCCCCCGACGGAGACCGGGAAGCTGAAGACGAACTGCGACGTAGGGGTGGGAGTGGCCTTGCCCCGCTCGCGCAGCGGCCCCGACGGGCTGGCGGCCTCCACCGCGCAGGACGTGGCCAGCACCTGCGACTCGAACTGCAGCAGCTGCCCCATGAAGCTGAAGTTGGGCGAGATGATGCTCCGCCGCTGCTTCACGAACTCGAAGGCCTCCTCGAGCCTCACGCGCTTCTTCATCATCAGGTAGGCCAGGCAGATGGTGGCCGAGCGCGAGATGCCGGCCTGGCAGTGCACCAGCACGCGCCCGCGGCAGTCCTTCACCGCATCTGGGGCAGAGAGCGGCGCGCCGTTAGCGGCGCCCAGGTCCCCATCGTTCCCGGAAGGCGGCTGCAGGCGGCCTCAGCCGGGACGAGGGTGCGGGGAGGACTGGAGAAGAGGGGGGCCTGCGGCTGAACCCCTGAAGGAACAGCGCCTCCCAGGCTGAGGCCGCACAGGGAGGAAACCCACGGGGGGAGGGCCTCTAGAGTTCCACCCCCGCTAGAGTATTTCGGAGAATTACTCAAACAAATGTACTACGCTTAGGAAATACGCCAGCTGAAGCTGGAGCAATCCCCGCACACACGGCAGAGTTTTCATTTGCAGGAACAAAAACAATGACCCAATCCTCCCTTTGTCTCCCTCCCCATCCCCAGAGTCTTATCCTCTCGGCACCTGGGGACATCCAAGGAAAAGGTCCTTGACTCTGTAAGCTAACAGCACCTGCTGTTTGCCTAGGTCCGTCAGACTATCCAGGGCCTGCACAACACCCCACGGGCAAGCCTTCCTACTGAGGAAGAGGGGAAACAGGCAGCCCCCCGCCCCCGGATATGGCCCTTCCTAAGTCCCTCCTTCCACACACCAGCTACACGTGGTTCCCTCTTCCCTCCCGTCCTCCCTCCGCCAGACCTGGGCCCAGCACCCTGGCCTGGGAGGACCCAGCACCCTGGCCGGAGCCAGCCTACCGATGTACTCGATGGCCACCATGAACCAGGAGCTGATGTCGGCCTTGTGGCTGTCCTCCACCGGGATGCACTTGTACTGGTAATGTCCTTCAAAGTGGTTCGGGCAGTCAGAGGAGACGTTCAGCAAGGCTGTGATCCCCAGGGCGTCCAGCATGTCTCGCCGGGCTGCGTGATAGGCGCTGCCGAGGTAGAGGAAGGGAAGGATCTCCACGGGACCCCCCTGCACCAGAGAGGGAAAACAAAGCGCCCCCCGCCCCCCACCGGCAAACGTCGTTAAGTGAAAGGCAACTGGGCATGGGGCTGGGACGTGTGGGGTGGGGAGAGGGAAGCCAGTCTCAGGTGGGCTTTCACGGGCCCTGGGGACACAGCCCATGGACCCGGCCCCTCCAGGTTTCCCGTGTGCCGCTCGGGCCCCGGCAGGGAGCGATGGGCTCTGGCCTTTCTGCTCTGCTCTACTCTGGGCCCCACCTGCTGGTTCAGGCAGACCACTTCCGCCGTGACAGATGAAGCTGGCCGTGCCCCACTGTTTGTGACGCGAAGAGCTTACACCCGCTACCACAGAGCTACGCGGCTTAGGCACTTATTCGGCTGGATACGCCTTCACTTGGCAGACGAAAAGCAGACGCCATGTCCACCTCACACACAAGAGGAGGCATCCTGGCAAAATGAGGTAACGCTGGCTTCACTAATGACACTTTTCTGAGTCAGATCAACACAAGTGATCTCGGATTTGGGGAGCAGAGTTGCTGGACCCCACAAATTCACTCCATTTCCATCTAAAGGAAAGGGCTGGAAGAGGTGGGCTTGTATGAAATGTAGTGGCATAAGCTGGTTTTCTTGGGAGAAGGGTTGGTTGATCATTTATGTTCATTTAGCATTTACAATTAACTTGTATGGGGGGCGGACAGCCGAACTGTTTTGAATCGGGCAGTCCACATGCTTCTGGCCTCCTTCCTTGCTTGTCTGCACAGAACTCTAGAGGCTAAGTCAGGGACATATGTGTTTATATTCTTTTCTTAGGTGAGGGTAATAAGAGAGGGAAGGGGAAGACGTCCAAGGAATAGTGGACTCCACATAACATCACACCCCGATACTCAACACATTCTCCCCACATTGAGGCACCGCGTCCAAAGCCTTTGACAAGCAGTCCTCTTCGCACCTGGTCGTGCAGTGGGGTGCCGCAGGAGCTGCAGCCCAGGTCCAAGGACTCGGCCGTGCTTGGGGGCACAGCAGGTGGGATGGCGGCCAGGGCCTTGGTTTTGGAACAGAATTCCGGGTACTCGGAGGAAAACCTCTCATAGCCACCTGTAAAGTAGAAAGATATTCAGGTTAATGGGGTCGCTGAGCCAGCAGGAAACCACAAAGAACTTGAATCCTACCCGATGGGGGAGAGCTGTTGGAAAGCTGCGGCTGGTTGTACCTACATTTGACACTGGGTGGCGCTGTGGGCCCAGAGAGAATGGCTATGGAGCCCTTTTTCCCCGGGATGCAGAGATTACATTCGGCCAAGACTGCATCCTGAAAGCGGGAATGAAAGCTTTAGGGACAAGACTTCGGATTGGGATGCAGATACACAAAGGAGGATGTGCAGGGGAGATGAAGAAGGGATAATTTCTTTACAGTGATGACAAAGAAAGAGGGAATAGCCACTGGGGGTTTCCATGAGCACTTCAGCTGGCCCCTGGGCCCTACAAAAATGTCTGTCATCCCCCAACTACAGGCCTTCTTTTAGAGAGGTTCTCCAATGTGGGAGAGAATAAAAAACTATTACCCTGGCATCGGCCCTTCTGGATCTCAGCAACAGAACAGATGCCAACTGCACGGCCCCATGAACAGCTGTTCCATGGACATGGGGCCAAAATGAGAGCAAACGGGCTTAAATCTAAATAAATCCCTCTTGCTACATACAGGTTTGGGGCAAGGGAGGATTTCCTGACCTGAGAGTTGCTAAGCCCTGGAATGGTTCTCTGTGGGGTCGTCTTCCAGGGAAGGAAGGTCGTTTAAGTAAAAAGAGAGAAACGGCCAACTTCTCTGCAATAGTGTCAGTGCCATTCAGGAAAGGGCTGGCTGGCCGGGCGGACGTGGGCAGAGATGCGGGCAGAGATTCAGGTAGAGGCAGGCAGTGAAACACACCAAGAAGAGAGACATTCAACCTGTATCTCTGATTTTCTTGTGATCTCTGGGACTTCCCTTTGCGGGACACTTACCATCTATTGTCAAGGTTTGGCCCTGCTTGTATTTTTATTTTTGCAGTTTCTGTTGGACCAAAAATGGATTATAAATGAATTCAGTAGGGTCTGCGGGTTCTGGAACCACCACTCAACTGATGGTCACGTAGGCAGCTAGCCCGTTACGTCTTTATGACTAAGTGAGAGGGTGGGTGCCACTGTTCCAGATCACCACTGTGCAAAGCAATTTTCCAACATGTGACGGTTAGTCAATTACTTGCCCTGAATCCCAACCCTAGAAACTTCCGCTTTGGAGAGGAAAGAAAATTATGTTTGCCACATCATTAAGGCTTCCAGAAACAGGGCAGACATTTTTTCCTCTCTGACTGGAGGCCTCCTATTTCCCCCACTCCCTCCCTCAGGCTATAAATGGATATTTCTCTGGTCCCAGGCCCTGGCTCCCGCTGAGTCATAATGACCAGCCTCCCTGGAGGGAAAACCTGCTAGAGGGGCCAGTACTGCCCGCCTTCAGATGTGCTGGTGGCCTCAGTGGACTTTTCATTGCAGGAGCGGCCTCCCTCCCGTTATCACCCCCATCTGTCCCCTTGCCCTATAAAGCTGTAAACACCGCTGCCCCAAGTGCGGTGTGTGCGGGAAGAAAAGCCAGCAAGTGCCTCTAGCTGAAGTCCCTGGGATGGGAGACTTCGGGAGATGCTGCCCTTTGGAGAAAGCGGAAGGAGAAATGGGTCACTCAACCAACGGAGGTTGATCATCTATATGAAAAGCCATCACTTGTTATTCTAGAGACTTCTACAGGATTTGAAATTTTTTTTTTTTTTTGCATTATGCGGGCCTCTCACTGTTGTGGCCTCTCCCATTGCGGAGCACAGGCTCCAGACGCGCAGGCTCAGCGGCCATGGCTCATGGGCCCAGCCGCTCCATGCCATGTGGGATCTTCCTGGACCGGGGCACGAACCCGTGTCCCCTGCATCGGCAGGCGGACTCTCAACCACTGTGCCACCAGGGAAGCCCAGGATTTGAAATTTTTTAAGCAAGATGATCCGTGTCTTTATTACATACTTTGAGCTAGTAAAATACATTTTTTTCAAAGAGATGCAAGGCATGAGTGGTGCCCTCCAAAAGCTCATCAGCTAGACAGGCAGGCCAACAGTCACAGGAGGGCCAGGGCCCGGCTCCAAGGTCACGGAGGAAGAGCAGGCCTGAGGGCAGCAGGAGCTAAGGAACCTCAGAGTGGTGGGAAGAATGTTCTCGCTGCTGAGAAGGTACACGACAGGGCACCAGACTGAAGTCCTGAAGAGCCTCGCCTCTGCATTCAGACTCACAGGTCTGGGTTGAATCATCGGCTGTGCAGCCTTGGGGCCGTCAATGAACCTCTCTGAGCCTCCTCCTCATCTGTAAAATGTGATGAAGCTTCCAAGGCCAGGAGTCTCCTGTGAGGGCTGACTGGAACGGCCAATGCACTGCACCGGGCCTCGGGGAGAAGCTCAATGAAGGTTTTCTTTTTTGGTACCTACAGGTGACTTTGGCTTTCCTGGCAACTTCTCAGACCCTGGACAGCCTTCTCCTCCTGGGCTTTACTTATTTTTTCCAGTAGGCATCTTGAGAGCTGGTAATTAAGACAGCAGAAGAACAGGTGCTGGGCACTTCCTGAGCCCTGAGTGCCCTGCCCAGTCAGGGACATCTGCTACCTCCCAGGGTCAACCATCAATCAATCCGGGGCAGGGAGGGCCCCGAGCCTGCGGCTGACCCTGGGGGTGTGGTGTGCGGGGGAGGGTGCAGGTGGCCCAGAGGCCAGACCCGGCCTGAGGGGGGCTGTCTGTCGTCACCCCTAGGCTGCTCATAACAGGACAGAGAGACAGCAGCGGTCAGGAAAAGGTGCCATTACAACAAAGTGGGAAAACACGATGACTGAAAAGTCTGTTCCCTCTGGGGGGTTTTCAGAGAACAGGCAGAAAGGAACCAAGTGAAGAAGCAGACTTGTTCAAGGGACAGGAACAAGGTGAGGGCCGCGTCCCTCGGTGGCAGCAGTGGAAAGGTTCTCCCTCCCGAGCCGTTGCTAGCTTCGGGGGCGGTCTGTGGCTGGTAGTTACAAGGGCCATCACCACAGGATGTCCTTCTGTCCACTGAGGCCAGGCCCTTGGACGAGCTGGACGCGCCCTGGTGGGCCTGGGGCTCGCAGGCGAGGCAGTGCAGACACAGGAGCGCAGGTCAGGGGCCTAAGTCCACACCCACTCACAAGGCCACACGCCAGGAAGCCACCTCCAGGTATCCCATGCGTGTTCATAAAAATGACAGACCCTCTTGAAAGGAAGTGTTCATTATGTGTCAGGCTCTTCCCACACAGGTATCCAACCAGTAGCCCTAGAGGAAGGCGTGACAAGCCCCCGTTTTACAGAAGAGGAAACGGAGGTTCAGGGCAGCCCCCAGGTCAGGGCGGGACCAGCGTTCAGTCCACAGAAGGGGCCTGAAAGCCCCTTTGAAGCTGGCCGTCAGGAGCCCACCCTGCCGCTTGCCCACCGCTGCCTCCCCGGTGGGCCTTCTCTAGGGGCCTTGCCTGCTGGGTTCATCACGCGAAGAAAGAGTTTTCACGCAGAAACAGAAGGGATGTGAACAGAGCACTGCTGACACTTCACCAAAGTGCTTCTTTCCGGTGCTTTTCCAGGTAGTCATGGAGGAGTCGTGACCAGCGTTTTTCTATTTCACGAAATAGAATAGAAGCTCCTTGAACGCGCTGCATTTACAGAGCGTGTAATTTCATGGCATTGTGCTTTCAGAGTGACGGTCCCCGTCACAGGGACTTCAGCTAAAGCCACTTGCTGGCTCTTCTTCCCCCACACACCACCTTGACTCCAGCCCGAGTGTGGCATTAGCCCCGTCAGTGTGGGGCTACAGACACCTGGCCAGGTGATGAGCTTACTGGAGGGTACCGCTCACGTCTTACATCTCTTGGGAAAAAATGTATTTTAAGAGCTCAAATTACGTAATAAGCACACGGATCATTTCACTTCAAAAAAAATTTCAAATCATCTCGAAGAATATAGAGTAGCTCTATACTGGGTCGTGGCAGAAATGAAACTGAATTTCTTAGGGTGGGTGGGATTGAAGAAGACTGCCCCCAGGCCCCTCTCCTCTGTGCCTCCCTTCCCAGCCCACATCTGTGCAGGTACCAGAGCCTCGGCCCTTCCAGTAAGAGCTAGGTTTAGATCTCCAAGTTTTATCCAAAACTCACGAGAGGGAAAGCTTATTGCCACTGTAGACCCGGAGGGGAGCGCTCTACCCCGTGAGCCCTGCAGATGTACAGGGTAGACAAAGCAGACAGGTGTGGACGCGTCCCAGCTCCGACTGTGGAAGCCCAGCTAACACATTCCCTCTAAGTCCTGTTTTCCACCCTCAAAGTGTAAGGATTCCAGACCGTATCATCTCTAAGTTCCAACATTCTGTGATCCTGAACATCCACAAACTACTCATTTGCAAACTACAAACCGACAGCAGGTGCCTCAAGACCGATATTTCCATCTTCTGAACACATTTTCACAGCACAAACGCCAATGAATTCCCACCTGGTTTTCTCCTACGTCCTATTGCATGTAATTCTGTAACAGACATGCTGGCTAATTTTGACCCGTTTTTCTCACGTTCTTATTTAACAATATACCTTCTAGTCTTAAAGCTCTCATTTTCTCAACTTCATTTTAAAAGTTGAGAGTCTTGTGGGGGGGCGGGGCGGGGGAAAAAGGACTATAATTTTCCACTTGATTCCCCTGAGGAATAACTACATCTACAGTTCCATTCTGTGCTCCTTTCATCTTCTCACACAGAAACTGTAGCTTTGAAAACTGGCTGGCCTCCTGCTTATGCAGGGGTGGGAGTGAATGTGGGAGAAAGTCCTTGGGAAAGGGCAGGCTGGCGTAGTGCTGGTCGTCTCACCATAATAGGACTCTTAATGGGGTCTGTGATGGGAAAGACTGTCTCTTGGTGGTGACGATGGTCACGGATCTTAACGTGGCTGCCAGGTTTTCCCCGTGACCCTCTCCACGCTCAGAATATCACCCGTTCACAGACAGGGCTCATGGCCTCGCTCTCTTGGGACAGCTTATCAATACGAGGCAAATGTTGCCCAGCAGGCAAGTCTGGGGACATTCGAAGGTCCCTTGGCTTTGAGAACTTCCCTTGATGCGGGTGTTGACCTAGGAAGCGCCCCTCTAAATGCTGAGCATTTCCAGTTTAGCTAAATGGGCTTCTCACCTTGGGGCTTGGTGTCAAGACCTTGGTCCCGGGCCAGCTGGGCTGACACCTGATGCCACACTCGGGCTGGACCTTGTTTGCAGCCCCTCCCAGAGTCCTTCTGTGCTATCTGCTCCGTTCAGCAAGCCGCCTTCCGCTGAGTCTACATTTCTTCCTCTCCAACTTCCTCTTTGTTAGATGGGAACTGCCTCCCAGCAAGGAAACCAGCTATCTGCTTTCAGATGTTCTGATTTTTTTCAAGGAATTTCTTGGCCCTTTAAAAAGGCCACCCTTTCTCCTCTCTGAGTTCTCTGTGCAGCCCACCTTGGTGGGGACAGCCCACCTTTCCTGTAAGCATCCAGGAGAAGCCCAAGGGAGCTGTGATAGGCTTACGGACAATCAGATTGCCACTCTCAATTTACACCTACACCCTGTCTTTAGTTGCTCTTGTTGGTTGGAAACATCCAGTTCAAATGATGCAAAGAGTAGTGGGTTTGCTTCATTCCTTACAATTCTTTAAGGCCTTCGACTAGGGGTTAGGAATTACCTATAAGGCCTACTTTTTTTTTTTTTTTGTATTTCTAACAATTCTTGGCTGTCATGGGCATTGTGTCCTGTTTGCAAGGAGAAAAGCCAGTCCTTTTGCCTTTGGGTGAAAGAGGTGTTCAACCTTAGCATCCCCCAGGACTCTGCTGTTTGATGCCACTGACCTCCTGGAAACGAGGATGGGTAGGGCAAATGGACACAGAGAAAGAAAAGACAGAAGACAGTCACCCGAACCCCACCCATAGCATTCATTACGGGCCTTAGTGGCTGTTTTCACAGGAAGCATAATGTCAGGTCTGTATGATCAGGCCTGGGGACTACTGGGTAGGTGACTTCCAACCTGGAAGGAGAAGTTGGAGTATTTAGTTGATCTTCCCAGTTTCTCAAAACAGCTCCAGGACAGCTTTTAAATCAGAACTTGAATAAGAACTGACAAAGGTCATGGGCTGAGACGAATTTTAGATAGAAAGAAAAGTAAGATAATGTTTTTATACCTGACATCTTCTGCAAAACAGACTGATTGATTTGGAGACTGTGGGAGGTAAAGGAAGACTTCTGTTAGGGTAAGAAAATGCTCTTTTTGTCTTTCTCTATTGACCCAGGGTGGATGGGGTGGGAGCGATTGTCTAAAACCCTATTCCAAGGATCTATGAGGAGCGAGAAAGGGATTTCAAAGGAGACGTGTACTGTAATAAAATCTGAAATGCTAAACTTTCTAAACTGTCCCTAAAAATGTCTTACAGGATTTTAAATAAAATGAGCTTAAAAAAGTTTATCCCAATGGGAAGCTTTTACTAGCCTAAAGACCAGAAAATGTAGTGATTTGGGTTACTGCTTTTAGCAAACCTTGGGTAATATTAGGAAATGTAAAGGCCAGATAGTATTTCATTGATAGAAAGTAAAGTTTACTCTTAACTATGAATTCTTGCCTGTAGTATTAGTTATTAACTGCCTGCAATGAGTAACCAACTTCCTGCCCTCCAAGTGGCAGAAATGGGAAAATCGGCCTTTAAAAATGCAATTAATTGGTAGAATTAGATAGTCTGTGGCCCGGAAGGGTAATAGAGCTTCTGAAAACGCCCAGCTGTTTTTACTCTCCCTCCAGGACGGCAGACACCAACAATCAGTCTTCCATTGGCTTAATGTCTGACCACTTTTATTCCACACCCACCACTGCACATGGAATGAGACGCCCAGGAAGGCCCATTGGCTGCAAAATAAAGGAACAACTCCGGTGGGAAAAAAATTACCCAACCCCTAATCAGTTAAGGCATTTACTAAAGATAATCTAAGGGGCTTGTCTCCCCGTTTCCCTTTAGTTCCCCGTCCCCAGCTCCCCCCTGACCATGAGCCCACATTTCCTGCCATTCCACTTCTCCAAGGGATGGGAGTGCAGGAGGCATGGCTGTCCTCCCCCTGAGGCACGTCCCCGCAGCGCTGGGGGAGCAGGCCACGCCCATTTCCTTCTGCCCTCATTAGGGATGCCTTCCCAGTAGAAGGCAAGGAGAAGAAACAGGACCCGTGTGGAGACCGCCCTGCTTAGCACATAAATGAAAATACTCAAGTTGAATAGAATAGGGCCCAGTTAACCTCAAAGAAGTTCTACCACCACTGCAGAACAAGCTGGAAGGAGCCCCCTCCGCAGCCCAAACTCTGTGAATTTTAGGCGGCTGCTTCCAAAGGCAGGCTCCCTTTGCTCAGAAAAACCCAGCTGAACCTCTCCTGGCTCCTCCCGGGGGGCCTGTTCCTGGAGAGAGAGAAGCTCGGTCCAGGCCTAGACACTTTCCGGCTCAGAGGATGCGGACTTTGAGAGGCAGCGGGCCGTCCTCCCTGCCCGCACCAGGTCAGACAACAGGAGGCAGTGCAGGCCTCGGGAGGAAACAGCCCTTAAAACACGCCTTTTCCGTGGGCCAGGCACCTCGCCAACCGCCAGGGGACTGTCGTTTTACCTTTTTACCCAAGGGCTGCCCGTCCAACGCAGCCTTCACATTAGCATCTGCCTTGCGCCGGGCGGGCGGTCCGCAGGGCGGCTCTCGGTACATACAGGTCTGGCTCCGGGGTCTCCCGGCGGAATTCGGGGAAACCAGGCAGGTGCCACGAGCCCGAGGCGGAAGCCTTAAAAATCTGTTTCCCCGGGAGCGGGGCCTAAGTGTCTGCGCGCCCGGAAACCCTAGGGCGGTCCTCTCCGGATTTCTTCCAGGAAGAAAAACAAAACAGAACGAACCCAGACCCCACGTGCGTCTGCCCTACCTCGAGAAGGGTCCTGTGTTCAGGGCCCGCGCAGGCAGGCGCGCGATGGGCTCCAAATCAGGAGCGATCGAGGTCAACGCGGCACGGAGAACACCCCGTCCAGCCCCTGCCACTCGAAAGGACTTTGGTCCCAGAGACGTTTCTCTCCTCGTCCCCATGAGCGCCGGCACGCCGGCATCATGCAAGGGAGTGCAGGAGGCGTGCGTCAACAGCCCGGACCCCAGCCCGGCGCTCTACCCGGTCCGGGGCCGCGTGGCTCCCGACACAGCTCGGCGCCAGGGCAGGCGGGGGCCCCGGGCCCCCTGCGCCCAGCTCGCCGGGCTTAGCGGTCCTTCCGGTGCAGGGCTCTTCCTGGCACTTTCTCTTAAAGCACTGGGAGGAGAAAGGAGGAGCGTTTGGTTTAATGTGAGGTGCCAAAGGCCGCCCTCGTAGAGAAAGAAAAATCAGCAAAATCGCCTTAGTAGTTCAACCAAAGGTCAACAGCAGCATTTCCCCAGCAGCTGACAGGTCAAATGGCCAGGAAACAACTGCCGAGAACAAAGTCCCCCGCTGTTCACGGGGGCAAGCCTGGCCCGCCGGCACTGGGCAGTGTTGTGCTTTTTGGCAGGGGCGGCGGGGAGAGGTTTCCGCCGCGCCTCCCGCCCCATCTCCCTTCCTCTCCAGTGAGCGGGTCTAGAGAGGGCAGGGCAGGAGGGAGGGGGGCCAGGGGCGCCGACAGGGAAAGGGGTGGCTCTTTGATAGCCCGGGTCCGAAACGCCTCTGGACTTCGGAGGCCAAGACCCGCCGCGGGCGAAGGAACTCGCGGAATGCGGCGCGGGAGGAAGGGGCACTGCGCGGCCCCAAGGGGCCCCAAGCAACCCGCCAGCTCCCCGCCGCCCGCCGCCCGGCAGGTGCGGTCGGCGCCCCCGTCCCTCCAGGTACTTGGGTAGCCCTCGGCCCTTTCGGAGTTTCCGACTTGCACATTTGACAAGACCTCCCCTCCCCAAGAGTTCCGCACTTAAGCGCGCGCCGCCATCTGAGAGTCGAGTCTGAACAAAAGGTCGCACTTGTCGCAGTTTGAGGCCCCGTCCCGCCTTGCGTTCCCCAGATACTCGGACCTCCCGCCTCCCGCTCCGGAGCCTGGGGATGGCCCGAGGCGGGAGGGGTTGGCGATCCTCCAGGTGGAGCTCGGAGTTGGGCAGCAGGGGAGGAGAGAACAGATCGCTCCACATCAGGCCCGCAAGCCGATCTTCGTTTTTGCGTTTAGGAAGGGCTGGTTTCCCGCAGGGCCCATCCCATCCCCGCGCCCACCCTCCTTCACCCCCTGCCCCATGTCTCGGGATCTCTGGGTCGGACTCAGGGCGGGGCCCGGACACGCCAATCCAACAGGCCTAACCTCCCCACCGTGGCACTTGGGAGCACTTCCCTGGACTCGAAGGTGGGCAACAAAGCTGAGTCGCTTCGCCCGCAAGACCAGACCGTTAGTGGCTGTAAACAATCGCAGAATCGCCAGGAAAGGTCCGGAATTTCAGGTGACGGAGCCCTCACCGTCTCTGAGGACCTCAGGAACTCGCGCTTGCACACAAACACAGAATCCTTGCACACTACGCGCACACACCAGTACGCACAAAGGAGTGTGCGGGGGGGATCCCGCAGCCACGAGTCCCTCCAGGCACTTCTTCTCCTGCCCACTAATGCTCAGGCCGCGGAGCCCCGCCGCATCGACCCTCCAGCTCGCGCCCGGCGCCGGCGTTTACCTTTGAGCAGGCAGATGTCCGTGCGCTCGGCGTTGCGTCGCAGCGCCTGCACCACCAGTGACACGGTGCTGTCCTCGCGGAGGCTCTCGGCGCGCGGGCTGCGCTCGTCGTAGACGATGACGGCTGAATAGAGGCCGGAGCGCAGGCGGGCGCGGACCTCCTCCTCCGCGGGCAGGATCTGCTCCAGGCTCACCGAGCCCTTGGCCCGCCGCCGCACGATGGTGTTGCAGCGCACGTTGACTGAGCCTCGAATGTAGCCGGCGCTGTGCGCCAGGAACGGTCGGCAGTCCAGCAGCAGGCACTTGCCGCCGCTCAGCAGCCCCAGGGCGCCGTGGCTGCCGCTGCCGCTGCCGCCCGCGCCGCCACCGTTCTCGTCCCGGTTCATCAGCCTTTTGAGCACGCTGCAGTCCATCTCCCGCAGCTCCTCCACCGTCACCATGGTCGCCAGGAACCGCGGCTGCTGGGCACGCGAGGAGGCGAAGGACGCCCGGGCCAGCTGGGCTGCAGGAAGGGGCGAGCGGGGGCTAAGGGAGGGCGCGGGCAGAAGTGGCCGCAAACTTGGCCCTTAGGGGCTCCCACGGCCGAACCTCTTCTCCCCGGTCCCCTTCCTCCCACAGCCTCGCAGTTACATAGCAGTCCGAGCGGCCTCGGGCGCCAGGCAGCACGGTGCCAAGGGGGAGGTGGCGGTGTGGGGAGTGTGTTTACGGGAGAGGACCAAGGGCTTCTTTCCGTTGTCGCCTCTATTGTATTTTGCCCGTTGTGCTGCTCTGGCCGCCGTTCCCCACGAACTGCCGGAGCTCCGCGGTCTGCCCCAGCCAGAGTTTCCTCTCCTCGGCTTATGGATTTATTAATGCTCCTCTGCTCTCCCCCCGGAGGGGGCAGATTCATTACTACCTCGCGAGGCCCCGCCTCTTTCCATTCTAGGTCGCGAGCCCTGCTCCGCCCCCCGCGCTCGCTCCCCGCCCCCTCGCGACTCCCCTCGCCCCGCTAGTCCCACCCCCTCCGCCCGCCCGGGCGCGTGAATGGAGTACCGGCCGCTAGCGCCCAGTCACGGGGACGCGACGTCACAAAGAGCGGAGTAAACAGGGCGCGCGGCTCTCGCCGCCAGGCCCATTCATAAAACCAAGACCTAGAGGATGAGGGAGGAGGCCTCCGACCCGCGGGCGAGCCGCAGCGCCCGGACTTCGTGAATGGAGCTTGGCGGCGCCTCTCCCCGGCCTCCGCGGCCCGCGTCCAGCCCTACCCGAGTCGCCGTGCAGCCATCGCACCCCGCCGCGGTAGTGGCGGCGGCGACGGGCGGAAAACAAAGCCGCCAGCCGAGAAGCCGGCCTAGCGGAGGCCTGGGCTCGGTTTCGAGGTTTCATTCCTCTTCACCTCCGTGCTTGCCCCTTACCAGCCTCGCAGGTGTCCCCCACGTACCCAAGTGGACTGGGGAACCCTGCACCGCATCCCAGCCGGCCCGGCCCTCCTCGCCCCAGGCTTACGGAGTGCGTTCGGCCCGCCAGCCGTTTTTTCTCTTGCGATTCCTCAGCCATGAGCTTCTGCCTTAGCCTGATCGATTTTCATCTTAAACCGTTAAATCAGCTTTATAGCTTCCCGAGGAACGTGGGCAAACCCCAACCCAGACGATGAAAGAGAAAACCCTCCCGCCCCAAAGCCCAGTTAATAGGAGTGAGGTGTGGAGTCTGCTGCTTTACGACTCGGAGGGAGGCATTAATTGAATCCGGAATGTTGTTCCCAAGAAGTAAGGCGGGAGTGCCACTCCCTTCCACGCTTCCCAAAGATGTTTATTTAACCCTGATGCGGGAAAAAAACCCCGACGTTTTCGGCTTTTGGAAAAGTCCTCACCCCGTCTTGTACTCGTGTGAATTGTCTTCTCAGGAAATGACAATTAGGGTCCACACTTGGTGCGAAGCTAGACCCAGGGAAATTGACGCGTAAAGGATTTAATACGCTCCACGGCCGATTCAGGTTTCTTTGCCTTGCTTTTTCCAGGTCAGTTCGCATTTTTCCCGCCCCCGTTTTTACTTATGCATTTCATTTCCCAGAGGCCGCTTTTGGCAGGGGGTGTGTGCGCGCCTCGGTGGGGTCACGACAGAAGCCAAAAAGTATTCGCCCATCTTGCCAAGTCTTGTTAGTTTGAATTAACCAGCGAGCTGGGAATTACAGGACTCGCTCCGGGCCTTGGTGGCAGCGGGGTCGAGTCTTCCACTCTGGCTCTGCAGAGGCAACAAGGGCCGCAACCCGCGGGGTCCCTCCCTCCCCTGAGTTGGCCTTCCGCTCCGCCTTTGTTCCCCGCGGAGCGGCTCTCCGGAGATGTCACCTCCGGCCTCCAGGGCCACCCCTCCACTCCCCAGCCCGGCCTCGGCGGCGGCCTCCACTTCCGAAACCTACGACCCGCGCTCCCCTCCCGCTGCGCCCGCGCTCCCGGACCCCCAGCCCAAGCTGAGTGCGCCGCGAGGAGCGCCGCTCTCCCGTGGGGATACTCCTTTTTACCTCGGGCTCCAAAATGGCTCTGCAATGCACTGATCCCGTCTCTGTTTAAAATTTACTACTTTGTTCATCGTGCATTCTTTTCGTGAGGGGGGGCACTAACTTTGTTTAAGGTACTACATTAGGATATTAATTTCGACCACTGACTTTCGGGCTCCCCCTGACATTTTGCACACGAGGCGCGTGCTCAGTCTAGTCTCGGGCCTGGAGGAGGCCACCACTGCGGACAGACCGAGGCGCGGGGCACTGCGGAGGGGCGGTGGGCGGTCAGCGGTCAAAGGCTCGCTGCTTGGCTTCTCCGCTGGGAAGGGGTCTGTACTCCCTCCAAGGGCAATGGGGGCCTCTGTCTGGTTTCTCACGTGCTGAGGTGGCCGTGAGGCTCCGTGTAAAGACTCACTCTCCCTGGTACACCAGGAGCGCGCCCTTCCCAAGGGGCTCCCACGCCCCGACCATCCCCGGCTTTCCCGGGCCGCTCTTGGGCAGCCAGGCCCGCTTCCAGGAAAACGCCGTTGCCTTTCCAGGGGCTTGAACTGGACATCTCGTGGAAGAGCCTCTCAGTCAGAGGCAGGTCCGGGCCAACTGCGCACGTGTCGCAGGAGCTGGGAGACGTCCCCCTGCCGCACCCGCCGGGCTCTGCTAGCCTTTGTCTCCCCAGCGCGGGGGCGCCTCCCCGCCCGCCTGACCCCCGCCCGGCGCTCACGTGGCCCGTAAATAACAGTCAAATCCCGGGTGGGGGGGAGGAAAATGCCCACCAAACAAAGACTTGCTTTCTGCACCTGACAGTAATCCGCGGTCGAAGCCCGTAAATCCCGCAGGCAATGCACAAGGAAGGGGGCGTGGGCGGGCGCGTGTGAGCGTGTGTCCACGTGTGCGCGCCCGCGCCTGCGCTCCCGCTCTCTGGAGAGGAGCCGAAGCTCCCACTTCACGTAGCTAAGCCGAGAGCCGCTTGCGTTACGAACGCGAATGCCTCATTTTTGAAGAAGACTGGGGAAAAAAATCCTCCCCCTTCAAGTTAGGAATTAATTAGCTTTCAGTTGTGTGAATTTCAGCCAAAGAGATTTAAATTTCGTATTTATCCGGGTCCTCTGTAAGCACCCTAGATAATTGTTTTAATTTTAATTTTTGGTATTGTAAGTATGGGGGCCATTTGCCACACAGTTAAATGAATACAATGTGAGGGCTACCCGATAACGGCTATAGAGGTGATAAAACTTGTCTCCACTGAGTATGCAGCGGGGCCGGGGCGGGGCGGGGAAGGACCTTAATCAGTTTACACAGGAACCTCGTGAAACAGCTTGTCAATAAGTAGATCTTGGAGAAAACAAAGGCATTTAGAAGGAAAACATTGAATGTCATTTCAAAGTTAATTTAATTAAGGAAGGCATAGCTGCAGGAGTTGAGATGGGATTGCCCAAGGAGAGAGATTTTATTTATATTCAGCAGGAAACCTACTTTAAGCATTCACTGTGACATGTAAATCCAGCTTCTCTTTCATCAGACAGTCCTCAGACAGATCTTATTAGTCACTGTCAGGCCTGGCAAAACCCTTGTTCTTGTTTAATAACACTTATTTCCAACTAGGAAGTTGTGTGATCTGGGAATTTAAAGCCCAGAGTAAGGATCCCCAGAGAGGACTATGGCTTCTATTCTTGTTTTGATGCCAACCTCTGACTCACTGCCCTGTTCCCAAGGGCCTGAATAAAACTTGCCTGAAAAATCATTAATGAATTAATCGAGGTGGTGATGGAAAGAAAGGTCCTGTGGATTCCTCTTTCCTGAGTAGAGAGGGTGCCTTGCTTATTGCTCTCAACTGGAACAAGAATGGTCCTTTTTGCATGGAGCTGTTGGCTAGGTTTCTTAGATCAGCTGATTGGGGAGCTTCCCCCCATAGTGGGAATGCTTAAAAGAACTGAGAGGCTCTCTCATGCTCCTTAAGGTAAGAAGTCTGTATATACTGTGTGTTTTTGGCAACAGGTATAGATGGAAATGAGGAACGTCTGTCCTTCCCTGCCCACCGCTGCTCATCAAGTCAGGACTCAAAAGCAATGGAAAGTCTTCAATGGTGAGAATGAACATCACCAAACAACCTCAGAAACACAACCTGAAGGCTTTTTTAGTCCTGACTTTGTCATAGATTTGTTCCATAGCCTCCATTTATTTTTCTATACACTGTACTGTAGTATTTGCTGATGATTTAAAGTGCTAGGTTTCTAATCCAGGGACTCTGCAGAAAGGTTTAATATGTTGCTTCATTCAGTACTTTATTTTGAAAACGATTCAGTCTAGGATATGCCAGCATCTAGCTTAGTGATCCTGGGCAAGACAGTCTCCCTGGGTCTGTTTCTTCACGTGCAAAATGAAGAGTTTGGGCAGGTTGATTTGTCGCATCTAGTTCATTTCCAGCCCTGTGTGATTCTAAGCAGGAGAGGTCTCTGCCAGCCTGAAACAGCCACCACCCCTCCCTCCTCAAAGCTAGGCACACTGAAATGCCACAATGTGTGCAGAACAGTTACTGCTTCCTTTCTGTCCCTCTTTTGCTCATGGAGAGCAAAGTTCGTAGCTTTATGTTTAGTCTAGTACTAATGTCCCAAGCCTCTTGACAAAACTTCTTCAAGTTTTTAAAATCAAAATTTGGAAACAAATACTCCAAATAGGAGATAAAAATCAGCTCAGAGGTTTTTTTTGGGGGGGGTCATTCTAGCTGTGAATATTTTCATATTCATATATTCAACAAACATGTTAAACTCTGGGGGAAACTTGTCTGAAACACTGTGCCTTCAAAGAATTTATAATCTGGTTGGTCTAGTTAGGGCTTGATTGTCACTGTAGGTTACTGCAGGGCAGAGTCTAATCAATGTCTTTAGGGAAGAACAAACAAAATGCCAGGGGGATTCGGACAAGGAAGGGATTGAAATGCGTTGTGGGATCCTTAGGGAAGGAAAAGGCCATTGTGAATAAAATGAATTTCATCTACTTAAATGTTATCCTTGATTTCTCTTGGTCCTTTTTTTTTTTTTTTAGCTTTCATCCCACCTCTGACATTCATTCTGTCCTTGTGCCTTGTATCTTTTCCTTTCATTTGTTAACTTCACTCTTCCCCAGTGGGTTTCCCTGCTAAAAATAGATGAGCACTTGGTCTGAAGCTGCAAGGGAGCCAAGATGATGCAAAGACTCTGTTGAAAATCTATGCAATGGGACTTCCCTGGTGGTCCAGTGGTAAAGAATCCACCTTGCAATGCAGGGGACGCGGCTTTGGTCCCTGGTCACGATACTAGGATCCCACGTGCCGTGGGCTACTGAGTGCGCGCCTCAACTAGAGCCCGCACCACAACTACAGAGCCCACGTGCCCCTGGAGCCTGCACGCCACAACTAGAGAGAAGCCGGTGAACTGCAACGAAAGATCCCACATGCCTCAAAGAAGATCCCGCGTGCCACAACTAAGACCTGACGCAGCCAAAAGTAAATAAAATAAATAAATAAATATAATAAAATATACTATCTTAAAAAAAAAGAAAGAAAAAGAAAATGTATGCCGTGGACAGTGAGCCGACCTAGATGTGAGATGACCCAAGTGTGCACCTGACTCTAACTTTCATTGTCATCTTCATCAAATCAGTTTTCTGTACCTTAATTTTACCATCTGTAAAAGTAGGGAGGGCTTCCCTGATGGCGCAGTGGTTGAGAGTCCGCCTGCTGATGCAGGGGACACGGGTTCGTGCCCCGGTCCGGGAAGATCCCACATCCCGCGGAGCGGCTGGGCCCGTGAGCCATGGCCGCTGAGCCTGCGCATCCGGAGCCTGTGCCCCGCAACGGGAGAGGCCACAACAGTGAGAGGCCCGCGTACCGCAAAAAAAAAAAAAAAAAAAAAGTAGGGAAAATAATGTACTTATTTTCTTTTCTCAGGACAACAAAATACCTAAATCACCTTTCCAAGGATCCTGCTGTGAAATTCTTGTCCAAAGCAAGCATTGGCATAAGTGGTCAGAAAAGATTTTGGGAATTGTGAGATTATTTATATTTACATATAAATATATTTAATTTTAAAATTCTTACCTAGAAGTAAACATTAAATCACATTTATTTATGTATTTTCTAAATCTTTTTTTATAGAAAGCAATAAAACAACCAGAAATTAAGACTATCACAGGAAATCTGGGACTTGGTGGCATTATTTCTTCATTGGTGAAACAGTAAAGGAAACAAAGTTATAGAAGACCCCCGTCATGCTGCCTGTTTGATACCACAACCCCAGGTCATCTTATCCACTGATGTCTCCGTATACATTCTGCAGAGGGTCCTGGACACAGTCCTTCCTGCCCAATAATATAATATAGACAGTGTGTGTCCTGCCTTTCAGATGGTTTAACTATACTTTGCTTCCACATCTTGGCCTTACTGAGGTCTTTTTGTGTAATGGTTGGTTAATTCTCATCATAACTGTACAGGAGAGGACAAAAATCTTCCCTCTACCCTCTTAGGTTTGTTAGTTGGGGCCTGAAAATTAAACGGACAAAGCCAGGTTAACAGGAGAAAAGGCATACAATTTTAATTGATATTAATATCTCTCTCTCTTTTTTTTTTTTACATGTACAGGGGCTTCACAGAAAAAAGAGAAACCCAAAGAAGTGGATAGACTTGGAGGCGTATATGCCATTTTAATAAAGAGCAATAAATTGTAGAGAAGCAATTAGACAAAGAAAAGGGGGTTTGGGCTTCTAGGGCTGATAAATGATGAGAAAGTGACTAGGAAATATATGGGGGAAACTAATGGTAGATAGGGGTTATTTAGTGAGGACTTATTTGTGCAGACTCATCTGGGTGCCATTTCTGTCTCTGGTGATAAGGGTCATTCTCCTCTTCCTGGTACGGGGGAAGGAGGCACCTGCACAGGGGAAATTTATGCCCTGCTTTTAGGCAGATGAGAAGGGAGGGCAGAGAGCTCTTTTCACATCTGTTTCTCAGTTGCCTTTAACTGACAATAATCCTTCTGCCAACGTGGCATATTTGGGGGTGGCATATTCTGACCCCCTTCATAACCATCTTGAAGCTTGATCAAATGCTGGGCAGGGCAAAGAGAGGTGCCAGAGTCTCAGCTTGAGCCTTCCTTGAATAATGAGTGGGTCCCATTCAGTCCATCAGTCGCTTTAGAAACCCTGTAGTCCTTTAGAAACTAAAGTCCTTACTTCTGAGTTTTCAGGCAGATGGAAGGGGCCAAGAACCAACAATTCCGAAATGAAAAATGTCCACATTTAATGAACTATTTTAGCAAAAAGAAAAATGCCTTTGATACTTCAAGAGATTGATCAATTCACATCGGTTGAAATAATGGTTTCCGAAATCAGGGTATGAACAGACTCTCCCAGCTGGATGGGATACTCAGATTATCAGCCCTCCAAAGGAACAAAAGGAGAAGCAGAGGAGAGGGGGAGCAAAAGGGCTCCACCTCACACTTCTCAGTGGGCTGCCATGACTCCTGCAGAACGACAGCCCCTCCTGTCAGGGGGCCCCATCCCCACATCTGCCCCCATCACCCTGCACCATGAAGCCACTCCTCAGATTGTGTACATTTCCCTCTGTATGCTATCCCTTGTCTATGCTATCCAGTTTTTGTCTTTATATTACTTACTTATTTATTACTTATTTTCTTTTCGTTTATTTCTTTTTTGGCTGCGTTGGGTCTTCATTGCTGCGCGCGGGCTTTCTCTAGTCGCGGCGAGCCGGGGCTACTCTTTGTTGCGGTGCGCGGGCTTCTCATTGCGGTGGCTTCTCTTTTTGCGGAGCCCGGGCTCTAGGTGCGCGGGCTTTAGTAGTTGTGGCGCACGGGCTTAGTTGCTCCGCGGCTATGGGATCATCTGGGACCAAGGATTGAACCCGTGTCCCCTGCATTGGCAGGCAGGTTCTTAAACACTGTGCCACCAGGGAAGTCCCCAGTTTTTGTCTTTAAAAAAAAATTATTTGGGCTATCCAGAATCAACATGCAAAAGGAATACAGCTAAATGCGCTTCATTCTTTCCCAGATAAGAATTTTGTTCTCACTCTACTTTTACAGCTGGAATTAGCATAACAATCCACAGGGGTTTTACTCACTGAGGGAAACACCAGGGTCCTCTTTAAGCAGTGGTTAATTACATCCTGCTATTTATCCCATTTATTAGAGGTTAACTAATTAGCACCCAGCCAGCTCCATTTTTAATCTAATGTATTATTCCTCTTTCCCCCCAGACTCCCAGTGTCCTCTGTGTAACACAGTCCTGAACCAGGTAACAAGCTAACAGTCTGTCTTCTCTTCTAGGTGACCCAGGCCCCTTTTTCAAGGCCCATCTGGCTGCCTCTGCCTTGAGTCTGAGCTGTATCCTCTCTAGTCCTAGGTTTCTTTTGGTGCAATGACCAAAGACGCAGGCTTTGGAGCCAGACAAATGTGGGTTTCAATGTTAGCTTTGCCATTTAGAGGCTGGGGAACTTTAGGTAAGTCCTGATTTTCTGTTTCCTCATCTTTTCAATGGGAATGTTACTAACCCACAGACTAATTATTGGGAATGTTATTCAACAAAATCTTACTCCCTTTCTCTTAAAGAATATTTTTTAAAGAAGCTAAGAGATGTCTGTGAGGCAGCATTTCTGATTTACATTGTACATCACTGTACAATACATCATCCTCTCCATGGAGGTGCCATTGGCAAACCTCCAGGCGCACAGGGAAGCACAGGTGGGTTCTTGTGTCCTTAGGCCAGGCTGCTCAGTGAGCCGAGCTGTTAACCCAGGTGTTTGCCCAGTTGTTTTCCTATGAGCCAACATAACTTGAAAGGCTCCTGGATTCTTTCTGCTGCTCCCACTATCCTGGACCACTCCATCCCCCGTCCTCCCAGTCCCTTTGATGTGTCTCCATAACTCCCTCCATTTATCCAAGCACAAATCTCACTGTGTCGCTGAAACTTTCTGTGACCCCTTCATCAAGAAAGGCAATCCTTCCCTCTTCCAGTTTTCTCCAGTCCTTACTGCCTTTCTGTCATTTATCTCTTACTGTTTCCTGCACAGTGCTTGTCTTTTCACCAGCGTTATGTGAGAAATTTCCTCGATGCAATGGTAGCTTCCAGTTCCACTACTGGTCAAACTATCTGTCTTAGTCCTATCAGGTGCTATAACAAAAGTACCATAGACTGGGTGGCTTAAACAACAGACATTTACTTCTCTCAGTTCTGGAGGTTGGGAATTCCATCCAAGTTTAAGGTGCTGGCAGATCTGGTCCTGGTTTGTAAATGGCCATCTTTTCATTACATCATTACATGCACAGAGCAGAGAGAGAGAGAGGGGAAGCAAGCTCTCTCTTCTTATAAAGGCACTAATCCCATTCATAATGGCTCCACCCTCATGACCTTATCCCCTCCAAAGGCTCCACCTCCAAATACCATCCCATTGGTGTTTAGGGTTTCAACATATGAATTTAGTGGGGACACATTCAGTCCATAACGCAATCCCAGAGGTCTTGGGACAAAAAGACTCTCAGGCTTGAACCACACGGTTTATTGAATCAGTTGAAAACACCCAGTGAGAAACGGGGAGGAAAAGATGAGGTAGGTTACAGCTTCCCTGGTGGTGCAGTGGTTAAGAATCCACCTGCCAATGCAGGGGACACGGGTTCAAGCGCTGGTCTGGGAAGATCCCACATGCCACAGAGCAACGAAGCCCGGGTGCCACAACTACTGAGCCTGCGCTCTAGAGCCCGTGAGCCGCAACTACTGAGCCCAGGTGCCACAACTACTGAAGCCTGTGTGCCTAGAGCCCGTGCTCCACAACAAGAGAAGCCACCGCAATGAGAAGTCCATGCACCGCAATGAAGAGTAACCCCCGCTTGCCACAACTAGAGAAAGCTCGCACGCAGCAACGAAGAACCAACGCAGCCAAAAATAAATAAATAAAATTAATTAATTAATTAAAAAAAAAAAAGATGAGGTAAGTTAACCACTCAGGTTAGGGTGCAAGTGAGTCAAAGGACCACGCTACTTGTTTCCTCAGTTAATGCAGAGTTCACATGTCCTGCGTTCTCTGCCGCAACAGCCGTCCCTGTTCATGGTGTGGTTATGCAGCCCAGAGTTGAAGTTTGAACAAGGAGGCTCAGCAGAAGGAAATGTCTGAGCCAACACATACTTGCTCTATGAGAGATGAAAGGGGCGAGTGTGCCTGGCCAATAAGTAGCTTGCTGAACGGCCGTGGGTCTTATCTATGTTTCTAGGCAAAACATATGTGGAGCCAGAATGAGACCAAAATGATGTCACCAGTGGTGGTGGATTTAGGAATGATAGCTGTCATCCTAGAGGTGGCATAATCCATACCTTACGACTTGTTCCTTCCATCCTTTTCTGTCTATAAGTAGCATCCTTGTCTCATTCTTTTTTTTTTTAATGTGGCAAATATACATAAAACTTACCATTTTAACCATTTTCAAGCACACAGTTCAGTGGCATTAAATATATTCACCATGTTGTGTAACCATTACCACCATCCATCTGCAGAACTTCCACACCACCCAAACTCTGTAGCCATTAAATATTAACCCCGGATTGCCCACCTCCCTCCAGCCACCGGCAACCTCTAGCCTACTTTCCTCTGTTCATGTCTCCATGAATTTGCCTATTCTGAATAATCCATGTAAGTGGAATCATACAATAGTTTTTAAGACTGAATAATATTCCATTGTATGTATAGACCACATTTTTTTAATCCATAATCTCCTGACGAACATCTGGGTCATTTCTAGCTATTGCTGTGCCCATTGGTACACCAGTGTCTGTTAAATCCCTGCTTTCAATTTTCTCAGGTATATACCTACAAATGCAATCGCTAGATCATATGGTAATTCTTTGTTTAACTCGTTGAGGCTCATCCTTTTTTATCTGTTCAATACTCATATGCTCTATTTATTTTTCTATAGCTCACATGTCTCATAAGCTTTGTCTTAGTCCATTCGGGCTATTATAACAAATTACCATAGACCAAGCAGCTTAAACAACAAACATTGTTTTCTCACAGTTGTGGAAGCTGGGACGTCCAAGACCAAGGTTCCAGCAGATCTGCTGTCTGGTGAGGACCTGTTTCCTTGTTGGTAACTTATTGTAACCTCACATGGCAGAAGGGACGAGGGAGCTACCTGAGGTCTCTTTTATAAGGGCACGAATCCCATTCCTGAGAGCTTCACCCTCATGAGCCAATCACCTCCTAAAGACCCCACTTCTCATACCATCACCTTGGGGGTCAGGACTCCAGCCTCTGAATTTTGAGGGGACACAAACATTCAGTCCGCAGCACACTTCTCTACTTAGTTTTCCTCATTTTCTGTAGCAGAACTGAGTCATCTTAGGTATTGCAGCTGATTGACATTACAACCCCTGTCTGTATTATCTGCCAAGCAACACGGTCAGACCTGATCACGGACCTTGACAAAACTTCTACAATCCTCAGGTCAGAGCTATGCACAGAATACCTGGACCAGAGATTTATTAACTTATGGATTGCTATGACTGAGCTCAGAGAAAAGCCAAGAGCCCTCCATCCCCCTGCTCCACACTCCCACACCCTCTCTGCGCCACTTGTGCTCTCTACGTTCTTTCACACACTTTGTAGGGTTTACCTGCTCTGCACACCATCACTGTGGCTGGCTTCTCTGGCCACCACTTCCTGCTCCTTTGATGTGGTTTTGATGTTTGCTGCCAGGGGGTTCCCAGGGCTCTAGCTTGCTCCTCTGGAGAGACCCATCCAGACCCTCAGCCTCAGACTGGTCCACCCAACCAGCTGCCACTGGGGCCCCTTGGTGCCAACAGCCCAAGAGCATCAGGCACTTTCCAATCCTCCCCTGAACAGGCAGATTTAATCCTCTCACGTTCTCTGCAGGAACTTCTGACCAATTGAGCGGCTTCTGCTCAACCGAGGCTCACAAACCCAGTCACGCTGAAATGCGCTTACGTGTGTGGATGGCTGTTCAGAGCAGAACCCCGGCTGGAGGGTACATACGCACTTTCTGGCCCCAGGCATAAACACCACATATGTATTTTTTCCTTTCAGAAGGGATATTTTTCATGCTTGTAATGAAGTGTGGTCAGAACATATTCTCTTCTAGAATATTTTACATCAGCCAGAGGCTTTCCCTTCTGCTCTGTACATGGGAATAAAAAAGGGAGTCGGCAAAGCATGTCGTTAAATATTTTACACACGTGTCAGTAGATGCAGTTCTAAAGCAGACTTCTTTTCTGGGGTGTTTGTTGGTGATTTAAAGGGAAAGGCGAGAGATTAGACTCTGTGCCTTTCACAGTAGCTTCAATCTTTGGGTTGTGAAAGACACAGAAATATCTAAATGTGATGTAATATCTAAATAATTATCTAAACATGATCAGGATTTCCACTTAGAAGTTATCAAGTTTGAAGTCTATCAAATTGCAGACTGCTGAAAACAGAGGTTCTTTTTTGTCTTATGAGGTTTCCTGTTTCTGTGCCATCTCTCCAACTGACTGAAGAATCAAGAATATTTTGCTTGAACTTTCCCTGTAGGGCGACCCTGGCAAAGGTCTTTTCCCGTATTAAATTCCCTAAGACCTTGCACTGCAGAGGTGAGGTGTGTGTGTGTATACATACACACATACATATATGCTTGTATACATATACATATACACATGTTTTCTAACATTTATTTTTTCCTCTTGAAACACCCATTTCCAACCTTCCCCTCATTTTTGTAAAACCCCCTTTTTCCTTCCCGGCCCCTTGCAGTTCAAAAGGGTTTTCTTCTTCCCCCTTTGTGTGAGTGTTCACTCATATACACTCGTGACAGGATGTATTCAAATTAAATGCTTAGAAGATTCAGAGACCGATTTTCTTCCACCCCCAGTCTGGGTTTTCTGACTTGCTGTTGCATCTCCAGCTAGCTATCACTTTGGAAGGTCAACTGCACTCACTGGGTGTTGATTGACAGGCTGGAACGGGGAGGGTCAGGGGGCGCCCAGGAGCCAAGCATCTTGGCAAAGGAGGAGAGTGTTTGCTCCCATTAGGCTCGGGGTCGGTGCCGGGCATCGCCCCCAGCCCTGAGTCAGCGCCTCAGGGTCAGCTTGGGTCTGTCTGTCTGCCTCCCTCCTGTACTCCTTCAAGTCCTGTTTTGAGAGGAGATAGCTGCTGTCAGGATAATTAAAATGAAAAGATGGTTGACAGAGGCATCGGCCGTGTGCTGAGTTTTGTAGCCAAAGTACCCCATTAGCTAAGGAGTCCTGTGGACACCTGAAATTCCCCAAGCTCCCTGCCTACCTCCTGGGTGGGTGGGACTCCACTCTGAAGAGAACTCAATGTAAAATACCCTGCGTGGGGGCCAGGAAACAAACACTCAGTACCTGGGGACCATCTTAGTCTGCTAGGGCTGCCGTAACAAAGGACCACAGACTGAGTGGCTTAAACAACGCATATTTATTTCCACACAGTTCTGGAGGCCAGAAGTCGAGATCAGGGTGTGGGCAGGGATGGTTTCTTTTGAGGCCTCTCTCCCTGGTGGGCAGATGGCAGCCTTCTCCCTGTGTCCTCACATGGCCTTTCCTCTGTGTGTCTGTGTCCTAATCTCCTCTTCTTATAAGGGCACCAGTCATACTGGAATAGGACCCACTATAATGCCCTCATTTTAACTTAATTACCTCATTAAAGCCCTTGTCTCCAAATATATCATATTCTGAGGTACTGGGAGTTAGGCAGTTAACATGGGAATTTTGGTGATGTAACAGAACTGTTGTTAACTCTTCCCAGGAAGAGGCCTGAACCCCTCAACTTGATCTTCCTGACTCTGTCTCCGCAGGAGGTAGCTCCGTGTAGGTTCTGGAATCAGCCAAAGGTGGACTTGGACCCCAGCTGGATCCTTTCCAGCTGTGTGACCTTAGGTGGGTTACTTAATATCTCTGAGCTCTGGTTTCCTCTGCTGGGAAACGGGGACAAAATACACACACCTCAGGGTAAGCCTGTGGATTCAGTGAGATGATGTAGAAGAGCCTGGCCTGGTATCTGACTCAGTACCCACATGCCCTGCCTTTCTTTCCTTTTGGCTCATTCCCTTGTCTGAGGTCGCTAAGGACATCGCATCCAGAGAGCAGACAGATGCATTTATTTCTGATCGGGTCAGCAGTTACCAGCTGGGCCACTCTCCACGCCCACCTCAGTACATCCTGGAACCTCCAGGGAAGGTTCTCTGTCTCCCGGGACCCTCATCTCTTCCTGAGCCTGCTCTGTGCTCCTGGGCTGGGTTCAGGGGTAGGGATGGGCTAGGGAGCCTCATCTCCAAGGGCACTTGTCCCCACACAAGCAGGGGGCAGGGCGTAGATGCCAGAGTGGCTACAGACTGAAATCAGAAGGCTCCAGGCTTGGACCGGGGCCAAAGCAAAAGCCCCCGTTGTTAGATTCCAGCGATGAGCAGTTTCCCAGGCTGGGGAAGGTGACCTGTGGCTTGTCAGAGGGCCGGAAGGTACTACTCAGGGCAGTGGAGGAGAGGAAGAAGGTGGGGAGGCGGCCAGGCTCGCTGGGAGAGAAGGCAGCACGTGGAGGACGGCCCTGAATTCAGGGAAGACGGTTCTTAGCCAGAAGGAGCGTCGCAGGGCAGTTGGTATCAATCCCTTCCAAGTGCAGCTCCCATGCTTGCCAGGTGGCTCCACAGAGGCGGGGGTCCTGGGGGCAGCACCCTCTGGCAGAGAAATGATGAGAGAGGGGAGAGGCCAGCCCCGTGAAGGGCTTTGCATGGGGACAAGCTGGCCCGCTGGGGGCCCCGTTCTCTCCTGTCTCCCTGTTGCCTTTTCCTGCCCTGCGCTGCTAATTCCCATCTTCTCCAGAAAGTGCAGAGAGGGGAAGAGGTCATAGGGAAGCAAGTCTGTTGCGCTTGGCGGGAGAGCTGTGTGAGGGTTATGTGGGTATTTTGTGCTTAGAGGCACCCCCTTTCTGCCCAGTGCAACTGAAAATAGACAAAGGTTAATCAAGTGCTGGCCATTCCCTAGCCCGAGCATCTTCCTGAAGTTTTGCCCGGGTGGAGAAGGAAATATTGGATGGGGAGCGGGTCCCAGCCTCCCCCAACTTATCCACGAAGAAACAGATGTCTCTTAGCCCCACTGTCCCTCCGCCAAGTCTGGCTGTGCGTCCAGAGCCCTTCCTCCGCCAGCTGGCAGCCCCGGTGTTGGTTGGGTGGCCTGGGCCTGGCCTTTCACCGTGATTTCCTGATCTCTGTTCCACATCTCTCCTGGGCCTGGGGTCTTGCTGCCCGATCCTCATTTCCCTTGGCTGGGCCTGCGGGTCAGGCCTTTCCCAAGTGGGGCTAGATGCTGGCCGTTGAACCCCTACTTCCTCGATGGGGGTGTTGCTCTATCTGGTTGGACCGAAAGGCCCTGCACCCCCAGAGTGACCCCCCTTTTCACGCGAGCGACAGCTGCGGCGTGTTGGAGCCGACCACCATCCGCTGGCCGCAGGGATCCGCGTTTCCGGCCCTCCCCTCTTCCCACACCCAGCAGCCGGTGAAACCAAAGCAGGTTAATCCCTCCAGGCCACCAGCCTGCCACTGTGGTGGCAAGGGTGCCTCCTGGCTGGGCCCACAAGCCCTGGGGTCTGGGAGAGTTTCCACATGGGAGGTGTCCAGGGCAGTGGGTGTAGATCAACAGTGGGCGCTCCCAGAGCCGTCTGTGCTTCTCCCACTCTCTTCTCTGAGCGCCTCCCTGCAGCTTGCTCAGCTGTCTCACTGTTCCCGAGTCTTCCTACGTTGACTACCTCGCGCCTGGGATGCTGCCCCGGCCTCCTAACTTGTCCACCCCTCCCCGCCCCGTCTCTCCCTGCTTCCGTGAACCCTACACACTGCTGCTCTGATCTTCCTTCCTGATGACAAATGTTTATGATTCTCTATTGCCAACCACATTCAGGGAGTCTGCAGTGGACCCTCCACCTCCTTTCCCAATGTCAATCCTTTAGCTGGAATCCCCCTTTGCTCCCCGTCATTCCTGGACGTGCTCTGTGGTTTCTTTCCTGAGTGCTTTGGTTCACACTCTTCCCTGTACCCCAAATGCCCTTCTCCTGGGTCTCCTGAGACACTTTAAGAAAGACCCTGCCTTTGAGCTTTAGGCACAAACATCCCGAATCTGCTGTTGGTGTGATTGATCCCCACCCTACTCCCACCAGAGACTTAGGCAACCCACCCGGGACCTGTTTGAGAATTGCCCCACCCCTGAGTGACGCAAAAGCAGAGTCATAACACATCTCAAGAGAGACTTTGAACTTCACTTTTGAATCAGTTGGAAATTTGGACAAAACTTTTCTACATGATGTCTGTCCCTTTCACTTTCAGTTCAGGGAGACTCACTGAGCTCTCTTCAAGGATGTGGTGTTCTGTGCCCGGCAAACAGTAAATTCACGTCTGTACATTTAGACTGCCCTGCTTGTCTTTGTTCTATCATAAGACCCTAGTCAATGTTTTTTTGATTTTCCAGCCAAAAGTAATCCTCTTGTCTTTCCAACTCCTTCAGCATTTTGTCTGTTCTCGTGAAGCATGCCCTTATCTTCTTTCATTCTTTCATTTAACAGATACCCAGGCATTATTATTATACCAGGCACTGTTATTTGCACTGGGTTACGGTAGTGAACAAAACAGACAAGGATCTCATGGAACTTACAGCATCTACAGATAAAGACAATAAACACCCAAAAGTAACATATATAATATGTTAGACGTTGATAAGTCATGGAGAAAAATAAAACAAGGATAGAGATACAAAACATTGGAGGATGGTAAAAATTTTAAATAAGAGCTCTTATAAACTTGACCTAAGCCATTTTGGATGTGCTCAATTCTAAGGGTTTTTTTTTTTTGGTAGACGGTGGTAGCCGCTGGGAAGTTAGAGGTAGGTGGGTGTTAGCCACTCCCCCATAATGTCACTGTCAGGAAATAATCAAAGTACAACTCAAACCAGATTCTGCTTATGACTTTTATTAACCAAATACTTATTAGCAAAGCAGGCCTAAAATTGTTCATAAAACCTGTTCTGAATTCCCATCGACCTTTCATATTTCCCAGGTTCTGTGCCTCTAGTCAGGATCGTGCACCATGAATCCCTCCAGACCAACATCTGGATATGGGACAGAGTAGGGATCAAGTGTCTCGTGGTGGGTACAGCTTACAAGCCTTGTTGGATTCTTACCCTTTTAGGTAAGCATGGGGAGTGCCTAAGTCCCTAAATGATTACAGCCAATTATTGGAGCCAATCCCACCCCCCCAAAAATTTTAATTTTACTAAGAAACAATCCTTCACTTTTGTTGTGGTTCTTCACTTGTTGCTAGTTTCACCGACAAAGACTTATCTTTCGAATTTAGTGCGCTAATTGGCAAAGTGTTGGTTGTGGCTTGAGATGGGGGTAACAGAAACTCTTGGAGCGGCATCCTTAGAGCATGGCCTTTTCTGGGAGAATACCAGCTGAGTATTCCTGGACTGTGCATTCCTTTTTTTTTTTTTTAGTTGAAGGATAGTTGATTTACAACGTTATATTCATTTTAGGTATACAACACAGTGATTCGAGATTTTTATAGATTATTCTCCATTTCATGGTACTATAAAATACTGTCTATATTCCCTGTGCTGTACATTACACTCTTGTAGCTTATTTATTTTATACCCAGTAGTTTGTACCTTTGAATCCCCTTCCCCATCTTGCCCCTCCCCCACCACGAACTGCGCATTCCTGATGGCACGTTAACTGTCTCTAGAATTAAAACTGAAATGAGGTGGCGCATACATAATACCCCACTGACTATACTGAATTTTAAAGTAAATTACAAATATTGTAACAGGTGTCCAGGGAAGACCTCACTGGGAAAGGGACATCTCAAAAGACTTGAAGGTGGTGGAGGAGTGACCCAAGCATGCTCTGGGAAGCCTTCTAGGCTGAAGGAATAGTAAGTGACCAAGGAGGGGGGGATGGTGCCAGTAAGGTCATCGAGTCAGATCCCATGGAGCCTTGCAGGCCATTGTAAGTGAGATGGGAGCCATGGAGAGTTTCGCACGGAAGAGTGACATGGTCTGGCTTAGGGTTTCATGGGATCAATCAGGTCACCTTGTGGAGAATAGATTGATGGGGACAAAAACCAAAGCAAGGAGACCAGTTAAGGATCCATGAAATAGTCCAGGTGAGACTGGCCAGGGTAGTGAGAAGTGGTCGCATTCTGAGCGTACACTGAAGGCAGAGCAGCTGGCTGTGGTGATGGATTGGAGGTGGGGTGGGTGAGGAGGAAAGAACTCAACGTTGACTTAAGCCGTTTGGACTGAGCAACCGGAAGGCTGGAGTTACAGTTCACTGAGGTGGGGAAGAGGGTAGGAGAAGAAGGTGTTGGGGGCGGGTGGGTAGATCAGGATTTCAGTTTAGCAAGTTTGAATGGTGAAGAGGTGATGTGGCATACACAGTTGGATATCGGAGCCTTATGTTCCAGAGAGAAGGTTAAGCGAGAGTCATACATTTGGGAGTAATCAACACAGAGATGGTGCTTAAAGCCATGACTCTGGACGAGGAACCCCGGAAAGCAAGATAGAAAGTAGATAGAAAAGACAAGAGGGCCCAGGACCGAGCTCTAAGACCCTCCAACATGAAGAGATCAGAGGGGCCAGGAAGAATTAGCAAAGACTTCTGAGAAGGAGCCACCAGTGAGATGGAGGGGTGACCAGCTGTGACGATGAGGACAGAGATATGACCCCTGGGTTTAAAAGCATGGAGGTCACTGCGGCCCTTGATGAGAAGTAGGGCAGGCAAGCCGTTGGTTGGAGTGGATTCAAGAGAGAACCAGATGAGCACAACTGGAGACGTGAGTATAAACCACTCTTCCGATCGACATTACTGAAAAGGGCCGGAGAAAGATGGGAGGTAAGTCCCTTTAGGGTGCTGTTTGCATTAGGCCAATCCCATATTTCTTGATCATCTACTACGTGTTAGGGATAGGTTTGAAATTAACAAAGCTAGAGCCACCACCCAGCAGAGGAAATTCAGCCACAAAAAGTGACAGCATTCCACTAACGGGATTTTACCAAGTGCTACGGGTACAGAAAAAGCCAGGGACAAACTGCAGGGAAGTTCAGGGAAGCAGCGTCCCATGTTCTCGAAGGAACAGTGGTGTTGGTGTCCCATAGAGTCAGGGAAGGAAGTTCTTCTCAGCAGAAGGAAGAGTGTTGTCAAGACGTGAGTGTGGGGTGCCTGGAGTGTGTGCAGCATGGGTGTTGGGGGCTGAGTTTGTGAAGGAGGTAACCCACCTTGGTAACCACCTGGTGTGGAATTTGAACTTGTATTCCCTATGCAACAGGGAACGCTGAGAGGTTTTTTTTTTTCCTTTTTTTTTTTGCGGTACACGGACCTCTCACTGTTGTGGCCTCTCCCGTTGCGGAGCACAGGCTCCGGACGCGCAGGCTCAGTGGCCATGGCTCACGGGCCCAGCTGCTCTGTGGCACGTGGGATCTTCCCGGACCGGGGCATGAACCCGTGTCCCCTGCATCGGCAGGAGGACTCTCAACCACTGCGCCACCAGGGAAGCCTTCCCTTAGAGTTTTTGACTCTTGCAGTGACAGGATCTCATCTGTGTTTGGGTAAGATACCTCTACGGTTTTAGGAGTAGAGCTTGGGGGCAGGGAGACTAGCAAGGTGTTTTTGCAGCAGACTAGGCAAGAGACAGAGGGGCCCAGATTAGGGCAATGCCGTGAGGAGGTGCAGGAGGGTGTGAAGGCAGAGAAAGCCGCAGGATGGAGTGATGGCCCTGGATAGGACTCGGGCAGAGGGAGGCGTCACTGACTCAGAGTTAGTGGCTCAAACCCGGCAGATGCGTTGATGGAGTTCTTGGTCTCCATGGTACCTAACACGTCGTAGATGCGTGAAAAATGTTCCTTGGTTGTTGAACTTAAATATGAAAAACGTAAAGAGAGTTTTAAAATCAGTTTGTAGGAAATCATCCCCCCCTATAATGTCCAAGTTCATGGAGACCGTGGGCAGATGTTAGATGTAACCGGCAACCACAAGAGGCCTTCCACTGAGCTGGGCACTCACCATCTCCCAGAGGGGCGGAGAGAACCACGTGGATGAGTAACCTGAACAAAACCTATTGACAATATGTGATATAAAGCTGTATATTGAGTGATTCAGATGAGACGTACTGCAGGAGTCTGGAGAAGAAAAAGACCCCCTGAGACGTCCAGTTAGGCCCTGGAGGGTAGGCGGGATTAGGACAGGGGTGATAAGTATTATAAATATCTATCAAGCACTTGCTGGTGCCAGGAGTTGTTCCAGGTGATCTGCTCACCCAGTGAATCCACACAGCGGGCCTTTGTGCAGGGAGCTGTGACTACACCCAATTTACAGATGAGGACAGTAAGGCCCACAGAACCTAGGGCGCTTTCTGGAGGTTCTCTGGTGAGAACTCACAAGCCGCAGAGCCAGGACTGTGACCCAGGTGGCTGGCTTCAGAGTCCTACTCTGGACCCTTTTCCTTACTGTGCCCTGGTGCGCATAGGTAGAGGGGGACAAAGAGACCACCTAAGCGGGGCTCAAGAGTGAGTTTGGGGTGCAGCGAGCCTCCTTGACTGGCCCAGAGGAGCCATGCTGGGCCAAGCAGGCAGGGGGGGCAACTTTGACGACTGCTCTCCTAGCCCTGGACAGTTGATTGCCAAGGGGAGGCCCTTTCTAAGCATAGAGACCATGGGAGAAGCAGCAGGGAGGAAGCCGAGAGGGGCTGCAGTCAGGAACTCCATCCCCAGACCCCAAACACCAGCAAGGATGATTGATATCAGGCTTGGCAAACAGGGCCGCGCAGGAGGGGCCGGGATGGGATCGACCCCATGCGAAGGGCGTCTCCAAGGAGACCCAGCAGCTTTAGGGTCCGTCAGCCCGGCTGGGTGGAGTTGGGGTCCCTTTCAGTGCCTGGGGGGCTTGAGCTAAGTGAGAGTTTGTCTCCCAAGCTCAGTGAATGTAGCTGTTTCAGCCACAAGGTTTTCCCCCTCCTTTTCATCACACCCTCTGGGGTTGCAGGAAGAAAAGCAGCCCAGGAGTAGGGCTCGGTGTAGCAGACCTCAGACCCCCGCCTCCCTCCGTCTCCTGTCTCTTACATAACCGTCCTGCTCTCCTTCTGGCTGGCTCGCTTCAGCCCAGGGCTCCCGTGCGTCTGTTCGTGCGTCTCTGCTGTGAGCCGCTGCCCAGAGGGACCACCAGGCTCGCGTCACAGCCTCTACAGCTCAGCGCTGAAGGCCGAAGGCCGAGCTCTTGACTCATCCCGTCCCCGAGCCTGCAGAGCAGCTGGCCGGCTGCCTGGCCCCGTCACTTGGCTGCCTTCAGTGGCCTTTCTAGCCCCTCTCCACAGGCAGCCCAGCCATGGAGGGAGAGGATCCCAAACTAGTTTTGCAAAGAAGGCGACAGAGTGATACCCATTCAAGCTACAAACACTTCAGGTCTCCTGAAGTATTCGAAGTATGCGGGGCCAGGTGCTGCCCCAAAGGCCGAGCTGTAAACAGAACAAAGGAGAGGCTCTGCGCTCGGAGAGTTCCCATTTTAGCAGATGAATGAGTGAGGTCAACTAGCTTCTTGAGAATTCCAGCCTTAAGCTGACCCTGCACCGCTGGACACCCCTTCATCCCGTGTGCTGTGGCTCCCGTGTCCTCCTCTCCCGGCCTTGTCCTGCCTCCCGGTCCTGCTCACCTTGACAGTCTGCCCAGACGCAGGACCGAGGGCCTCTTCCGCCCCCATAAGCTCCCATCATGGCCTCCAGAAGACGCCGAAGACTTCCCTAAGGTCCTGTGTGGGGCACGGCCAGCTGGAGACAGAGGTGACTCAGAAAGCTCATCCCACTGATCGTTCAGGGAAAACTCCCCTCAACTTGATTTGGGTTAATCCAAACTGGGGGGTCCTGGGAAACTCATGTTTCTGAGCATCACGTGGATTTGGGGCAAGGTACATTCTGGAATCGACATTATCCACCTCCTGTGCTTACGATTTGAGGTCCAAGCTGGGAGACTGCAGGGGAGGGGACTCGGGGGAAGCTGAGCGGTGGCTGGTGCCTTTGGGCACAGTGTGCTATGATGCTCTGTAACATGATGTTACTTGGAAACTGCCCAGTGGCAGATGACGGTGGAACTAGGCCAAGCATCTCACCTGCCCAGTATTTCCTCTTTTGGCCACAGCTCCGTGATTTTCCTCTGGGGAAATAAACTTTCCCTCAATCGTGGTGGGATTGTCAATCAAGCTGCCTGTCTGCGATGGACACATCAAGGTGACATCTCAGATCCTCTTTCTCTTGAGCAGACATGAGATCAGCTGCATGGATTTGTTCCAGTGGGCCTGTCGATATGATTCTGTTACTCAGATCCCAAATGGCCCTGGTTCCTGTCCTGTTCCTGCTTGATTATGCAATTCTTTCTCCTATTCCAGGAACTACCCTGTATCTTCCAATACTTTCGTTTTCTTCCTTAGATTATCCAGAGCTGTTTTCTGTTGCTCGCAACCTTAGAACTTGGAGTGATAGGAAGGGTGATCTGCAGCTGTCCCTGCACCTGATCCTGCACAGGGAGAGGTTGACATAGAACCGGTCAGGCTCACAGGGTCCTCAGGGCCCTGCTTTCCCCAGTGACGGCGGGGGGGGGGGGGGGGGGGGGGGCTGCTAGCAGAGCCCCTCAGCTGCACTGGGATGGCCATCGAATGACTCCCATCCCTCTGCTGCATGCTCAACACGGCCCTGAAGAAAACGCCTTCATATCTTGGACTGTGGTTTCCAGAACATTCTCTTTACCTTGCCCGTGTCCTGGGTGAAGAGGAGGGAGGCTCTCTCAGCTTCTGCCCAGCACCCAGCCTGGCCTCCCAGCCCTGACTCCTCACCAGGCCAGGCTCCAAGCCAGCTGTCTCCCTCCTCACCCTTCCCCTCTCTTCCAAATCAGCTCACCCAAGAGCCCTGGAGCTAGGTCAGTACTGGGAGATAAGGAGAGGGTACAGCAGAGAGGAAAGAACCAGAACTTTAAGTCTGACAAACCTATTGGCTGCAGCTCTGCCACCTGCAGGGATGTGGCCAGTTTTGCTTACTGTTGCATCTCCAAGGGCGGCTCATACTAAGCGCTCAGTGGATGGTTGTTCTCAAATGAACCTGCTCCTAAGGAGGGTGGGCTCCCTGGGGGGCCCTCCCTTTCCCCCCTGTATGTCCAGGGGGCAGTACACACCCTCCCTCAATGCGTTCAAGTTGAGGCTGGTGGTGGGGCGGGGGACCATCTAAAAGGGATGTTTTAAGGGGATCCAAGTTCAAGATGGGAAGTTGGGCTAAATGAACTCTAAGATCTCTTCTAACCTGGGGCTTGATTAGTCTATAGCTATTTTTTGCTTTTTAACTTAAAAAATATTCTTACCGTGAATTTTTCTAGCATACAGAAAAGTACACAAATAATACAATAATTGACAAACACATATGTAACAACCACCTGTCAAATTTAACCTCTTGCCATGTTTATTCCAGATACGAATGAACTCTCTGCAGATTTGTAGGGTTTTTTAAATTAAATATTTATTGAGGTATAATTTACATATAAAAAGTACACAGATTTTGAGTGTACCGTGTGGTAAGCTTTGGCAACTGTGTATGTATGTGTAACGACCACCCCAGACAAGATACAGAATTTTCTCTCATGTATTTTTTCCAGTCAACCCCCCCCCTGCCAGAGGCAACCACTGTCCTCATTTCTCTCACCATAGATTAGTTTCGCCTGATCTAGAACTTTCCATAAATAGAATCGTACAGAATGAACTCTTTTGTGCCTGGCCTATTTTGCTCATCATAACGTCTTTGGGATTTTTCCATGATGCTGCAAGTATCAGTAGCTCATTCCTTTTTATTTCTGAGTAATATTCCATTAGATGAAGATACCACAATGTATTCACCCGATAATGGACCTTCCGATAACATATTTATCCAAGATAAATGAAGACATATGTCCACAAAAAGAACTGTGTAAGTATATTCATAGCAGCTTTTCTCATAATAGCCCCAAACTGGAAACAACCCAAATGGGTGTTCTATTTTTATATGAGCATCTTTCCTCCTAGACAATGAGGACAGGATGCCTCCCTGATTCATCTGTGTACCCTCACAGCGGTTTGAACGTAGTAGAGAATCAGTAAGTCTTTGCTGAATGGGTGGAAGGCAGAGGGATATGCAGCCTAAGCTCCCAGCCTAGTTCAAGAGATGAGAAGTAAGGCCCATACCTGGTCAGCTCGACCGGGCATAAGATAGAATGCTAGCAGGGAAAATGTAGGGGTTTGTTTATCCCGGAGCCTCAGTGGTAAGTTCAGTTCCTGGCACAGGGTGGGTGTTCAGAATACATACGGTGAATACATGAAAAGAAGTAAACACGCTGTTGAGTGTTGAAATCACTAGGCCCTCTTTCTTTTAGACTATCCTGTCTTCCACAGTAAACTTGCTTCCTAGGAAGACACACCCACCAGGGTACGGGGACGAAGGGACAGTGTAAGATAGAGAGAAAGGTCTAGAGGCAAGGTCTGGAGATAAGGATGAGGAGGTTCAGAGTTTCCAGAGTGAAGTTAAAAGAAACTAGGTTCTAGCTCTTGCCCCCAAGCCCCATACTTTAGCTCTTTCTTTTTTGTTCCTGGTAGGCCTAAGCACAGGAATCCACCAGTTTAAGATTGAGAAATTCACCTGGAGATCCCCAGGGACCCACCATGTGTAGGATGCCCTGCCCCTCTCACTCTCCATTGCTGCTTCAGGCTCACACATTCATAAAGGCATCAAGCAAAGCCGGAGGATGGAGACATTTTCCTTTACCCCAGCCGTGGGTTCCGACCGTTCACCTCTTCAGGAAACCAAACACTTGGCGGTGGATGGAAAGTTGATTTTACAAGGGATAGAAACTGTGGCCTTACTTCAGTGGGTTTGTTCCAAAGCAGGGATAAATATATTCCCTAAATGACGAGTCTTAGAAACATCAAGTCCTTTCAGGCAGGAATGAAATTCAAGAGAATTATGGAGAGGAGGAGGTGTATTGGGCTCTCTGACCCTAGTGTGACTCGCAGAAAGATTAGTATCTAAGGGTCTAGAGATTTTTGTCTGTGATGCCCCAACTCTGTCCCTTGGCCTGGAAGCCACAGGCACTTTAGTTTCTAGGACGTCATAGTGGGAAAAGGACCTAGGGTTCCAAACTCCTGAATCCTGGTTCCGCATCTAGCTGTTTATAGGACCTCAGGTAAGCCTGTTTCCTCACCTGTACAACGAAAATGCTGGATTAGACAATCTCTAAGACCCCCCTTTTCCAGCTCCAAAACCTATGCTTCTAGCATCACAAGCTCATAAGGCTTGATCCCACCGGTCTCACCACTCTAAATGCATGGAAGGGAGAATTTCACAGCGATCTCTTGCAGCAAGCTCATGTGTTTTGAAGACTCACGAATGTTTTAAAGACTACAACTTACTGTTCATTCTTATTGAGGCGATTCTCCTGCTCACGATGTTCCCTCTTTGGGGTCCAGTTCGGAAATGCTCTCGGTCAACTGTCGGTGTAGATGGAAAAAAAAGTCTGAAAGATTTTCTGCTTTATATCCTTGTGGATAATACTCACACACAAGGCCCCACTGCCTTCAGAGGATGGTGGAAGGATGGGAAATTCTCATCCTTCCAGGGCTAAAAATAAGCATTTGTTGACGATCTGGACAATCTGATTGCTGGAAACAGCAGCAGCCTGGAGTCTTACACCGCATGAAAGGGGAGGGTACGTTTCCCTGGCTGGGCCCAGGGACACCAGAATTAAAATAAAGTTGACCTTTTGAAAAGGAACACTGAGAAACTTGTGTCTGTGGTTTCTCCCTCCCACCGCACTCCCCTTTTTTATGGGCCCAGCGCTGAATTCTACATGAGGCGCCCTAAGTACATACGCTTAAAGTGAACATCCTTTATTTCCTGCTAGGGCTTAAAGTGGCATACCCATTCAGCCTGACCTTTAAAGAAGTTACGTCATAAGGGGGATTTCTAGGGATTCACTTTATGGAAGATCCTGAAGATTAAAGACAGTTCAGTCAATAAAAAGGGTTCTTTTCCTATTTGCTGACTGACAGAACCGTTGGTCTCAAATGGTTCTCTTTGTTCACTGACCTTCGTCCTTTCATTCTAGAGGCCGGGGGCTTTGGAGAAGATGGACTTGGTCCCAGATTCTGGCTTTGCCCCTCCCCCATCGGGGGACTGTTGCTGAGGCACTGAAGCCAGGCTGACCATTGGGCAAATGGCAAGGGCCACCTGGAAAGAAGGTGAGACTCTAGGGAGAATAGATAAGTGGGCTGGTGTCCTTTTCCCCATAGGTGTTCCCAGTGACAATGAAAGTCAGTCTCAGGCTAAATTCTGGCATTAAACTGCTGGACAAGCCCACTTTTTACACCTCATTTATGCCAGGGCCCTGGAGGCTGTGTCATATTTCTAACCAATGACATATTTGAGAATACATCACCCGTTCGTTTCATCAACAGAAGTATTTCTAGGGGACTTCCCTGGTGGTCCAGTGGTTAAGACTCCCCGCTTCCACTGCAGGGGGCGTGGGTTGTATCCCTGGTCAGGGAACTAACATCCCACGTGCCACATGGCACGGCCAAAAAGAAAAAAAGAAAACAGAAGAAATCTTTCGAGCATCCCTTATGCTCATTAATAAAATCTTTAGTGCAGAGTCCCATGCTGTAATTTAAGTGCTAAATAACTACCTCTGAAGGTACTGATTCTTGATTAGGGCACTTGATCTGTTAACCACACTGGAGGGTTGGCTCCCGCTGTGTCCCTCAACACTTAGCTACGGCTCCACATGGTATACATTACACGGATCTTGTCCAAATATCATACTGTTTCTACTGAAGTATTTCAAGAGACATTACCATACAAGCAATGGGGCAGTGACCAAACCCAAGTCACTTAACCTCTCTAAGATTCAGCTTCCTCGTCTGTAAAATGGCAATGATAATACCCTCTAAGTGTTCGCTGTGAGGATTAAAGGTGATAAAATAAATGTGTATAAAATAAGCACATTGTGTGAGTGTGTGTGTGTGTGTGTGTGTGTGTACACAATAACTAGCACAAAGAGCTTCTAAACATTAGTCCCCTTCCTTACCCTTTCCTCTTAAGGCATCCAAAGACTGAAAAGGGAGAAACTTGACAGGATACAAAAAGAAAGCAGAGATACCAAAGAGTGGGCTTTATGGGGAAGTGGGAGAATTACTTAAGTTTAAAAAAAGTGAAAATGTTCTTCTTTTAGAAATGTTCCCTTATAGAAAATAACAGAAGAAGAGAAATTTAGCAAAAGAGATAGACCAAGAAATTCTCCTTGAAGATATTTCCCCAAGAGTTTTTCGTCAAAGTTACTCCAGACGCCCATGACCTGAGACCCTCAGAGGATGCCATTACCCAGGAATAATGCATTTGATGAGGTTTCCTACCTCATGGTTTAGACAAGTCCAAGAGCCTTCAGGAAAGAAGGCTGATCTGGGGAAGGAGCCAGTGTCCCCCGGGACTGAATAGTGGGGATGGTCTGGCCCACCCCCTCCTACAGACAGAATGTTGAGTGAGGGTGACTCAGATGATGAGGGGGTCGCGGGAGCCAACCGGCTGACAGCACTGGGGCTGGGAGGAGGTGGGCGAGCACGGAACCACCGGCTCCCGGGCCGTCTAGGCGGGGCCTTGGCAGCGGCCAGCCCTGCTTGCACACAGCAGGCAATGGAGGCTCAAGTGGTGAGGGGTCATTGTGAAATTCGCAAAACCTCACCATCTGCTTAAGTTAACAGACTAGAACCTGGACATCTTTGGGAATTCTGTTGGCACAGCTTAATAAGGGGTAGAGCTGAGTTGTGAATCCTGGTCCCTGCACCAGCTATGGGTCTGTAACCCACTCTCAGTGGCTGAAGATCAAAGGTCCAAGTATTTCACAACAGATCAAGTATATCATGAGTGCTAGATCTTTAGTAGGTTATTGAGGATGGCTGGAAACATTTGGGATTATCGCCTTTGGGGCTGCCCGGCAACCTGGCCCTGGTGTCCTGTGAAATGTCCTTACTCATAATACAAACAAAATGTCCGCCTTCTGCTCTTGGATGGGTCATGAGTCTGATCTAGCGCTTACATTTGGGGGTATCACCCCTGGGCCCCTTCCTAAAAGGTACCTGATGGCCTCTCTGAGCTGGTCAGTTTCTTCATCAGCACATTAATGATCATCGAACCTTGTGGGGTAGATTACATAATAATGTTAACCCAGCTAAGAACCAGACACATTATTAGAAGCTTTCAGTAAATGAAATAAAGTGCTGCTTTTTAATTATTACTTTACCTTTAAAAAAAATCTGCTTCTAAATTGAAATAATGTGTCATAGGTTCATTTCACAATAAATGACCTCCTGTGCCTTCATATGGCAAAACTTGTCTGCTGGTGCCATTTGCTGGGAAGGACCCAACAGAACAGATTCCACCGTTCCATTTTGGCCACCCAAGTGACTTTATGGTTAGGTTACAAGGAGGGGGTTTCAGAAGCCTTTCTAATCATTATGACCTGTATACTGGCAGTCTTCACTTCACACTCTTAGGATTCTAACCTTAAGACCCTATCACCCCACCAAGGATGTCAGAATGTGTGGCGAATCCACTGTACATAAGTCTTAGATTCACAACTCAACTCTACCCCTTATTAAGCTGTGTGACCTGGTTAAGCTACTCAACTTCTCTGAGCTTCATGCTCTTCCCATCCAAATAGGGGCTAATAAAATATACTTCCCAGGACTATAGCATTTGGTGGTAGAAATGTGTGGCTTTCATAAACTGTTTGTTGCAGTTTGTTCAAGAACTTTTTTTTTTTTAACTGATTTAAAAATTTTTGATAAAATCATGTCAGCTAGCTGGATAAGACCTGTGGCCAGGACAGTCATTTAGAGATGAAGCTGTGTTTCTTAAGGTGGTGTATGGGCATACGGAGGGGAAATAGCAGGAAATGAAACTGGGAGTGGTGAGCGGCTCCCACACCCTCTCTCTGACTTAACAGAGGTAAAGGTTTTTATGTCGTCCTGTCCGGAAGCACATTAAAGCCTCTGACATCAGAACATCCACCCCCTACCAGCCAGGTATCCCGCCCTCTCCAGGGCCTGACCTGAGCATACCTGGAGCATTCTTCATCCCTTGCCTTGCTTCCAGAAAGAGAATCTTATTTGTTGCAGAGGATTTGGAGGGCAATTCGATTTCCTTCTTTCCCTCCTTCCGTGAGGAATCCTAGATGATTCTTTAACTCTCCTTTACACCCCATACATCAATGGAGTTCATCGTTTTACACACACACGCCAATTTTCTGTCGCCTCTCGACTTCCCATTTTCTTATTAAGTTGTGGGCTTTAGATGCACGGGGCTTTCAGAATTGGAGCCTAGCACTGCCTCTTCAGCTGAATAAAACAAATGCTCCCAACCCAACTTGGATACTAGTTTCCTAGCTTCCTGTTTTGTTCCTGTTTATCTTTCTTTTCCGTGTCTCCATCACCCCCCAGTCCTTTACCACCTTGGAGAGGTTTTATCTGCCTGTCCAGTCCTTGTCTGGAGAAATGACGAAACTACCACAGCCCACCAGCCAGCCTGCGTGGGGTGGACAGAAAGAAAATGAAGGCAATGTCCTCATAAAATGTCACAAGACAACATTTTCTCCTTTTCTGTTTGTTTTTAACTCAAATAAAGCCTTGTGTTATCTGGTCTTTGTGCATCTGAAACCAGAGGTTATCTTCAGAATCTCTCTTTCATCACTTTGAACTTGACCCCAGGGGAAAATGATACAGCATCTAAATTCAGAGGAGTGTATTTGAGGTTGGGGGCTCATTTTATTTTTCCTTGTGGGTAGCAGTGTCTCTGACTCATTTGCTGTTTTTATTTTCCTCTGAGGAGTGACCAAAATCACAAATCTTCACGTCTGTCCCCTAAAGCAGCTGGGGACAGTAGCAGAATGCTCGGAGCCTCCTCCCTCCCAGGCATCGGAAAGTAGCCACATGCCACACAGGGAGGACCGACACGTGTCACCCCATGAGCTGGTTTGCACAACACGTGTGCTCTGGAGCACAGATGTCAGGGCTCCCACTGACTCATCGGACAGAAGCCCAGGTTTTGCTTTCCTACAAATGAAAATTGGTTTTCTGGGTGCATGTGTTTCATTATAAAAAGTTGACAATAAAGACATTCTGTAGATAAAGAAGAATTCCAAGCCCACCCATAATTACCATTAACATTTCAGTGTGTGTTCTTCTAGTCTTTTCAGGTTAAATATAATACATAATAAATTTTTTTGAAAAAATTAAACCACACACATATGTGCCTATTTTTTTTTAAAACCTGACCATAGAATCATACTATAAATGCCATTACTTTTTAAACTTACATGTTGGAGACATCTAACTATGTCAACATGTAAATTTGCAAGGTCGTTGTTTTCACACTGTTGTTTTTATTTTTTAAATTTATTTTATTAATAAAAAAATTTTTTAACACTATTGTTTTTAAATGGCTCCACAATATTCTGTTCTGTGGATATACTACAATATATTTAACTTATGTCTTTATTTAAAAAAAATTTTATTGGAATATAGTGCTTTACAATGTTGTGTTAGTTTCTGCTGTACAGCAAAGTGAATCAGTTATACATTTACATATATCCACTCTTTTTTAGGTTCTTTTCCCATATAGACCATTACAGAGTACTGAGTAGAGTTCCCTGGGCTATACAGTAGGTCCTTATTAGTTATCTATTTTTATTTTTTGATGTGGACCATTTTTAAAGTCTTTATTGAATTTGTTACAATATTGCTTCTGTTTTATGTTTTGGTTTTTCGGCCACGAGGCATGTGGGATCTTAGCTCCCTGACTGGGGATCGAACCCACACCGCCTGCACTGGAAGGTGAAGTCTTAACTACTGGACTGCCACGGAAGACCCTACTAGTTATCTATTTTATATTTAGTGGAGTGTGTAAGTCAATCCCAATCTCCCAATATATTCCTGACGCCCCCCCCTTCCTAGTAATCATAAGCTCATTTTCTACATCTGTAACTCTATTTCTGTTTTGTAGATATAACATGTCTTATCCATAGTTTTTTCCAGTTTTTTTGCTGTTATAAATAATGTAAAGGTACATCTGTATACTTGTCAGGTTGTGTCGTAGAACAAATCTCCAGAAGTGGGATTGCTGGGCGTACCATCATTCCTTATGTACCATATCCCTTATCACAAATTTCATCTCTTTTGGGACACTTTGTGTTTGTGTATATTTCCCAACTAATACAGAGGCCTATTATATTGTGAGTAAAGCAAAGAAGAAAGAAGCAAATGCCTTGGATAAACTGCAAACGTGTCTTTCTTTCGTGGTCCACATTTAAATACTTGTCTTCCTAAAGATTCTTTCATGCAGCCAGGTCCCAAGTATGTGACGTAGGCGGGGAGCAGACAGCAGGCAGATGCGACAGGCCCTTGGATGGATCCTCTGCTTCCTTTTCCTGTGTCCACCCTTCTCTCTCAACATGCACGTTGCTTTCCAGGACCTATAGTGTCACGGTTCTGCATGCGGAACACTTTGTGTTCTGAATTTTCCTCTTCAAATTCCAAGAACGAAGAAGCATCCTGTGTTGATCAGCCTTTCTGATTTCCCGACTGTGACTACCGCATCGGTAAACTACCTGGTCTTGTCTACCCACTACTCTGACAGTCAGTGTTCTGTCCTACCTCTTAAAACCTGATACGTTGAGAATTGATCATTTGGGGCTGGACACGGTGGACGAGGGGAGGGCGGGGAGGGACAGGCATATTTGGAACCAGGGGAAGACCCTCCAGAGAGACCCTGTTTTCTTCTTGTTCCTGTTTCTCTCATCTATTGACTCTCTCTTTCGATCTGACAAGGGGCGTTGCTTCAAGTCACTCAGCAGCTCCAGTAAATGGATGGAGATGGGCTTTGACCTTGTGGCTGGGAAAGTGGCCTGGAGCATCTCCATGGGAGGTCAATGAAACTGTAAACATCGAATAAACAGAAAACCTGAGTCCATACCACTCCTGTGAGACAGACCACATCTGGGTTTCAGTTTAGTCTCTTTTTTTTTTTACATCTTTATTGGCATATAATTGCCTTATAATGGTGTGTTAGCTTCTGCTTTATAACAAAGTGAATCAGTTATACCTATACATATGTTCCCATATCTCTTCCCTCTTGCGTCTCCCTCCCTCCCACCCTCCCTACCCCACCCCTCCAGGCGATCACAAAGCACCGAGCTCATCTCCCTGTGCTATGCGGCTGCTTCCCACGAGCTAGCTATTTTACGTTTGGTAGTGTATCTATGTCCATGCCTCTCTCTCACTTGGTCACAGCTTACGCTTCCCCCTCCCCATATCCTCAAGTCCATTCTTTAGTAGGTCTGTGTCTTTATTCCTGTCTTACCCCTAGGTTCTTCATGACATTTTTTTCCCTTAAATTCCATATATATGTGTTAGCATATGGTATTTGTCTTTCTCTCTCTGACTTACTTCACTCTGTATGACAGACTCTAGGTCTATCCACCTCATTACAAATAGCTCAATTTCGTTTCTTTTTATGGCTGAGTAATATTCCATTGTATATATGTGCCACATCTTCTTTATCCATTCATCCGATGATGGACACTTAGGTTGTTTCCATGTCCTGGCTATTGTAAATAGAGCTGCAATGAACATTTTGGTACATGACTCTTTTTGAATTATGGTTTTCTCAGGGTCTATGCCCAGTAGTGGGATTGCTGGGTCGTATGGTAGTTCGAGCAGTTAAGTCTCTTGATCTCCTCAGATTACCGATGAGAGGAGCAAATGGGATGACATTTATTTGCTTTGAAAATAAGTTAGAGCACCAATCAAATGCAATAAATTCAGGATTCAGGTCATCAGACTATCTCTAGTCCTTATCAACATAGATAATTAAAAAATTAACTATACAAGTGCACACAGCTGCTGGAAAAATAACTTCTCACCACACATCATGGGCACCAAGCTATCTTGAGGGGCCAGCATAAAAATGTCTAGGTCTTGGTTACTTTATGTGAAACAAAACTGTTCAATTTTTAAACTTCCCAATTCCTCCAATTTATCATATTCATAGATATCTTTCTTTAAAAATAAACAAATCCTTTTTCTCCAAAGCTAAGGTTGTGAGGTAGTAAAAGTGTAGGCAGGAGACGTGGGGTGGACTCTGTCCTCATTGAAAAGGTAGAGAAAGTGAGTAAGAAAGTGCACAGTCCCTGATTTTAAGCCAGACGTTTCCCCCCTGAGGTGCTGGGCCCGTAGGCATTTGAGGATATAACCAGCGTCTTTTCCTATTGTTTTCCCAGAGCTAAAGGATTCATGAGGATCAGCCTGGAGTGGAGGGGATTTATGAAAAGTTGGAGTGAGCTGAGAGGTGGGAAACCTCCCAAATGCGGGGGACAGATGAGCTCTGGAGGTGCTGCTGGAACCCCCTCATTCACCTCTGGCCAGAGACTCCTGTTCTGTGACTTCTCCCTGTGACACCACATCGGTTTGCTAAAACACATTGTATCTACTTTGTAGGTCTCTACTCCTGGCATCTGTCTCTCTGCAGGAGCTCTGGGTAACGACAGCTGTCAACACCCCAGTTCCCACCGCCAGCAGCTGAGCAGTCAGAGCAGTTGGACCTGGGAGGGGACCACACCTGCGGTCCTGGCATCGGGAGGGGACGAGGCTAAGGGGAGCAGGGGGCAGGCACTTGGGGGCGGCTGTAGGGTGTGGGGTAAAGCTCAGCTGTGCTCTTCCAAACCCGAAGAGTCAACGTGGGCTTAACGTGGGCTTAGCTAATTAAGTCATCCATGAAAACCAAAGTCAGAAAGAGGGACTATGAATTCTCAGATTCTAACCCAAGACACATTTAAAGTCCTTTAGCGTTTCGTAGTCCCAGGGCCCAAAGAGAACAACTAGAGAGTTATAAACTGTGCTTTGAAATGAAATGGACGGCTAGTTGAAGACCCTTCTGGGCTTGATGAGACTTTTGCCTAATGGCTTTTGCTCCCTACCCACTATCAGCTGGAATGGGAGCCTCAGGCCTTTTAATTTTCATTAAAAAAAAGCATCCCAGGAGAAATGATGTGCTGTGGGATGACCATCTTAGAACTCTGGTTCTGCCCTTTAAGTCTGCGAGAACCTTGTGTGTGTATGTGTGTGTGTGTGTGTGTGTGCATGCATGTGTATGTGTGTGTATGCGTATGTATGTCGGTATGTGCACACATCTGTGTGTGTATGTATCATTCTCTTTCCCCTTCTTCTCAACCTCTTGTAAACTCCAAGGAAGGCAGTTGGCTGGTTTTGTTACGTCAGTTAGTGGAAGTTCTAGAAGGTTCTGAGCTTGTTTCATAATGCCTGGATCTCTTTCATAACGCCACGATTAAGAATCCTAACACTGAAAGAATCTAAGTCTTCCTTCTTAAGTCTGCATTTGATAAATGTAGAAAGCTTTGGGGGGACTTTCAGAACTGGTTAAACCATGTGTGCTAGGTCTCCTGGTAGGTGACTTACAAGGAAATGGGATTTAACAAACACAAGGAAAGTGTCTTACAAACAATTTGCCAAATGGCTCTCCTCCACCTGTCATAGTAGCTTGGCTTTGTGACTTATGGGTAAATTTCCTTGTACAACTCCCACTGGAGCTGCAGAGTCAGCGACAGTGTGTCAGAGGAAAATCTAAATAAATCCTAGGCAAAGCGGACTTTTCAATCATGAAACTTTGTGGTGACTTTAATCACAAGGAGGAAGTTCCAGGGCTTGGAAGGGTAGCATTTATGAATTAACCCACAAAGCCTGTGTAGGAAGCAGGACTCCCTTTTCACCACAAAACTCAGTGGAACCCAGTTCGAACACAACCTGTGGTTCAGTCTCTCTCCTTTGACTTGATGTAATTGTGCTTTTTCCAGCATTGGGATTAGAGGTACCGAAATAGTCTGCATGACACTGGCTTTCCTCAGGCTGCATAGGTCACAACTGGGAAAAGGAAAATGCCAGAAGTTTCTCAAGGCAAAATATTTTCTTCTTTTTCCATATGGAAAGGTTGGGGGTGGTTTTTCAACTCCTTCAAGGCAGATACGTTCTAATGGCTACTATCCTCTCGTGAAGAAAAATGGAGAGAATCCTCCACTGAGAGGAAGGAACACTTCCACGTTAAGGTCTCCGGCTCCGTTGCAGAATAATTATTTATTTTAGGTTTGATGTTTCCAAGTCTGAAGTTGAGTATACAGTAAAGGCCCTCGATCGCAGGGGCTGTTGCAGTACCTACAGGAGGAGTCGGGGCAGGGGAAGGACAGATACAAGTGGGTTCAATAAACTCCAAGATTGTTCACAGATGGACTCGTGTAATTGTCCCTCTCTTATTTGTGATTCTGTTTAAATTGAAATAGATGAGAATGGTAAATATCCTTTCTTAGTCCAGTTGTGTAGACTATTGGCTAAAAGCCCGAGTTTTTCTTTAGAAAAACAAACAAACAAACTGGCAAGAGCGTTAAACCTGGAAGTCGGAGACCTGGCTTCTCTCTGGCTCCAGCTCTGCCATTGATTTAGTTTGTGACCCGCTTTGATTCTTGTTTTTTCCAATCTGTGAAATGGGGGTGAAGGGGAAGAGTTAGACTAGACCACTTTTAAAGATTCCTTCCACTCTAGATACGAAGCTATTATTTTCTTTTTTAGTCCTCTTTGGATTATACATGATCAACCCTGACCTCCTTTCTTGCGGAACTGGATAGGTGGTGGTGCAAATCAACTTTCTTTAGAAAATTCTTAATATAAACATCTTAGAAGAACATAGGTATAAAAGGTTGATGTTTAACTCTGTCAGGGATTATTTACATAAGTTTTAGGTATGTTAAAAGGTCTCTGACTGAATAGAACTTCAAAATCAATTCGAAATAAAAACTTGAATTTCTAAGCCATCATCTTAGCGGGTGAAGCTAAGTGCGTCCCTCTCACCATCTCCATATTTGCTCATGCCCTCTCTCTGGAAACTCTCTCCTTGGACTTGCCTCCTTCACATTCGGTTCCAGATGTCCCCTCCCCATTTCAGGGCTGTCTCTGACCACCTCTCTAAAGCATGTCCTTCTCCCTCTCCATCACTTCATTCTGTTTTGTTCTCTTGCTAGCCCTCATCTCTATCTGAAATTCTTTTACATTTCTCATTTGTTTGCTTGTTTCCTCTCTTCCTCCAAGAGAAGGAGAAATCTTGAGAGCCTAAACTTTGTCTTGTTCTCTGTTGCCCAAAGCCAAGTATAAAATTCTTAATAGGTCTTTGTTGAAGGAAGGAGCAAATCTCCATTCCCCTTTCCCCCAACATGTTCCTACCTTGCAAAACTTCTTGCCGTTCCTCAAACATGCCATGCCATCACCTCCATGCTGTTTGGCCTGCCAAGAAGGCCCCCCTTTCTCTGTTGTAATTCTACCTACGCTTGAAGAACCAGCTCAAAAGCTGTTCCCCGTCCAGCACTGCACTGGGACCAAGCTCCTGGAGCTACTGTAGCTCTTACTGCCTTATGCTGACTTCCTTTTATCTGTCTACCCTGTGAGTCAGAAGGGATCCCTGATGTCAGGGACCAAACCTCACTTACCTTGGTGCCCCAGGCTTAGCATGTGTCTGACCTAGTGGGAGCTGAGGGGTATTTGTGAATGGATGTGTGGACCAAGATTGTCACCTGCCATTTCAGTAAACAAAGGATGTTGAGGCCATCAAACCATCAGCCACTGCAGTGGCCCCTGATGGTGCGCCCTGAGGGGGATTCAAGATACAGAAAAACAGGTTGCCTGCCACCAAGCCTTGAGCCTCTGCAGCTACCCACAATGGTGTGCCCTGAGGGGATTCAGGATAGAGAAAAACAGGATACTGGCCCTAGATAGTTCAGGTGAATATCAAAGGAATAATTTCAATAAACCTAGATTCTTACATCTTCCCATACATAGAAAAGCACTAAATTCAGTAACTTGAGATGTCTGGTTTTCTTTAATTAGTAGTAATCTTTTGATGTTCTGACCACCTGTTTTTGTTTGTTGGCTTGTTTGTTTGTTTTGCAAAAAACTCCCCTATATACTTGCTCATCCCTCGCCTCTTTATAACAGTCTCCCAGCGCTATCTGAGAGGCTGTCTCCCGGGCTTAAGTCCTCAGTAAGTCCACTGAATAAAACATAATTCTCAATTTTTAGGTTGTGAATTTTTTTTCAGTTGACAAATGATTTCCTCCAAAGCTTTCGACTAATCAGACTTGTATATGGAGCACAGCCTAGCAGATAGTTGACCTTTGAGAGACTCTGTTTATTGACACTGTTGTGTTTCTGGAGGGGACCTGACTAGGGGAGACTCCTGTAATAACCACTTGAGAGTAAAAGATACTGTCCAACAAGAAGGTGAACAGGTGCTGCTGGCTGCCTTTTTGCTGAGGGACACCAGGCCCTCAAACAAGTGACAGTCCCTATACCATGTTGTATTTGGCCTTTTCTCAATCAAGTTGTGAAACAGATTCCCATGGTCACGTTTTCAAGTATTAGTCATCAGGGTGACAGATCCCCCTGAGATCCTGGAGAAAAGTGCAGAAAGGCATGTCAGCTTCACCCCTCTTCAGATACCATTTCCCAGGATCACTTGACCAAAATCTGGCTGGAAGAAGGGGCGGCCAGAAATGATCAGTTTCTTTTTGATCTGTTTCTGACTCTCTGGTGAGTTAGATGTGATGACAAGCATGACAACTCCCCTGTTAGTTGCAAGTTGCCTGCTAGGCGCTTAGTCATTTTAATTAAGAGTAGTTATCACAGGGCAAAACACCCGCACATGGCACTGCTAACTTCCACTCATAGGGGATGTTACTGAAGAATTCTAGAGTGTGGAAGAGATATCCTAAACCTACACGGAGCCTGTTGTTCTGCTAGTGTCATGTGGAAAATAACGCTAGCAGAACAACACAGCATTTATAACTATTTATTGATCGAAAAAATGAAAGTTTTTTTCTGGTTTGCCAAGGGTGTGGAAAATAGGAAGCTCAGGATAATAACATTTAAGTAACCAGCCTAGCCTTTGGGATCAGTTTTTAAAGTCTTACATTCTGGGGGATTTGATGGAGGGTTTGATTAATGGAGCAAGATTTCCTAGAGGGCTTGATGTTATGGTTTTGGTTTTTTTTAGATGTTTACATCTCTGGTGAACATTATCAAGGTTAATACAATTCCTCTTGGATTACTCTTTTGAATGTCTTCCTTATTGTGTGTGATCCCTCCTTCCTCTTCATGGCTCAGCCCCTTTTATGTATGTACTTCTGTTTCCATCTTATGTCATTATGTTTGTGTTTTATTTCTCCTATTAATTTTAAACTCTTTAAGGGCAGGGCTTAGACCTTAGTTATCTCTACAGCTCCTGCATCACTCAGCACAGAGGTAAGAATTCAGTACGGTGAGGCAAATTCAGAATTTACTTATAGAGCCAAGTTCCCCTATGATCAAAAGCAAAGAGAAAAAACAGTCATGAGAGAGTGACTTATAAATCAGAATACCAAGTTATGGAAAGGGATTATGCTAACCTCCTTGGCAAACATTTCTTCTTCTTTCCTCTTCTGGTCACATATGCAGATTCTACTTTCTGCCCACCTTGTGGTTGGGTGAAGATGTGACTGGTTCTAGACATTGAGTTGTGAATAGAAATGATATGTCACTTGTGGGACAGGATTGTGACCAACCATCCCAGTTCCTGGAGACTGAGGGGTTTCCCAGGACGTGGAACTTACAGTGTTAAACCAGGATAGTCACTGGAAAACCAGACCAATTTTCACTCTAGCTGGAGCATTTAACTGCTGGTTCAAGACCCTCTACAGCTCTCTCTCTCTTTCCTTCTGGCAGAGACTGGCAACACTCAGGTCATGGGAATTTCATCTCTCTAGATCCTTGAATCATACAATGAGCAGAATATAGCTGTGAACCCATGATGGGCATGTAAGTGATAGCAATAAACAAATCTTAGATTGGAGAGTTTTTGTTATCGCAGCATAACCTAATTTATCCTGATTGATACATGGATACAAATAACAATTGAGTTCGTATGCACTGGTGACTAAGTGATTCTTTTTTCTTTTCTTCTTCTAATAGGAAAATTAGCTTAGGAAATTTTAAAAAAACACAAGGTGAAATCAAAAGCAGAGCAAAAGCAGTTGGATAACCTTAATCTGTGCTACAGTTATCAGTCATTCTCTTGTCTTAAGAAGTATATATGCCAGGAAGACTTGGTCAGGTACTGTTTTGCATTAAAAGTATTGGACAAGACCATCAACAGATGAATGGATAAAGAAGATGTGGTACATATATACAATGGAATACTACTCAGTCATAAAATAGAATGAAATCATACCATTTGTAGCAACATGGATGGATCTAGAGATTATCACACTAAGTGAAGTAAGTCAGACAGAGAAAGACAAATATCATATGCTATCACTTATAGGTGGAACCTTAAAAATGATATAAATGAACTTATTTACAAAACAGAAAGACTCACAGACATAGAAAACAAACTTATGGTTACCGAAGGGGGAGAGGTGGGGCAAGACATAAATTAGAAGTCTGGGATTAGCAGATACAAACTACTATATATAAAATAGATAAACAACAAGGTCCTATTGTATAGCACAGGGAAATGTATTCAATATCTTGTAATAACCTATAATGGAAAAGAATCTGAAAAATAATATATATATGTATTAGTACAGATAATATATACAGCCTACTTTTAGGAAAATTTATCACACAAATGTGAGGCACCTTATTTATTTGTTTTTTAAGTTAATGTTATTCGGTAGAGGTGGGGTGGGAATGGTAGGGCTGGAGTGAGGGGAAAAGGGAAAAAGCCGGGGGTGGGGTGGGGTACTGCATGTATTCTCATAGACTCCTTTCAGGAACATAGTGGAAGAATTTACAGACCATATCAAGTGAGCTGGAATTAAGCCAATCTGCATGGCTCTATCCTTGTATTGGTGGGAAAGTGTTCGTTTTGAACAGAAGTGCCTTATGTGCTGACATTTCTCACTGCTGTGGGATATAGGAAATGCGCTTTGTTCATCACTGTAACAAATTCCAAATTGTGTGACCCTGAGACCTTCAGCACAATGATCTGGAAACAGTGGTTGGGAACTCTCAAGTCACTTGGTGCAACCTTTTGCAGCTGGGATTCTATCTTTTTGTCTGGAGAAGCTGGTCTGGCAGCTGACGTTAGTGGACTTTGTAAATTTTTTACCCGGACAAATGGAAGTTTTTCAAACGTTTACCTTCTCTGCGAAACTTTCCAGACTATTTTGGCTTTTAGAAAAAAATGTTAAGCCAACTTTTTATTGTTCAGAGTTCTCTTAAGGACAGCTCTCCTGTGATCTGAGTTAAACCCTAAATGATAAAATCCAGTTCTTTATGACAATGTACTGTTTGCTCATTCATTGGGGGTGGGATGGGGTCGGGGGTGGAATTGGATGGACACCAAGTAATCAGTCGTTACTTTTCTGGCTCCTGAAAAGTCAAGGGCTCTAGAACCCAGAAAGATAGACTGTAAGAGTTTGGGTCCTTGGAAACTTTGAGCAATGTTTACTCACCCACGGGACAGGCACTCTTGTTTCCACAGTGTGTGCACTATGATAACAGATAATGTTGATTCAGTGTGTGTCATGTAACATGCTTCAGGTTAATTTTTTCTGTATCCTCTCATTTAAACTTCACAAAACTCCATGAGGAAGATATTGTTACCCTTATTCCATGGATAAGAAAATACAGACTTAAAAGATTAAACACTTAGTTCAAAGTCCCAATTAAACTATCAACAGCACCAGTGATTGGATTCCAGTCTGGTTGACTCCAAAGCCCTACTTTTTTTTTTTTTTTTTTTAAACATCTTTATTGGGGTATAATTGCTTTACAATGGTGTGTTAGTTTCTGCTTTATAACAAAGTGAATCAGCTATACATATACATATGTTCCCATATGTCTTCCCTCTTGCGTCTCCCTCCCTCCCACTCTCCCCATCCCACCCCTCCAGGCTGTCACAAAGCACCGAGCCAATATCCCTGTGCCTTGCGGCTGCTTCCCCCCAGCTATCTACCTTACTACGTTTGTTAGTGTGTATATGTCCATGACTCTCTCTCGCCCTGTCAAAACTCACCCTTCCCCCTCCCCATATCCTCAAGTCCGTTCTCCAGTAGGTCTGCATCTTTATTCCTGTCTTACCCCTAGGTTCTTCATGACATTTTTTTCCCTTAAATTCCATATATATGTGTTAGCATACGGTATTTGTCTTTTTCTTTCTGACTTACTTCACTCTGTATGACAGACTCTAGGTCTATCCATCTCATTACAAATAGCTCAATTTTATTTCTTTTTAAGGCTGAGTAATATTCCATTGTGTATATGTGCCACATCTTCTTTATCCATTCATCCGATGATGGGCGCTTAGGTTGTTTCCATCTCCGGGCTATTGTAAATAGAGCTGCAATGAACATTTTGGTACATGACTCTTTTTGAATTTTGGTTTTCTCAGGGTATATGCCCAGTAGTGGGATTGCTGGGTCATATGGTAATTCTATTTGTAGTTTTTTAAGGACCCTTCATACTGTTCTCCATAGTGGCTGAACCAATTCACATTCCCACCAGCAATGCAAGAGGGTTCCCTTTTCTCCACACCCTCTCCAGCCTTTATTGTTTCTAGATTTTTTGATGATGGCCATTCTGACTGGTGTGAGATGATATCTCATTGTAGTTTTGATTTGCATTTCTGTAATGATTAATGATGTTGAGCATTCTTTCATGTGTTTGTTGGCATTCTGTATATCTTCTTTGGAGAAACGTCTATTTAGGTCTTCTGCCCATTTTTGGATGGGGTTGTTTTTTTTTATTATTGAGCTGCATGAGCTGCTTGTAAATTTTGGAGATTAATCCTTTGTCAGTTGCTTCCAAAGCCCTACTTTTAACTGGTGTAGTCTACCACATAGAGATAAACAGGAAAGTGAGTCTGATGTGCACATAATATAAACACTTTGTGTGACATATTGAGAGTCTTTACCTCTAAACAATACTAAACAATACACTTTCTATCGCTTCTGTTTGTGGCATCTCTGAATATACTTTACTTGCCTTTATAGCCCTGCAAAGGGAGTTTAACTTAAGGAATATAATGCAGTAAAACAAGCTGCATTTTTATTTCTTTGGAGGGTGTGTTGGGTGGATATTCAAGTGGTGGTGAAGGGGTGCAGATGTCCTTGTTCAAGGTTGGAACCTATGGTTGATGGTGGCCCATTTCTTCTTTTCTGGAAAAGCTCACCTTAGTCTATCCAGATTAGGAAAAGCCAGTATATTTTCAGAAGAGACCCTAGAGGATCTTCCATCCTGCAGGAACCAGATATATTTTAAGGGATGATCTCTTTCTGGGCCAATTATATATTAGGTTTAGTCAGACGTGACCAAAAAGTGGTCTTGTGATCTCGACTCTACCCCCTTAGGCAGGATGAGTGCTTGAAATGGTTAATTCTGATTTCAGGATTAAATGTAATTTTATTGTCTTAAATACTTTTTAATATTTTCTACATTTGTATGTAATACTTTTACAATTATTAAACTAGAAATATTATGAAAGATTTACATATTCTTGAGTCTCCAAACTAAAACCTCTTTACCCTGCCATGTATTTGAAGTGAAGTGTGTGTGTGTGTGTGTGTGTGTGTGTGTGTGTGTGTGTGTGTGTAGCTGATTGTGGAGACCTCCCATTGTGACTTGCATCTATAACTGTTTCACTTGCTGACACGTTAGGTTACCTAAAACATTACACCCATCACTTCTCAGACAGGGACACCGCTTCTTATTGCCATTAGTTGAGAAGCCTTCTGTTTGCTTTCTGTACAGCCTGAATAGGTAATATAACCACCTCGTTCAACATTCAGAAGGTACAAGAAGTTCCCTCCTGGAAGCAAACAGTTATCAGTTTCTTGTGCATTTTCCCTGAGATTTTTCTTTTTTAAAAAAATTTATTTATTTTATTTATTATTTATTTTTGGCTGCATTGGGTCTTCGTTGCTGTACGCGGACTCTCTCTAGTTGCGGCGAGCGGGGGCTACTCTATGTTGAGGTGCCCAGGCTTCTCATTGTGGTGGCTTCTCTTGCTGTGGAGCACGGACTCCAGGCGTGCGGGCTCAGTAATTCTGGCGCAAGAGCTCAGTAGTTGTGGCTCGTGGGCTCTAGAGCACAGGCTCAGTAGTCGTGGCACACGGGCTTAGTTGCTCCGCGGCATGTGAGATCTTCCCGGACCAGGGGTCAAACCCGTGTCCCCTGCATTGGCAGGCAGATTCTTAACCGCTGCGCCCCCACGGAAGCCCCCAGAGATTTTTCTTGTTTATCTAAGCAAACACACACACACACACACACACACACACACACACACACACGGATGTTTACTGCCCCAAGTTTGGGCCAAAATAAAAACAAAGACCGGAAATAAAGTGAGTTTGGGATCACTCTGCTTGACCTCCCTCCCTACCCTGTGCCTTTTTCTTTGGGACTAAGACTTCTGGCTTGTGAGTCAGATTCTAATCTCTACGATTTTCTCACTCCTCCCTCTTCCAGCTCATAGAGAAACAGCCCTTTTATTTATTTCTGATCCCCAAACACCTGTTTCTTCTTCCCTTTCAAAAAAGCAATTTACTATTACACGATCGAATGGGTACTTTCAAGGATGAAGCAAAAATGCAGAGGAAATGGGGAGAAGGGAAGCAGAGGAGGAGGTACCGGCTGACACCGCCCCTGAGCAGCCCGCCACCCCCGGGGCGGGCACCTCCCCAGCTGTGCTCTGTGGAGCTCACAGTGTGTGGGAGGCGCGTGTCCAGCAAGGGGTGACCTTGCAGCCCGGAGAGTGCACGGTTCCCGTCACTCCCACCTCCGTGGAGGTTCACAAAGCCTTCTCCTTTTCCTTCCCCGAAAGAAGTCCTTTGTTGCATCCATGTTGCTGCAAATTGGCCCCTAGCCCAATGCAGCGCAGGTACCTGTGTGCCTTCGAACAGTTTCCTCCTTTCCCTCCTGGGAAAGGCGCTCAGTCTCAGAGACAAGGAACTTGAAGTAAAAAGCAGACGCTTAGCTGTCAGCCCGTTACTAACTTACAGTATTATTAATGACAGCACGCATCACAAGACTCTGACTCCCCTCGCCTCCCCACCGCCAAAAGTAATTTATCCTCCTCTCCCACCGAAGCTCTGTTTTAGTCAGATTTAAATGCTGTTCCTCCTACCAGGGTTCCAAGCACGCTGAATCACAGCCTTTTTTGAGGAGCGAGGGACCCGGTGACATAGGGACAGGTTTTCGCAGTTGACCAGCCCACATATCTCCGGTTGATTTGATTTGAGACTTTGGGGCCTCAGTACCACTCGCAGGAAATGCACTTGGCTTTCCCAGAAAGAAAAAGCCCCATGGCCAAGGTCACCTGTTTCTTAGGGAGTTTGTCAGCTTCAAGTACGGTGACTCATAGTCACAGGTCGGAATAAACCTACTCGCTATCATTGATTTAAAACGAGTTCCCACCACCTGGGAAGGCTGACTGCCTCTTGCAAATCACTGTGGAGCCGAGACCTGATGAAATCCTTTTTAATGACACAGTCGCCAAATAGTCCAGGCTGGCTTTTTTTGTTGTTCTGTTTGTTTGTTTTGGCTCACGACAGGCCCTTTGCTCTTATTTTAGGGCTCAGATGAGGTGTAGTGTGAAAAATTTGCATTCTTTCCTTTCTGCCGAGAAATGGCCTGGGCTGGGGGAGAGGACGGGCTGGATGAGGGCGGGCGAGTGGGACGAGGTAGAGGGGAGGGAGCGCGGCTGATGTGGGCTCGTGGCCTCTTGGGCAGCCGACTCTTCCTCTGCTCCGGGCGTTGGCCACCCCCGTGGTGGATGGAATGTTCCAGATGGAATAGCCGCGACGTCGTGCCACGGTGGGACTGCACAACAGAGCCTGCAGGGCACAACCCCTCCCAGGAGCTGGTCTTCTGGTTGCTGTTTCAGATCTAGACATTCCGATTAGGCGCCGAGGAACACAGTTGTAATCAAACTTCCAAGAAGAGACGATCAGTTTAGAACCAGAAATACAACCACCAGTGGACCAGAAGCCACTTCTTGGGGCGGCTCATTTTCTCCCTGTCGATCTATGTACATGAGAAGCCAATTAAAATTTTAGAAAGGGTCTTGGTACAGCTGAAATCAGAAGAAAAGGAGGAGAATTTGTTTATTTATTTATTCCCATTTTATAATTTTTATTTTGTTTATTTATTTAACATCTTTATTGGAGTATAATTGCTTTACAACGGTGTGCTAGTTTCTGCTTTATAACAAAGTGAATCAGCTATACATATACGTATATCCCCATATCTCTTTCCCCTTGTGTCTCCCTCCCTCCCACCCTGCCTATCCCAAGGAGAATTTAAAATGTACATCCGATTTTATTTACCCCTTCGTTGTTGTCCTGTGTAGCAGACTTGCTAAAGTTAAAAAAAAAGGAGTTTTACAGATTCTCTGTTGTTCTGTATTTTATTTACTATTTATTATTATTCTTGGATAATAATCAACAGACACAAGTTAAAAAATTCAAATAAAGGGCATGCATTGAAAAGAGATTCATGTTCCCCACTATGTCCTCAGTTCCCCAGTGCCTCCCCACAGCTACCAATCTTGTGCTTCCAGAGACATTCTGATTATGTAGAAACATGTGTGTATTTCTTCCACTCCCATTTTATATGTACGTCTATAATACTCTAGACCCACTGTTCCAATGCCTTGCTTTTTCACCTATCATTATATTTTGTACATCTTTCCAAGATGTCTGCTTTTTCCACTGTATGGACATACCATACTTTGATGGGTACATCTGTTGCTTACAATTTCTTGGATTACAAAAACTGCTGAAATTAATAAATGATATAAGGGATATTTTTACCATGGAGTGCTCTAATAAGATATCCCTCTCTTTTGAATGGAACGGTCTTGTCTACCAGGTCCAATGACTTTCTTCCTGGACACCAATCAACACTGACAAATTCTGACACCCCCCCCCCTTTTTTTTCACACTCCCTCCACCCCACCCCCGCCCCAGTCAGGTTTCATGTTTATCATTACCCTGCCTCTGGAGCACAGTGCAGTTCATTAGCTTTTTCTCTTTTTATCTAGACTCAGATTTCATTAAGTGCCTCTCTGAGACTGTATCTAAGTTGCCAAGGTTACATTTTAGTCTTCCCAAAGCTTCTCAGCCATAACTTTACAGAAAATTGTGTTACTTTTAAAGCTATATAGTATAGAGGTGTAGTGTGTGTGTGTGTGTGTGTGTGTGTGTGTGTACGTATCAACTTGTTTAACTTTCAGACAGAAGGTTTACCTTGCAGCAATGCAAATAAGTTGATGAATATTCGACATCTATCTTTTTAAAAGTCTCGCTGGCACGTTCCCACCAGAAATTCCTCAGAAAGAGAAAAACAAATACCGTATGCTAACACATATATATGGAATCTAAGAAAAAAAAAAGAAAGGTCATGAAGAACCTAGGGGCAGGATGGCAATAAAGACTCAGACCTACTAGAGAATGGACTTGAGGACACGGGGAGGGGGAAGGATAAGCTGGGACGAAGTGAGAGAGTGGCATGGACATATATACACTACCAAACGTAAGGTAGATAGCTAGTGGGAAGCAGCCGCATAGCACAGGGAGATCAGCTCGGTGCTTTGTGACCACCTAGGGAGGGTGGGAGGGAGGGAGATGCAAGAGGGAAGAGATATGGGGACATATGTATATGTATAACTGATTCACTTTGTTATGAAGCAGAAACTAACACACCATTGTAAAGCAATTATACTCCAATAAAGATGTTAAAAAAAGAAAAAGAGAGAAATTCCTTACTGACTGCATTTCTGCAGACTCCAATGGCCATGCCCTATTTCAGAACCCACTTTGCTTTCCTACGGTACATTATTAAAAGCCTATGCTATCTAACCCTAACACTATCAATTTCTCTCCCTCCAAAAGATTAGAGCATACATGTCTGAGTATTTAAAGCCCTAAAAAGTACAAAAGTGGGACATGAAGGCACTAGAATCCTACCATTATCTGTCAGTCAGTGCCTCTCAGATAGAAGCTTGACTCTCAAGAACCATGTCACCGAAACATAAAATCCAGGAGGGTAGGCGAAGCGCTCCCTTATTTATTGTTTGCTGTTTGTAACTGCTGTAACATACACCTCCAGGTATACAATGACTCTAGACCACTCAAAATTTATTTCTTGCTCACATAACAAGTGGGTGCTTGAGCAGTTCATCAGGGTCACCCTCCTCCGCATCATAATTCTGGGACCCAGGCTTCACCGGCTCTGCTGTCTCCAATACATGGCTTCCAACACGGACACTTTATCAGTTGGAGGGGGGAAAAAAACACGGGGTCACTGCATGGCAGGCTTTCAGTGGCCAGACCTGGGAGTGGTGAGAATCAGTTCTGCTCACATTCTACTGGCCAGAACTCTGTCAATGGTCACCTAACTGCAAGGGAGCCCAGGAACTATATAGTCCCTGACTGGGCATCTACTGTCTAGTAACACGATGGAAGAGGGAGCCTGGATTTTTGTCAGATACATAGGTGTCTTTCTCTTTAATCATCATCATCACGTTTTTATATATCATCTTTTAAAAGAATTTTGTTTTTATTAGTTTTTTAAAATTGAAGTACAGTTGATTTACAATGTCGTGTCAATTTCTGCTGTACAGCAAAGTGACTCAGCTATACATATGTATACGTTTCTTATATTCTTTTCCATTATGGTTTATCACAGCATATTGAATATAGTTCTCTGTGCTATAGAGTAGGGCCTTGCTGTTTCTCCATTCTATATATAAAAGCTTACATCTGCTAACCCCAAACTCCCACTCCATCCCTCCCCCAACCCCCTCCCCCTTGGCAACCAGTCTGTTCCCTATGTCTGTGATTCTGTTTCTGTTTCATAGATAGGTTCATTTGCATCATATTTTAGATTCCACATATGAGTGATATCATATGGTATTTGTCTTTCTTTCTCTGACTTACTTCTCTTAGTGTGTTAATCTCTACTTGCCTCCATGTTGCTGCAAATGGCATTATTTTGTTCTTTTTTATGGCTGAGTAGTATCCCATTGTGTATATGTACCACATCTTCTTTATCCATTCATCTGTCAATGGACATTTAGGTGTTTCCATGTCTTGGCTATTGTAAATAATGCTGCAATGAACATACGGCGGCATGTATCTTTTTTTTTTTTTTTTGCGGTACGCAGGCCCTCACTGTTGTGGCCTCTCCCGTTGTGGAGTACAGGCTCTGGATGCGCAGGCTCAGTGGCCATGGCTCACGAGCCCAGCCACTCCACGGCATGTGGGATCTTCCCCGACCGGGGCACGAACCTGTGTCCCCTGCATCGGCAGGTGGACTGTCAACCACTGGGCCACCAGGGAAACCCCTATCTTTTTGAATTATAGTTTTGTCCAGATATATATCATCTTTTGAACACATTACTTACGTGGCATTGTACTGTATATATATATGGACTATCTAATTTAATTCTCGAATTAATAAGTAGTCGTTTGTTGTAGATACTCTCATCATCATATTTTATAGATGAAGAACCTGAGAATACACGTAGTACATTTTGGAATTGTGATTCACATCCTTGTCTTCCTGATTCTAAAACCTAGTGCTTTTAATTTTTCTTTATACTGCCTAGGTAGAACTGGCATATTTGGGCCCTTAATAGCTAAAACAGAATACAGGTGCCAACCCCAATGGTCGGTCCCCTTTATGTTTTTCATTACTACTCTAGCAGCATCAAGAAGATGGCATGATGTTCTGAGTAATCTCAATGGTTTTCACACTCACCTCTTATTTCTCCTCCTTATTGTCTAAAATCTAGATTATTTTCAGTCATTCTCAAGGATTCGATTTCTATTCATATAAGGATGGCTTCCAAATATTTAGCTTCAATCCCAGCATCTCATCTTAGTTGAGACTCATATTTCTGACTGCCAACTCAACACCTCCCTAAGCATCCCAAATTCAACCTGTCCCCAAAGTGAAGGCATTGTCTTCACACCCTCAGACCTGCCTATTCCTTAGGCTTGTTAATCAACAGCTCCCCAGCTTTGATGAGCTCCCCAAGGTGTGAGTGCCAAACATTTGTTTTTCCATCACTGCTGGCCTCCTAAAGATTCAGTAGAGTCTTAGCTACTTTGCATGTCTTCTAGACGGGCCAGATGTCATCACTCTTGCCATAGGGTTGAAGGACTATTTTGAGATGGTGGTGATGGTTATCTCAAGGAAACTTCCTCCATGTGCCGGCCACTTTCTGTTTGATGCTGATAAAGCTGGCGAGAACTTCTAGATGATACAAATCCTTTGGGGCTCAGGCCTGGCCTGAGTCATGGACACCCAGTCATGGAGACACACTCATGCTTCTGTACATGATCGTGTGGGCCACACGCACATATTCCGACATCTTAAGTCCCTCTGTCCACACTATTCTCTGGGCATATTTTTTCTCTCCCTGCCTCTCCCACCTTTGAGCTAATCCATATGCAGAAAAGAGACCAACACATGAGCATTCCCCTTCCAAACGGACATTCCTGAGAGTTTCTGGGAAGATGGTACTTGTCCTTAGTAAGTTCAGCCTAGGGAAACACAGGGGCCTCTCCAAGATGCTTCGTCTCCCAGGAAAACCCAGACGACTTGTTACAGATCTTGGACCTAGTTAGAGAGGGGCTGGAAGACCAACTGGTACCGACCGCTAAATTAAAAAAAGAAACATCAAGACATCCTAGAATAAAGAATAATGTGAAAATGGCAATCGATGATCAGAGAATTTAAATTCTTAATTTCCACTACCTTTTCATTCTTTGCCAAAAACAACTTGCTATGAAATGTGAAAAAAATATTTATAGCTGTTGTTTAGTTTCCCCCTCTCACATGCCAGGCATTCGTGCTAATCCTTACCAAAATCCTGTAAGACAGCTATTATGTGTATTTTACAGATGAGGGAACTGACCTCAGAGAGACTAACTGACAAGCCAAGTTATTTAAGTGAATAAAGCCCCCCTTACAGATATTTTTATATCTGTAGCCACAGACCTGGGGCAAAGGATCATGTCTGCCTTCTGAACTCCTGTATCCCCAGAGCTAGTACAATTCCTACTACAAAGTTGGGGCTCAGCAAACGTTTGTTGAATAAAGAAATGAATGAAACTGTGATGTGATTAAAATGATGGTCTCCTCCACGCAGGGATGGTATAAATTGTAACGGTATAACGTGGTCACAAGCAACCCCAAAGTTTCAGCAGTTCAGAACCACAAAGGTACGTTTCTTGTTCTTGCTTTGTGTCCATTACAGGTTGACTGGGGGGCTCCACTCACCATAGTTACTCAATGACCCAGGCTGATGGAGTGGCTCCTACCTGAAATTTTGCTGGTTGTGTTGTGATTAAATCATGTAAACTAAAAGGGACACCCATCCCTTTCGCTTACGACTCACTGGCCAGAACTATCCACATGGTCCCACCTAATTACAAGGGAGCCAGGAAGTGCAATTCCATCATGTACCTGGAAAGGGGTGGAGCCAGCAATATTTGGCAAATAGCACTAATGACCTCCATGGGATGTGGGGGTCCAATGAAGTGAATGATATAAAAATGCTTTTTATCATAAGTGGTTACTGGTGATCATTAGGCTTAAGAAGCCTCAAGTCATTGTGCTGGCTTTCTTCCTGAGCCATAATAGGAAAGCCCTGGGACCTGGTAAGAGGAAATATCATGTCCAACCCTGATCCCTTTAAAATGTTCCAATGGTTTCCTGTCCAGATGCATCTTCTGAATACCCTAGTCCTGTAGGATCTTCAACTACACATAGGTTGGTTAGGAGGTTGCTTTCTCAGCAAGAGCATGAAGGCTTCAGGACGTCTCATCACCTGCTAGGCTCCGACCCACCCTCACTCTTAAATCGTGAAAACCATTGTTCCAATCCTTTCTTTGCTAAAAAATACTCCAGGCTCATGTGGTTTGGAGACTTGAGCCCCAGTGATTAGGGAGCAGGTAGTGGAGATCTGAGGTCCACTGGGGTGATTACTGGAGGGCAGTGAGCAGTGCCAGAACATTCTTACCCATTTCCATCTTTTAGTGTGAGCCAGAGGTGCAGGGCAGCTGGAATCTGACCAGATGATATTCCTTTCCATTGTTTTTGGCTGATGTTATAGATTTTTGGAAAACAAACCAAATGGAATCTATCAGCTCACGTCCTGCATAAAGTGCTAAATACATACAAGAGGAGCAAGTAAACGTACTCTTCAACGCACAGTGAAGTAATTTATGATCATCTTGCCATTGCAGCATTGAAGTGTTAAAAGCCATTTCACCACTAGATGAAAGTCTAGTCCAATCTCCTTTATAGAAGACAATAGACAGACTGGCACACCCAATTCGTGTCTTCGTTCTCTGAAACACAAGAAGATGCCTGCCTTGGGTTGAAAGGTAGAGATGAAACCAAATTTCCCCATAACTCACTTCCTTCAGCTGTTTATCCAGATGTGTCTGGAAGTGAAAAGGGAATTTCTCTCTTTCAGGCATCAGCCTCTCCAATTTTCAGAGCACTCAAGACTTACTAAGCCAATGGCAAAGCTAATTTAGGATATAAGGAGGTGTCTTCAGGGTACCCGCTCTTATTAATCCTCCTTCCACCTACCAATGTGTTACTCTGCTTCCAACTCAAGCTTGAGATCTCTGCTTTTCTTTTTCTTTTCTTTCTGGTTCTTGAACATTTCCCTTACTTTCTAGAATGTCCTATATGTATTATCATTATAACTTTTGTTTGTTGTAATCTATTAAGAAATGAGTTCAATGGAAGTGGGAGCTTCAGAGCATCTGGTCCACCATGTTGCTGCCACCCTCAATTTTCCACCCTTCTCTGCCACTTTGTTTTCCGCTCGACTTCTTGTAAAACACTATAATGAACTTCCATGGACATTATTCAGTTTTGACAATCATCAACATTTTATTATTCTTATTTCATCTAATCCTACCCTCCCCTATTCTGCTTGTTTTTGTTTTTTTAAGAATTTTAAGGCCAGTCCCTGGCATTTTGTCATTTCCTTCATAAGAATACCAATATGAATCTCACCCATAATAAAACTGCAATACTATTATCATGCCTTAATATCCAATACCTGGTCTCTGGAAACATTAATTTTTCACACATTGTTTCCTTGATCTATTTTCTGAGTCTCTTAACTTTTCCCCATAATTTTCTTCTCTCCATTCTTTGAGATGTTCTTGATTTTCCAGGCCACTAATTCAGATATAAGAGTGAATTCAGGGGGCTTCCCTGGTGGCGCAGCGGTTGAGAGTCCGCCTGCTGATGCAGGGGACGCGGGTTCGTGCCCCGGTCCGGGAAGATCCCACATGCCGCAGAGCGGCTGGGCCCATGAGCCATGGCCGCTGAGCCTGCGCGTCCGGAGCCTGTGCTCCGCAATGGGAGAGGCCGCGGCAATGACAGGTCCGTGTACGGCAAAAAAAAAAAAAAAAAAAAAAAAAAAGAGTGAATTCAGCTACTAAAATTTTCAGTTTGCAGACTATATTTTTAGGCTGCAGGATTCTGCAGGGGGATGAGGGTTCATTTTTTTTTTCTTCAGATATCCAGGTATCACCTTAAATAACTCTATTTCACTGGCATGTGTTCCGATGATTTAATCTCATCCTTCTCTTTCTGACTGCTCCAGCTTCTCAGGTGGGCAGTTATTTTCTCTCTGGGATAGAAATCTTGTTGATGGAATACTTTAATGGCAAAAATCCCACAGGTTGTGGCAGCAAAGATGTCTTAATTAGTGTTTGTTGAATCAATAATGAATCTGTAGCCAGGGATTTGTGTATCTCGTTCCGTTACTGTTGTCCCCGGAACAGACTGAAGTCGTAATAAAATTTTCACCTGAACAACTGATCTGAATTTTCATTTCTAAAGGCAATCATTTCCAGGAAAAATGGTCTCTCTTGGATATATTTTTAGGTGTTATATGAGCTGTGCCAAGCTTGGTTTTTAAAACACCCCTTGGGTTAGAGGAATATTTGTCACATGTGTCAATTAAACTAAGGATGTGGGGATTCTGTAGGGATGTGTGAGTCTTAGTTGAGGCACGCGGGCTCCAGAGGGCACGAGGTCAGTAGCTGCAGCGCGCCGGCTTAGTTGCTCCGTGGCATGTGGGATCTTAGCTCCCCAACCAGGGATCGAACCCGTGTTCCGTGCAATGGAAGGCAGATTCTTAACCACTGGACCACCAGGGAAGTCCCAAGTGTAGGGTTTTAACAGAGTGGCTCTTTAACGTTTACTTTTCAGTTTCCTGTTAAACTCAGTCCTTTTTTCCTAGAAAAAATAAACAAGTGCAAATAGACATACACGGTTGCAGGCAATGGGTCTCAGGTTTACAGAAGGATCTTCAGAGGCAGAGGAAACAATGCAGTTTTGAGAAGGGAAGGAAGAAGAGGCACGGTGGCATCATTGCCAGAGTGAAAAGCCTGAAGCACGTGAATCAGACAGAGCCGTGGATATCTGGTTGGCAAACAGGAAGACCTTGGCTCGGATTCGCCACCAACTGGCCGTGCGTTTTGGGCGAGCCACTTATATTGTAAAATAGGCATCATCATACCCACCTCGTAGTGTTGTTTCAAGGACAAATGGGAGCATGATAACTTGCTCGATAAATGTTAACATTGTTATTTAGAATTTTAGTATATAGGGCCTACATACTGTGTGTTTGCTTCTGTAGTGCATCTATATTCTAGAACTTGCCTGTGGTTGTCACAACACTTCTGGACTTTCGGTGGCAATGGTCTTTTTCAATCACGCACAGAGCATTCCCGTAAAAGATTAACTCGGTGTTAGTAAATAAGTATTATTTTATGTTTAAAAATCCATTTAGATGTTAATGCCTTTTTCCCTTAAATGGGTCTCTGTGGAAAGCCCAACTTCAGAGGAGCAAATTTGTCCTGAGGGGAAAGAGGCAGAGAAGGATCCCTTGCTGCTAATGAATAATTAATATGATGCATTTAAGACTGAGAATGGAATGATTAACAAAACCCGTGATCCAAGTGACTGGAAGTCCAATCTAAGTTTTCTGGAGACGTGTTTGTGAGCTGATCTTGGGATTTTGAAGGCCACATTATCAGTCTTCAGCAGATGAGGGGGTGGCTGAGCCACAGGGAAAGGAGAAAGGTGGGTAGGGTGAGATAGGACAGGAAATTACTACAGAAAATTCTATTTAAAAATAGAGAATGGGGACTTCCCCGCTGGTCCACTGGCTAAGACTCCATGCTCCCAATGCAGGGGGCCGGGATTTGATCCCCGATCAGGGAACTAGATCCCACATGCCGCAGCTACGAGTTCGCATGCTACAGTTAAAGACCCTGCATGCTGCAACTAAAAGATCAGGCACGCAGCAATGAAGATCCACATGCCAAAACTAAGACCCCGGGCAGCCAAATAAATAAGTAAATAAATATTTTTTTGAATAAATAAAAATAAAAATAGAGAAGGAAGAGAGTTAAGTGACTTACTGTTTTTCCTCTTTAAGCGAAAAACCAGGTGCCCTAATCTCCCAGAAATCATAATGTTAAGACTTTTCTACACAGTGTGTAATGTAGGAATGGACATGACCATGTACTTTCTACATGACTCACTCTTCTTTTGAAGCTGGGTGTTCCTAGGCAGTACTTTTCCAGATGGCCTGTTCTGAGTGGACAGAGAAGGACACAAGGATTTGGGGGGTGAGGCGGTGAGATTAATAAAGATGGAATCTAGAGAATTTGTTCAAGAGAGAAACAGATGAGGACTTCCCTGGTTGCACAGTGGCTAAGAATCTGCCTGCCGATGCAGGCAACACCGGTTCAAGTCCTGGTCTGGGAAGATCCCACATGCCGCGGAGCAACTAAGCCTGTGCACCAGAACTACTGAGCCTGTGCTCTAGAGACCGCGAGCCACAACTACTGAGCCCCCGTGCCACAACTACTGAAGCCCGTGCACCTAGAGCCCGTGCTCCACAACAAGAGAAGCCACCACAATGAGAAGCCCGCGCACCGCAACAAAGAGTAGCCCCCACTCGCCGCAACTAGAGAAAGCCCGTGCCCAGCAACGAAGACCCAACGCAGCCAAAAAGAAAGAAAGAAAGAGATAGATAAATAAATAAATAAAAGGGAGAAACAGATGAGAGGGAGGAAGGAATGGTTGATAATTGTGTTAGGTGTGATAATGACAGTATGGTCATAGTTTTGTTAGGGTGTGATGCTAACAATGATGGTTCTGGACTTCTAGCAGCATTATGGGATGGATGCAATGTCCAAGCTTTTAAGAGATGCATGGAGGGATAACATTTCATAATGCCTTAGATTTGCTTTTAAACATGTGAAGTAGACCAAAACTGTAACAGTTATCTCTGTGTAAAAGGTGTGGTCAGCAGTGACCTCTCTGCCTGTGAGGAACATGAGAAATATTAGAAAAACAAGCACATTGTGTTTTAGCAAATGGAAAAAACAATAAAGCGATGTGCAAAATTAAAAATGTGTTTTTATTTCCTGGATCAGGTGCCTTTGCTAAAGCTCTCTGGACTATGTTGCTGCCCAATGAAAAGTAGAAAATATTTGATTGGATGGAGAGACCCGTTTCTTCTTGTCCTGCCTGCCAGTCTGGGAGCAGAAAGCTGTTACTGTATAGATTCCTCAATAGGGCCATAAAGGGAATCCCTGCGTGGTTGCTCGCAATGCCTGGTTGTGGTTAAATGAGGCACTTGCTTCATCAAAAATTGAAAAATGGGGCTTCCCTGGCGCAGTGGTTGAGAGTCCGCCTGCCGATGAAGGGGACACGCGTTCGTGCCCAGGTCCGGGAGGATCCCACGTGCCGCGGAGCGGCTGGGCCCGCGAGCCATGGCCACTGAGCCTGCGCGTCCGGAGCCTGTGCTCCGCAGTGGGAGAGGTCAAAACAGTGAGAGGTCCGCATACCGCAAAAAAAAAAAAAAAAAAAAAAAAAAAATTGAAAAATGCCTCTCCCACCCTCCCCTCTTTCCTTCCTCCTCTGCAGCCTCTGTGTTTTCAGAATGCTGGGAATACACACTCTTTCCACAACGCCCCCATGCCAAGCGCAGGAGATGTGAAAACTCCTTTATTCAACAAACATTCTGAAGCACTAACTACGTATTAGGTAGAAGGGCCCTATGCTTTAATGCTCCACAGGTGCCATCTTGAAATTCTTAATTCTTTTTTGACCAAGGGGCTCCTCCTTTTCATTTTGCACTGGCTCCTGCAAATTATGTAGCCAGTCCTGAGCGGTGATCAAAACAGACATGTATTGTTCTCATGCAGATCGTTTTTCTAGGATTAGATTTCGGTCCTGGCCCTGGGTCGGGGTAGGGTCACATAGTCCTGTGGGAGGAGATGCAGATTTGTAAACAAGTCCAGCAGAGCAGGAGTGGGAGCGGAGGGAAGAAGGAGGGAGGTGGAAATGGTCCCTGGGGGTGGGGGACAAGGTTAGCCTTAAAAGGGGAGTAAGATGTTTGCTAGCAGAAGCCTGTGTGGGTGGGAGATCCAGGGCTTCTGGGAAAAGGATGCAGAGATGCTGATGGAAAGCACTCCTGTATGCCTTTGGCTAGGCTGAGCTCACCATCTGACGGACACAACAGGGTGAGAGAGAGAGAGAAAGCCAGCAAAGGGCTGGATCCTAGAGAAACTTACCTCCATGATAAGGAACTGAAGCTTCATCTTTGGGTCAATGGTTCTCAACTCTTGGCTAGTCATTAAAACAACTTGGGAGACCTTGAACATTATACCAAGCCCCCATTTCCATTAAATCAGAGTTTTAGGGGCTGAGGCAAAGGCGTTGATAGTTTTTAAAGCAACCCAGGTGAATCTAATGTTCAGCCAGGATTAGAGACAACAGATTTAAGCAGAGAGGTGTCAGGGTGTAGGATACTATACTAACAAAACTGTACGGGGAAGATTTGGTCATAGCTGTATTTTAGAAAGATCTACAGGAGTCGGAGGGTGAGTTAGAGAGCCAGGGTCAGAAGGGCCGTGAGTTAGGACGGTGCCGATGAATCACTGGGGATATTGTTAGAAGGCTGATTCTGATTGGGTAAGCCTGGGGCCAGGCCCGAGGTCTTACATTTCTAACAGGCTTCCAGGTCATGCTGTGGTTCCTGCTTCCCTGGCCACTCTTTGAGTGCCTAGGACCCAGGACACAATTTCAGTCTTCCAGGCAAGAGACAAGCAAGGCCCGATAAAGGCAGTGTGCAGGGGGAGCGTCCAGGACATCCCCGAGATTTCTTGCTTGGATGAAAGAGTAGAATTTGTGAACAGAGGACTTTTCACTAAGAGCAGCGCTTGCCTGAGAGCTATCAAAGCTCAATGCAGGTTTTCGTCGCCCCTGATTCCCATCCATGAAGCTGAAAGGACATCACTTGGAGTGACCTCCAGGAGCTGGACCACATCTTCTTCATCCATTCATCTGTCGATGGGCATATTGGGGTCTTCCATGTCTTGGCTATTGTAAATAGTGCTGCTATGAACATAGGGGTACATGTATCTTTTCAAATTATAGTTTTGTCTGGATATATGCCCAAGAATGGGATTGCTGGATCATATGGCAACTCTATTTTTACTTTTTGGGGAAACTCCAACTGTTTTCTATAGTGGCTGCACCAACTTACATTCCCACCAACAACTTCTGTCTTCAGATACAGGAGAGCACTTTCACATGGGAGACTTATTTCCTGCTTTTAGAGAAACACAGGAAGGTCAAAGTGTCCCTCCTGCATCGACTATTTCTTAAATAACTTTAATTCAAAATAATCAATGCACCATTGAAGTATATTTTGGGTGGCCTGCCCTGGGCCCCAACAGTCTGTTCCCCAATCTCTACTCCCTTGATCTCTAGATGTGCCTAAAAATGTCTGAGCCCCAGAGAATGCTAGTTCCCGTGCAAATCAGTGGAGACAAGTGTATAATTCCACATGCCAGATGCCTCAAAATCTCAGCTTCAGCCCTACCAGGCTCCCCACTTCGTAAGAAAGCCACCAAAGACCTTGGACTTGTCGTGAGATGGCAGAGGCGGGAGGAAAATAACCACGGAAGAGTGGAACCCTTTAGGACAATTGGGAGTCTGTGAGAGATTGGGAGGACAGAGGAAAGGAAGAGAATCAGGGAACGGAATGACAGAGATAATGGTCACCAATCTGCCCCCAGAATCATTCCCAAAGTGAACATCTTGGGAGGAAAAAACAGAGCAAAATAACAATAACCACGCCACCCGGACCACTTCATCCCAATACTGCCACCGACAAAATCCCAACCGTGGTGCGTTGCCAGGTTACTTAGACTAGGTTACATCTTAGCTTCTGGTGGAAGCAGCTTTGTGTTTCCATGGTCATCACAGCCGCTGTACTGGGGCTTCGGGGGTTCCTGGGACCATCTGAGGAGATCTCCTGAGGCTCTCTCTCCTGGAGCAGAAGTTCTAGGCTGAGTCCCCACACCCTTAGGTCCTATAAAGGAAGACCCTGTGGTAGTCAGGTGTGCTGAAGGGTGAGATCGGTGCCTTAAATTTCCACTGACTCACAGTAAGGCTTCAGGTTAACTAAAAATCCCAAGATTCCTTGCTCTTGACTGGATTTTTTTTTTTTTTTTTTTTCGGTACGAGGGCCTCTCACTGTTGTGGCCTCTCCCGTTGCGGAGCACAGGCTCCGGACGCGCAGGCTCAGCGGCCATGGCTCACGGGCCCAGCCGCTCCGCGGCATGTGGGATCTTCCCGGACCGGGGCACGAACCTGCGTCCCCTGCATCGGCAGGCGGACTCCTAATCACTGCGCCACCAGGGAAGCCCTCTTGACTGGATTTTTATCAGCTTCTTACAGAATTCTGATCAGCTCATTTGCTCATCAAAACCAGGTCTGTTTGATGAGTAAAAAAGGGAAAGTAAATTGTGAACGAATGCAGTTTTCTTGGGGAAGAAACTCTTACAAATATGGTTGCCATGATGGCAGCAGGGTGTGTGTGTGTGTGTGTGTATGTGTGTAAAATGTTTTATGGGGGACAGGTTGGAACATCAGTATTGAATGCCTGGTGCTCTGGAGCTTCATTCAACAGGTGTGAGCTGCCAATACGATAAAACAACATACGCTGATGACATTTAATTTTCAAATCAAACAATGGCATTTTCATACCTTGCGATATAATAAAGGAAGGCATATATCCATCAATTTTTTTTTAATCAGTAGTACTTCTCCAGGGCTTGATATGAAGCCAGCTGGTTTCATGAATGATGCCTCTGAGGAAACAGTGAGGTAGGTAAGGAAGATGGAAAATCTCAGGTTTACTGTCTGTTAGTTTTTAGGATAATGTAGCCAAAAGGTAATGATGCTGTACGACTCTTTTCACTCACTGGCATATGAGGTGACATCTTTGCTCTCATCCTTTGTTTTTTAAAACACATGACAAATTGATCAACTTATTTCTATCTATTCCATACAGCCTAGATGGTTATGTTGTTGTACAATCTGTGTTTGTACAGCTAGATTATTTTATGAATTTTGTGTCAGTACATGTCTTGGGTTTAATAAAACAACCCTCCTTTAGAGGCAGCTACAGACACATTATGAGCAGAGCATGGTCAGGGTGTGGGGCTTCCTCCACGTACTGTCTTTCATTTTTATGAGAGAACATGTTTAAAAATTAAATAACAAGTATATTTTGAATACCCATTAGTAGATATAAAATTTTAGCAAAATGCTAACCATCCATCAGGTTGAAAAAAATATAAACATTGAATTTCAAACAGATTAGATGAAAATCGATTTAACTTTAAAGGGAAGGAGTTTACCCAAGAGGCACTGGGGAAAATAAGTGGTAAAGGAATTTTTGGAACAGGAAAGTTTTGAGTCACTGTGGTTGGACTCACAGCAGGAATAAAGCTGAGTGCCCACCATCTACCTACGGTATATTTGTGGCTCAGTCACAATTTGAGCCCAGGCTCAGACTCTTAGCATCTCCTTCCCTTTCCTAACTTTACCTTCTATGTATAAAGGCAGGCTGGTCCCTTATCAGGCCAGATCATACTCCTCTTGCATGTCTGGAGGCTGGGACATCTCTAGAGGGTCAAAACTTGCTCAGGGTTTTAGGGAATAAGAAGAATACAAGAAGTAGGAGAGACTTTGGAGGTGAGTCACAGAGCTGACTTTCTCGTGTTGGAGAGTAAGGAAAAGCCAAATGTTCTAGAATTATTTAAGCCCAAGAACATTAGACTTTTGCTATAATAAATAGCCATTCATATTTAAAGATGATAACAGTTCCCATTGGGATAGGTGGGCTGTATGAGAGAGAGAATTTCCAAATTCTGGTGGAAACAAACAAAAGTTTAGGGTATGGGTACAAGCGCGGGTTGTTATATTATTATCAGTTGAGATATAAAGAGAAGGTTATCTGACAGATGAAAGGACTTATCCTCTTGGTTGATGATGCCAGAGCCTTGGTTAGTACCCGTGATGAATCGTCACTCCCATGTAGCACATGTCCACACACGCTGAGGTGATTTCCAGGCAGAAAGGGCACCTCATGGCTAACTGAGAACATTTACTGTTGGTAAAGAGATCCTCAAAGAGGAAGAAGGAAGGTATGAAACCATGGGGCTCCTCAGATAAAAATAACTCCTTTTTGCAGTGTTTGCCATATTTTTTAGGAAGTGGTCATTCTAAAAGGGCCTGCCTGCTGAAAGCATTTCTTACTGATGAGTTTGTGTGTGTAAACTGATTCCCAGACGCTCTCTCAAGGCATTTGTGTCTAAGAAGGAACCGTCTAGAGGGTGGAGGTGAGCCTGTCTGTTGCCAGAAGGACCAGCCAGGTACGGAGTCAGGTGACTGTCTCTGCCGTCACACACTCACCTCCGGTGTGCTTTCGTGTGCAGCATTCTTTGATTGAAGAATTGCTCACTCAGTTGAGAGGATTTAAGCCATGACTGAATCATAATGGGGGGGGAAAAGGACGATTCTAAGAACAGTATTTTTGTGTTTTTGTTTTTCTGAGAATAAACACGAGTCTGGTAATCGGCCATGACAGAGAGGTGCTTCAAGCAGCCTCTGGAGGGGGATTTTTCCATCAGATTCTAAATTATATTCTTTATCAGAGTAGAAGAAAATGCCTGAAACAGCCCTTGGCAGCCAAGCACGTGGGTGAGGCTACGTCCTTGTCGTGATTTTCACCTGCCAAAAAGCTCTTTATTATTGGGTCAGCAGTGGATCTGAGGGCCTGCGTTTTTCGTCCTAATGTTTGTGAATGATATTCCTTATGCATGGGATGATTATGAATGCCGAGCTAAAAATCCTTCTCGAGCTCTTTTTTTTATGCCATTAGACTCTAAGTACTTTTCAAGTCTCTCTGTGAGGATATCGTTTTCTTAGACTGCCAATTGCACATGGGCGGCGAGATGGTACATGTGGGGCAATATTGTCGGTCCTTTACTCTGCCCACGTCTGCTCCTCGATCCAGGGCTGGTTGGAGTTGATTAAGCAAATGAAGTAATTGGTGACATTCCAGAAAGGAGAATGGGAAATTATTCTCATGTGCCCGGTTGGCTGAGTCCCCGGTGTGGGGACAGAGTGAGCACCTCCATAAGGTGGGCTAGCGTGGTGGTGAAGTTCCGAGCCTTTGGTACCACAAACCCGGGTTTGATCACCAGCTCCCCCCTTGCTGTTGTGTGGCCCTGGGCAAATTACTTAATGTCCCTGACCCCCAGTTCTCTACCCGGAAAAGTGGGTTGATAGTGCCTAATTTATGGGGCTGCGGTAAGCATTGGCTGGAATAATGTCGACAATGAGTTTAGGAATGCCTGGCACGTGCTTGTTTGTTAAACGTCCTAATTTCTGCTATAGGAGGCGAGCTGAGCAGTGAGAGTCCTTGAGCAGGATTTGGTCGGTCGGCACTCACACCCATGCTCACCTCCTTCCAGAATGCCTTCCCTCACTACAGAGGTTAGAAAACCCCAGACTGCCACATTTCCCAGACTCCCTTTCAGCTAGAAAATTGTTTCCTTTCATTAGATCTGTGTATATGATACTTGCAAGGAGGCAGTGAGGTAGTGGCCATTTTCACGCTGCTTTTGACTATTTTCTGCAGGCAAGCAAGGTCATGGGATCATGGAATTTTCTGGAGCACTTGTCCAGCTCTGTAGGTGATGAGAAGCAATGACTTTCTGATCCTGACTTTCAGATCCCTGTTTCTTCACCCCTGGACTGCACTTAGGGTGATATGTTCCTGAACTCCACAGATTCAGGGGCAGCCTCTTGAGTCCCCCAGTGCCTGGATTTCAGCGCAGGGAGCGCAGCTTCCCAGTGGTCGGCTCCTTGGCATTGTGGGAGTTTCTCCTGGAGACTCATCCAAGAGTCCCCGTCTCTGGTCTTTCCACTACTGCCCTAATTCTATCACTTTTTGTTAAAAATTCAGTGGAGTATGTTTCAAGCACCGAATCCTAATTTGTACTGTAAACGAGTCCCATGGGAAGAATGAAGAAAGGGACAAAACAGAAGGAAAGAGGGTGGTGGGAAAGAGAAGTTGCAAGAGATGAGGAAAAGGAAGCGATAACTGTAATTGACAGATAAGGTGACACCCACAATTGCTGACCGTCCAGATAAACATGAAACTCTCAAGAAGGGAGGGGCAAAATTACCATGAGGTCCGGGTTTAAGATCTGCTATTAAGTGGACATCAAGGATAACATTGATCCCACAGGAACTTGAACCAACTCTAGTTGCTTGGTCATCAAGTTTGTGTCAACATTGTATGGGCACCAAGTCTCTCTTTCATTAAAGCATTTGCTAATATAAAAAGTCTTCTACTGGCTTCTTACTCTACCAAGGATGTGTAAGAAACAGCTACCCCTTTCAGAGAATTATTCCATAAATGAATAATGAAGTTTGAAGGAAAAAGGATTACTTTGGTTGCGGTCTTGATTAGACTGGAAATATATAGGGTCTATATAAGCATCCCTGGGCTGGGAAGTCATTACTTATTGGTGCTTTCCTACCTGAAGCTTGATGACTAAGCTGCTCTCTCCCCTGGGGCTGTGTTCCTATTTCAGAGGCCGATCTGTCACAAGTATAAAGGGGATTAAGTATTACGGGAGCATTCTAGGCTACTGAGCATAACACACTATACTAACGATGTTTGAATTCAGCAGTGGCTTGGAATAATCATGGATATAAGAGCCCTTAAGAGAAGTCTCTCATTAGCACATTTATCCACAGGTGTCTAGAGATAACAGCTCTTAGTGAAATGTCAGCACGCTTACTGGTCTTTGGCTAACGCTAGTTTATCAGAGGGTGCTGTGAAAAAGGCACTTGAGTGTAAAGAAAGCAACGATTTCCCTAGCAACCTGTCATGGGTAGCAAACTGACACCATTCTGCCTCCTTCCCACAAGATACTGGTGACAGTTTCAGAAAAGGTTTGATGTGTCCCACCTTATCAACAACCATGAAGGAAGTAATGGGGCTGCAGCTACCTCATCACAGTTGGTATCTTTTTGGAAAAGGTTTCCACTCCCATCCCGTTGGAATATCATCACCAGAGAACAAAGACAGAAGCCTAGGCATCAGTACCAGAGATGATAAAGCTACATGGATTTATTGATGTGGTAGTTTAAAAAGGGCCACAAACCCTTTGCAAGTCCTTCCATCAAGAGATGAAATCTATCCCCACCCCTTCCCGATGGACTGGCCTTGTGACTCACTTTGACTTACAGAATGTTGGAGAGGTAATGTATGATTTCCAAGCCTGGGCCACAGGAGGCTAGCCTGAGCTCATAGCTGTTCTCCTTCCGTTGGAACGCTTCCACAGCTATGAGCCCAGGCTAGCCCACTAGAGGACAAAACTAAGCTAAACAGAGATGAAGCATCCTAGCCGAGACTCTCTGGGTCAACCAGCCCCCAGCTGCCCCACCAGGGCTGCAACTTCAGTGGGTGACTCACTGATATGCGCTTTACAGTGAGAGGCCCCACCCAATCCAGCCATGCCTACTGATTTAGTTGTCTCATACAGGAGTGCAGACAAGCAATGCTAGGAGTTGCCTTTCTTTTCCTCAGTATGTGTCTGACTGCTTTCCTGGAGATACACTGCATCCAAGGGCCAGAAATCCTCCTAGAGTATCAGGAGAGTGATATCTCATGGGGAGTCCACAGGAAGCTCATCTGACGGCTGGTTTTAACGGCCTTCACCCTTGCTGCTTGAGCAGTGCTGTAGGGGAGTGGTGCGCTTGGGGTTTAGGGAGCACCTGAACACAGGAGTTCAGGTGGGTTTCCTTTTTTCAGGCTTTGTTGATTGCATTTCCATGTCTCCACCTCACAGAGATGGTTCTAAAAGTTTCTGGGTCTTGGACATCTTTGAAAATCGGAGGAGTTCTCTGCACCCTTTCCCAAGGAAAGAAACTGCATATAGGTATTTTCAAAACAAAAATTTTGCTTACGATCGTTGGGAAGGTGGGGAAGGGATGGACCTTAGGGAGTTAAAATAGCAGGATTAGAGTAATTGGTTTCTTGGCTAGTCAGAAAGCTCTGTTGGAATTACCTATTTAAATTCCCTCCACAGCTTAAAAAAAAAAACAACTTTGAGATTGTAAATGAAGCCTTTATCAATCACTTTAGGCAACACAATGTGGGCTTTGAGGGTAAAAGAAGGGACAGCAAGCTATCATCAAATACAAAGGAAAGCCCTGGGTGTGTCCTGCCTAATTCTTTTAGAGAAGAGGGAAAATTGCTGCTTCTGCCAGTGGGGAAGTGCTTTTCCATTAAGCAAGAAATTGAAACAAACAGACAGCCCTGAGGCTTTTGGGGGTAGGAGGGAGGAGGCTGGGTATTGGTCTCCCTAAGACTGTTGGATTTCTCAAAGGATGCTCTTCATTAACAGGAAGTGCCAGGAGCATCTCTGAACTCAGATCTCTCCACTCTATGAACCCATCCCAAACTCTTTCTTTGAGGATCTGTGCCGACATTACATAATCTGAGCTACCTAAACAGGCAAGGGGTCCAGCCGGTGAAGTAACAGGCAATGTGTATTGAGTTGCAGAAACAACCCCTTCTGCTTGCTCCCAAATCCTTGCTAGCAAAGGGTAGATGAAGAGGGAATAATTTGTGTGGCATATTTCTACTTAAATTTAAGGACCAGTCTGTTTTTCGACGTTTTATACCACATAGCTAAAGAGGAGTTTCAGGTCAGGGGTAAAATACTTTAAAATAACAACACAACAATTCCATTTGTCTTCCTTCATGTTCAATGATAAACTGAGGCATATTAAAATTTTTGAGAGTTTATTTGAGCAAACATCAATTCCAGTTGGTTTGGTACCAAACCAGAAGTGGTTAGGAGACTGTATTTGGCAAAGCCTAGTTGGCCGTTTGTGACTGCTGGTCCTCAGGTTTCAGTTTCCTTACCTTGAGGCAGTCACAGGATCAGGCTCTGGTTGGCTTATTACGCTGCCCAGGCATTAGAACCGCCTCAGTCTAACCGCCTCCTTGTTCAATTAATTTAACAAGCAGCTCAACTGCTCTGGTATTTAATGCATAAGAGCTTTTAGAAAATACTTTTTCTCACCTTCCTGTTAGAGACTGAACCATGAGCCTACTTCTAATGTCTAGAGGTGTCACCTTAATAAAATACCTGGAGAGAGTCAGTCCTGAAGCAAGTTGACACTTCTGGACCCTAGTGAACCAAGTTGGTTATAGCACATTTGCTTTCAAATAGTGTCTATAATTAGAAGCAGACTCCTGCTGGAGGCAAAGTAAAGGGACATTTGAACAAATTTGATACTAATCAAGCAGCTCTTCTAGGATGATTCCAGTTTGTTTAGCCTTTCTCCACGACTTCTATAACCTGAACATTTGTCTATGTATGTACATTTAAAAAACCTAGGGAACCTTGAAATCCAAAGACAGTCTTCTAAAACTAGTTTGGGCTTCAAAACACTTGAAGAAAATGGCTACTTAAAAAAAAATTCTTGGAATTGGTCATAAATTCTTAGAATTTGAAGTGGGCACAGTCTTTGTTCATATTTGCATTTATGACCTGAATAATGCACTTTGCATGAGGTCTCAGATACATAGGAAGTGGCTGACAAAGATTATGAAAATCAGTGGTAATAACAATCAGAAAAAAAATCCTTAAACATCAAAAAAAATCCATCAGAATGACTTGGAGCCTTGCAATGGTACTAGGCAAGTAGTTTTCATTTTTAGAGAAATCAAAAAAAAATTTTTTTTAGTGATAAATTACATGAGCTAGGTTGATGCAAATTTAGACATTCCAGGAATGCAAATGACTTCATTCTTAGTCATTCATTTGACTTAAAAAGTTATTTTCTCTATTTCTTTACTGGAAAGTCCAAAAAGAATCCAGGACATAGTGAAAGCTCTCTTTTTAAGCATTTTGACTTGAGCATTTACTATGCTGCTATCTGTGTGTTAGAGAACCAAACCCAAGCTGGGCTGCAGCCCATGGGCTCAGAAGGGATATGGTTGAATCAGAAAGGCCCTCTCCTGGATCATGTTTTAGGCCAATGCAGGTACATTTCTTACCTGCAGGGGCAAATCCTTCACTCTTTCAGGTTAATGCCCAGTATAGCATGGATATTATGAGAAAATTCGTGCTCCAAGGTTATTTCTTTTGTATGACACTGTAGGGGAGGGAAAAAAAATCTTTTTCCTATATCCATCTTAGGTTCTCAGGCCCTGTAATTAGACTAACAAAGACAGATTAACAAGAGAAGAACAAACAGAAGTTTATTAACAAGTGCATCGAGCACACACGTGGGAGCACCCAGTGATGAATTACTCATAGTGGTGGTAAGAATTGTGCTAATACAGCATCCTAAAGGGACAGTAAGTTCTAGAGAAGTGACAAGTGAAAAGAAAAGGACTTTGAGTCTCTAGGGCTGGCAAATTGTGGGAAGGCGAATATACGGGGGAATGAATGGAAGATAAGGGCTAGTTTTAGCAAAGTTTCTTATGTAGATTCCTCTGGACTAATCAGGGTCTAGAGTTGTCTCTGGTGATTAACTTCTGTCTTTCCCAGTAGAGGTGAGAGGGACACCTTTGTAAATTTATGTCTTGCTTTTAGGCAAATAGGGGGAGGCAGAGAGCTTTCCTTGTACCTGCTGCTTCTCAATTGCTTTCAGCTCTAAACAATCCTCATGCCAACGTGGCATATTTGGGGGTGGCATATTCTGCTCCTCTACGACACTACTGATGGACTCTGGTTAAAATATTGGTCTGGGGCCGCCATAAGGGGGAAATGACAAAATGGAGCAGGAGTTGTGTGTGATGAAAGGGACATGGAGGGCACCAGTTAAAAACAAGTTACGGGGCTTCCCTCGTGGCGCAGTGGTTAAGAATCCGCCTGCCAATGCAGGGGACACGGGTTCGAGCCCTGGTCCAGGAATATCTCAAATGCCGCGGAGCAACTAAGCCCGTACGCCACGACTACTGAGCCTGTGCTCTGGAGCCCGCGAGCCACAACTACTGAGCCCGTGAGCCACAACTACTGAAGCCCGTGCGCCTAGAGCCCGTGCTCCGCAACAAGAGAAGCCACCGCAATGAGAAGCCCATACACCGCAACAAAGAGTAGCCCCGCTCACCGCAACTAGAGAAAGCCCGTGCACAGCAACGAAGACCCAACACAGCCAAAAATAAATAAATTAATTAAAAAAACACACACACAACAAATTCCATGTGGGAATTCCGTGGCGGTCCAGTGGTTAGGACTCGGTGCTTTCACTGCTGAGGGCCCAGGTTTGATTCCTGGTCGGGGAACTAAGATCTTGTAACCTGCACGGTTTGGTCCAAAAAAAAAAATTGCATGTTAATCCTGATTCGTATGCTGACCTCCAGGGTGACCTTGGACAGGTCATTTAATCTCTCAGAGGCTCAGCTTCCTGAACTGTAAAACTAGGATGTGAATAATGTTTACATGATTAACAAATGATAACTTAATAGGATAGTGTCTGTGAAAATGCTATCGAGACCGCTGTACATACTGATTTTTATTAATCTATATTTTTGTAAGGAGGTAGAGGAAATTAGATTTTCACGTGTGTGGGTATGTGTATGTGTGTGTATGTGCCTGTATTCATGAGTTTGTAAAATACAGACCAAAGTAATTAAATGAGATAATTTGTACAATTTCTATTTATAAATAAAGATAGTCACTGTAATTTTAGAATAATTGATCTCTATTCTTTCTGGCAGTAATTAGATTGTAGGGCCAGAGTCTGCTCAAATTACGGAATGTTAGAAATGTACTTTTCAAGTAACTGTATGTCACTAAACTTATTTTTAGCTTTTTTTGAAAATCCTTTCTTCTTCTTCCAACCTCTTTCCCTCAGTTATTGCCCAGTCCCTCCAAACCCCTAACCTCAGGTAATTGCCCTTATTCTGGTACTAGTGGATGATATTGATTCCTAAGGAAAGACCTTGATCTGAACCACCATGGAGTAAATAATCTTCCAAGTTGTGGCTTCCAATTTTAGTTACTTTTAGCTTGTTCATTTGGATAAATCACTACACTTAAGTTTAACCCTATGAAAGTTGGTTGAAGAATGTTTCCATTATGTTTATAGAGTACATAACTCAGTGTTCTTAGAAAATCTGTCTTTGACAGTTGCCCAGCTACATTTACATTGCTACTTGAAAGAAGAATTCCTCTTCTCAGATGGTCTGACGTATTCATGGTATCTGGAGGAATATGGTGTTTTGTTTTGTTTTTTTTATTTTTGCGGTAAGTGGGCCTCTCACTGTTGTGGCCTCTCCCGTTGTGGAGCATAGGCTCCGGACGCGCAGGCTCAGCGGCCATGGCTCACGGGCCCAGCCGCTCTGTGGCACGTGGGATCTTCCCGGACCGGGGCACGAACCCATGTCCCCTGCATTTGCAGACGGACTCTCAACCACTGCACCACCAGGGAAGCCCAGGAATATGGTTTTTGAAAGCTCTAGGATCCTCCAGTTTCCACATACAGTAGTGTATGTTTCTTATCGTGCCCAGTAAATTTAGAAAGGGGGAGGAATTCCTAGGTTTTATAATTTGGCACTGGTATGCTGATGAATAAACTCTCCCCACCCCCAATATCCCTGATTTTTGGTATGTGCCAATTTCTCTGGTACAAATACTTTCACCATGGCCAATTGCAAGGTACCATCAGGTGAACAATAGACTCTCTAGAGCTGGTACAACCTGGCTCCAGCACACCACTGAGACCGTAAAATTTAGTCAGTCATCACTTTTCTAAAAGGAAGGCAAGGGATGTCCCTGGTGATGCAGTGGTTAAGAATCTGTCTGAAAAAAAAAAAAAAAAAAAAGAATCTGTCTGCCGTGCAGGGGACACTGGTTTGAGCCCTGGTCTGGGAAGATCTCACACGCTGCAGAGCAACTAAGCCCGTGTGCCACAACTACTGAGCCTGTGCTCTAGAGCTGGAGAGCCAGAACTACTGAAGCCCGCATGCTTAGATCCCGTGCTCCTCAAAAAGAGAAGCCACCACAGTGAGAAGCCTGCACACCACAACGAAGAGTAGCCCCCATTTGCTGCAACTAGAGAGAGCCCACGTGCAGCAACGAAGACCCAACGCAGCCAAAAATAAATAAACAATTTATTTAAAAAGTAAAAGGAAGGCAAGGTGAAGAGGAGTGTGGACAGTGGCTGTTTTTGGTCTGAGCTCTTTGGCGTATGCTCTACGTATTAGAAAGATGTATGAGTCACTCTTCCAAGAATTAGTTCAGGAAAAGTCAGTGTAGGATGCTTTCTCCTATTTATCTATTACTTTCCCTCCATTAAGTCTTTTCTAACCTTAAAGAACTTCTAAAAAAGAACTCTATTGGATATGATAGTATAGATATTGTTTACTTTTAAAAAAGCAGATGAGCACGTAAGAGTATATGAAAATACAACTCATCAAAATTTCTGGCATGTAGGCAGCAAAAGAAGTGGTTGGGGGAATTGTATAGCATTGAATGCACATACTGGAAAAGAAGAGAGATCTAAAATCAATAATATAAGCTTCCACCTTAGGAAACTAGAAAAAAAAAAGAAGAAATTAAATCCAAAGTAAGCAGAAGAAAATACATAATAAGAATTAGAATAGAGATCAATGAAACTGAAAACAGAAAATCAATAGAGAATATCAACAAAACCAAAAACTAGTTCTTTGAAAAGATCAGTAAAATTGATAAGACTGTAGCTGGACTAGCCAAGAAAAAAAGAAAGAAGACAGAAATTATTAATATCAGAAATGAAAGAGGGGCCATCACTACTAATCCTATGGACATTAAAAGAATAAGAAAGGCGTATTATGAGGAGTTCTATGCCCCCAAATTTGATAACCTAGGTGAAATAAGCCAATGCCTTGAAAAGACACAATCTACCAAAACTCACACAAGGAGAAATAGATAACCTGAATACATCTATATCAATAAAAGAAATTGAATCATAACTTTCTAAAACATAAAAGATTAGGTCTAAATGGCTTTACCGGAAAATTAAACCAATTTTTAGAAAAAAAAATGAAACAAAGTCTCTACAATATCTTCCAGAATATAGAAGCAGAAGGCATACTTCCTAACTCATTTTATGAGGTCAGTATTCCCTCAATACAAAACCAAAGACATTACAAGGAAGGAAACTACGGACCAATGTTTCTTGTGAACATATATGCAAAAATCCTCGATGAGTTATTAGCAAATAAAATCCAACAAAATATAAAAAGAATTGTTCACCATGCCCAAATGAGATTTATCCCAGGTATGCGAGGCTTGCTCAACATTCAAAAATCAATTAATATAATCTTTTACATCAACAGGCTAAAGAAAAAAATATATGATTATATTAATAGAGGCAGAAAATACATTTGATGAAACCCAGTATACCCATTCATGATAAAAACTCTTACCTTGCTTAATGGTGAGATACTAGATACTTTCCCCCTAAGAGCAGGAACAAGGGAAGGATGTCTCCTTTCACCATCCATATTCACCATTATGCTTAAAGTCCTAGTTAATACAGTAAGACAAGAAAAGGAACACAGGTATACAGATTGGGAAGGGGTAAATAAAACTGTCTGAAAACTAAAATTGTTCACAGATGACATAGTTATTTATGTAGAAAATTCCAAAGAATCAACAAAACAACTCCTAGAACTAATAAGCATTTATAGCAAGGCTGTTGGGTATATAGAAAGTTAACATACAAGAGTCTATTGCTTTCCGATATATCAACAATGATCATCTGGAATTTGAAATATAAACACAACACTTACAATAGTACAAAAAATGAGATACTGGGGAGTTCCCTGGTGGTCCAGGGGTTAGGACTCGGTGTTTTCACTGCCATGGCCTGGGTTCAATCCCTGGTTGGGGACCTAAGATCCTGCAAGTCGTACAGCATGGTCAAAAAAAAGAGATACTTAGGTATAAATCTAACAAGATATGTACAAAATCCATATGAGGAAAACGATAAAATTCTGATGAAAGAAATTAAAAAAAAAAAAAACAAATAAATGGAAAGATATTCCATGTTCATGGATAGGAAGGCTCAATTTTTTTAAGATGTCAGTTCTTTCTAACTTGATTTATAAATTCAACACAATCCCAATCAAAATTCCAGCAAATTATTTTGTGGGCAAACTGTCTCTAAAGTTTATATGGAGAGGCAAAAGACCCAGAAGAGCCAACACAATACTGAAGGTGAACAAAGTTAGAGGACTGACACTACCTGACTTACTATGAAGCTATAGTTTCAAGACAGTGTGGTGTTGGTGAAAGAATAAACAAACAGATCAATGGAATAGAATAGAGAATCCAGAAATAGACACACATGCATATAGTCAATTGATCTTTGACAAAGGGGCAGAGGTCATTCAATGCAGAAAGCATTTTTTTTTTCAACAAATGCTGCTGAAACAACTGGACACCCTTAACCACAAAAAAGGAAGTGAGACACAGACCTTATATCTTTCAAAAAAATTAATTCCAAAGGGACCGTAGACCTAAATATAGAATGCAAAACTATAAACCTTCTATACTTTTAGAAGATAACATAGGGGAAAAAATTAAGATCATCTTGAGTCTGGTGATGGGTTTTTAGATACAACACAAAAAGCATGATACGTGAAAGAAAAAATTGACAAAATGCACTTTATTACAATTTAAAACTTCTTCTCTGTGAAAGATACTGTTAAGAGAATGAAAAGACAAGTCACAGACTGGAAGAAATATTTGTAAACACATATCTGATAAAGGACGTGTATCTAACATATATAAGAACTCTTAAAACTTGCCAATAAGGAAACAAAAAACCCAATTTAAAAATGGGCAAGGGCTTCCCTGGTGGCGCAGTGGTTGGGAGTCCGCCTGCCTATGCGGGGAACACGGGTTCGTGCCCCGGTCCGGGAGGATCCCGCATGCCGCGGAGCGGCTGGGCCCGTGAGCCATGGCCTCTGGGTCTGCGCGTCCGGAGCCTGTGCTCCGCAACGGGAGAGGCCACAACAGTGAGAGGTCTGCGTACCGCAAAAAAAAAACACTAAACAAACTCTTACCATACGATCCAGCAATGGCACTCCTTGGTACTTACCCAAATGAGTTGCAAACTTTTGTCCAAACAGAAACCTACACACAAATATTATACCAGCTTTATTCATAATTTCCAAAACTTGGAAGCAATAGAAATGTCCTTCAGTAGGTGAATGGATAAACAAACCGTGGCACACCCATGCAATCGAATATTATCCAGTGATAAAAAGAAATGAGCTATCAGTTTAGAAAAAGATACAGAGGAATCTTGAATGCATATTGCTATTGAAATGAGGTAAAAGAAGCCAGTCTGAAAAGGCTACATACTATATGATTTTAACTATGTGACACTGTGGAAAAGGCAAAGTTACAGAGCCAATAAAAAAATCAGTGGTTGCCAGGAGTTTCCATGGAGGAGGAAGTGAGGGATGAATTAGTGGAGCACAGAGGATTTTTATGGCAGTGAAACTATTCTCTATGATACTGTAATGGCGGATACGTGACATTATGAATTTGTCAAAACCCATAGAACTGTATAACACCAAGAGTGAACCCTAAGGCAAACTATGGACTTTAGTTAATAATAATAATGTATCAATATTTGTTTATCAATTGTAACAAATGTACCACAGTAACGCAAGTTAATAATAAGGGAAACTGTGTGTGTGGTGGGGTGGAGGGGGAATCTGGAACTCTGTACTTTCTGCTCCATTTTTCTGTAAATCTAAAACTGCTCTAACAACATAAAAAGTACTAATATAGAAATATTAAGTAGACTGTTTAACACCCAGAAGTGTGTTTTTTTATCCTAGAGCAGAGATTGGCAAACTTTTCCAGTAAAGGATCAGATAAATATTTCAGGCTTGTTGGCCATGTAGGTCTCTATGATTTCCTCTCCTTCTCTTCTTCCTCTTCTTTCCCTTTCTTCTTCTTAAACAACATCCTTGGTTTACAATCTGGGCCCAAGGTCTGTAATTTACTGATTTTTGCCCTAGAACACTTTTCCTCTTTCCTTAAATCTTTATCAGACCCATCCACATTTCCCCCTCCTGTTTCTACTCTCATCTACATTTGAAGTGGAAACTTGTGATATCTAAATGCTCTCCACGTGATGTGATTTCCCCTAGTATTTGCCATGCTTATAAATAGGGTAGTTTTGAAAGCTTAGTAAGAAAAATGAAGAGTCAAGAATTAACTCATTGGCTGGAAGTAAAAGAAAGGGTATTTTTTTTGTTCTCAGTTTTTCAACTCCTCTCACCAAGATTTAGGATATTCATCAAGAGAAAAAATGTACTGCACTTACCCGGCGCCTGCTGAGAATGCTTTACTCAAAATAAATTTTCATTACAAATATTTTAGTAGGGGCACTATCAAAGCAAGATTAAAGAATAACTGAGTAAAAATTATGAAAATGTAATTCCATAATCCAAGCAAAGTTTGGTTTGCATATTAATTTCTAATTGTATACGCTGGCTTATTTTTCATGTATTCATATTGCTTTGTATTTTATTAATTTTTACTTATTACTTTATCATATAAAACGTTTCAGATTTTTACATAGTCTTTAAAAATTATTTTCTTTAATAAATAAGATTCCATTATATATATTACTATATATATGATTATATTCTAACACAATATAGTAAACAGTTCCATAGCTTGGGAATTATTTATGCTGCAATGAACATTTTCACACCTACATCTTTTTGCTTAGCTGAATTACTTTCTTATGATAAATTACTAGGAGTACCCATACTGAAAAAGTAGTTCATGCTATATATTTCTATTTTCCTTGAGGAACAAGCAATGTATTTCTTTTACTAAAAAAATTTAAGGATGCAATTTAGGGAAATGATTTAAATGTGAAATTAAATATTAGTTCTGAGAATCACTTCTGAGCATTTAATGAGTGCTTGCTGTGTACCAAAGATAAATAACACTTGGTCTCTGCCCTCAATGTATTTACGGTCTAGTGGGAGAACAGAGCCAGGACCTGGATGTGAAATAAATTTAAAGGGGTACCAAAAAACTCAATAATCAAGATAATATTTTAATGCAATATATTAAAAAATTGACTTGGCAAACCATGGCTCATGGGCTGTCTCCCTGTTTTTGTAAATAACATTTTACTGGAACCAGGGCCAAGATTAGGGTAGGGCAAGTGAGGCAATGTTGTGCAAGGGCAGGTTGGATCTTGTTGTTACTTACAATTTCAATATTTTGTTCAACATGGATTATTTTGCATTTAATTTTATTTTGTAAATAATACATTAAAATGTTATTTATCTTGATAACTGAGGTTTTTTGTATCCTCTTAAATTTTTTTCCCCACGGCAAGTACCTCACTCATCACATATATCCTAGTCCTGCCTTTGGGGTGGAGATCAAAGAAATGGATAATTGGAACATCAGTGAAAGACACTGGGTGTTATGAAGTGTGTGAGTGTGTGTGTATGTGCACGCACGCTCACGTGCGTGCGTGTGATTTCCTATGGTGATGGTTTGTATTTCACCACCCACAAGGACCATGTTGCTAAGCAACACGTAATATGAGACACCCCTGGGAGAGGGTGCTGTGTCATCTAGAATCAGCAAAGAGGGCTCTGGTTTACCCTCAACATAGGTTGCGACCTTGCTTACACCTGCGTAAGATCAATTATGTAGCCTGAAAAGCTAGGCCAACCACTGCCACTTAGCAAGGACCGTTGGTACTTTTTGATTGACTAGTTTGTATAATCTTCATTGTTCCATAACGCATTAAATATATTATTATGTTCTTTAAAAAGAACTATAATAGTGGGAACAATTCATGCTGAGTGTTTTAAAAGCCAGGTCACTAAAGTACTTGTAAGGCTTATCCTGTCAGAGATTACTGCTTGCCAGAGTATAATCAGAAAATCCTTCCTCTTGTCTAAAAATTGGTTTAAGAAATGGTTTCCAAGTTTGCTAGAAAAATGAACAATTTTTCTCGAAGTCCAAATATAGCAGACTCTAGGTTGGATGATAAATCTCTGGTCCTTCCTTAAACATGTTTCCCTTTCTAAATCTTAATTTATGGTAAAATCAATTTCAGGAAATGCTGACAAATAAATCATAAGTACAGCTATTATTCCATTTTTTTTCCAGACATTCATTGGAGCATGAGACTATAGATACCTAAGATGTTTATAAAAAGATCAAGGCATTAACACACAAACCTTTAGGCCAGTGTTCTATAACTAAAAAGATAATTAATATAATATTATTATTTCTCTAGTACCTGTGATGAGGTTCTTGCCATTCTACAATTAAAATAAATGTATGAAATCCGGGCTAGAGGTGAAACAGAAATTGACAAAGAGAGGCAAAATAATCTAATAGTCATTATAATGGACCATTATGGAAGAAGAAATATCTTGTGTTTGAATGATGTAGAAACAAGTCATTTCAGAACTGTTGTAAGGTTTTGATATATTTCTAGTACACTAACGCAACACTCCTCACTGGGAAAAAGGCGTCCCCCACCAGGTTTCAGATTCCTAAGTGCTCTCTGCTGGCACACAGTAGCTTGAGGAGAATGGATGTGGTTGAATTAGAAAGTCAGTGGAGGGCAGAGTCAGCTCTCCCCCAGACAGGAAATGGCAAGGAGATTAAAGATGCATTGGTGTCTGTTGTGGGCTTCCCCTAGGCTGTGAAAACAAATAGAACACATAATTAATATTCTTCCTGCAGCTTGTGGAAGGCCTTTAGGCAGAACATCAGTGTTCATTTTACTATCTATATTCAGGCTGCATTTTAATGCGTGACATTTTGGGAAAATGGGGAACATTGCATAATCTGGGATCATCTGTAAACAAATGTCAGTTTTCTAAATGGAAGGAGAGCCTGTTGGGGGTTTTTCCGTAGTCAAGGCCAAGCTGCTCAACCAGGAGATACGGGGAAAGGAAGAGGAGGGTGATTATTGGTGGAGAGTATGAAGGTGTTGTTTTAAAGGGACACTTACTGTCCAGGCAGTAGTCTGCCTACTGTCTACCCTGTTCAGTTTCAAATCAGTTCAATAGATAGCATTTGAGCACTTACTGCATGCCAAGTTCTTTGTTAGGACCAGAATACAGAGATAAACAACACAGGATTGCTGGTCAGTTGGCAGTCTAATGGATACAGAAAAGAAGAAGGAGATTTTTCAGGGATTAATCACAGCAAAATTCTGAACCCACCGCCTGACTACCAAACTCAAGAGTTGCAAAGTTCTTTTCCACTTGCCTATGGCACTTACGACTGTCAGCCCATAGGACTCAAGAAGTTTGTGGGCAACTTTGTTGAATACGAACTATTCAACTTTGTTGACTAGTCAATAGTCAATAGAATAGTCAAGTCCTATTCTTTTGCTGACTGAAAAAAAAAAAGCACAACCTAAAAATTGAGAATTATGTTTTATTCGGCAGACTTACTGAAGACTTAAGCCCAGGAGACAGCCTCTCAGATAGCGCTGAGGGACTTTTCCTAAAAGGTAAGGGAGGAGCCAGGATATATAGTCTTTGCAAAAAAAATAAAAAACCCAGGTACTTGGAACATCAGAAGATTACTGTTGTGGACTTCCCTGGTGGTGCAGAGGTTAAGAGTCCTCCTGCCAATGCAGGGGACACGGGTTCAAGCCGTCCTGGTCCAGGAAGATCCCACATGCCGTGGAGCAACTAAGCCCGTGCGCCACAACTACTGAGCCTGCAAGCCACGACTACTGAGCCCGCGTGCCACAACTACTGAAGCCCGTGCCCCTAGAGGCCATGCTCCGCAATAAGAGAAGCCACCTCAATGAGAAGCCCACGCACCGCAGCGAAGAGTAGCCCCGGCTCGCCGCAACTAGAGAAAGCCCGCGTGCAGCAACATAGACCCAACGCAGCCAAAAATGAATAAATAGAAATAAATTTTTTAAAAAAAGATTACTGTTAATTAAAGAAAACCAGATATTTCAAGTTAATGAATTTGGTGCTTATCTATATATGGGAAGGTGCAAGAGCCTGGACTCATTGAAATCACTCCTTTGATGTGCACCTTTACTATCAAGGGCCAGAGTCCTGCTTTTCTCCATCCTGAATCCCCTCAGGGTGCACCACTGGGGGTGGCTGCAGTGGCCCATGGCTTGATGGCTGCAACATCCTTTGTTGACTGATATGGCAGGGGATATTCCTCATCCACACCTTCTTATTGTGTGTGTTTTATAAATGTAGTGGAAAAGCACAGGGTCGGACTTACCCCACAGTCACAGTTCGTAAGCCATGGGAACCAACTTCCTGGTTCCATCTGTGTTCCTCAGTGGGCGAGGAAACTAAGACTTGGGCCCTGTTCCTGGTGTCTATAATCGCCCACCCATGCCGGCAGCTAGCACTTCTTTCTTTCTTTTTTTTTTTTTGTATGCATGGTGAAACATTACCCTGGGCTAATAGATTAACATAAAAATATAAAATAATGCACAGATTCTCCCCACTAATGTGACTAGCAGGATTAAGTAGCATGTTAAATAATATAGTACTTTGCATTTAGAACCAGGAAACTAGCTTCCATGGTTTACTTTAGGGCTAGTCAAACCTTGTTGCTCTCCCTTTGCATTTGTAAGGCAAAACAATTAAAAAAAAAACAAACCAAAAAACCCAGCATCCAGAAATCTCATGAGTCCTGCCTGAGGCTGGTGGGGAAAGACTTTTTAGGTCTCTCTTTGGCTGATCAGAGGTTGCTTCAAAATTCTGCTGTGTTTAATTCTGTCATAGGAGACAGTGCCCATTTGGTTTCAGACCTGGGTAGCTAGGTATATTAAGAATGTGTGTGTGTGTGTGTGTGTGTGTGTATGTGTGTGTGTGTGTATGTGTTTATTGGCAGTGTCCATAAGTTAGATTTCACAGTCATCCAAGTAGGTGATGCTATATCAGGTTCTTCATCTTATGAAAGGAATCCCTTCATAGATTCAAGTCCCTTCTAGCTCTAACATTCTGTGAGCCTGTCATTCTATATTGAGTTCCATAGTATGCTCAGGTTTTTTTTTTTCTGGGGTGGAGGGAGGGGGAGAAGGGAGTAGATTTAAAAGAAGTCTAACCCTTTACACCACTTATCATTAAGAAGTTTATCAAGATGAGAGAGATAAATATATATGAAACACCTATAAACAATGCAAGATAGTCTATAATTAAATTGGAAATTATTTAAAAGGCTTAAGAATTCCAATGGACTGGGAATCCATAGGATCTGGGAGTGATTAAGGGACATTCTAGGGAAGACATGGTCATGTAAAACTTTACCTGGGCTGAACTTGAGAGATGAAGATGTGAGCATTCCAAGTAAATGTAAAGTACCTGAAAAACATACATCTACATGCACTATATTTACATATATTCATTTATTTGTGTGGTTGTCACTTATTTGTATATTTATACAAGGAGATGCAAAAGGCCTGTCATTTGTAGCACTTTCTCTTTTGCCCACTTTGGTTCATGGCAGGAATGAAACATGTGATGTTATGGCTTCAAGAAACACACAGACCATGTCCTGAAATATAATGAATGGTTCCGACCTGGTTAGTTATCTTCAGGTGTTGAAACAGTACCAAGCTTCTTAAATCTAGGGAAAATTCTAAGACCTTGGTGTGAGATGTTTCCTGTTGAGAATGTCTTTAGTCTCTACCACCTGTCCCAATGTATAACTTCTCCATAAGACCCCTAACCGAAGCCTTCATGGGGGTGCCAATTTGGGAAAGGCTTTCTGGAGCTCACAGCCGCTGCTCCTCATTTGAAGTACCATTCGTTTCGAACCTGTGGCCCTTCCTCAGAAAAAAATCCATGTGATTTCCAGACACAACTTTGAGCTCCAATAAACTATAGTAGTGATTAAAGCATGATGAAAAAGCCAATATTAACACCATCATGTTTAAATGTGAAAGGAATGATAATAATATTAATAATAGCAAACCCATATAGTGCTACGTTCAAAGTGCTATGCTCTAAGATTTGCACATCTCTTAACTCATTGCCTCTTCACCATAATCCTATGGGGCATAGGTTATTCTTCTTCTTCTCACTTTACAGAAGAAGAAATCAAGGCATGGAGAAGTTAAGAAGCTTGTGCTGATCCAGATTGTGGACCTGGAATTTGAATCCAGGCAGTCTAACAAGTCTGTATTCTGCATCACTCTAGCAAAAGGAAGCTGTTTAACATAGAATATTCCTAACTTCTATTAATTCCAGTGGAGTCCTTTTCTGTCTTTAATACTGTTGTTTGTAGTCAAAGAAAAAGGTACTGACCCTGTCATTGGGGCAGGGCTCATGGCTGCTTTTCTCTCTGCGCTGGGAGCTTTGTGTTTCTTGTGCCCTCATGTGTCCCAGCCAAGGCTAAGGGTATCATTTGGGACCTCAAAGGGATACCAGGCAGATGCAGTGGTCCTAAAATCCTCTGTCTATCCACAACCAGGCAAAACCTTTCCCAACACCGCAGCAGCACTAAGCTCATGCCCACAGGACCTGTTTTTAATTTTAATCAATGCCACCTATAATTAACCACCACTGTTAACATTACGGCATTTTCTCATCCAGCTTTTTGTTTGTGAATTTCACCCTGAGTGTTCTCTTACTACTGAAATTTTAATATATAAGCAGTTTGCTATACTGCTCTTTTGATTAATACATCGCAAGCATTTTTCTCCTTGTATTATAAATTATTCATAAATATAATTAAATTTTTGACAAGTGAAAGAATTACATACCCTTGGCAACTGCTTCAAACAGTACTGAAAAATATGTCAATGCAGGCAGTAGCATATATGTGAATGGATAATTTTTGTTGCTATAAATAGATCATATGATATACACAATTCTTTACCTTGCTTTCTTCTCTTACACGTGCACGCACACACACAATTCTCCCCAAACACAGAGAAATATACTAATTTGTAACTAACAATATAGATAGATTCTTTTTTGGTTTGTTTTTACTCACATATAATTAAAGTAAATGCATTAGTCTGTAAAGTCCGTAATTGGTCTCTTGGTGCCCCTACCCCCTTGACAATATATTAAGAACATTCCTAACAATTCAAGAGATACAGCTTGATTATAGTTTTCCTTTCTAATTCCTCTTTCTCTCTCTTTTTACACATGTGTGTGTTTATATATATATATATATATATATATATATATATATATATATATATATAAATTTTTGTTTGTTTGTCTCGGGATTCTTATTTGCAGTTTGGCTTTGCAGGCACCTCAGACCTGCTGATGTTCCAGGAGGTTCCTAGCTCCCAATCCTATTATGGAAAAAGGTCATCACTTAACTGTATATACTTGAGAGACTCAATCGAAACAGATCCCTGTTCTTTCAGGGAAAAGAGAATGAGGGTCTCGTGGTCCAGCAGCTTCTGCACATAGAAAGCCATTGAGCATTTGTCAGGTGAATAATTGGATCCAGCTCTCCTTTCCTGAGCTTTTAAACCCACCGTCATGGAGGGAGAATATTTTGATTTCAAGATGGCCAATTAACAAAAGCCCTTTGTTCATCTGAGCTCTGAATCCATCAAGAGATCAAAACAAGGGTAAGATGAAAATATCCTCTTACTGATAAGCCAGACCCAGCCAGCTTAGAACTAGGACCAGAATGAGCCTGCATCAATTTGCCCGTCCCCCTCCAGACGCATGAGTACCCAGAGTCAGAGCGGGACAGCATCAGGCCGCCCACTCCAGGGTGTGCGGTTGTTGAGAAGAAGGCACCGTGGGAGGACAGCGCTCTAAGTAGAGCTCTTCCAAGACAGGAGCTGGGGGTGGGCTTTCCTTCCCCCCAACCTGACCACTTAGATGAGCCAGGCTTTCACCTTTGATGAGAAGGGAGAGAGGTGGGAAAATGAGTAGACATTTCCTCCCTCTTATGTCTGAAAGGGAGAAAGTTTGACTTTAAGGGCTCAGAGAGGAAGACTGGGTTGGAGAGAGATGCTCCCGCAGACCACGCTGGAGAGTGTCATGCCACAGGAGGTAGATTTGTACTTCAATCTGTTGTTCAACAAATAGATTTTCATCATTTTGTTCATCCCAGAGCAGGTACTATGTATTCACACTGGGATGATGTACATTTTGAGAATACCTCTGATAGCCTTGGTGGCAGCTGTATCTACAAAAGCATGTTTCCCCCCAGAGGTTGCATTGGAAACATCCAGGTGATCTGGATGACTGATGAACACGCACGTCTTACAGAGGGATGGGGACAGCATGATGCACATCCAGAGCCAGCAACCGCCCACGTCTGCATTTGCTCATCTGTCAAATGAGGAGGTCGATTAAATCATCTCCCCAAGGACCTAACTGTGCCAACCTTCTGTGATTCTGAAACGCTGCCTCCCTGGTAACTGCTGAGGACCACCTTGTCCATAAATAAACCGGCAGAGCTGTGTAAATGTGCTGAATTTCTAATGGCCGAGAGTACTTTTTAGTCACGATGGGAGCCCAGGATTTTACTTCTAAGCCAATGGGCAAGATTGGGACCTACCAAGACCTCCAACAGTGACATACTCCATATCTGTAAAACCCAGTTCTCTGGGAGGGTAAACTGGCACAACCTTTTGAAAATACTCATGAAGAAAAACTACACATACTCTTTGATTCAGCAATTTTACATCAGGAAATTTACCTTATAGAAATGAATCAATGCAAGTGGCTAGGATATCTTTACAAAGATACTTTTTCTTCAGCATTCTTTGTTGTTGTTGTTTTGTAATATCTTTACTGGAGTATAATTGCTCTACAATGTTGTGTTAGTTTCTGCTGTACAGGAAAGTGAATCAGTCATATGTATACATATGTCCCCATATCCCCTCCCTCTTGTGTCTCCCTCCCACCCTCCCCATCCCACCCCTCTAGGTGGTCACAAAGCATTGAGCTGATCTCCCTGTGCTATGCAGCTGCTTCCCACTAGCCATCCATTTTACATTTGGTAGTGTGTATATGTCAATGCTACTCTCTCACTTCATTCCAGCTTCCCCTTCCCCCCCCCCGTGTCCTCAAGTTACAGCGTTCTTTGTAACAGCAAAAAACACACAATAACTTAAGCGTCTATTAATAAAAGATGGATTAAATAAATATGGTTCATGGACAGAAGGGAATAACCATGCAGCTATTAAAAAATATAATAAGGAAAATCTGTAAGTGCTAATGTGGAAAATTTTCCAAGACAGAGTATTGATTGAAAATAGTAAGATGCCTACACTATGTTTGTATGATGACATTTCTTGCTGTGTGTGTGTGTGTGTGTGTGTGTGTGTGTGTTCTTGTAAATGCTTAGAAAATAAAACACACCCCAATCTCTTCACAGTGTCTATCTTGGAGAGTCTGGACTGTCTGCATGGGGGCGAGGGCTGCTGAAAAACAGAAAAGTAAAAATTTTAATTTTTTTACTTTTATTCATTTCTATACTCTACGTCTTTAAAAAAAAAAGACAATGGCATTATAATCTGTAAAACAAAACAAAAAAAAGAATCACTATGCTGTCCACCTGAAACTAGCACAATATTATAAATCAACTATACTTCAATAATCAAAACAAAACAATAGGCACTTATTATTTTTATGGCACATGCAGAGAAATTCCTTTCAACCTTCAGAGGCTTCCTGGGGAGAAGAGTTAGCCTCTGCCTCTGCCTCTTTGCTTTTACGGTTCAGAATGTAAGACAGCGTTCTACGGAGTCAATGAAAGGCAATGCACAAAATCTAAAGTGTTAAGGTGACATCACCTTGTAGAAAGGCTTCAGGGTACTATTTGGCATCACTAACAGACACAGGCTGTTCCAGAGCACACAGGATTAGGGTGAACTCAAGGGCAAAGTCAGTCTGAGACCACATATACCCAAAAAGGCTGCTCACTGAATGAGAAAAGATCAAAAAGAGCCTATACCCCATACACAATTTAAAAATACTTGTTGATAGCATCCGGAGCACCACTGTCCTACAGCAAACTGCCTTTCCCGTGGTGCCCAACAGGTTTCACCTGCCCACCTGTTCTTTACTATTTGTTCCTTTTATGGCTGTATTTGTGCCAAATTATGCACAATGATTCATGGAGAAATTAAGGGATGCCTCTTTCTGTGAATGGTTAAAAGCTGTCTGTCATCAAAGCCTTTTTTGTATTGTTAAACTTAATGTTTGTTGCCAGACTTCATGAACCTCAAGAAAAATGAGATCACGTTACTATGCGGGCCCAAATGTTCTTTCCGCCTTTTTTTTTTTTTTTTTTTTTTTTTTTTTTTTTTTTGCCGTACGCGGGCCTCTCACTGTTGTGGCGTCTCCCGTTGCGGAGCACAGGCTCCGGACGCGCAGGCTCAGCGGCCATGGCTCACGGGCCCCACCGCTCCGTGGCATGTGGGGTCCTCCCGGACCGGGGCACGAACCCGCGTCCCCTGCCTCGGCAGGCGGACTCTCAACCACTGTGCCACCAGGGAAGCCCCTTTCCTCCTTTTTTGACTGCCAGACTCCAGGTGCCTTTCAAGGTCAGTCCCCTCCCTCCTGCAGAACGTCTGAGAGTTCGCTGGACAGAGGTTGTCTTTAATCTAGACGATGCTCTTCGCAGTTTTGGCCTCATCGCTCTGCATTGGTCTCTTGGGGGTGCCCACTGAGACGCTCTTGGGCCACCCTGGCTGGAACCACTGCCTGCTGCTCTGCAGGGGCTGCCCCCTCCAGACCCCCGGGCCACCCCAGAGGGCAGCTGTTCACACCACCACTCTCCTCCAGGGTGTGCCACTCACTTGAGCAGAATGCTCACCGTCAGAGCCGCCTTACCCAGACCCCTGCTCTGTGCTCCTCCAGCTGCTAAGGTCCAGATTACTGACGTTTACTGCTCTCCTGCAAAACATACAGGGACACGGCTCTCCTGCCTTTGCCTTCCACAAAAGCTGTTGGTGGGGAGGGGCTGAACTGGAAAAAATTCCAGGAAGAGTCCCTGTGTTGGTCCAGGGACCACTTCCTTCCATCTCTTAAACCTGTTGCTGAATCAGTTTTGTCACACCTATTGCCACCTTCCCGAGGCCAGAGTCTTCACAAGGTCCCCTCGTGCAGATTGGTTTCTATTAATTTTTTGCCAACTTGCCGGATGTGTCTGTAGCTACCTGACCCCTATACACGGACACACGTTCCGTTTTTTTCCTAGGGTGCTTCTCTCTGGATGAAACTAGCTGGAAGGGTACCAGAGGATGCCACGATAGGGAATATCACCCAGCTCTGGGTTCCGTATGTATCTGAATCTCTGCTCTGGTAAACTGAGCTCCACCACTACACTAGTGAATCACTGGAAAGACCCTACAATGGGAACATGAAATACCATTGAGTTAGACAAGTGAGAAAAAAAAAAGAGCAATAATGAAAGGGAAGAAATAGAGCTGAAGAAGAAACAGCAGGTAAACTGCCAAGAGAATGGGGACGAATTTCAAGGCAAGTAGGTCAAGGGATTGTATTGTTTCAGTTTTCAACTAGAGGCCGACGGAGTGTCTCTGAGGGATTCCACAGAGAGGTTTTGCAGAGTAAATCTTGGATATTTGGGAAAATACTGGACCTCTGAAAATTTCCACATAGACAGATACTATTCTAACATACTTTCATGTTAGGAGCTGGGATCTCAAGAAAAATAATAAGACGCCAGTGAAGTATGTAAGTTGGATACTTAATGAGGCCCAGTCTTTAGCTGAGTGACCTAAATTTATAGTTGATTCAAAGCATGTGGATTCAAACTGGTACCCGCCCCCCCCCCCCCCCCCAGTTACGAATGAGTATGTCATGGGCTGCGGGATCACGTGTCAATAGCTGAAAGCCAAGCACAAGTGCCAGAGTGCTAAGGGCCTACGGTATTATGCAAGTTGGGCCATGACTAAGGTCTCCCTCAGCTCATTGTTTTCCATCAAAGTTCACTGACCTATGATTTACCCACAAAGGTTAGTTCTTCAGTTCACATCCAGCACCACTGCTTGTCAGCCTGGGAACCTTCTAGAGGAACCTGTTTCCTTAAACCTGTTCTCAGCCTTCTCCTGAGCTTCAGCCAGGCCTTAATGACCAGGGGCTGGTTCTGTGTTTTTCTAGGTATGTAGAGCCTCTTCCTTGTTTCTTCTTCCTGATTCTTTTTTTTCTTTTAAATAGAGGACAGGAGAAGGGAGATTAAGGAAGAAAGTCTGGCAAATGAGATTCAAGGCAGTAAGTTGTAGCACTCAGTGGAAAAATCTGGCTATAAGCCTAGAAACTTAAAATGATGTTTTTAGGTTCAAAATATAATTTTAAAGATGCTTCCATCTTATAGAAGGTCAGCATCTATAAGATGCTTCCATCTTATAGAAGGTCAGCTCCGTGCATAAAAGATAGAAATGAAGAACCAGGCCAAGGAGGGGGTACATGGAAGGGTCTCTAGGAGGTGTAAATCCTGGCTTAGCTGCTGTCAGCAGCTCTGGGTTTCCCTGTCAGCTCTGTGTCTGAGCTGACGTGATCTCGGGAACATCACTTCATTTCTTTCCACACCTCAGTGTCCTCAGTGTAAAAAGGGAGTTAGACCACATGTTCTAGAAGGCTCCTTTCAGCTCTAAGAGATATGAGTCTACAGTCTGATTACCCTTTCCACCCAGGGGTCGACTAAAGAATGATGGATTTAGGACAAACTTAGTGGTTCTTAGAGGTGAATCAATGGCATCAAATTTAATAATGGATAATTAATTGATCTAAATTAAATCAGCTATTTGTCTTCTGTTACAAGACAATGTACACTAAAGTTTTGGTTTTAGCATGAATAAGAATGTAAAAAATCTTGTAATCCACTTTTCAAAGTGCTTTTGCTTGTATAACTTTTAAAGCTACTCTCATTACAAAGAGGCGGTTTAAAACGTGTGGCCAAGAGGCTGAACTCAGTCATGAATTTTTGCTGCATTCTTCCTTGGCTTGGCCACAGAGAGGTCCAAGAGTTGTTATTTCTGGGTTCATAAATTCTCTCCGGGCAGCAGGCAACCACTTGGAGTGTCCCTGGTCATCCTGGTCCTATTGTCCTGCTCTGTGCAGTGAGAGATGGATCCTAGTGACTTCCTTCTCCAAGTTACAGACCTGCCCCATTGCTTCTAAATTCTAGATTAAAGCATTAACCCCTAGCAGCACCTGGAAGTCATCACAATGCACTGGCCTTCGGCCCCTTCTTGAGAGGAGCTATTTTTCATGGAGGATATATTTTAGGAAACTTCGCTTCTATTCTGTGGAATTATTAGCAATGATTTTCATCACAGACTGAATCCCCTTCTCTATCACCGGCTTTTTGGCCATTGGCCTCTGTATGCTTGTTTATGAGAGGTTTCTAATGGGCTGTACAGGCTGTACATTGTGTAGGTAGTTTGCCCAGGAAGGGGCCTCTGCAGCTGATTCTAGGCCCTTCTCTAGTATGTGGGGCAGACCAAGCCACCTCCTCGGGTGCTCTGATGGTGAAGGACCGTCTCATACGCTGCCTGAGACAGTGGCTTTCTTTCTTGTGACAACAACATTTCTATTGCACTGAGTCTGATTACAGGAAGAAACTTGAGAATAACCAAGAGCTATTTGCTTTTACTCTTCTTATAAAGCAGTTGCATGGACTAAATGCATTAATTTAGAAAAATTACATAGAATGAAACTTGGTAAATACTCATTATTATTATTATCATATACTATCCAGCACTTTGCTAGTTGCAAGGTGGCTGATTCTAAGGAGATGACCTAGATATCTTCTGGTCCTAACCCTCACTTTGCAAATGGGTAAACTGGGATTCAGAGAGGAGACAAGACTTGCCTGAGGTCACAGAATTTACTAGTAACATAAATGGGATTAGAATCTAGGTGAAAAATATTAATTTAGAAATTGTATATCTTTGAAGCCAGCTAGTGCATCCCAGAAGTTTTTGAGACAATAAAGTGGCAGGAAAATCCTGGATTCCCCAAAGAAGTTTTGGAGAGGTTCTTCTCATAGTTTCTTATTCCACTGACCCTTAAGATCCCCTCCACGGGACCCCAGGGAGCCCTCACATATTCCGGCTCTGGTTCCTTCAGAGTGGCTGCACCAGAGCTGTGTCTTGGCTTTATGCACAGCTGGGAACACTTGTTGCTCTTGGGAGAGATGGAAGTCTGCCATGTTTATTGGAAGCTGGATTCCTCACACGGTAGAATGGAAATCGGGAAAGTTTTTTTTTCTAATTTTCATGAATTCTTCCTCTTTAAGTGACATTGTTTCAGAGAAGGCATTTGTATTTAGTTTACTAGGGTTGTGTTACAAAGTACCACAGACTAAGTACTTAAGCAACAAAAATGTATTGCCTCATAGTTATGGAAGCTAGAAGTCCAAGATCAAAGTGTCAGCAGGGCTGGTTCCTTCTAAGGACTGGGTGAGAACACTTGTTCCATGCCTCTCCTCTAGTTTCTGGTGGTTTGCTGGCAATCTTTTGTGCTCCTTGGCTATTCTCCCTATGTGCCTATCTGTCTGCAAATTTCCTCTTTTTATAAGGACACTAGTCATTTTAGATTAAGGCCAACTCTAATGGCCTCATTTTAACTTGATACTTCTTTAAAGACCCTAGCTCCAAAATAAGGTCACATTCTGAAGTACCGGGAATTAGGACTTCAACATATGAATTCTGGGCTGTGGGGCACAATTCAACCGATAACAGCATTGAATACTTTAGACAAGTAGGGATGGCATCTGTCTCATTCACCATGGAAGGCCCCCATGTCTAGCACAAGGCATGGCACGTATTGGGCCCCCATAAATTAGCTGACGTAATGAACACACTTAGTAATCCTCATCTAATTATAATGGGGGTTTTTAGATTGGCTGTTTATAAGGTGTTAATTTTCCCTCAAAGATGCTGATTATCCTTGGTGATGTGGGAATTGGAAGACTGTATTGTCAGTAATTCCCAATCCTGAGTGTGGCCAATTTAACGTCAGAGTCTTCTCGCCTGAGCATATTCAACTGCTCTAATACCAAGTATAAAACTGACTGACATTGACTTTTGTCTCTCCTGTCTGGAGCCCGGTGGAGGGTACGTGAAGCAATGAGTTGATCTGAAAGCAGTGGCAGTAGGGAGAGGAAAAGAGAGTAACAGAGTTGGCAGCCCTCTGTTCCTGTCTTGGAAATCCCATTTTGACTTCTGGTAATGCCAGGAGAGGTTCACATATGAGCATCTGTGTGGCACTGGCCGTGGGAACGCTGCCCAGGCAGACAAGGAAGTTCTCACAAATGTCTTTGTGACTGGGGGAAAGTCAGTTCTTAGATATCTGTGTCCCATCTGTAGGAATAGTAACTCGTGACAAATTAAACCTGGACTCAGAGGCCCAAGTAGGAAATCCCGTGTCAGACTTTTAGATTTCCCATTAGAATTGTTTTTGCACATAAACAACAGATGGAAGAGATTAATGAGACATTATATTCAAGTAGAATGAATTGGTCTGCCGTGTGGATGTAGTGCTTTCATTTGGCACAGGGTAAGATCAGTGCTAATGGAAAGTTGTAGTTGTGCTTCCGGGATTTCCGGGCATTTGTGACACAACCTACTAGCATCAGTATAAGAGGACCCAAGTCAGAGAGCAGACTGTTAAATGCCTGAATGCTTTCCATAAAATATGGGAGCATCCAAATCATGCCCCTGGAGTTGTTTCAAAAATGGATGATGATAATAATAGCAAAAGAGCACATGACACAGGATCTAGTCACTTGTTTATTTTTGTGTGTGTTTGCTCTGTTGTATTTCAGAGTGGGTGAGTTGGCCTGTGACTGTGTGCCTGCATGTCAATCTGGGCAAAAACTGGAGAACAGATTTGGGGGCCCTCGGTTCTTCTGTTTGATTGGAAAGTAGCTTCCTCCTTGGACTCTAATTCGCAGTGTTTAATGGAATAGAAATGATTGGGAGTGTGTGGTTGACTGTTGACGTTAGAAAGCCATACTTAGTGTCACAAATGAGTTCTTTGTCCATTTATTGGTTAGTTCCAGTCCGTGTAAATAGATCACTGTATCTAAGCACTTAGACACAGAACTCAAGGGCTCAGACCAAGACCAAGACTCCGATGTTCTGAAAGATCATGGGTAACCCTGAGTCAGCTAATGGGCTGCTGTACCTTCCAGCCCCCAGAAGTCAGCCCAAGGTCAGCCCCACCAGGGGATCGGGTTCAGGACTCAGGACGCAGTAAGGGGATATGCGTCTTTCTGGCAAGTCCTGGAAGGGTTGGCTCTGTGCATCTTTAGGGCAGAGGAAGTGCAGTTGTTTTTTTCATAATGAATCCGTATCACCAGAGCTGCTCTGCAATGAGAGTGAGGCTGAGAACCGGACAGCATTTGTCTCTTGTCTGGACTTACATCCTTTGTGGAGCACAAGGTGCTCACTGGAAGGCTGCCGCTTTCCACGATGACATTCCATGAGTTGCTGGCATGCCCCACCGCTTGTAAAACTTCAGAAAGTCTTTGACTCCAGCCTAAATACCCCAGGTGCCTCCCCATTTCTTTTCTGACCAGTTTGTGTCTGCTAACAGGTCCTGGTCCCTACTTACTAGTCAGACACCTGTTTATCCATGGCCTAAGTACACATGCAGTATTTCAGATGGAAATACTGACATAAGTGTGAAGAGGGAGGTGGACCTGATTGCTAGGGTTTCTGTCAGTTAGTTAGTTGTTAGTTATAAGCAGTACAAATATCTTTACCCAGACTGTGTCTTGTCTTCTAACTATGTGTGTCTTTTGGTGAACGAAAAGATTTATATTTTAATGTAATAAAATGTACTTTAATGGTTTGCTCTCTTTTAGTGTGTCTCTTTTTAAGGAAATCTTCCTACTTCTCACAAGAGGTCATAAATAGACTATTCTATATTCTATTCTATATTTTCTTCGTTAAGTTTTACAGCCCCTTAATTTAGGTTTCTAATTGACTAGGAATTGATATTTTGTGTGGTGTGATATAGAGATTTTAATTTTATTGTATTTTTCATAAAGATCACCAGTTGCCCCAGAATATTTTTTGCAGAACACTACTCTCTCCTACTGGTCCAGTTCCACCTGTGTAGGCAAGGGCAGGGGACAGTGTTAGTGGAGCCCAAATGAGACCTGGGGCTGAGGAAAAGGGGCCACCCCACAAGAATTATAGTCATGGACAGATGTAGCCCCTGACAGAAGAATGACAAAGTGAGAGGGGGTAGGGTAATAAATATCTCCACCTCTCTCTTCTGCCTTCTTCTGCCAAACCCAAAGCAAGCCATAGGCGAAGGTGCCCTGGTGATGCAGTGTGTAGGGGTCGACCTACCCAGGGCTCAGAGCAGCACACTGAAGGCCAGAGGAGGGCTCTGTGTGCGGTACAAATGGAGACCAGTTCTCCACGGTGTGCATCTACCTCATTTACCAGTCCTTCTCCCAGAGATGCATAATTCTGTTTCATTATAGTTTTGCAACCTATATATGTATCCCAATTTAGCATTTTTGAAAGTAGGTTGTCCAAAACTGGGTAGCCAGTCCAAAGCAAGCTGGGCAAAGAAAGGGCAGTAGTTCCCCTGCCAGAGAGGATATGCTGAATCGAGTTTTCATGTCATGCTGTGGCTTCAGATTTCTGGAGAATTTATAGGAGCCCCTTTTGAAGAAAGTGGTCCTCTGAAATCTGTACATATTTAAAAGTAGGAGATTTAAAAGCTGTTTGGAAGAACTGAGAGAGCGTTGAGGCTGGCCAAGATGTATCTTCACGGTAGAGTGATCTGGGTGGACTGTTGGAGAAACCCCTGAATCAGTCTCTTCAGATTTTTCCTCTTGGGCTATCAGATTCCCAGAAGAGAAGTTTTACAAGTTTTTATCTTAACCAAGTGGAGGCAGAGGGCTGGGATCTCAGTATTCGGCATTCAGTTACATGTGACAATCTCCCTCTTTTGGGCAGGATACTATTTTAATCCATTCATGCTGCTCTGACAAAAATACCATGAACTGGGTGGTTTATAAACAATGTTTATTTCTCACAGTTCTGCAGGCTGGGAAGTCCAAGATCAAGAAACAAAAAGATTTAGTGTCTGGTGAGAGCCCGCTTCCCCGTTGAAGGTCATCTTCTCCCTGTGTCCTCACGTGGTGGAAGGGCCATGGGAGCTCTCTGGGGTGATTTTACAAGGGCACTAATCCCATTCATGAGGGCTCTACCCTCATGACCTCACCACCTCCCAAAGTCCCCACCTTCTAATACCATTGCCTTGCGGGTTAGGTTTCAACATACGAATTTCGGGAGGACACAAATATTAAGATTGTAGCAGATGCCAATACCTTCAGCTGTGTCTTTGTGGTGCCCAGTCCAGAAGATTTTTGGTCATCTTCCAGGTGGTTACACACAGTGTGGGGTACAGCAGGACTCCAAGGATGAACTGTTTCCCAAACAGCTTTCACCAAATCCTCCTTAATATCTCCTTTCTTCCCAATTCCAGAGTTACACAGTGGTGCCAGTAACCGAGCCTGTGAAGCTGCTGCTCTGAAAGCCAGGTTTGTTCACAGCTCTGCCCACTGCCATCTGAGGATTTGGCTGTGGCAGGTCTGTTGTGTCAGTTATCATTCGTCGTCTGTGCTCCAGCTTCCAAGTTTTATTGCTGTTGTCTCCTCTTCTGTCCTCAGTGTGCTGTGACTTCCTATCCTGTTAAGTTATCTCTTTACTGCACTTTTAGTGGAGCCTCTGGAGGGAGAGAAATTACATGCATGTGTTCAAACATCCTAACCCAGAATCCTTCCATTTTCTATAAACTCATTAGCCTCGTGAGGTGAATGGTTTATTCTCAACCTTTCTTGTTTTGTAATAGATGCATTCAAAACGATCAATTTCCCACTAAATATTCTTCCCACAGATTTTGATAGTACTTCCACTGTTGTTGGGTTCCAAAGATATTGTCATTTCCACTGTGATTTCTGCTTAAGTTCACAAGTTACTTAGGAATGGATTTTAAAATTTCCAAACATATTGTAAAACCATCCTTTTTCACTGCTGATTTCTAATCAGCATGTGGTCAGAGAAGATGGGCTGTATGTATGACATGGATCTTTGAAATGTGTTGAGATTTCTTCTGTCTCCTGTGGTCATGGTTGGTTTTCTTGTATACTCCATGTGTGCTTGAAAAGATTGTAGCGTCTCCATTTGTTGATGAAAGATTCTATGTATATCTGTTAGATGAGACTTGATCTGATTACATAATTAGCATAATAAGTTTATTATTCTAATCTTCCATGTTCTTATTAATTTTTTATTGGCACAATCAGCTTCTTCCCTGTGATTATTTTAGTTTTTGCTTTGTATATTTGAGACTATGTGGTTAGCTATATACATATTCATGATTGGTGGATAGTTTTTCCCTTAAATTTTATATAATGTCATTCTTTGTCCCTATTAATGCTTTGCCTTACTTTTTATTTTGTCTGATTATGATTTATTCCCCAGCATTCTTGTACTTTTTATTTACTTTTTCATAACATATATTTTTCATCCATTTGTTTCCAACTCTCTCTCTCGCTCCCCATGAATGTGTATATTTTAAGTGTGTCTCTTAGAAGTAAGTGTAGAGCTGCATTTTAAATTAAATTTTATTTAATCTTTGAACTATGTAATCCCACATATATCGCCAAATTCTAAGTATACTAAAGGTATAATATCGCTTATATCTGGAATCTAGAAAAATGGTACAGATTAACTTATTTGCAAAGCAGAAATAGAGATACAGATGTAGAAAACAAACTTATGGTTACCAAGCAGGGAAGGGAGGATGGGATGAATTGGGAGATTGGGATTGACATATACACACTACTATATATAAAAATAGATAACTGACGAGAACCTACTGTATAGCACAGGGAACTCTACTCAATACTCTGTGGTGACCTAAATGGGAAGGGAATCTAAAAAAAAGGGGATAGATATATATGTAGAGCTGATTCAATTTGCTGTACAGCAGAAACTAACACAACATTGTAAAGCAACTATACTCCAATAAAAATTAATTTAAAAAATTAACATACTAAAGAGTAACTGAAAATTTTCCCTCTCATCTTCTTTTCCCATCTTCCCAGTCTTTCTCTTTAAAAGCAATTGATATCGTTAGTTTCCTGCTGGAGATAGCCATCCTGAGTATAAGTAAATATGATTTGTATACTTATTTCTTTTATGGTAACATTATACGCGCTGTCTGTACCTTGCTTTTTCATCTTTTAGCGATTTATTCTTAACTGTACATAAAGAACTTCCTCATTTTTTTGAGTGACTACATATCAGTTCACTTTATGAATGTATGCTAATCTATTAACTTATCTCCCATCAGTGGATTTTTAGGTAGTTTCCAATCTTTTATTTTTACAAACAATGTTGCAATGAATAATCTTTGTGCAAACATTATTTAAACATGTACAAATATATCTGTGGGAGAAATTTCTAGAAGTGGAACTTCTGGGACAAAGGGTGTATGCTTTTGTAATTCTGATAGACACATAGATGTTGCCCAATTATACTCCAGAGAGTTTTGCCAGTTTACACTCTTACTGGCAAAGAATGTTCTAGTTCATTCTAATTCCCACCTGCTGGTTTTCCCACTTTCTCACATTATCAGCCAAGGACCAGTCAGGAAAAAGAGTTATCGTTCAGGATTTTCAACAGAAGAAATCTTAAAAGGGGGACTAGGTATGCGGGTGGTGGAAGAACTGAAGTCAAACATGGGCTAGGGAGGCAGCTCAGGGAAGAGTCATTGCAGGAAGCTGCTACCACCCATGGGCCGAAGAGCTGGCAGGGCTGCTGGACCCCAGGAGGCAGGACCATTGGATGAAGCTGGAACTGCCTGCCTGGCAGGAGCTGGGGGGATGGAAAGAAAGGCTGTCAGAAGAGAGCTGAAGGAGAAGTACCTGCTGAAAGAGATGCCCCCAGAGACAGAGAACGAAGGGCAGAAATACCCCGGCTTCTCCCTCTCCTCTGCCTTCCTGTTTTTCTGCCAATGCCTCCCATTTCTGAAAACGACCTGAATTCAGCAAGAGAATTTGGTACATTTTCCTATGAATACAGACCAGAGCAAAGAAAGATGAGGAATGTACAGATCTGAGAGCCAAACAGGCAAATGAATGACACAGTCCAATCTTTCTGCTGTTCAGCTCCATTCCCACAACCTACTCCATACTTAACTACCACTGTCTACCGGGTCCCGCAGGATATGGCCCCCGGCTGCTCTTCAACCTCATTTCCTGCCACTGTCCCCATATTTTCTCTGCTGTCCCCTTGCTGTTGCTCAAGCAGGCCCAGCCCTCCGCCTAACCCCCCCCCCCCCCATTCATCTCTGTTCAGCACATCTGAGGGGCCTCCAGCCAGGACCGTGCTCCCATCTGCAGTTATTTGGGTGGGAGCTCCCTCCTGCCCTGGGACTGTGGCTCAGGTCCAGTGTCCCAGGCAGTGGGCAGCTAATTCAGTTCCTGATCTTGGGGCTGAGTCTTAATCCTCTCCATGTCCTAGAGCCACCATTTTCCATAAAGGCGCAGCCCCAGGCAGTGGGCTGCCGTTGTTTGTTTCAGTTGCCTCATATGGTGGCATCAAGCAGTAAGCCTGGCTCCACCTCTGCCCCAGCAGGAGGAACATATCTAATCCTTGTTATTTGAGGCAGCTACCTCTTAGCCACCACTGCCCGAATCAGACCCCGGAAGCCAGCAGGCTCAAGGCTCCCATTCTACCCATTGCTTTGGTTTCCATCTGCTTCTGGTCCTTGGAGATGTTTAGCTTGTTTTGAGACCAGTTGTGTTTTACTAGGTTTCTCTTTGGATAATTTATCTTTCTTTTTTTGTGTTTGGAGCAGAGGGAGTGTGATGAACCACGAACTTTTGGCACCATCTTGATCAGACCACGCACTTAAATTGGCTCAGTTAAAACATGCAGGAGTCAGTTTCACACAGGCTGCTGCTAAAATAATACATGAACCAGCCTGCGCTTTTGTGGTGGTTTTGGGTGCAATGCTGGACCTCTTTTTTTTTAAATTTTTAATATATTTTATTTTATTTTTGGCTGCGTTGGGTCTTCGTAGCTCTGTGCCAGCTTTCATTAGATGCGGTGAACAGGGGCTCTTTGTTGTGGTGCGCGGGCTTCTCATTGCGGTGGCTTCTATTGTTGCAGAGCACGGCCTCTAAGTGTGCAGGCTTCGGTAGTTGCAGCATGCAGGCTCAGTAATCGTGGCTCGTGGGCTCTAGAGCGCAGGCTCAGTAGTTGTGGCGCACGGGCTTAGTTGCTCCACAGCATGTGAGATCTTCCCAGACCAGGGCTTGAATCTGTGTCCCCTGCATTGGCAGGCAGGTTCTTAACCACTGCACCACCAGGGAAGTCCCATGCTGAACTTTATTTATTTATTAACATCTTTATTGGAGTTTTACAAAAAGTTGCGTTAGTTTCTGTTGTATAACAAAGTGAATCAGCTATAAATACACATATATCCCCATATTCCCTCCCTCTTGTGTCTCCCTCCCACCCTCCCTATCCCACCCCTCTAGGTGATCACAAAGAACCTAGCTCATCTCCCTGTGCTATGTGGCTGCTTCCCACTAGCTATCTATTTTACATTTGGTAGTGTATATATGTCCATGCCACTCTCTCACTTCATCCCAACTTACCCTTCTCCCTCCCTGTGTCCTCAAGTCCATTCTCTATGTCTTTGTCTTTATTCCTGTCCTGTCCCTAGGTTCTTCAGAACCATTTTTTTAGATTCCATATATATGGGTTAGCATACAGTATTTGTTTTTCTCTTTCTGACTTACTTCACTCTGTATGACAGACTCTAGGTCCATCCACGTCACTACAGATAACTCAATTTTGTTTCCTTTTATGGCTGAGTAATATTCCATTGTATATATGTGTCACATCTTCTTTATCCATTCATCTGTTGATGGACACTTAGGTTGCTTTCATGTCCTGGCTATTGTAAATAGTGCTGCAATGAACATTGGGGTACCTGACTCTTTTTGAATTATGGTTTTCTCAGGGTATATGCCCAGCAGTGGGATTGCTGGGTCATATGGTAGTTCTATTTTTAGTTTTTTAAGGAACCTCCCTACTGTTCTGCATAGTGACTGTATCAATTTACATTCCAACAGTGCAAGAGGGTTCCCTTTTCTCCACACCCTCTCCAGCATTTACTGTTTGTAGATTTTTTGATGATGGCCATTCTAACCGGAGTGAAGTGATACCTCATTGTAGTTTTGATTTGCATTTCTCTAATAATTAGTGATGTTGAGCATCCTTTCATGTGTTACTTGGCAATCTGTATATCTTCTTTGAAGAAATGTTGATTTAGGTCTTCTGCCCTTTTTTGGATTGGGTTGTTTGGTTTTTTTTTTTTTTTTGATATTGAGCTGTATGAACTGCTTATATATTTTGGAGATTAATCCTTTGTCAGTTGCTTCGTTTGCAAATATTTTTTTCCCATTCTGAGGGTTATCTTTTCGTCTTGTTTATGGTTTCCTTTGCTGTGCAAAAGCTTTTAAGTTTCATTAGGTCCCATTTGTTTATCTTTGTTTTTATTTCCATTTCTCTAGGAGGTGGGTCAAAAAGGATCTTGCTGTGATTTATGTCATAGAGTTTTCAGCCTATGTCTTCCTCTAAGAGTTTTAGAGTGTCTGGCCTTACATTTAGGTCTTTAATCCATTTTGAGTTTATTTTTGTGTATGGTGTTAGGAAGTGTTGTAATTTCATTCTTTTCCATGTAGCTGTCCAGTTTTCCCAGCACCATTTTTTGAAGATGCCGTCTTTTCTCCATTGTATATTCTTGCCTCCTTTATCAAAGATAAGGTGACCATATGTTCATGGGTTTATCTCTGGGCTTTCTATCCTGTTCCATTGATCTATATTTCTGTGTTTGTGCCAGTACCATACTGTCTTGATTACTGTAGCTTTGTAGTATAGTCTGAAGTCAGGGAGTCTGATTCCTCCAGCTCTGTTTTTTTCTCTCAAGACTGGAGAGGGTGGAGCACCCTCTTGTCTGTGGGAGGGTGCAGTGCCTCAGGGGCTTCTCAGAGAAACCACTGAGAGACTTGACACGAGCTCAGTCATCTGAAATGCTCTACCTCCCCATGCTGGACTTTAGAACAATTCCTTCTAGCAGCAGCCCAGCTGGAGGAGATGCAGGTTGGGGCAAACTCATGGTCCCCAACCCCAGCAGGGCCTTCTGCAGGGCTGCACGTGAGCCTGGCTAGCTTCCTTTCTTGTTTGGTTCAGCTCCTGATCTGACCCCTTCAGCGCAGTGAGTATTAATAGCACTACTGTCACTGTTATTATCATTATGATCAAGGCCATCAGGTTAATCTCCTGCAACAACTCTCACTCTTTTAACCGGACTCATCCTTTCTTCTTAATTTTCGTCTCAAGAGATTCACTGCCCCTCTTTTTTGTCTAAGGCTCATTTCTTAAACTGCTCTAATTCTTACCCCTGGTGATGACCTCAGGTTTCCTGTGTCATCAATTTCCCCTTCATCTAGATATGAAAACCGTGAGATCTGTATTCTACAGCTGGCTCTTTTATGTCAGCCTATCACAACATGGTTAAGTGTGTCTCCTCTTCAAAACAGTCAATAAACAAAAAGTGTCACCTGACCTGGCATCCCTTCTAGCTACTACGGACCTATAGCCATCTGTCACAGAAGCATCCCCGTGGGGATGTCCTGCTCACTGCCCCCACACCTCACCTCCTTTCCTTCTTCAACCACTGCAATCAGGCCTCCACTCCCATTGCTCCACTGAAACCAGGCGATGAATGTCATTCATGAGTTTTGATTTTGCCAAATCCGTTTTATTGCTTGGTTTTTCTGCAACATTTGCCACCTCCTCCTGTTTGTAACCCCATGATTCTTCGGTTTCCATGGCCTTCTCTCCCCTTGTTCCATTTTTGCCTCCCTTATGGCTGGAGTGTCTTCACCTTCCCCTGGCTCCAGCCTTGATCTTTTCTCCTTCTGCATCCTCCCTCTGGCTTTCTCATATGCTCAATATGTCTCCTTTTGTATTTGCCTACAGATGACACCTGTACTGGGTTGAATGGTATTCCCCCAAATTCATGCCTACCCAGGATCTCAGAATGTGACTTGACTTGGAAATAAGGTCTTGGAAGGTGTCATTGGTTGAGATGAGGTCATACTGGATGAGGGTGAGAGAATAAAGTTTTGCTGTATAAAGCCACCCAGTTGGTGGTACTTGGTTACAGCAGCCATGGGAAACTAATATGCTGGTTCTCTCCAGACTTCGGGTAGACTTCCCTGGGGTCAGGAGCTGGACACAGGCAGGGCAAACCAGTGCTCCCTTATATAGCCTCTTCACCCACTTTGCTGTCTCTAGACATTTCCAGTTTTAGACCAAAGATCTTCCATTTGACCAAGACAATACCTCTGTGCAGAAGGGAAAGACAGGTCTTGAATCTTCAATTACCACTTTACTGCTGTGTGTCCCCAGGAAAGAGCTCCTTTCCTTGGCTCAGTTTCTCCATCTGTTCAGTGAGAGATGTTAGTTTCCACCTTCCCGGGTTTTAAGATTCAGTGAACTGATGGGAAAAGTTTTTAGCATAGAGTCAAGCCCGTTGTGTTCCTTTCTTTAGAAGATAGAAACAAACAAGAAATGGTTGGACTTCTGCTTTTCTTTGCTATTCATTAACTTGACACCATCAGCCTCAAGCTTCAGTTGGTTCTTGTCACTCAGGCAATTTTAGAAAAACCCTTTCCGAATCTGGTGCCCTTAAGCGAGTCCTCTCTCTGGGCTAAAACGCCAAGGCATTCTCCTGGTCCATGACCTTGAGGTTTATTCTAGGTCAAGTGCCCTGTCATCGTCATTTCCTCCCTCTCCATCTCCCAGCAATTACTACACTTTCTTAAGAATTCTGAGGTTGTCAGAGAGCCTTCTATTTTTGTAGCAACACTATTTAGATGCTTGCTAGTCCCCTTCCAGCTCTCCACACCTGGCGATTTACTATCTTTAAAGCTTCCTAGGTAAGTTCTTTATTCTCCCAGAGCTGAAAGACAGCAGCCACAACAAAGACAATGACAATGACACTTGTGTAGCATGTCCCATTTGCCAGCACTTTTCTAACAGCTCTACATATATGAACTCACTTAATAGTTAATCTTTTGTACTTCTTGTCTTCTTTCATGTTAAGCATTTTTTAGTGTACCATTTTAGTTCTTTTGTTAATTTTGTTGGCATTTTTAAAAGGTTATTTTCTCATTGGTTGCTCTAGGGATTACAGTATCCATCTTAACTCAGGACAATCTACTTCAGGCTATTACTGCCTTAATTTTGGTAAAATAGAGTAATTTTGATCCAGTATCTCCCCTCTCCACCTTGTGCTACTGTTGTCACATATTGTACATTTACCTATAAATCCATCAGTATAGTGTTATAGTTATCGCTCTATGCAATCTTATTTTTTAAATAAAAACTTAAGAGAATGTTAAAAATATTTTAATATTCTTTATATTTACCCACATATTTACTATTTCTGGTGTTCTTCATTCCTTCTTGTGGATTCATATTACTATTTGGTGTCATTTTATTTTAGCTTGAAGGACAGCTAGCAAAAAATTCTCTGTTTTTTTTTTAACTGGGAACATTTTTATTTTGCCTTCATTTTTCTGAAGGATAGTCATGCTGGATATAAATTTCTGGGTTGACAGTTTTTTGTTCCAGCATTTTAAATATGTTGCCCTACTACCTTCTGGCCTCCCTGGTTTGTGATGAGAAGTCAGCCATTAATTGCACTGTTGTTCCCTTTGTGCATGATGAATCATTTTATTCTTGCTTCTTTTATGATTTTCTCTTTCATTTTCAGCAGTTTGACTATGATGTATATGGGTGTGGATCTCATGTTCAACCTACTTGGGATTCATTGAGCTCTTTGGATCTGTAGATTAATTTTTAAAAATCAAATTTAGTATATTTTCAGCCATTATTATTATTTTAAATTTTATTTATTTATGGCTGTGTTGGGTCTTCGTTTCTGTGCGTGGGCTTTCTCTAGTTGTGGCGAGTGGGGGCCACTCTTCATCGCGGTGCGCGGGCCTCTCACTGTCGCGGCCTCTCTTGTTGCAGAGCACAAGCTCCAGACGCGCAAGCCCAGTAGTTGTGGCTCACGGGCTTAGCCGCTCCACGGCATGTGGGATCTTCCCGGACCAGGGCTCGAACCCGTGTCCCCTGCATTGGCAGGCAGATTCTCAACCACTGCGCCACCAGGGAAGGGAAGCCCCCTGCCATTATTTTCTTAAATATTCTTTTTGCCTTTTTCTTCTTTTGGAACTCTCATTACATTTACGTTGGTTTGCTTGATATTTTCCCTCAGGTCTCTGAGACTATTTTTCTTTAATTTTTTTTTCTCTCTGTTCTTCAGATTGGAAAATTTCTACTATCTAATCTGTCTTTGAGTTGACTGATTTTTTTCTTCTGAAGTTCAAACCTGCATTTGAGTCCTAACCTTATTTACAGATGGAAAAACCGTGTACAAAAGAGGTTAAGTAATTGCCTAAGGCAAACCATTACTTAAAGGGCAAAATAACAAACATTTTAGGCTTGCAGTTCATATGGTCTCTGTCACAACTACTCAACTCGGCCACGGTAGCTCAAAAACTATATAGACTATGTAAACCAGTGGTTGCAACTGTGTTCCAATAAAACCTTATTTACAAAAACAGGTGACTGGCCTGTAGGCTGTAGTTTGCTGATCTCTGGCCTAAGTTTTGCAAATAGCAACTGGCATAGCTGGGATCCAGATCTATGTTTTCTTTCTTCAAAGTCTGTGCTCTTTCCAATATCTCACATTGCCTCCCACTAATGGACTGTTCTAGTCTTTTTAGTGATGAGATCATCCTAGAAGAAGCACAAATAGTTGACAGAGTACCCCATCTATTTCTCATCACTCACTTCATTCTAGCATTTTGAATGCCTATTGTAAGAGATTCTTTTTTCCCCTCTTTTTTCACTCTTCTTTCTTTCCTCCCATCCTTTTATTTCTTCTTCCACCCTTCTTTTCTTCCTTCCTGCCACTCTTTTTTTACTTCTTTCCTTCCTTCCTTCCTTCCTTCTCTCCCTCTTTCTTCCTTCCTACCTTCCTTTTTCCTTCCTTCCTTCCTTCCTCCCTTCATCTCTCTCTCTTTCTTTCTTTCTTTCTTTCTTTCATTATTCACGGTTGTAGATTGACTATACTGACTTTTTTCTAATTCAGTTTTATTCTCCACTGAACTGTTTTCATTTTGCCAATGACAATCGCTGATAACATACTCTGTTACAATACTCACACAGAAAAATAGTAACTAGGAAAGAAAATAGGGATATAAATGGTGTTGCTGGCAGGGTTACCACCCATAAGTTATAAATAGAAGTAATCTATTTTCCTTTGCGATGTTTGATCTTTAAAAAAATTGCCTCAAGAAAACTCTCCTGGGGGACAGGAAGCAGGGAAGTGTGCAGATTTCAATTTCTTCTTCATTTTCCATGGATGATTTCTTTCTAGAACTGTTTCCTCCCTTAGCCTGTCTTTGTCATTCACAACCTGAAATGGACTGCTCCAGCCAATCTTGGGTTGTAGCAATTGTCCCCCGGGATTCCTGGGAAAAACTTCCACCTCTAGAATTAAAGACCTAGGTACCTGCACCAAAAGGTGAATTGGTTCCTGGAATCATGCCTATTACAGGCCTTCTGCAGCCATGGAACTTGTATACATGCAATAGAATGTTTTTGACAAAATACAAAAGAATACCAAACTAAAAGTAGCTTATATAATACAATTTTTAAATCATACTACAAAAGTTTCTTGAATACGGTATTTCAAGCTCGCTTCTATCATTCAGTAGTATCACCAAAGATTTGGATTTTCTCCATTTTTCTCCTCTACCCTCCACCCTGTACCTGCTGCATCCTTAGAATTATCTTCTCATGCTTAAAAGATGGTGGTCACAGTTGCAGGCATCATCCATAGACACAGCAGTGTTTGACTGAAGAGGAACCTCTCTAGACTGGGTATAATATGCTCAAGCTCTAACTGCAGAGGAAGTTGTGAAGGTATCTGATGCGTTAGCTCTCTGAAATGAGGTTCATAGCTACCAGAATAGAAGAAGGGGGTGGGAAAATGAAGGCCTGACTGATGACACCATCCATTTTGTGGCAGCTGGTTCTGCTCCAGGAATGTTGTCTTCAGTGTATGTGGAACATGGCCTTTACCTGTTGATCACACCCAGCATATTGCTAACTAAGCACGAGGTGGAGGACCCAGAACATCTCTACTGTTCTTCCCATCCTCTGATTCCCCAGCAGTCCCTGGTAAGGTATCTTTCATTTTAAAATTTATTTTTATCTCTGTGAAAAGTTGGCAACATGTCCCTCTATTTGCAGAGGATTTTCTTTTGTTTATACCCAATGGTAACAACTTAAAATAAAGTAAGCTCTGTGGTCAGACTTTTAGTATTTGTTTATTCATTCAATTATGTCCAGTGTCATGACTCAGTGTCCATTATGTGCCAGGCACTGTGTCAGCCACTGGGGTTACAAGACGAATCAGAGAAATGCCTACTTTCAAGACCCACAGGCCCGGGGTTTGGGTATGCTAGATTTTATTTCTGGCCCCATTACTCTGTGACTCTAAAACTTTTTTTTTCTATGCTCTAGGTGATTGCTGTCCTCAGATAGTACTCAAGGAAGTTACTACTAGTCAATTAGAACTAGCTCATAAGATGGAAAATGTTTATCCTCGTCCAATCTTTTATTTTTCAGTTGGAGAAACTGAGGCTCTTGCTGAACAAGTCTAGCTCTTCCGAATCTTCAGCAATGTATCAGGTGAGGATCAGAAATGACCACAGTCCTCTGCATGAGTTGGATTCCTACTAGAAGGTTAGGTGAGAGAGGCATTACATGTCCTGCCATGACTTGGCTAGCAAAACAGCAATGTACACCACAGCAGATGTGAGCAGTCCTGGAACAGATGTGGTCTGAAATCACATGCAGAATATTGATGCCAAAACATTTTACATTAGAAAGTTTACTAACGCTCTCTGCCTTGTATACCAGCCCAGTCCTGGAATCTGATATCCTTTCCCCAGACCAAGAACTAAGCTGAGTTTGGACTTGAATGAGAAGAGCAGGTGACTTTGGTGAGAAAGAAACGTCCTCTCCCTGCTTCTTCCCTAGAAGAATTTTTTCTTACCTCAGTGCTCATAGCAGAATATAAAACGATACCATGAAGATTCCCTTTGCATCCTTGCACAGAGACTTCTGGCCGTTGAAGGATCTGCTTTGCCTCAGCCCAAAGGGAAAATACCGAGGCAGCTTGAAATCATAGTCTGTTGAGCATCAGTGGATGTGTAATATACAATCGTAAAAACAATATTCAAGCAAGTGTGGGTCCTGCCGGGAACTTGGTGCACAGATTTCATTAGAAAAATATATTTGTTACTTAAATCTATTTGTTACTTAAGTTTGGGCCATCTGTTCTATTTTTCTTGAATTTAAAGTCACTTTCTTAGTGGAATATGTATTTTGAACTTGTTTGGAGAGAGGAGGGCGCTTTATTTTATTTATACTTTAGCACTCTTTGGCTAAGCATGAGACTGATAAAATCAACTCTAAAATGTCTTTTGTTCGATTACTTTATCTCACCCACGTGGGATGACTTTTACATGTAAGATGCGACTGAGATAAAATTTAAATTGATCATCTAACGCCTGCCATCACAGACTGGCAGTTCTGACCTGAGGCTTGTAATTGCAAAGGAAGTTGAGTCAAATGACCTATAAGGCTGATAAGATAACCCCAGACTGTCGACTCCCTATCACTTTCCTGCCCAAAGTTCTTTCATTAGGGAAGGTAGACTCAATTTCCCCACAGACTGATTCTCACTGAAATTTATGTCCAGAGATATTTATCATAGTACTATTTATAATTCAAAATAATTTGGAAATGACCTAAATGTACATTGATTGGAGATGGGTCAATAAATTATGGTTTAACTATACAATAGAAGATTATGTAGCTATTAAAAATATTATTTTTAATAGTTTCAGGATATTTACAGACAGAGGAAAATACTCTATGATATTAAGTGAAAAAAAACCCTAAGTGTATAATGGTATGGCTTCAATTTTTTAAATTACATAAACATAATTATATGCACAGATATATAAATATGTATAGTTATGTAGTCATTTATTCAGTAAGCATGGATCAAGTGCATTTTATGTACCAGACACCGTGCTAAAGGGTTGAGGGTATGGAGCCAAATGAGATTAATTCAGTTCCTGCCACCATGCAGTTTATAGTTTAGTATGCATAGGAAAAGGCATCAAAAGCAAATATATCAAATATTCATAATTTTATTTTTCTGGGTGGTGGGTAACTTAAATTGTCTTTACGAGTTTCTACATCTATCAGATTTTCCACTAAAAGTGAACGCCTCTTATAGATAGAAAAAGGTAGCAAATAATATTTTTTAAAATGAGCAGAGCTGAAAACCTGCTCCTTGGCAGGAGACTTTCTCCCTGAAACTGGAGGTTCAGCTCAACAAACTGAAAGAGCTTTGGCCCGGGACCAGGAGACTGTCACTAACCTGCTACGTGACCAAGGACTAGTGACTTTCCTCCCCTGGTCTCAGTTTCTTTTCCTGTATGGTGATAGTCTGACCCCAGTAATGTCTGAGGTCTTGCCAGATCTAATGCTCAGGGTGCGGAACAGGACTTGCAGAGATTTTACACAGGGAGAAGAATTTCCATAGAAGCAAATCTACGGACTGCTCTTATAATTGTCCTAATTCATAATTTGGTCATGGCTTCTTATTTTACACACAAATATTATCTTCGATTTATGTGTAAATCATTTTTTTGAGCATTCTAGACCCTTCCTCCTCCATCTTTTGCCTTTTTCACACCTGGGAGAAACAAGAGAGAAAAAGGTATCACCATCTTCTCCATGTCAGCTTCTCTGTGCGCCCTAAAGCAAATGATTTTCTGTCCATTATTGACTATTCTGCCTAGTCCTATGGTAGATGTAACAGAGGATACAAAGTGGGAGTCAGGCATTGTTTGATCAAAGCGGCTTGAAGCCTTGATACGGAGAGGCATTGAAAGCTTATGAAACAATCTGGGAATGGTGCAGCAGCGTATGCCAGGCTGGCCCCTGTTGTCCCCACAGGATACATTATAGGTGTTCTCACGAGGGAGACAAATGGCATGGGTGGGACTAGTCAGGAGAAGACTTCAGAGTAGACAAGGTGTGGTCTCAGCCTCATGGGATGGGTGTGATTGAAATAGGGACAAGGACAGGGGATAGCTTTTCTAGCAGGAGGAACACACTGAGTGGGGAGGAAAAGCCATGAGTGTTAGGGTGGTAAAATTTAGCAGATAAAAATACTGGATGCTCAGGTAAATTTGAATTTCAGATAAACCCTGAATACATTTTTAGTATAATTATGTCCCATATTTGGCACGTATGATATTAGGCACATAACTTATACTAGAAATTATTTGTTGTTTATTCAAAAGCCAAATGAACTAAGGTGTCCCGTATTTGATCTGACAACACTGATTGGTGTTTGCTCATGTGAGCCGGTACCAGCAGCCAAGAAACTCACTTGTTCCAAGCAGGTGATTCAAATTCTTATCCCACTCTCCTGGATATTTAGAGAGTCTGGTACTGGCTCTGGGATTGTGTCTCTACTGGGTTATGTTGAACAAGTAAATTCATGGACTCTAACTTATTGTACCACTTATAAAATGAAGATTTCTGTATTGATGCCTGTGTATTCTAGGACACTATAGCATGAGAAAATTTGATATTAAATAAGAAAGGGAACCAGACCACTCCTGGCATATCTCATACAGGAGAAGCTAATCCTTCTCCTTCTAATTTCAAGCCCGTGAGATTCACTGCTACTTGCTGATTGTCTCCTTTCCCTTTGTCTGGGTACAGCTGGAGTCATTGCCATGTGTGATGGGATTGGCTTTCCTTTACATTGTCGTCCTGCTTTTCTCAAATCCCTTCCCAAATGCGATGGACCCTATAACTCCTCTTGGGAAGTTGCTAGATGGGAAAAGAAAATATTAAATCCCCAATTCTGTCTCCCTTCCCCGCAAATACAACCACCAAAAACTCAGAGCGAGGGAAGGCAGCCGGGGCAGACGTCCATCTGCTTCTTCTTAACAGGACTGAATCAGCCCGATTTTCACTTGTGAAATCACCCATCCTCCAAATGCGAGAGCCACTTTTCTTTACCTCAGAAAACCGCAGGTAAAAACCATGCCTTTTCCCCAATCTCTGCAGCACCTGTGTGGTGTTAGCACGTGAGCGTTTTTATGCAATCATAGTGAAGGATTTAGAAATGTGTTCCCTCTTGCGTTCATTTAAAGCGCTCATCTCTACGAAGTGAATTCTCTTTATTCGAGAAGACCGGGCCTTCAGAAGAGGTAATTTACTTCTATTTATTTGTTCACCCACTTAAACTCTCGAGCTTTGCCCCAAGCGTTCCTGGTCCTGGGAATCTTGAGTGGCCTAGAGGGACCACCAAAGACACAAAGAGCAGACTCAGCACTCCACAGGAGGGCTGCTTGGATGTGATTTGTTCAAAACTGGCTCTGGATACAAGCAGATCATTTGTATATTACCTGCTTTTGGTCAGGGTTACTTTATAGCCCATGCCAACTGGCAACATTTTCAGATCATGAGCTCTTTAAAGTGGTCTCATGAAGGTCTAACTTCCTTCATTCTGTGCCAATTTTTGGAGGGACTTTCGGGCTGATGCTGGAGTTCAGTTTAGCCCCCAGAAGTGAGTGTATCCTTCTCACTTTGCTCTGACAGAAGCTTGTGTCTGGCATGAAACGCAGCTTCCTGCAGCCTCTGTGGAGCATACTCCATCGGGCATCTGATCGTCCGTGTGTTTTGATTCTGGGGAAGGACATTAGAGTCAATCTATGGAATCCAAGTGACCTTCAAGAAGAGAAATCACCTCCCTCCCCGGGGACCCTCAGAAAAGCTCCACCTTCCTAGACAGCCTCAGTTTTCACCTACCTTGTGCCTGGATCCCACACACCTAGCTATGTAATAAGTTAGCTGCCTGAAGGAACATAGGCTTTCTGGCTTTTGAGTAAGGTCTGTGACTTGGCAGGGCACTAGGACTTGATCTGGCAAAGGTCATGTTACTTCCTTTGTCTCTACTGAGGCCAAGTAGGAGAATTAGGAACATAAATTCTGAAAGATTAGATTGGATGAGAACAAGGTAGCTGTTGTTTCGCCAGAGCTTAGAGAGCGTTACAAAGGTCGTTGGACCCACTTCTGCTTTTGGGGGATTTTTTAAATGAATGTATTTTATTTATTTATTTTTGGCCGCGTTGGGCTTTCTCTAGTTGCGGCGAGCCGGGGCTACTCTTCCTTGCGGTGCACGTGCTTCTCATTGTGGTGGCTTCGCTTCTCATTGCAGTGGCTTCTCTTGTTGCAGAGCACGGGCTCTAGGCGCACGGACTTCAGTAGTTGTGGCGCGTGGGCTTAGTTGCTCCGAGGCATGTGGGATCTTCCCGGACCAGGGCTCGAACCCATGTCTCCTGCACTGACAGGCAGATTCTTAACCACTGTGCCACCAGGGAAGTCTCCCACTTCTGTTTTATTTAGAGATTTCCCCCTGTCTTAGTCAGCTTGGACCGTTATAACAAAATACCATAGACAGGGTGTACCAAATACCATAAACAGACTTTTATTTCTCAAGTTCTGGGGGCTGAGGAGTCCAAGATTAGGGTGTCAGCATGGTCAGGTTCTTGGTGAGGGCCTATTCTGGGCTTGCAGATGGCTGCCTTCTTGCCGTGTCCTCACATGGTGGAGAGAGAGAGAGAAAGAGCAGGTTCGCTGTCGTCTCTTGTTATAAGGGCAGTAATTCCATCGTGAGAAGCCCATTCTCATGACCCCATCTAAACCTAATCATTGGGGATTAAGGCTTCAACATAAGAATGGGGGCACAAACGTACTCCATAACACTCCTTTTCTGATTTGAACACTACTGCTATTGTCTTTTCCCTGCTGTGTGTCCCATGGTGTGCCCTGTGAAGTAGGGAAGAGGTTGTGTCCTGACCTGGAAGGAGGATGGACAGCTGTTGCACTTTTGAAGACTCAGCTGGGCGGTGAACAGTGGCAGCCCCAGAGACGTGGTCTCGCACTGCTCATCCAGAAGATCTCGAGCCTGGGAGCGTATCTGACTTGGCAAACATGACTCTGTGCTAAACTTCTCCCCCAGGTCTCCACTGGACAGTTAGGACATTTCTAGAAAATGATGGAGTAAATTTTTAGCATCTCCCTTCCCCTTCCTTTTTTATTTATTCAATTAAGTTTTGGTTGACTAAATTGATGCATTCGCTCTTCCAGGAGCTTCTTTAATATTGACTTAAAGTCCTGAACAGGACTGAACCTGTCCTGGCGTCACTGCTTCCCTCTACTTCATAGTCTCCCTTGTATTGGTCTCTTCCAGTGATGCTCTCTCAGTCTGGGTCAGGCACCCACGGGTGGGAATCTTTTCTCATTCAGCAGAGTCAAAGGTACTCTTCCTCACTCATTCAATGTTAGAATAGTCCCTGGTTTAGAAAGGTCCTTAGAGATATCTAGTCTGTTTCCTTTAAATTAAAGATGGTTTTTCCAAGACTACAAAGAGGTGAAGAGATGGATGAATTAGAACCAGGCCCCCTAACTCTTTCCGTAGCACCAATGAACCTCAGTGATGATGCCCCAGGAAAGTCTCAAGGTGCAGGGGAGGTGCCATGGGCTGTGGAAGCCAGGAGCCGGGTATCCTGAGAAAAAATGTCTGAAATCGTGTCTGAAATAGCTTTATGAAGCATATGCTTCAGATTTGACTTTCATGGAAGACAGCTGAGGGTCGAAAGTCTATGGAAGGGTGGTGAGCACCTTTTCGCCTCCTGGAAGCTCCCCCATGCCAGCGTCTTGCTGTGTCACTGCTGCCGTGGCCTCAGCCCCCACAGAGCCCTGTCACCTTTTCCATTGACTGACAGCTGCTCTTTGGCATATGGAAGTCACTGATGCCTCAGAGCAGGTGATTAGCAGCTGAGTAAGTTTGGCAAGAGGGGAAGAAATAATGCTGCAGTCAGGAACGAGAGAATCCTCTGGTTCACTGGACTCCTAAAGGCAATAGCAAGGTAGAGAGTCAATGTTAAGATATAGTATTACTCTTCTCAGATGTCAATGGAGGCATAAGGCCAGTGGGGGCTGTGTGTGTGTGTGTGTGTGTGTGTGTGTGTGTGTGTGTGCGTGTGTGTGCGTGTACACACACACACACACATGCTAGAGCAGATGGCAACAGAAAAAGGATTCTCATTTCAGGCCCAAGTGGGCAAGAACCTGTTTGCGTGTGCAAGTCATTCGTGGCCAAATGTTTACTGTTCTCTAAGAAAGTTCAACCCTGTACGGGGCTCAGGGAAGTTTTATTTATTTAAAAAGAAAAAATTTCCCTGTAAAATCCTAAATGATTTTGTTGCATAGAAAGCCCTCCTAAATCCTCCACATTTTTAAAAGCTTAAATTGTGTAATTGTGTTTGGAAACCATCTCAGGAAAACCTCTGCAGGTCTGTATAAAGGATTATTATAAGGGTTTTCATTTCGATGGCAACTTATCTGTTGGTTCTCTTTTATCTTTTGTCTCTGTAGGTCAAGGTTTGTCTGGTGGGAACCTACACTTGTAGGTTGCACAGGCCAGCTCCTGGGAAAGCCAGAGCTCACATCCCCTGGTTTGGAGTTTTAGCCAAATCTGGCCATGGAGGGAGCAGCAGGAGATGTCCAGGGTCGGCCTCAGATGGGCCAAGTGTCTGAGGAGCCTGAGAAGTGAGGAGAACTAGATGTGATCTCCTAACCTCATGTGTCTGATTAGGTTCTGCCCAAGCCCCCGATGGGAGATGGCTTGGGTGTGGAGGGAACAAATACTTGCTACCGGTGCTGTCGACAAGGTTTTAGGAAGCAGAATTGGCTTTGTTTTCAGGACCCTTTAGAGCAGGAGTTAGCAAACTTCACGTGAAAGGGCCCGATGGTATATATTTTAGGCTTCGGGGATTGTATGGCAAGAGGCACAGTGAAGGCTATTATGTAGGTTCTTATATAACTATTTAAAATGCTACTGTTTAAACACGTAAAAATTATTCTTAGCTGGCAGACCTTAAAAAGTAGGCAGCTGGCCAAATTTGGCCTGAGGGCTGTAAGGGGCTGATCCCTGTTTTAGAGAACAAGAATCCAACTAAGTGTCTAACTCAAGTTCCGGTAAGGTCTCTGATGGTCCCAGGCACAAAACAGAATTGTTTTTCTCTAGAGCTTTTGAAGGAAACTTATTTGAGAGTGGAGGCCACTTGGGGTTGGCCTGATGGGCCAGTATGGTTTGGACTCTGCTATAGGGCTATTTATTTATGTGTTTATTTATTTTAGTTTTGATGGGTATGTGCTATGGCTTGAGATTCTGACCATCTCTTCCCAACTTCACATTCAGAGATGTCACATCAGTATCTTGAACTTGGCCATAGTGAGAATATTTATACTATGGGAATCAGCAAAGGCTACAGATCAGGACTTTCTTGGAAGTGGGAAGGATTAAGCACCTGTACATATTTACCAGCACACCACTGGGGGTTTGCCTTGTTGTGTGAATTACTTTAGAGAGTTTTCTGGTGCCGGTTATATGTCACTGTGAGAAACATGAAAAGGGTACAGGAAAGCCAAATAAGTGAGCTGGCAGTGTGGCCTTAGGGGGAGGAACATGCCTGAAGGGCTCGAGGCTGGTTAGTTGTTTGCCTATTTGACACCTCCGCTTGAATATGTCATAGGCACCTCAAACTCAGCAAGTCCACAGTGGTCTCAGACTCTCTCCACCTTCAACAAATGGCACGGGAGCCATCTTGGTTGTTTCTCTCTCTCTCACCTGCCTGCCTCCCAATCAAATTGACCCTCAAGTCCTGCTAACACAGCTTCCTATGGGATATACTGATTCCCCTCCAACTGCACTGTGCTCCCATTCTCATCTTGCCTACCATTATGATCTCCTGCCTGCCAGCTGGTCTCCTTTTGCTGGTTCTACCCCCTTCCAGCCCGTTCTCCTGGCCAGAACAATCTTTCTAGAATGAAAATTTGCTCAGACCTCTTCCTGGCTTTAAACCCTCTTACTACGGGACTTCCCTGGCAGTCCAGTGGTTAAGACTCCGTGCTTCCAATGCAGGGGGTGAGGGTTCGATCCCTGGTTGGGGAACTAAGATCCCACATGCCGTGCGGCCCAGCTAAAAAAAACCCAACCAAACAGACAAAAAAAAAAAAAAAAAACAAAAGCCCTCCAACTATACCCTACAGCTTCTAGAATAAAGTCTAAACCTCTCACTGGGCTTTACAAGGCCATTTCAATCAGCCGAGGCCCACCTGCCCAGCCTCTTTCTAACTCCTGGGATTTTCTCACCCTGTCATTCCACAGTCCAGTCACACTGAACTTACATCACCTGGAATGGACTGTGCTCTTTCTCACATGGTGTCCTCTCTCTCCCTGCTACAATTTTTATCACGCTAATTCTCACCACCATCCCCTTCACATCTTAGTTCATCCGCTCTTCCTGTTGGGAAGTTTCCTTCACCACTCCACTCAGGGAGCTGGGAGCACTGCTTTACCCACAGAGAGCAGCATTTAGAGGAAAGGGCAGCTGGGAGTGAGCTACACAGATGCTTCCAGAGTCTTGTCTGTCGAGTTTACACAAACTTCTAAGCTTATAGCCCAAACCTGCTTCCTGAAGGCTTTTTTGCTCTTTCTGAACGCAAAATGTATGCCCCAAACTCCTTTTTAAAAAAATTAATTAATCTATTTTATTTATTTTTGGCTGCATTGGGTCTTTGTTGCGGTGCATGGGCTTTTCATTATGGTGGCTTCTCTTGTTGCAGAGCACGGGCTCTAGGCACGTGGGCTTCAGTAGTTGTGGCACACGGGCTCAGTAGTTGTGGCACACGGGCTTAGTTGCTCTGCGGCACGTGGGATCTTCCCAGACCAGGGCTCGAACCCGTGTCCCCTGCATTGGCAGGCAGATTCTTAACCACTGCTCCACCAGGGAAGTCCTGCCCCAAACTCTTAAAGCAACACAATTATAAGACATTGAAAACCTTCTGAACAAATCTAGTGGATCCCAGAGCACAGTACTTTGTAGCAGGCAGCTGCAGTGCTAGTTTTAATGGATCCCTGGTGTTGAAACACAGTCCTCAGACTACAGTAAGTGAACACGACTTGTGTACAGTTATCCCTGACATGCTATGGCCCACGGGAAATGCTCCCATTGTTTCTCCAGCAGTCTGTGCACTTGGGCTTAAAACTCATGCTTTTATGTCGAGTGGTCGTGATAGGGATGATGATGAGTTTCTGTACATGGGACAAATGAATAATATGTCTTTGCAGTATTACTGTTGAAATTATAGTTTTATAAATGATAGCACTTGAGACCTTGTCTGATTTAAAAGATCAAGTTTGGATTAAAATGGGAATGGTTCAGGGGCAGCCAGAGAGCAGTCGTGTCAAAGACACAATACAGCATCTCCCGCCTGTAATGGTGTCCAGAGAGGTGGGGCGGGATTAAGGTAGAGCTGGCTTCTTTCCTGCTCCGCCCCGCTGGCCATCTGTCAGCTCACAGCACTCCCTAGTATTTAAACAATTTCCAATCTCCATCTCTTAAAATAAAGCTTAATATATTCACATCTGGTGATTTCCTGCTCCAGTTATGCTCAGTTTTGGCCTTCATTTAAAACAAACAAACAACTATTCTGTGATTGCTTTGTGGTGCTTTGGAAGAGTTTCTGGATTAGGGATTTGTGACTCTCTTTGATTGCATTGTGATTGCATTTGCAAGTGACAGGAAGGAGAGGAAAGTTGAAGTCTGTTTGAACCATGCTTCTGTGGGTACCAACCCTAGAGGTAGATCAAAGTCATCTGAGCTGTATTTTTAAAGTACAGGTTGCCTAGCTCTGCCCCAGACCTATGGGACAGAATCCCTAGGCACGGAGCTGGGCATTTATTTTTAGAAGTTCCTCCAGGTGATTCTAATGTGCAACCAGCATGGTTAACCATGGACCCAAGTGATTTTTAAGTCTTACTGGAAATTGTCAGTTGAGCCTTTCTCTCTTGAAAGATCCTTTCTTCTGTGTTGGCCATTGAGGTTCTCATTCTGAGTATTAACAGTGTTGAAATATCTACATTTACTGTCTAAACATCAGGAAAAATGGCTAGATAATTTCAGTCTTCAAAGGGACTATGGAGCAAAGCATTCGAATCGGGACTGTCACGCACATTAATTCCTAAAGACCAGAGCAAGTGGGTTTCCTATTGAAAGCCTGTTAAGTTGCAGTGTATTGAGGGATAAACACTCCTCTCCTTCCCTCAAAGAATGAAAGAACATCAGTTTTGGAATCAGGGTAAGTTAGCTTTGAGTCCTGGCTCTACCAACTTCTTTGTTGGTAAAACCTTAGTTTTTACAACTGTAAAATGGGCATAAAATATTTTTCTTGCAGGATTAGAGTAATTTGTAAAAACTATGAATCATGCCTGGTACATAAAAGTTGCTAAATAAATGATAGTATTCTCCTCCTGGATATAAAAAAAAATCCTAGAATTTCTGCATGGTTCTGAACACTTTAGAGCTGTCCATTCTTCTCAGGGAGCTGGTCTCCAAAATGATGAATAAGGTTCTTGCCTCTACTGGGCTCTGTTTCAACTTTTTTTTCTGGTCCAGTTTTCCCATTTGGTATTTCCCCCAAGCATTAAAAGATGGAAGCAAGGGCTTCCCTGGTGGCGCAGTGGTTGAGAGTCCGCCTGCCGATGCAGGGGATGAGGGTTCGCGCCCCGGTGTGGGAAGATCCCACATGCCGTGGAGCGGCTGGGCCCGTGAGCCATGGCTGCTGAGCCTGCGCGTCCGGAGCCTGTGCTCCGCAACGGGAGAGGCCACAACAGTGAGAGGCCCGTGTACCGCAAAAAAAAAAAAAAAAAAAAAAGATGGAAGCAAAATAGTGTTGCCCTTCTGGACAGCAACCCTTTCTGGTATCTTCTCAAATGTAAAGCTAATGGCCAGATAATGAGATAAAACATCTCAGTTTAAAGCAAGTTTTGAGGCCAGACTGTCTGTATTGTTGTCCCTGCTCTCTATACAGAAAGACAATGTGGGATTTCCACACTAGGCTCCCATCTCTTCTGATCTTAACAAAACCCCTTCCTCCCTCCCCCGTCTGCTCACCAGGGAGAAGGATCAGTTCTCTCCGCTCCTTTTGCCTTGCTTCAGCAACGCACCTTCTTTTAATTGTTCTTCTGAACCTTGGGGCTTTTTCTAGCACAGAAGCCTTTCGAACAAAGCTCCTCCTTTGCAAAAACTCTCACCTAAGGAGTGTTACAAACCTCTGCATCTGAGTGAACTGAGTGGCTCAATATCTTGAGAAGACCTATTCTCTTTCCTTTGACAGAGTGAAACATCCCTTTGATGAAGAGAGGAGGAGTCTGCTTTGATGAACGCATTTCCATTCTTGCATGAATTTACATTCATGAATTATAATGTCAGACATTTTCTCTCTGGGTCTTATTTTAAAAAGCTGCTACCTGGTATTATTCACATATCCCGCCACCCTAGAGGAAAGTGTGTCTTTGTTAAAGCAGAGCACTTGGGACAATGCTGTAGGACAGATGGAAATTTTGCAAGATGAGAGGAGTTTACCAGATGGGGAAGGGGGGAGGGGAGTGGGTGGGTATCTGGGGTAAAAAAACCTTCTGATGGGAACACATTGCATAGGACCTTAAAAATGTGGATGAAATCAACAAAAGAAGGAAAAGGCAGAGCTCAGTAGGGCAGGGGGCCTCGAATTGATGGGTGGTGGACCAATGGTTTGGACGGAGACTGAGCACAGAGCTATAAGTCATACTAGAAAAGGGAAGTGCGTCCAACCTGAGACTGATAGGCTAGAGAGCAGTGGAGGCAAATGAACAAGGCGGTTTAAGAGGAGGAAGTACACTAAGATCTACAACTGAGGAGAGCTTATCTCTTCCTGATGGAGAAAAGTGCCTGTCACACACTGGAGTGAATTTCTAAAGCAAGAGAAGGGAGAGGGAGAGAGATTGAGAGACAGAGACAGAGAGACAGACTTTTATAGATACAGTATTTCATAGAAAAACTAAGAATAATGAAATTCAGTGTTTGGGAAAATTTAGAGAAGGGACAGAAAGAGATATTTACTGACACTAACTTGCAGACCCAGATAACATATACATACATTTATAAAGCAATAGTCAGGAAATGCATCTTCTCTGTAAGGGTCTAGGCACAGCAGAGGCTTCAGGGATGATTAGATAAGCGACAGTCATATACAGTAGAAAAAGTCCGACTTAGGAGTAGATCAGACCTAGGTTCTGAAAAATAACGCACAGCCTAAAAGCTGAGAATGATGTTCTATTCAGCGGACTTGCTGAGGACTTAAGCCCAGGATGCAGCCTCTCAGATAGCTCTGAGGGACTGTTCCAAAGAGGTAAGGGTGGAGCCAGGAGATACAGGAGTTCAAACAAAAAAACCCAGATAGTCGAACATCGAAAGATTACTGCTGATTAAAGAAAACCAGACATACCAAGTTCATGAACTTAGCACTTTCTATGTACGGGAAGACGCAAGAGCCTGGGCTCGTTGAAATCATTCCCTTGACGTGCACCTTATCTAAGGCCAGTATCTTGCTTCCCTTCATCCTGAATCCCCACAGTTGTGGCAGCTGCAGGGGCCGATGCCTGCAACATCCTTCATTTGCTAATATGGTGGGGAACATTTTTTTGTCCACAGCTCCATTTCAGCTCTCCTGGAATTTCAATTCACTTGTCTAACAAACAAGGATGCCAGTACTTTACCTCAATGGGTTGCTGGGTGGATGAAAAGAGAGGTCTGACCTGGTACTTAATAGGTTCTTGGGCCCAAGATAAAGGATAAACTGGTATCCCTCAGGCCCTTCTCAGGGATGTCCGCTGTGCATCTTTACCCTAATGGGCACCAGACATTTATCAGATTTTTCAACATCCAGTTCAACATGTAGGGTAATAGGGATTCAATTTTCTACATGAAAGCTCGTGTCAAATTTTTTTTTTTACGGGTAAATGTGAGAATTTTGCTTTCCAAGCTGTCAGGACCGTAAACACTTCTTTTCAACAGTGACTCAAGAGTTGAAGGGGGTAGGGGTGGGGACCAAGCAAACAGTGTGAAACCCTTGGACACTTTTAAAGGCAATGCGAAATGTTGCAGTGATGGACAACTTGCTTAGTGTTTGTTTACATCTTTTGACATCTTAATCTGTTGCACTGAAACGTCTGACTGTGAAAACGTTTGAGCATGAACTACTGTGTGAGTGCTCAGCAAGGGTGGCCATATGACTTCTTGAGGGTCCTACCACTTCTCATAGATCAAAAATCTCTTGGGGTGCTTCATTCCACTTTGATTTCATTAATGATACATGATGAGCTTTCTGGCCCTGAATTGATGTTGTACTTTGTTTCTTCACTTTTGACCTATTACCTTGCATTTATTCCCTGGCATTTTCAAGATATTTTCATGTGTGCTGATGTAGAGGGAGTGTTTCCCTATTTTATATCCTTTTCATTTTGGTTTACTTGTATGGTAGGCAGAATATAGGCCCCTGAAAGAGGTCTACATCTAAATCCCTGGAATCTGTAAACATTACATTATATGGCAAAGGGGAATTAAAGTTGTATATGGATTAAGGTTGTTAATCATCTGACCTTAAAATAGAGAGACTATCCTGGATTATCTGGATGGGGACTATGTCAACGTGAGGTCCTTAAAAGTAGAAGGGGGAAGCAGAAGAGTAGGTCAGAGTGATTCAATGTGAGACGGACTCAATCTGCCTTTGCTGGCTTTGAAGATGGATGGAAGGGGCCACGAGCCAAGGAGTGTGGGTGGCTTCTAGAAGCTGGAAAAAGTAAGGAAAGTGATTCTCCTCTAGAGCCTCCAGAAGGAACAGAGACCCCCTGACACCTTGATTTTAACCTGGTGAGACCTGTGTCAGACTTCTGACCTCTAGAATCTTAAGATAATAAATTGTATTGTTTCAGCCACTAAGTTTGTGGTCAGTTATCACAGCAGCCATAGGCATCTAATACAATTTGCATCTCTCAAAATATTAGCTTGGTCAATACTGCCCCATCAGGTAGATGCATTTGGGGGCTTACTTTGGTAGAACCATTCCTGTTTAGCATCTTGTATCAACAACCTGAGGTTTATTGGAAATATTGAATTTCTGCTATGAGTCTGAAAATGAGCCCCTGCGGTCATACCGGCTGGTGGCTTCATACAGGACTCTCATGGCTGGGGGGCTGAGGGGGGATGGCTATTCCCCAGAGGATCTACCTGGAGAAGTATGAGCCACATCCCCATGGAACATTCTTCATCCCTCCACACCATCCGCACAAGCTTTCCTCATCCCTCCACATAATACACACATTCTGCTTGATTGTCATGGGCTCACTTCCTGCTTTGGTCCTTTATTTAGAAGAACCATCTCTCCCTTTCTGAGAACAAGTCCACTCGACCATGTAGAGAGAAGATGTTCAGGACACATATCAAGGTTTCATTTTGAAAATCTTAATGTAAGAGGTGACGTTGAAAACCTCAAAGACCCCCAAGTTTAGTAATGGTTTAGAGAACTGGTAAGTATGAAATGTCCCAATGTTACACTGGGCTTTTCAGAAATTAGTTTTTAAAATATCTATTCTAGTCTTCACTCTAAAGGATCAAAGATGACTTGTGAATAATTTTAGCCTCTTGGCCTAAAGCCTGATTAGGTTTTAAAGACGTGTTTTTCTTCCGGGACTCACTTTGATAGAACCATCCCTGTTTAGCACCTTATCAACAACCTGAGGTTTATTGGAAATGTCGAATTTCTGCCTTAGGGTTTCCGAAGTACAATGACTCAGATATTTGTTCTAAGTTATTAATTACAAAGCTAGAGAGATCCGTGGTTTATGGCACTCTTAGGACTATATAAATGTGTGAAAACAGGGCTGTCAGCTTATCCAGTCACAGGACTTCAGCCAGCACAGAGCATCTTCAGATGATCCAGGGAGAAGCCTTGGAGACACTCTCCCGTGAGGATGAGCCAGTGGGTCTCTTTAGGATGTCACGGCTTTCCGTGAGCTATTGATAAATGTTAGATTATAGTGAAAGTCAAATTTGAGATGAAGTTTACATAGAAAGTAGAAGCCTAAAATGTAAATCCTGGAGTGTATATAGTAAGGAGAGAGAGTGTATTACACAAGCAATTATATCACAGTCTGATAAATGCTGCCATATGAGAAATACAGGCTGCTTCTCTTTCTCTCTCTCTCCCTAGCTCTCTTCCAATTTCTCTACCTCTTTCTTTTCTCCCCAGTTTTTCTTCTCCCTGCAGAGACCAAAAGCTGCTGCTGATCTGATCGACTTCCTTTTTTCCCCACCTCAGGGCCCTGCTTTGTAAGTGTACTCAGTGGGGTCTATATTATCTTCATCTCAGCTGTTTGCTTTTTCAGAAAATATTTTGTTTTCTACTTTATTTTTAAAAGTTATATGAGTCTGATTTTTTCAAATTTATTTTTCTGATTTCTCTTTTAATTGAAGTAGCGTTGCTGTACAATATTATACAAGTTACAGGTGTACAATCTAGTTTAAAGCTTATATTCCCTTTATAGTCATTATAAAATATTGGTTATGTTTTGTTTCCTATTTTAGATTAGGGGTGGGATATTTTATTTTTTATTTCCAGCTTTATTGAAGTCTAAATGACAAATAACATCTTATGTATTTAAAGTGTACCTAACTTCATATACATATTCATTGTCAAACGTTTACCACAACAAGTTAATTAGCACATCCCCATCACCTCACATAGCTCTTTTTTTGACTACTGGGTATTTTAGAACGCCTGAAAACATTGAAATAAGTCTTTCACTGAGAAATAGCCCAGGTTCGCAGGCAGGGGAAGATCTAAGGGCTGTGTTTCAGGCTCGCCTCCCATGCTGACCCTAACCTATTTGGACAACCAGTGGGAGTGCTTCTGCAGGTATGGAGGAGAATGCCAGCACTGAAAAGAAAGCCCTCTTCTGCTGTGTATTATATGTCATCACACAAAAAAAGGACCCAACGATAAAGGAAGGCCCGGAGCTTAAGAAAAATCCTATTCCCGGTGGAAGGTGCCTTTTTTCTCATTGCTTTAAGCAGTAAGTAGCCGGCGTCAACAGCCAAGCAGCATACATCCGGGAGCCTTTGGTATTAGGCAGGATGTGGGTCTGCCAGCTTCACGGAGGGAAGGAACAATGGCTGTTTAATTTGCTTTTTATAGCCAAGCCCATTTGGGGAGAATGAAGACAGGAGGATCTCAGAAGAGCTTCCTTTCCCTGAGGGCTGGCCCATCTGCTCAGGGAGAGGAGGGTCGGCTGCACGCAGGAAGCCACTGCCCTCAGCATCGTCTTTGCCAGGATGCTGGCCCACGTGGCCACGGAGCAAATGACAGGCTCTGAGAGCAGGGAGGTCAGTCAGGGGCCCCTCTCTGAGCGGGAGACAACTGACTTCTGTCCCGGGATTACCGGGACATATGTTCCGTGAACGTCCTAAGTATCCTTTCTCTAACAAAGCCTCTTTTGTCAGGGGGTATTATAGGGAGGGTGAAGGCTCACTGAAGCTCACTCCTGCAAGTGATTAAACATTTAAGACAAATTCATCAGACTACGTTCTAAGTATTGTATCTTAATGCCTCTGAGGGCAGAAAACAAGGAACAAATTATAAACATCCACGAATGGCTTTGGGTCATTGATATGAACATCAGTTTCCGCATATATGAATTTAATTATTATAGCTATTCTTTTATTTTGATGTTATGAATTCTATCTTGAAACTTGTAGGGGGTCTAACAACCAGCTACAAGGCGCTATGCTTTTAGAGTTGGTGAGTCTATCTTTCATCATCTTAACCTTTCTTGCTGCTTTGACATCTTTTTGGAGTCTATGTGAAAGTACGTCCTTCTTTTTTTTCTTCCCTCTCGTTTCTACTGAAACTAATAAACTGCTTTGTTATGTTCATCTGTAAAGTAAGAATAAATAAGCTCTGGAAAGAACTAATGAGATTCTTATGAACTTCACTGACAGCTCTGTAGGCTCTTCCCAGACCTGTTTTTGTTTTATTCTTATATCAAGGTTCCTGCCTGTCTCGCAGTGACCTCCAGATAAGGAAGGTATTTTAGGCTCTGAGAAGGTGAGCCAGGGGTCTTTCCTGAATGGCTCTGACTAGGTTGAGGGTTTAAGGGTATGGGCAAGATCTGGGTGAGAGAAGGACCTTTTTGCCCGGAGCTTGGTGCCTACACTCAGTGAAGTTTGCCACGCTGGATGCTGGTTGTTTTTACGGGTGCCCTTGCCCTCCTCAACGCTGAGACAAATGCAGCTGAGGTGCCCTGTCTTTGCCTCATATTTTCACTTAGATTCAACGCTCATCCCCAGGTGGGTCCCTCTGCAAGATAATGATCCTTTCATTACCTTAGATGACATCATCTGGGGATTTGTGGAGTGGCCACCTGCTGCTGATAAAGGAGAGATAACTATGAGAATATTTGTCATCTGAGTCTCAGGATGTTTCTTAGTCACATATGTTCTGAAATGGTAGTGGGAGTAAAGAGGACTCTGACGACTGCTCTAGACATCAGGGATGGAAAATTCTTACCTCATTCAGTTTAGCCCTCAAGACTCATAGAGGCTGATGGCTCTTTGTTCATCCTCTGGGCTTTGTCTTCCCGTGCTTCCTTCTCAGGAGACACAAAGTGGTGGATGAAGATCTCAGTGTTAGAGAAATGTTTTCAAATCATCATGCCCAATAATTCCGGTCCTATTTCACTGGAGGAATGATTATACTCCCGCCCAGGGTGTCAGACATTGTTTTTAATTTATTTCTTTTTTATTTTTTTAACATCTTTATTGGAGTATAATTGCTTTACAATGGTGTGTTAGTTTCTGCTGTATAACAAAGTGAATCAGCTATATGTATACATATATCCCCACATCCCCTCCCTCTTGCGTCTCCCTCCCACCCTCCCTATCCCACCCCTCTAGGTGGACACAAAGCACCGAGCTGATCTCCCTGTGCTATGCGGCTGCTTCCCGCTAGCTATCTATTCTACACTTGGTAGTGTATATAAGACATTGATTTTAGTTCTGACTCTCTGTGGAATCTAGAGCAAGTCACTTAAAAATATTCTTGTGCCTCAATTTTTCTTCTTATCAGTGGTGTCCGATAGAAATAGAAAGTGAGCTACATATGTAATTTTAGATGTTCTAGGAGTCCCATTAAAAGAATAAAGAGAAATGAGTGAACTGTGTTGAATATACTTTATTTCACTCAATATATCTGAAATAGCATCATTTCAAGGTAAGATCAATATGAAAATTAATGAGATATTTTACATTCTTATTATTCATACCAAGTCCTTACAAATCTGTTGTGTATTTTATACTTATAGCGCATCTTGATTCAGACTAGCCGCATTTCAAGTGCTCACAAGCCACACGTGGCTGGCAGACAGAGCAGTTCTATAACGTGGAAGATGTCTTTTGGTTTTTGTTGTTGTTTCAAAAAAAGTCTTTTAATTGTTCAAAGTTGCACAAAACGACATCACAATATAGTAATATTGAGTCACGGGGGTTATTCTACGGTAGAGGAACGGGTGTACTGTTCTCAAAACAAGAGGAATCAATGTCTATTGCTCTTTGAGGGGTATTGTAGAGTATTTTGGAGCTGAGTGTATATCTGCCTTAAACAATCTGACAGATGCAGGTAAGGATTCACAGTGATGCCAAGAAAAAAATACGAATAGTCTTTTTTTCCTTCGTGGGTGGGCTGGAGGGTCAGGTAAACTTCAAACGATCAGATGAGGAGCCTATGAATTACAAGAGACCATTGAGGCAAGGTCAGGAATAGGTGAAAGCCATCAGATATGGAATGGGAGATTCCCAAGAATCAGTAATATTAGCATTCTAGGGGTGTGTCCTATGAGTAATCCATTGCACTTTGAAACATGTTTCACTGGTGAGTCCAAGTAGTCCCCTAGATGTTTTTAAGAAGTAATCTTAAAGGCTGTCATGGTGATTGAGCTGGATGTGTTCAGAGACTGAGGCATGTTAAGAAACATGGTGAAGTAAAGAAAGGATTTATTGTAATGACAAGGGCAAACACAAAGGTGGTGCCTTGAAGGAGAGTTGACAAATCTATCCTATCTTCCCAGTCCTGTCCAGGGCAGAGGGTATTCTGGCCAATGTGTACTTTCCAGGTGCTTGGCAGGAAGGCTCCGGATCAACCGGCAGCCTCAGAACACAAAAAGTCTCCGCCGGGGAAATCCCACGCCCTCTGATCCCATTGTGTAAGGGCAATGGCTAACCCTGGTCAAATACCTACCACGTCCCAGGCTCTTCAATGATTCTTCTGTAAAGCAGACTGCGTTCTCTTGCTAGGTCTGCCATAACAGGATACCACAGCCTGGGTGGCTTAAACAACAGAAATTGATTTTCTTACAGTTCTGGAGGCTGGAAGTCCAATATCAAGGCGGCAACGGGGCTGGTTTCCTCCAAGGCCTCTCTCTTCTGCTTGGAGGTGGCTGTCTTCTATGCACATGGGCCCTTGGTGTCTCTTCCTCTTCGTATAAGACACTCATCATATTGGATTAGGGCCCTACCCTGATGGTCTCATTTAAACTCAATCACCTGTTTAAAGACCCTATCTCCAAATACGCTTACATTGTGAAGTACTGGGGGTTGGGACTTCAACATAAGAATTTTAGGGGGATACAATTTAGCCCATAACACAGGTATTTCCCATCTCACAGATGAGTAAACTGAGGCCCAGCGAGGATAAGTGACTTGCTAGGGGTCAATAAACCAGTTGAGACTACGATCTGGATCGCAATACTGTGACCACTTTGTCTCTTGAGGCAAAATGATGTATCTGGCTAGTGCTGTGTAGGACATTTGGAAAACTCAGGTTTATCTCATCACCTGCGTGATGACTTGGACGTTTCACGGGGAGCGGCGGAGTCTGGGGATGGATAGTAGAATGACACAGAGGCAGCAACTTAGGGAATGGAATCTAGAATCTGGGCGTGAGTCTTGGCTCTGTTGTGCACTAGGTGTGTCGCCGTGGGTAAGGCCTGCCCTCCCCGAGCTTATACTGACTAATATTTATTAAATACAAGGACTTAGCAGTGAGCATATATCGTCTCATTCTATGTTCACAACAACCTGTGAGGTGGATACTATTACTATATCTACTTTACAGTTGAAGGAAAGAGGCTCAGAGTGGTTAAGTGACTTATGCAAGGTCACACAACCAATAAGGCCTAGAGTCAAGACTCAAATCCAGGTCTGTGGATTCTGAAACCTGTATAGCTAACCATTTCCTGACCCAGGAATAAGGCCCAGGGTTGTAAAATTTTCTGCTTCTTCAAGAGGAAAAGTCTGGGTTTTAATGCAAAATCGCCAGAGTTTTAAATGTTGACTAATTCGAGTTTCTTAAAAACACTAGGCAGGTCAGACAAAACACATCAGGGAACCTCAGGTTTACACTGAATTGCCTCTCACCTGTGTATGAGGAGGCTGGACTCGATAAGCATGGAGGTCCTTGTCCTCTGATGCCCTCTGGGTTTTATGAAACCGATTTTAGTGGGTGTGGCGTGACCTGAATGACTAGGTTTCAATCTGTGCCTGCTACTAAGGTAACATACCTTAGGGACTACCAGCCCCTTAACCTATCTGAGCCCCGGTTTCCCTGTCTGCACTTTGATGGAAATTTGAGATAGTGTTTATAAAGTACCTGGTGAGTACCTGCTAGGTGATGAGAAAATTGTCAGCACCCAACACCAACAGTGTCTCTCCCTGTGGGATTTCGGACCTGCAAGTGGAGGGCCTATGTGGCAATTAGAGGGGACATGGACGGTGCTGCCACCCTGAGAGTTCACACCCAAGGTTCTGCCATTTTAACTTTAGTTTTGGAATCTTCAAGATTTTTTTTTTAAATGCCACTCTTTGTTGGGAGAGATTATCAGGTGTTAGTTGGCTTTTATTCATTCAACAAGTATTTTGTGAATTCCTAAAGCAGTGACAGAGTAGTTCATGAGCTCAAATTTGCGTAAGAAGTACCTGAGGAGCTTGCTTACAACAAAGGTTCTGAGATGTCTCTCCCAGACTGTACAGTTTAGTTGGAGTGGGATGGGGCCTGGGGATCTGCCTTTTCACAACTCTCTGGGGATGCGATGTAGGTGGTCCTCAGAGCAAAGATGGAGGCACAGCTGGTCATATCCCTGCCTGGAAGGACATCTGAAACTGCCCTGGTCTCCCTCAGCCACAGCCTTTCCCACACGATGGCCTTACCTGGGCCAGTTACCACTCAGGGTGGGCCTGGGGACCAGCCAGGTGGGAGAGAAGGCAGGAGGGAGATTCTGTCCTAACTAGACGGGCTGAAGTCAGATTCCTTACAGTGGAACCAGCCAGTTCATTCTTAATAAATTTAAGTAATAAAAGAGCACTGTTTCAGGGTCCTGAAATAAGTCGTAATTGCCAAGATTGTCTTTTGGTGTGTTCTGACCTCCAGGCCCCTAGTTACCATCAGCATAAATAGACCAGGGCACGAAAGCTGCCAGGAACTCTTTTCTCTCTCACCAAAGACCCAGAGCAAGTGGGACGGTTTCTGCCTGTGACGAGTCGCTAGCATGCTTGTGGCTCTAACACACCCCTGGGGCTATCAGTCATTTCTCTGCTTCCCACCCACGCACCTTAGTTTAGTGTGGTGGGTATGAAGGTGCCCCTTCTCCCCTTCCGAGTGAAGTCCCTCAAAGACTCAGACAGAGGCTGTGGCACAAAGCAGAAGGCTGCACCCAGGGCCCGGCACCTGCCTGGTGCTGTAAATGCTGTGTCTTTTGTTTCCGCTGCTGCTGCACCAAGCAGGGATCTGCGTTATGACATTTGCTGCCCAGGTTGTTTTTTTCTAACAGCATCTGGAAGGGACTCTGGGAGGGTCAAACCAAACCGCATGGTGTTCTCTGGAAGCTGAGCTGAGGCGTGTGGGCGGAAACAGCCTCGGGTTTCTTTGCTTTCTTTCTGCCTAAGACACTCACTGCACATACAACAAGTTTTTTGGTTGTTTTTTTTTTTTGCGAGGTTAGACAAATTTGCATCCTTCTTCTTCAAGTCAGAGGAAGTGCTGGAGGAAGTTGTGTATTAAAAGAATGGGGCAGGGGCTTAGGTTAGGAAGAGAGATCCTTCTTGGCAGCTTTCCCTGTGGCCAGAAACCCCAATAATCTTTAAGCTATTAACCCTTGAGGATATGGATCAATGGTGGACCCACTTGGAGTTCATTATTTAGCTCAGAAAGCCCTGTCTCTTTCTCTCTTTAAATCTGAGCTTTAGGCTAATCAGTAGCAGTTTGTCCAACAGTTCAGCTCCAACTCCCTGGAGACACCAGCAAATCACAGGACAGCTGCTCTTAATACTGAGAACATCATGAAAATCTGCCCAGCGCACACGGGGTGTTAACACAAAGCCCTGGCGTTGTCATTGCAAGGGAGGCCAAAGGAGAGATGAGGTCCTCGGCTGGCCCTTTCATTTTTGCCTTGGGAGCGTGGATGTGCTTGTCTTCGATGTCTTAATGGGTTCTAAACTTTTTTCTTCTCTTCATAAATCCAGTGAAATGATAAATATTTAAGAGCTGGCCAAACCTCAAGTCAGGCTGTCTGTAGAACTGAGCCACTGCAAAGAAAGCAATTAAGTTACTGGCACGAACCAACAGGACACTGGAGGGTCTGACGTGGCAAGACCACTAGTCAAAGTGGAACGAGGCAACTTTTGAAAATATTGTTACCTGTGCTAAGAAACCTCAAGTATAGATTTGGAGCAATTCTGATCAAACTTGAACATGAACCTGTGTGTGGCATCAAAAGTCAGGAGGGCTTTGCTGGCCCCTGTGGTCTAAGTGCGCTGCCTCTGTTTTGCTTGGGCTAACTTTCTCGTTCTCAACTTCTCTGGATGGTAAATTATATTCAAATTAAGAAATGAATTTTAGGCAAAAATCAGATTCATGGTGGGTCTCTAAGATTTTTTGTTAAGACATCAGAAAGATGTAAGGCAGTGCCTCATAAAACCTTTCGGATAGACAAAAGCCTTTGGAAGGATCCTAGGGGCAGGTGTTACATATTCGATTCATTAAAGAAACAGGACTTCTAAAAACCTTAAGGCATTGTCCCACCCCAGCCTCACCAGGAGTCCAAAGTAGAGAACTCTTCTCAAAGACATTTGTGGACGTGGCCTTTATCTACTGCTACAGATTTATAAGTTGACCTATAAAACAAGAATTACTCCAGTTTGAACTGAAAGGGGTAGAGAGCACAAAATGAAAAGATGTCTTTGGGTCTCCAAATTTCTACTTGTAGGAAACAGGTTGGGAAAACTAGTCAGCTGCAAACAGAAGCTTACTTTTTTTGGAAAAAAGATGATTGAGAGGAAAGAACTAAGTACCCAGAAGGCAAAGCCAAAAGCCACAGTGAACAATTCCCAGGCAGTAGCTCCAAGCCCTAATCAAGGACCCGGCAATGTGTTCCTGGCTGGATTTCAGAGCTGCTACGCACCAGAGAACACTGTGTGCTTCCACTTCTCCTCTTCTTGAATGAGAGTCTGTAGTGGTTACCCCATGCCAGTCTCACTGTTGAATGTTGGTTGTGTAAGTGGTGGTGGTGGCGGAAGCTGATACCTTGTCTTTTTAGTTCATAGGTCTTCATAGGGCTTCGGGCAGAGAGAAGCAGTTTCAAGGAGCTATTCTCAAAAAGCTGAGCCTCATCTGCCCCTGGACTGGATTTAGATACTAAGGTCCTGGGCTTCCAAAAGGATGCCGTTGTTGGATAAGATTCGGGGACTTTTACAGAGGGGTTGAGTACATTTTGTATGTGGGATAAATGTGAATTGTTATAGCCAGAGAATAAATCATGGTAGATCATATTTCCCAAAGACATCCACTACAATATGTCCCATTCCACATGCCCTTACAGTGTAACCTTGACATTCCTCCCATGCAGTGGTGGGGTCTATGTTTCTTTCCCTTGGCCCTATGTAGGCCTTTATGACTGTCTATACCTATAGGGTATGGTAGAAGTGACATTATGTGACTTCTGAGGCTAGGTCATAAAAGTGTCATGTTCCCTTGGGTCTCTTGCTCTCGGAACCCATCTACCACGCTGCCGGTACATCAAGTAGTTTAGGCAGAAGTCCACATGGAGAGGAATTGAGGCCGCCAGCCCTTGCCCTGACCTCCCATCCTACCACCAGCACCAACTTTCCAGGCATGAGAATAAGGCATCTTGGAAGTGATCCTTCAACGTCCAGTTAAGCCGCTCCAGTTGATACTGTATGAAGCAGACATGAGCCTTTCCCGTAAGGCCTGTCCATATTATACACTTGAGAGACAGACAAATGATTGTTTTTTTAACCCACTAGGTTTTGGAGTGTTTGCTCCTAGAAGTACATAACTAGAACAATAGGGGCTGATTGGTAGCTCTATGAAGTACCATCACGGGCATCCTGTGACCCTTGTCATCCTCTACCTATAGATTCTGGGTAGAGGACTTCCAAAGCAAGGACCAGAATACACAGGAGGAGTGGACTTGGGTCAGAGGCCATTAAGGCAAAAATAAGGAGAAAGTTTACTCTCTGCACTTACAAGGGTCAGTAGATCTTTTAATGCACTTGAAGACCGGTTTTCCCTAAGACTGAATTAAGTTAAAAGAGGAAATCTGCTTGCATTCACTTGAAATGAAGCTGTTGGGATGAAATCAGTGTAAAAACAAGACTTGAGAAATGGTAGCAGTGGAGGAAAGGGATCAATCTTGAGTAGAGGCTTGTGTTGCCACGCGGAAAAAATTTTGTAACCTGAGTGAAACAATAGGGATCATAATTACTGGACGTCAGTCCTGACTACGGAGGAAGCAAAGCTTTGGGACGATTCTGACCCATGTGGGCTGCTAGAGGGTGGAAGAGTGGGGAAACCAAGAGAAAAACATTCCCTGCAGCAGAGAGGCAGAGATACAGATGGTTACACATTCATCCAGTGGCTGGGTATTCAGGAACACGGGAGACACCAACTCACAAAACAGGGCCTAAGGAATATGTCCCTTCCATCAGCTCTAGGGACTCTCAGTACAAACTGCTCCATCCCCCCAAGCCAAAGGCCATAAAGCTTTAAGTGATCTGAGTTCAAACTCTAATCTGTAAAGCACAGTATCAGACATGTCCTGTCGCCCGTCCTCCGGGTGCCCCTCTTATGAGGCTCAGAGTAGAGACTGATTACTCTTACTGTGCTGTGAGCTCTCTGGGGGCAGGCAGGGCATCTTAGTCACACTGTACGTGCCTGAAAGCCGTTTGTTGCCTGAATGCATGAATGCATGCCTGTGGGGCTGAGAGCAGGAGAGCACGGATGGCAAAGGAGAGCAGGCAGGCCACCTGGTGTTGTTCGGGGGGGGGGCAGTGGGCATGCAGGGCTGGGATACGGAGGTGGGGATGCTGGAAGGGCCTGTTTCAGGAAATCTAAGGCTTTGCCTAAGCCCTTGTAGGTCAGGAAATCTAACTAGTCTTTTTCAATGTCCCTTTCCTGTTCTGACAAAGGGGCCACTGAGCCTGGAAAGGGTCTGGCAGAAGAGGAGTAGTCAAAGGAACCCAAAAGACTCCCTTCCGGGGCGTGAAAGGCTCTGGGCCTGCATCCTGTAGAACTGCATTCCTCGCCCTTCTGGGGCCGCCCCTTCCTTCTTGCCAGTCCAGGCTTCTGCCTTCCAGCCCAGGCCATGTTGCGTGCTGACTGCAGTATACACCCCAGTCTGTTACCTCTGGTTACCCACAGTCTGTGATGACAGGAAACCCCCAGATGTCACCATGAAGTCGGGACACTTGCAAGCTAAAAGGGACCTAGGCGATATAGTTGAACCCCTGTATTTTACAGCCGGGGAAGCCGGGGCTCAGAAGGTCAAGTAGCTTATCAGGGGTGGTGGGGACGAGGGCTGGAAGGCACAGCTCAGCCTGCAGCCCACATCCTTCGAGCCAGCATAGCTCCGGAGAGCACTGAAGCAGAACTTCTGCCCTTCTCCTCACTTTGTCGTTGCACATCCTCCCCAAGGTGGAAGGAAGTGGGTTTCCACCCTCTCCTCCCTCCGCTCCTCTCCATCCTCCCCTACGGTGGGGAGGGAGGCTTTTAACATAATTACCCATCAAAGTTTTGCTATGAGATACCATCCCAACGATAAAAAAGACTTGTTTGTGGGGTGGAGATCCCTCTCAGTAAAATATAGGGATATGGGGTGCTGTGGGTTAAATTGTCCCCCCACCCCGACCCCCAAAATATATACTGAAGTCCTAACCCTGGGTACCTGTCAATGTGACCTTATTTGGATAGGGGGGTCTTTGCAAGTGTAAATAAGATACAAGTTAAGATCAGGTCATACTGGAGTAGGCTGGGCCCTTAATCCAATATGACTGGTGTCCTTATAGGAAGAAAGGAGACACAAAATAAACATACACAGAGAAGAACACCTTGTGAAGACGGAGGCAGAGATTGGAATTATGCTACCACAAGCCAAGAAATGCCCGGGACCACTGGAAGCTGGAAAGGGCAAGGAAGGATCCTCCCCTAGAGGCTTCTGCTGACACCTTGATGTCAGACTCATAGCCTCCAGAACTGTGAGGGACTAAAATGGCTTGTTCTAAGCCACTGCTTTGTGGTACTTGGTTACAGCAGCCCTAGGAAAATACACAGGGCAAATGGTACTTGTTCGCTGGAACCCAGGAAGCTGAGGTGGGAGGAAGCCAGGATCTGGAGATGGGGTTAGAAAAGGAAGGAGGGAGGGGGGCCCAGGAAGGGCCCTCAGAAGCCCACGTGGGGCTTATCTGGTGCTGCCTAAAGGTGAGCAAGGGGAATAGCAAAGCAACATGTGGGTCCCTTTCTAGCTGATCAGAAACCGGGACCATGGGGCTTCCCTGGTGGCACAGTGGTTAAGAATCCGCTTGCCAATGCAGGGGACATGGGTTCGAGCCCTGGTCGGGGAAGATCCCACATGCCGCGGAGCAACTAAGCCCGTGCGCCACAACTACTGAGCCTGCGCTCTAGAGCCCGTGAGCCACAACTACTGAGCCCATGTGCCACAACTACTGAAGCCCGTGCGCCTAGAGCCTGTGCTCTGCAACAAGAGAAGCCACTGCAATGAGAAGCCCACACATCGCAACAAAGAGTAGCCCCCGCTCGCCACAAGTAGAGAAAGCCCGCGCACAGCAACAAAGACCCAACACAGCCATAAATAAATAAAAAATAAATAAATAAATAAAGAGAAACCGGCCTATTTCTTTTCTAGCCACTGGGGGGCCCGGCAGTAGGGAGCAAAGAATTAATGTCCAGAAATTAAGTCTCTGACATCATCTCTGGTTGGTCTCATCCCCTTTGAACTTGCACCTCTTCATTCAGCAGATGAAAAGTGTCTGCTGCCATTTCACCTGTGATGGGATCAGAAGACCCTCAGGGAATAAACCTCATCTCATGGGGACTTTTCTCTGGGTCTCTGTCCGTGCCAGGATGTGCTTGGCATGCACGGGTCTCTCAATCTGTATTTACTAGTTGGGTGATTTGGCATCGCAGCAGGAGTGCTGCCTAGGGTGGTCTGGGTTTGTGTAATTTTAAATATTTCTGGCAAATCTGTGTAGAGTATAGCAGTATCCTTACACTCCTGGACAGGAGATAAGTCACATGGCAAGCGGATTTCCATCTAGTCAGTGATCTTGGACTGGACGGCACGGTCGCCAACCTTTGCAAATCTTCCAGCTTGGGCTCTTGTTTGTTTGTTCAAGGTGTTTCTGATTTTAGAAAACACTCATCTTGCCCTTTCTCTTCTCTGCTTCAAGTCCCCACCCCAATTACCTGGTAACTCATTTTCCTTTAGAGACTATTTATTTTTTGTTTTAACAGAATTTTCAAAAAGCAAGATGATGTAAAAAGTATGCATTGGGAAGCCTCATTCCCTCCTCTGTCCTCATCCTCTCTCTGGGCCACAGGGATGGACAACTGTCTTTAGATTCTTATTTTTCTAACACTCTTAGGCAGGTAACAACACATAAAGATATATATTCTTATTCCTGCTGTGTATTTCTTATACAAAAGACAGCAACAATATTTGTCCTTGGACAATTTGCTTTTATCATGAAAACGGTACTTTACTGAAGTATAACATATGCAGTAAAATGTACAAAACATAAGTGTACAGGCCAATGAATTTTTTTCCTCTTTTAAAGTTTATTTTTTCTTGCGTGACTTTTTCTTTTTATAAATTTATTTATCTTATTTTATTTATTTTTGCCTGCGTTGGGTCTTCGTTGCTGCACGCGGGCTTTCTCTAGTTGCGGCGAGCAGGGGCTACTCTTCATTGCGGTTCGTGGGCTTCTCATTGCGGTGGCTTCTCTTGTTGCGGAGCACGGGCTCTAGGCACGCGGGCTTCAGTAGTTGTGGCTCGTGGGCTCAGTAGTTGTGGCTCATGGGCTTAGTTGCTCTGCGGCATGTGGGATCTTCCCAGACCAGGGTTCGAACCTGTGTCCCCTGCATTGGCAGGAGGATTCTTAACCACTGCACCACCAGGGAAGCCCTCTTGCGTGACTTTTAAAAGCAGTCTTATTGAGGTACCATTGGCATACAATAATAAAGTGCATATATATGTACGTATATATATCCATGAACCATCACCACAATCAACATAGTGAGCATACGTATTGCCCTTGGAAGTTTCCTCTTGCCTCTATATTTTCTTTTCCTTTTTAAAAAAAATTTTTTTGCCACGCCACTCGGCATGTGGCAACTACCAAACCAGGGATCGAACCTGTGCCCCCTGCATTAGAAGCGCAGAGTCTTAACCACTGGACCGCCGGGCAATTCCCACCTCTATATTTTCTTATTAGCTACTAGGTTGAAACAGATTGATGAGTTGAGCTAAAGACATCTAACATTATGCTGATTTACACCCTCATGGTTATTTCTTAGAGGGTCTAGCAGTTTCTTAAGAGCCCAGGAGGTAGGTAACAGAACCTAAGTCTTTACTACTGCTATGTCTTATTAATCGTCTGATTTCTGACGATTAAACATTTGAACTCAAGGGACTTTGGGAAGATTAATTTGAAGGTATTTGTAGTAAAAAGCTTATTTTTGTCAGCCTGTAAAACTCCTAGTGCCAAAGCTTCTGATCCCGAGCAGTTTAACTCAAAGATTCAAGGATTCTGGGAAAAAAGAGACAGAAGTTCCATGGAATTTCAGGATTTCCTTTGTTTATAAACCATAATTCTGGGAGGAAGGATGTAAACACTCATTAAGCATCTTCTAAGTGTCAAGCACTTCACATAAAATAAATAATTTAATCCTCAAAATAACTGCAACGGAAATGGGATTATCACCATTTTTATAGAAGAGGAAATAGGATCTGAGAGTCTAAGCAAGTTGGTCAAGGTGACATGAGCTGGAGTTGAAACTCAGAGCTGTTTTATTTTAGAGTTCAACCTTTTTATATCATGGTTCTACCCTCTGCTCCCCACCTCTAGACAAATATTAACAATTTATATATAGATATATAGATAATATATGTATACATACATACACACACACACACACATATATATACACACATACATACCTACCTATTGGGATGTGCTGTACGTTACATGTTATACACTCCCAAAGCCCTTAGGAAAAAAAAAAAACGGTCCATAAGAGAGCATGGAGGCAAATTGGTTATAAAATACAGGGATTAAGTGACTTTTGCTCTTTGTATAAAACGACATATATTGAGTTGACTTCAAATGTTCTAGTTACAAGTACTAAGAAGTTTTATTATGGCCTAAGAATTGTGCTCTGCATTTTGATGGAAACAAAATAAGGATGAGCTGTAGCATCTGCTGGCAAAGAGGGTATCACGTTGCTGGAGATGTGAGTCGTTAAGTGCGGGACGCTATGCTGTGACTGTGAGAGTGGTGCGGTTCTGGGAAGGGCCTGACTGGGGGGAGGAGAATTGGAGGATGAAGAGTTGGATGTGTAGTTAAGGGTCTCAACCTACAGAGCTTTCAAAACCAGACGGTGGGGCTTCCCTGGTGGCGCAGTGGTTGAGAGTCCGCATGCCAATGCAGGGGACACGGGTTCGTGCCCCGGTCGGGGAGGATCCCACATGCCGCGGAGCGGCTGGTCCCGTGAGCCATGGCCGCTGAGCCTGCGCGTCCGGAGCCTGTGCTCGACAATGGGAGAGGCCACAACAGTGAGAGGCCCGCGTACTGCAAAAAAAAAAAAAAAAAAAAAAAAAAAAAAAAAACCAGACGGTGAAGTTCTGACAACTTGCTCACGTTTACGTGGAGAGCTAAGAGGCGAGCTAGGGCTGAGTGGCAGGCGTCCTGCCCAGTTATACGGTCGGCCCTCCCTATCTGTGGGTTCAGCAGCTGCGAATTCAACCAACTACAAATCAAAAATCTTTGAAAAAACTTCCAGAAAATTCCAAAAAGCAGAACTTGAATTTGCTGTGCTAGCAACTATTTACATAGCACTTCCTTTGTATTTACATAGCATTTACATTGTATTAGGAATTATAAGTAATCTAGAGATGTTTTAAAGTGTCCACGGTAGAATGTGCAAAGGTTATATGCAAATATTATGTCATTTTATATACGGGACTTGAGCATCCACGGATTTGGGAATCTGCGGGGTGTCCCGGAACCAATCCCACTCGGTTACAGAGTCTGTACATCTTACCAACCTCTGTATTCTCCAGAAGCTGAAATCTTTATATCATAAGAACCAACCTTAATTAGACCACAGCATGGGAGTCCCACAGGAGACAGATGACACACTCAAAAGGGGTGATTGAAGGGCGTTCCGGGGAGGGCCCACTGTCAAAGGTGGAGCAGGTTTAGAAAAAAGCAAAAAAGGATGGTGAAGCACCAGGACCAGACAAAGCAGGAAGCCATTGCCACCCCCAAGTGTGAGGGGCAAGGGGAAGGAGGAGGGGTGCCAGAACCAGTGTGCGGAGCTTTAGGTCAGAGAATAAATACCTCTTCCTTACTGTCCGCGCATCCTCTGGTCACTTACCAGTTTCTCCTATTGACCCAAACCAAGAGAAAGCCAAAGGTCATGGGAACTGTGTGGGCATTGTACCCAGAGGTCAGCCTCCTGGGGTACAGGGCAGAGTGGAAAAGGACAGACCGTGGATTTGGAGGGACAGATGGAGAATGTCAGTGCAAAACCTGGGCTAGGGGGGTCCGGGAAGGCTTTTCTGGGCAGTACATCAAAGGAGCTATTCCAGGTGCCCTAGAATCTCAGCGTTTTAAATCCACTCCCTTTTGTAATCCAACAGTTTTGTCCTTGTTCTTAATAGCAGCTCTATAAACCCAGGACCTTATTCTTATTGGAATCATCATTTCCTGCAGAACCCAGATACAAGTGCCAGCCTGTATACAAGCCCTGGCTGAAGAGGCAGTAATGGGTCTATTCTTAGTGAGCACATTGTCATGGGTTAGTGACTTGAAGTTCAAGGTAGTGGGTGCCCAGATAACTCTGAATGATGGTGTTGTTTTTCAGTTTGAAAGAGTTCCTCCTCATTAACTCATTATCTTGCTGGAGAGGCAGTAGCATTTTGGCTCCAGCTTTTAAATGATAGTGGCTCTATTTCCGACTTGCTTGGAAACTATTATTAACTATTATTCCAAACAATACACTTGCATATTTGACAGTCCGGAAACCAAATTTAGCCAGGCAAATTATAGACAACTGCTCTCTTATAATGTCACTGTGATGTCCCAATTTTTAAAAAATGGAAGGTGAACAAAGCCAGCTTTAAATGCTTTAAACAATATTTTATGTAAGAAACCATTTCCCCCCAAAGATACTTAGATCTCTAAAATGTTCCCAGGGCTCTCTGGAAGATAACTAATGTTTCTTTCAAAGGAAGGGGAAGTTGCAGAACATCAAATATATGCAAAAACCCTTCAGAGCTGGACGTGCCATCAACTTATAAGGAATTATGTTGAAGCTAAGGGAAACTTAAGAGGTAATTTAAATGATTTAAGCACTACCCTCTCCCCTCCTTCTCCAAAACCCCCCAAGACAAAGCTCATAATGTTAGACTGACCTTTAGCATATGTGATTTTAATGAAAGACAAGGCATTCTCTGCTTCTGAATACATGTCAAACCATTCTTTAAAGTAATGATTTCTTGTCAAGGCCTTTGCACTGGCTTGTGAAGAAGGGACAGCTGACATTTGAAAAATACTATACGGGTTTGAATCATCTAAGTATATTATAGCTTTGTTCTTGCGGCTCAAAGAAACGAAGAACAGTTTGGGCAGTGAAGAAATCCGTTAACACAACTGGATTTGAATGCCACTTATTTGGATACTACTGTGTGATTATAGGCAAGTTACCTAACCTCTCTGAATCTCAGTCTTCTCATTGTAAAATAAGGATAACAATACTATCCTGCATGCTTATTGTAAATGGCAAGTGGATTTGTGTGTGGGCACTGAGGTATTTTTCCTGAGGGTACTTTTTACATGGAATACAGTGTGAGAAAACAGCCACAGTAATTTGTGAGCCTTCTCAGAGTTCAGGGCTCTTACTGAGAATGCTATGTTGGCAGACAACCTACGAGACAAAGAGAACACGGTCATATACTTGGAACCTGGAAAACTGTCATGGTTCCTAACAAACCAATCTAGCATACGTGAACTTGAGAGTGCCATGCATCTATTTTCAAAGTTGCCTGTTGGGATACCACAAGCAGCTTGCTTTGCCTGGGATTACGTGACCAGGTAGCTCAGGGACCGTGATACTCGGGGCAATGATGGGGGTAGTGCCTACTCTGCCTGCAAAATGATTGCTGTGATTGGTCTGCTGCCCATACATGGGGAAATGATACTTCTAGACATGGGGAGGATGTTGATATGAAATTGTGACCTGGCTTAGATGATGATGTTTCAAGAATTAAATCACTTCCAACTTGAACAGTTCCAAAGGACAGAAGCTCTATAACAACCCAGGGTCTCTGTTTCAGTAGTCTTCAAACCTCTCTGCCCGACGTCAGCGATCTGCTAAACTTGAACCTTTGGGGAGAAGAGTAATCTGTTCCTTATATTCTTCTGAGTTTTTAATAAATCTTACACAATGGGTAATCATCATTTTATAATGGATATGATTTATAGTCATCTAATGTTTACTTTTTAAAACTCTTGCAAGTAAAATATTCTTTGGATATTTTTAGAAACTGAAATTTGTTTTGATATGTTTCACATGTACTGTGATCGTTGAAGCTAAATAGAGCATAAAACATAAGGAAGGGGGAGGAGAGTTAGAAAAAATTTCGGCTGTCTGCTGCAATATTGCCGTTAAAGGGGCAATTAGAAGTAAATTGTCCAGATTCTGGAAACTTCTTCCAAATTCTAACTCGACCACTTAACAGTTATATGAACCTTGGACGAGTTACTTAACTTCACTCTGCCTCAGTTTCTTTGACAGCAAAATGGGAACATAGCATAAATATGAGATTTAATGAGTTAATATATATTAAATGCTTAGAAAACAATGGCAGATAGTAAGCAGAACCTGTCTTAGCTATCATTATGATTATTCCCCCCAGAATCATTCTCTAGAATATTCCTGATGAGTGGCGATTCAGCCTTTATGGTATTTATTTGGTTTAAACTGCTTTTTATATTTATCAAAGTTATACATAACCTGGTTAAAAATCAAATTATATTTAAAGAGTAAGCTTGAAAAACAGCCTTCCCCATCTCCACAACCATGCCATGATCTTGCTGTCCAGAGGCAGTCTCTTCTAATCTATTCTTTTAGCTGATTATTTTGGTATTTACTTCCTTAGTTCTAAATAAGATGCATAAGGCAATTATACCCCAATAAAGATGTTAAAAAAAAAAAAGAACATGGGAAGGTAAATATTTTTGTGGGTGTGAAGAAAATTCTTACATACTCCGTTTGTAAACAAAATGTTTATATAAAAAGAAAAATAAATAAGATGCATATACTGCTATTTCTTGATTTATCAACTTTTGACATTATCTATTAACTTCTATTATAGCAGTCAAGTTTAGATTTTGAACCCTTCCCTTTTCCATTTCTCTAATTCTACCGAAAATTATGGTTAAATCGGATTTGGTATTTATTATGATTGTGTATATGTTGCTGACCTCTGAGCCAAGTGGTGTGCCATAATTATGTTTTGTTTGTTTTAGAAATTGTTGTTTTTATTGGAGATAATTAATTGCCTTACTTCTTCATTTCCTTACATTTCTTTAATCCCCCTCCCATCCCCATACACACACACAAGGTCATTCAGGTCTGTCAGACACCTCCTGTATTATTTTCAAATGATCAACTCCCTTGGATAATTAACTGATTGTGCTGTGCTCCAAAAGCCTCCCCTCCCTGAACCCCTTATCCCACTCTCACAATCTGGGCTCAGTTGTATCCTAGATTTGTTGCCTGGCTGCATCCTGGGTTTTCCTTACACTTTTCCTGTGCCCTCTCTCTTCATATTATTTTACTCCCTTACTTTCCTGAAGAACACCTTCTAGACGCATATTAAGAAAGAGTGCATTGGAGCTAAAATTCTTGACTCCCTGAATATTTGAAAATGTCTTTCCTCTATCTGTACACTTGATCACTCCTTTGGCTGGTTACAGAGTTCTAGGTTGAAAATAATTTCCCCCGGAATTTTGAAGTTAGTATTGGTTTGACTGCTTTCTAGCTCCTGAGCCTTTCTAATTTCATGTCGTTCATATGTGTCTGTTGCCTTTCTAATCTCATGTGGTTCATATGTGACTGTTTCTGTTCTCTCTAAATGCTCTGGGTATCTTCCTTTTTATGCTGGCATACTTTATGTATTGTTTATTTATTCATTGTGTTGAGCACTTTGTGGTTATTTTCAGTCCAGAGACTCGTATTATTGAGCTCTGGGAAGTTTTCTTTTATTCTTTGACAATTTCCTCTTTTACATTTTCTTCATTCTTTTCTTAGAACCACTATTAGTTGATGTCAGACTTTTTTAATTGATTCTCTAAATTTCTTACTTCTATTTTTCTTCTTTTTTTGCTCCTTTGGGGGTATTTCCTCAAATTTATCTGTCAACCCCTTTACTGAGCACTTAAAAATTCATGTTTTATTTATTTTTTTAGTGAATAATATATGCTCATGTTAAAAATTCAAAATTACAAAAGCAAACATAGGTAGAAGTAAGCCTCCCTTGGGCCCCCATTCCTCAGACATCCAGTTCACCACCTTGGCAGGAATATTTGACACAGCAGAGGGTGGAGCTGAAAACAGGGGTGTTCAACCGCCTCGAAGTTGAAAATCCAAATATAACTTATAGTCGACCCTCCTTATGCATGGTTCCTCCCAATCCATAGTTCCTCCGTATGGTGGTTCCCCAGCAGGGATTCAACCAACCCCATATCGGGTAGGACTGCAATATTTACTACTGAAAAGAATCTACACATAAGTGGACTTGCTCAGTTCAAACCATGTTGCTCAATTGTAGTCAGTTTTAGAATTTCCTTTAAAAAAAAAAGTTTCCATATTTCTGCTGAGATTTTCTACCTTTTGTTCATTATAACATATCTTCATCTGCTTTACTGGTCATAGTTATACTAGATGGTTTAAAGTCCTTGTCTGCTGTTGTAAACATCTTGGTCATATCACGCTCAGTTTCTGTTGATTACTTTTTCTCTTGAGTATGAGTCACATTTTCCTGTTTCTTTATATGTTGAATCTTTATGGATTATATTCTAGACATTATGAATGTTATGTTGTGGGTAATCTGGAAGAATGCTGTCTTCTTCCATTGATTTATTTTAGTAAGCAGTTACCTTGATTGCATTCTAACTGAAAACTCTGATTTTGGGTGGCAGCTAAAATATTCTTTTGGTTCATGTACTTTTATCTGGGCTGTTTGCAGTTTTCTCTGTGCATGAGTAGCTTGAGAGTCACTCAGATATTTAGTCAGAGTTTACACACGTAATCTGTGGCCCCCCCATCACTGGCCCTCACCTTTCCAATATTATGACTTCACTTTCTAGTGGCTGTGGTTGCCCTGAACTCAGCTCTACGGTTCTTCAGGCTGGAAAGACCGCAGGTTTCCTATTGGAGTTTTAGCTGTGCTGCTTGGTCACCTTCCTTGCGTCTAAGGGGAAAATAAGTGGCGGGAAACACCCTGACAACCTGTACCATCCCCTTTTTCCAAATGTCAACTGCCCTGTCTAGAATCTGCCCGTTTCTGCTCACTGCACAGTGCCTTCAGATAGTTTATTCCTTTTTAATGTTGTTCAGAGTTAATAGTTATTACGTGTGAGAGGGCAGGTCCAGTACGAGCTTACTCTGCTATACCAGAAGTAAACTCCTTCTAACTTCTTTTTAAACAATTATATTTTAAGTCATGGCCTCCACTTCCAAAGTAACTCGGTGCCACCAATTTCTGAGATTTTGGGAGTTTCTGTGTGCAAATGACAGTACCACCGCCACTATATTCACCCCGAGAAGATCTTTTAATGATCGTGAAATGACATATAAATAAAGTGGGGGGTAAGGGAAGATTGTGGCATGGAACCTTCTAAATCAGACAGAATCTCTGCTGCTCTTCCACTTTAGTCTCAAAGTGGCAGAGGTTAGGTTTTTCCAGCCTCAGTGGGCCAAAATAAGAGTATTCCTTTAAAGCAGCGCTTTTAAAAATGTGGCTAAGGGCTTTAAACATCAGAATCACCTGGCATGCTTACTAAAAATACAGATTTCTGGCCCCTACCTTAATCTTTCCAAATCAGAATATGGGGGTGGAGCCTAAGGACTTGCAGACAGTCAGTGGTCCGTAAGTGCTGCTTATGTTATTATTGGCTTAGGCTGCATAAGCAACAAGGAGCCCCCGGTGTGTGTCTGACATGCCATTATCATAAATGGGACTGGTGTTACCAGTGAGATGCAGGACCTGATTTTTAAGTCAGTAAAATTGCTTCAGGATGACAAACACAAATCGCTTGAGACGTATTCCATGATAGGAAACAGTTTTTTGTTTTGGGTTTGGCTTTTGTTTTTCCCAGGGTCCATCGGAAATAGGGATTTGGAATAAGATTTTAGTGGTAAAATTTGGAGGTCTTCCTAACATTCATACTCTGTAAATTCCTATCAGGAAGTCACTACAATGGACAGCAAACATGACCCCTTTGCTATAAAGAGATGACTTGGTTGCCATTCTTTCTGGCTTTTTCTCACCTGCATTCAGTTAAGCAATATCAACTCTACTGCTCTGTACAATGATAATCCCATAGAACCAGTCACGTCAGGACCCTGCATACACACTGGAAATCTTTGTGAAGGTTACTGCCTTCATTTCCGGAAGTTAATTTTTATACCTACCTTCCTGTAAACTCAAGACCCCAAAGTGTAGTATTTGGTCTGTTAGATCAACTTAATTAGGAATTGGCTTCATTCGTAATTCATGCTACTCTAGTCAATTAACTTAGGTCTCGGTAAATTTGTTCTAGAGAAATTTGTGTACTTTAAAAAAAATTTTTATTTTACATTTTTTTATACAGCAGGTTCTTATTAGTTATCTATTTTATACATATCAGTGTATATATGTCAATCCCAATCTCCCAATTCATCCCACCACCCCATCCCCCACTTTCCCCCCTTGGTGTCCATACGTTTGTTCTCTACATCTGTGTCTCTATTTCTGCCTTGCAAACCAGTTCATCTGTACCATTTTTCCAGATTCTGCATATATGCATTAATACACGATATTTGTTTTTCTCTTTCTGACTTACTTCACCTTGTATGACAGTCTCTAGGTCCATTAACGTCTCTACAGATGACCTGATTTCGTTCCTTTTTATGGCTGAGTAATATTCCACTGTATATATGTACCACATCTTCTTTATCCATTCATCTGTCGATGGGCATTTAGGTTGCTTCCATGACCTGGCTATTGTAAATAGTGCTGCAATGAATATTGGGGTGCATGTGTCCTTCTGAATTATGGTTTTCTCTGGCTATATGCCTAGTAGTGGGATTGCTGGGTCATATGGTAGTTCTATTTTTAATTTTTTAAAGAACTTCCATACTGTTCTCCATAGTGGCTGTATCAATTTACATTCCCACCAACAGTGCAAGAGGGTTCCCTTTTCTCCACACCCTCTCCAGCATTTATTGTTTGTAGATTATCTGATGATGTCCATTCTAAACAGTGTGAGGTGATACCTCATTGTAGTTTTGATTTGCATTTCTCTAATAATTAGTGATGTTGAGCAGCTTTTCATGTGCCTCTTGGCCGTCTGTATGTCTTCTTTTGAGAAATGTCTATTTAGGACTTCTGCCCATTTTTGGATTGGGTTGTTTGTTTTTTTAATATTGAGCTGCATGAGCTGTTTATATATTTTGGAGGTTAATCTTTTGTCCATTGATTCATTTGCAAATATTTTCTCCCATTCTGAGCATTGTCTTTTTGTCTTGTTTATAGTTTCCTTTGCTGTGCAAAAGCTTTTAAGTTTCATTAGGTCCCATTTGTTTATTTTTGTTTTTATTTCCATTACTCTAGGAGGTGGATCAAAAAAGATCTTGCTGTGATTTATGTCAAAGAGTGTCCTTCCTGTGTTTTCCTCTAAGAGTTTTATAGTATCCAGTCTTACATTTAGGTCTTTAATCCATTTTGAGTTTATTATTATGTATGGTGTTAGGGAGTGTTCTAATTTCATTCTTTTACATGTAGTTGTCCAGTTTTCCCAGCACCACTTATTGAAGAGACTGTCTTTTCTCCAGTGTAAATCCTTGCCTCCTTTGTCATAGATTAGTTGACCATAGGTGCATGGGTTTATCTCTGGGCTTTCAATCTTTTTCCATTGATCTATGTTTCTGTTTTTGTGCCAGTACCATATTGTCTTGATTACAGCTTTGTAGCATAGTCTGAATTCAGGGAGTCTGATTTCACCAGCTTCATTTTTTTCCCTCAAAATTTCTTTGGCTATTTGGGGTCTTTTGTGTCTCCATACAAATTTTAAGATTTTTTGTTTTAGTTTGATAAAAAATGTCATTGGTAATTTGATAGGGATTTCATTGAATCTGTAGATTGCTTTGGGTAGCATAGTCATTTTCACAATATTGATTCTTCCAATCCAAGAACTTGGTATATCTCTCCATCTGTTTGTGTCATCTTTGATTTCTTTCATCAGTGCATTATAGTTTTCTGAGTACAGGTCTTTTACCTCCTTAGATAGGTTTATTCCTAGGTATTTTATTCTTTTTGTTGCAGTGGTGAATGGGATTATTTCCTCAATTTCTCTTTCTGATATTTTGCTGTTAGTGTATAGGAATGCAAGAGATTTCTGTACATTAATTTTGTATCCTGCAACTTTACCAAATTCATTGATTAGCTCTAGTAGTTTTCTGGTGGCATCTTTAGGATTCTCTATGTATTGTATCATGTCATCTGCAAACAGTGACAATTTTACTTCTTCTTTTCCAATTTGGATTCCTTTTATTTCCTTTTCTTCTCTGATTGCCATGGCTAGGACTCCCAAAGCTATGTCAAATAATAGTGGTGAGAGTGGACATCCTTGTCTTGTTCCTGATCTTAGAGGAAATGCTTTCAGTTTTTCACCATTGAGAATGATGTTTGCTGTGGGTTTGTCGTATATGGCCTTTATTATGTTGAGGTAGGTTCCCTCTATGGCCACTTTCTGGAGAGTTTTTATCTTAAATGGGTGTTGAATTGTGTCAAAAGCTTTTACTGCATCTATTGAGATGATCATATGGTTTTTATTCTTCAGTTTATTAATATGGTGTATCACATTGATTGATTTGCCTATATTGAAGAATCCTTGCATTCCTGGGATAAATCCTATTTGATCATGGTGTATGATGCTTTTACTGTGTTGTTGGATTCTGTTTGCTAGTATTTTGTTGAGGATTTTTGCATCTATATTCATGAGTGATATTGGTCTGTAATTTTCTTTTTTTGTAGTATCTTTGTCTGGTTTTGGCATCAGGGTGATGGTGGCCTCATAGAATGAGTTTGGGAGTGTTCCTTCCTCTGCAATTTTCTGGAAGAGTTTGAGAAGGATGGATGTTAGCCCTTCTCTAAATTTTTGATAGAATTCACCTGTGAAGCCATCTGGTCTTGGACTTCTGTTTGTTGGAAGATTTTTATTTTATTTTATTTATTATTATTTTTTTTTTGTGGTATGTGGGCCTCTCACTGCTGCGGCCCCTCCCACCGTGGAGCACAGGCTCCGGACACACAGGCCCAGCGGCCTCGGCTCACGGGCCCAGCCGCCCCGTGGCACACGGGACCTCCCAGACCAGGGCACAAACCTGCATCCCCCGTATCAGCAGGCGGACTCCCAACCACTGCACCACCAGGGAAGCCCTGTTGGAAGATTTTTAATCACAGTTTCAATTTCATTACTTGTGATTGGTCTGTTCATATTTTCCATTTCTTCCTGGTTCAGTTTTGGAAGGTCATACCTTTCTAAGAATTGGTCCATTTCTTCCAGGTTTTCCAAGTTATTGACATAGAGTTGCTTGTAGTAGTCTCTTAGGATGCTTTGTATTTCTTCAGTGTCCGTTGTAACTTCTCCTTTTTCGTTTCTAATTTTATTGATTTGAATCCTCTCCCTCTTTTTCTTGATAAGTCTGGCTAAAGGTTTATCAATTTTTTTTAATCTTCTCAGAGAACCAGCTTTTAGTTTTATTGATCTTTGCTATTGTTTTCTTTGTTTCTATTTTATTTATTTCTGCTCTGATCTTTATGATTTCTTTCCTTCTACTAACTTTGGGTTTTGTTTGTTCTTCTTTCTCTAGTTCCTTTAGGTGTAAGGTTAGATTGTTTATTTGAGATTTTTCTTGCTTCTTGAGGTAGGATTGTATTGCTATAAACATCCCTGTTAGAACTGCTTTTGCTGCATCCCATAGGTTTTGGATCATCGTGTTTTCATTGTCATTTGTCTCTAGGTATTTTTTTATTTCTCCTTTGATTTCTTCAGTGATCTCTTGGTTATTTAGTAATGTATTGCTTCACCTCCACGTGTCTGTTTTTTTTACGTTTTTCCCTCTGTAATTGATTTCTAATCTCATAGCGTTGGGGTCAGAAAAGATGCTTGATATGATTTCAATTTTCTTAAATTTACTGAGGCTTGGTTTGTGACCCAAGAGTGATCTATCCTGGAGAATGTTCTGTGTGCACTTGAGAAGAAAGTGTAATGTGCTGTTTTTGATGGAATGTCCTATAAATATCAATTAAATCTATCTGGTCTATTGTGTCATTTAAAGCTTCTCTTTCCTTATTTATTTTGATTTTGGATGATCTGTCCATTGGTGTAAGTGAGGTGTTAAAGTTCCCTACTATTATTGTGTTACTGTCGATTTCCTGTTTTATAGCTGTTAGCATTTGCCTTATATATTGAAGTGCTCCTGTGTTGGGTGCATATATATTTATAATTGTTATATCTTCTTCTTGGATTGATCCTTTGATCATTATGTAGTGTTTTTCCTTGTCTCTTGTAACATTCTTTATTTTAGAGTCTATTTTATCTGATATGAGTATTGCTACTCCAGCTTTCTTTTATTTCCACTTGCATGGAATATCTTTTTCCATCCCCTCACTTTCAGTCTGTATGTGTCCCTAGGTCGGAAGTGGATCTCTTGTAGACAGCATATATATATGCGTCTTGTTTTTGTATCCATTCAGTGAGCCTGTGTCTTTTGGTTGGAGCATTTAATTCATTCACGTTTAAGGTAGTTACTGATATGTATGTTCCTATTACCATTTTCTTAATTGTTTTGGGTTTGTTTTTTGTAGGTCTCTTTCTTCTCTTGTGTTTCCCACTTAGAGAAATTCCTTTAGCATTTGTTGTAGAGCTGGTTTGGTGGTGCTGAATTATCTTAGCTTTTGCTTGTCTGTAAAGCTTTTGATTTTTCTGTCAAATCTGAATGAGATCCTTGCTGGGTAATCTTGGTTGTAGGTTCTTCCCCTTCATCACTTTAAATATATCATGCCACTCCCTTCTGGCTTGTAGAGTTTCTGCTGAGAAATCAGTTGTTAACCTTATGGGAGTTCCCTTGTATGTTATTTGTTGTTTTTCCCTTGTTGCTTTTAATAATTTTTCTTTGTCTTTAATTTTTGTCAGTTTGATTACTATGTGTCTCAGCCTGTTTTTCCTGGGGTTTATCTGGCCTGGGACTCTCTGTGCTTCCTGGACTTGGGTGGCTATTTCATTTCCCACGTTAGGGAAGTTTTCGACTATAATCTCTTCAAATATTCTCTCATGTCCTCTCTCTTCTCCTTCTGGGACCTCTATAATGTGAATGTTGTTGCGTTTAATGTTGTCCCAGAGGTCTCTTAGGCTCTCTTCATTTTTTTTCATTCTTTTCTCTTTATTCTGTTCTGTGGCAGTGAATTCCACTATTCTGTCTTCCAGGTCACTTATCCATTTTTCTGCCTCAGTTATTCTGCTACTGATTCCTTCTAGTGTATCTTTCATTTCAGTTATTGCATTGTTCATCTGTGTTTGTTTGTGCTTTAATTCTTCTAGATGTCTGTTCTTTAATTCTTCTCGGTCTTTGTTAAACATTTCTTGCATCTTCTCGATCTTTGCCTCCATTCTTTTTCTGAGGTCCTGCATCACCTTCACTATCATTATTCTGAATTATTTTTTCTGGAAGGTGGCTTATCTCCATTTCATTTAGTTGTTTTTCTGGGGTTTTATCTTGTTCCTTCATCTGGTACATAGTCCTCTGCCTTTTCATTTTGTCTTTCTTTCTGTGAATGTGGTTTTTGTTCCACAGGCTGCAGGATTGTAGTTCTTCTTGCTTCCACTGTCTGCCCTCTCTGTGTACTTTTTAAAGGACCCCTTTTCTATTAAGGTACAAACTGTTTACTAAGAAAAGTCACCCCAAACACCTATGATATAAACTGCAGAAGAAGATGATTGTGGACATAATTCAAATTTTTATTTCCAACTGAAATAAAACTTGAATTTCCTTAGGGCTTGAGTTAATACTTTTGACTTCATTCACTGATCCAGAATTCAAAATAATTTCTCCCTCTGGTCTTTACTCTTTTTCTGAATAATATTCAATTCAAATCACGTGAATTTGAGCTAACCTGGTGTAGTAGAATTTTTGGAATTCTTTAAACCCTCAAACAAGTTGATTTTATCTGGGACTCAGATGAACTTCAATATTACAACGTTTTCTCTGAACTCAGCGCACTGAAGTGTTCTATGGAGCACTGTTGTTTAGCCCTGAGGTGCAGACTTTCAATTCCTCTCTCCCTACCTCCCTTCCTTCCCCCCCTTCATCTTTTTAACTGTTAGTTATTCCCACTTTTCAGATGGGGAAATGGAAACACTGGAAACATAAACATTGTGCTCATGTCTTAGTTACACACACCTTTTTGGGGGGACCAAGACAGAAAGAAAAGGCAGGTCATCCTCTCCAGTTCAAGGCTATATAACCTTTACGATTGGGCCCTTCATAAGGCCCTAAGTCAGTTTTTCACCTCCTCGGGTACCTGAGCCCTTAGGGCGTCTTTGAAGGAAATAAGAATGATTTTTGAATTATTTTCATTAATTTTAAAACGTCCAACAGAAATTGCACATTTCCCAAAATAAAACTGCATGAATTAAGTAGAATGTCGTGGTATTTTTGCTTTTGATTAGTGTTAAATTAATTCAGTTTGATAACATTGATTATCATGCTGATCTGAAGCTGTGATTACAGTTATATATGTCTTAGATGATTAAAATGTAAAAATAAGTTAATTATGTCTTAATAAATGCAGTTTATTTGATAGGCAGAATTTTATAAAACCTGAAACTCATCAGAAAAAAATTATGATAAATTTGGGGTACTTTCTACATATATCTAGGAACAGGCAGAGCATGGATGCACATGCAACTCTAAAACGTACCTCTTTCAAAATTCTTCTGGAATCACAGGATTACATATATTTGTTCTCTCTGGTTGCCTTAACATTCACAGTATGAAGTCTAATTGCCCTTTCTGATACTTTTGATGCTAGTTATGACTATGGTCCACTGACCAGCTAATGTCCATCACAGACATCACTGGCTATTTAGTCTTAATTGTGTGTGTAATTTCAACTTCATGAGTTGATGTCTGTGGAAGCTGGTAGTACATTTAAAAGAAGGTATTTGAAAGCAACAACACGTTGGGAAACAGAGAAAAGATAAATTTAATCTATCCCTCTGCTACAACTCAGTAGATAATTTTCCCAGGTGCTAACAGCACATGGCAGTTGATAATGGCAGTTAATCTAGTTTGGAAAGTATAAATAGAAGCATAACATATTTTCTGACCTCTTATGAATCATTAGGCTAGTTGAAAGACATTTCTTTGAGGAAGTACTCAACTTGCTTCCCTAAGCTAACCACCCCCAGTGTGGGTTTTTCATAATCATGTTGCGATCACTGCAGCTTTAGGCGTCACTTTTGTGACTCACCTGGTTGGGTCTGCTTTAGACAACTGACCCAGAGTTCACACTGCTGAAGGGCAATGACTGAGGTCATTGTTTCCCAGGGCATGGGCTTTAAAGGTTAAATCGGTGGGGGGATGAGACAGGCTGTGGGGCTCAGGAATATATGACTTGCTATATTTAGGCTGCATTCTTCCCTAGTAGATTCTGGTTCCAGAGATCATTCTGGAGTGTTTTTTTGTCCTAAGGAGAGGTCAGGCATCAGTCCCACTGCTGTCCCCATTGCAGTTGCCCGTGAACTTGCAGGTAACAACAGAACTTGCTAACTATCAGTCACAGGGTTTATTTGTATGATCACTGCATGTCTACTGGAACACATTACAAAAAACCATGTGATGTGATGGAGGCTTAATCTACTCAAGGAGGAGAAATGTGTAAAGGAGGAGTAGGGCAGATGGCCTCTAAGGATCTCCCAGGCTCTGACCAACTTTGTATAACTCTAAGCTTCCTTGAAGAGTAAATCTCATAATAAAGATTGCCCTTGTACTACACTCTTGACCAAGTTGATGCCACCAGACAGGTGGCAATGTACGTGTGTGGGAGACTCTCATTGGGGGTGGGGAAAGCTAGGTGGAGACAATGCATGTGCCTCAAAGTACATATTTTAACCTTTAAAAACAAAGTTCCATTCATGGAAGGTGACTCTTCTCCTTTCCTTTCTTCGTCCTAGTGTAAAAAACGACCAGCTATGACACTTGTGAGCATCTGAATTGAAACCTTTTATCCCAGGGACTTGAAGCATTCACGATTACAGAATTTTAGTTTTGTAATTTTCTGTGTTCTCAGTTGTGTCTTTAAGGTTCTTAACTTTCTGTGTGTCTTTCACCCTAAGATCACTCCCCTGCACGAGATGTGTGGGTTTGGCATCTGCGAGCTCTCTAATAAGTATTTATTAGTATTTCAGCTGTCATCTATTCAGACTTTATGCCAGCCCCCATTGCCCTAAGCCCATATTATTTAATCCTCACAATAACCTCATGATTTACTCTTGTTCTGTTTTACAGATAGAAGTGGAAATTTTTGAGAGGCTGAGTAATTTGCCTAAAGTCACATACACGTGGGAAAACAGGTTTCAGGCTAAAGTGCATCTGACTTGAGAGTTTGTATGCTTAATCACTGTGCTATATTGTTTCCCTTCCTTTTGTTGAAAGGATGAGTAATATGTGCTCTTTCACGTTGGGGGGAGTGTAGTACCAGTAGATCTCCTCTGCTTGAAGACATCCTCTGAGATGGAGAGGGAGGGGCTTGGGGTTGGGGACTCTTTTGCCGGCTTTACCAGCAAAATAGACATATACAACTTAATACCATTTACAGAAGTTTAAAAATACATACACACAAAGCAAAAACCCACACTTTACAAGAGCACATTCAAGCAAAATGACATATATTAAACCCATTATAATGGTTGCTCTTGGGGGTGGGGAATAGGGATGGGAAGCAGCACTGAAAGGCAACAAATAAATACCTAAGACAGGACAGGCGACTCATGAGGGCCCAGTGGTGCTAATGTAACATGAACTGAGAAACATAATGAACATGACCCTTTGTATTATACATGAGTATCTCCCCTCTTCCCAATGAAAGAGTAAGAGCCAGGACAAGGGAAAAGTAGATTAGGTTAAGACAAAACTTGGAAGGGTAAGGAAGGCAGGAGTGATTGCCTCCTTCCTCACATTCAGAAGTCATTTATTTGGTCCTAGAATAGAGGGGCTTTAATGTAGACACAGCTACACATGGAAGTGAGGTTGGCTCCACCAGGCATTTAAGTTTTGCCAGAGGATAAAGGTTTGAGGTCTTATGATCCATATACTAAAGGAGAAGCAGTTTCAGAACATGTGAACTAGAAAGTACAGTCAGAGTTACTCTACAGATAAGCAAGCCAATGTTCAGAGTGGCTGAAGGGCTAAACCAAGAAGGCACAGCTGGTTTGGACCAGATCCCGAATGACAACCCAGTTCTCTTCCAACGTGTCCTTGCTGCTTCCCCAGGCTGGTCTCTGGAAGCCCCTGTGCAGTGATAACTTTCTGCTTCTCCTGTTGAATTAGCAGTGGATTTGCTTGACCTATTTTTCTCCCCTTTATTACCTTGACTTAGAAGAGTCTTTTATAAAATATGTTAATTTTTTCTTCCAGTTTTATTGAGATATAATTGACACACAGCACCATGTAAGTTTAAGGTGTACAACATAATGACATGACTTACCTACATCATAAAATGAGTACCACAATAAGTTTAGTGAACATCCATCATCTCATATAGATACAACATTAAAGAAATGGAAAGAGTATTTTTCCTTGTGATGAGAACTCTTAGGATTTACCCTTTATCAACTTTCATATATAACATATGGCAGTGTTAATTATATTTATCATGTTGTACATTACATCCCTAGAACTTCTTTATCTTATAATTGAAAGTGTGTACCTTTTGACCACCTCCATCCAGTACCCCCTCCCCACAAGAAGAGCCTTGACTTTGGAAGGTGCTCAGTAGATGTTGACGACAGTGATCATTGATACTACGGAAGATGTTCTCTGACTCTTCAAACACTTCAGTAAGGAACTGAACTTTATACTACTTGTTCTGGATTGTTGTGCCTTCTTACTTTATTCTAGTTTAAGCTCTGCTGTTAACTAGCTGTACAAATGTGAACCATCACCCTTATCTTGGCTTTAGTTTCTTCATCTGTCCAAAGGGCAGGGAATTTTTATATACCCCAAAGAGCCTTCTAGCCAAGGATTCGGTGGTCAGGGCTCTTCTGGGATTCTAGAACTAACATTTTCCACCGAGGCAGGCATGGAAGAGCTCGTGCTCACAACATATTCTGTACATAGCTCATTTCAGCGGCTCATTCTTACAGGACTCCTGTGTCATTTCATCTATGAATGAACAGTGAGATGCTCACGAAGGGCAACGTGCCTTGTAGAGATGGACAGTCCTTGCCTTCCAGGCATTGTCATCTTATTGAAGAAAGAATAACAACAGATAGAAACACAGCAAGTGCCAAACCTGGCAGAGAGTCCAAGTGCTGTGCCTGCTTATACTACCTCAGACCCAACTGTGGGTGGCCAGCGAAAGTTTCTCAGAGGAAGAGAGATTTATGCTGGGCTTCGACGGGAGGTGGGATTCTGATAGCAAAAGCAATGAAATGCAACAAGACAGGTGAAATTCACAGACCAAAGGCACAGTCAAGGGAGCCCAACGCTTGCTAGGACATCTGCAAAAAACTGTAACTAGAACAGGAGATGAGGGTGTTCAGAACTCTGCTTCCAGATGAGGGTAAACTAGGGAGATGACCAACCGAAGGCATTATTTACAGCAAGTGTTGCTCAGTAGGCATTCGAGTGTGTATCTGCGACTGAAAGTATGAGAAAGTGAATTAGTAAAGGTGTTTGGAGTTGGAGCCAAAAGCAGAGTGTAGCCGTAACAGGAGAACTCGCACAGCTGGGCACGTCCTGGGGGTCGTCTGTAGCCACCTGACCATCTGAGCGTGGACACAAACTCACTGGGAGTTAAAACAAAGACAGAACGAGGACATCCAACCTACTGAGAGATGACACAGAACTGTTTGCGAAGAGCAGATGAGGATTTGAGAATTATGGGGCGAGTGGAGATCATTGTGAGTCAGAATGACTTTAAAAGGCAGCATAAAAATCAAACTTTTCTTAACAAGAAATAGTGAATCTGTGAGAAGATAGTACTGCTAAGAGCTTTTTCTGCCCACATGGAAAGCAAGAGTGTAATATCGGTACAATTACATTTTGCATCTAAGTTCATGTGGCTGTTAGAGTCGATAAATAAATACATCTACTGTTTCAGATACAATTTACATCAGGGGGTCCCTTGGAACTTAGAATAATTTTCTCCCATGTGGTTATTTTCATATATGTATAGATAGATAGGTAGATGGGTAGGTAAATGGATAGATGATAGATAGATAGATGGATAAGTAGTAGATAGATGATAGGTAGATGATAGATAGATGGATAGATAGATAGTTAAATAGATAGACAGATAGATAGAACTGGATATGGAACTGAAAGGCTAGATTAGGAAGAAACTGTGAGGGACCTTGCATGCCTTGTTAAGAAATTGGGGCTTTCTCTTTCGACAAGAGAAAAACCATTGGTATGGTGTTTGGATGAGGATTTTACAGACTGAGCTCCTGTCTGCTTTTTGTAAGCTAAGGGTGAATAATTAACCACGAAATAGGAAGCGCATAGTTGCTGAGAGCCCCCTGGGAGGCCAACTGGACCTGTTCTCATAGCAGCCATCAGCTTTGCTCCAGGGAGTGGGGTTCCTGAGCCCAGGACAAGGCATGCAGGGACAGTAGGGGCTTAGTTGCAGCTTCCTCTAAGGGCTGTCTGTGACATCACTGTGGCAGTGCTGGGACAGAATTAAGCTTTGGGCTTCCTTCCCTGGCCTCACGGGGCTTCCCTCTTGTGGGTTTCTCTGCCTCTAGCAGAAGAAAAGAAGACAGATTTTTGGAAACAATAAAAACTAGGCCCAGGCTGTTTTAGCAGCATACCTGATAATTACTAGCGTTTATATGACAGTCAGTTGAAGCAGGATGGTTAGATTTTTTTTTAAAACATCAGAAATTTTATTTTTTAATTTAATTTAATTTATTTTTTACTGACTATAATTGGACTACATTACTTTCTCCTCTTAGAAGTTTCATTTTTCAAAATAAAATACTATGATCACTACAGTGAAAATATGAACAGAAAAATACAAACACGTATTTGAACCTACAACATTCTACCATCTTTCTGATTCATTTCTCTCCTTCTAAAATTGAGTTAATGTGATCATTTTTAATTTATTTTTTATAGTTTTTTAAAAAAATTAAGGTATAGTTGATTTACAATATTATATAAGTTTCAGGTGTACAACACAGTAATTCACAATTTTTAAAGATTGTACTCCATTTATAGTTATTATAAAATATAGGTCATATTCCCTGGGCAGTACAATATATCCTTGTAGCCTATTTATTTTACACATCATAGTTTGTACCTCTTAACCCCCAACCCTTATCTTGCCCCTCCTGCTTCCCTCTCCCCACTGGTAACCACTAGTTCTCTGCAAGTCTGTTTCTGTTTTGTTATATTCACTAGTTTGTTGTACTTTTTAGATTCCACATGTAAGTGAAATCATACAGTATTTGTCTTTCTCTGTCTGACTTATTTCACTAAGCATAATACCCTCCAAGTAGGAAGGTTAGAGTCTTCATAGAATTCAGGAAAAATTGCCCATCTCTCTGTTGGGCATGCCTTCTATTCAGCAGGTAGCTACTTTTCGCTTCTGTGGAAGGGAAATGGTAGGAAACACACAGAATCACAATGGGATTACTTGAATTTTCTAAATACATATACTGCTCTGGAGACTATCATACCAGTGACACTGGGAATCTCTTACATTTGTGATGCATTAAGCAGCTTACAGCAGGGTTTCCAATACCTCTTTAGACTCTCGGTGCTGCTATGTGATCATCAGGCCCAGTATCGTTAACCCCCCCACCTCTTATTTAAATATAGGAAAACTGAGGCTCAGGGTCTATAGGGGTTGCCTGGGAACTCTCCTCCGTGAGCTACAGAGCTGTGATTCCAGTTCAAACCTTCTGACCCTTGGTCCTGTGTTTCTCACTTTCAGCCACACAAAAAAGCAGCCTTGATTAGTAGCTCGTTCTGCTCTCAGGCCTTGAGATGCTGCTGACCTCCAACATAAATGGCCTTCGAAGGCCGAGGCACGACCCACCTCCCCTGAACACAGGTTTCGATCAAGGAGCACACCGCCCCCACTCACATACTCCTATTTGCACAGAGAGGATTGGATTACAGGGTCATCTTTGTTCCAAGCCATGCTTCTGTGTTCATTTGTATACAGAGTTTGGGATTTGCAAAGTTCAGCTGAGTATTTCCTTGTTTCATCACTGGCATTTTTTTTTTTTAACCCATTGGTACACCTGTCCTTTATTTTTATTTATTTATTTTTTTGCGGTACGCGGGCCTCTCACTGTTGCGGCCTCTCCCGTTGCGGAGCACAGGCTCCGGACGCGCAGGCTCAGCGGCCATGGCTCACGGGCCTAGCCTCTCCGCGGCATGTGGGATCTCCCCGGACTGGGGCACGAACCCGTGTCCCCTGCATCGGCAGGCGGACTCTCAACCACTGCGCCACCAGGGAAGCCCTACACCTGTCCTTTAAAACTCGAGTATAGCAGTGAAACTGTGGGTGAGTTTGAAAACTGTTGCGGGTATAGATGGGCCCAGGCTGAGTGTTTCCAATAGGGGAAGATACCCTGTTGATGTCACTCTATCAGCTCCTTTGTTTATTGAGGAGCGAACAAAACTCTTTCGAGGAGAGAGAAAGAGAGGTTGATTTTCACTTGAAGTTAGGGACCCTGAGGTTGTTGGGGTTTTTAAAAATTTTTTTAAACTTTTTATTTTGAAATAAAGATTTACAGGAAGTGGCAAAGATAGTATAGAGAGGTCCTATGTAACCTTTAAGAATGTGCCCCAGTAGTTACGTGTGGCATAACTATAACACATCAAAACCAAGAAACTGACATTGGTACTGTGTATGTGCATGCTAGATCTTTCTAGAACATGCCAGACTATGTAGCCAACACACAGTCAAGGTGCAGAACTACTCCTTCAATCACAAAGATCTCCCTTGTGCAAGCTCTTTATAGTCAGACCCACCTACTTTCCCCCTCAAACTTCCCAATCCTCTGGCAACCACTAATGTGTTTTCCATCATTATAATTTTGAAATTTTGAAAATGTTAGATAAATAGAGTCATACAGTGTGTGACCTTTAGAGAAGGGTTTTTTTCAGTCAGCTGAATATCCTTGAAATCCATCCAAGCAGTGGCGTGTTATCAATAGTTCATTCTTTTTTATTGCTGATAGAGTATGTCACGGTAGGGATGTTCCACAGTTTGTTTAATCATTTACCTGTTGGAGGACGTTTTGGTTGTCCTATCTGGGAGGCAGTTGTTACAAATAAAGCTGGTATGAACAATCACGTACACGCTTTTGTGTGTACGTAAGTTTTCACTTTTCTGGGGTAAACGCCCAAGAGTGTGATGGCTGGGTCATATAGTACGTGTATGTTTAGGTTTTAAAGAAACTACCGAATTATTTTCCAGAGTGTCTGTACTATTTTACATTCCTATCAGCAATGTATGAAATACCCTGAGTTATTTACCTTCCCATCTTCCCCCGGCCCTTAGCCCAGCACATAGAAAGGCACTGCCCATAGAAGACACTCAGTACACCGTTGTCTGCATGAATAGCTAAGGACCACAGAAACCTGCTCACTCGTCCCTTGCTTTACTGGGTTCCATTCCTATCCATGGTTTAGGACTTTTTTTTTGTTTTATTTGGCGGTACTTGGGCCTCTCACTGTTGTGGCCTCTCCCGTTGCGGAGCACAGGCTCCGGACGCGCAGGCTCAGCGGCCATGGCTCATGGGCCCAGCCGCTCTGCGGCATGTGGGATCTTCCCGGACCGGGGCACGAACCCGTGTCCCCTGCATCGGCAGGCAGACTCTCAACCACTGCGCCACCAGGGAAGCCCAATGGTTTAGGACTTAAGTAGCTTTGAATAATCCCGCCAGTCTGAATTTAGATATGCCCATGCAAATTAAGCCATGGAAGGGGGTCTCCTCTGAACTTGCACCAGGGGAAGCATAAAAATCGTTGTATTTAGAAGCAGAGCTATCAATCGCTTTATTTTCTTCCCAGGCTCCTCTGCTCATAGACAAAGAGGGCGTCAAGTATTTTCAATCCCATGCCCCCTTTCTGGGGTTTGGGCACCTTGTACCTCTCTTGATCTGAGAAGTAATGACGATGATCTTGCAGACGTGGTCATGCCCGAAGGAGTGTGCGGTGTGGACCAAGGACCTAGCGTGCAAGACGCCAGGAAGACAACTGCCTCCATTCTCCCAGCCCACAGTGTCCCGTTACCCCAGAGAAGAGATGCTCAGAGCTACCCTGTGTTTTCCGGAAAGCTGACTCTTCCATTGAGAACTCCTTTGAGGAGCGCTTCCCAAAGTATGATCCAGGGTGTAACAAAGACTGTTACTTGATCCGTCAAAGTGCTGGTTTTCTCATCTGTAAAACAATGGGAACTAATAAAGTTGTCTGTGGAGTAGATGAAATGACACATGTGGAAAGAACCTTGCCCAGGGCTGGGCTCCCAGCAACATCATTGCCTCTTTTTCCTTCTCAGTGACTAGACAAAGTTCTTGAGTTCTTGTAACATCTTCCGTCCTCTTTGCTACCTATTTGGCTCCTTGGTTTCAAAATCCTGTTCAAGTCTCACCTCCTTTGCAAACTTCCTCTCAAATGTTGGCCTCGCCTTGTGAACTTCTGGGGTTTCTTAGAGCAGAGTAATCCTGGATGAGCTTAAACTCATTCAGGCATGTGGGGCCTTGAGGTGTCTTAGGTGAGTTGTTTTTCCTGGAAGTAAGGCCCAGAATAGGATCCTGGAGTAGAAAGTTTTAGGTGCTAAGACACCTGGGGGACTGAAGGAAGAGATGGTGACAGTGGAGGGGTGTCCATTTGGAAGGAAAGGTCAGTATCCTGCCCATTTCTATTTTCTGCAGGGACCGGCCTGGCTCTAGGATGGCGAGGGCTGGAGTAATGCAGCTCTTATACCCGGCACTGGGAGGAGGGGCAGATGTGGAGACACAGGAAGACAGGTCCTGGGTGGGGAGGGCGGCCTTTCCTCAGTGGAGACCAGGTGGATGCCCAGTGGGAGAAGAACAGCCTGGAACTTGTTCACAGACATCAAAGACATTCCCACAGTCCTCTGAGAAATGCTCCCGTAAGATTTTGAGAAGACTTTACATAGACAAAAGGGATGACGAGACAGCAGAGTTTATGACCTCATTCACACTCTCCAGCTGATTATGCTTATAAATAACGCAGACTACTCCACCGCATAACATCCACTTGCCGGGTAGTGGAGTTAATCCTGCACAGGTATGTGGGTGCTTCCTGTTCATTATGGATTGCCTAATGCAGCAGTTGGTGTCTGGAACTCCACTGCCTTCTGGAGTTTGAGTTTCAAAGAAAAGGGGGAGGTGAGAACAATTTTTCGTTTGTTAGGACTTCATCTGTACCAACAAACCCTGCTCTGCAGTTCTATTTCCCAAACCCAAACCCCACAGCCTATAACATTTTTTCTCTCCTTCCTGTGCTATTTAATGATCATAAGGGGGCTTCCCTGGTGGTGCAGTGGTTAAGAATCAGCCTGCCAATGCAGGGGACATGGGTTCGAGCCCTGGTCCGGGAAGATCCCACATGCTGCAGAGCAACTAAGCCCATGCGCCACAACTACTGAGCCTGAGCTCTAGAGCCCGCGAGCCACAACTCTGAGCCCCTGTGCCACAACTACTGAAGTCTGTGCGCCTAGAGCCCGTGCTCCACAACGAGAAGCCACCGTAATGAGAAGCCCGCGCACCGCAACGAAGAGTAGCCCCCGCTCACCGCGACTAGAGAAAGCCCGTGCGCAGCAATGAAGACCCAACGCAGCCAAAATTAAATAAATCAATAAAAAAATATTAAAGATAATAAGGGGTTTCTGCAAAAATGGGTTGATTTAGAACTGTACTGGGAAACACCTAATAACTTAATGGTTCCAGTGTGGCTGAGAGAGGGTTTTAACTTGTCAGGGTCTAACCAAACAGAATTAAAGCCAAGATGAGAGCTGTGATCAGGGGTTATTCAGTTGAGCTGAATTTGCACTTGGCTCTTTTTAAGAATCGACACCTTCTTGAGTTATTGAAGCCATTGCTGCTGACATAAGAGTTAAGGGATCTGAACTCCATGGAAATTCTGAATGAATGTCTTTTCACTTGATTCTAATCCAGTTTTTTACGTTTTATTTTGTTTGTTTTTGCTTGTTTGTTTTTTGCTGGGATGCTCAGGTCACTTCCTGAGTTAAGTTATTGAACTTGAACGTTGTCCAGCTGCCTTCCTGAGGTCTTTGCTGACCAAAGAGTCAGCTGTGAGGTCTGACTGAGCCTTCAGACTGGTGTCTGTTATCACACAGCCTTTGTTGGTGGCTTGTAGAGCTTGAGGGTTGGCCACAGAGAAGGGCAGGGTCTACTCTGTGCTGGCAGGATGTGCTCCGGGGATGGATGGCCGCCTGACAAGTTTCCACTTGCGGTTCCAAAGCAAGCGGCTGGCAGCGCTCTTCCTAAGCACGGGGGCGGCTGCCCCTTCCTTCTCTCTCCCGAGGTAATTACACAGTATTTCCCATAGCCTACACCTAGCCTAATGCACTTGGCTCCAAACATTTAAATGCAAATGACAGGGAGGATTCTAGGGCCCTGGGGACAGTGCTCGTGCTGTAGTGTTGTCACCTTCTGTGGTCCAGGTGCACGTCTGGATTTCATTTAATGCCCCATGTTCTTGACACACAAAGAACCTTAAGTGTGGTCCGCTGGGTGGAGCTGGCTTCCTGCTTGTGTCGATGCTAAACTGGCAGGACACTTCCACTGCCCAGCAGGCAGCCAGTGCCCCCTGGCTGAGGCTTGAGATGTCCTTTTGTTCCTCACCACTTGGCCCTGCAAACAGCTGTCTTCTGACACGCTTATCGGGTACAGGATGTTCTCAGAGCTCCATAGCTCTTACCAGATAAAGAACAGTGACCAGTTCTTTCCTAAGGTCATTCTCACTCTAGGAGTGCCTGTGAGACGCTCACAGTGGGCAATCAATAAGTACCTGTTGAGTGAATTGGACAAATGGAACAGCTTCTGGATCACTTATCCGCTTGAAAACATTCTCAGTGTGGTGGTAAGCTTGGCTTAAAGAGAAGCTCTTCTGAAAGTGTACTGCAAAGCCTAGAAGCCTTTCTTTATACGTTGCCCCCAAGCAGCAGATGACTGTGTAGACGTTTGGACAGAATAGAGCCATACGGCAGAGAGCTGCAGGGTGGGGGAAGTTGAGGAGGTTGGCAGATAACATATCTTTTCAAGAGTTTCCATGTGCCAGGCACTGAACCAGGCACATAATGTGCATTATTTCACTTCATCTGCATAGCAGCCTCCTGAGGAGGAAATATGGCCCTGCTTTAGTGAGGAGGAAATTGAGGCTCAGAGAGGGGGAGTCACCTGCTTGACGTCACACAGCTTGTAAAGGATAGAGCCCAAGTTTAGAGTTCTGTCAAGGCCTCTGCTCTTGCCATTGTCACACAGCCGGGTGGCTCCTGGGCTCAGGGGGAGTCAGGATGAGCCAGGCCCTTCTGGACTTCCTCACTCTGAAGTCTTTTTATTTTTGGCTGCTCTGCCAAAAAACTAAGATGTGGGATCTTAGTTCCCCAACCAGGGATTGAACCTGCATCCCTTGCATTGGAAGCGCTGAGTCTTAACCACTGGACCACCAGGGAAGTCCCTCACTCTGAAGTCTTCAGAGAAAAATTCAGGTCACAAAAAGCAGAATGCTTTAGACTGTGTAGCAGGTGAACACTTACGGAGTGATTTTACATCCAATATTTTCCTGGCCCTTCACGGTAACTTAGCGAATTATTAGCCACGTATCACCAACGAGAAACTGAGGTTTGACAAGACACAAAGAGTGGGCTAGAACTCAGGACATCTGATGATGAATGTCAGGCTCTTTTCATGGAACAATGTTATTAAGTATTGTGAAAAAAAGTTCAATACAGCCTTTAATTTCAAATACAAAGTACTAGGCTGGAAGCTCCTTAAGTCAGGAACTAAATATGATTTACCTTTGTGTCCCCAGCACCTGGCCCAGCATGGGGGTTACTGCAGACAATCAGTACATGCAGAAGGAATCAACGCCATTGGTAATCGTGATTCATCTGTCTATTGAGCAATGAGCCTCAGAGTCCTGGCTTCAGAGTTGTTCCTTAACCATATCTGAGTGTCACCCTTATTTTTAGTGCAGCAATCAGTAACTAGTACAGTGGCTTAAAAATGTTTTAGTGGTAGAACTCTCTTTTACAAAGGAAACCTTAGGCAGAATCTTGACGTGGTAAATGGCTTTTAACAAATGGTATACTGGGCAATTTGTGTCTTCAGCATCTGATGGAAAATATTTCATGGGAAACTCCTGCAAGCTGTCTTTGCTGCCCTAGGTTGCCAAGGTGCACAGTCTGAAGATCACCAAATGAATTAACTAGATTGACCTGAGGACTGTTCATTTCCTAACCGTGTCAAACATTAAGGTGCGATGTGTGGAGAAGGGAGAAGGAAAAGAACAGGTGAGGGAAGAACGGTGGGTGTCTAGACTCAAGGTAATCTATAGCCTCAAGGACACAGACTGGGGGACATATTCTAGAGGCCACAGTCTGGGTCACACAGTCTAGAAGACACAGGCTCGAGGATGCAGACTTGAGGACACAGGTTCAAGGACACAGGCTAGAGGACTTGAGTCTAGACCCTCTAGACTACTGCTTCTCTTTAAAGCAAACCTCTCTCATCTTGTTTCCCGCCCCACAAAACACACACACACACTTTCCACCCCCTCATTATAAGCTGCAACTTTGCTTTCCCTGACACACAGCCTGTACAACACAACATCGACGGTCAAGGATCACTTCTAGAGGAGATGGGGGCCTGGGCCACAGCTGAGGATGAGAATCTGGGGGAAAGAGCAGAGACTTTATACCTGAAGCAGTGCTTGTTGCTTGTTGATTTAATGGATGGAAGGGGCAGTGGCCAGGACACGAAGCTTGGTAATCACACGAGTGTGCAAAACTACCCAGCTACAGGGTTCTCATAAGATTCTATGGTGGAAACACCAAAGACTCAGGATGTTGGGCTCTTTTAAATGCAACTTTCTGGGAGGGGCCAGGCCAATGGAAAGGGCTGTTGAAACTCACCAGATGCTGCAGTAGTTTTCTGCGCGGACACCTTGAATCTCTAGTGAGCACGCAGCTCTTTGAGGGCAGGGAGCATAGCATTTTGCATTTTTTGCAATTCCTTTAGCACTTAATAGTGTGCCAGACACACTGAGGGTCCTCGAGAAATAATATTTGGAAAGAGTGGACCAAATAATTGTGCCTGTTGAATCCCTAATACCTACCATCTGTTGTCTGTTTGTTCTTTTCACTGATCCAGTTACACTGAGACTTTGCAAAAGGAGGGAAAAAGAAGAGAAAATATTCTATTAAATTTCGAGAATTTCTCTGTTTGTAAAATTAATTGAAATGTATTGCTTTAAAATGGACTTTTCTTGGAAAACACACAAAAAAAACTGGAAAAACACCCATAACAATTCTGGTGTTTTATTTGCAGCCTTAGATTCTCACAGCAGAAAAAGCTGTCAAGGAAAATCCTCCACCTTATGCCCACGGCCCTGTGGATGGAGTCATCCATCCTCACAGAGACACTAGTACTTCTTTTTTTAAAAAATTAATTTTTATTGGAGTATAGTTGCTTTACAATATTGTGTTAGTTTCTGCTGTACAGCAAAGTGAGTCAGTTATACATATACATATAACCCCCTTTTATACGATTTCCTTCCTATTTGGGTCCCCACAGAGCACTGAGTAGAGCTCCCTGTGCTTTACAGTAGGTTCTCATTGGTTATCTATTTTATGTAAAGTAGTGTATATAAGACATTATTACTTCTTAAACTGCCTTCATTGTCACCATTTGAATGGTGCATCCACCTGCATGCAGCACTAATGGTGTGAACAGCAGAGAATTTCATTTTGCTCATTCCCTGTTCTGAGGTTGGTTTCACTTTGTCGCTGGTGTGGCAGCCTCTCCTGATCCTGCCCAAAGCAACTGGCATAACTCTGTCAAAGGTCAGATGGGTTTCTGATTTTTATCTCTAGGTTGTGAAAGCAGAGTTGGCATTAAGCAGGCTATGTCCCTCCTCTAAATGTGTGTTAAATGCACTGCAGGGTACGAAGTGATTTCATTTTCTAAATTATGGGGAAACAGACAAACAACAGAACTGGGGGGAGGATGATGTAAGATGAGTTGCAAATTAGTGGTACACTTAAGAGTTTGCTTTCTTATTTTCTCTGTAGCCCATTTCCTTCCTCCAAAGTTTCCCTCTGGTTGAGCAGTGTTTGCTTCTGTTCCCCTTCCTGACCGTGGACTGGGCGGTTTCTGGGGAACTGCAGTATCGGCGCTGATATCCTGAATAAATCACATAGTGGGCATGCGAGGCTCGCCCCAGGACCCTTGAATGCTTGGTGTCCTCTCGACCCTCCAAGTCTCCTGGGATGGGACAGCTTGAAACAGAACCCAAATGGAGCGCCATCTTGAGAAAGTCTCACTGTGACACCGTCTAAGCCTTAAACCTAAAAAGATTGGACCCTTCTGGTGCAATTTCCTGCCCTAGTCGGATGTTACAAAAATTTGAGAGAAAACTTCCAGCCTCTTAAAGTCACGCTATATAATTCTGACCTTATTTATTTGGACTTCTACTTGTGAAATGTCTTGAGTTCGGGTCAACAACATATTTCTAACCCTAATATGTGCTGGACACTAGGCAAAGAGCTAGGGATATAAACATGAATAATACCCATGTCTCAGCTTCTCATGGAAAGATAACAGATTTATACCTAAAGAAACCATGACACAATTAATGTTTAATCACTGTCATTATGACATATGTAAAGCAGAGGGCTAGTTTGTCCTGAGGTGTCTAAGCAGGTTTCACAGAGTCAGTGGAAGTTAAGAGATAAATAGGATATTCTTAAGCAAACAATGGGGAGGGGACACTTGTAATTTAAACAAAGGCAATAACAAAACATAAAGTACCTATGCTCAAGGAGTTTGCAGTCTATAGTAGGACATACACACACACACTTATTCCTCTCAAAAGCAGAAAACGGCCCTCGGCTAGGGATAAACGTTTGCAGAGGGCTGCACGCTAGACCCTGGTGTGTCATCCAAAGTGGGAGGAGGACAGCCCCAATGTTGCAGTGTTACAGTGGAGGCAGAAATGATCTGTCCCCCAAAGGAGTGACCGAGAGACTATGAGAGCACAGGGGAGGGGTGGGGGAGGGGTGGTGGTTCATGGCTTCATTTAGAGAAGACGCTCTCTTTGGGCAGGACATTAAAGGATAATTAACGCTTCAAAAATCAGAGGAGGGGGGAGGACACCCACTCTTCCTCTCATGCTTGCCAGGGATTCTTCATCATCTCGGAGTCTGTCCCTTCTACTCAAGGTGACACAGATCTGTACCTCTCCTCACCATAAATAAGAGGGACCACGGCAAAGGCAAAGGAGAGCCACCCCAGGGAGTGTACCCCCGGCCCCCTCCTCCTAACTTTCAGAGACCTCCCCCTCCCCCGTACCCACCTTGGCTCCTACTGGTTGGCGTTGGTCCCACTCATTAAGAATCTCCTCTGAAATGGCCAGAAGACACAAAACTCCAAACAATAAGCAGGGACTCTGGAGTAAAACTGATGAACTATGCTATCTGCACTCATACTAATGCAGAGTCTCAAGAAAAGTACTCTTGTTGGAAGCATAAAGTAACGGTATAAGAAAACTCAGGCAGTCCCTTGGAGTTTGTGGATTGGGATCGCACCTGAATTATTCACCATCAAATGTGTATTGGGCCTGATGAATATCCAAAGAACAACCTTCTCTCCAGGAGCTTATGAGTAGATGCAAAGGTGAAGATGCAAATGCACGAGTGAGTAAATAGCAATACGAGTGTAAACTGATGCTGCAGACTGAGTGTCTATATCCCTCACAAATTCATATGTTGAAACCTATTCCCCCAATGTGATGGCATTAAGAGGTGGGGCCTTTGGGGGTGATTAGGTCATAAGGGTGGAGCGCTAAGGAATGGGATTCATGCCCTTATAAAGGAGACCTCCAAGAGCTCCCTTGTCCCTCCTGCCCTGTGAGCACACAACAAGAAGACCGCTGTCTGAGAGCTAGGAACCAGGCCTTCACCAGTCGTGGAATCTGCTGGCGCCTTAATCTTGGACTTCACAGCCACCAGAACTGTGAGAAATAAACTTCTGTTGTTTCTAAGCCACCAAGCCTATGATATTTTGTCATAACAGCCCAAACATACTAAGACAACTGAGATCTCACAAGATGATATATAAGCATTGTGTGAGCATAGACTCTCCACTGAAATGGAAGAACAAAGGCAGTTGGATTAGATGATTTCCTTGGACCCCGATTTTAGATCCATCATTGTATGAATCTGACAATAAGTGCTCTGAGGTCAGAGTTTTATCATCCAAACAGGTTTTCTTCTCTTCCTCGGATTGTATTTACATCAGAAAATGATTCGGAAGAGCAAGCCGTGTGGAATTAAAGATGGCTTGCCTGCACTAGTAGCTATGTTCCATTACCTGCACCTAATATGCAAGACACATTATGTCAAAATATTGACCAGTGAACGTACAGCATACACTGAGGGTTCTTTACCTACAAACGGGTTAGGCTTATAACGTCATTCTTGTATCAGAATTTTATTTTATTACGGTAAGAACACAGCAACATTTTAAGTGTATAATACAGTGTCGCTGACTGTAAGTAAATGTTGCACGGCAGGTCTCTAGAACTCATTCACCTTGTTTAAGTGAATCTTTATGCCAGTTGATGAACGACTCCCCATTTGCCCCTCCCCCCACAGCCTCTGAAAACCACCATTCCACTTTGATGTTCAGGTCCTTCTTAGATCTAGTTATTTACAAGTTCAAAGTGTCTCCAAACCAGCAACATTTGACATTTTTCTCACCACGGTCAATATTCTTATTTCTATATTTGTTTCGTTAGAAATTCCGCCTCTTCTTACTAGGACCTTCCACATGCTTAATATTTTGATTACATCAGATATAACGGGGTTAATACTATTCTCAAAACTCATAAAAAACAGGAAGCTTTCCACTCGCTACTGGCAGGGTTCAAGAGCAGACTTGGTCTTGGATTAACACTTGGCCCCTCCAAATGTCTGCAACTTCACATACAAGGCTCAAAGGGGAGACGGGCAGACCCAGCACTCAGAGTCACTTACAGGTATTAAGAATGGCCCCTGAGCTCAGGAATTAAGACCTTGCTTCCCTAAGCCTTCTATCCCACCATCCTGGGGCTCCAGAGGGAGCCTGAGGTACCGAGCCCCCCCAACCTTTCAATACTTACAGCTTCACCACCAACATTTTTCTTGAGTCCGGTAGGACTAATCTCAGTATGCCCTGTGTCCTAAGTTATCCCAAGAAGGCTTAGCCTCTCAGGTCACCTCCCATCCCCACCCTCTAATCCCTGTGGGTTCTGCATACCCGCTATTCTATCTCCATCTCTTTCCCCTTCCTAACTCCTGAACCTTTTCTACCATGTCTCTGCAATTCCCAGTCCATCCTCAGCAAAATCCCATGTATCCTAATCTCTTCTCTTTGCCTGAATCTCCCCTGAGGACAGTGTTTCCCCTGCAGCTCCTCGAAGGATGAGTATTTTTCTCCTGTAGTCTTTGTAGCACCAGGCCTGGAGGAGGGCTAGGTGTTCTCTGTGATTCCCATGGACTCTTAAAGCCCTTTCCTCACTCTCCTCCCAAACATCACCAGCTGTGAATCTCACACCAGACTGTGTCCCTCAGTACCCTTCATTGTTGCTGCTTTGCATGAAGGAGGTCACTTCCCCCTTATTTCTTAGGGATTTTAGCTCCTGGTTTGCTGTCACCCTCCATTTTTCTCTGGTCTTAATGTTTGGTGATTTCAGGGTTCTTATACACACACGGTCTTTCCCACACCCTGGCCTCTCAGTCCTTTGACCTCCTCTCCTCCAATGGTGTTGTCCTCTCCTCTACCTCAGCCACCTGTTCCTGGGTCACACTCCATCCGTGGCAGACGCATAAGTCTTCTCAGGAAATAAGAAGCAAGGTCAGGAGGGTGGAGGAGGGAAGAGAAATCACAAACAAATTGGTCAAGATTCGGCAGCGTGAATGGGACGGTGCTATACTCTATTTCTCTGCTAGCATGCAGGCCTGACTGCGGCTTTTGGGTGGTCATGACTTTAACATGTGACCGGTGAGTGAATGCTTTCTCCAGCCGCACTCGGTTGCAGAGGTGCAGATGTGGGGTGGGGGGAGAGCAGGAATGATCAGGGCTGTGGTTTTGTCAAAACCGCACTTTGTAAAAGAGAGGCCAAGGGAGCTGAGGGCTTGGCAGGGAGTGATTAGTAACGATTAACCTTGGGATGTAAGTGGATAAGAAGGAAAAAGAGGACAAGGAGGGAGTGCAGAGCCATGAGCAGATGGTAAGACAAGGTGATGAGAGGTCCCGGGGGGCTGTGAACTCTTGGAGTCAGGTTACTAGAGAAACTGAGTTGGATGGGGTCACGGTTGAAAGTGATGGGCTCCAACAGGTGAGCCGGCTAGACAAACCCACAGAATTCTTTAGCTTAGGTTACAATTATGCTTTTGATAAAATCTAGAACATACAAGGTCAGTCTTCCGGGGGAATCAACCGATATTCTTGGCACTACCCACTGTGGGTAGGAAGTCAGGTTGGGCACACCCAGACGTAGGCGCCCTGCTTTGCTTATGACCCAGACAGCCGGGACTGCGGGGACAGGGCAGCCAAGCGGAGAGGGAGTGGCACTGCCAGTCGGAGCCTACAATCGACACCTCAGGGGAGGCACACACGATAGGACCAGCAAAGAGAGCAGGGAAGTGGGAGAGGGCAGAGAAGGACAGGAGACTTAGCGCCACCACACTGCCTGTTCTCTGACCCCAGGAGCTGACTCTCCCCTGCAGGCTGCCCTTGGCGGTTCACACAACCTTGGGCAGTGGCCACATTCCAGGCGATGGTTCCAGAGTCTGTCCTGGCAGCTCTGACCGTCCCCGGGTCCACACACTCACAAGCCCCTCTGGCTGGCCCCAAACCACCTTAACTCAGAGCATCTGAAATGAAATTCCTTGTCTATTCCTCCAAACTCAGCTTTGCTCCCTGACCTACTGATTCCTTTTCCTCAACAACCGGGCTCACGAACTAAAATATGGTTAAATCTTTCTTGTCCTCTACCCACTGCCCACCTGACCAGTTCCCACGGGGGATAGATCATCCCTTCACTATGTCTCCCACCTTTATGGCGTTCCTCTCCCTCCATCTCCTGCAGTCGAGTTTAGGGCCTCCTTCTCTCATGAGGACCAGGTGGCCAACCCTCCTGGCTTGCCTGGGGCTGAGGAACGCAGGACTGTCCATGCTAAAACTGGGAAGGTCCCAAGAAATTAGGATGAGTCGGTCCGCCTGGACCACTGCAGCAAGCTCCTCCCTGGCTTCTGAGCCCACGTCATCTCCACTCTATACATCACTATCCCCAGGTGAATTTCCCCAGGCAGAATTGCTCCTGACCTCCAAATCTTCAAACGTGAAGGACTTTTAATTTGCTTTCTAATTAGTTTACGTTAATTACTGTAACATTCAAGGCTGCCAGCAGTCTGGCCTAACCTGCCTTTCTGGTTTCATCTTCCATTACGCCTACATGTAGAGTTTGGTCAACAGAGCTGCACTTCGCATAGGATAGCCTCACTTCTGGGTCTTTGTCTGTGCTGTGTTTTGGCTGCAATCACCTTCTTGGCCCATTTTGAAATCACACCCATCGTTTAAGTCCCAGCAACGAATGCTTCCACCCCCCACTCCATCTTTCTGACGGGCCACGCACAATGCCCATCCACTCAGCTCTTATTGTGACTCCTTAATGCCACCCGAATGTCATTTGTCACACAGCCCTTCACATGTACTTACCTGTTACCTTTTTCCCCTGCTTGACGCTAAGTCCCTCAAAAACAGTCATCTTCCTTATTTATTTATTTTTTCCTTCAAAGCTCATCAAACCTTGTATATGGTAGATGATTAGAAAGCATACATTGAGGTTGAAGGAACAAACAGGTACACTTTTATTATATTTTATTAGACCGAAAGTGTTCGCTCATGAAGGGGGAAGGCACCAGGGTCACACATCACTATGGCGATGACCCTGTTATCAGGAACACACTGTGAGGTACACCCATGCCATTTATGATGCCCTCAAATAAGGAATAACAGTTGCTAGCATAGATTACCAGGTGCTCTGTTCCAGGCACTGATCCGAGTGCCCCACGAGCGCTAACTCATTTCATTTCACCGCACGCCCAGGAGACAGTCCTGTACCGTGGTTAAGAGGGTGGGCCTGGGAGTCAGACTCACTGGGTATGAAACCCGCTTCCACCACTTTCTAGCTGGTGTCCTTGGGCAAGTTGCTTAACCTGTATACTTCAAGCTCTTCGTTTGTAAAATGAGGATAAAAATAGTAGCTACTTCAGTGGTGTATTGTGAGGACTAAATTCATTGACTCCAAGATGTCATCTGCTGTAGGGTGCACCATTACTCTGTGCGCCACTCACAGAGAAAACTATTCCCATCAATATCTGAGCACCAGAGATGGTTAGATGTGGCGTGATCTCACAGGGGTTCAAATGTGGGAAAATATGCATCTTACAACCAATGAGGTGTGGTATATAATTTAAATGAATGATGATACTGTTCTGGGATGAATTGTGTCCTCTCAAAACTTATATGTTGAAATTTTAACTTCCAGTACCTCAGAATGTGACTATATTTGGAGATAAAGTCTTTAAAGAGGTAAATGAAGTGAAATTAGGTCATATGAGTGGACCCTAATGCAATATGAATGGGGTCTTTATACGAAGAGGAGATTAGGATACAGACATGCACACTGAGGGAAGACCGCGCTACACACAGGGAGACAACGGCCACCTGCAAGCCTGGGAGGAACTTTCTGAAGAAATAACCCTGCCGACACCTTGATCTTGACCTTTGAGCCTCCAGAACCGTGATAAAATGAATTTCTGTTGTTTAAACCACCTAGTCTGTGGTACTTTGTATGGCAGCCCTACCAAACAACTATAGATCCCTCAATAAAGCTTTCTAAGACCACAGGAGAGGGAACTGAGTGATGGGACGGCCCTGTCATAGCAGAAGACCTCCAGCGCATCCTCACCTGGTCCCGTATCCCATCAACCCAGTACCAAGTTGGAGCTTCCCTTCCACCTGGGTCTCCATCCACTGAGAAGTCAACTGGCCACTTGGCATGTCAGAGCTATATGTAAACCAGAACCACTAGTGCTTGACTTATTCTTTTTTTTTTTTTATCTTTATTGGAGTATAATTGCTTTACAATGTTGTGTTACTTTCTTCTGTATAACAAAGTGAATCAGCTGTATGTATACGTATATCCCCATATCCCCTCCCTCTTGAGCTTCCCTCCCACCTTCCCTATCGCATGCCTTTAGGTCGTCACAAAGCATTGAGCTGATCTCCCTGAGCTATGCAGCAGCTTCCCACTAGCCATCCATTTCACATTTGGTAGTGTGTATATGTCCATGCCACTCTCTCACTTCGTGCCAGCTTACCCTTCCCCCACTGTGTCCTCAAGTCCATTCTCTATGTGTGCGTCTTTATTCCTGCCCTGCCACTAGGTTCATCAGTGCCGTTTTCTTAGATTCCGTAAATATGTGTTAGCATATGGTATTTGTTTTTCTCTTTCTGACTTACTTCACTCTGTATGACAGACTCTAGGTCCATCCACCTCATTACAAATAACTCAATTTCATTTCTTTTTATGGCTGAGTCATATTCCATTGTATATATGTGCCACATCTTCTTTATCCATTCATCTGTCAATGGACATTTAGGTTGCTTCCATGTCCCGGCTATTGTAAACAGTGCTGCAATGAACATTGTGGCACATGTATCTTTTTGAATTGACTTCTCATTTTTTTTTTTAATTGCACTTATGTGGCCAGAAGGGGAAAGTGTGATGAGCTTTTGAATATCAACACTCTGCTAGCAGGACCCTGGCTAAAGTACCCGGTCCATGCTTAGCTCAAACCATCTTTACCGAAACTGTTGTTGGGGACTTGACGTTAAAAGGGTTCATAACAGCAGACTGTCTATATTAATTAGCTCTCCAAACAGGACTGACGCCCTCCCCCCTTTTTTTTCTAGACTGTTTGACATTTGCGCATAATATGAAGAAAGATCGTTAAGCCTGTAATGTGGCTGCTAAGAGGCTTCAGCTCATGTTGCTAATCTCCTACATGGTGAAACACTGGCACCCAGACAAACCCTCATTCACATCGGAACAAAGCAGTAGTTATGTGTGTTGAAATTCCTTAGAGAAAATGTCTTGCAGGCCGTTGGGGGAGAGCACGAATGCTGGAAATACTTCGCCATGTGTTGCTCAACATCCTGGGAAGACAGTCTGTTGGCATCTGGACGCTCCCCCTGGAGAAGGGTTGCAATGCTCTGGGGCACGTGGGTCTGGTGAGGACAGAAGGAGCATGGGTGGAGGAGGGGGTGGAAGTGGGCTTGGATGTTTTCTCAGTAATTGTCCCAGACTGGGTCGGAGCCAACTCCAGACCGCCCATTTTCTTAGTCCTTTGAGAACATCTAAAGTCAGGCTTGTCACCAAGGCTGCCACCTTCCCCGTTCAGGACTAGATGTTCCTGCTTTTTGATTGTAAGTCCAAGTTACGTACTTGGGTTTCCTCAGCTTTGACTTGGAGAACTAAGAGAGTGGAGGAATAGCAGAAAGGTTTTTCATCAACATCAAAGGTATGAAATGGTTAGGTAGGATTCTATGTGTGTAGGATGGAAGCTGAATCAGCTGTGGCTCCAGTTGTTTGGAGGTAACTCCAGCAGATAGGGTTGAGCAAGCGACCACAGGGCGCAGAGGAAGGCGGATGTGGTCCTGGGGGGATGGGAATAAGTGAACACCACCAGAGGAGGAAGGAGAATGGTGCTGTGCTAGAGCAGTGCTTGTCTCGGTGGCCCTGGGACCAGAAGCATCAGCATCAGCTGGGACCTACTGAGTCATGATCTCTGAGGGTGAGCCCAGCCACCTCTACTTGAGCAAGTCCTTCGGGTGTTTCTGATTCAGGCTAAAATGTGTTAGGAGCCCTTCCGGAATGAGGAAGAGACAGTCTTGGTAGCACTGGGTTAGGGGAGAGGTGGGACAGAGGAAGGAGTAGAGAATGGACTCAAAAGTAGAAAGAAGAAGTTCTGCTCTGTACAAAGGAAAAGTGATGAGGGCTGCTGGGATCATAAAAGAATGTGAGTCGTGACTGTAGCCGCTCAAGGTAGCCTGGATCCTTAGTTAGCATACGCTGACCACTGATGCTATGCAGAAGTTTTAAGGAGAGACACAGCCAACAAAGGTAAAAGAACAAACGTGGATGCAAATTACTCTTTGAAATTAGAAAAAGGGAATTACATGGCTGAGATTCACCTGCAGATCCCAGAGGGGCTCATTTATTCTCTTCTTTCTCTCCTCTGGTCTGGTATGGGATGAATGGTGGCCCTCAAAAACTATGTCCATGTCCTAGCCTCCAGAACCTGTGAATGTGACCTTATTTAGGAAAAGAGTCTTTGTAGATGTAATCAAATTAAGGATCTCAAGATAAGATCATCCTGGATTATGTAGGTGAGCCCTGAATCCAAGAAACTCTTTTCATAAGGCACAGAGGAGGAGACAGACACACAGAGAAGGAGATGAGAAGATGCAGGCAGAGACTGGAATTACACAGCCATAGACCAAGGAATGCCTGGAGCCACCGGAAGCTGGAAGAGGCTTTCCCACTAGAGCCTTCAGAGGGAGCATGGCCCGGCCAACACCTTAATCTCAGACTCCTGGCCTCTGGAACTGTGAGATAATAAATTTCTGTAGTTTTAAGCTATGTAGTTTGTGGAAATTTGCTATGGCAGTTCCAGGAAATGAATACACCTGGCCTAAGGAAAAAGATTTGGGGGCTTCCCTGGTGGCGCAGTGGTTGAGAGTCCGCCTGCCGATGCAGGGGACACGGGTTCGTGCTCCGGTCCGGGAAGATCCCACATGCCGCGGAGCGGCTGGGCCCGTGAGCCATGGCCGCTGAGCCTGCGCGTCCGGAGCCTGTGCTCCGCAGTCGGAGAGGCCACAACAGTGAGAGGCCCGCGTACCACAAAAAAAAAAAAAAAAAAAAAAAAAAAGATTTGGAGTCAGAAGGACATGCGTCTTAAATTTTTTTGCATTTTATTTACTTGTCTGAGAAATGAACTCTCGGAGGCACGATGGCCCCTACCTGGCTTGCATTGCTCATGACTTTACCTGTCTGCCTCCTGTGAGCATTTGAGCTTGTGTCCTCTGGGTCACACGCTCTCTCAAGTCTTCCCCATCTTTGACACACTAGCATTCTAGCAAGGGGATGAGGGGTGGTGGGTTGATAACCCAACTTTTTTGGAGAGTGTTTGGAGGTGATGCAATCTATCACCCTTTGAATAGCTTGGTTGATTTACTATGGAAGGAAATATCTTCCTAAAATACAGCATGATGACTTTCCAGAACTGGGAACTCAGTGATTTATTTCATGAAGACATGAGAGAGATTGTCTCCTGGCTGGGTTCCAGCCATCCCTTCCAGAGGGTAGGAAGGCATGACTCTGGAACATTAGCGTTGGGTGACTGTGGGTGAGAAGGGCCTTCCTTGCAGAATGGAAGAAATAAACACAGGCCTGCGGCAGGGATGTTACATTGTCGGGTCACTATTACCCATGTGTGAGGCATGTGTTATCTGGAATTGTCCTCAAGTTCTCGGCTGGAAAAATATACAACCTGAGGTCAGTCCTTCCCAGAGGCTGTGTGTTTTTCAAGGAAATCTCTAGAGTTAGCTACTCCAAAAGAGAACTATATATTAGGTAGATCAATACCGTCTCCACCCAAGGGAATTTATTTCTGGAGTACCGGAAAACACTCCAGTTAAGAACACTTTGCTAATAAGGTCCCAAGCTATGCTCTGATGCTTTGTGGTGGCTGATCTTTGGTGGTTTTCCTGCAATCCCTGAAACCTAGTTTCCATCTGGGTCCGCCTCTGTGGCAGCACTCAGATATCCAGATTTCAAACTTTCGTCTTCTTTTTCTTCTTGTCATTTTTCTCTATCAAAGCACAGCTGTCCTTTGTCTCAACCCTTTAAAGTCTGGATCTGTTGATGAACAAAGATCCTAGTGGCCACGGGCATCCTGCATTCCTAGGTAATGCATTTGCATTTCAGAGCCTTCTTGGATCTAATGGTGGGAATTGCAGAGCCACGGTGGACTGGGCAGTGAGGGAGTGTCTCTTAGAGGCCCTCAAAGCACAGGACATATGTGACTGCTGGCTGCACTGGTGAACTCAACAGACGCAGGACCAACATAGGAAGCGAAGTAATTTGTTTAGATCTGCAGAGGTTTTTCAGCCTCACCTCAGAAGCCAGAGCCAGGAAAAGAAACGTTTCCTTGAGTTTCTTCTAAAGAAGGCTTCCCTCAAAGAGCCTGCAGGACAATGGGTCAGGGGGAGGCTGAGAGAGCCAGGGTCGCCGCTTCTGGGGCGGGCTCAGCCGCCGATTGGTCATGTGATCCTGGGCCTTCTCTAAACTCCTCTGAGTTGCTTTGCTCACCTGTAGAAGTTAGTGGTAAATCAGGTCAAATTAGATCAGTGTCTGACCAGAAAAATTATCCAGGCCAATGGTAGAAGAGTCATCCAGGCTAATTGTAGAAAACCCAGCTCTCTGGGCCTCACGACAGACCACCTGAATCCGACTCTCCACAGAGGGATGTAGGCATCTCTGTTTCTGCTAAGTGTTGCTGTGGTCAAAGGGATCGGGGGCGTGAGAAACAGGGAGTGTGGGAAACAGACGTAGGTGATTTCTCAAGACCCTCTCAGCCTCGCTCTCCTGTGACATCCGGAAGGGCAGTAGGGCAAGGGCTACAGCAAGAGCCCAGAAGCCTGAACGCCTGAGTTCAAACCCTGGCTCTGTGATTTACCAGCAGTGTGACCTTGGCCGGTCATGCCTCCTTATGCCTCAGTTTCCTCATCTGTAGAATGGGCGTGATAAGAATATCAATCATGTAGGCTTGTTGCTGATTAAATGAAGTTAAATAAGTAAAGAGTACAGAACGGTGCCTGACTGACAGCCAGGGCTCAAGAATACGTTTGTTGTATTAAAACTACAAATGAACTCGGCTCCGTGTCACCCTCTTTGCAGCCTGCTCTGGGGCCCTGAGCCAGCTGGTCCCAATCCCGTAGTGCTGCCTTCGTGACCATCCTGGGCTTACTTAGCACATGTCTTTGTTCGACTTTGTTTACGTGTGTGTCCAAATCCCCTAGATTCCAAGGGCCCCAAGGGCAAGGCTGGGGCACATTTACCTCTTTCCCCTCAGTGCAGAGCAGAGCTGGCAAAGGGCAGGCTCCACGGCAACACTGGCTGAGCCGAGTTCATTTCCTGGGCCTCTCAGACTCCCAGCTCTCTCTGCTTCCCACTGTCTGTCTGTCTGTCTGTCTCCTCTTGTCTCCATCTCTGTCTCCCTGGATCGGAAGGCCACACTGTTCCGACCGAGACATAAAAGCTGGCCTACAATGGGGAGCGAAATATCTTTCTCTCTCCCCTTTCCTTGGTGGAAAGTATACTCTGGAAGATTCCAGGGTCAGAGGAAGGGCAGGAGTCTGCAGCAAGCAGGAGTCTTAAAAGTGAAACTGGGAGGACACGCTTCAGGGCCATAGCCTGAGTCCCTCAGGAAACTGTCACTGAGCGGTGGGTTGTCACTGAGCTCTTGTCCTAGAAAGCTGTTCCGTTTTCTGGGTGCTGGACATCTGTTCAGCATTGTGCCCCCAAGGGAGTCGGGTCAGGGAGCCTGGAGACTGATCAAACTGCCAGTAATGTAGGGGCCAGGCTGTGGGAAGTGGGAGTCCACCGAGGGGGGGCACAGCTCAGGCAGAGAGGTGGGCGCCCGGCCCGGTCCCTGCCCTGCCTCTAGCTTTCTTGCTTCTGTGGGCTCTGAACTTCTCTGTGTTATATCAGCAAAGGTCACAACAGGAAAAGAGAACCAAGCAGAAGCTGTATCACCTTTTATGACCTGTCATTTTCGTTTCTGTCATAAGCCTACCCAGGGTCAAAGGGAGGGGGTATAGACCCGACCTCTCGATGTGGGAGGGTCAACAATCCTAGTCAGGAGAACGGTGGGACAGCAGCTACTGCTGTAGGCATGTACGAGGGTTCTCCAGGGCAATGGAACCAGGTGGAGACGGATTGATTGATGTAAGGAATCGGCTCATGCAGTCCTGGAAGCTGAGACGTCCCAGGATCTGCAGTCCGCTCCCTGGGGAGCCAGTGGCGTAAGTTCCAGTCTGTGGGCAGGAGAGACTGTTGTTCCAGCTCAGCAGGCAGGCAAGAAAAGTTCTTTTTCGTCAGCTTGTTGGTTCTATTCAGGCCTTCGATGCACTGGGTGAGACCCACCCACACTGGGGAGAACAACCTGCTTTACTCAGTCTACCGATTCAACTGTTAATCTCATCCAGAAACAGACACACCCAGAAAAACGTTGGACCAAATATCTGAGCACCCCGAGGCCCCGTCAAGTTGATGCATAATACTAGCCATCAAAGTCACCTCTGAAAACACAAATACCATGTTCTCAGAGGACGGACTTCCACCCCTCAGGTCCCCAGGTGAGCTCAGAGCCCTTCTGCCTCTTCTTTCTGATTTTTGAATTTTATTTATTTTTTTATACAACAGGTTCTTATTCGTTATCCATTTTATACATATTAGTGTATATATGTCGATCCCAATCTCCCAATTCATCCCACCACCACCCGTCCCCCGCCACTTTCCCCCCTTGGTGTCCATACGTTTGTTCTCTACATCTGTGTCTCAACTTCTGCCCTGTAAACCGGTTCATCTGTACCATTTTGATGTCGCTGCTGGCAGACATGGGAACGGGATTCAGGGCACTTCCTCCTCAGGGCCCCCCCACCTCTTTCCTGATTAGGCCTTGTAAGTGAAGGAGCCCAGAGGTGGCAATGGTGACTACGGGAGTCACAGAAGACCCTATAGTCAGAGCGCTGCCGCTTTAGAGGGAAAGCCAGAAGCCGTGAGTCTCTTGGGCCTTTGTGACTGGGCCAGTCCACAGGTGGGGTCACATGGGGGCACGCTGGTACTGAGGTGAAGAGGAAACCAGGCTGGTGGTGGGGTGGGGCGTGAGACCAGGAGGGAGAGCTGGGAAGGGCACAGCGGCTGGGCACCTCCTTCTCCTCATCCACCTTCCTCCTCCTCGGCCCAGCTCTGTGCGCTAAAACACCACCACCACCACCACCAAGCTAGCACAGACTGGAATAAATAATCGAATAAAGTATACTAGTATAGTATCGAGTTCCATCTGTACGTCACATTTATGCGCCAGGGCTCTCACAAAACTTCTGAAGGTAGGATACTTTCAATTTCAGTTTGTAAATAAAGACACAGATGGAGAGATTAAAGAACTTGCTCATGACTGTACAGCTGGTGAGGATGGATGTTGGACGCAAACAACGTCCGTCTGACGCTCGGCGTTCACTCGCTACACGCTCATTGCACCAGGTCAGCGTTCCTCTTACTGGGGGGAAGCAATGAGGAATGGGGAAGTGAGGCTGATGCAAGGAAATAGCAACGAGAGGGAAATGGAAACCGTATTTCCTCCTGGCACAGCTCTGTGGCTGTTGACCTTTAAGGGACAAGTAGGTGGAATCCCTGATTCTAGGGATACCAGTGAATCGGGGCAGGAGACGGTCTTGCCGTGAGACCGGGGAAAGGGGTCTGCCTGGGTTTAATGAGAATGGAAAGGGTTGTCGGGTCTAGGGACACCTGGCTTCTCCCCACAGGCATGGCCCTGGGAATCACACCTCAACGGCTGGACATCTTCTCTCTCCTGCTCTCAATCTTGAGGTTTCCTGGGAAAGCCTGTCTCATTTATTATAAACTAATTTCCTGGGAGAAGGTGGGAGAGAGTGGATGGTGAAGAGATATAGGAAACGGGAGCTAGGCTTCTGGCTTGGGCGCCACTAGTTGGTGTAGAGGACGTGGTCTCCGAGTTTCCTTCCAGCTCTGTGCCTCGTGCGTCCTAAGTGCCCGAAGGTGCTGAACTGATCTCCAGTCTCTCCATGGCAAAGTGAGGGCTCTGTTTCCTGAGGAACCTGAGCAATCCCGCCCAGGTGAGCCGCGGTATTTCTCTGCTATCCTGGGCCCGGGGTGAGCATTTACTCCTGGGCAGGTCACACCAGAGCTCTGATGGCCTTTACATCTCTCATGTGACTGTGACTCCTATGTCACCGTCCTGTAACTTCCTGTGGCCAAGTCAGCCTACAGGGCTGCGTTAGAAGGTTCTCCCTTTGTTCCAGATGTTCTCAACGCCACCCACCGTGGGAACGCACACCATGCCTCACGGGACAGAGCCTACTGGGATGTCCTGGGTGTTGTGAAGGGGCCTGGCGGGCACTGAGGGACACTCACCCCATCTCATGGACTCAGGGGTGAGTCAGGCTGCTGCCCCCCCGACTCACTTTGGCTCTTCTCAAACTCTCCCCCTTGCGGCCCTTCCTCTCCTCTCCCAGACTCACCCCAGGCACTCAGCCTCTCTTCACTGAGGGTTTGGCTGTGGGCTCCATCGTCCTTAGGGAGTTTGTCCCCCCAGTAAGCTTCCCCGCTGCTCCTCACTCAAGCCCAGTCAGCCTTTGGGGGTGTGGGGGGGCGGTTGGAGGGGCTCGGCATAGTTAAAAGCAGGTGAGTCATCTCCCCAGGTGGACATGGGAGAAAAGAGTTGGTGGATGTGCTGGTAGGAAAAAAACGACATTCAAGCAAAAAGTACAGCTGAATCAAGTCATGAATGTCCTCCCTGGGAGGGGCATGTGTGTATGGAGGCGGGGCTCGGGTAGGGAAGTGGTCTGAGAGAGCAGTGGGACCTAGCAGCTAAGGGGGCTGTTTACTGAGTACAGTCTGAGAATAAACTCTGGATCCTTTAGATTCATGAAATCTCATCAGTGTGCGTCACGAGGGTCTGCTATGCAGGTAACTGTGCGTGTGTTACCCCACAGCTGCTTTACAGCACTGTTGCCTTTGGAAAAGGCACGTGGGAAGAGGCTTGACCGCGCAGCCAGGGGGGTGGCGGTATTAGACTTCACAGTGGAAGCAGCATCCATTTTTCTGGAACCTTTTTCAAAAGGAGCGTGAGTACCCTCTGTGTCTCTAACGGGCAGGGGCCGATCTGAAGGTTAGGGTGACGCCAGTTTATCTGGTACAGCCCTTGAAGGTCTGTGGACCCGCGGCCTCTCAATTCATCATCTGGGGACAAGAGGACGTAGTCCTAAGGGGTTGAGGTCTCAGTCCCAATAAGAAGGCTGAGGTCAGTTAGCATTCATCTCTTTCCTTGAATCCCTTCTTACTGCTTTTGCAAGGCGCTCGGTTTCTCACCTCATCACCTTCTTGCCCCAGACTGGCTCCCTCAACCTGGCACTGATCATCCGTGTTTCTGTCGCATGCGCCATCCCTCTCTGGTCTCTGAGGTCACAGACCCTGGAGTCACCTTGGATTTAGCAAATTCACTGAGCACTCTTTCATTCATTTCCTAAAATCAATCCTGCCCCACCCCCGCTCCCCAATCCCAGTGTTCTTGTTACACCCTTCTTTTCTTCCGCATTCTACTGTCCTCAGACAGCTTTGGGCCTTCATAACATCACGTATGACCTCCGAGCTGTCGATTGGCAGCTGCTGTTTCTCTCCCCAAACCTCCCTGAGCTGTGCCTGGATGATGAAGCGATGGGTGCGGCAGACTCTGCTAACCGTGCACCCAAAATCCATTTTCTCTCCCTGGGAGCACGGCTGGCTTACATTTACCAGACTCCCAGGTACTAAATGTAGCAAATCGCTGAGTTCTAGGCAGGGGGATATGAGCAAAATTAAGAAGAGTACCTGTTAGAAGCAGACAACAAGGAGGCTTAGGTGATGGCAGCCTTGGAAACGGAAGGTGCCCGGTCCCTGATTACCGTGAGGAGGAAAGCCACCACCAATGAGATCAGACTTCCATCTATACCAACAAGAAATAAGCTTGTTTTGTGTTTGAAAATATTTGGGTCAAAACCCATTTCAAGTCCAGAGTCCTCTATCTGATTTTTCAGGTTTCCCATGGTTGCCCCTGCCCCTGTCTGGCTTCAATTCCCGCCGCTGTTTCCTCTGCCATCCATTCTGGTCAGCCTGTCTCTTTCAGCCCTCAGCAAGCCCACTCCTGCCTTCCCACCCCAAGCCCGCTGCACCTCCTGCCCTCTGTCTCCTTCCCTTTGCTGACCTCAGTCTCTAGTTCTTCCAGGAAGAGCCTCGGAAAACTCCATCCTACACTCACCTCTCCCTTCTCTGAATTAATAGGTTAGTCATTGCTTCACATGTGCTAGTTTTCTCTTCCTTCTCACAGGCAAGAACTGTCTTCGTGTCTACTCCTCAGTGTTGGGTGTCAAGTAGCAGTTAAATACACTGTTTTGTGAACTGACTGTAGTCTAGGGTCCTCAGACTTTATTCCTTGACATGAATAAGAAGTATGCTCTCTAACAGATCATTTGTTCATTCAAAGAAAGATTTACTGGGTGTAAATCTTTTTACAGTCCCCACCGACACTGTCATAAAGAGCTATAGTGAAAGTTCCAGGGAACACATGACAAAGTTACTGACCTTCAGCATATGTGTCAGAATATGAGACTTGTTTGATGATATTTCTGTCCTGGTTAGTCCCTGAGGTTGCTGATGTATTTTCACTTTCCCCTGAAATCTTTTGCTCCCTATCAACGTTGTACCTCCAACACGGAACCCCGAGGCTGGACACACCCAAGGAAGTACAGGGCAGGTCTCCACTTATTTTGAGTCTCGAAGTTGACTTTCTTTGCCTATTTATCAGGACCATACTCTTGAAAGCCAGTTTTTGTAGATAGAGGGGAAATCTTTCCTAAATCCCCAATATTTCCCTTTGGCATGTTAAGAGCTGAGACCACCTGCGTCTCTATCAAAGAGTGGAAGGGAGAGCAGACACCCCCTCAGCCCTTCCCAATTCACTGCCCAGAAGGGGATGGATTGGGGCAAAGGAAACCCTTGCCAATGAGGACGGTAAAGTGAAATGCCTATACCTTCCGGCTACATGGGACGGAGCGTGGGTTGAGATCAGTATGCCTGGACTTCTCTCCCCAGGAGGGGGCGCTGTTAGTTTAGAGGGAGGCCGAGGTGAGAGGGGCTTTTGCACCACATCTTGGGACCCTGGGAGGAGACCCCTAGGAGGATGCCCTGTCCACTGCCATTGCGTTGCTGGAATGTCAGCTCCACTAGAGCAGGGATGTTTGTTTGGTTCACTGATCCCCAAAACCTAGAACAGTGCCCAGAACATAGTAGGTGCTCAATAAATATTTCTGGGGTGACTACATCAGAGTAAAACGGATGGGACGCTGCCTCTGGGCAGAGCTCCCCCGTGTGGCTTGGAAGGCGTCCAAGAGTTTCTATAAGCCACGTAGGGGCACATGGCGAGTGGAGGGGGCTAGGTGGTGATCTTATGTGGGGTGTTGCCACAATGGAGGCTTCAAGGAGGACCCTGTGGGCCGGAGGGGCAATAGTGTCCTCAGCTAGTGTCAGGGGGACACCCAGCTCCACCAACAGCCAGATGGGGCTGAGTCAGCAGGGGGGATTTTGGGGCTGCGCTGACCCAGAGGGGCCACGGCCCCAGCAGCATCAGGCCGACAGGGGGCGCCATGTCCCACAGTACAGAGAATAGTACAAGGGCACCGCAGGCATCAGAGACCACCTCTGCAGCCACAAGGACTCCATGAACTCCCCCTACTCAGAGGCCATCTTGGGGAGGAGGATGGAGTGGGGCAGAGCTCAGCATGTCCTTGAAAAGGACTGCTTTCAACCGAAAAGAGACCATTGAAGTAGGAAGAGACTCAGATATTAACTAGCCTATCCAAGCCTCCTTTTCTTTGAACTGGAGTTGGCATTGGCACCTGCTTCACAGGGTTTCTGCAAGAATTAAATAAATAGTATATAGAAAGCATTTGGAATCTGACAAGTTGTAATCGACATCCTTGCTGTGACACTTGTTCCCCGGAGAGGTGGCATTCCTGGGGACAGCTAGGTCAGTTGTGAAAAATAAGATGTTATGTTTACTTTGCAACATCTGAGCATGGTGTGAAAAAGAACTGCCATCATGATACTTAATAACACACGATTTGAGTAGGGATTTCTGGCTTACAAAGCACTTCCAAATATTGTCCCCTTGAATCCTCTCAACAATGCCACAACAGGGGAGATCATTTCTACCCTGATTTTACAGATCTGGAAACTAAAACTCAGAGAATTTGACGGGCTCACCCAAGGCCAGACTTCTAGCAAATGCTAGAGCCAGCTCTGAAATCCAGGACTCCTGACTCCAAATCCCCTTCTCTTTCAACTCTATCACTCCTGGAAATGGGCCCCCTGCCACCAGAGAGGGCAGGACCCTCCACCTACTCCTTGGGCCATGAGACTTCCCTCCTACAAGGAGGCTTTTGTTGAGTTGGGCCAGGGTGCTGAGAAAGGAACCGGATTACAGAGGGTCCCAAACATGCGGGGCTGAAAGAACAGAGTCTACAGCTAACTTAACAAGCACTGGGTTCATTCGTGCAACAACCCTGCCTGTGCAAAACATGTTTCAAGGATCCTGAGATCTTACCAAGGGTTCCCTCCAGCACAGTGTGGCAGCTGAGCCAACTGCAGTCTTACAGACAAGCGGCTGAGACGCAGAGAGGCCAGGCGGCCTTCAAAAGGTCACACAGAGTCAGAGGTGACTCACATACGAGGAACCCCCATCATCAAAAGGTGGAAGTGGCCGGTGGAGGTGATCGAGGCCACGGACAAAGGAAACGGAGTCAGACACCCGTGGGTGAGATAAAGCCCAGACGAAGAAGGACTTTCTCTTCTGTCTTAGTTTAGACCCTTTCGGTGGCAGTCAACTGAAGCCCGGGTCAAATTCACTTCAATACTGAACAAGGCTTTTTGATTGTTTAAGTATATTACCTAAAATGGGGGTTAAATGTTATAAGGGTGCAGGGATGATTCACAGAATGCAGGTCAGGGCATGACGTGGGTCCAGGAACTGGAGGATCCTCAGTGCTGTACCTGAGTGGCTTGTCTTCTGGTCAGATCTGCCTCCTCTCTGTCTGTGGACTGGCTGGCCTCCTTCTCTGGCCTCCTGGTTGCCTACAAGGCTAACGTCTCCTGTTTGCAGTTCCAGAATGCCAGCCTAGAGGGTATGATCAGCCTGGATGGGGGTCTCCACACCTACGATGGCTGGATTGGTTCTGGCCGCTCTCCTGAAAGGCCCACAGGGGCCATCACCGGGCCTGCCCCACAGACTAAGCAAAGAAATGGGCAAATGCCGGACAGGCCTTTGGGCCACAGCGCAGGGAAAAAGCACTTGCTGCTGGTGGAGAGTGAGTTTATCCCGTGTGCTGTCTTTCATATCAGAAGGGCTGAGCTTTCCTTTCCATGTCAGCCTCTTCCTTGCAATCCACCCTGTGGACAGCTCCCTCTCCAGGCCTAGAGGTGGCTGCTTTATGGAAAAGGCAAAATTCACTTTTTGACAGAACTGCCTCCTAGTGCTTGAAAATGTCCAGTTTCCTCCATGTGTCAAAAAGCCACTCCTTGGAACCTGCGAGGGAAAGCTCTCTGCCAGGGGATCAGAGGTGAGACCAGCAGGTGACAGGGCCCCTCGGTCTCTAGTCACACGTAGAACGCTGAGATGTGTATTCTTTGCCTCTTCTTACTTCCATGTTTGTCATTTGATAGATTCTCAACTCCTGAAGAAACCAAGTCAGAAAGACGTGGCCCAACTTCACATGACATTTTGGCTGGCTGGGGTGGGGCGGGGCTGTCACTGTCCCATGTGGATGGTTTCTGGTGTGAAAGAAAAATTTGAGGGGTTGTCTCTGTCTCCAGATTCAGGCCCCCTAACACTGAACTTAGGGAATAACAGAACAGTGACTTTACTGGGAACTCATTTCACAAGGAAGTTATAAAACTGAGCATTTATGCGTGGCATTTAGAAGCTTAAACTGTCTTTTCTTGGAAACAGCGGAAGCAGGTGGTCAGACCCGCCCCACGTGAGTGAAAGACATGCTCGGTGGAGCTTGTGGCTGGAGCCAGCGTTCGGGGACGGCTCCTAGCCGTGTTGTTTTTTGTTTTTTGTTTTTTTGAAGGTGCATAAAGAAAATACTTTATTCTTAATATAGTGCTGGAATTTAGTAGCTATAAAATACTTTTTATTTTATGCAATTTTTAAAGGTTACTTTCCATTTACAGTTATTACAAAATTATTGATTCTATTCCCCGGGTCGAACAATGCATCCTTGAGCCTATCTTACACCCAGTAGGTTGCACCTCCCACTGCCCTACCCCTATGTGGCCCCTCCCCGCTCCTTTCTCGCCACTGATAACCATGTTCTCTATATATGTGAGTCCGCTTCTTTTTTGTTATATTCACTAGTTTGTTGTCATTCTTTTTTATGACCTCCCCACCTCTGTTCCTTTGCACCCCAGTTGCTACATCCAACTAGTCTCACCTTCTGGCTGTCACTGATAGGATGGCCCTCCTCTGCACTGAGGCATCTTTCTGACCTGGTCCTGGCTCTTTCTCTGCTGTACCAGTCACAGCACAGGGAGGTCACCAAGAAGCACCATCCCCCTCGTGGGGCTAACATTCTATTATTTAGACCGTGTCTACCATTTCATCCAGCACCCCTGGTGATTCTCCTCTTCAAGTGAACTCAGTCTGTGTGTTAAAGATACTTTCCCTCCTAAAACAAAGTTTACTTGGAGAGAAGGTGGATACGATGTTCAGGATTTTTGCTAGAGGTTTAGGAGGGCAGCTGTGACGACGGCTCTTTCTGAGTATGTTTTGGTGCCACCACCATCATCAACAAGACCAGGACAGGTCAGAGGCAGCAACAGCCCGACGCAAGGCGCGCGCTTTCTCCACTAAGTCATTTACCCCTGGTGTCACCATAGCAGAGAGAGATTCTGCCCCATCCTTCCGGGCGGCATGGTAGCGATAAATGGACTATTTCCTGCCATATCGATAAACAAAGGATGTCACAGTCACCAATGATTGAGCCCTCCAGCGTGAGCCCTGAGGAAACCCCGGGCTGAAAAGAATACCTGCCATCTAGCAGCCATCAGACTGCAGCCACTCCCTGCGGTGAGCCCTGAGGAAACTGTTTGTGAAAATAGGATACTGGCCCCAGAAAGCTGAGGTGCATATCAAAGGAATGACTTCAGTGAGCCCAGACTCTTGCCTCTTCCCATACGTAGAAAAGTGCTGAATTCCTTAATTTGAGATACCTGGTTTTCTTTATTTAACAATAATCTTTTGATGTTCCCAGTTACCTATCCTTTGTTGCAAAACTCTATTATCCCGGCTCCTCCCCTCGCCTCCTTGGAGCAGTTTCTGCATTATCTGTCTCCCCGCTGCAGTCCTCATTTTGCCCCAAGTAAAACTTAACTCGCGACTCTCACGTTGTGCATATTTTTTTAAAAGTCAAAAGTAGCCTAAGAGGGAAGCATGAAGGTGGGATTTAAGACTATGCCACCCAGCCCAAACTGTTTTCATCATAGTCCATTTCATGTCAGGCAGCAACGGAGGTGGCAAAAACAACAGGCGTTTCTAATACTCCTTTATTATTGTAGAAATCACCCGAGGCTGACCCCATGCTAACTACTGAGGTTCACAGTCCTAGGAACAGCAAAGGAGGAAAACAGACATCTGCACAGAGCCTCAGTGGCCCCATCCACATAATAAGGATCAGGTAAACCCTTCCCTCCCCCCTCCTTAGTACTGCAAGGCAACAAGCATTTATGTGCCTAGAACTGGGCTAGGAATTTTATGTGTATTATTGAATTCCTTCATGCCTTTCTTGTGAAATGGATTTTATGATTGCCACTGTAGCGCTGTGACCTCGAGGCTCACACCTCTGAAGAAGCGGCCAGGATTTTCTGGCACCAAAGACCGCCCTGGGCTGTTTCCTCAAGATACCCAGCTGATCCTCAGAGGTGTGAACTCCCTTCACTAAGGTTTGATAAGGGGCCCTGGGAAGGATGGGGAAGCCTCAGTCAACACTGTCGAAGGAGTAAGGTTTGTATTTGCATCCTTCTAACAATCTCTTCCCCACACTTCACGCCAGCCAGCGACCAGTGTCTTTCCCAGGCTTTCTGCCCCTCCTCTCAGCCCAGAACTACTGTCAGCTAATCCCTGGAAGCTGCAAAGGCTAACGGTGGGATCTTTTCAGGAGGACAAAGAACAAAAAGCCCCAGATCTCAAATGAACTTCTCCTTGAGGAATTTCAGTCTCCAAGACAGGCGATGTCTACACACCCCTGAAATCACGCTCTCAGCCCCTCTCCTTCTCCAAAAGCCAACAGAGGAGCCACCTAGAGAGCCGCATATACAGCGCTGCACTTCCGCACTTGAGCAACCCTGGTTCTCTGCTGAAGTCTGAGACTTTTAGCTCAGCTTTTCCCCCACAGAGGCTGTTCACTGCACAGAACTAGGTTCTTCAGTTTTACTTGCTCAAGGCAACTGGGCTGTGTCTGCCTTCACAACCCATCAGTTCACTGCAGCCATTAGAAACCAGGCTGGGTGAGTAGTGAGATACCAGAGGCACGCCTTCCAGATCAGGAACAAAACAAGTGTCCTGGGTACCACTACGTCATTTAACATTGTTCCAAAAGTGTTAGTCAATACAATTAGACAAAAGCATGAAGAAATATAAATATTTTAAAAGAGGGGGAAATTGTCGTTATTATTTATTTATAGATAATCTGATCACACAGTTGAAAAGCTGAATAAAATGAAATCATTGGAAATATTGAGTTCAATAAGGAGGTCAGATTTTTTTTCAGAAAAGCAAAATCAATGTCCTTAGAGTCAGTTAGAAATACAATGTAATGACCCCATTCACAAAAGCAGCCATGCTATAAAATAAGATAAAATGAAATAAATACCTAGAATAAACTTTTAAAATATATACATGATAGATGAAGAGAGCAATGAAACCCAACCAAGAGTCATAAAAGACCTGAATAAATGGTGAGATATCTTGTTCTCAGATGAGCAACTTAATTTCTTTGATTTCTAAATATTGGAGGATTTTCCAAATATTGTTCTGATATTGATTTTCTATTTTAATTGCATTGTAGTCAGTTCTGTTAAACTTATTAAGGTTTAATTTACAGCCCAGAAAGGGGTCTATGTGAATGTTCCATGTGCGTTGGAAAATTATGTGCATACTGCTCTAAATGGAATATTCTATAAATGTTAATTAAATAAAATTGTTCTAGTTGTCCATATCTTTGTTGATTTTCTGTCTACTTGTTCTATCAGTTATTGAGAGAGGAATATTGAAATCTCCATTGATAGTTGTGGATTTGTCTGTTTCTCCTTTCAACTCTATCACATTTTGTCTTATGTATTTTGAAGCTTCACTGTTTGGCGCCTTCATCAAAAACATGGAACAATCCTGAATATGTATGTACCTAACAACAAAGCTTCAACATATGTACCTTTTTTTTTTTTTTTTTTTGTTTTGGCGGTACGCGGGCCTCTCACTGTTGTGGCCTCTCCCGCTGCGGAGCACAGGCTCCAGACGCGCAGGCTCAGCGGCCATGGCTCACGGGCCCAGCCGCTCCGCGGCATGTGGGATCTTCCCGGACCAGGGCACGAACCCACATCCCCTGCATCGGCAGGCGGACTCTCAACCACTGCGCCACCAGGGAAGCCCCATATGTACCTTCTTGGTGAATTGACCTGTTTATCATTAAGTAATGTCCCTGTTTATCTCTAGTAATATTCTTTATATTGAAATCTATTTTGTGATAATTAATATGGCTACTCCAGCTTTCTTTTGATTAGTGTAATGGTGTATCTTTTTTCATCTTTTCACTTTTACCCTACCTATGTCTTTATATATAAGGCAATTTCCCTTAAGCAGTATATATTTGGGCCTTACTTTTCAGATCAATCTCTTTTAATTAGTGTTTAGACTGTTTACAATTAATGTGATTCTTGATAGAATTGAATTTAAATTTATCATCTTGCTACTTGTTTTTTTATCTGCCCCTCTGTTCTTTGTTTTTTTATTTCTGTTTTTCTGACTTCTTTTACATAAAAAGAGAAAAACCACGTGTAAAAGAAACCATGATCCTCCATACAATGGAATGCCCAGCCATTAAAAATATTGCTGTGGATCTACATTTACCAAAACGAAAAGATTCCCCTATTGTTAGATAGATTGCATTGGGTGCCTTTACAGTAAGAGCATTCATTTATTTTCTATGTAGAACTTATGTCCACTTGAAATTATATATTTTTATTTGTTTATTAGCTGTTGCCCTCACTACATAAATCAGGGAATTTAAGTTTATTGCGATACGCAGATTCTTGAACATCGCAGGAATTTTTAAATGTCTGTTGAATGAACAAATGCGTACATGAATCTCACTTCTGTATAGTCTGTACCTTTATTTGTATATGTGTATGTAATATAGGGGGACTTCTGGAAGGAGAGTTCACCCAAAGGCTGGCAGTAGTTGACTCTGTGTAACAAATACTCTCCCACCCTCCTCCCAAACTCCTTACCCCCTCACTACATATCCATAAATGCACAAATAACATATGAAAACATTCTCAATGTATGAACTTCCAGCAAAATGGAAAAAACTATAGAGGCAAAAAGCAGATGTCCCCTTTCTTTCTCTCCTTCTCTCACCCCACTGAATCCTGCCTTCCTTCCCAGAGAGAAACATTGTCACCAGTATTGTGTGCATCCTTCTAGACTTGTAAAAACATATACACACATAGAGACAGGTACAGTTTTATCTGTGTGTATACTCTAAACAAAATGGGACGACTCTGTATATACTGTTCTGCGACTTGCTTTTTTTATTTAACAATATATACGTTGGATGTTTGTCAGATCGGTTCATATGATTCTTTCCTGTTCTTTTTAGAGAGGTGGACACCTGGCATGTCTCCTCAGAGAGCACTGTCTCTCTGTCCAAAAATGAGGGCCGACGGAACATGTCTCCGTCACGCTCTTCTAGAGCACAGTGTGTCTATCTGAGGTGCTGTGTGTCTGCCATGGGGCGTTTCTCCTCTTCCAGCGCTGACTCTCCATTGCAGGAGGGGGGCTGACCCTCTGGCATTTTGCCTTATAGAGAGCTGTCTCCCTGTCTGAAAAAGAGAGGTGGGCATCTGTCTTTTCTTCTCAGAACCCTTTCTCTCTGTCTGAAAACGAAGGGCACCATTCGGGATTTCTCCTCATAAAGCGCTGGCTCTCTTTCTGAGGGAGAGTGCTGGCAATCTGGCATTTCTCCTCAGAGTGCGGTCTCCCTGTCTGAGGTGGAGAACCTCCATCCGTCGGGCATTTCTTGTCAGAGAGCTGTATCTCTCTGCCTGGAGAAGTGAGCTGGTCATCCCAAAGAAGACGGCTGGCTCGCCAGCCTTTCTCCTCCTAGAGCCTAGAGTGCAGTCTCTGACTGAAGGGGAGCTCCGACCCCCTGCCTTTCTCCTCAGAGGGCTCTGTTTCTCTGCATGAGGTGGAGGGCGAACCCTCTGGCATTTCTTCTCAGAGGGCTTTCTCTCTATCTGAAAAAGGTCGGCCACTCAACGTTTGTCTTCACTGAGCACTGTCTCTGTGTGTAAAGGTGGGCTTTCCCTCCAGAGTGTTTCCCCCTAGAGCTCAGATCCTCGTCTGAGGTGGAGGGCGTGACAGCCGGCGTCTCTCCTCCTGCAGCTCTGTCTTCCTCTCTTAAAAAGTCCGCCGGGGGCTTCCCTGGTGGCGCAGTGGTTGAGAGTCCGCCTGCCAATGTAGGGGACACGGGTTCGTGCCCCGGTCTGGGAAGATCCCACATGCCATGGAGCGGCTGGGCGTGTGAGCCATGGCCACTGAGCCTGCGTGTCTGGAGCCTTTGCTCCGCAACGGGAGAGGCCACAACAGTGAGAGGCCCGCGTACCCAAAAAAAAAAAAAAAAAAAAAAAAGTCCGCTGGCCGTCATCCTGGCTTTCTCCTCACAGGCCGCTGTCTCTGAGAAGGAGGTCCTATCCTGGGGCCGTTCTCCCCCTAGAGCGCTCTTCCTCCGTCTGATGTAAAGGGCTGGCGGTAGCGTGATCGCTAGGCCGGTCCTGCCACACACCAGCCGCCACACTCATGCTTCATCCTCTGAGGGTGCGCCTGAGTCCTCGGCGAGGCTGTAACGGTCCTGTGTGGGACGGTGCAAGCAGACCCTTCAGGATGTTGCTACAATGCAGTTGCCTAGGAGTGCCTTTTCCTCACATTTAACCACCCTGGAGCTGCATATGTGTTTTAGGAGCTGTCTTGTCAGTAGCCAGTTCCTCTCCTTCTGAAACAGGCAACGCATCCTTCTCCTTGGCTGGGGCTTGATGCAGGTGGTGGAGAGCTCAGGGTCCACGTGGGAGGATCCTGTTGGCGGCAATGTTGGCCAGAGGCATGAATGGCTGCTTCAGTAGACAGCGGACTTCAGGAGGCCTGAATGCTTGTCTGTTTTGACTTCATGACGCCCTTTAAACTTAAGGCCTTTCTCTTGCCAGTGTTTCCTGTTACAGCCTCCAACAGGCTCTGATGTCACTTCTACTCTTAGCACTTCATGCCAGTTCTTCTCTCCGTTACAAGGATTGAGTCTCTGATTTCCAGGGTTGCCTTCTTATTGAACCGGAGGAGGAATGGTTATAATCCTGTGTGCTCAGAATGTAGGGCGTTACAAGGATGTGGATGAATCCATGGAGAAGACAGGCAAGGGAACTGAGGCTCCTTCTAGCGTCTGTTATGCATCAGGTGCCGTGCTAAGTGCTTTACATCATGGTATTTGATTCTTCCAAATATCCTCTTAAATATAATGTTATAATTTCCATTCTCCATGGGAGCAAACTGAGATTTTTTGAAGTTGGGTAACTTCCTCTGGGTTGCACAGCTAGCATGTGCTACAGCAAGGATTTACACCAATGTCTGCCTGGAGGCAAAACTTCTCTTCCCCAGGCAGGCCCTTGGGATGGGGATGGCAAACCCGAGGATCTGATTTTTGGACCACGTTTTATTCAAATGTGAACTACTGGCACCCTGACCACACCAATTACCCCGCCTCCGCCAGAGCGTGCGGGCACGGGCCGGAGGCTGGTGTCGGAGTCAAAAGAAGCTACAGCCCCTCTCTACGTCACCCTGGAAGACAGGGCCCAGGACCTTGGCATACTTACTCGCTTGTCCACGACAGGGGTCGTGGACCTGTCCTTCAGTCTTCCTGGTTTTTCGTCACAGTCCCAATTCAGGAGATGGACATGAAGGAAATCAGGAATTAGTTCAACGAAATATCATGCAGCTTCTTCAACTCAGTACTCAGGGAGTAACGTTATCGCTCACGAAGAGTGCCACCATTATTATTTGGTTGCCTTTAAAGCCTCATGAGACAGCCTTGCAGCAAAAGAAGAGCTCTTACTTTTCAAATAGGGTTGAATTTTTCTTAAGAAAGAGAACATTGTCCCACGTCTCCCAGCATTGCCTTCTCCTCTGTTCCGGGATATATAAAAAATAAATGTGGTCTGTTTACCCCTCCCTATAGATCAGGAAATACCAAACCTTGAGGTTTTAGAGCAATGGCTAACCCTGCCTTTGGGTCCGCGCCACGTCAGGATATGATTTGCCCTGCTCACGGTACCTTAACGTTGGTTTGCTCCTATCAAACCCACGCCTTCTTTTTGAGTCAATTACTCGAAGATCGAGATAGAGAGAATGAATGGAAATTGTGGAAACTGAAGTTCAAAGGCTAGATTTTCAGCCATTGTTTGTCCCTCATACTTGACCCTTTATTCTAACAAGTTATTCTTTCTGAACCTGAACTTGGGCTGAGGCAGTAGGATAATTGTTGGCTGACTAGGAAACAATAGCCCCGAACATGCTAGCCTCCCCGCCTTCCCTAGCACTGTTTACTTTGCCTGGAATGTGCTTCCTTCCATGTCTGCATATTCAAAAGCTGCCCACCCTCTTCAAGGCTCTGGATAAATAACCTCACTTTCATGAACGTTTCCTTGGGTCCTCCAGCTGCCAGTTGTAAGACAGCAGGAGGCTGGCAGAGAGAAAGGATTCTGGGGCCAGACCATCACCACAGTTCACATCCCAGCTTGGCCACTTTCTAGCCACAGGATTTTCGTAAGGTTTCTCACTGTGTCTTGTGTCATATGTAAAATGGGGATAATAATAGTAACGACCTCAAAAACTACTAGGCGCGTTCAATAAGCTATTACACATTAAGTGCTTAAAAGTGCCTGGCGCGTAGTAAGGATTACAGAAGTGTTTGTTAAATAAATAGTAGTTCCTCTTCAGAGCTATTAACAACATTTCAATATCTTCTATAGTACGTACCATTTCTACTTTCTATTATACACATTTTCTTCTCTCTTTTCCTAGACTGAAAGTTCCTGGCAGGAAAGCAGTGCCTGTTTCTGCCTGCTAGCCCTCATGCTACCTGTAGATAGCAGGCACTGAGTAAATATCTAGTGAATGCTTTCCAAGGTGATTGCTGTGGCTTCATCCCCTATTGCAAATGTTAAAACCTATACCTCACAAAAAGCGTCATTAGCGTTATCTTTCCTATCCATAAAGAGTTTGGGTTGTTTTTTTCAATTATCCTCTTGGTTAGCGTTCTAGAAAATGCGCTTCCTCTCAGAGAAAACACGTTGGAATGTACATCCTGCCAAGCAAGCATCCATTCATCCCATGGTCACTGGAAGCTTGGCGTTGCAGTGAGGAAGTGTATGAAGGCCGGCTTCCCTGGAGGCCTGCTTCCTGCAGGAACCTTTGTCAGCTCACTCAGGGAGAGTCTATCTGCTTGTGGGGGCCTGGTTCATTCGTACCCAACTTCTAAGACGCCTAACAGACCAAAATGGCAATTCATCAATTTTCACTGAGAAACAGAGCTCACCAGGAGGTCCTTCAAAGCTCCTGTTAGCAGATTAGCATGTTCTCTTTTTAACATGGAAGTTTATTTGAGACGCCAAATCAAAATCAGAATGCTGCCCAGCGGATAGAGCCAAGTAAAGAAGCGAGACATTCATGTCATGACTGCTCGATAGGTTTGATTTACACTGGGGGGACGCAGACCAGAGGGACAGGGGACTCCCCTCTCAGCAGCATTGGAAGGCATTCTAACAAATTCCCACAGTTCTCCGCCGCTTACCCAGTATTCCTGGCCAGTCATTAAAGCTTCTGTAATGGCATTATTTCCTCCTAATGGATATGTTTCAGTGTCCAGGATTACGGCTTATCTTTCATTTTGCATTCTAAATGAAGGTCTCCCTTTGGGGGAGGGACTCTTAAGCCCTTGGTTTAATATTTTGTAAATGCTCTAGCTTCATCAGCAACATACTTGTGTCAGTCTTTGGTGTGTAATTTTTTAGAGGGAAGGAGGCATATATCATCCAGTTTTACCTGGATTCTTTTTCGTCTCAAGTCCAGATGGTGACACAGTCTAAACTTCCCATATTCCGGAGGCACCCTGTTTGGATCTCACAGCTTCAAAAACCCCTGAATGTAGCTGGCACCTTAATATCGCTGGGAGGCAAGTGCTTTGCATTCAACTAGCAATTTTCATCTATTGAATGTGGTTCAAATTTAAAACATCGGTAGGCTCTGCAGCTGAAGAGGTCATTTCTATAGCTTGGGCGCGTGCAACTGCAATTTCCCCAATAAGTGAGAGACATTCTGCCGTTAGTATACAGCAGTGTTCGGGTTTTGCTTGTTTTGTTTCAAATATACCTGAAGTCCTTGGGCGGTAGTGGAATTGAGAGATGGTGCCTTGAGTCTGGAGTTTGCTGATAGACTACACCTTCTGGGGCAGAACCACACTTAAGATTCCTAAAGGTCTCAGGAAACAGAACGACACCGTCACAAAAGCCCCTCTGCCCTCAGCTAATCCAGTAAGTTCTACCCATTCTGTTCTCACCACACCCTCACCTGTGCCATGTCATCCCCTGAGAGCAAGTCCTGGGTTCTTTTAGAGAACTGGGCTCAACATAAAGCTTTTATTTGAAAGGCAAAAAGAAAGCTTCTGTTTCAAAAGAGAAGATTCCAAACGTGTTGGTGGTTGATTCCAAATGTGTTGGTGGTTGATTCCAGTTGTATTAAAAATTCTGGACGCAGGCTTTGCTTTGGGCTTCAGTAAACACGCAAAGAGTCATGGGTGAGAATGGGAACTAGCGTTAAACACGATTTTGAAATCCCCTCATTTTGCGGAGAAGGAAAATGAGTCCCAGAGCCTTGGAGGTACCTTCAAGGTTACAAGCTCCTTAGTAACAGAGACAGGACTTGCTCTTGGGATTGTGTCTTGAGAGCCCCTCTTCTCTCAACTAGATCTCGCCTAATGGAAATGCTTGATAATTGTAGTTCACATTAAGCCACTAACTTCTCGAGCACATGGTAGCATATTTTCCCACTCCTGTTAGAAAATGTATAGGATGGACTCTTTGTAGAAATTTTGGTTTAATCATATCAAAGGTATTTCTTGAGAGATTACTGCAGGCCATGTTCCATATGCCAGTGTGCTCAGCACCAGGGTGAAAACTGTGAGCAAAAGAAACACTGATCTGTCTTCATGGGGCTTCAGCAATGGAGAACACAGACCAGTGAACAGGCAGGGGTAGTGGTTAGGAAGGGAGTCCCCTTTGATCTGAAAGAAATGAAAGCACTATCTCGAAAAGCTATCTGTAACCCCATGTCCATTTCAGCACCACTCACAAAAGCCAAGGTATGGAAACAAGCTAAGTGCCCACTGATGGATGAATGGATAATGAAGATGTAGTACATGCATACGGTGGAATACTACTCAGCCATAAAAGAAGGAAGTCCTGCCGTTTGTGACAACTTGGTTAGGTCTTCAGAGTATTCTGCTAAGTGAAATAAGTCAGACAGAGAAAGACAAATACTGTGTGATATCACTTATAGATGTAATCTAGACACACCAAACTCACAGATACAGAAGATGGTGGTTGCCAGAGGTGGGGAGTAGGGATCGGGCAAAATAGGTGAAAGGGGTCAAGAGTACAGGAATAAAGACACAGACCTACTAAAGAATGGACTTGAGGATATGGGGAGGGGGAAGGGTACGCTGTGACAGAGCGAGAGAGAGGCATGGACATTTATACACTACCCAACGTAAAATAGATAGCTAGTAGGAAGCAGCTGCATAGCACAGGGAGATCAGCTCGGTGCTTTGTGACCACCTGGAGGGGTGGGATAGGGAGGGTGGGAGGGAGACGCAAGAGGGAGGAGATATGGGGATATACGTATACTATAACTGATTCACTTTGTTATAAAGCAGAAACTAACACACCATTGTAAAGCAATTATACTCCAATAAAGATGTAAAAAAAAAAAAGTACAAACGGCCACTTATAAGACACATAAGTCCTGGAGATGTAATGTACAGCGTGGTAGCTATGGTTAGCAATACTGTATTGCAAATTTGAAAGTTGATAAGAAATTAGATCTTAAAGTTCTCACCACAAGAAAAAAATCTGTAACTGTGTATGATGATGAACGTCAATTAAACTTATTTTGGCGATCATTTCGTAATTTATACATATATCAAATCACTATGCTGTACACCTGAAACTAATGCAAGGTTTTATGTCGATTATATTTCAATTTAAAAAAAAAACTCTCAAAAAAAAAAAGAAAGAAAGAAAAGGAAGGGAGTCCCAAGATGCGAGGTGGGGAAAGTCAGAGAAATCGTTTTGGAGAAACTGTTGTCGAAATCAAAACGTGCAGATCAGCAGGAAGGATTCAGATGGGGAGGTGAGGGGGGAAGAACACTCGGCTCACACTTGCTGTCGTGAGGCGTCGTGTGTCTGTGGGTCAGCCGCGCTGGGCCCCTGGCTCGGAACGCCCTCCGTGCCCTGCTCTACCCACACCCTCATCCCCTCTGCCCGTTCAACTCTTAGTCACGCTTTCATTCTGGGGCCAAGTGTCACCCCCCTCGGAAGCTCCTACACCCAGAGCAGGTAAAAGGTCTTTGCTCTGTGTTCCTATAATGTTTTGTTTATCCTTTATTTTAGCAATCGTCATATGTTGCAGAGACAGCCTTCTCTAGCTGTCTTCCCCACTAGATTGCAAACTCAGAAACCAGGGACTTTGTCCAACTCATGCACTCTATACACAGTGCCTGGTAAAGGGCAGGTATTAAATAAGCATTAATACGCGATAAAATAAGTGAGTAGCATAAAAGTAAGCCTATAGCTCTCCTAATGCTGACTCAAAAGCATGCAAACCGTATACTGTCCTTCAGGTTACTTTTGACGCCTCTCATTTCTAAAAGTCAACGTTCATAAAAACCTGAGGTTTGCCTATAAAGAGGATGAAATGCAAACCTAGTCAGGAGGGCAAGAGTCACCACCAGTGGGGCATGTGCCTGCCACACAGAGGTGCTCTGGCCGTGCCTCTCTTCACTTCCAAACTGGTGAAGGATGGCAGTTACAGGCTTCCCCTCAGCGTGTCCCAAAGCCCACGGTCCTCCCTGTGGAGAAGCCCAACTGCCCCAAGCTGTGTCTTGCGGGGTTGGACAGTGGGAATTAACTTCCCTTGCCCTTTCTGGTGGTTCCTCTTGGGCAGCACGAGAAAAAAATCCCAGGTGGAGACATTTTAGCAATGGTCGTCTATTCAACAAAACAAATTAATTTACAGAAATCTTTATTAAAGTGGCCGCTGTATGCTTGGAAAATCAACCAAGATGCTTATAAAAAAAGCTTTTCTATGAGCCCTAAAGTACGCTTTCTGACTCTGTCTGCCTGCTCCTACCTCATTAAAATTCCAGATGTCAGAAGGAGGCTATGCTCCATTCCGTGATTTAAGGCCCGCTTTGTTAGTTCAAAGCGACCTGGGCCGCCCTGATGCAGAGTGCCAGGTTCATGTCCTTCGCGGCACTTCATTGAGAAGGATGTCAGGTGGGCCTGCCTCCAGAGCAGAGTGACTTTTCTTAAGACGAGGGGTTTTTTGGAGTAACTGGGCCCCCAAAGTATGTGTGAATCTCCAGAAAATGTGTTTTTTTGTTGTTTTTAACAATAGGCTCTGTAACTATTATCAGATTCTTAAAAAGAATAAAGAGAAGACATTAATAATGCAAAACCCCTCCCCAGACCACCAGCTGACTCGCTGTTCTCTGTACAGTCCAAATGTCCCCCTACTTTTCCAAACACAGGACACTAGACCACTCCTTCTTGCCCCCTTAGTCACTTGAAGGCTCCCAGCTGCCCAGCCACTCATTGCCAGGCAGGAAAAACTCTCGAAGGTGACATCACCAGGCACCTTCAGATCCACACCTTTCCTCCTCCACCAGGCACATGTTCCAGAATGATTTCCAAGTGATGGCCCCCAAAGGCACTCCCCACTCCAGGATGAGGGGGCTCTTTGGCCAGCTGGTATGCAGCAATTAATTCGGTAAGGCCCCCTCCCCAGGGGAGGAAGCGGGGCTCGGGCTGTGAGGCTGGCCGGGGCCCTAATCGCTGTGCGAGAGACATCAAGCTCTATAAGGGATGTGTAGCTTGTTCTAACCTTTTTCCTGTTTTTGTAAAACTCCAAAACGCATTGATTTTCTTTTATCACTGATGGATATGTTTGCTAATTTGCTAATAATATTGCCTTCCACTGACAGGAAGGAACTTGTATTTGGTTACTTAATTTTCTTTCAGATGCCAGTCCCTTGGGAGGTGGAGGTGTCTTGACAGTGATTAATGGGACATTTTCTTGCTAAAGAGCGGGCTTCTCATTTATGTCTGGGCTTTCTCTTTTGTTTACTCACTGCCCACCTCCTGAGACATTCCTCAGAGACTGAGACCAGCTCAGATGGGTGTTCAGAGACCAGGAAGGCACTTTTCCTCACCTGCTGTGCTGGTCTAAGCCCCATTCTCCACCTAACCGGAAAGGTCTGTGCTTATTTCCAAAGGACGGCTGTGTTGTGACCCATTGAAGGAAAAAGCAGTGAGTGAAAAAAAAAGAGTTCTGCCGTTATTGGATTTAAATTGTGGTTGAGAAGACTGGGACATAGGATGGTGCTGGAAACTGAGATGTGGAAGCATTTAGATTGTGGAGCTGGGGGTCCCTTTCCAGGAATGAGGAGAAGTGGGAATCCCTAGAATGAGAATGATTTCTTCGGAGAGAAGTGAAGGTATTCTACCAGTTAGGACGGGACAAAGGTAAGTTGGGCGAGGCACTTTGTGTAACAGAACAACTTACTAGCTTACTAGATTGCAACTTACTAGCTTTGTGACCTCCGGGAATAACTTCCTTAAGTTTCATTTTGTCATCTATCCTGTAGGAATAGTAATGTATCAGGATGGTTTTACTTGCAGAAAACTGAAAACCCAATTCAAAATGGCTTAAATACTAGAGGAAATAATTTAGCTCATGGCTCATGAAAAGTCCATCAGTGGCCAAAGCTTCAGGCATGGTTTGATCAAGGGCTTGAACAAACAAAAACCATGCATCTAGGAAAACATAGTTCAAATACTGTATATATGATAATGAAAGTTAATAATGCTCATTATTTAATAAAGTTTGTAAAGTGAAAATAATAAAAAAATTTTGTAAAATGATAAAAAAATTTGTAAAAATTTGTTAAATTAAATTTAAATCATAAAAAATTTGTAAAAGTTTGTAAAAAAAAAAATGATAATAAGACTCCATCTTGGCTGAAAGATGCACACGCCACCAGGAAGGACCCTGAGTCAGACTATGGGCCAAGCAAGACGATTGGCTGGAGACAACCTGGAAACTAACCCCATTACCTTAAAACCTAAGACTTCGAGCCACGTAGCAGAGCAATTCTCCTGGGTTCCCTTACCCTGCTGCTCTCTGCCTGAGTGCCCCTTCCCAATAAAATCTCTTGCTCTGTCAGTACGTGTGTCTCCTCCGACAATTCATTTCTGAGTGTTAGACAAGAGGCCACTCTTGGGCCCTGGAAGGGGTCCCCCTTCCTGCAACGTGCTGGTGATGTTGATGAAAAGTAGCATCATGGATGAAGGATTAAAGGGAAGATTAGGTAACTTAGCATATATGAGCGTTCCCAGCACCACCCCTAGCACATAGAAGATGCTCAAACATTAGTCAAATCCGAATTTGTGGTGAAATGTCCTAAATTAGCTTTCTATCGCTCTATAACAATTTATCACAAACTTAGCAGCTTAAAATAATGCCCATTTATTAGCTCACAGTCTTCTAGGTCGGAAGTCTGGGTATGGTGTGCCTGGGGTCTCTGCTCAGGGTCTCACAAGACCGAAATCAAAGTATAGGCTATGCTGCATTCTTATCTGGGGCTCAGGGTCCTTTTCGAAGCTCATGCAGGTTATCAACAGAATTCAACTTCTGGAGGTTATCGGACTGAGGTTTCTCTTTCCTTGTTGGCTGTCAGCAGGGTGCCCCTCTGGGCTCCTGACAGGCTACTTTCATCCTACTTCAAAGCCAGCAGCGGAAAAAACTCCCTGGGTCTCTCCACCCAGATTTAATGGGCTCACGTGATTACATCAGGCCCACCCAGATAATTTCCCTTTTGATGAAATCAAAGCCATCCAATTAGCAACCTTAATTACATCTGCAAAATCTCTTTTGTCACGTAACATAAAATCATCAACCACATGAGAGTGTTACTCCCTCATACTCTGAGGATCTGTCCACACTGAAGGTACCAGGGGGTGACAATCTTGGGGGCCATTTTAGAACTCTGCCTATTACATGCTATTAGAATAAAAGCCCAGTTATGGTAACATGTTTTGGTCACAGTGCATGGCATAATAGGGGCACGGTAAATATTTGTTGAGTGAATGAATGGACATGGTACCCAAGGCCCTTCAGGATCTGGCCCATTCTTATCTTCTGCCAGCTGATGCCCAACACACGCACACACACACACACACACACACACACACACACACACAGACACACATCCACACTTCTAGGCCAACCCTGCAGACTCAGCTTCCCTAGCCTTTTTGCTCCTCCAAGCCAGGGTCAGGTAGCCTGTGCCAAAAACTAGCAAGTACCCTTATCATAGCATTTACTATAGGGCGGTATGATAGCCCATCCAGACACTGAGAACAGGGAAAGCAGGCTGGTTTGTAATGTGATGGACCATGAATTTTGACACATATTTTTCCAAAGACTCAGACCTTCTGACACCAAGTGCACCATTCAGCCTAGAACCCCTTAACACCATGCCAGTGACTTGACTGTAGACCCCGCTTGGCTTTAGAATTCTGCCTTCATTTACTTTCTCACCAAGTGAGAAGAGCTTAAGCAAAAGCACACAGTAAACTGCAAAAATACCACGTACCTGATAAACGAAGGATGCCATGTTATGGCTGCACATGAGGCAACGGCATGGCAAGAGCGTTTTGCTTTTCAACCAGGTTTTAAATGTCCTACATGAACATTCACCTTCCCCTTTGCTACACCACCTGCAATTCTCCCTGCAACACAGGTAGTGATGGGGGAGTAATGAAGAAAAGTGCACACCTTATGAATTTTCCTTCCAGTTTAAAAGTCCATTTCCATTTCATAGAGAAATGTACTACTGGGAAACAATAGGTCATTAGTGTCAAGAGTCAGGGAGGTAGGATGAGATTGGTGTGGTGGAGACTTAGCAGGAAATCCTGAACGGGACTCTCTGTTTTAGTTGTTTTATGAATTTGGATAAGTTCCTCCTCAATCTTAGACACTCTGCTAGGCTCTAAGGATAAAAAAAAAAAAAAGAAGAAATTGTTCCTGCCTTTGTGGAGCTACCAGTCTGTGGGTAGTGATAGAAATGGCGGAAGAAAAATGACATCTGTCTTGGCACGTATTAGAACAGAGGTGGTACAGTACAGAGGAAGGAGCCGGTGGCGGCAGCTGACTCTCATTTTAGTCTGAGTGGGTGTTTCCCAGGAGGAGGAGGAGGAGAAAGGGAGTCCAGGCAGTGGGAACAGTTTTGAGCAAAGGTGCAGAGGCCCAGAGTGGAAAGGGAGGGGGGAAGGGCTGGCATTGGTTGAGGGCCCACAGCCAAAGGCTCTTCACAGACCTGGGTGCTGCTCAAAGCTGGGCAGAGATCCGAGGAGGGCAGTGCACGAGGGCAACAGAACCATGGAAGCAGTGGCTCAACCTGTACCATTGGTTCGGCGAAACGCAGGTGCGGAAGTGGAGCAGCTTGCTGAGGAACGCCATGGGCATCGCCGGGGCAACAGCACCAGAGAGCTTTTCAGCTACCCCGCTTTGCTTACCTCCCCACAGTCTCAGCTTCCTTAGCAAGCTCTCTCCCTATTGAGACAAGCCGCCTCCACGTGAGTAGAGTGAAAGGCCCTGGTCTTACGCCAGCAAGGCGTCACCAGGAACGACAGGAACCTTGAGGGTGGCTTTGAGTACTTAGTAAATGGCTGGAGAACTGATTGGCCCCAGCACCTCCACCCAAAGGAACGACCTGGAGCACGAAGTCCCAGGCGTGGTCACAACCTGGCCTCCAGGGTTGGGGAAATATACTCCACGTCTTGACGGATGGAGCTGTTCGGTCCACACTGGGGATACAGGGATGCATAGAGAATTGGAATCAGTTTTGCGGTCAGTGAACCACAGTCCACTCTCTGGCCACAGACGCTCACACGCAGTAATGCTCACCACCCTCCTCCAAGACCTGCAAAAGGCGACTAACAACAGGTCCCAAGGTGCTTCCTCTTGATCCAAAGGCTTATGAGCTAAAAATAGAAGTAATCTTCCTCCCACACACTGAACATACAGTAAGGAAACAAGCACAGGGTAACTACAATGAACTCTGCCATCTGAAGAGGGGAAAGATGGGAAGTCACAGGCCTTTGACGATTCTGAAGTCTCGCAGTACACATGCTACCCCTTTCTCACACGCTGGTCATGGTCACGGTCATGGTCATGGTCATGGTCACGGTCATGGAGCTGGCTCTCCCCTCCATTGTTCTCCTTGGCTTTTGGCTCCTCCCACTGGGACATCTTCCTTTCCCATCACCCTCCTTCACCACTTCTGATGAGGGCACAGGAAAATGTGTGACACTCTCAGCCTTTTTCCTGCTATAAAGCCCTGGGGACCCAGAGGCCTTTTACAATTTTGAGTAACTTTAATTTAGAATCTTTTAGTTCAGCCTGAGGCCAGTTTCGCCTCACACTTCCTTTAAAAATGTTCCTGGGGTTACTTTGGATCTGATTTAAATCCACTCTATTTCACCAATTCTTCTTGAGACATGCCAGACTCTGTAGACTTTTTCTCAGCTACTTCTGGTACTCATGCTGCTATGGGACAGAATCTCTAAAGTTCCTAGAAGCCCTCTTGTCCAGCTGAGAGGGTATACTAGGCACTGCTTTAATTCTTTCAAAGGTCTTATAACCACAGGTTTGACTTGTGTTTTACTCTAAGCTTCTATCTTTTTGGCAGTGCCTTGAGTTTGATCTGTTACTGGCTTGATTCACTGGAGATAAGAAAGTTTTCTTTTCCATTCTGGCTTGTTCCACACCCTCTATATTCCCTTTCAATTCAGCTTGCAAACTAGCCAGTTCTTTCTTTAGTAGTAGACATTTGCAAGTTCTCCCTGGAAATCGCATTGCTCAAATCTAAAAGTTCACAAGCTACATTTTCTGTCTTCCAACCTACTACCGGCAATGGTTTTACCAATTGTTTTGCACTATTTAAAATGGAGCGACTTCCCTGGTGGCACAGTGATTAAGAATCTGCCTGCCAATGCAGGGGACACGGGTTGGAGCCCTGGTCCAGGAAGATCCCACAGGCCACGGAGCAACTAAGCCCGCGCGCCACAACTACTGAAGCCCACGTGCATAGAGCCCGTGCTCCGCAACAGGAGAAACCACCGCAAGGAGAAGCCTGTGCACCGCGACGAAGAGTAGCCCCTGCTCGCCACAACTAGAGAAAGCCCGCGCGCAGCAACGAAGACCCAATGCAGCCAAAAATAACTAAATAAATTAATTGAAAAACCTTGAGGTATAATTAACATAGAACATTATATTAAAAAAATAAAATAAAATGGATCATCGTTTTTCTAGATGTCTCCAGTTTTCGGGCCTCTGCTTGTTGTCTGGTCGAGAGAGTAAACGGAAGTGCACAGGGCCTCTAAAGGCCTAGGCTTGAAACAGGCATTCTGCCACTTCTGCTGCATCCTGCGGGACAGAGCAAATCACAGGCCGACGTCTTCAGAGCGAAACTATGAAGTGACAAGGCAAAAGGGCACAAATACAGAGAACCATTAACTGGGGACTTCAGTGCAGTCAATCAACCCCAGAGAGACCAATAATCTATTTTACTAAAGTCAGTGTTCTTTGTTACAACACCGTTGTTTGTAACCTGATACTCCTCTGGTGTGCCCAGCAATGTGCCTGTGACCTTGCTCCTATTTCCAAATTAAAAGGAGGAAGCATTGTCCCCAGGCAAACACAGCCCACCTCTGACAAGCCTCTCTGTGCTGCTCGAGTTTTTCTCCATATCGGACCTGGCCTTTGGTGGAGAAAAGGATCCTGGCGAACATGATTGCCACCTTATACACACTACGATGTGTGTAAAGTGAACAGCCTTCTGCCGTAGGGAAGTCTGACCCTTCAGAGATTCCAAAATAAAAATAAACAAAAGCCATTGGAGTCCCTATTGATAAGGCCATTTTTAAAAAAGCAATAATTTGTCTCCAGAAGACACTCGACTGGTTTTCCACTCAAAGCCAAGTGAGTGCCCTAACTTGCCTTTAACGGAAAAAATTTTAAAAACTGAGTATTTTTAGAAAAATTTTACTGAGGCCCTCTGTTATGGGCTGAACTGTGCCCCCCACCACCTCCCCAAATTCACACACTGAAGTCCTAACCCCCAGTACCTCTGAATGTGACTTTATTTGGAGATATGGTCTTTAAAAAGATAATTAAGTTAAAAGGAAGTCATTAGTGTGGGCCCTAATCCAATATGACTAGTATCCTTATGAGAAGAGGAAATTAGGACACAGACATGTACGGAGGAAGGGCCACGTGAAGACACAGGGAGACGGTGGCCGCCTATAAGTCAAGGAGAGAAGCTTCAGGAGAAACCAATCCTGCTGCCACCTTGATCTCAGACTTCTAGCCATCAGAACTGTCAGGACATGAACTTCTTTTATTTAAATCACCCAGTCTGTGGTACTTTATTAGAGCAGCCCTAGCAAATTCATATGCTTTCTAAGATGTTGATGACTCTGGGCTCTCTTTTGGCTAGAACGGCTCACTTTGAGCGCACACGAGTTTCCTTGTCACAGTAGATAGCAGAGTTTACTCTTACGAATGACAATTTTATTGAGCACTTGCTATTTGCCAAGTACTGTGTTTACATGTATTTTATCCTCAAAACAATCCTATAAGGTGTCTACTATGCTATGTCTGACTTTTTAGATGGGAAAACTGAGGCTTAAGTGACTAAGAGGTTAAGTGATAGAGCCTGAGTCTCCCAACTGGCAGGACTGGGATTTCACCCCTCTCAGCTGGAAGAGACCTGGGCTTTAAAGTCAGATGGATTTGAGGTCAAATCCTTGCTCTGCAAATTACTAACTATGCTACGTTGAGTGGTTTACTTAACTACTCTGAGTCTTAGTGTCCACATTCAAAAAAAAATGGCCACAGTGCACAGGTTATTGTGATGGTTCAATGGTGTAACTCACGCCTACTAAAATCTTTAAAGAAGCCTAGCACAATTCTTATAATATGTCAAGGGCTCAATGAATGCTAGTCTTTGTGTGTTAAGACAACATCAGGCCCGCTTGCCTTACAAGCATCTCTAATCCAGTCAGTCTGTGGGTCAGGGCCAGAGGTCAAGGCTGTTTCCTGCATTACATTTTTTTCCAGTTCCTCGTCCCATCTGCTCTTATGTTTCCTCAAAGGATATGACCTTTACCCATGACCTCAGAGTATAGATGAGGAGGTCACAAAAGGTCTCATGCAGACCGAAGGAGCTCAAGATTCAACACAAACTGTTGCACAAAGAAATCAAAGGCCACCACTACATCCTCTGAATAAATGGCTGAATCCACACACTCAATAAGAGGGTAGTGATGTGAAGAACAGGTTACATTCAAAGTGGCAACTTGGAAGGTGTTGCTTTCACTCGATGAGATTTTGTTGATCATGAGTATGAGGATGGTATCGTGCTGGGCACATCCGGGGAGGTAGAATCTGAAGATGCCCAGCATCAGATCGAACGCGATGTGTCTTTACAAGGGCAAAACATGATGAGAGGTTAGGGGATGGAGAAGTCATTTCTGGTTTGGAAACATACCAAGCTTCCATAGAGAGGATGGCATTTAGGTAAGACTGGAAGGAAGGGAGGAGAGAGAGGGCTTTTTCGTCTAGGCACACTCTGTCCTCAGCCCGGTTGTATGTTAAGGCACAGGGGTCCATATTTAATCGACAGCATAGACGGGCTGAATTCTTCCTCTTTGTAAGGAGGTGTAGTTTGTAACTTATGACTAATATTCTCCCCAAACTTGGCAGCAAGAGGCTATTCCGGGACAGTTGTTTGAAGGACAAGCAGTTCTTCAGTCTTTTTTGGCTACTTTGAGATCTTCCCCTGGGATTAAGCCACATGACCAAGAGTGGGGCCCCTAGATGCCATTGCATGGATGATATTGTGTGGCTACTGGCTGAATTGCGTTCGTAGCAGGTGCCTGGGGTGATGGACAGGACGTCCCATCGTGGGGATGCTTTCCAGGCTGAACATCAGCAGAGAGTATCCTGACCTGCTTAGGTAAGGATTATAGGTCTCTCTGATCCAATGGTCGCACTTTCCCTGAGGAAGCCTCGGCTGGAGAGGCACCAGCTTTTCCTTTCAGGGCTGATTCCTAGAAAGCTTCCTAGTGTCCGATCCGTGGCTCCCTTGCAACAAGCATACACATCATTATGGGATGCAGTCTTGAACATCTTACTCTTGGCTCCGTTTGAAATCTCCATCCTTGTTTTTCATTCCTTCTTAAGTTCCTCTCTCTTTGATTCATGCCTTCCTGTTCCAGCTTTTCTATCCTTGTGAGCTACTTCCAGTCTTTTCTGAAGGAGGTGTGGTTAAGCCACACTGTCCTTTCATTTCCTTCAAGCTTGCAGGTCTGTGCACATGAGGTTTCCTTTGCCTGGAAAACTCTTTCTTTCCTTTCCTCTTTTCCTCTTTTCAGTTTTCCACTCTTCCCCCCAACATCCCGGTAGCTCTGCCCTCTTTTAAGTCTGTTTTGATATCACTTCCTCTATGGGTTCGAGTTCCCTGTGTGTGTTCCGAGGATTAAAGACAGTGATTCGTGTAAAATTCCCCGTACAGAGCCTGCCAGGTGCTAAGGTTTCCTCTCACCTCCAGCCCCACTTTCTGTAAGTGATTCCTTTCTTAGCACATCATTCACTAGGAACTGAATCCTTCATGGGAGCAGTGCGCATTTGTCTCCAAGAGGCAAAGATACAGATACAGAGAAGGTGATTAGGGAGGGCTTCCTGTAGAAGTGGAGCCTCGTGGAAGCATTGAAAGGAGCGAAGACTCCAGACAATAACCAGCCTCACAGAGGGGTGGTAGAAGGCAGGCTGTGGCAATGGACCAATCCTGGGGCCAGCAAGCAGCCCCCAACCCATCTTTCCAGGTCTCTACTCCGATTTTTCAGGCCTTGAAAAATACAACGTACTTGGGGCTCAGTGTTAGGGGACCTCCGGTGAGCATGTCCTGGGGGTTGTGAGCTCCTGTGCATATTTTCCCTTTGTGGTTCCAGAATCTAATATACTTCCCTGCTCCAACGCCTGGTAATCTCAGCTGTCTAATCCACTTCTCCCTTAGCCTTCCTTTCGGCCAATAACACAGGATACAGTGTCTGTTCTGTCCCCAAACACCTTTTCGCCCCTTCGGTGCTCAAAACAACAGAGCTTCCAAGGAGCTCAGAGATCATCTTCACATATGTCTCTGAAATCACTACATGGTAGCAGAAGAAATGCTACCTTTTTACTCACAGGATGCATGATTCCTTCCACAAGTGTGGATTGAGCCCCTACTAAGTACCAGGCACTGGGAACAGAGGTACCCAAGGATGGGTAGCTTGGTCCATTTCCCTCAGCCAGCAGGAAATCTGCAGGAGCTGTTCTAAGAGGTGGCCTCAGCCTCCTTAATGCCTTCTGTTACTTCTCCCCCATCCTGACAAGTCAGCGGAAACAAATGATTCAAGGACCCTTTTTTGTGCTCTCTATACAAGGGCAGCTTCAAATCGCACGTCTCCTGGTAACCGCTGTAGAGCCCCTCCTATAGGAAAATTTCAGAACTGCAGCTTGAGGATCTGGGAAGAGAAAGCGTGCAATGCCAGTCTCGCAGGAGGTGGGGGGAGACCTCCATTCCTTTCTGGGGGTTCTTCCATTTCAATGACTCGCTCTTCCCATTCGCCAACAGTGGTCAGGATAGGGAGTGAGGGGAGGAGCCACTGCACCTTTCCCACTATCTTTGCTCTCCTGTGTCCTTCTAATAAGATGGAGAGCTTAATACAATATGGCTACTTGTAATGCAAGTTCAAGTTGAAACATACTATTTCAATATAGTCCTAGCTTAGGGCTGTGGACATAGCAAGGCCTTAATAATTACATGTCGTTTGCTTGGTTGTAAGTCCTTGATCCCTGGAACCAAATATGAAGTGAATTTGATCCTCGGATGTTTCTTCTTTTGCGTGGAACCGAGAGGCTTGGAGAAGCGAATCTTAGACCAGGGAACTATCTCTTCTATGGCCAAAGTGAACCAGAAAAGAGAGTCAGGAAGCTCTTCTTACAGTCCTCGTGGTGTTCAAGATCTGAGTTTTCCATACTGAAAACGGAGACTCTGCAGACATCAAAAATTATACCGCCAGTTCACTGCCCAAGATCAGCTGAGCAAGGGTGGTACCAGCTGGAAAACTCCTATTCCATTTATTAAACAATAGTTCCTCAGGACACTACAGAATTTCACTAATAACTGGCTGAATATATGGTTAAGCCCAGTCATAATGGCTAGCAAACTAAGAGGTACTTACACTTAGTTATACCTCTAGCATGTAGGTTGGCACAGAGGGAGGCCTTAATTATCAATGTGTTATGCCCCTACCTGACATATAACAAATGACTTTAATGTGGCTATTCCTGTTATAGTTTAAACATGTCGGTAATTAGGGAGTGGAAAATAGGTGTAGCAGTGGGAGTTGTCAGTTTCCTGAGCTCTATATGTGACCTTTTGTGCTCTGTACCTCTGAGCTCAGACTCTCAACCGAGGGAGGCAAGACCAGCCTTGGGTCACAGGATGCACGGCGTGGACATCCAGGCATATCACGAGGCTAAGGAGAGAGCTACGCACAGAATTACACCCGTTTATTTAACAAGTCTTTACTGAGTACCTACTACGTGCTAAGACCGTTCTAATCACATGAGATGTCATTTAAAAATGGACTCAGAACCCTGCCTCGGTGGAGCTTATATTTGAAGCTGGTTCAGTTATAGAACCCAAAGAGTTGATCACTGGCTCAGAGATGGTCACCAGTGGTGGGCCTGCCCTCGGCCCCGTCCTGTCCTGTGCTTCTTTCAACAACTTGGATGAAGACATAAGAGGCACGTGGTCGACTCTGCGGAGAGCAATTCTGAGCACGCACCAGCACTCAGTACGGTCCTTGTGTGGTTTTTCATCCTCACCACAATCTCGCAAGGCGCGTATTATCATCACTTTCATTTCACGTCACAGAATTCTGTAGGGCTTACGTGAATTTCCCATCCACGTTGGCTTCCCTCCCTCTGAAGATGCAGGGTCGAAGATGGTGTCATTAATACTGGACGATGGGATGAGGATTCCAAAAGTCTTTATTATCTGAATAAATGAGCTCAAACTGACAACTTGCATTGAGGGTATAATACAAAGCAGTAAGGTCTAAGACACAACATTTAGAGACTTGAATCCTCTTGGCGCTATTTTTGATGCATTATCTATTTCTGTGATTATTTCCTGCAGTTTATGAGATTTCTGCTTTCCCCTGGTACTCTGGAGGAAGTTGACTTTTAAAACGCAAGATTAATATATTTAATAGCCAGGTTTAAGGAGTAAGGGAATTTAGTGTTAATGTTATTCCAGGGCACAAGCTGCCATGGCCAAGGTGATTTAGGGGTTGATCTCTGTTCCAGCTATCTCTGTAATGAACCAACCCCAAACCCAATGATGTAAAATAACAATCATTTTGTTATACTCACTGATTCTGAGTCAGGAATTTGGACAAGCCATGTCAGGATCAATTTGTCTCTACTCCACAATATAAGGGGCTTCATCTGGTAGGACTGCAATGGCTGGGGGTGACTCAGATATCTGGGGGTTGGAATCATCTAGACGTTTCTTCACTCACATATCTAGTGTCTGGACTGGGATGACCTGAGGGCTGGGTTCAGCTGGGACCGTCTGTGGGAGGTGTTCCATGTGGCTTGGGCTTCCTCACAGAATGGCAGATCAGGGTAGTTGGATTTCTTACATGGCAGCCTGAAGCTCCAAGAGCAAGCATTCTAGCAAGCTAGGTGAAAGGTACACGGCATCTTTTCAACATAGTCTATCAGTCAAAGCAGTCAAAAGCCTGTCCAGATTCAAGGGGAAGAAACATAGACCTTATCTTGTGATAAGAGATACGTCAGTGAACTTGCGGCCATATTTAAAAACCACTGTATCCCTAAGAAGCATATCCTCCCTGTGGGCCTTTAGCTCAATTACTTACAGAATAAGTCCCAATTTGTAGAAGAAAAAACTGGGGTGGGAGGATGTGACTATTGTCTTCAATTCTTTGAAAGAATGTCACATGCAAGAGAGAACAGATTTCACCCACAAGCCTTCAAGTACAGAACTAAGAACCAGTGAATAAATGTCAGAGGGAAACTTCTTAATATTTAGAGATGTCTGTCAGCGGCCGGCTCAGCTGGGAAGACTGTGAATTTTCTGATTTTTGAACTATTGATTAAGCACAAACCAAGAATGTTCTAGAAGAGTTTCAGGCTTTGTCTGGGAGGTTGGATTAGATGATTTCTTTAGGAAAGCAAGGGCTATACGTGACCCCACGTCAGAAACATCACCACAGATACAGGGAATGGTGAATAATACGGCAAGGCTTCAACTGTCTTTTTCCAAGTTACCGCCTGAGGCTATGATTTCAGGGATGCACCCCTCCTATATTGATGGCTGAAATCCACCTAGATTTCAAAAGAGATGATTTCTTTTCATTTAAGATCTTGACCCTTGTTCAAATGTAATAAAATACCCTGGGAGAGCTGACAGCTGATGGTCTTTTGGGTAATTTGTAATTTAACCTGAGTGTTTTTCAAGTCCTATTCTGTGAGCATAGTTTGACAAGAGAAGACAGGGTATTGAGTGAGAAGGAGGAAGGGGAGATGCACCATGATGCAGGGGTTGGGGGAGATGCACAAAAGTCTGGGAGAGCTGAAACTTAACTGTGGCCGCCCTGGTGAAGGGCTGATCTCTTCAGCTTAATTTAAACGGATAAGAAACCACAGTTTTCGGAGCAAACTGGTAGAAAGTGGGTACCCTGTTTGCTACATTTCCTGCACTTGAGAAATGCAACAAGGCCCGCAGACCCCTCTTTCCTGCTTGGAGCAGTTAGAGGGAAGCTCCCCCCACCCCCATCACATATTCCTGTCCTCACAGTCTGCTAGAGCAGAGAAACTCTGAGGCCTAACCCACCTCCTGAGAAGTCATGTCAGCCTCTGTATAAACAAAGTAAAACTCGTAACCGTGTATCTCCAAAGCAAGAGCAATCCCAGAGGGAGACCGGGGCGGTGTGGCAGGCAGATGCTATCCAAGGGGAACATGCTTCGGGTGTGCACATTGGATCTGGTCGTTTACCAAGGACCTCTTTAGAAGGGCAAGGGTCTCAGAGATGCAAACAAGGCTATAAAATGTATGGCATAAACAGAGCACTCCGTACAGGGAAGAATAAGTAACCAGTGGACTCCTGCGCCCTTCCTCACCTGCACTACCCACACACCCCAAAGAGCTTCTGATCAAAGAGGGCAACATTGAATGTTTCAGCCTATGTTGACGATCACCCCCCTTCCATTTCTGCATCTTCCTTCCCTCACACAGCCCAGAGCGGGGGGGGGGGGGGGGGGGGGGGGGGGGCCCCTGCACAACCAGCTGTCAGGAAAGCCTGTGAAGTCAGCTATTTGCATCTTAATATGATGTGAAGACAATGGGTTTTGTCCCTTGGCATATTTCAATATGAAGGCTGATCTTAGGGCAGAGTGAAAGACTGTCCTCCAAGGGAATTCAAGCTGGGGAGGAGCGACTGGGCAGATGCTTGGGAAGGGGAGGTGGCCAGCCGGAGTTCCGCAGGCAGCCACCACTTCCATTTCCCCGTACGGGCGGGGGCTGGGTGTCAGCTTCTGGTTCACTTGTGGGAGGCCAGAGGATTTGGGCTTTGGGCTGGATGCTATTCTCCTGGAGAGCAGGTAGTGGGTGGATCTCAGGCTCTGGTCCACAGGTGAGTTGATGTGCCCTTCTGTCTCAAGCATTCTTCCCATGGTCTAGAGAAGAGCCAGCTCACTGGGGATCCACATTACATCAGCAGTGGCCCCAGAGAGCGGAGCGTGCCGGAATCCAGGTGTTCCTCCCAGCTACGGGAATTTTAATTGGGTTGTAAATAGACAAACGTGAGATGAAAGGAGAAATCTTCCAACAGAAAGTTTGCATGGTCCTAGTACTCCAGACCCATGGAAATCTTAGGATAAAAAGTCCCAGGGCTTCCCTGATGGTGCAGTGGTTAAGAATCCGCCTGCCAATGTAGGGGACATGGGTTCGAGCCCTGGTCCGGGAAGATCCCACATGCTGCGGAGCAAATAAGCCCATGCGCCACAGCTACTGAGCCTGTGCTCTAGAGCCCGCGAGCCACAACTACTGAGCCCGTGAGCCTAGAGCCCGTGCTCTGCATCAAGAGAAGCCACCGCAGTGAGAAGCCGGCCTGCTGCAACTAGAGAAAGCTCACGCACAGCAACAAAGACCCAATGCGGCCAAAAACAAACAAACAAAAAAGTCTCAAGTAACACCAAGTGCTATTTATGTTCACCAGTATATATAAAACAAGCCCTGACTCCGTTATGCACTGCCAATAGGAAGTTCTACGGGATCACAGACACGTCAATGGTCCCCAAGGCCCCATAAGGCTATTTTCCTAGCATACCACATCCTCCAAGCCATAGATGTCACAACGTTGTTCTAGCAGAGACTAAATATCATCCCATTATTAGAAAATGAAAGGTAATTCAATATACAAGATTAAATGGAGGCATTTCTTTTTCTTTTCTTTCTTTTTCTTCACTTCCTGAACCAACAGATCTTGGTTGTGTGGAGCTTTTAAACTTTCACAAGCACAGGTACAATGTGATGCTCAACAAATCAGTTTTAAAAGGGCCATTTGATAGGATTGCGGGAGAGGAATCAGCAGCTGTACAGATCCATGTAGCATAGATCTTGTCCAAAGAAAGGAAAAATCTTGGAATTCAATATGAATAAATTTAAATGCAACTCAGGGGAGAAAGCATTTTTTATACATGAATTGAGCTATGTGAAACCAGCAGTAATACACAAGACTTATAATACTACTGAGAGCCAATAAACAAGAACGAAAGTCTGCAATTGCACTGCACACTGGGAATGAACCCAGAGAGCCAATAGCCCACCCAGTCAGATAATAACTCCAGGAATTCAAACTGGCTACACAGGGTGCAATCACGGGATTCTGCAAGGGCATATTTTTGTGGACTTGTGCTGCTCTGACATTGAGAAAAAAGATAATTACTTACTCGTTATTGGAGAAAAGACTCAGAGTCTCTCTCATTTGCGTAAGTTAACCATGAAGCATCTTAGTTAGCTAGGCAATTTTCCTTTAAGATTAGTCATAAGTGGCGTTTTTTTTGAATTTTATTTTATTTATTCTTTTATACAGCAGGTTCGTATTACTTATCCATTTTATACATATTAGTGTATATATGTCAATCCCAATCTCCCAATTCATCACACCACCACCCCTCCCCCGCCACTTTCCCCCCTTGGGGTTCATACGTTTGTTCTCTACATCTGTGTCTCTGTTTCTGCCATGTAAACCGGTTCATCTGTACCATTTTTCTAGGTTCCACATATATACGTATATACGTTAATATACGATATTTGTTTTTCTCTTTCTGACTTACTTCACTCTGTATGACAGTCTCTAGATCCATCCACATCTCTATAAATGACCCAATTTCATTCCTTTTTATGGCTGAGTAATATTCCATTGTATATATGTACCACATCTTCTTTATCCATTTGTCTGTTGATGGGCATTTAGGTTGCTTCCATGACCTGGCTATTGTAAATAGTGCTGCAATGAACATGGGCCTGCATGTGTCTTTTTGAATTATGGTTTTCTCTGGCTATATGCCCAGTAGTGGGATTGCTGGGTCATATGGTAGTTCTATTTTTAGTTTTTAAAGGAGCCTCCATACTGTTCTCCATAGTGGCTGTATCAATTTACATTCCCACCAACAGTGCAAGAGGGTTCCCTTTTCTCCACACCCTCTCCAGCATTTGTTGTTTGTAGATTTTCTGATGATGCCCATTCTAACTGGTGTGAGGTGATACCTCATTGTAGTTTTGATTTGCATTTCTCTAATGATTAGTGATGTTGAGCAGCTTTTCATGTGCTTCTTGGCCATCTGTATGTCGTCTTTGGAGAAATGTCTATTTAGGTCTTCTGCCCATTTTTGGATTGGGTTGTTTGTTTTTTGAATATTGAGCTGCATGAGCTCTTTATACATTTTGGAGATTAATCCTTTGTCTGTTGTTTCGTTTGCAAATATTTTCTCCCATTCTGAGGGTTGTCTTTTCGTGTTGTTTGTAGTTTCCCTTCTTTTAAGTTTCATTAGGTCCCATTTGTTTATTTTTGGTTTTATTTCCATTTCTCTAGGAGGTGGGTCAAAAAAGATCTTGCTGCAGTTATGTCAAAGAGTGTTCTTCCTATGTTTTCCTCTAAGAGTTTTATAGTGTCCAGTCTTACATTTAGGTCTCTAATGCATTTTGAGTTTATTTTTCTGTATGGTGTTAGGGAGTGTTCTAATTTCATTCTTTTACACGTAGCTGTCCAGTTTTCCCAGCACCACTTATTGAAGAGACTGTCTTTTCTCCATTGTATATCCTTGCCTCCTTGGTCATAGATTACTTGACCATAGGTGCGTGGGTTTATCTCTGGGCTTTCTATCTTGTTCCATTGATCTATGTTTCTGTTTTTGTGCCAGTACCGTATTGTCTTGATTACTGTAGCTTTGTAGTACAGTCTGAAGTCAGGGAGTCTGATTCCGCCAGCTCCGTTTTTGTCCCTCAAGACTGCTTTGGCTATTCGGGGTCTTTTGTGTCTCCATACAAATTTTAAGATTTTTTTTGGTATAGTTCTGTAAAAAATGCCATTCGTAATTTGATAGGAATTGCATTGAATCTGTAGATTGCTTTGGGTAGTATAGTCATTTTCACAATATCGATTCTTCCAATCCAAGAACTTGGTATATCTCTCCATCTGTTTGTATCATCTTTAATTCCTTTCATCAGTGTCTCATAGTTTTCTGCATACAGGTCTTTTGTCTCCCTAGGTAGGTTTATTCCTAGGTATTTTATTCTTTTTGTTGCAATGGTAAATGGGAGCGTTTCCTTAATTTCTCTCTCAGATTTTTCATCATTAGTGTATAGGAATGCAAGAGATTTCTGTGCATTAATTTTGTATCCTGCGACTATACCAAATTCATTGATTAGCTCTAGTAGTTTTCTGGTGGCATCTTTAGGATTCTCTATGTATAGTATCATGTCATCTGCAAACAGTGACAGTTTTACTTCTTTTCCAATTTGGATTCCTTTTATTTCTTTTTCTTCTTTGATTGCCATGGCTAGGACTTCCAAAACTATGTCAAATAATAGTGGTGAGAGTGGACATCCTTGTCTTGTTCCTGATCTTAGAGGAAATGCTTTCAGTTTTTCACCATTGAGAATGATGTTTGCTGTGGGTTTGTCATATATGGCCTTTATTATGTTGAAGTAGGTTCCCTCTATGGCCACTTTCTGGAGAGTTTTTATCTTAAATGGGTGATGAATCGTGTCAAAAGCTTTTTCTGCATCTATTGAGATGATCATATGGATTTTCTTCTTCAGTTTGTTAATATGGTTTATCACATTGATTGATTTGCATATATTGAAGAATCCTTGCATCCCTGGGATAAATCCGACTTGATCATGGTGTATGATCCTTTTACTGTGTTGTTGGATTCTGTTTGCTAGTATTTTGTTGAGGATTTTTGCATCTATATTCATCAGTGATATTGGTCTGTAATTTTCTTTTTTTGTAGTATCTTTGTCTGGTTTTGGTATCAGGGTGATGGTGGCCTCATAGAATGAGTTTGGGAGTGTTCCTTCCTCTGCAATTTTTTGGAAGAGTTTCAGAAGTATGGGTGTTAGCTCTTCTCAAAATGTCTGATAGAATTCACCTGTGAAGCCAGATGGTCCCGGACTTTTGTTTGTTGGAAGATTTTCAATCACAGTTTCAATTTCCTTACTTGTGATTGGTCTATTCATATTTTCTATTTCTTCCTGGTTCAGTCTCAGAAGGTTATACCTTTCTAAGAATTGGTCCATTTCTTCCAGCTTGTCCAATTTATTGGCATAGAGTTGCTTGTAGTAGTCTCTTAGGATGCTTTGTATTTCTACAGTGTCTGTTGTAACTTCTCCTTTTTCATTTCTCATTTTATTGATTTGAGTCCTCTCCCACTTTTTCTTGATGAGTCTAGCTAAAGGTTTATCAATTTTGTTTATTTTCTCAAAGAACCAGGTTTTAGTTTATTGATCTTTGCTATTGTTTTCTTTGTTTCTATTTCATTTATTTCTGCTCTGATCTTTATGATTTCTCTCCTTCTGCTAACTTTGGGTTTTGTTTGTTCTTCTTTCTCTAGTTCCTTTAGGTGTAAGGTTAGATTGTTTATTTGAGATTTTTCTTGTTTTTTGAGGTAGGCTTGTATAGCTACAAACTTCCCTCTTAGAACTGCTTTTGATGCATCCCATAGGTTTTGGATTGTCATGTGTTCGTTGTCATTTGTCTCTAGGTACTTTTTGATTTCCTCTTTGATTTCTTCAGTGATCTTTTGGTTATTTAGTAACGTATTGTTTAGCCTCCATGTGTTTGTGTTTTATTATGTTTTTTTTCCCTGTAATTGATTTCTAATCTCATAGCGTTGTGGTCAGAAAAGATGCTTGATATGATTTCAATATCCTTAAATTTACTGAGGCTTGATTTGTGACCCAAGGTGTGGTCTATCCTGGAGCATGTTCTGTGTGCACTTGAGAAGAAGTGTAATCTGCTGTTTTTGGATGGAATGGCCTATAAATATCAATTAAATCTATCTGGTGTATTGTGTCATTTAAAGCTTCCATTTCCTTATTTATTTTCATTTTGGATGATCTGTCCATTGGTGTAAGTGAGGTGTTAAAGTTCCCCACTATTATTGTGTTGCTGTTGATTTCCTTTTTTAGCACTGTTAGCAGTTGCCTTATGTATTGAGGTGCTCCTATGTTGGGTGCATATATATTTATAACTGTTATATCTTCTTCCTGGATTGATCCCTTGATCATTATGTAGGGCCCTTCTTGTCTCTTGTAACATTCTTTATTTTAAAGTCTATTTTATCTGATATGAGTATTGCTACTCCAGCTTTCTTTTGATTTCCATTTACATGGAATATCTTTTTCCATCCCTTCACTTTCAGTCTGTATGTGTCCCTAGGTCTGAAGTGGGTCTCTTGTAGACAGCATATATATGGGTCTTGTTTTTGTATCCATTCAGCGAGCCTGTGTGTTTTGGTTGGAGCATTTAATCCATTCACGTTTAAGGAAATTACTGATATGTATGTTCCTATTACCATTTTCTTAATTGTTATGGGTTTGTTTTTGTAGGCCCTTTACTTCTCTTGTGTTTCCCACTTAGAGAAGTTCCTTTAGCATTTGTTGTAGAGCTGGTTTGGTGGTGCTAACTTTTCTTAGCTTTTGCTTGTCTGTAAAGCTTTTGATTTCTCCATCGAATCTGAATGACATCCTTGCCAGGTAGAGTAATCTTGGTTGTAGGTTCTTCCCTTTCATCACTTTAAATATATCATGCCACTCCTTTCTGGCTTGTAGAGTTTCTGCTGAGAAATCAGTTGTTAACCTGATGGGAGTTCCCTTGTATGCTCTTTGTCGTTTTTCCCTTGTTGCTTTCAATAATTTTTCTTTGTCTTTAATTTTTGTCAATTTGATTACTATATGTCTCAGCATGTTTCTTCTTGGGTTTACCCTACCTGGGACTCGCTGCACTTCCTGGATTTGGGTTGGCTATTTCCTTTCCCATGTTACAGAATTTTTCGACTATAATCTCTTCAAATATTTTCTCGGGTCCTTTCTCTCTCTCTTCTTCTGGGACCCCTATAATGCGAATGTTGTTGCGTTTAATGTTGTCCCAGAGGTCTCTTAGGCTGTCTTCATTTCATTCCATTCTTTTTTCTTTATTCTGTTCCGCAGCAGTGAATTCCACCATTCTCGCTTCCAGGTCACTTATCCGTTCTTCTGCCTCAGTTATTCTGCTATTGGTTCCTTCTAGTGTATTTTTCATTTCAGTTATTGTATTTATTGTTCCTCTCTGTTTGTTTGTTATTTAATTCTTCTAGGTCTTTGTTAAACATTTCCTGCATCTTCTCAATCTTTGCCTCCATTCTTTTTCCGAGGTCCTGGATCATCTTCACTATCATTATTCTGAATTCTTTTTCTGGAAGGTTGCCTGTCTCCACTTCATTTAGTTGTTTTTCTGGGGTTTTATCTTGTTCCTTCATCTGGTACATAGCCCTCTGCCTTTTCATCTTGTCTATCTTTCTGTGAATGTGGTTTTTGTTCCACAGGCTGCAGGATTGTAGTTCTTCTTGCTTCTGCTGTCTGCCCTCTGTTGAATGATGCTATCTAAGATGCTTGTGCAAGTTTCCTGATGGGAAGGACTGGTGGTGGGAAGAGTTGGGTGTTGCTCTGGTGGGCAGAGCTCAGTAAAACTTTAATCCTCTTGTCTGCTGATGGGGGCGGCTGGGTTCCCTCCCTGTTGGTTTTTTTACCTGAGGCGACCTAACACTGGAGACTATCTGGCTCTTTGGTGAGGCTAATGGCAGACTCTGGGAGGGCTCACGCCAAGGAGTACTTCCCAGAACTTCTGCTGCCAGTGTCCTTGTTCTCACAGTGAGACACAGCCACCCCCTGCCTCTGCAGGAGACCCTCCAACACTAGCAGGTAGGTCTGGTTCAGTGTCCCCTGGGATCACTGCTCCTTCCCCTGGGTCCCGATGAGCACACTACTTTGTGTGTGCCCTCCAAGAGTGGAGTCTCTGTTTCTCCCAGTCCTGTCGAATTCCTGAAATCAAATCCCGCTGGCCTTCAAAGTCTGATGCTCTAGGAGTTCCTCCTCCCATTGCCGGACCCCCAGGTTGGGAAGCCTGACGTGGGGCTCAGAACCTTCACTCCAGTGGGTGGACTTCTCTGGTATAAGTGTTCTCCAGTTTGTGAGTCACCCACCCAGCAGTTATGGTATTTGATTTTATTGTGAATGGGCCCCTCCTCTTGTCCTATTGTGGCTTCTCCCTTGTCTTTGGATGTGGGGTATCTTTCTTGGTGAGTTCCAGTGTCTTCCTGTTGATGACTATTCAGCAGTTAGTTGTGATTCCAGTGCTCTCAGAAGAGGGAATCTGTCATAAGTGTTTTGCATAAAAAATAGGACCACAACAACTCGCCTGAGTTCTAAAGAATGTTTACTGTGTCTATAATTTGATATTTCTGTGCACTCTGGATATGAAAGTCTCTAGTACTTTGAATTTTCCCTTTCCTTATAGTAATAGGAGAAAAGATTGGTCAGTCTTACAGGGGGTAACTATGTTTGGCTACCTAAGGAAGGAAGCTGTAGTGGTGTTTACAGGACACATACTTGTCATTGGGAAATTTCCTTGATGCAGTGGTAGCTTACAATTATACCACCAGGCAAGATATCCCTGAGATCATGGAATACAGGGGCTCACACCAAACAAATATGCTTGAAATGTATCGTTTATTGAAGGCTTTCAAAAACAGAGCTAGAAGCAAGAAGGGACAGATGGGGTAGCGAAACACACTTAAGATAGGGTGCAGGTGGGGTGGAGGGACCACACTACCTGATCCAGTATTCATGCATCCTGTCTCTCTCTCTCTCTGCCTCATCAGCCTTCCCCGCTGATGGCAGGTTATGCAGATGAGAGATGAGGTTTATGCAAGAGGGTTCAGCCCGAAGGTGCCTGAAACCAACACACATTTGCTGTTTCACAGAGACACAGGGCAATTCCCCTGACCAATAACTATGCCAATTAGCCTGATAAGCAGCTTTGGATTCTACCTACATTCCTTAGGCAAAAGGTACATGATGCCAGAAGGGGTATCATTTATGGGTGGTCAACGTAAGACCACATGAATATTTAGTGTCTCACATTCCTCACATATATTTGGAGGTTCATGAATATTTGTTGCCTCTGGGTTCTTCGTCTATGTTCAGCAATACATGCTTTACCAACTTTATCTATGTCTGGCCTGTCTCAAGGGTTACTAACTTACTTATGTAACCCTAACACATTTTATGACTTTTGTCAATGTCTCATGCGCTACTTGCTCTTTCTTACCTATATCCCATGTATCTTAGGAGTTTCACCCATTTTACCGTTTTCTTGTCTTCTATAGCAGAATTGAAGATTCTCAAAGAATACAGCAAATACACATTACAGTGTTGATTGCCTCTATGCTGATTCCCTTAAGTTCTAGAAGGTATTTATCCATTCATGTCTTCTTGCATCTGCTCATCGATGCAAAAAAACATACATATTGAACACCTACTCATTGCCAGGCATCTATCTAGGCTGCGGGAATATGTGGATGAAGATGATACAGTCTAGCCTGAAAGGGATGACAGTTTAGTACTAAGAGAGGCATAAAAATAAATACCAACATGAAGTGTCATGGGTTTTGTAATAAATTTTGAGTGGAGAATACTGGGACAGAAGCACCACATGTTCCTGTGTACAGGGTGTGCGTGGGCAGGAGAGACAGTGATATGGCTTCTTAGAGGATGTGGTGCCAGAGCTGAGTCTTGAGCGATGAATATGCTTCCCAGGCAGAGGGGAGAGGAAGGGCCATCCAGAGAGAGGGAGCAGGGTGAGCTCGGCCACGGAGGCTCGGAGGACATGCTGAAGTGTCCCAGGCAGGGAAGGGGCAGAGAGAGGAAGCCAGGCAGCATGATACCTTGAATCCTAAGAGAACAGGAGAATATTCTGTTCCTTTAAATGCTTGATCCCATCCCCTTCATAGTGTGAAGGGAAATTTCCATCGGGTCCCTCCTTGAACTGTGTGTTTTATTATTTGGGAGGCCTTAACTTCTCAGAACCCTGTCTTCCTCATCTGTGACATGCAGATAATAACCCCAAGCTCAAAACGTTGTTCTGGGGATTGGAAGATCGTTGATGGAAGTGCTTAGCCATCCGCCTGGCACCTAGAAAGCCTCCCCCAAAATAGTAATGATCACTAATATAACCATCTTCATGACCAGCGGTCCCCAACCTTTTTGGCACCAGGGACCGGTTTTGTGGAAGACAATTTTTCCATGGACGGTGGGGGAGTGGTGATTCAGGCGGCAATGTCAGCGATGGGGCAGATGGCTCAGGAGGTAATGCCAGTGATGGGGGAGTGGCAGATGAAGCTTTGCTCGTTCTCCCGCCGCTCACCTCCTGCTCTGAGGCCCGCTTCCTAATAGGCCATGGACCGGTACCGGTCCATGACCTGGGCATGGTGGACCCCTCTTCATGACCACCCCAACTTCCCAGAGGGTTGAGTGAGATCTAATGGGGTTTTGGTATCTCAGACAACATGATCATTCACAGAATGCCTAGTGACGCTCAGAGAAACATTCAGATGGTGGCAACTGTCCATCCTTAGAGCAAAACGAATTTACAATCATAATCCAGACGGGTAACCGTACCTGAGCCATACCGTGAAGTTCCCTGGAAATAATAATGATGATACTGGGGCTTCCCTGGTGGTGCAGTGGCTAAGAATCCACCTGCCAATGCAGGGGGCACGGGATCGAGCCCCGGTCCGGGAAGATCCCAAATGCCGCAGAGCAACTAAGTAACTAAGCCACAACTACTGAGCCTGCACTCTAGAGCTTGTGCTCCGCAACAAGAGAAGCCACCGCAATGAGAAGCCCACGCACCACAACAAAGAGTAGCCCCCACTCACCACAACTAGAGAAAGCCTGCGTGCAGCAACGAAGACCCAACGCAGCCATAAAGAAATTAAAAAAAAAAAACATGGTGACACTGTCCTATGATTCCATTAGTCTGTCTAAAATGTAGAAAGATGCCGTCTGTTTAATTTTGTGACATTTGGGACAGTAGGGAAATTTGAAACCTATATACTTTTAAGTTAACATCATGTAATATTGGTAGTGTTTATCTCAAAAAGATAGCTTGGATGAGACGCCATGGAACAATGCCCTGAGGTCTCAGCTGCCCAGCTGGGTCTAGGTTGGGCAGACGGTGACTTGCCTTTGTTTCGGGCTGACAGAGGGACAATGGGAAGTGTCTGGAGATGATTTGTGCTGCCAGCATCTTCAAAAATGAGAGACGATGGAGGGGAAAACACTACCCTGGGCAGGGCTGGGGGTGTAAGAAAATGATGATTCAGTTCATCGCTTTGACCCGCGCGGTGTTTTGTTTTGTTTAAAATTGCGCTGGGCAATTCCTTCAGCCTCAGGAAGAGAAACAACTCTTGTCAATAAATTATAGCGGATGTGGGGAAATCACTCCTAGGGTGAGGTCTGGGACTGAACGAGTCCCGGGAGGTCAGTGCCCACAAAAGCAGCTGCCAAAATTCACATTTTTCCGTTTGCCCGCTGGTTCAGAATGGATATAAATCCACATAATGCAGCCTTAGAGCTCCCTGCCTGCTGGTGATGCGCTGAGATAAAGGCGGGGGGAGGACATATGACCCTGAGCTGCTAGACTTGCCTGACAAACGCAGACTCTGCTTCAGAATAACCCGACCGCTCTTGGCATCTTTTCTAGATTTCTGGAATCTTCTGGAAAATGTCGGTTCCTCATTAGAAATAATTAATCTGTACTTAACACCCAAACTAGAGGGCAAAAATATTCAGATCATAAAGATATATTTTTAATTATAAAAATTATACATATATATGTACGTTGCAAAATTTTCAAGAGTACTTAAGTGTGATCAAAATAAAGTGAAAGCCCTTTTCTCCGTATTTCTCTATTAAGCCCAGGGCTTAATGCTTCTGTTTTCTTATTTCCCCATAGAGGTGTGGAAGCACAGGGCTGACACCAGTCTCCAAGAAGAGGAGAGAGATTGACTTTAGTCATGCTTGGGCGGGGGTGTGGGAGGAGGCTGATTCACACACCAAGTTTTGTCTATGACCTTTGGCAATACATCTTTCTTGTGCTGGAATAGAATTCTCCAGTTGACAAAGCACTTTCAAATGCATTCAACTTGACCGATACCCTGTAAAGTAGGCAGATAGGGAAAGTGTCGCTAGTGTCGGATTAGTGTTGGTTTCCAGATAATAAAACTGAGGCTCAGAGAGCGTAGAGTCCTTGGCCAAGGTCGCCTAGCATCAAGCAGAGCCAGAACGGGTACTCTGTGCTGTGACGGGCCTACCCCTCCAGGTCCCTGAGAAGGCCAGCTGGAGGCCAGCCTGTCGCTTATGGAGTGACTCGGGCTGCACAGATCAGGGCTGAGGCCAGGGTCTGGCTCAGAGAAATCCCTCAACAAACAGGTCGCCATTAGTACCAGAGCATCTTTAGGTATCATCTCTTCTACCTTTACCACCATGACTGCGTCTCAATCGAGATTTGTTTTTCTGGACCTAGCATGGCTGATGAAGCTAATAACACTAAGTCTCTTTTTTCCTTGCCAAGATGATCTATAGTTGGGGGAAGTGCGGCTCTTCTCCTCTTATATCCCTTTTGTATATTTTGAGTCGGGAGTGATTCTGCATGAGAAACACAGTCAGGCCAATTTCAGCCATAACTGCATTGGAAGGAAGAGGATCACGGGAATTTTAATGAAAACGTCAGCACAGTGAGAATAGGAATCTGTTCTTTTGCAGGAAGAAGCAGCGACCTGGCTCAACAAGCAACACAACCTTTAGTTTGTGTTCATGAAAATTATGATCATCTCCAGCTCCACTGAGATTTAAACCAAGAGGAAAAAAAAGAGTTTTAAAAGTTCAGATGCAGTTCACTCAGAAGCTTGTCTCCAGACTTTGAGAACATTTCAATTTTTCACAAGGGCCCCAAAAGAAAGAGGTTGGCATCTTGTAAAAAAGAACACAGATTCTCTAGATCACAAGGAACAAGGATGCTAGTTGAACACAGATTCTCTAGATCACAAGGATGCTAGTTGAACACAGATTCTCTAGATCACAAGGATGCCAGTTGTCTGTGCTTTGTAGCTCAGGACTGTGGAGCAGCAGGATTAACAATGACATGCAGGACTCACCACAATCAGCCTCAAGGGCTGTGCCGAGAGCGGGACTGCACTGCAATGGCAGTGTTGCCCTTCCGTCAAGGTCGAATGCATGTGCTTCGTGGGTCCTAGCTGGGGGTGAGGGAGGTAGAAGTGAGATGTGTGTTGTGTGTGTTTGGGGGACAGAGAGACCAAGCTTGATCAGCTGTGATGCCTGAGCCAGTCAGGTGAACCGTCTACTAGAGGCTGCAAGGAGAGGTGCGCAGTTAGAAAGCTGTTGCCACGGCGTGGTAGGAGGAGACCATGGTGTCTGCCCACCACCCAGTCTTCCATGGGAAAGAGAAGGAAAATGCAGTTTCACAGAAGTGTCTCTGTGCTAGCTCCTCATATTACGTATGGCAGACACCGCTAATATCCAACTTTCTGGAAGAGACACGCTATGTTCCTCTACTCACACAGAAAAATAGCCTGTGACCAGATGTGTGGGTTTTCTACACCAAGCAATTCTGACAGCAACTGCCTGAGTTAGTGCAAATCCCACAAGTAAAAGTCCTGCAAGACTGCCCTCCACTTCAGACACCAACTGCAAACAGTGGGTCCCCAGGTGACTCACAAAATCTGCCCGACTTGGCTACAAGTGGGAGGATCCCATGACTCCCTCTAGGGTTCCATCATTTGCTAGAACAGTTCACAGAATTCAGGGGAACGTTTACGGATGTTTACTGGTTTCTCATATAATAAGGGATATGATAAAGAATACAGATGAACAGTCAGATGAAGATATACACAGTGAGGTGAGGTCTGGAAGGGTCGTGAGTGCAGGAGCGTCTGTTCTTGTGGAGCTGGGGTGCCCCACCCTCCCCAAAATTCACCTGCCCAGAAACTCTCCAAATCCCATACTTTGGGGATTTTTCTGGTGGCTTCATCACGCAAGCATAAGACTAAATATTAGCAGGAGCTGGGGAAGAGACCAATATATATACATTTCTTATTATTTCACATCAACCTAATTCCCATTCCTTCACCCTTTATTACTCAGAGAATTACAGTTTTGTTCCAGCCCAAATAAATTACATTCACAGTATCCCTTGCTTTTAGAGATGATCATATGACAAATCACAGTTCTGACCAATGAGAAGTAGTTAGAAGCCTACTGGGGATTTCTGGGAAAGTTCTGGTCTCCTGAGTTCATGCCTCTCTATGGTAGTTTACAAGAGTGGCCACAGATTCCCAGTGCTATACTTGCGGAACTGACCTTGCAACTCCTTCCATCAAGAGGCAGACTATTCCTCCACTCCTTGACTCGGGACTGTGATTTGCTTTGGCCAGTGCACAATTACAAATATGATAAACCAAAACAGAATGGAAGCTGCCCTCTCTGGCTGCCCTGGAAAACCGGAGACTGCCATGGGAAGACACCAGGGCTGGCCTGCTGAATAATAAGAAACGTGTGGCCCAGGTACCTCCATTGCTCTGGCCAACAGCATGCCAACTACCAGAGTCATAAATGAGCCATGCTAGATCGTCCAGCCCTCAGCGAACCTGCCTTGCAGCTGCATGGCTGAGCGTAGCAGAGGTCAGAGGAGCTAGCCCAGACCTGAAGAACTACTCAGCTGACTGACAGAGCGGCAGTTGTTTCAAGCCACTAGATTTTGGGCTTTATTACCCAGCAAAAGCAAATGGATGTATACCTCTTCCCCAGATCACTTTCTTCTTCCTACCTGGAATGTGGACGTGAGGCTAAATAGGGAGGAACTACCTTTGCACCCAGGGGGATGAATGCATTTCAGAAAGACAGAAGGGGCCTGGTAAACCGATGCTGTTGTAGAACGAATGGGTGTACCGTCCTAGGACTACCTGCCTCCAGACTTCATGTTTTGTGAGAAAAACGCAATCCTATGTGATTAAACCATTTGTATCAGCTAGTTCTTGGTTGCAGACATTGGAATCTATTTCAGGTAATTTGGGTAGAAAGTGGTTTATTAAAAATACACTAGTTAGGGCTTCCCTGGTGGCGCAGTGGTTGAGAGTCCACCTGCCAACGCAGGGGACACGGGTTCGTGCCCCAGTCAGGGAAGATCCCACATGCCGCGGAGCGGCTGGGCCCGTGAGCCATGGCCGCTGAGCCTGCGCGTCCGGAGCCTGTGCTCCGCAACGGGAGGGGCCACAACAGTGAGAGGCCCGCGTACCGCAAAACAAACAAACAAACACTAGTTAGCTTATAGAACCTTTAGAAATTTAGAAAACCAGTCTATATTCTACTTAACCAGGAAGAGAGCAGCCAGATACAGCAGAGCCAGGAGAAAAGCCTACTAACGACCATGCAGGACCGTCTAGTGGAAAAGCAAGTTCACAGCCTCGCACTCCCTGTACCTATGTTATTAGGGAATGGACACCAAAACGCCCTCCATGGCCACCCTGGAAGAATGGATGTAATGTCTGTACTCTGTCTGTCTGTACTCTCCACATGTAGCTACTCCTCTCTGCTCACTTGTGCCTCAAAACCTCATGCAAGAGCATCTAGTTGGTAGAACCATGTGTTTTATCCACTTCCTCTTCACCCAGTTGGTGAGGGAGGGGCTCCTGCTCCAGGGTTATGAGGGTGGCTGAACTCACGACACCAACACTGGACAGGTGAGGTGGACAGCAGTTTCTTAGTCCCATGTACTCACAGTCCGGGGAAGGAGGACACGACACACCATGCAGGACCACACAGGTGTTGCACTCAGGAACAGAGTGAAGAAGCAGGAGCTGTGTGAGGCAGGCTTTGTAGTAACAAGAGGGTGAGGTGACCCCTGCTTCCCAGGGGAGGATGTGATTGGCTTGTTGAGTAATTCATAGACTGCAGGAAGCTGAAACCCAGTACTCAAGGATAAGGAGGCACAGTGGTCGCCGTGATAGGAAAGGCTGTTTGGTTAAGGGACCTTATCCACTGAGGCAGAACGGGCAGAGACTTGAGATTAGGCTAATTTTACCTGATATCAAGGCTGCACGTAACAGTAAATCTAAATTCAGGCTCACGCCATACCATGTCTCAAGCAAGCACCCTAGCTGGAGGAAATTTGGGAAATGTAATTTTAGTTTCCTACTCTCAGGAAGGCAAACTAAAGGGGGTTGAAATAAGTGACGGGGGAACAATAGTCCACCTCTTTGTTATCCAACATCTATATACACCCTTCTTTCCATAATTAAACCTTTAGATGACAACCTCAGCCACAACAGCATGCACCTACCAGATGTCACGTAGTTGTCCTTACACAAATGAAAATGCACTTACCTTCTCCCTAAAAGGAAAGATTCAAAGTCTCATTGCTCAGTGCCTCCACCTCTGCATGATATGTGTTCCTTATCTAACACAGACACAATCCTGTCTAGCTACCCAGTAGCCTGGGGAATAAATAAATAGTAGGGGGTGGGAGGGACTTCCCTGGTGGTCCAGTGGTAAAGAATCCGCCTTCCAATGCAGGGGATGCGGGTTCGAATCCTGGTGGGGGAACTAAGATCCCACACGCCGCAGGGTAACTAAGCCCACACACCACAACTACAGAGCCCATGCGCCACAACTACAGAGCCCACGCACCCTAGAGCCCATGCGCCACAACTAGAGAGAGAAAACCCGCACGCCACAACTGGAGAAAAGCCCACACACTCCAACTAGAGAGAAGCTCAAGTGCCACAACAAAGAGACCACACGCCGTAACGAAAGATCCTGCATGCCTCAACGAAGATCCCGTGTGCCACAACTAAGACCCGATGCAGCCAAAAAAAAACCCCAAAAACAGAAATAATAAGGCAAATAAATAAATAGTGGGGAAAAGGGAGGGGAAAATTGTAAATACACACTCCTTCACACTCACACACTCTTACTCACATATACATCAGAGAAAGGAAGAAAATATAGGTAGCCACTATAGTATCTTCTGCAACTAGCAGCAAGCAGTGACAAGAGGGTATAGCAGTGCCCAGTAGAAGTGCCAGTGGTGCCATGCAGATGCGATGATGCCAAATGGACATGGTGCTATGTAGAGAGGCCAGGAGCAGAGAAAGGAGAAAAGGGGAGCTGAACAGATTGTACAGAAGCACATATGGGACCAGCCAGGGCTTCTGGAAATACCAGAGGGAGAATTTTTGCAGGGGTCTGGGTTCCTGCATTATAAGTGAGACAAAACTTATAGGGAAAAAAAAAAAAAAAAAACTTATAGGGGAAGAAAAGCAAAATGCATGTTAAAGAATTAAAAAGACATAGTCATGACACAAGAAATTAATGTCCAGTGGGAAGACAATTATTCAATGCACAAAATACCTACAGAGAAAATACACGTAGTATAAGATTAAGGATGTCCTAGTTCTGTAAGTACTGAGATAAGGCAGGAAGGTAGGAAGGGGCTGATCTGGAAAAGACAACAGATCACCATGCTGTCCAATGGCTTGTACAGTGCTACTTCTGTGTTCTCAGAGGGGACAAGAGCTACCAAGGCCCAGAGAAGTTAGGTGACTTGCTTTAGGTCACACAGGTAGTGAGTAATAGGGCAAGAATCCTTCATTATAGCACACCATGGCAAACCATCATGGACTGACTTGTAGGAAGTAAGTCTATGCTGGTTTCCCCTTGCAGTTTTCACTCTCCTCTCAAAGAAAAGAGCTACTGGGTATTTTTGATTAAGTCATTGGATTTCCTCGTGCCCCCAAGTAGGCAAACTTCCCCAACCAGTCATCTGTTTCTCAGCTGAACTTTTCTGGCTAATACTAAGAAAAAAAGTAATTTCTGTTATAATAGTATCTTATGTGCTGTGTGATGGAAAGAATGCATAACCGGAAGTCAGGAAACCTGAATTCTTCTCCTGGCTTCATCAACACCTACAGGGGGATTTCAAGCAAGTCACTTCATCCCTGTGGGCTTCTGTTGTTTCGTCTGTAAAATGAAGGGCTTGGCTTAGATCAGTGGCTTCCCAGTAGTTCTTGACCCTTAAGATTACATGGTAGCCCCCAAGGAACAGATAAGAGGGAGCCCAAATGGGCAAGCCTTCAAGCCCCCTTTTCCACTTGTTTTATACAGTGAGGTTCTTAGGCCAAAAAAAAAAAAAAATCACCTACAGAATTGCTCAGGCACTAAAAATCTGTGATTCCAAGGCATTTGGTTGATGGTTCTAAAGAGAGCTCCACGTCCACATGCCTCAAGTGAGTAAAATTTTGGATTGACTAAAAATAACGAACGCTAGTTTGACTTCGGTTATTTTTCAGAGTGGCACAGAGTGGACTGAGAAAAATGTTTTATGAGTAGGGAATTATTTTGCTTTCTTGATAAGATTTATTACATAAGCATGTTTTGTCCTTAGGAGCACCAGCCCCCGTGTGAACACTATTTCACTGTAGCTACATAAACTGGAAGATTCGTATAGGCTGGGACCACAGTGTCCAGCGTAATTGTCAGAACCTTCTAAAAAGGTCAGTGGGAAAGATGAGAGAGTTTCTTGTTTCCTCCCCTAGAATCTTAGCCATATTAGGAATTTATTTAGTTATAAATACCCTGTTACTATGACAATGAAGACAATTACACTACAGATAACATTTAAAGAGAATTTCTAGGTGAGTGAATACACCGAACTTTAGTCCAGAACAGCTGTTCAATGGTCTGTTAATAGAAGAGCCAAAAGAAAACAGAGATTCTCAAACTACGTTGATTGATACTAAAGAAAAATTGTTCCAGATGCTCAGACTTTTAGCTAATGAAATAAAAACAATGATACATGGAACACAAAGTAAAATTTAGGAAATACGGGAATCAAGATAATTGGAATTTTTGTTTGTTTATAGACGAGGGTGCCATTAGGACTGTCTTTAAGTGAATGAAGATGTTTTGTGAATTAAATCCTTCCTGATCGTTTCCTATATTCCTAAAAGAACAAGGAGGAAATGGACTTATATTTAGGAGAAAAGATCTTGATTTGTTAACGGAAGTGAATTGAGGTGATTTTTTTTTTGGTAATAAAACACTAGGGTGGCCAAAATAAGGTCACCCTCAGATCTCTTGCCATCTGGCCATCTGTCTTGGACAATTGCCCATTTAAAGGCAAATGGTCGGAGAAGAGAATCGTTATGATTTTGGTAACTGTATATGGAGTACGTATAGAAAGTGAGCTGGTAGAATTATTAGCAGTATATCACATCTGTAAAATGTTTGATGCTTTTAAACATCCCTTTCCTATACCTGATGTAATTTGGGCTGTGGGAAAGGTTCAGAGGTAGCATTCCCTGGTGCAGGGGAAGGAACTGAAACAGGCCCGGAAGAGGTGAAGAGCCTTACCGCCACAGGGAAGTGAGAGACAAAGTCAGCAACAGCCCGTTCTCTGGGCCACCCACGTGGCCCCAGGCATTGCCACAGGAGAGAGACCAGCTAGCAGGGGTAGCTCTGGGGAGAATGATGGACTTGAAAAAGCATTGGAGGAGATGGAGGAAAGGCATCATCTGGTGAAGAATGGCTGGATGCTAAGATGTGTCTAAGATGGGGATTGTTACCTCAGAGAACTAACAGGCTTTGGGACCCGCCTTCACTTATGAGGTCCACAGACTCTGGAAGGCTTCCTCTCAATAACTCACATCGCCTGGGTGGACAAAAAGGCACACCAGCAACTTCTTTATTTATAACAAGAGGAATCACTTTCCCCAGGTATTGGAGGGCTTCTGTCCATACAGGGCTGATGATTGTGTGTAAGAGTGTAGAAGCTAGGGACAAATTACTGGAGCCACCAGGTTGGGAAGGGGGACCTGGGCCTGACCATGTTGCAAATCAGAATAAAACTCCTGTGAAGGTTTTTAACCATCTGCCCTTGCTGGGGCTCTCAAATCTTTTTTCTTCACTGAGGCTCAAAACCAGTTCTCAGCAGTCCTGTGTATATGCTCATACTCTATTCCTAGAATCAAGGTGTCTGGTCACTGAAGTACTTATAAGAAGGTTATTTGGTGACCATAGAATCAGGTAGAACTTGGAGAAACAGATCACAGAAAACCTTATAAAATATATCTATATCCCAGCCCTATATCTTCGGTGATTACCTCTACTAGCATCCCTCAGGTACCATATCCCTCTCCCCTGATAGGGCTGAAGGTACCAGATAATTCTGCCCTTTGAATTGTATATTGTAATGTTGACCATACTACACCCACTCCCCCATTCAGTGGCCCATTCTTTCTTAAAGCACATTAATATTGTTTTGATTCCTCTTCAGTCCAGGATATCTAATGATCTTATTGATGCCACCCTCAGAAAAGGACCATAAGGGACACCAATGTGTCTGAAGGCTGGGGGTCCCAAGTACAACAGAAGGGGCCGCAACTGACCAGATCAAGTCTTGGAGACCAACAGCAGCAATAAATGACTCCATATGCCTCAACATCTGATCTGCTCCTTGATACATTAATTCTCCTTCGAACAAAGCAAAGAGCCACGTTGCCAGAGAGCTGCCTTCCAACACCACCTCCCATCTTCCTCACCACCAGCAAATTTCTAGCCGTGGCTTAAGGGCCCACGGGGGCTGCAGCTGTAGGACAGTTATATTTTCTCTTCTTTCCTTTCCCACCCATGGCTCACTTGGTCTGACCTTGCTTTGAACTTGACATGACTACTTTGAGCCTCACCATCCCATCCATATGAGGGGGCCTTAGACATGACCATCTCAAACATCTTTGCCAACTCTAGATTCTCAGAAACATTCCCTCAGGAAAAAGAATCCAAAGTTAAGTATTGCATAAATCAGTATTGGCTTTTGTTTCTGTTCTTTCCCTTTATTCTGTAGCTGCCAAGTCATTTTCTAGATATTTGAAACTGAGTGAAAATGTTTCCCAGTGGGTTTAATCTCAGTTGCTCTCTGTGTATTTTTTTATTACGCACTTACCCAGGGGTCAGTCTCTGCAACTGTCCCCCAGGCACAAGTGTCCTTTTAATTCTCAGAAGCTTAGCAACCCACGTAAAGTACTCTAATTAAAGATGTGCATTTTGAGAAAAGTTTGAAGTCATACCCACTTACGGTGGAAGAAAGGATCTCTGTTAAGTTCACCACAGACGTGAGAATGAATCTCATTGTTAGAAAGAGATTTCCTACTCTTCCAGTCCTGACTCTGGACTTCAGAACCCTCTCCAGGCACTGGAATTTCAGAGTATTAGCCTCATGGGCCCTAAGTATGACCTCCATCTACCATCTGTTGGATCCTTCACACAGGGACTCAAGTCAGTTTACATGCCCTGGGTACCTACTCTGTGTCTGGCTCAATTCACTGAGGACCCAAAAGCAAGGGTTCAGGGCTCAGGCTCTGGGTGAGTCAGATGTGATTGGGTCCAAGTTCTAGACTGCACTAACTTCACGACCTCTGTGAACTTCAGCGCCTTCATCTACCAAACAGATGGCACCTGCCGCGTGGGGTTTTTGTGAGGAGTCCATGCAGTAACACATGCAAAACACCAGCATAAGTTCTGGAAGCCCTTAATCAGTGGTAGCCACCGTAATGGCTAGAAAGAGGAAAAATGAAAGATTCCTTATTCGACAGGAGTTAACCAAGAGTCTTTTACGTTCCAGGCACTGTGCTAGGACACTGGGTATGCACTGGTAAACAAAGGCATGATAGCTGTTCTCATGGACCTTGCAACCTGGTGGGAGATACAGTCCATACAAAACAAACCAACGTGGACATATATAATAAGTTGCGGTGGGTGCTGTGAAGGAATGAACTGGGACCTCAGAAGGCTTGGGAAGATAATATGGGCAGAACCACGTGGGCTTGGAGGAGAAGAAAGGGAATCCATAGCATAGGGACTAAGTACTCTCGTGGGTACGGGTGCTGGGGCAGTCTTCACAGGATCAAGAAGCCCCAGAGATGGAAACACAGCTCATCAGAAGAAACTTGCTTTTTGTTCCATTATTGGCTCACCACATTTTAAAGTTAGGGCATTTATCAAAATCATCCAGCCCAAATCTTTTATTTTACAGATGGGCAAACTGAGGCATGGAGAAGTAAGGTGCCTCTAGTCATATAGTGAGTTAGTGAAACAGCAAGCTTTGGAATCCTTGGGTTTTGGGGGTTTTGTTTCTATAACTACTTCATACTTTCTCTTAAATATATCAGAACATACAGGGTTTTTTTTAAAGGGCAAATATCCTGAGAAAACCATCATTCAAAAAGAGTCATGTACCAAAATGTTCATTGCAGCTCTATTTACAATAGCCAGGACATGGAAGCAACCTAAGTGTCCATCAACAGATGAAGGGATAAAGAAGATGTGGCACATATATACAATGGAATATTACTCAGCCATAAAAAGAAACGAATTGAGTCAGTTGCAGTGAGGTGGATGGACCTAGAGTCTGTCATACAGAGTGAAGTAAGTCAGAAAGAGAAAAACAAATACCATATGCTAACACATATATATGGAATCTTAAAAAAAAAAAAAGGTCATGAAGTACCTAGGGATAAGATGGGAATAAAGATGCAGACCTACTAGAGAATGGACTTGAGGATATGGGGAGGGGGAAGGGTAAGCTGTGACAAAGTGAGAGAGTGGCATGGACATATATACACTACCAAATGTAAAGTAGATAGCTAGTGGGAAGCAGCCGCATAGCACAGGGAGATCAGCTCGGTGCTTTGTGACCACCTAGAGGGGTGGGATAGGGAGGGTGGGAGGGAGGGAGATGCAAGAGGGAAGAGATACGGGAACATATGTATATGTATAACTGATTCACTTTGTTATAAAGCAGAAACTAACACACCATTGTAAAGCAATTATACCCCAATAAAGATGTTAAAAAAAAAAAGGATATTTAAAAGTAGCATCAAGGTGCCTTCTTCTTATATCACTAAAAAATATCCCTTCTTGAAATTTCTGAGGATCAAGGCATCCAGTTGAGATCCTACGAGAATTCTGCACATTTTAAGCCCATCAGACTGGAGTAAAATCTCCTGTGTCCCCAGTTAATCCTCTCTTCTCTTTTGAGTGCTCGTCCCTTTGGTACTTGGGTTATGTTGGAATCACATTTTCATTAAATTCCAAGAGTAACAGCTCAGAGGCCCAGAGCTTGGGGATGGCTGTGCAGACCAAAGGAGCCCCCTGTCAGACCCCATCCTACACTCCACCCCACGGTGGCCACTGTGCTCACTCTGATGGCTGTTCTCCAGCCCCAAGTCTGAAGAGGTGCTCACCACGAAGGACGGGCACCAGCTGCTTTCATACACCCAGATATGAGACAGAAGGGCGTAAGATTCTGGCCAGCATGGGCTTGGATGGCTCTAGGTTTGAATTTCCAGCTCTGCCACCTATTAGTCTTGTAGAAACTCAGTTTCTGTAAGTATAAAACAAGAATTTGGACCTCACTTCCAGGGATGTCATGAGGTGATTAAATAAATACCTAGGATGATACATGGCACATGGGACTCAATAAATATGCATTCCCTTTTATTATTTAATGATATTTAAGTGCATGGCACTTACAATGTAATAGGCAATGTTGTAAGAATTTTACAAATATTAACTCTGTTCCCTTCTACCTTCCTGATGAGGAAAAGCAGAATTGGCAGTGCGAGGGGTTCCTCATAGCAATGTGCTGTATCACAAGGCCTTTGGGAATAAGAATAGCTTATCTTGGGGCTTCCCTGGTGGCGCAGTGGTTGAGAGTCCGCCTGCCGATGCAGGGGACACGGGTTCGTGCCCCGGTCCAGGAGGATCCCACATGCCGCGGAGCGGCTGGGCCTGTGAGCCATGGCCGCTGAGCCTGCGCGTCCGGAGCCTGTGCTCTGCAACGTGAGGGGCCACAATGGTGAGAGGCCCGCGTACCGCAAAAAAAAAAAGAATAGCTTATCTTGGTTGAAGATCATCCACCCAGTCTCCCAAGCAGGAATCCAGGAGTTTTCCTAGATTCCCAGGTCGTGGTCATCGTCCTTTATTGTGACGATTAATAATGTTGATAAATTTCACCACGTACATCAGTTGGCAGCTGATTTTCTGGCATCATCTCTTGCTGTATTTTCTTGACCCATTTTCTTTACAGCAGGCATACACTTGGCTCATGTCAGTCACACTAAGTTACCTGTAGTTCCCAAAGACCCCACTGTTTCACACCCAAACGTCACACTTCTCTTCTTGGCCAACTTCCCGTGTTTGCCTGGCAACAGTCTTTTCAATCTCATCTCAGTCCTTACTTACTTCCTCTTGGCCTTCCCTGACCTTCTGAGTAGTACAGACAACTCCCTCCTGTGGGTGCCTCTCTAACCCTGTCCACGGCCAGATCGTAGAGTTTGGTGAGGGCAGGGACTACGTCTTATTCAACTTAGTACCGCCAGCACTTAGTCTGATGGCACATAGTAAGGAAGAAAGGGTGTGAGGGAAGGAAGAAAGAAAGGGGAGGAGGAAGGAAAGAAGAAGGGAAGGGGGGAAGGAAGGAGGAAGCCAGCATCAGTTAATCAGCCAATGATAATATGAAAGCATCTTTCTCATGGCTGGTCACTGTGGCCACTCTCACTGCCTCCACCAGGTGGAAACTGGAACTGTGGGAGGGGTAGATACCCTGACTCAAAATGGTTGTCATGGCTTGACAATAAATGGCCATTTGCCAGGTGTTAGAAGATACATGCTCCCCTGTAACATGAAACTTTGACCTCTTTTATTCCCTTGAAAAACAAACAAGACAGAATATTCCCAGAGTTAGAGGCAGGGCTGCTGAGCCGGGAGACCAGGACCAAGTGCTCATTTCACTAACCTGGGGCACCCAGCTCCTCTTCCGTTGAAAAGAGCCAGTGGCAGCTCTAGGAGGAGGGAAAGACAGGTGATGATCTCCTAGGGAAGAATGTATTAGGCAGGGCTGTCTCGGAGGCAGGCTTCTATATCCTGTGGCCCCAACCCCCCTGCACCACTGTTGAATATATCTGTCCTTCATTCCTGAGGTCACCGTGCTTGGCATTCAACATTCCTTCATTAAACTGGAGCTGGAGAGACCAATGGGGAGTGATGGGGATGAAGTGAAAGTATAAGCAGATAGCCTTCATTCGTTCATTCATTCTTCATCCAACCATCCATCCATTCGACCATTCACTCTACAAATGTTCCCTGAGTGACTAATATGTTGGATGTACATGGATGCAAGACAAAGCCCTTGAAAAGAAGCTCAAATTTCTCTGTGTGTCAAGTTCTCATCTTAAATGAGAAGCTTGGATACTTTTGGGGTCAGAGTTCCCCATGACCCCAATTTCATAGTTCACTGAGTTCTTCTCTCCATAAAAATAAACAAACCCACACAATTCTGCATGCTAGTTGAGGAGATTCATAGACACACTGAAGCCCATTCATGAATACCAGGTTAAAAATCTTTGGGCTAGAACACTGTTCTAGTGTCTTCTTACCCAAAACTCAATTCTTGATTCTATAATAAAGCTGCCCCAACAGAGACTCCTTTACACATGGTACTTTCTAACATTAAACAATGATTTCAGTCTTTGACTGAGGCAGGCACTTTGTTTCAAAGCAACACAAGGCAACCCGCTACGGAGGAGAAATGTCAAGTGCATGCTGTACCCAGCTCCTCCCTTCTCCACCCACCTATGTCTGTAGCTCATCTGGCTTAACGGGGAGTCGGTCTGGCGGCTGATCCTTCTCTGACTGTCAGGGCTCAGTTCCTAGTGCCTGGGGTCCTGCTTCAGGGGCTCAGATTTTGCTACTCGTGGCTGGACCAGCTTTCCCAGCACTGCCTGTTCTTCCCCTCGTTTCACCACTACTCACCCAGATCTCAGACTCTGAACCTCAAGGGACGCATAGCCTGCCTGATCATTCCTTCTGGGCTGGATCTTCTGGTTGCAGACCAGAAGTCCCTACAACCCCATGTGCCGACTGCAGAGCAGCAGGACCCTGGCTGTTTGAGTGTTAGGTTCGTCAACACCGCCTTATCCACACTTCTCTGTCTGAAACGTCCCTTCTGTCATACCACCCTGACCCATCCTGCCTCTTCCCATCTACATCTAGGACCCTTGGAAGTCAAATAGCAAATGAAGATTGGGGACAAGACTAGAGTGAGGCAAGGGAGGCTCCCGGACATACAATTTAAGGAAGTGCTCGTTCTTGGCGCTGACCTTGAAACTGCACGACCCAGAGAGGGAGTTCCTTCTTAAATTCTGCATGCTAAGCGCCTCTCTTGCCACACTCTGACCGCAATCCTGATCAGGAAACCTCCTAAACCCAGAACAGACCTAAGCCATTCTCTTCTAGACTAGTGTTTCTTTTTTTTAAAATTTATTTGTTTTTGGCTGCCTTGGGTCTTTGTTGCTATGCGCGGGCTTTCTCCAGTTGCGATGAGCGGGGGCTACTCTTCATTGTGGTGCACAGGCTTCTCATTGTGGTGGCTTCTCTTGTGGAGCACGGGCTCTAGGCGCGCAGGCTTCCGTAGTTGTGGCATGTGGGCTCAGTAGTTGTGGTTCGCAGGTTCCAGAGCACCTGCTCAGTAGTTGTGGCACACGGGCTTAGTTGCTCCGCGGCATGTGGGATCTTCCCGGACCAGGGCTTGAACTCATGTCCCCTGCATCGGCAGGTGGATTCTTAACCACTGCGCCACCAGGGAAGTCCCTAGACTAGCGTTTCTTTAATATCTGGAAGGGACCACATAATTATATTATAATCCTACTGCCAAGAGGGAAAATTCACGGGGAAGAGAAAAGTACTTTATATCAAGTTCAGCAGGTTGTGTGGCTGGTGATTAATTCCTTTGTGAAAAATGGCAATTTTAACACTGACATGAGTAATCACACCTTTTCTTTCCGTAGCAGTTTAGCATTTCCTGCTGTAATAATTCACACCTAATACCTCATTCAAGGAAGCAGAAGTGTCAGCATGCTATTAGTTTCCTCTGCATTGAACCATTTGCTCCTTCATAAACTCCGTCTAAAGCAGCCACATTGCTGGCGTGCGTTAGTGATTCATGCTGGACGTCCACAGAGATTCTGAAAGGGCATCACCAAGAAGGGCCTCCACACAAAGGATGATTCCTCAACTTAGTGACAACTCAATGATCCAGCAACTCGGTCATGATCTCTTGAGCTGGGAGGTCCCCCGATTTTAGATTTTCAAGGCCGTTGTATACAGGAAGGCAGGAAGAAAGGAGAAGTCTGGGGCCAAGGGTCAGGTCTCTTGGGTTCTAATCCTAGTTCTGTTGTCTAACTTTGCTAAACTTTTTGACCTCTCTAGTCTTGCATTTTCTCATCTGTGCAAAGAGAAGGCTGGCTGAGGGCTGGATCAGGAAAGACAGTTTCAGCTTGAAAATGTTATGGTGCCACTTGGTGTGACTCTTGGGGTTTTAAGTTATTTTTGATAGTTCCTTGAACCCTTTCCTGTCTTTGTTCTCTAAAAGACTTGGACAGTAGCAGTGGGAGTCTCGGTTCATGCCCACAATCCCATTCTGGTTTGCCCTGGTGGTCGAGGGAAGTGGAGACAAAGGTTCTGCTGTACTTTCGTCTCTTGACCTGTATTCTAAGCCTTTCTCTCTCTCCCCCAGGGACCTCCTTCAGGCTCCCAAACCAGCTTCCCCTCTGCCGAGCTGCCAACTCATGCCTCCCTACAAGAGGCCTCTTAGCCAACGTGCTAGCACCATCTCCCTCCCACTAAGGTTTCTGAATCACGGTTGCAGCGCAACACCTGGCACCCTCAGCTGACAGCACATCTTACAAAGTGCTTCTCTAGTTTGTCCCTCTGGATAACAGAACCAAGGCGACAACCAGAATTGGGTTCCTCACAGGTTAGAGGGCATCTAATTATACTTGGAAGAGCTTTTTAACTCAGACTTTGTTTTCTTTTAATAGACATTTTTATATGTCTGCACATGTATATGTATTTCGTATATATGTTACATAATAGTCAAATATGACTAATACTTGGAGTATTGTTTCGATTCTGTCAGTATAATTTGTTCACTCATATCTGGGTGTCTACATATCATTAAGATTCTGAACTTTTACTCTGAAGAATATATTCAGGGTAAATTCTGACACTTTTCTCTGAACATGGTTTTTCTGACTACTACAAAGATAGGACTGGGTGGTAATAGGTTTTCTCTCTTCTACCAACATCTATCGATTTATAGGGCTTCCTTGTGGTGATGTTGAAAATAATCGTGAGACAGGGACTTAGCAGGAAGAAGTGCCTAATGGATGAGCAATGTCTGCTCTGAGTAAGGAGGGGGCTGGGTGGCATGTGTGCCACTCACGTGCCATCCTTGGGGGACAGCTTTGCAGCCAGTGCCCAGGTCGTCCTCCTGCCTGAAGCCAGAGGGCAAGGCACGATGCTCAGTGAACATAAGGTTGTCCGGGATGGAGGAATGTCACACAAAGTGGGATCACTGCAGTGATAAACATCAAATTAGAGAACAGGTTATTACGGCCTTAATTCTGGGGCTTTGCTTCCTATCAACATACCTGGTGAATCCAGCAGAAACGGAAGCCATTTTAGTGGTGGGTAAAAGATCTAATTGGGACTTCCTAATGATGACAAGGAAGTTAGCAGAGGAGGAGACTGAGATCCCCTACAATTTGCTGTGCAGTTATGATGCAAATCACCATACGTGCAGTAAGTAACACATAATCCCTTACTAACCTCCATTCACTCCTTTCTAAGAGAATAACAAACCCTTACAGAACTACGGAAAACCTTCCTGGCTAGTTCTGGGTGTGTTCTATTTAGATGTCTTTATCCTGCTTGACCAACCCTCTCCGTCTTTGCAGTCCTCTCCCCACGTCTCTTTATGCTAGAACGGGCTCTTTCTTCCATAAGGGCCGAGAGCACACCAAACGCTGAGAACTCTGTTTCTCCATCTGCTCTTGCTTTCAACTTCAAGGAGAGAGTTATCAGTTGTAATCCTATAGCTCTAGATATCTGCCTTTTTAACTGATATTTGTTTGAAATTTAAAGAGGTTTTTTTTGCCCCTTTCCCCTCCTTCCCCCCAATCCCGGGAATCCAGCCACCGTGTACATCGCAGTGTTTTGCCTTCTGTCTCTCTGCTCTGATCGCTGTGTGGCCTGGCTTACCCTGTGGCTCTAGGGGGGGATTCACTGGGTGAGAGAGAACATATTTTAAGTTAAATAGGAACCGAAAAAGACTCTAAAATGTATGGATGCAATGATATTTTCCGGACGTCAACATCAAACGCTCGGCTCTTTCGGGCACAGCAGTGATAACAGTCAACAGTTCAACTATAGTGAGAATTAAAATCCTCACCATTCTCAAGGTCTTGCAAGGACAATCTCAGTTTTGACCTGTTTCGTAATTGGGCTTGTTTCAGGAAGCAAGGAATAGATAGAGGCTCACGTGGGGAAGCCGGAGAGAACAGGGGTGTATTTCAGCAAGCCTCATGGAACAGGGGATGACCACTGAAGAGTCAATGCATTTCCAGCAACCTGGAACTCTCGTGCCCACTCAGATTCCGCTGCTCGTGATGCTAGTAAGCCAGCACTGCATGCCTCTGCACCGCTCCTTCTACACACCTAATTCCTCACAGCTGCCCTCCTTTTGTCCTCCTGTCTCCCGATGCTTCCTCTGGAACGCATCCTCTTTTGCACCTCACCACCTCACTCAGCGGTGTCACACAAAAGCCGCAGCCGAAACGTCCATTTTGGAAGTGTTTGGGGAATGACGCTGTGTGGACCGCAAAGACTAGGGTTTGCTAGCTTTAGCCCTTCCCAAGAATGTTTCTGTTCGCCATCTTCTGCCTATTCTCTTCCTTGTCATGGCTCCCTGCTCTGGTTTATTTCACATCAGTTCCCTTTCAGTTTGGATTAGCCAGTCCTCTCTGCCGTGCGTTAATTTCATGAGTCATGGCACCAACATAACATCGTCTATTAACTCTATTACTGAACACCGTTCTGAGAGCTTTGGGGGTTAAACTACGTAAAACATAGCCTTCGCTTTCACCCTCATCCCTTCCACGAAACGTGTACCTGTGAAATAACAGGGAACGACGTATTTCAAAATATTTGCAAATGCTCAGCACAGCGACCGGCACGTTTTAGATGCTGTACAACGCATATTTGTTGGACAAATGGATGAATGCTTGATAGTGTCGTGAAGCATGGGGCGCTCTGGGGGTTCACATAAGGTGTGATGATGCAGATTGGAGATGTCAGAGAAGGTCCCAGTGAAAGGCAGGACAGGAAGGTGCTGGGAGGTGTGTTAGGATCCACCTGGGCTGTCTGAGGGATGCAGGTGTAGCAGGCTAAATGGGAGCCCGCCGTTCTCTGGATGAAAACTGCTTCTCTGAGTTAGCTGTTATGGTGATGACTGCTGCTATCATTATGGCTAAATTTACTCTAAACAGAAATCTATAACTATCTCAATGAGCACTGAAGAGTGGCTTAGTCATCATGGCCACCAAGTGTCGTCACACACATTAAGGGCACCTATGTGTCCAGAAACGTCCCAGCCACCCTGTTAAGTGCACAGCCTCTTGTTAGCTTTGTCATGTGGGCTTTTGGATTTGAAAACAGACACACAAAGGAAACAATCCGATCTTAGAATAAGTGGAAAATTTACCCTCTACATCTCTCTGAATTGGATTTTTGCTGTTACATGCTACAGAGACTTTTAGATGTGAAATGTCAACTCATGCAACAATTATATAATATTAAGTAATTGGCATAAAGCAGTGAGAAGAGGGAGGCAAACTTAATAACTAATTACAATTACTTATCTAATTATAATATCTAATTATCTAATTATAATTGTACAAAGGAACAGGGCAGGGTGCTAAGGGGCATAGAATGGGGGGCCTGACCTAGTTTGGGGCAGAGATGAAGATTTCCTTATGTACTTGATTATTTACAAGGATAAGGAAGAGGTAGGTGAACAGTTGTGTGAGGATGGTCCAGGATTAAACTGGGAAAAGACCCACTTTTGCCCTGCTTTGAGGTGCATATTTTACTGAGTTTACTGCAGTAAACTCCTGTGTCTGTGTTTGACCCTTGAGAGGCTGGCTAAGCAGATAATATTGTCACCATAGCAGCTGTTCCTGACGTTGTCTTTCGGCATCTGTGGAGGGTTGGTCCCAGGACCCACGGCCCTGCCCCCACGGATACCACACCCTACGGACGCTCAAGACCTTTATATAATTAGGCATAGTACAGTCGGCCCCCAGTATCCGCAGGTTCCGCATCTGTGGATTTGGATCCAGGGTAGGTTGAATCCATGGATGCAAAACCCGCGGATATAGAGGGTTGACTGCTCTGTTCTTTTACTCTGGGTACCTGGAGTGGGACACAGGATCCCAGTGCCCCATCTGATGCTTTCGCTCTGACTCTCAGAGTCGTGTTGAGTAGAACACAGGTACACGCGGACACAGCACAAGGCAGTAGGTATTCAAATCTCTGCGGTTATTTTTTAAATGTTTGCATGCTCAGGGTTCTGAGTGTGGCTGACTACTGCCTGCACTGAGCTATCTCACAGCAACCTCTCTTCCAAGCAGTTTCCTGCCAAGTTTCCTCCCCCCACCCCCCAGAGTTTTGACTTCTCAACACACAGACGTTGAGATCATTGTCGCTTGTGCTTCATTCTATAATATGTGATGAAGCTAGTGAAGCCAACACTGACAGTATTTCTATTTCACCAAGGCTGGTAACCCGACCACGAACAGAGAAGGACTGATAGTAGCAATCTTGATTGTGAACTTGTACTTCAAAAGGATCGAGAGAAACCAAGAGGTCTGAAATGCGTTTATAAGTGGCATTCTGAGCATAAAGGGAAGAGGGTTGTTTCAGTTGATTCTTAACTGGCTCCGACCAAGCCTCCACAGGCTCCTCTAGACGGTGTCGAGGCTGCGGCTCTCGCAGCCTGAACTGGGCAGGAGAGGTGGGTGGGAGTCACTGAAATGCTGTCGTGGGTTTCCACTATTCATGGCTAGAAAAGTCATCTGACCACGTGATTCTCTCTCATTGAGGAGTGAAATGCCCATAAAAAAGTAAATTGTGGAAGTCAACCTGGTGGATGGAGAATGGCCGTCTGTGTTGGGAGCGAGCATAGGTGGCACTTTTCTCTGATGAGGGATCCGGTGGAAATGCCTTAGGCTGATCTCCCACCTCATCTATCACATTATCCAGGATCAACTAAAAATGAATTTCATGGATGTCACGTGTGGAAGACAGAGATCAGCCCTAGAAATGAGACTGGAATTTGCCTTCTGGGATTTTACACAAAATGTTAATATGCTCTCACCTTTGGTTCTTCTCTTTGTAAAATGGGAACACTGATTTCTGACTCTTGAAAAGAGAGATGAAGTAGTTTGTGAACCAGAAGACAAGGCTGCGAGGCTGCATTTTTACAGCTACACATTCAAGAAGTTGTTGGTTGACAAAAAGAGGCGGGTGGGACGAGGGCAGGGCTGGTTGAATTACCAGTGTCTCTGAAAGCAGAACAGATTTCACTGCGGTAGGTAGAACAGGGTCCCCCCCCAAACATGTCCATGTGGTAATACTGACAATAATGGGGCAGCATCTGTAAGAAGTAACAAGTCCAGCAGGGAGATTGGACTCTGGAAGGATGTCTCCAAGGAAAAAAAATGAAACTGATGATGGTTATGTTCAGATGTCTTGAAAGGAGATCTATACTTCTGGCAGAGTTTTGGGATAAATTTGCAATAGGGACATAAGAAACTGGGCAAGAAAAGAATAATACGAATAATTATTAACCCTAGGGACAACGCAGCTGAGCAAGAAAACAAATGCAATCATAAAGTAGTCAATGGCTCGGCTGAGAAGGTTCACGTAGTCATAATAATGCAATCCCTGGGTATTGATGTAGCCATAATTCATGAAATCATTTTGGGAAAATGGGAGCCTGTATATGTGTGTGTGCACGTGTATATCTGTACCAGGGCACTAGGCAGGTGTACCAGCAAGTGAAATTCTCAATTTTCATAGGATGAAGTCAATAGATACTAAGACTGAAAATTCTAGAACAGCAATGTGAGCATGCAAGTTAGAAATATGGAGGCAAATACCAGGTGGGAAGAGTTGAAGTGGTGATCTCCGGAGAATGGATGCTGACTGGGTAGGAAGGGTTGAGAAAGCCCCTCTTTAAACTATGGACATGTATTCCTTGGATAGAAAGCCAAAATATCCTAAAACAGGATGAAACAAAACTTGGGAAACCTCACTCAAGGCTACAGGCTAACTCAGCTCATTTCAGGTTATACCAGATTTCTTGTTCTTCCACACATTGTAAGCACTTTCTTCAAACAAGGTGTTCTTCAAACACGCATGCTGTGCCTTCTGCAACACCCTATTCCCTCTGCCCAGTGTTGCCATTTCTCCCCTCTCTACTTGGCCAGCTTCAGTTATTCTCGCAGGCTTGGATCTCTTACCCCCTCTTCCAGGAAGCCTTCCCTGATTCTCTCAGGGCAGAGTCAGTTGCTCCCCTCTGTCCTCACGGCATTTCTGTTATTATACTGCAGCCTGTAGCTGGCGTGCCTGCCTTTACGCTCACGAGAGGCCGTGTCTAATTCATTCACTTCTTTCCACAGCCTGACACAGTGCCTTGTGCACAACAACTCCTCAATAAACGTTTGCTGAATACACAAGGAACTGCTTCTTTGCTGAGCAAAAAAGTGAAAGCCTTTCTGAGTGGTCGATCAATGGCAAAGTGACCTTGGAGCCACTCGATAGAGTTGGCGGGGATGGGGCGTCCCGCGTGGACCCATGAGCTGGGAGGAAGAGCCGCACCAGGATGAAGCAGCTGCAGCTGGGCCCAGCGGCGAGAGGTCCAGGAAGGGGAGAGTCTTCCCAGGGCCCAGTGAGCAGGGGTAAGAGCAAGACAGGTTTCCAGAGACTGTGTCACAACACCCCAGGGACTAGCCTTGCAGATTTACCATGACAGTGACGAGGTCTCTCCTTTAGACTTTGCCCTCTGCTCTTCATGTTTGTGGGTGAAGAGGGTTAATATCACGGACATTTGTAACCAATGACTTCTCCCACCCCCCATCCCCTGGCTTTTCCATTTGGCTGCCCCGCCAGCTCAGTCTCCCAGGAACTCTCCCCGCCTCCAGTTCGCTTTAACTCCCTCCCTTCCACGTCCACCGCACCCTGGGGTATCCCTGGCTGCGCCCTCTCCACACTGTCCTGTGCGGGTTTTGCTGCTCTGCTTGGCCGTGAGTTGCTGGGGACGGGAAGCCTGCCTCATCCTGAGTCTTCCCTTGTGCCTGTCTCACTTGCCCAGTAGGTGGCTTTTGAAAGAATGGGTGGGCGGTTTGTGAATTGATCCTTCCCGGTGTCAGACCCCAGCACGTGGGGTGGGTGTCCCCCAGCACAGGCCAGGATGCAGGGGACCTTCACTCCATCACCTCGCCCCTCTGGGCTCCATTCTAAATCTGTCCATGGAGGAAGGTCCTCAGAGCTTGGGCAACCTCTGACGGCCGGGAAGAGAGGCAGGTAGCATCAGAAAGGAGAGAATTTCACATTCCTGGAAGCAGGAATAAATATAAACATCCTAGATGTTTGTCCTGTCCCCCTGCCTCTGATAAGTGTCTTAGCAGAGAGGGCTACATTTCTCTTTATTTCTAGATATCTCCCTGCCCAGGAACTCCGTGCTGCTACGACACTTATCGGACCATCCTCTTCACCCCAAAGCGTCCTTCAGCCTGAGAGTTTTGAGTGTTATGTTTGTTTCAGGTACCTCAGGGAACAGAGAGGCCAGGGAGAAATCGGTGGGTGCCTCAGCCACAGATCCCTGGAGCCTTGGGCTTATCGATCCCATCCCCTCTCGACCATCATTCTGCCAGAGAGGGGGGCAGGAGTCCAAGAATAAACCTCAGAGGCAGCGGGCAGAGCTGGGGTGGGAGCTGAGAAGGCAGCTTGGAATTCAGCCTGAGCCCAACCCTCACAGGGAGAGGAAGCCTGCTGCCTCTGCCCTTGCTTCCCCTAGTCCAGTGGAGATGAACAAGGTTCGCTATGACTCATCCTGTGAGTCAGACAGGGGAAGAAAAACAAGCACGTCAAATTCTGAGTTTCAGATGTGAAAAGATTCAGCAGTCTGATCTGTGAGCAAAATTGTTGATTTGAAGAGCTGGAGAGAAAACTGCCAAGTTCTCTCTCCTTTCCCTGTCAAAGGGCCGTGTCTCCTGTGGACCGGCTGGGTAAAGGCCTGGCCGGAAGGAAAGAGAACCCAGAGAACACCCAGCATCTCCAAACAGGAGGTACCAGGGAGGAAGAGGACCCACTGAAGCCTGGAGCTAGGGTGTGAGGTGGTGCTGTTTCTCTGGGCTCCCCTTCACACCCCTCTTTTCCTTCAGGCACTAAGGTCCCCATCCATTTCCAGGTGTCACTTGATTGTGTTCTTGATTTCTACCTCCCTGGTTCTGTGGTCCTCAAACTTGGGTGCACCGTGGAATCATCTGGAGAGATGAAGACATCCTGATGTCCGGTTCTACTCCTGGGGCCCAGGCATCTGGATTTTTACAAGCTCCCCAGGTGATTCCAGTGCAGAACCAAGCTTGTGCATCGTGTCCCTCAGCCAACGCATAAACTCTCCATAGGAATTTGCATCTGTAATAGTCTAATGACATGCTGTGTCCTAAATGAAAGAATTTCATGCTTTGGAGAGATTTTTCCATGAGCTGTGGAGACTTCTGCATCAGATATTGGTGCTGAAGATAAATGGGTTATGGTTGATTTAGGATATTTTAGGTCTGAAAGCAGAGTGAAGGGCACAGGGCAGCTTACTACTCTCTTTCTAGCTTTCTTCTCTTAATTCCTTTTTTCCCCTCCCATTTTTCTTCCCCAAGACCCCCAAATACCAGGGAACCGGAGTCCATTCTAACTGATCCCTCTCTCCTTCCCTGAAAATGCCCTCAGCATTCTGCTTCCTGCTCTCCCTGTGACCCAGAAGGAAGTCGTAGTGGGACCTTCCACCAGGGACCCCAACTTCATGACGCAGAAAGTTCTTTCCAAACCCTCCATGCTGCAGGGCACTGGATGCTCGAGGGCCCTCAGGCTTGGAGCAGCGTCAAGAGTAAGGGGACACCGCCGTGTGGGACCTGGGTCCCTCAGGCGGGCGAAGCAGAGTAGCAGCTCTCCTGCTCTTTAAATGGGGTCTCAGGACTCCTTTACACGCTTCGGAATTACTGAGGACCCCAGAGAGCTTCTGTTTATGTGGGAGCCACACCTATTGATATTGACATTAGACACGAAATCGCAAACCCAGTCCAATAACATATACTAAAATTTCAAATTAATGTATTTTATGAAAAATAGCTGTATTTTCTAAAAATATAATGCAGTGAGAAGAGCGGCGTTGTTCTACTTTTGGCAAATCTCTTTTCTGGCTGGCTTAATAGAAGACAGCTGGGTTCCCATACCTCCTGTATTCAGCCTGTTCCGATTCACACAGTATACAGAAAACAACATGGCAACTGGTGAGAGAATAAGAGTGCAAAAGCAAACAATGTCTTCGTATTATGAAAATCTTTTTAACCCTGTGGATCCTCTAAAAGCAACTCAGGGACTCCCATGGGTATCTGGGCCACACCTAGAGAAATCTTGCTGTAGACAATCATCTATGACTGAGAAAGCTACTGTTGGGGTGATGATTAAACAGTGCATGAGGCCAGGAACAGGCAATAACTTGGTACCCGAGGGTAGATCTCAGAGGATTTACAACAGGAGAAAAAATAAAATAAAAATCGAATTGACAGAACGCAAGCAATAGTTGTCAATGTCGTGTACATGTCTTTTGTATCAATTTTTAAATCTCTGTGCAACATACTCTAGTTCACAGTAACTTGGGTACAGTGCCAGAATGTGTTGCCCACTCACCATGTTGAATAGCTAACACCGAGGATGAAGCGCTGAGGCAGACATTCTGGAAATCCTGCTGTCCCAGCCCTGCCACTGGCCATGGGAACAGATGTAAACAGTTTCGGTTTCAGTTTCCACTGCTGCAGCAGGTTAAATAGTTGATTTCCAAAAACCTCTTCTAGTTTTAACATCCTCTGGTTATCTGTTGACAACTTTTTAGAAAGCTAGGGGAGGGCCATGGCATTCTTGAAAAAATTTCAGCTGAATTAAACAAGTAAATACTTAGATGGTAGAAAAATGAGAAGGAAATAAAACTGAAAATTTACCAAATTCTGGGTAGAAGGTAACGTCTAAAAAATTGTAAAACATTTAGGAAATGCAAACCCTATCAAGAAGAAAGTAAAACTGACCCACTACATTCTGGTGTATTTCCTTCTGAGCATCCCTTTTCCAGATCGTACTGCACACAGAATTTAATATTCTGATTCTTTTAGGTAAAGTTTTGTTAACTATTTAGGTAAAATTTGTTATAATTTCCATTTAAATGCATAACCTTCAACTGTATGGTTATACCATATGTATATATGGATATACTTAACGATTCCCTTATTTTTCAATATTTGAGAAGTTGTATTAGGGTTATGGAAGATCTTGTTTCTATTTCATTTTATTTTTTTTATTTGCTCTAGTGTGGTTTGATGTTATTCTTATTATCAAAAATAATTTTAAGGCAAGAACTTTTTTTGTTTTTAATGGGAGGTGTAGTGATTGTTTATACAAGATATCACATTCTTTGAACAGTCCAGGGCAGATTTTTCTTGACTCTCAACAGACTCTCCGACTTCACAGGACTGCAGTTGCAAAGGTGAGGCTAGAATTCCAAATATGACCATCAGCCGGGGCTTACCTGCCTGTGGTGACTCACGCTGCCCGCCCTGATGATCCCACCTCCACTCAGATAACAGTTTGTCATTTCACCCCAGGACAGCCCCGGACATGCAGCAACTTCACTGGAATTCACTTTTCCTGTTTTTTTTTTTTTTTTTTTTTTTTTTTTGGTGCCCCTCCCTGTTCCAGGAAGGTAATTCAGAAATCATCACTCTTTGCTTTTTCCAACAGGGCCTGATAAGAAATGGTCGAGTCTGACATGAGCCAGAGAAGGACGGAGAAAGTCCCTCTCTCCCACTTGTCCCTGACAGCATGCCCAGTGTCCCAGGAATATGGGCCTCTCTCCAGACCTAAGGATGAGCTGAGTTGCTGAAAAGTGAGAACATTATGGAACGAAAGGCCCTGCACAATTGAGATTTATCTGTTAAAATGGACAATGGACTTGCAGGGGAGGCCGAAGAAAGAGTTCTGGCTACTGAATGGTGCCCACAGCCACGTTCAGTCCAAGAGTACCAACCGCCAACACACTGTTTCTCTGGTTCCTTTCCTTTCCCCTTTCTGGGATTCTTGCAACCCCACAATTGCCTGGTGGAACTTAGATGTTCTGATTGAACTGGGTCTTTCCAATTATTTCGGTCTCTTTTAGTGAGAAAATGTTCTACTATATACGGATTTGTGTCATAAAGTACCACAAACTGGATAGCTTAGAAGAGTAAAAATCCATTGTCTCGTGTTCTGGAGGCCGGAAGTCCAAAATCAAGGTGTTTGCAGGGCCATTCTCCTTCTGAAGGCTCTAGGGAAGGGTCTCTTCCAGGCCTACTCCTAGCTCTGGAAACGTTAGTGTTCTGTGGCTGGTAGATGGCTGTCTTCACATCATCTTCCCTCTGTGCATGTCTTTCTGTGCCCAAATTTCCCCTTTTTATAAGGACACTGGTCACATTGGATTAGGGCCTGCCCTAATGACCTCAGTTTAATTCGATTAGCTCTGTAAAGACCTGGTTTCCAAATAAGATCACATTCTGAGGGACTAATGGGGTTAGGACTTCAATATATCTTTTTCGGGGACACAATTCAACGCATAACAATACCTAAACCTTGGAACAAGAGTTGGAACTTACAGCTGCCATGTGGCTTCCTCGGGCCCACATTTTCTCAGAGGAATTAAGAGGTCTGGGATGAGTGGAGATTCTCTGGAAGCATATTTTCCCTCACAGTGATAACAACTTGCAGTGGTAGGTTTAGCTCTAAATGAAGAGAATTTCTTAGACAAGAAAGGTATTGGCTAATACCAGTGTGGTCAGTGCAGGCTGCAGAATAAACCTGAGGGCTGAGCATGGTTTTACTCACAGAACCCTGAAAGAGCAGGCTAATTTCTTCTCTCTGAGCCTGAGGAAAAGCGGTGATTTTTTTTTTTTTTTAATTTCATTTAACTTTTTTATACTGCAGGTTCTTATTAGTCATCAGTTTTATACACATCAGTGTATACATGTCAATCCCAATCTCCCAATACACCACACCACCATCTCTCCCCCACCCACCGCTGCTTTCCCCCCTTGGTGTCCATACGTTTGTTCTCTATATCTGTGTCTCTATTTCTGCCCTGCAAACCAGTTCATCTGTACCATTTTTCTAGGTTCCATATACATGTGTTAATATATGATATTTGTTTATCTCTTTCTGACTTACTTCACTCTGTATGACAGTCTCAAGATCCAGCCACGTCTCAACAAATGACTCAATTTCGTTCTTTGTTATGGCTGAGTAATATTCCACTGTATATATGTACCACATCTTCTTTATCCATTCATCTGTCGATGGGCATTTAGGTTGATTCCATGACCTGGCTATTGTAAACACTGCTGCAATGAACATTGGGGTGCATGTGTCTTTTTGAATTATGGTTTTCTCTGGCTATATGCCCAGTAGTGGGATTGCTGGGTCATATGGTAGTACTATTTTTAGTTTTTTAAGGAACCTCCATACTGTTCTCCATAGTGGCTGTATCAATTTACATTCCCACCAACAGTGCAAGAGGGTTCCCTCTTCTCCACACCCTCTCCAGCATTTGTTGTTTGTAGATTTTCTGATGATACTCATTCTAACTGGTGTGAGGTAATACCTCATTGCAGTTTTGATTTGCATTTCTCTAATAATTAGTGACGTTGAGCAGCTTTTCATGTGCCTCTTAGCCATCTGTATGTCTTCCTTGGAGAAATGTCTATTTAGGTCTTCTGCCCATTTTTGGATTGGGTTGTTTCTTTAATATTGAGCTGCATGAGCTGTTTATATATTTTGGAGATTAATCCTTTGTCCATTGATTCCTTTGCAAATATTTTCTCCCATTCTGAGGGTTGTCTTTTTGTCTTGTCTATGGTTTCCTACACTGTGCAAAAGCTTTTAAGTTTCATTAGGTCCCATTTGTTTATTTTTGGTTTTATTTCCATTACTCTAGGAGGTGGATCAAAAAAGATCTTGCTGTGATTTATGTCAAAGAGTGTTCTTCCTATGTTTTCCTCTAAGAGTTTTATAGTGTCCAGTCTTACATTTGGGTCTCGAATCCATTTTGAGTTTATTTTTGTGTATGGTGTTAGGGAGTGTTCTAATTTCATTCTTTTACATGTAGTTGTCCAGTTTTCCCAGCACCACTTATTGAAGAGACTGTCTTTTCTCCAGTGTAAATCCTTGCCTCCTTTGTCATAGATTAGTTGACCATAGGTGCGTGGGTTTATCTCTGGGCTTTCTATCTTGTTCCATTGATCTATGTTTCTGTTTTTGTTCTAGTACCATATTGTCTTGATTACTGTAGCTTTGTAGCATAGTCTGAAGTCAGGCAGTCTGATTCCTCCAGCTCCGTTGTTTTCCCTCAAGACTGCTTTGGCTATTTGGGGTCTTTTGTGTCTCCATACAAATTTTAAGATTTTTTGTTCTAGTTCCGTAAAAAATGCCATTGGTAATTTGATAGGGATTGTATTGAATCTGTAGATTGCTTTGGGTAGTATAGTCATTTTCATAATATTGATTCTTCCAATCCAATAACATGGTATATCTCTCCATCTGTTGGTATCATCTTTAATTTCTTTCAGCAGTGTCTTATAGTTTTCTGCATACAGGTCTTTTGTCTCCCCAGGTAGGTTTACTCCTAAGTATCTTATTCTTTTTGTTGCAGTGGTAAATGGGAGCATTTCCTTAATTTCTCTCTCAGATTTTCCATCATTAGTGTACAGGAATGCAAGAGATTTCTGTGCCTTAATTTTGTATCCTGCAACTTTACCAAATTGATTATCTCTAGTAGTTTTCTGGTGGCATTTTAAGGATTCTCTATATATAGTAACATGTCATCTGCAAACAGTGACAGTTTTACTTCCTTTCCAATTTGGATTCCTTTTATTCCTTTTCTTCTCTGATTGCCCTGGCTAGGACTTCCAAAACTATGTGGAATAATAGTGGCGAGAGTGGACATCCTTGTCTTATTCCTGATCTTAGAGGAAATGCTCTCAGTTTTTCACCATTGAGAATGATGTTTGCTGTGGGTTTGTTGTATATGGCCTTTATTATGTTGAGGTAGGTTCCCTCTATGCCCACTACATGGAGAGTTTTTATCATAAATGAGTGTTGACTTTTGTCAAAAGCTTTTTCTGCATCTATTGAGATAATCATATGGTTTTTATTCTTCAGTTTATTAATATGGTGTATCACATTGATTGATTTGCGTATATTGAAGAATCCTTGCATCCCTGGGATAAATCCCACATGATCATGGTGTATGATCCTTTTACTGTGTTGTTGGATTCTGTTTGCTAGTATTTTGTTGAGGATTTTTGCATCTATATTCATCAGTGATATTGGTCTGTAATTTTCTTTTTTTGTAGTATCTTTGTCTGGTTTTGGCATCAGGGTGATGGTGGCCTCATGGAATGAGTTTGGGAGTGTTCCTTCCTCTGCAATTTTTTGGAAGAGTTTCAGAAGGATGGGTGTCAGCTCTTCTCTAAATGTCTGATAGAATTCACCTGTGAAGCCAGATGGTCCTGGACTTTTGTTTGTTGGAAGATTTTCAATCATAGTTTCAATTTCATTACTTGTGATCATGCTGTTCATATTTTCTATTTCTTCCTGGTTCAGTCTCAGAAGGTTATACCTTTCTAAGAATTGGTCCATTTCTTCCAGCTTGTCCATTTTATTGGCATAGAGTTGCTTGTAGTAGTCTCTTAGGATGCTTTGTATTTCTACTTGCTTTGTATGTCTGTTGTAACTTCTCCTTTTTCATTTCTAATTTTATTGATTTGAGTCCTCTCCTTCTTTTTCTTGATGAGTCTGGCTAATGGTTTATCAATTTTATTTATCTTCTCAAAGAGCCAGCTTTTAGTTTTATTGATCTTTGCTATTGTTTTCTTTGTTTCTATTTCATTTATTTCTGCTCTGATCTTTATGATTTCTTTCCTTCTGCTAACTTTGGGTTTTGTTTGTTCTTTCTCTAGTTCCTTTAGGTGTAAGGTTAGATTGTTTATTTGAGATTTTTCTTGTTTTTTGAGGTAGGCTTGTATAGCTATAAACTTCCCTCTTAGAACTGCTTTTGTTGCATCCCATAGGTTTTGGATCATCGTGCTTTCATTGTCATTTGTCTCTAGGTACTTTTTGATTTCCTCTTTGATTTCTTCAGTGATCTCTTGGTTATTTAGAAATGTATTGTTTAGCCTCCATGTGTTTGTGTTTTTTTACATTTTTTTTCCCTGTAATTGATTTCTAATCTCATAGCGTTGTGGTCAGAAAAGATGCTTGATATGATTTCAATTTTCTTAAATTTACTGAGGCTTGATTTGTGACCCAAGATGTGATCTATCCTGGAGAATGTTCCATGTGCACTTAAGAAGACAGTGTAATCTGCTGTTTTTGGATGGGATGTCCTAAAAATAACAACTAAATCTATCTGGTCTATTGTGTCATTTAAAGCTTCCATTTCCTTATTTATTTTCATTTTGGATGATCTGTCCATTGGTGTAAGTGAGGTGTTAAAGTCCCCCACTATTATTATGTTACTGTTGATTTCCTCTTTTATAGCTGTTAGCAGTTGCCTTATGTATTGAGGTGCTCCTATGTTGGGTGCATATATATTTATAATTGTTATATCTTCTTCTTGGATTGATCCCTTGATCATTATGTAGTGTCCTTCCTTGTCTCCTGTAACACTTTTTATTTTAAAGTCTATTTTATCTGATATGACTATTGCTACTCCAGCTTTCTTTTGATTTCCACTTGCATGGAATATCTTTTTCCATCCCCTCACTTTCAGTCTGTATGTGTTCCTAGGTCTGAAGTGAGTCTCTTGTAGACAGCATATATATGGGTCTTGTTTTTGTATTCATTCAGCAAGCCTGTGTCTTTTGGTTGGAGCATTTAATCCATTCACGTTTAAGGTAGTTACTGATATGTATGTTCCTATTACCATTTTCTTAATTGTTATGGGTTTGTTTTTGTAGGTCCTTTACTTCTCTTGTGTTTCCCACTTAGAGAAGTTCCTTTAGCATTTGTTGTAGAGCTGGTTTGGTCATGCTGAATTCTTAGCTTTTGCTTGTCTGTAAAGCTTTTGATTTCTCCATGGAATCTGAATGAGGTCCTTGCCGGGTATAGTAATCTTGGTTGTAGGTTCTTCCCTTTCATCACTTTAAGTATATCATGCTGTTCCCTTCTGGCTTGTAGAGTTTCTGCTGAGAAATCGGCTGTTAACCTTATGGGAGTTCCCTTGTATGTCATTTGTCATTTCTCCATTGCTGCTTACAATAATTTTTCTTTGTCTTTAATTTTTGCCAATTCGATTCCTATGTTTCTCAGCGTGTTTCTCCTTGGGTTTATCCTGTATGGGACTCTCTGAGCTTCCTGGACTTGTGTGGCTATTTCCTTTCCCATGTTAGGGAAGTCTTCGACTATAATCTCTTCAAATATTTTCTCTGGTCATGTCTCTCTTCTCATTCTGGGGCCCCCATAATGCGAATGTTGTTGTGTTTAATGTTGTCCCAGAGGTCTCTTAGGCTGTCTTCATTTCTTTTCATTCTTTTGTTTTTATTCTGTTCCACAGCAGTGAATTCCACCATTCTCTCTTCCAGGTCACTTATCTGTTCTTATCCCTCAGTTATTCTGCTATTGATTCCTTCTAGTGTAGTTTTCATTTCAGTTATTGTATTTTTCATCTCTGTTTGTTTGTTCTTTAATTCTTTTAGGTCTTTGTTAAACATTTCTTGTATCTTCTTTTTTTTTTTTTCTTTTTTCTTGTTTTTTTTTTTCTTCTTGTATCTTCTTGATCTTTGCCTCCATTCTTTTTCTGAGGTCCTGGATCATCTTCACTATCATTATTCTGAATTCTTTCTCTGGAAGGTTGCCTATCTCCACTTCATTTAGTTGTTTTTCTGGGGTTTTATCTTGTTCCTTCATCTGGTACACAGCCCTCTACCTTTTCATGTTGTCTGTCTTTCTGTGAATGTGGTTTTTGTTCCACAGGCTGCAGGATTGTAGTTCTTGCTTCTGCTGTCTGTTCTCTGGTGGATGAGGCTATCTAAGAGGCTTGTGTAAGTTTCCTGATGTGAGGGACTGGTGGTAGGAAGAGTTGGGTGTTGCTCTGGTGGGCAGAGCTCAGTAAAACTTTAAACCACTTGACTGTTGATGGGTGGGGCTGGGTTCCCTCCCTGTCAGTTGTTTGACCTGAGGCAACCCAACACTGGAGCCTACCTGGGCTCTTTGGTGGGGCTAGTGACAGACTCTGGGAGGGCTCACGCCAAGAAGCACTTCCCAGAACTTCTGCTGCCAGTGCCCTTGTCTCCACGGTGAGCCACAGCCACCCCCCGCCTCTGCAGGAGACCCTCCACCAGTAGTAGGTAGGTCTGGTTCAGTCTCCCCTGGAGTCACTGCTCCTTCCCCCGGGTCCCGATGCGCACATCACTTTGTGTGTGCCCTCCAAGAGTGGAGTCTCTGTTTCCCCCAGTCCTGTCGAAGTCCTGCAATCAATTCCCACTAGGCTTCAAAGTCTGATTCTCTAGGAATTCCTCCTCCCGTGCCAGACCCCCAGGTTGGGAAGCCTGATGTGGGGCTCAGAACCTTCACTCTAGTGGGTGGACTTCTGCGGTATAAGTGTTCTCCAGTCTGTGAGTCACCCACCCAGCAGTTACGGGATTTTATTTTTTTTTTTTTTACGCAGGCCCCTCAATGTTGTGGCCTCTCCCATTGCAGAGCACACACTCTGGACGCGCAGGCTCAGTGGCCATGGCTCATGGGCCCAGCTGCTCCGCGGCATGTGGGATCTTCCCGGACTGGGGCACGAACCCACGTCCCCTGCATCAGCAGGCGGACTCTCAACCACTGCGCCACCAGGAAAGCCCTGGGATTTGATTTTACTGTGATTGCACCCCTCCTACCATCTATTGTGGCTTCTCCTTTGTGTTTGGATGTGGGGTATCTTTTTTGGTGAGTTCCAGTGTCTTCCTCTCGATGATTTTCCAGCAGCTAGTCGTGATTCTGGTGTTCTCATAAGAGGGAGTGAGAGCATGTCCTTCTACTCCGCCATCTTGGTTCCTCTCCCTATTCTTTCTTGATAATCAAGGTGGTGCTTTTGGATGGGGCAAGACCGTGGCTGCACACACTGCTTGGGAGACGCCCCCAAGCAGGGCCTCCTCCATTCCAGGTCTCCAGCCCAGGATGCAAAGAAGCTCTGGGATGAGGCTGTGGCTCTGGCAGGGCTGTGACTGCATAAAGCAATGACAGCCGTACTCGGCGGGGACAGGAGCTCTCATATCGTGGATGACAAAAACCCCAGTCCTCACCACGCCTCTGACTAATGACTGGCTGGTGAACACAGCATTGCGTTTCTAGAATCTACTTCAGCCTAAGTGGGTCTAACTAGCTACTGAAGGGTGTTTAACGTGGGGTTAAAATAACCTTTCTGTGTGACTGGAAATCACTCATTCAAGATTCCGCTGTGTGACATTACCTCCACAGACTCATTGCTTCCCTCAGACTAGGACTATCCTAATAAAACACTATTCCTTTATACCTCTGCCCCCTTTATGTTAACTCTCAAAAATTAAATCTTTATATAATGTGTTTATATATATTTATTTGTGTAGTGTATAAATATGTGTTATGTGAATACGTATTATATGTACATATAATGGGTGTATATTGTATGTATAAACATGTGACTTTATTATACATTAAATCTTTATATAATGTGCCTATTAACATAGATTTATGATTACTTTTTGTACATTTTCCTTTAAATTTCTAATTTTTTACTATATTTTTCTGCTGTTGTTAAAAGTAATTCAGGCTCCTGATAGAAAATGTGAGACGTGCACTCTTTACTTCCATCAGCATTTCTATTATTAAACAATAACAAATGTGAGTGGCATAAAATAAAACAGGAAAGGGCATCTGATATTCATTGGTGCCTCCTAAATGCTCGGGCACCGACTCAGGAAATTTCTATCGAATTTCATCCTCCCGCAACTCCTGCAACCTATGCGCATTACATCCATTCTCTGCATGAGGAAATGGAACCTCAGAGGAGGTCAGCCACCAGCCTACCTCCACACACTCTGTGGTCTTTTAAAATCCAGTTCTAAGCACATCTCTTCTTAGAAATATTCCCTGATAAATTCTTTCCACCTGTTTACATTTCCCGTGACCTCTTTGTCCTTTTATGCATCATTTCTCCATGTCTGGTGCACCATTTAAATGCTTTTTTTTTTTTTACTGCTATTTTAATACATTTATTCATGTCCCCACCTTAACTGAAAGTTTCCAAGTGCAGGGATACAGCGTTTACCTCACCATGTTATGAATATAGCAAGATTATTAAATAAATGTTGAAACCCTGGCCGACTGCTCAAGAGATATTTATCTTGGAGCACGTGTGTCAGGTTTTTCTGGACGGAGCTTGCAGGTTCAGGGGCACTAAATGGATGCATTTCTTAAGCCTTCTGGTCTCAGACTTACTTCCCCAATAACAGGTTTGATTTGCCAAACTTTGGGGAAGAAAACTCTATTTCATAAGGAAGGTATAGTAGTTTAGGGGCATGTGAATCCTTCTTTTTTTTTTTAATTTTTAAAATTTATTTATTTATTTATTTTTGGATGTGTTGGGTCTTCGTTGCTGCATGCGGGCTTTCTCTAGTTACGGTGATCGGGGGCTACTCTTCATTGTAGTGCGCGGGCCTCTCATTACGGTGGCTTCTCTTGTTATGGAGTACAGGCTCTAGGTGCACGGGCTTCAGTAGTTGTGGCACGCGGCCTCAGTAGTTGTGGTTCACAGGCTTAGTTGCTCCGCGGCATGTGGGATCTTCCTGGACCAGGGCTCGAACCCATGTCTCCTGCATTGGCAGGCGGATCCTTATCCACTGCGCCACCAGGGAAGTCCTGAATCCTTCTTAATAAAGGTGCAACAGCAGCCTTCCCTGGAATTTTCACTGTGCTCAAAAGGGATAAAGGAATGGAGTGGGACTCCTCCTCAGCAGAAATCCGAGCATTCTGGAAGGTGGTGAGTTGCCTTCTAGCTCCCTCACACATCTCTTCACCAGCCCTGCAGGGAGCAACAGCACACACGTGCTCCTTAGTTGACAGGGAGCAACTAGAAGGCAGGGGCTGCACCCTACTCATCTCTGTGTTCCCAGTGCCGGGGAAGTGCCTGGCACACAGTAGGTGTTCAATAAATGCTTGGTGAATAAAGGGAAAAATGAGTGAGTTGGGTTTTAAATTTTTTCTTGTGAAGTATTGCACAGAGGTCTTGTCTACTGCCCATAGGATTGCCTATTTATTGTGTGTTCACCCCTCTGATTTCATCCTGCAGGTTAGTTTGCTTAACTAGTCCAACCCTCAGACGTGCCGACTATGGGGATTTAGATCTGGAAAAAGGCACAGAGTGCTTCTCTAGTGGGATGTCATTTTTTTTGGTTATTTTGGCATGAAGTTCCTTTCAAGCCTAGTTTAGCAGGTATTAATATGTATTAGTCAAATGAATTGATGTATAATTGTAGTTATCCATTAGAGGTCCCTGATTACACTTTTATATTTGAAAGCCTACAGCGACTTAGAAAAAGGTCAGAGTACAAAACAAAAGATGAATGCCTTTTAATCCATATCCAAAGAAGAATGTGAAAAATTGCAAACTTTCCCCACCCATAACCCTATCATTCCTCTATATTTCTCTGTCCTGTCCACTCCCAGGAAGACAAAAATCAAAGAACTGGAATTTTTCAATGCTTCAATGCTTCATTTGTTTCCCATCTGTTTCCTTCATGTATCTGAGCCCTTGGACTCTTACAAATGTCTGCCTCTCAACCCCAGAGGTGAGTGACAGCCTCAGATAAAGCAATTGTAACCTTCTTCTTTCATGTGGCATCTGTCCTACCACTAGATACAGTTGATTTACCTGTACTAAAAGGGACAGTAACCAGAAAAGAGGATTACACTACATTCGGAGGCAATCAAGGGAGGAAAATAAACCTAGTGCCAAGAGGGTATTAAATGGCAGAGCTATCTGCAGGAGTAGAATAAGCTCAGAGAGAAAAAAAAGAAAACAAACAAATTTTCTAGGACAATCCCTGTTACCTCATAACTCTGGAATTTTGTCAGAAGCTTGATAATTGATTTTCTGTTTTAGGTAATTTAACAGGTTGTTTATAATTTTGTTCAGGGAAGTCCCTGAAAGACTGTTTTTTATTGACAAAGTAATTCTTCCCTGAAGCAACCTAAGCTACGGAAAATGCATATTCTTACTTCCTCCTATACGTACATGCAGGGTGTGTGTCTGTGTGTGGGAGAGTTGCGGGGAGGTATATAAAGCCAAAGGGAATGGGGAATTTCTTTGACTATAAATTGTACTTGAAAATCTGGGGAAGACATTATCTCTTTGTATTGAACAAATGCGCATTTGTGATGTAACACAATGGCATCTTTTTGCATGAATTTTAAAGATTAACATGAGACGTCAAATAATTGTCACACCAGTAGCAGCTGCTTCAGATCAGCAGATTTCCCCTTTCTCCCAAATCCTGGAGCGGGGGGGTCCCCTCTGTTACTAAGCCTGTTGGCAGAGAGATTGACAAGACTCCTCTGCTCTGTGTCTTGATACACGGTCAAGAATTTATTTTGCAATCCTCATCCTCTGTAGTTATCACTTCTACTGTGGAATTTCAAAGGGATTCTTACTTGAGTCCTGTCATACTTTTTTTTCATGATTTCTCTCCTCTCGTCAACTCTGCAGGCCTGTGACTCTGCTGGTCATCAAAGAAAGTTAATCAAACAAAGCAATAAAAATCAAGCGTGTGGTATATGACTCATCCCTCCTTCCATTCTCATAATTATCATACCACTCCCCGAAGGACCACATTCTCTGTAGTGAGTCATGGGTGGTGGGTCTGAGAAATGACTCTGGCCCAGTCCTGGATGAGGCTGGAGAAATCAGAAGAATGGATCCTCAGTGGGTGGTAGTGAGAGTTGGAAAAAATCAAAATTCAATTTTTGTGAAAGATTCATTAAAAAGGGTGAACTAATACTACATAGAAAAATTGAGTATGATTCATACCGTATGAATGTAAAGAACTGGGAAGTTTTCCTTCCCCTCTTCTGCCTTGGTAAAGACGGTTTAAAATGAAAACTCTGCCTTAAGTGTGGAGGCAGCATGGCTTGTTGAAAAGAGCTCAGCTTTGCAGGTAGACAGACATGAGTTCACATCCCGCCTGTGCCACTACTAGCTGTGACCAGTCCATCTGATCAGCTGTGTCTTCACTTGTAAAGTAGGGATAACCTATTATCTTTAGGGGAAGGGCTAAAGCAAGTAGACGCGAACTGTCTGACACCTAATGTAATATTCATTAGTTTACTTTGTATTAGTCATCTATTTCTGTGTAACAAATTACCCAAAACATAATGCCTTCAAACAACAAACATTTATTATCTCATAGTTTCTAGGTTAGGAATCTGGGTCCACTTTAGCTGGGTGCTTCTGGCTCTGGGTCTCTCCAAGTTTGCAGTGAAGGTGTTGGTTAGGGCTGGGGTCTTATCTGAGGACTCAACTGAGGGAGAATCTGCTTTTACACTCATTCCCATATTGTTGGTAGATCTCAGTTCCTCATGGGCTAATGGCCAGAGACGTGAGTTCCTTGCCATATGGACCTCTCTACAGGGCATCTTATAACACGGCAGCTCATAACTCGTTATCCCTCAGAATGACAGGCAAGAGAGAGAGAGAAAGCATGAAAAAGAAAGCCACGGTCTACTGTAGTCTTGAAACGATAGCTCATTACTCTGTCACAATGTCCAGCCCACATTCAAAAGGAGAGAATTTACACACCAGCATGACTGCCAGGAGGAGGGAATCGTTAGGGCTTATCTCAGAGGCTCCTACTATACTCTTGCACTCAACAGATATATATTGAGAGTCTACTGTTGGCCAGGCATGGTGCTAGGGGGTAAAACAAAGTGAGCAAAATGAGACATGGTACCTACTCCCATGCACCTACAAAAGAGGAGACAGGCATGAGCTTATGTAAAATTAAGACTCATGGTGCTAAGGAAGCACATCCCATGGGACTTGCCCTCATCGGCAGTCAGTGAATACCTTCCTGAGAAAGTGACATTCTGAGCAAAGATCTTATGATTATCCAGGAAAAGAAGGGAGGGGAAAACCAGTCCAGAGAGAGAAGAGCATGTGCAAAGGTCCCAGTGTGGTATGAAATTCTTAAAATTGTAATCCCCAATTAATTTATGATACCTGATCAACCTAGAAAAGATATTTACTTTAGGTACCTATTTATTTTCACTTCAATCAGTAGCAAAGTGACTCAGAGAGACATTTTGTTCCCTGACTTGCCTCAAAGGCTGTGGATGCAGCTCAGAAGAGAGAGCTCTAGGCAGTGCTTCTCCAAATTTAATGGACATTTCAGCCTTGTTGGACCTGATTAAAATGCGGATTCTGATTGCAGAGGTCCCAGGCTTGGCACTCAGATTGTGGCCTCAAGAGCTGGAGCCTCAGAACCACTTGGGAGCTCGGGAGAAATGTAGGATCTCAGGCCCCAGACCAGAGCTCTAGAACAGGTGAGTACATGAATCACCTGGAAAGCCTGGGCTCCATCCCCAAAACGTTACTTCAAGTGGTTTGGGTGGGACTCCAGAATTGGCATGTCTAACAAGCTCCCGGGGATGTTGCTGCCACCCCCATGCTTTGAGTAATGCTCCTCTAGATTCTTAGAGCTCAAACTATTACCCAGGACATTCCAGAAAAGGCCTTGAATGGTGGCCCCTACCAGGGTAAACCTTAAGCAAAGGCATCCTCTGCTGGAAGAGCAAAAGGGCTCATCCTCTCTTCTCTCGATTGAACCCTTGATGGAGGAAGTAAGGAAGAGCTGGAGGGAGGATGCCTGCACCCTGGTGATGCCCACGGGTACACAGTCCGTGCATTTCTTTTAGGGAGCCCTCAGGGACATCAGGATCTTCTGGGAATCAGTAGCCAAAGCGCATTTTTATTATTACAATTACATTCCTTGCAGACACATTTTTAATCTGAGTAATAATTTTCATTTCTTGGAATACCTACATGTCTCTGGGAGACCATCAGGACATAGGCTATGTGATGTTGAGGTCAGAGAACTAGACTCAAAGGGCCTAGGAGGGGTCCTCAGCTCTACCACCGCACTGGACGTGAGACTCCACCCAATACCGCAGCATCACTTCTGGGATATCCCAGTCAAAGATGCAGGACCTGAATCTCACCGTGAAGGACTAACTCCCTTCTCCAACAGTGAGAGCCCACCCAAGGACATTCTACAACATAACTAATAGAAAATCTCCAAAGTGTCAAGGTCGTGAAAGACAAGGAAAGCCTGAGGAACTGTTCCAGACTGAAGGAGCCTCGAGACATGATGATGAAATGCAATGTGTGACCCTGGACTGTGTCCTTTTTGCCCTAAATGACATGATGGGAAAATTAGCAAAACCTGAATGAGGTCTGAAGGTCAGACAGTGGTAATGCACTAATGTTAATTTCCTGATTTGGGTGGTTATATTGTGGTTTTGGAGGAAAATATCCTTTTTATAGGAAATACACTAGAGTTCAGGGCTGATGGAACGTCATGTTGACAACTTATTCACGCGGTTTAGGGGGGAAGTTCTTTCTTCTGTGTTTGCAGTTTTTCTGTAACTTTGAGATTGTTTCAAAAAGCAAACGGACAACAACCAAAAAATCCAAAACAAAACAATGACGTGCATCAATATGTCCTGAGAGACACAAGCAATTTACAAAAGGCAGGTGGGATGATGTCGTCCTCTGTTTCCCATCTGCTGTTTGTTCGCTGTAAAGCCATCATCACGTCCTTCCATTTCTGTTTGCAGGCTGTTCCTGGGCTCTGTCCACTGTATCACTTTCAGTATCACCGCCTGCATTAGGCGCTCACCACTACACAGCAGAACCAAGGCAGCAGCCTCCAAGCTGCTCTTCCTGTCCCGTGTCAGCTTCTCTTTCTCGGCCCCATCCTGCACCCAGCCACCTAACCTCTTCCCCTGCTGCTGACAGAGGGGTTTTTCTAAAACCCAGACCTGCTTGCGTCACTGTCCTGCTTAAAATCCTGAAGTCCCCTCCTCCCTATTCCCCGTACATGAAGTCCCAGCTCCTTACACATCTCTTATTCTGACTGTAGCCTGTCCATCAGCTTCTTCTACTTCTGTCCTCTCCTTGCCTCATGGACTGAACAACACAACAATGCACCTTCCCAGGAACTCACTGGGACCATCCTGCTTCCGTGCCTCAGTGATGCCATTCCCTCAGTTTTCCTCTCTCTGAAAAACTCTGGGGCTTCAAGAGCCAGCTGAGATGTCACCTCCTCTGGGAAGCCTTCCCTGATCCGCACCGCCCTACCCCAGGCAAAGTGCATGACCCCTTCCTTTGTGTACCGATAATTCTTTGTATAACTGGTCTCCTCATAATGTGTTTGCTTTATTATATGAGTCCCTTACCAGACTATGAGCTCCTTGAGGACAAAGACTGTGTCTTTAACGTAGTTGTCACCAGCACAGGGCCTGGCACCTTGTTGGTATTCAGTAAATGCCTGTTGAACCACGGGGCCAACTGCCGTAGGGGGTGTTACGCTGTTTGGCTGCTCGTCAGGCACTTGGTGGCGTTGATGTTGAAACTCCTCCCCCTTCTGGGATGGAAGGGCCTGCACCAGCTGGGGGACATTTGATGGGTCTGGGTCATGCAGAGTTACAGTTAAGTAAGAAATCTTGCTCCCCAGCACTAAGGTTTACCTTCTTTTCTTCTCTGGGCGGTTCTGAAGCACCAAGAAACAGCGTGTTCTTTTTATATCTTCCGTCACGTTAAGAACGGCTCTGATAAAGTCTTCTCCAGTTCCCCAGCCTCTGCAGAGTGGGCGGAGCCTGTCCAGTAGGGGCCCCAGCTGAGCAAACAGAGTGTGCAGGAGTGGTATGAGGTGGGGGGCAAGCTGGGGTGGGCACTACTTATCCCTGTCCGTGGGAGATGCCAGCAAATAGAATGACAGAGGCCAGGAGCTGCGGAGGAAGCCAAGGTCCAAAGTGCTGACGGGGGAGCCAAGTGCCGCATCAAACCTGGTGGGAAAGTCAGCCCAAGAGTCCAGGGTGTGGCGGGAGCGGGTGAGGCTGAGCACTGGTAGGGCGGAGGAACGGGGGTGCTAGGAAGGGACGGCCTGCAGGTGGCACGGGCCTGGCATCTGAGGGATAGCGGGGGTGCAGGGGTACGGGGTGGGTTAATAGATTTGCATAAAGAATCCGGAGTGAGTCAGATGACAAGTCACTGTAAGTGATCACAAAGTCTTCTCCTATTGTCACGAATATTTATTTTTCCTTTGTGCCAAAGCCTCGTTGCCTTTCGTGGCATGTCAGTTAGCAGAGAAATGACTCTCTGGGGGAGAAACCTAATGTCATTCTTGGGCTGGGCTAATCGTGTGTCTTGGGAACTGGATGAGAAAGTCTGGCTGGGCCCTGCAGATCGAGGAAAACACAGAGCACCCAAGGCCATCAAGTCGGCCCGGCTAAGGGCTGCTGCGAGTCACTGCATGAAGTCAAAGGAATTTCTAAGTGTTTCTAATACAGATGTATGCAATTCAGGTATACCTGCCTCTAAGCCCGGAAGAAATCAGGCAACAAGTCATTCCATTTACCAAAAGCAAAGATCCACGATAGAAGATCCTTTTAGACCGTGAGCTGCCCACTTGTATTTAAAAAGAGCTGGGAGTTAGGAAAACTGTAATAAGGACAGGAATGACTAGGAACGGGTCTACAGACGTCGATTACCCCCTCCCACACGTCTGCGAAAGAGAGGCGAGCCACTCTCATAAAATCAAACAAGCCTATGATGGAAACTCATGGAGTTAGAGAAGCATTGATTCTAAGCCTGTGATTCAGGAGCACGACTTAACTTTTTTAAAAAAAAGATCCTCAAAAAAAAAAAAAAAAAAGATCCTCATTTTTTCGTTAATTCAGGATTTACTGAGCACCAGCTCCCGTGCTTGGCACTGAAGATGTAACGGTGAACAAGGCAGAAATGATCCTAACTCTTACCAAATGTTATTCTAGTAAGAAAGACCAGACGAAATAGGAATAAATAGACAAGTGATTTAAAAGGTTGTCAGTTGTGATAAGTGGTGTGCAGGAAGCAGCCAGGAAGGGGAGATTGTCTGCTGGGGAGGCGGCTTGGAGGAGGGGTTACTTTAGTTGAGGTGACTGACCCGGAATCTTGGAGGTAACATTTCAGCTGAAACAAGGTTGCTGGAAGGAGCCAGCCTCGTGACGCAGGGGAAAGTTCCAGGCAGCAGGAGCAGCATGTGCAAAGGCCTGAGGTCGAAAGAAAGCCCTAGCAGGTTGGAAGAAGGAAAAGGAAAACAGAAAACAGCATTCCTGGAGCTTAGTGAGGAAGGGCTGTCATGAGGAAGACGCGTGTGGATCTACAGACCAGAGGCCAATCGTGCCGGACCTTGGGGTCCACTCTAAGGATAATGGGGAACCACGGAAGAATTTTAAGCTAGTGAATGTTAGGTTTCAATTTACATTTGAGACGATTCCTCTTGATGGCAGCAGAGTCGACTGGGTGCTGGGAGACCATGTGCACGCTGTACCAGTTGTCCAGGGAAGCAATATGGATGGCCAGGGTCAAGATGGTGGCAGGCAAGACAGAGACACATGGATGAACTTGAGATGTGTTTTGGAGATAGAATCGACAAAGGAATCGACAAAGTCTGCTTCGGGTTAGATGTGGGCTTCAGGTAAAGGAAAAGTCAAGAATGACTTCTAGGCTCCCAGATGCACATCTGGCAGGTGCCATTTCCTGAGATGGGGAAGCTGGGCAGGAATGACAGCTTTGGGAATTGTGAGTACAAGTCCCACAGGGAAAACCAACAACTCATATTAGGTGTTAGCTGGTGGATGTCTCTGAGGCATGCAGGTTGTGATGTCAAATTTACACGTGGATACACAGAGGCAAAGTCAGCTCTGAAGAAATGTTTTTTTAAAAATCCATGTATGTAAACAAGCAGATGGTGGCCAAGCACCTCGGGGCCAGTTCACATACTCTTCAAGCGTTTGCACATCTTTCTCAAGACTGATTCTTAGAGATGACATATCTATTGCATTGTGAATTGCAGTATTTATTGCTTGCAAGGCGTCTTATCTTAGAAACTATATACTGGTTAGCAATGACTGAGTGTGTTAAAAGTGGCGAGTCTTCTGCTTAACGCCATCTCATTTAATCGCCACAATTTTAGAGAGGGCAGATACGAGTACACTTAGAGGGTAGATTAGAGAATGGAAGCTAAGGGGTAAAGGGGCCTCCCTACGGCCACACAGCTGGTATGTGGCAAAGTGAGAAGTGGAACCCATGCCTGCTGACTGCAGGCTCACGGTCCTGCCCTCATGGACTCCCCTCCTCTCGGTAAAAGTCTCTTATCTACCCCTCACTGGAGAACAGTTTCTATTGTACTATAACGGTGTTGGGTCCAAGGGCAGGCAGCTCCCAAATATGCCAAATGGCATATGGATTATTTCGAATTAAAATTATTTAAGAAACGTCCAATGTAGGAGGGATACTCTGACCCTCTTTTCTGTCTCTCTGAAAGCAGGAAATAAATCTCATGTGAAACATGCACTCCCTGAATTTGGAGGTAGAAAGACACCCTTATCACCAGAAATAGGGAATTTGGGCCAAGAAGCCTGTATAAACAAACCTTATGACTTATTTAATTTACTACCCCAAGCCCAAACTCTGTTTAGATTCTTCACTAATTGAGCACCCAAAACCTGAGTTTCTTTGTTCTGCCGATTCCTCACAAATTTATTGTTTCTTTGTCTAAAAAGTATAAAAGGGGCTTCCCTGGTGGCGCAGTGGTTGAGAGTCCGCCTGCCGATGCAGGGGACACGGGTTCCTGCCCTGGTCCGGGAAGATCCCACATGCCGCGGAGCAGCTAGGCCCGTGAGCCATGGCCGCTGAGCCTGCGCGTCCGGAGCCTGTGCTCCGCAACAGGAGAGGCCACAACAGTGAGAGGCCCGCGTACTGCAAAAAAAAAAAAAAAAAAAGTATAAAAGCTGCCTGCTTTGGCCACTTCTTAGGTCCCATTTCCATAAGAACCTCATGCACATGAATTAAAATTTGTTTCTTTTTCTCCTGTTAACCTGTCTTGTGTCAATTTTATTATTAGTCCAGCCATAAGAACTCAAGAGGGGTAGAAGGGGAAATTTCCCCCTCCCTGACTGTGGCTGTGTGAGTTGAAACTGGGGGCAAATCACTGAACCCCTCCAAGCCCCCTTTTCTTCAACTATTATGATGGTTAACTTTCTATGTCAAATTGGCTGAGCCACTTTGCCCAGATATTTGCTCAAACACTATGCTGGATGTTTCAGTGAGAGTATTTCTGGATGAGATTAACATTTAAATTGGTGGACTCTGAGTACAGAAGATTGCCCTCCATAATGTGGGTGGGCCTCATCCACTCATTTGAACACCTGAGAGAACAAAAGACAGACTGCCCCCACGTAAGAAAATATTCTGCCGCAGACAACTTGAACTGCAGCATAGACTCTTCCTGGGTCTCCAGCCAGTCTGCCCACCGTGTAAATTTTTGACTTGCTGGTCTTCATAATTGGGTGAGCCAATTCCTTAAAATGAATCTCTTTGTATATGATATATGGTTGACCCTTGAACAATGTGAGGGTTATCGGCACCAAGCCCCTGCACAGTTGAAAATCGACTCATAACTTTTTTTTTGGCTGTGTTGGGTCTTCGTTGCTGCGCGCGGGCTTTCCCTAGTTATGGTGAGCGGGGCTACTCTTCGTTGCGGTGCGCAGGCTTCTCACTGCGGTGGCTTCTCTTGTTGTGGAGCACGGGCTCTAGGCGCGTGTGCTTCAGTAGTTGTGGTGCACGGGCTCAGTAGCTGTGGCTCTCGGGCTCTAGAGCGCAGGCTCAGTAGTTCTGGCGCACGGGCTTAGTTGCTCCGTGGCATGTGGGATCTTCCCGGACCAGGGATCGAACCCGTGTCCCCTGCACTGGCAGGAGGATTATTAACCACTGAGCCACCAGGGAAGCCCTCAGCTCGTAACCTTTGACTCCCCCCCAAATTAACTACTAACAGCCTATTGTTGATCAGAAGTCTTACTGATAACTTAAAGAGTCGATTAATACATCTTTGGTATGTTGTATGTATTATATACTGTATTCTTACAATAAAGTAAGCTAGAGAAAAGAAAACGTTGTTAAGAAAATCATAAGAGAAAATACACTTACAGTACTGTACTATATTTAATAATACCATTGGTTTACATCATCTGTTTAGAAGATGAATCGTCTGTCAATATCTACATTAATATTGTCTTATATAATACAAAACATATATAGCTAGAGATAGATCATCCGTCTATTTCTATCCATCTATCTATCTACATACAAAAAGCACTCAGAGGAAAACACGATTGCTCTTGAAGGAGCAACAATTACACTGACAGCTAACTTCTCAACAGCAATAATAGAAGTCTGTAAACAGTGGAGTGATATCTTCAGTGAGCTGAAAGAGAGTAACTGCCAATCTAGAATTCTATTCAAGATGAAACTATCTTTCATGAATGAGGGCAAAGATAGAGACATTTCCAGAAACAAAGTGGAAGGAGTTTGTCACCAGCAGTACCTCTCTAAAGAAAACACTGAAGGAGGAACTTCAGGATGAAAGAAAGTGATCTTAATGGGAAGGTTTAAGATGCAAGAAGGAATTAAATGTCGGCAAGACACATAGACATTTTTCCAAAGCAATTGTGGCCAATAAATGTCTGAGAAGATATTCAACACCATTAGAGATCAGGGAAATGAAAATCAGGACCACAGTGACCCATCCAATTGTCAAAAATCAGAAAGTGTTGGACAATACCAAGTGTCAGAGGAGATGTGAATCCACAGGCTTCCTTTTACTTTGCTGATGGGGCTGTCAATTGGAAAACTGGCATTATCGTCTAAGTTAATCTATTTACTATGCAGCAATGCATCCTCAGCTTATATTGAGAAATTCTTGCACATGTACAGGAGACATGTATAAACAATGCACACAGCACCGTGACTTAGCAAAACCATGAAAACAATCCCAAATGCCACCAATAGGGAAACAGATGAACAAACTGTAATATAGTCAGACAAACAGATATTATGTAGCAGTCAAAACAAACGAGCTACAGTAATATGCAGCTAATTGGAAAGTTAAGTTTCAAAGGCTACACGAAGAATGACATTCTTTTATCAACACAATTATGGCCGGCTTATAAGTGAGAAAAACTTGCAGCAATCATTCACATTCTTTCTGAGGAGAATCTGGCTCAGCATCCTTTGACAGAGAGAGCAAGGAAAGGTGCTGACCTTATTTCAGACTATGTGGAAAAGATGTAGAGTGTAGATGCTTAATAATCCAAGCATGAATGTTCAGTACATAGACAGTTGCATATAACTGAGCTGGTATATTGAATGCTGTGGTTACCACCCCAAAATACCCTTCAGGATCAAGGCACTTGATCCTGTAACAGGGAAGAAGAGATGCATAGGGTGAGGTCTGGGAAGGAACACAGAGTTTCTATGCCCTCTCCTCATGACATGAGGGTGCGTCACCCTCCTGGCACATGGATGTCTGATTTATGATATGCGATGACCAATCAGGAAGCTCCACTGAGCTTTGGTCCAGAGTTTTTAGGAAGTTTCCTTATATAGGTGAGATTGATTAAACTCATTCTCCAGCCCCCCTCCCCTCCTGGAAGTCTGGCTGGCTCAAAACCCCAGCCCTCTAATCACATGGTTGGTCTTTCTAGTAACCAGTCCTCACCCTGAAGCTCCAGGGGCCCATCCTGAGTCACCTCGTTAGCATAACAAAGACACTCATAACACTCTGGAAATTACAAGGGTTTTTGAAGGATCCTGGGACAAAGACCAGACAAATTTATATGATAACTCAGGAACACTCCTGTACAAAAATCTCTGTCTTAGAGTCTGTTTCCAGGAAACCCGACCTAAGACAGTTTTTGCCAGGGGTGGTTCTAGGAAACACAAGGGCTCTTTCAGTCCCCAATGTGCTACCTTCCATGGAGAAATGGGGAACCCAAGGGCTCAGCCTTCACTGGGTTAGGCTCCACCCACACAACCTGGGCTAGTACCTGTGTGTCTGCTCACTAGGCCCAATGCTGGCTGCCTGGTGACAGTGTTCTAGCTTGGGGCTACTTATACACAAAAGAGCTCTAGGACCTGGGATGGTCCTGAGCTGATTAGTTTCAGCTACTAATTATAATGGGAAGGACTATTGGGCGTTTGTCCCTATCATATTCTAGTCTATTTATATATGAAAAAGAAGAGGAAGTGTAACAGGGAAGAACAAATCTGACTCCATATTGGATCTGTTACTTTTACTTTAACCTTTGTATTCTATTGCTTTTGCTACAAGTTAAGAATGTTGCCTACAGCCTGAAATACACAGGAGAGCCCATTCTCAAGGCTCTGACCTTTAAAGGTATAACACTTTTCCATTCATATAGAGATAAAATGTTGCAGAACACAGATAACATTTGTCTTGTTGGAGATTTACAGGAATATCAGGACCTGACCTATGTGGACAGCTGCAAGAACAAAGGATTCTGACACCAAGAAGTTTGTAACAATCAACTACATCCCCTCCCCTTTTAGTATAAAGGAAGCTTGAATTCTAACTCAGGTAAGATGGTTCTTTGGGACACTAGTCCACCACCTTCTCGGTCTGCTGGCTTTCTGAATAAAGTCACTATTCCTTGTCCCAACAACTTGTCTCTTATTGGCCTGTCGTGCAGTGAGCAGTATGAGCCCGGACTCAGTAACAGAAGAAGAAGGGGAGGAAGGGGGAGGAGAAAAAGAAGGAGAAGAAGGTGGCAACGTAGATTCTAATTTCCCCTCACTGGCAGCCACTTATCTGAGGGTTTCTGGGAGTCATGTATATTCTGTTTTGGTACATGAACATGTTCTGAATTCCAGGTACCACTACATGTCCATTACTCTCTACTCCAGCTCTCCAAGCCAGACTTCTCCCCCAAATTGCCATCAGGGGCACACAATTCTGCCCAGGTGTCTCAGACATCTCAGCCTCAACGTGTCCAAAAAAATTAAACCTTCTCCACGAACCCATTCTTTTATTTTCTGTACTTCATTATACAGTTATCTCAGCCAGAACCTTGGTGTCACCCTTGATTTTCATCTCTCTTTTACCTCCTGTCTACATCAACCACCTTGACCTATCAATTTTACCTCCTGAGTATTTCTCAGACTCCCCCCTTCTCCCATGTCTGCTACTGAAACTGAGCAGGGTCCTGTGGGGCTCCTGGGCACAAAAGCCTTTCTGTGTCCCCCATTTCTTTTTTTTTTATCTTTTTTTTTTTTTTTTTTTTTTTTTTTTTGTTGGTACGCGGGCCTCTCACTGTTGTGGCCTCTCCCACTGCGGAGCACAGGCTCTGGACGCGCAGGCTCAGTGGCCATGGCTCACGGGCCTAGCCGCTCCGTGGCATGTGGGATCTTCCCAGACCGGGGCACGAACCCGTGTCCCCTGCATCGGCAGGCGGACTCTCAACCACTGCGCCACCAGGGAAGCCCCCCCCATTTCTTGTTTGTAGGAAATAAGCTTCATCTAGCCTTCCTGACCTTCCCTGAGTTCCAAATTAGCAGATTCAAACAGTTGCTAATTAGGGAAGGGAGGGAATGCAGAAACAAAGGAGGAACAGTCAAGAAACAATAGTGCAGTGATGGGGCAAGGTCCTGGTTCCTCCACATGGGATACACGTAACAATATCTTTGAGTTCTTCTGCAAGAACTAAGGTCCCACCCAGGTGGAAGATGGTAACTACAAGCTGAGACCCGGGACTGGCTGAAACCAGAAGGCTGATGGTTGAGATTCCTGGAATACCACTCTGTTACCTCATCACCAACCAATCAGAAGAAAGTCACACACCCTGCAGCTCTCACCCCAAACTTTGCCGATAAATACTTCTCCCTGAAAACCATCGGGGAGTTTTGGGCTTTTGAGCACGAGTCACTCATTCTCCTTGCTTAGTCCTGCAATACACCTTTCTCTGCTCCAAACTCCAGCGTTTCAGTTTGTTTTGCCTCACCGTGCATTGTGCACATGGACCTGTTGACAACAGAACCGAGATAAGCAAAATGGAGAGAAAGAGTCCTGTGCTGTTGTTGTTTTCTTACACAAATGAATCAAACCATGCATGTTGTTCTTTCATCTTATTTTTTTTTAATTTAACAATATATCTTGGAGGTCTTTCCATTTCATTCCTAATGAAGATACTTTGCTCTTTTAACGACTGCCTGATATTTAATAGTCTGAATGGTCTAAGGTTTAGTTAACTATTTCTAACCAATAAGTAGGTTGTTCTCAGTCTCTTGCTGTTACAGAGAATGCTATAATGTCGTTGTAGAAATATATATTTTTGGTAGGAGAGAGCCCTAAAAGGGAAGTAATTAATCCCATTTTCCCAAACTACCCAGTATTTTTAAGATAAAATTCATATTTCTTAAAAGGGCAGATACCACCACCATCCACCCCTTCCAGCTTTCTGCCCTACTTTCCAGAAACACTAATTGCTTGAAGAGTCCAGTACATACACCATGGTTTTCCTTACTCTGTGCCTTTTCTTTGCTCTTGCTGAACCTGGCTCCACCCATCTCTGCTCACCTCATTCCTATTCATTCTTTATCACTCAGTTCAGATGTCAGTTCCTCCAGGAAACTGCTCCACACCCATTTCATCATTGCACGTGGCATGTTGCATCCAGTTTACTTATTTATATGCCTGCACCCCGCACTGGATTATGAATTCCTCTATGTTAGGATCTGAGGACAGTACTTGCGTCTTACCGTCTTTATAGCTGAAGTACTTAGCAAAGTGTCTGGAACATAGCATGTGGTAAATTACAATAAATGAATGATAGACCTTCATTCATTTATTGTAATTGACCTTCATTCATTTATCTGAGGTAGATCAGAAGGACCAAGAAGGGAATCAAAAAGAGAAAACCTGCTCCAATAACCAAATAGCAAGTGTTAGAGAAGGTAAAATAGAAAAAAATTAAAAGAGGAAAGTATGAAGAAAAGAATAAAGGAAAAAATCCAGGACTGAAGTAGATGGGTTTCCAGATTAATACTGTCCATGAAAAAGGTTCATCAAGGCATTTCATCATGAGACTTCAGACATTTACAGATAGAGAGGATCCTTTAAAAGCTTCAAAAGAGGAAAAAGCTGTGGATGGGGCTTTTCCACAGCAATATTTCTAGCAATGCTAGAAAGCAAAGGAGAAATTTCTTCAAAATTCAGAGGGATAATGATTTCTAAATTATTGATAGAGTTCTGTGGTCAGCCAAGCTATCAACCAACAATATTTTCAAATACGTGAAGACTTAAATTTTTTTTACCTCTCATGCTCTGTTGGTCAGGCAGCTACTGTGTCTGTCCTGCACCAAAACAAGAGAATAAACCAAGAAAAAAATAAGACAAAGAATTGGGGCAACAATCTTTTCCTCTCGTGGGAAGAGGTGAACTAGAATCCCAGGTTGTCAGCTGTGCATTGGGCATGGCACAACTGTTCCAGAACAGAAGAGAACGGAACAGAGGGTCCCAGGAGGAAAGGCTCCAGGAGAAAATGGAATCAATAGGATTCTGGATGTGTTTGAGCATGTAGAGAATAATAAGATTTAGCAAATTTTTGCAATTTTTTGGTAGAGTTTATAAGACCCTATGAGAATCTGAACTCTTGTTTTTCATTTACTGAACTTTCTGTATTCTCATCGCTAATCATTAAGTCCTGGAGAAATCATTAAGTCCTGGAGAAATCATTAAGTCCATTAAAAGGAAGGAATTGTGGTTCAGTAACAAACAACAGTTACACAGTTAAAATGATGTGAGAAAAAATATTGATTCCACCAAAATATTTTGATAGACCTAAGTAGGAAAGATAGGAGGTGTATATGTTAAGAGCTGTGAGGATTCCAGGGGCAGTGGGAAATAAGAGAACTGGGTTTCCTCCTTCCATAATAAAAATTCAAGTTTTGACTTCTGGTTAGGATGTAGACAGCTATAAGAGACCACTGTGTCAACCTGACAACGAAACAAGTTGGATAAGCTACAAAGTCATAGTTCTATTGAACACATTATCGAGCTGAGAGTACAAGGAAACCTGAATGAACTAAAATCCAGAAGGAAATAAAGCCCTTTGCAGCAGTGAAGAGATTTATGCCCGCTTTCATTCCTGATAGAGCAGCAGAAGAGGTAACCCACCAGAAACAGGAGGAGGAAAAAGCCAGCTAAACCGCTGACAATTAATGGTCAGGAGTGAGCTGCCATTATAGATTGGGATTCAGAAGATCCCGGTTGAAGGCCCGGCAGGAGCACAGAAAGAAACGGCCTCTGAGGGATGCAAGTCTTCACCCAGTGCCGGGCAGCAGCTGCTGAAGTGTGGGGATGGGGAATGGGAAACCCATTTAAAATATACTCATATAGGCTAAAGGTAAAGATACCATGCTAACTAATCAAAAGAAAGCTGGAGTGGTTATATAAATATCACATGAAATAGATTTCAGAGCAAAGAACTGCCACCCAGGGATAAAGAAGTACATTTTATAATGATTAAGGGGTGAATTTATCAAGGGGGCATATCATTCCTAAATGTTTATGTGCTTAATAACAGAGCTTCAGTACACTTGAAGCAAAAACTGATATAACTGCAAGGAGGAACAGACAAATCCATAACCTTAGTCAGAGATTTCAACCCTCATCTTTCAAAAAGTAATAGAGCAAGTACACAGAAAATTAGTTAAGGACTGAGAAAACATGAACAGTCATATCAACCAACTTGACCTAATTGCCATTTACAAAACACTCCACCCAACAGTAGAATATACATGATCTTCAAATACACATGGAACCCTTACAAATTTCAGTAGGTGTAAAGATTCAAATCAGACGATATGCTTTCTAACCACAATGGAATTCAATCAGAAATCAATAATTTAAAGTGCCTGGAAAAATCCATAATTACTTGAAAACAAAAAAACACACTTCTGAATACCCTGTGGTTCAAAGATAGAATTAAAAAGAAAATTGGAAAGTACTTTGTAATATAATGGAAACAACATCTAAAGCAGTGTTTAAAAGAAAATTTGTAGCTTTTGATGCTTATATTATAAAAATGTAAACTCAGTGTTCTGAGTTCCCACAATAAGCAACTAGAATAAGATGAACAAATTAAGTCCAAAGTAAGGAGGGGAAACAATAAGCAGAAATCAATGAGATAGAAAATAGACAATAGAGAAAAATCAACGAAGTAAATGGTGGAAATTAACCAATATCAGGAATGAAAAAGAAGAATCACTACAGTTCTTAGAGATATTTAAAGACTAATAAGAGGATATGTGGAATCATTTTATACCAATAATTTTAGTAATTAGATGAAAATTAAAAATTTCTTTAAAACCACAGTGTGCCAAAAGAGACACTAGAAGAAATAAAAACAATAGACAATCCTATACCTATTAAAGAAACTGGATTAATAATAAAATACCTCCTTACAGAAAACCTCTGGCCTCAAATTGAATTCTATCAAACATTAAAAAAAAAAACTAGTAGCAATCTTACATAAATTTTTCAGAAATTAGAGAAGACAGGAATATTCCCCAACATACTTTATGAGGCCAGCAGAATCCTAATACCAAAACCTGATAAAGATATTACATGAAAAGAAAACTAAAAACTGATATTGTATGAACATAGACACAAAAATTCTTTCAGAATATTAACAACTCAAATCCAGAACATTTACAAAGAATCATACATCATGGTCCAATGGTTACTTTAACATTTTAAAATTAACTATTGTAATTCACCGTATCAGCAAAACAAACTAGAAAAGTCATATGATCTTCTCAAGAGATACAGAAAAAAATTGATAAAATTCAATAGCCATTGATGATTAAAACAGGCAAACAAACACAATTCAGCAAACTGAGACTAGAGGGGAAATTCCTCAACTTGACAAAGGGAATCTACAAAACCCTACAATTAACATCATACTTCGTAATGAAGGCATTAACGTAATTTTACCCCTAAGATCAAGAACAAGGCAAAGTTCCTTCAACATCACACAGGAAGTCCTAACCAATGGAATAAGCCAGGAATAAGCGATAAAAGGTGTAAAAATTGTAAAGGAAGAAGTAAATCTGTGTTTATTTTGAATTCAATAGATAATTCATACTGTAAGTATATTGCTGAAAAATACAGATATAAATTCAAAAAAAATTAAGACATTAAATGATTTGGGAGTGCTGAGTATTGGGGTAAGGTACTGCTTTTTGCTTTATAAGCTTTGTAGTGTTTTTTTGATTTTTTTAAAACTCTATTTTAGTTTGATAAAAATATAAATTAAATTAGAAAGAAAAAGAGAAAAAGGCCTCAGCAGGCATTAAGTACATTTATTCAACTCCAACTATTTCTTCAAAGACAATTTCTTTATTTAATAGAGACTTTTCCCTTGATTGTTCCCTTAGTAAATTAAAGTGTTGACTGAGCTTTGCCCTCTTTGGAAACAAAGCTTGTGAAATACAGAAGTACTTAAAAATGCAAGCACATTTTCATTTATTAATAGACTGCAATCAAAGCTTGGAATAAAAATAAAAATGTAAATTTTAGGCATAATTAATGAGCTTTAAAGTTGTTTTTCCCATGGAAAGAATGAATAGTTTTTGGCTGTTAGCCCCAAGGGCAAGCATCTATGTTACACAAATGGGTCCGTATGCATACGAACATATATGTTCATGGTTATTTGCATAAATATCTGTATATGTGTGTACATTTATGTCCATCAGCTAGATAGTCAGGAAAATGACAATTTTATGATACTTACAGATTGCAATTTGTTTTAAAAACTTCATCTAACCAGAAAAATTCTACATTAGCTTTGCACTTATGCTACCTACCTCCACATTTAATATCAGTTATCTCTTTTTGTTAATGCACATGAAATGGGCAGAGACAGTTCAAGCAACTTTCTGAGCCCAGACATTCAGTTCATTCAATCTCATGGCAAAGGCAAAATCTAGGAAAGGGAAGAAATAACACATTTTCAGAGGGGGGCCGAATACTTCTTGGGCCCACTACCTCAGTTCCTCTGACTGGCCCTGCTACTCACATTATGAATAAATAAATGGCTGCATTCAGTGGACATGGCCTACAGTCTTTGTGTTTTTCTTTGTATTTACTATATGGAAAAGTTGTCCCCAGACGAACTTATAATTAACATCTTATACAAGATATCAAGAGGTGGCAGTTACTCAACAACTACCAAGATTTCAAATGAAGCTTTCCATTAATGAGAAGCAGAATGATCCCTCCAGGGAAGCGCATGTAAAGCTCATGGGCTGTTTCTCAAGAGAAAAGGGCAGAAAATACAATAAAGCAGAGCACACATATTTTGGAAAGTCAACACCCTCTGCAGACTGTTGACTGGTGTCCTGTGGGACCATTGTGAGAAGAAGATATGTAATGTTAAGTCTAACGAGTGCCGATGAAGTGGATATTTGGAAAGTCAGACATGATGGCCCCTGTGACCCACTTGAAAATGGAGACTTTTGGCTTAAATGTCTCCTCCTCAGAGACCACTCAATCTAAAGGAGGTCCCCTGTTATTCTGGATCCCAGCACCCTGCTTGGTTCTTTCCTAGCACTCATCACAACTGACTACTATTTACTATCTGGTTTGTCTCCCTCCCTAGAACATAAGTTCCATGAGGGCAGAGCCATTGTGTATCTTGTTCATCACTCCATGTCCTGTGCCTGGTAACAGGCCTGGCATGTACCAGGCTCTGCCTCACCTAGAATATGTCATGTATAAAATATGACCTGGAAATAGACTATCTAGAACATATTGTTGTCTTGCTGTTATTTTTTATTCAGGATATAGACCTATTCTTTAGAGGAAATTCTCAGTGAAGGGTTCGTAAAGAAGCCAATTGTAAAAATACTGTGCACAGTGCCCAGCAAGGAACAGATGACCAATTTAGCAATAGCTTATTTAATAATTTAATCTACTGTAATCTAACAAGCATCCTGTGGGCCTGAAATGATTCATCCTTAAACATAGAAACTGGAAGCTACAACAGACAGATGCATATAGTCTATGATTCACTCATTTGGACATTACTTCACTTATGCATTCGTTCATTCAGTTAGTCCGTTACTTATTCATTCATATGTTCATTCCATTTATTTGTTGACTTTACATTTACCAACTATTCATAAATGCCTGGTGCTGTGCTACAGTTTGGACAGAAATAGTGCAAGAAGAGGAAGGTATGATGGAAATCAGTGTGATGGATTAGAATAGTCAACAATCCCAGCCCAAAGTCTTAATGAATAGTCACTCTTTAAAAACATCTTTCCAATGAGTTAGAGTTTCTGTATATTGAATTTCCCTAAAATGAAACCAACGTTTAACGTGATACTTCATTAGCTATCAGGATTTCTCAGGCTTACAACACATTTTGATGCTATCTGGGCTGCCCTTCTAAATCAGCCAATGAAAAATGAGGCATGCCCTGATTTGTGGCAGCCTTAGCTGGCAAGCTGAGAGTCAAGGTAAGTAACGCACACAGCTTAAATGTTATTTTAAAAACTAGGTTCTGATATAAGATAGGAATCTAACTGGAAGAAGAAGATTGTCTACCAGTAAACCATCATGAAATTTGAAGAAACTGGAGACAACTAAAAATGATAGGAGAATATTATCATATTTAGGCTTCCATGGGCCGATAACAGCTGAAGACACCTTGTTAGAGGGAAACTATTCACTCTTTAAGTGGGCAAACATCTGTTATCTTTCTAAATGGGAAATATCCAGAGAAATAAATATTAGCATGAAACCTCAAATCTACAGCCATATACTGTCTCCTTTGGCCATATAGTTAGAAGATCCACAAAAGTAGGAGGAAAAGACTGGAGTGGGGCTGCAGGTCCCCCTCCAATACAGAGTCCAGTGATCGTTTAGGCTATAGAACTAAAATGAACTCAAGTTGGTGAAGGTAGTCCAGAGCTATGAAGGAAGTTAAGAGTTTTGAGCTCTACAAATGGCAAAATTTCATTCTTTTCTATGGCTAAGTAGTATTTCACTAGATAGATAGATAGATAGATAGATAGATAGATAGATAGATAGATAGCTGTACACACCACATCTTCTTTATCCATTCATCTGTTGATGGACACTTGGGCTGCTTTCATATCTTGGCAATTGTAAATAATGCTGCTATGAACATTGGGGTGCAAGTATCTTTTCGAATTAGTGTTTTTATTATTATTATTATTTTTGGATCTATAACCAGGAGTGGAACTGCTGGGTCCCATAGTAGTTGTATTTTTAGTATTTTGAGAAGCCTCCATACTGTTTTCCACAGTGGCTGCACCGATGTACATTCCCACCAACAGTGTACAAAGGTTCCTTTTTCCCAACATGCTCATGGATAGACTTGGAGGGTATTAGGCTAAGTGAAATAAGTCTGACAGAGAAAGACAAATACTGTATGATATCACTTATATCTGAAATCTAAAAAATACAACAAACTAGTGAATATAACAAAAAAGAAGCAGATTCATAGATATAGAGAACAAACTAGTAGTTACCAGTGGGGAGAGGGAAGAGGGGAGGGGCAATATAGGGGTAGGAGAGTAAGAGGTACAAACTATTAGATATAAAATAAGCTACAAGGATATATTGTACAACATGGGGAATATAGCCAATATTTTATAATAGATATAAATGGAGTATAACCTTTAAAATTGTGAATTACTATATTGTACACCTGTAACTTATATAATATTGTACATCAATTATACTTCAAAAATAAATAAATAAATAAAAATTTAAAAAGAGATTTGAGTTCTGAGCAAGCTGAAGACAGTTGTGTACAAGCCTAAAGTCAGTGAGATAAGAGCTGAGGATTTTCCCTTTGAGACCGAAGAGAAAATGTAGAAAGGTTAAGGATCCTTATGTGAATGATAATTATTAAAGAATGTATCTTAAAGTATTTTTTAAAGCATGTATTACAAGATTATAAACTCTTCAATTTAATTTCAATTCAACACAGACAGATAAACAGAGGGAGAACCTATAACAGCTCAGCTACAGTGGTTAACGCACTAGGCGTTGTACCTAGTACAATAGTGCTTTCTGTCCAGTGGGAGAAAGATATTTAAAAAACTGTGAAAGAGGAGGATAAATCTCATAAATGAAACATATCAGTTAAAGAACTACACCAGTCACCAGATTTTCTGTGCCTCTCAGATTCGAAGTGGCCATGGGTGCCTTTAGGTGGGCTACATCTTTGTGAACTTGTCCTGATTCCTTTCAGTAGACTCAAAGTATAGTTGGTTGTCTGTACCCTTTGGGGGATCACCTTTTCTTTGCCCTACATCCTAGCCCCACCAACATCTCCATTTCACTTTTTCACTGAAAGACATTTATCTTAAAACAATGTCTCCAAGGACTTCTGTTTCTGGGAAAAGGGAGCAGACATATGTTTCCTTACTCCTCTCACTGTGAACAGTTACACACCTTGGACACTGTACCTAAACCAAACATAAGAAGACTCTGAAAGCTAGAGAGAAGAAGGCAGATCAGCTAGGGGCCTTGGGACCCAAGGAATAATAAGATGGTGAGTTCTCTGGGGTTTTTGTTTGTTTGATTGCTTGCTTGCGTCTTACCCCAACTCACAGCTAAAATAGCCAGCAACTCAGAAATGCCCCCAGGGGCAGATGAAAACGCCTCTGACAAAAGTCTGCTTACTCTAGGCAAAGGACCAGGAAAGGGGCAGCCTGGCATGATAGAAAACTCTTAGACAATAACCGCTCTACTCCAGCCAAACACCTCCGCGAGAACTGTGGCCTCACCGACATCCATGCCAGCAATGGTCAGTGGGGGAGCCTAGACTTCCACCCAGGCAAGGGTGTAATGAGGCATCCCAAAGCCCCAGCAGGTGCTGTCACAGAAGACCAAGTAGGGGGTTGGGACTTTCATCTCTGCCAGATAGTAAGGCAGTATCAGTAGGACTATGTGGGGAACCTGGACTTTCACCTTCTCCTGGCAATAATGAAAGATCCCTCCCTCTCCTTGCTGGAGTGATGTCAAAGGAGGCCTACGGGAGGGTCAGAACTTTCAGTACTGCCTAGCAGTCATGAGGCTATTTCCCTCTGGTGGTGCCAATAGAGGTCACATAGTGAGCAGTAATAAGGCGTTCCTACTTCTCCCAGCTAGAGGGGTATCAGTAGAGGCTTAGTGGGGACCCAGAGCTCCCACCCCTGCCATCAGTAAAGAGGAGCCCTCTCTTATGGGTGTCAATGGCAACTGAGTGGGGAATTTAGACTTCTACCCCCACCTGGCAGATACGAGGCAGCATCCCTTGCTTCCTTTCCTGAGCAGAGTCATAGACAGACAGTGAAAACAGAAAGTTTAAGTAAGATCCAGAGTCTCGAAACACAATGTCAAAAACGGCTAGTTTTCAATAGAAAATCATTCATCATACGAAGAACCAGGAAGATTTCAAACTGAGTGAAAAAATGACAATGAATAGATGTCAACACTGAGATGACAAAAGTATTAGAATTATTTGATAAATAGTCTTGATCTGGTAAAGATTTTAAAGCAGCTATCAGAAAAAAGTGACAATGAGCAATTATGAATACACTCAAAACAAATGCAAATGTAGAAAGTTTCAATAAAGAAATGAAAAGACTCAGCAAAGAAATAGAAAGAAGATATAAAGAAGAACCAAACGGAAATTTTAGAACTGAAAAATGCGATACGTGAAAGTTTAAAATGCTACAGGTGGGCTCAAGAGCAGAATGGAAAACACTGAGGAAAGAATCAGTGGACTTAAAGATAGAACAATAGAAATTACTCAGTCTGAACAACAGAGAGAAAATAGACTGGAAAAACAAATAAACAGAGCTTCAGGAATCTGTGGGACTACAACAAAAGATGTAACATTTGTGTCATCAGATTCCTGGAAGGAGAGGAGAAGGAGGGCAGGGCTGAAAAAGCACTTAAAGAATAACTCCTGAAAACTTCCCAAATTTGGCAAAATATATAAACCTACAGATTCAATAAGCCAAACAAATCCCAAACAGGATAAACCTGAAGAATTCCATTCCAAAACACATCACAGTCAAATTTCTGAAAACTAAAACCAAAGAAAATATCTTTAAAGCAGCTATAGAGAAATGACACCTAATCTATATGGTGAAAACAACTGGAATAAAAGTGGATTTCTCAACAGAAGCCATGGAGTCAAGAAGGAAAGAATGAAGATAAAGAACTGTCAACCCAGAATCTCACTTAGGAGAGAGGTGATGTTATGGGTTGAATTGTGTCCCCTTAAAGAAGATATGTTGGAGTCCTAACCCCAAGTCCCTCAGAATGTGACCTTATTTGGAGATGGGTCTTTACAGAGGTAATCAACTTAAAATGAGGTTATTAGAGTGAGCCCTAATCCAATATGACTAGCGTCCTTATAAAAGGGGGGAAATTTGGACACAGAGATAGAGAGGAGAGAGGCCTGGGGCAGATCCTTCTCTCACAGCCCTCAGAAGGGAACAACTCTACCAACATCTTTTTGCTTTGGTTTGGTTCAGTTATTGGTTATTTGGTTTGGTTTATTTACTTATTTTAGTTTTTAAAAATTGAGGTATAGTTGATGTACAATATTACATAAGTTACAGGTGTACAACATAGTGATTCACAATTTTAAAAGGCTATATTCCATTTATAGTTATTATAAAATATTGGCTATATTCCCTGTGTTGTACAATATATCCTTGTAGCTCATTTATTTTATACATAATAGTTTGTACCCCTTAATTCCTTCCCTATTTTCTCTCCCCACTGGTAACCACTGGTAATCTGTGAGTCTGTTTCTTTTTCGTTATATTCACTAGTTTGTTTTATTTTTTAGATTCCAGCCAACATCTTGATTTCAGATTTCTAGCCTCCAGAACTGTGAGAAATATTTTGTTGCTGTTTGTTTAAGCCACTCAGTTACCCTATTAGCAAGCCAATACAGGTGTAAATCTAATAACACGTGTATAGAACTTGCATGTTACAAACTACAAAAAGCTCATGAAAGAAATTAAAGCTCTAAATAAATGGAGAGACACACCACGTTAATGTATTAGAAGACTCAATATAATAAAGATGTCTTCTCCCCAAATTGATACAGAGATTTAATGAAATTCCTATCAAAATCCAGGCAAGAGTTTTCTCATAGACATAAACAAGATTATTCTAAATTTATATGTAAAAGCAAAAGAACTACAATAGCTAAAACAATTTTTTTAAACTTTTAAAATATTTATTTATTTATTTATGGCTGTGTTGGGTTTTCGTTGCTGCGCATGGGTTTTCTCTAGTTGTGACAAGCGGGGGCTACTCTTCATTGCAGTGTGTGGGCTTCTCATTGCAGTGGCTTCTCATTGTGGAGCACAGGCTCTAGGCATGCAGGCTTCAGTAGTTATGGCATGCGGGCTCAGTAGTTGTGGCGCACAGGCTTAGTTGCTCCGTGGCATGTGGGATCTTCCTGGACCAGGGCTAGAATCCATGTCCCCTGCATTGGCAGGCAGATTCTTAACTACTGTGCCACCAGGGAATTCCCAACAATTTTTAAAAAGAAGAATAAAAGCGAGGAATTAGTCCATCTGGTTTCACAACTCATGGTATAGCTACAGTAATCAAAACTACTTAGTGTTGGCAAAGGAGTAGATACATAGATCAATGGAACAGAAGACAGAACTCAGTAATAGACCCACACAAATGTGCCAAACTGATTTTTGACAAAGGAGTGAAAGCAATTCAATGGGGGAAAATAGCCTTTTCAAAAGCAAATTGTGCTGGAGCAATTGGACATCCACAAGTTAAAACACACACACACACACACACACACACACACACACACACACACACACACAAATAAGAAACAAACAAATACCAAAAACCCTTGACCTAAGTGTCATCCTTATAAAGATATTAACTCAAAATGGATCACAAATGAATGGTAAAATATAAAACTATAAAACTTTTAGAAGAAAACATGGGGAAAAAAAATCTTCAGAGTCTAGGGCTAGGCAATAAAAGAAAATTCATAGACTTAACACCAAAACTGAGATCCATAAAAGGGAAAATTGAAAAACTGGATTTGGTCACAATTAAAAACTTTTACTCTGTGAAAGACCCCGTGAAGAGAAGGAAAAGACAAGATATAGATCAGGAGAAAATACTTCCAAATCATATATCTGGAAAAGAACTAGCATCTAGAATATATAAAGAACTCTCAAAATTCAACATTTAAAAAAGCATACAATCCAACTAAAAAATTGGCAAAAGACAAAAAGAGACATTTCACTGAAAAGGGTGTACAGATGGCAGATAAGCATATGAGAAGATGGTCAACATTATTAGCCATTAAGGAAATGCAAAACACATTGAAATATCACAACACACCTATCAGAAAGGCTAAAACAAAAATAATGACACCACCAATGGGTGGTGAGGATCACTCATACAATGCTGGTGGGAATGTAAAATGGTACAGCCATTCTGGAAAATGGCTTAGTAGTTTAGTTTCTTTAAAGTTTAGTTTCTTTAAAAACTAACCATGTAATTACCACACGACCCAATAATTGTCCTCCATTTATCCTTGAGAAATAAAAGCTTATGTTTACACAAAGACATGTACACTAATGTTCATAGCACCTCTGTAATAATCCCAAACTGGAAACATCCTACATGTCCTTCAATATATGAATAGTTGGGCTTCCCTGGTGGTGCAGTGGTTGAGAGTCTGCCTGCTAGTGCAGGGGACATGGGTTCGAGCCCTGGTCTGGGAGGATCCCACGTTCCAAGGAGCAACTAGGCCCGTGAGCCACAACTACTGAGCCTGTGCGTCTGGAGCCTGTGCCCCGCAAAAAAAGAGGCTGCAATAGTGAGAGGCCCGCACACCGCGATGAAGAGTGGCCCCCGCTTGCCACAACTAGAGAAAGCCCTCTCACAGAAACGAAGACCCAACACAGCAAAAGCAAATAAATAAATTAATAAACTCCTACCCCCAACATCTTAAAAAAAAAAAAAATGTGAATAGTTGAACTGTGGTCCATCCATTCCATGTGATACTCTTCAGCAATAAAAATGAACCAACTATTGAGACACACAACAACCGGGATGAATCTTCAGAGAATTCTGCTCTTAGAAAAAAGGCAATCCCAAGAGGTTACATACTATATAATTCCATTTACATAACATTCTCTTTTGTATTTTTAATTGAAATATATTTGACATGTAACACTGTATAAATTTAAGGTGTTCAACATGTTGATTTGATACATTTATATACTGTAGAATGATTACCATTGTAGCAATATTTAGCACCTCTATCATGTCACATAATTATCATTTCTTTTCTGTGTTGGGAATAATTAAAATCTAGTCTCTTAGGAAGTTCAACGATTATAATTCAATACTGTCTATATTTCTATACTGTGCCTTAGATCTCTAGGATTGGTTTATCTACTAGCTGCAAGCTATATAACATTCTTGAAATCACAAAATTATAGAGATGGAGAAGAGTGGTTGCCAGGGATTAAGGGAGGGGTGGGGGCAGGAAGGAAGTGGATGTAGCAATCAAAGGGCAACATGAGGGATCCTTATAGTGATGGAAATGTCCTGGGTCTTGATGTCAATATCCTGGAGTGGAACAGCGCGATAGTTTGGCAAGATGTTACCACTGGGGAAACTGGGTAGAGGTACAAGATCTCTCTATATTATTTCTTACACTCGAATATGAATCTACAATCATCTCAAATAAAATATTTAATAACAACAAAGCAAAAGAAAGCAACACTAAACAAAAATAACATTTTCAAATAATTAGGAAATTTCAGAGTTCCTATAAATATTTTTAAAGGAAATCAGCTCTAAATTCAATTCATTGCTTCCATCAAATTCTAGAGCAGAGCAGATGTTAAAGCTTCAGTTCTAAACTGAAATGAGTTGTGATTCAGTCAGCATCCAGTGGGTCTGTATGTCCACAGCTGGGCATCGAACCTGCCCCAGGCACCACCCCTGTCCTCACGTGGGCTACTGTCTAGGTAGACAGGCAGGTTCAAGATCTGCAATTAGAGAAGCAGCAACTCTGTCCTCAAGCTCAAGCCACTTTCTCCGTTCCAGCTTCCCAGAGAGCCCTATACTTTGCGAGTTAGTTAGCCCACCCACTAATAACGCTGACAGTTTGATTTCCACTTGGCTCCCAACGTTTTCTGAGCATGCACCATCCTTAAGGAGAAGGGTGAAGTTGAGCTCTGCCATTCTCACCCCTCACCACCATGAAGAGATACTGAAGTTGGAACAGTGGTACCTCTCCAGCTGGTTTGGGGTACTAAACTCCCACAACGAGGCCAGAACACATGAGAGCACTTAACACTGCACACACAAGAGAAGCTGTTGGGACACCCAGAAATAATGGGAAATCTCCTTGGGTTTCCTTATCCAGCAGAGATTATAAGTTTGGGTGATATGTCTATACTTTTTCCTCATGGTTCTCCTTTTGAATAAAGGCATGAACTTGTCATCAGATTGTCCAGAGCTTGTGTTGCTTAAGTGAGACATAAATGAGGCTCAGAATCATGCCGTTGGATCTTCCCTAACACCCAGCTCCATAGGGCCAAGACTACTCAAGGGCATTCCAAATATCGGGCTCTGCTCTACCTTCTCCTCCACCACACGCACCTCACCCAGCATAGGGATTTGCTTCCAGGCCCCTGGTGACACCTGTTTTCACTTTGACAAGACTGCTAAATCCTCTAGGTCACTTGTCTGTCCCTGGATTTCAGCTAGATTACTCAGATGCTTTCATTTCCACACCCCTCAGCTGGTTTTGGCCTCCCTACCATTGAGTCCCAACTGGCACCATCTCAGTGAGACCCGCAGCTTGGCATGCTCGGGGAGGTGATTCCTGGAATCTTGGCCTATGGTGCCTGGGCATGACCTGAGCAATCACAAGTGGCCTTTTCCGGCAAGGTGGCCTTTAAAAACATTGGCCTCTGTGTCAGCGTGCCAGCATGTCCTTGCGATTCAGCCGAATGTTCCAGCTGTTTGAACAGCATCGTGGCCTCTGTGGCAAGGAGGTGATCCCTGCCCTTTACTGTGAGTTCTGTTGGTCACTCCCTACGACCACAGCCCGCCTTGCTTCCTCCCTTAATTCTAATTCTTTCTTCCTAAATTGTACCCTCTCTCTAATCCCGTTGTCTGCAAACTTTTTAATAACAATATCCTACCAGCAAAGCAATTTTGATCACGCATCCCCAATAAATAAATTGCTGTACTAACCTGTACACTGTAACTGTGTTAAAAATGGACATTTTAAAAGGACAAGACAAAGTAAAGAGCAGAAATCCGAGTACGTTTTTCTTTCACCCAAGGCGGCCATTCTGTGTTACACACTTGAGAGGCCATGGCTCTAACCTGCAAAGCCTAGTGGTCAGGTACATACATCTTTTAACAAGAGCAGCAAGCAGGTGCCATGAGGATATTGATCTTCATCCCACTCTCCTGTTGTAAAAAGCACCACCTGGATTGGATGCCTTTAAGGACAGTCCATGTCTAGTATTCATCATGTTTCTGCATATGTATTAGTGAAGACGAAAGTTTGGAGCAAAGAAAAACAGACTGTGGGAGAACCGTGGAATTTAAAAATCTGAATTCAAGTTTCTTACGAAAGAAGAACTTAAAAAATAAAGAGAATGATGGATTTGCACAGTCTTCACAGCCAAGGCTGGGACTATGCCTCTTGATCCACTTCCTAGATGGTAATATTGATGGAAGATGGGGGGTGGGGGGGAAGGGCAGGGCGGGGGGACCAGAATACAATGGGCAGAGAGGGAGTAAGAGACCTAAGGAAGGCTCTGTTCTTAGGAATATTAACCCTCAGCTAATACCAGCCCCTTAAAACATACAAGGTTATTATTAGGCTTTTATATATTTAGATTTCATATGTATTTTCCAGGAACCCATTACCCAAAAGCTGCCTTTAATTTTTAAAAATCTTTACTAATTTGATGAGTGGCTACCCTATCTCATTGTTATTTTAGTCTGGATTTCTTTTATTATATGCATGTTGAATATTTTTTCATATGATTTTTTGCCATTTGCATTTCCTGCTTTATGAATCATCTGTTTATATCCTCTACTCAATTGCCTATTGGAGTCTCAGCATTTTTTTTCTTGTCAATTTTTGATGATTGAGATTTTATATAATGAGGACATTAAGATGTGTGTGTGTGCGTGTGTTTTGTTAACCAATTGACATGAGCTCCTATGAATTTTCCAGCTAAATAGCTGTTCTATTTTGGCTTGAGGGGAAAAACAAAAGTCAGACCAGGATAAGCTCTTACCTTCGGCTTCATTCCCAGAAGAAAAGGGAAGCAGGAATTGTAAAGCTGCGGAACAAAAGCAACTTTCATTCTCTCTCGGTTTGAATGAGATTTTTTCTCTCCCTCTCACGGAGTAGGAACTTCTTTTCTCTTTATTCATACAGTTGTTATCAGCAATAATAAGGAACCTCTACTGAGAAGCAGCTGTGGACTGAAGCGTGGAGCTCTTCAAATCGGGACCTTAAGGCCAATACACCAGTCTGATTTAGACAGGGCCCCTCAATTCTGTTTAGAAATACCTTTTCAATCATTTGGATGAAAAGAGTGAGGGCATCAGTGGGACCTGCAGAGACTCCACATGACTCGGCCGGTTAGCTCCATCGTCTTGACTTGATTCAGACGAGCTGGTTCAGAACCGTATTCCTGCGCCTGCTTCCACCGGGTGATCACAGGCAGGGAGCGAGTCCTATTAAATTCTTGAGCGAGCGCAGCCCCACAAAGAAGGTGCTGCGGAGTCTCCTCTGCCTAGCCGGCTCCACTGGATGAACCAGAGCTCCAGGGGGGTGGAGAGGGGGGTGGAGAGAGCAGGACGGAGCTTCCCCAGGACGGAAGCTGAGGGGCAGGGGGAGAGAACAAAATAATCCAGAGCTCAGGCTGGAAAAATTCAGGGTGGGCACCTGAGACCTGGAGATCGGATGGCAGCGGCCTGAGCGCCAAGGAGGAATTTCAATTTCGGGCCTTTCCTCCAGAGAATGCGGCATGTGGGGACGAGCTCCTGGAGTTCATCTGAACCCCATCGCTTTTCAGATGAAGAAACGAGCCGTCAGAGGTGAAGTGACCTGCTTCAAATCACGCCCAATGTGTGGACCAGAAGGGATGTAAACTCGCGTCCCCTGACAACACCACACTGCCTCTCAGATGTCGTATCGTTTTTCATTTCCTTTTCGCATTCTCGCTGTGGTTTGAGTTGAGCGTGTCGGGTTTGAGAGCCAGCAAGACCTGCCGAGCGCATAGAAGGTTCTCTGTATATTTCCTGACCGAAGGCCTCATCTTATGCTTAAGAGGAAAGTTTTCAAAACAAAAAAGATTCAGGCCCACCTCCTAGGTCAGCTACTTATCACTGTAGGATCTTGAGAAGATGACTTGGCCTCTCTGAGTCTCAGTTTCCTTTTATCATCAAATGCAGATGACAATCTCTCACACACCATTTTGAAGCATGGGTAAGATAATGCACACGAAGTGTCTGGCTCACTAAATGCTGCTCTGCCGCTAGCCAGAGCTTACAGAAAAGGAAACAAAGGCCAGAAGAAGGTTAAGCAACTCTGTCCAAAGTAACTCACTCTTTAAGGTGTTGCTTAGATGAAAACCTGGGTCTCTGGAAACTGGGACAGTCCCTTTCATTCTCCTACATTAGCTCCTATTCATGATGGCTCACTGTTCAGGGGCTCAAGACAGTCATTGATTAGAATTCAATATCTTAGATTATTAAAGAAAAATTTGCAATAACCTCAGGTATGGATAAGCTACTGTAACCCAGTGTCTACAGTAAAATATTACAAGGTCTGAGTTACACTGTCAGTTCAGAAAAGACTTTTTAAAAATCCCATTGACACAAGACACCACTGGAAGCTGGAAGAGGGCATTTTTAAGGAAGACATAGGTGTGTAAGGACGGAAGAAATTGGAGTCACAGTATCAGAGAATATTCACGTCGCCCCAATGAGCGCTGTGTGGTCTGGACAAACTGCTCCATCTCTCTGAGCCTGTGTCCTTGTCATGTGGAGTTAGGACCACCTAATGGCCGAGATCACACCTAGCTTTAAAACAAGCCTGGGATGAACCCTACAAAGATGATTGGCTCAGACCTAGGTCTTGACATTATTGAGAAGGATCCCTTAGCTTCAGGTTGAATTTAGGGAAAGAAATTTGCCAGCTGACAACTGGAATAAGAAAGGATTTCGTGAAAGTCGCTACATCAGGAATGTCACAGCTCCCACCAGCTCCACTGTTAATTGACTTTCTGTCTACAATATTGGGTGAATTTGCTGCTAAAACCAAGTGTTTTCTTTGCAACTGGCTTCATATCCTTAATGTTCACACACACACACCCCCGCCCGGCCAAAGCTGTATTCAGTTGCCCTTATTTCCAAAAGGAAACCAGCATTTCTATTGTTACTATTGCCATAATTTTGACATATAAAGAGAACAGCGCCCCCTAGTGGAAGTATAATCCAATCAGGCAGCCAGGCCCACCATTAAAAGCTGTTGGATGGTGTTCACGTTTGAAAAATTGTTCCTACAACCTTCTTCCAAAAGTCATTTGTGCTGCCAAAAAATGTACATTGGGTTTAAGCTTCTACCAGGGAAATGTTCCTGTTGTGGTTTTCTTTAAAGGACGGAAACCAGATTCATAATTTGGGGTCAGGATAAGGAGAAGATAGAACAAGAAAAGGATCAAGAGTTAGGAGCATACAAGAAAAAAAGGGCAGAGGACAAAACACAGACAAAGGAAGGATGACATGAAAATACATTTTTTCTTAATTTTATTGAACTGCATTCCTGACACAAAATGCTTTAGATGGAGAGAGATGCCTTATTCTAAAACAATCCCTACCAAAGACCCTGTTTTAAGAGGGGCACCTTGTATGACATTCGACAGGCAATGACTCCATTCCTAATAATGAAACAAACTACCACCACCCAACACCTGACCTAACAGAACAGACATCCTGTGTCTTGTTCATGTTGTGCTTGAGGGCTTTTAAAAAGGGGAAAAGTGTGCCTGTTGCCAAATGAGAGCTTTAGCAACTGTGTGAGTGGGATAGGTGAGCGGGAGACATTGACAAATGACACAAACCCAGAGCCAGGTGCCTCCCGTGGCTTCACTCTAAAGTGACCCCTGTGCTCAGGGGGACACTGCTCCCACTGAGGGGCACACGGTGGCCTCCCAGTGGCTTCTGGGGTAGATGGATGAAGAGTTTCTCTTTTAATAGTCATGTGTTTATAATAATGCGTATTAGGAAAACAAACAAACTGGCATGTCAAAGCCGTGAATTTAAGGATACCATTTTTAACAAGAGGCCGCGTTTTTTTCCAAAGTGAGTTATTTTAAAGACAAATACTAAATAAATAATGAAATGGGTGGAAAGGAGGGGCGGTGAAAATCATGAGTGAGCGCTCAGAATCACTGAGGTTCGGAAAACCCTGCTGTAAGTAGCAGATACTATTCGAGTATTTTCCTCTCCTTTCTCTGGTGACACAGTAGACTGATTTCCTCTCATGTTTTACTTGGTCTGTTTTGCTTCTTTCGTTCGCCTGGCTCCTGTCTTTACTGACACATTTCCCGCTGCTCAGAACCAATTACAATGTTGATGTGGAGGACAGCCCTCCTTCTCCAGGCCTGTCCAGCAGTTGTTCCAAAACTGAGGCCCAGCTCAGGGGGCATCACTAGACTGTCCCCGGCAGCTTGTCTCCAAATCGGGCATCCTCCCGGACCTTCCTGCCCTCCCCTCCAGCATCCCCCAGCTCACTCCTCCCCGCAAAAGAAGGGCCACGTGCCAATGACACGGTCAACAGCCCCAGCAGTGGGGAAGATGCGTTCCTGCCTGAGGACAGGAAGAAAGCAGCTGCTGCAATCCTGAAGGCTCCTTTTCTCACACGGGATCCCCGAGAAGCCTCTGCCATCGACACCATGGATAGGCAGAGGGGAAAAGGCTGCACCGAGAACCTTCCATCTGAGCCACCTCGGGCGTTCCCCACACCAGCACCTTGCCAGTGTGGGCCCGGGTCTGTCCTCCAGGGCTCATCCCAATTCAGTTAAGAAGCATTTCTCATTTATGGGATGACCGAAAAGTGGGTTCTTGAGTCATTTTTCCCTTCAAGACGTCATTGCCGGAATGCAACCCGCCACCTAACTTGCAGTATCTCAGAGCCAGTAAGAGCCCCCTTTGTGCACAGCTGACTTTTCCACAGTCTGTGCTTTGATTGGTGCTGTTCTTCCACTCTAATGCCCCGGAGAGCCTCTGATGAGCCAACCAGTCAAAGTCCAGAACCCTGAAACAGTCAGCAGCCCACTGGCCATGAAGAGCTTCCCAATCCTGCCTCCCCATCAGAATGGACAAGACTCAAGATGGAGGACAGATTAGCCCATTTGGGGTAACATACAAACTGGCACTGAATGCTCTCATTCCTCTTTGCACGCAGAGTTTGGGGGCATCTACTCAGTGGTGCACTAGTCAATGTTTGACAATCAGTTCTGGGTGTTGGGAGATGGGGGGCAGAGTCCTGGTTTGTAGCCTTTGCCGATTTCTGTGGTGTAAATACTCCCATCATAGCCAATTTCAAGCTACCAGCATGATGTTAACTGACTGGCAAAATTCCTGAAAATTTAACCATCAGCTCTTGCAAGTCTGTTCAAGCCTGCTGCGTCATCGTACTGCGTGTACTTTCTACGTGTATGTGCTACAGAGTTCTTTAATAGCACTCGGTGTTGCGTGTTTGGGAATGCTTCTTATTCTCTTCACTGGTGCCAGGATCTCTGACACACTCCTCATCTTCCCCAGCATCCTTTTCCTTCTCCACTTTCTCACTTTTTAAAAAACTCCTCACATTCTTCCTCTATGGGTTCTCATCCTGTACGTACCTTCAGGACATGGGGAACTGAAATGATACATTTCTATTGCACCATGTCACTCACTCTGTGATAGCTGAAATTTGGGCAGAGCTGGGAACAAGCAAGATGGGGATTAAAGATTCCACAGTTGCTATAGGCACAGTTCAACTATAAAAATTATTGAAGGCTGATAATTAGAGATCCAAAGCTGAATAAGACAGTCTCTGCCTTCTAAAAGCTCATGGACAAACGAGAAGACGGCAAATAATGTCCCCAGAGCAGACATTAAAAAATCACAGAGTTCACATGCAGGTGTTTTTTTTTGCTGTTTGTTTTTGTTTGTTTGTTTTATCTATCTCGATAGAGTGGTCCAGCCAATACCTACTAATTCATCAGAGTTGGCACTCAAAATGAAATATATTTGCCATCCTTGACCTAGGAGAATAAATGCAGTAAGTACAGGAGAGAAAAGACAGGAAAAGTGTAAAAGAAGCAAAGGTGCATATGAGGCAGTGGGGCAGGGATTGCCATAGACAAGCTTAATCACTATTTATGCCCAAAGCTGACCCTGTCTGTGGACTTAGCTTAAGTGAGTGCATCTCAGGGTCAACATGAAAACCTGCTCTTCTGTCCCTGGGGACTGTCCCTGGCAGGAATCAGTGAGAGGGTACCAGCATACCTGAGTCCATGGGCGTGAGGATGATGGAAGGGGCTAGGCTGATTGCAGGGTAACAGAAGGCTGGGGTTTGAAAGAGGTCACACGAATAGTGGAAGTCACGCTGTGCATTTAGAAACAGTTCCAAGCAAGGGGTTCCAGCCATGATCTACTTCCTTCAAGGCAGTTGGCTGCCTGCTCTGGGGGCCCCTTAAGAAGGAGATTCATACTCAGCCTATACAGAATCTGATTATTACCTTCTGCATCTCTGGGGACCTGGGATTTTGTGTTCAAATGTGTGATCTGGGGGTCTACAGTTGACCACAGAGACAATGAGTTCTTTTCGATGGAAGACAAGGGAACTGAGTTTTAACACACACTGCCTAGGCACCCATATCCTAATCCCAGACATCAGTGCTCCATGAGGGAAAGGAGTGCCCCAGGGACGACGAGCAGTACAAGCAAGATTGCAGGCACTTTGGGGACTGCAGGCTTTGTAGTCACACACAGAGTTCCTAGATTCTGGATGTTTCTTGTCTCAAACTCTAGGATCTCATGGCTCCCTGAGCTTCCTGACCCCCAAACCTCTGACCCGGAGTGACACAGCCTTGCCACAGCTGCATTTGAATCTGTGTGGCCCTTTCTAAAACTTTATGTTTTTTAAAAAGAACCTTTGGAATGGATCAGTGAGAGGTATCCAGTTGAATGGATCTTTGCTGGTGAAATCCAGGCACTGTGGTCCCACGCCCGTCCCTTCCTCCATAACACTGCCTTAACCACACCTTTGCTGAAAGATGGATCCTGTTCACAGAACTGATGTGTAGAAAAGATCCAAGAGATAGAAAGCAAAGCTCAACACGAGATGACCCAGCTGAAAATGTTGGCTCAAACAGGTTCTCCAGAGCCCTTAACCCTGGGGGAGGAATGCAGAGAAGTCCAGCGATTTGGTAGCAACGTTACTCATGCTCCCACGGAGGTGTCGTTGCCTTTTCTAGATTCTGATTAAAAGGGAACAAACTGCTTCTGCTAGATCAGGCGTTGGGTGGTGGTGGTTTGCTTTATTATTAGGAATGGAGTCATTGCCCGTCTAATGTCATACAAGGTGCCCCTCCTAAAACAGGGTCTCTGGTGGAGATTATTCTAGAATAAGGCATTTCCCTCCATCTAAGCACTTTGTGTCAAGAATAAAGTTCAATAAAATTAAGGAAGAAAAATAGCCAGAAGTAAAATGCATTTTCATGTCGTCGTTCTTCCTTTGTCTGTGTTCTGTCCTCTGCCCCTTCTTTAATGTCGGATCTCTTGAGCTGTCACCTCAGCATGGGTTTGACCTCTCAATTCCCTATGTCCCCACCAGCCATAAGCTCCTTTGGGAGTACCAGCTGGACCTTATACCACTCAAGTTCCCTCAGCATCCAGCCGTGTACTTGGAATATACTATGTATGCTTGATAAAGATCTTTTGATTTGATCCCCTCACAGATGATTAACACAATGCTAAAACCAACCCTTCCCTCCTTTAAGGAATCCCAGTGATTATTGTCATGAACGAGGTGCTTGGGGCAGCTTGAAAATTTTTATGGCTCTATATAACATAGATAACTAATAAGAACCTACTGACTAGCACAGAAAACTCTACTCAATACTCTGTAATGACCTATATGGGAATAGAATCTAAAGAAGAGTGGATAGATGTGTATGTACAACGGATTCACTTTGCTGTACAGCAGGAACTAACACAATATTGTAAATCAACTATAGTCCAATAAAAATTAATTAAAATTTTTTTAAAAGAAAGGTTTTATGGCATTTTTTCAGCTTTATTGAGGTATAATTGACAAATAAAAATTGTAAGATATTTAAAGTGTATGTCTTCGTGATTTGATATACATATACATTGTGAAAGGATTCCCCCATCTAGTTAATTAACACGCCCATCACCTCACATATTTATCTTCTGTGTGTGTATGAGAACATTTAAGTTCTACTCTCTCAGCAAATTTCAGTTATGTAAGTATTATCAACTACAGTCACCATGTTATACATTAGATCATCAGACCTTATTAATCTTATAGCTGAAAGTCTACATCCTTTTACCAACCTCTCCCGATTTCCCCCACCCACCCTAGGCCCTGGCAACCACTTTTTTACTCTCTGTTTCTATGAGTTTGACTTTTTTTTAGATTCCACAAATAACTGATATCATGTAGTATTTGTCTTTTACTGTCTGACTTATTTCACTTAGCATATTGCCCTCGGGGTCCATCCATGTTGTCGCAAATGGCAGGATTTCCTTTTTTGTCATGGCTGAATAATAATAATATATATAACCACATCTTCCTTACCCATTCACCCACTGACAGACACTTAGGTTGTTTCCATATCTTGGCTATTATGAATAATGCTACAATGAACATTAGGACAGATATCTCTTAGATATCCTGCTTTCATTTCCTTTGGATATATACCCAGAAGTGGGACTGCTGGATCATGTGGTAGTTCTATTTTCAATTTTTTGAAGAACCCACACACTGTTTTCCATAATGGCTGCACCAATTTATATTCCCACCAAGAGTGCACAAGCGTTCCCTTTTCTCCACATTCTCGTGCGGCAGATATTTTGACTGAAGACACCACAGAGAGAATGCTCATTATTTTGAAAGGAGCCTCTTCCATTATTGCAAAATTCTTACTTTTAATTCTTAGATGTCCATAAAAACTGAACCTCCTCTATGGGAAGTGGTTACCCTGCGTTCGGTGCAACTTCTTCGGGGACTGGGAACGTATTCCATCAAGAGGCAGCCCACCTTTTCTTTTGACTTTCATGCCACTAGAAATTTCTACTTTGTCAAGGGCTGAAATGTATTTCTAAAGGACTCTTCCATCGGTATTACTGCGCTCCTTTGGAACATTTCAGACAAGCTGATTGTTCTTCTACACTACAGCCCTTCCCATGTTGAGATTATAATATAGGATGTGGGAAGGGTCCCTTCTCCCCTTCATCTCATTTTACTCAGAAAAGAAGCTTTTGCTCCTGTCTCATAGATAATCTTATTGGTGAGCCCCTGATGCTTACTGGGTATAACTTACTTGTGGGTCTGATTACTGAACTTCCAAGGCAGGTCTCGGGCTAGCAGGCTCCTCCTTCCCTGCTTGGGAGCCGGGGGAGTCTTGCCTGCTCTTTGTACCTCCTGCAAGCTGAGTGCCCCACGGTACCTGCCTCCATAGGAAGGAGTTCGGGTAGGGCTTTGGAATGGCGGCACATCAGCCATGCCTGCCCTGTTCTTTTAGGAACTGGTCTTCAGTCATGCAGGTGGTTGGGTACCTGGACTTGGACTTCGCTTTGTAGACCTATCTCCAACCTCCATGCTCTCAATTGCTTCCTTTCTCTTTTTCTCTCACACACAGTCTCCTCCTCACTCCCCTTCCTTCCCTCTTTCTCTCTCCCCCTCTTCATGCCTGAATGTGTGGTTGTGGGGACCCTACAGGTCCACAAGTCATACCTTCAATTTTGAAATCAAAACGGCTTTGAAAACTGAGTTTGCCGTAAGATTGAAACAAACTCATTTGGCAGTGAAACTTGGTGTGAGCTGCCAGGAAGCTGTTCAGTAGTAGTCTTCATTTATCCCACTGAGTGTGACTATCCAGGCATTATGGCTACAGAAATATTAATGTATTTCATTACAGCATGTGCCCTCTAACGCACTGGGGCATGTGCACCTTCCTAAAATTCAGAACATTCTGAATTCCAAACTTATGCCACGTTTTCCAGAAGAGTTTTCCTTTTTTTAAAAAATTTACCTTTGAATTTTGCATGATATAAACTCCTGATTAAAAGCATGGTATGCTATTTCTCATTTGCCTAGTAACCCCTTGTCTTTACACTTCATGAGTAAGAATTTTGCATGATATAAATTCCTGGGATGTATCTGCTGACCCTTTTGTGGTGTTGGAGTTTGGCCCTGTCTTTAACACATTCACCCATGATTTAAAAGAAGAAATGGGAGGCCAGTGGTCAGATTTGCATGTGACTTGAAGCCCAGAAGGACACTAAACAGACTGAATAACAAAATCAGGATCCAAAAATATCTTAATCTGAATGAAGGGACTAATTCAAAAAGAAGGAATTTAAAAGCAGTTGTTTGCCTTTATCCATGAATTAAAGCCTTTGACTTATGATCATTTAATGAATTAAGAATCCACCTAACTTGACATGAGAAAGTTTATCAAATGCTTTGCTACAATCCAGACACACTACTTCCCCCACTCTGCTGATACATCTGGTCTACCAATTTCCAGACCTTGGACGATGGCTTTCACCTGACAACCCCAGTGAACTCGGTTGGAATCACAGCTTCCTGTGATGCAGTCACATGATCACAGTGTCCTATATGACACAGTCACTGACTCCAAGCTTTTTTCCCCTATAACATCCACCCTTCTGTTCTAAATACAGCAAATCTAATTCTTATTTTAAGCGCAGTGGTTTTTACTCTGAAAATAGCCAGAAAGTCTGCCTATGTCTACTCTCCAATTCAAATTCCCTTTGTTGGGAGTTAAAAAATGAAAAAGATTGGGCTTCCCTGGTGGCACAGTGGTTGAGCGTCCACCTGCCGATGCAGGGGACACGGGTTCGTGCCCCGGTCCGGGAAGATCCCACATGCCGCGGAGCGGCTGGGTCCGTGAGCCATAGCCGCTGAGCCTGCGCATCCGGAGCCTGTGCTCCGCAACGGGAGAGGCCACAACAGTGAGAGGCCCGCGTACCACAAAAAAAAAAAAAAAAGAAAGAAAAATGAAAAAGATAACTGAACGGTGAAAATTTTTTGTTTCTTTAGTCACGCCCTAGGACCAGTAATTCTTCTCACAATACAGAATTTTTGGATTTTTCATTTCTGTGTGTCTTTTTTAAACTGATGGGTTTTTATGAGTACTAAATAAATAAATATGTAGGGTTACAGGTAAACTTTGGTTTCTTCTTTTTGTTTATTTGAATAATGTAAACTTATTTCTTTATAAGGAACATGTCTTTTGATTGAAGAAAAAAAATAATACAGGTCCTAACAATCCCCCTCCCCCCAGCCTTGAAGAACAGCAGCCATTTGGCTGGTTGAATGTGTAGGGGCCTCTCCTGGCTGTAGAGAGGAAGGACCACAGTCACTTCCTTTGCCTTGGGCCTCCTGAGAATCAGCACTGGTCCAGTTGACTGTGAACTTGGGGCCTGTGGGAAAAGGGTCACCTGGACACAGGCAAGTGTTGTGAGGACTCCAAGTTTAAGGAGACTTTCAGGGAAAGCCAGTTGGAGTCTTCAGGTGAGGTCCTTTAGCTGAAAAGGCCGGCTGTGTTTCAGGGGTAGGACAGGACCCCTGAACATGATAAGAAACCCACTGCACACTGGCTAGTCACCATAGACTGACAATAAGATGAGCTAGGTCAGTAAAGGTGCTGCATTCTACCACCGCCAGAGTGATGGATATACAGGCTTACCTCAGAAATATTGCAGGTTTGGTTCAGGACTACCACAATAAAGCAAATAATAGAATAAAGTGAATCACATGAATTTTTTAGGCTTCCTAGTGCATATTAAAGTTACATTTACACTATACTGTAGCCTATGAAGTGTGCCATAGCGTTATGTCTAAAAAAACAACGTACACGCCTTAGTCAAAAAATACTTTATTACTAAAAAATGCTAACCATCATCTGAGCCTTCAGCAAGTCATAGTAGTAACATCAAAGACCACTGATCACAGGACACCATAACAAATATAATAATAATGAAAAAATTTGAAATAGTGTGAGAATTACCAAAACATGACAGAGACACAAAGTGAGCAAATGCTGTTAGCAAAATGGCTCAGATAGACGTGCTCGATGCAGGGTTACCACAAACCTTCAATCTGTTAAAAAAAAAAACCATAACACAATATCTGCAAAGTGTCATAAAATGAGGTCTGCTTATACAAGGGAGTTTGGGATAATCCAATACTTAATTTTTCATTCCAAGTTTTTCATTGATAAAAAGAGATAATAACAACCTCTAACCTGGTGGTCTCTGAAATGTCTAAGGAAATTGATGTCAGGCTCTCAAGTTACTCTGAGAAGGAAGGCTGACTTACAGTCACAATTACTGACCCTCAAGGAGCCAGTGTGGAGACATTGTGCGAGATTGAGCTAATTGCCTATGAATAATAAGAATGGATTAACAGTTCATATTTCAAGTTTTTACTGTGTGAAAGGCAAAGCTCTAAGTACTTCACATGAATTAGGACATTTTGTCCTCAAAATAACCCTATGAGACAGGTACTATAATTATCCCTATTCTATAGCTGGGAAAGAGAGGCACAAAGAAGCTAAGACAGCACCATGACACATATCTAAGGAGTGTCAGCGCCAGACTGTACGCCCTGATATCTGGCTCTACAATCCACGCTCCCAAGTCCTCCATCACCCTGGCAAAGTGGTCCTGCAGGATACTCTAGTGAGTTCACAGCTAATCAAGTGCATCAACTTGCACACAAATGGGTTTAGATTGACATTGATCATTTTGTCTTTTTAATCTTTAAGCTTATCCTCCACTGCTGATTATTCACAAGCATAAAGATAAAAATAGCAAGGACAGATCGGGGAAACTGACTAATAGTGACTTGCTGCCCCCCATGCAAGACGTAGGCTGAAAAGATGCTGAAGAATGTCCCTAACGGCAAGCTTGCTGGGCAGAAGGTGGTACTTGCTTTAAAATAATCCCCCCCAAAAGCAATCTGGTGGAAATCCTAATATCTTCCCCTTTGTGACCCCACCTCCTCATGAGTTTGGAAACAGAGGCAAAATCATCTTCCACAGCCAACTCTCTAACTACATCTGCCAGAGAAAACTGGCATCTCTTGCCCAAGACCTCTGCATCTAGAGGCTCACACATCCTTGACCCAGTTGGAGCCCAGGCAAAGACTCCAATGTTCTCCTGTAACAGAACGGGAGGATACAGAAACCTAGGCACAGAATCCTAGCATGTGTGAAATGCAAGGATCTAGTGAGTTACAGAAAGAGGTCCCCTTATTTTTAAAGGGGATAAAATTGAAGCAAGCTTGGTGAAGTCATTCACTTTATTTTTTTTTACACATGGCTAAGCCTTTCATTTATTAAAGTAATTAAATTTCCAATCATTAAACTTTCTCATAAAGAATACTCTAGTCCCAGATAGTTTCACTTTTGAACTTATTCAAACTTTAAGGAAGACATTTTCTTTTTTTTTTTAATTTTTATTGGAGTATAGTTGCTTTACAATGTTGTGTTAGTTTCTACTGTACAGCAAAGTAAAGCAGCTATACATATACATATATGCCCTCTTTTTTGGATTTCCTTCCCATTTAGGTCACCACAGAGCACTGAGTAGAGTTCCCTGTGCTATACAGTAGGTTCAAGGAAGACATTTTCTAATGAACAATATTCTTCAGAAAAGTGAGGAATAGGAAATATTTTCCAATCAGTTTCATGAGGGAATATAACCCTCCTACATAATCATGACAAAGACATTACAAAAAAAGGAAGCCACAGTGAAGTCATTTACTTTAGATCACACAGCTAGTCAATGTCTTATTCCTCTTTGTTTCCCTGGAAGTTGAGCATAGAAGGTGCTCAGTAAATGTTTAATGAATTATCTGTGTGAGTTTATGGAGGTGTCTTCATCTCTCTGGTCTCAGTGTTATCAACTATAAAATATGGACAATAATACGGTCTATATGCCCTACGGAATTATTGTGAGATGAGGATCAAATAAAATTTATCCTTCCTCCCCTCCTGCATACAAATACACCCAGACCTTTCCTCCAAATAAACGGACAAGCAGGAAAGGAAAGAGGCACACTGTCATTCCTCTCCCCTCTCCATCCTCCATCTTAAAGATTTTGAAACAAGGCAGCATGGTGACTTGGGCAAACCCAGACGTTGACTTAGGCTGGGCTAGGAAACCAGAGAGGAAAACCAGTTGACTTGGTGGGGTTTGGGGTTCTTGATATCTTGGGTTTTTTTTAATATAATCAATTGAATTTTATTCCTACAATAGGGAGAAATTTAAGTTTAAAATAGTCATACTCTATTCAAGCATCTTAGAGATGACCTGGATCAATCCTTTCACTTTAGAGATGAAAGTAAAATCAAAATTTGGCCCCACGTCACACAGCAGGTCAGGAGCAAGACTCCTGACTCCTGATCGTCTCATTAAACAATCACCTTGACACGTGGCTTCCAGAAGGGACAGTATCGTCCTTGGCAAGATGCAGACCTGCTCTAAAGCCGTTGGTACCTGTAGCCATTGTACGTTTAGTCACATCTGGGCAAGTGACTAACTTCTGGAGCCAGGCCTCCTCTCCCTCCTTGATTTCCCATCCTTGCATTTCTTTAGCAGATGTTGCAAAGTGCAAAGTTCCCAGGGGCCTTCTCATTACAAACCCAGCCGCCTTGACCCTGTCCTCCTCCAGGATGTGCAGCATGTGACTGCTTGGCCAATTCATCCTTGTCCAAATGCTCCACCCTCCCCTTTCCGGCACCGGCACCGTTACAACCACTCCTTCCCTGGAGCCCTTTCTCCCTCCCACCCTGGATATAGACAGAGAATCCCAGGTTTCAGCAATAATCCTCAGTCAGAGAATTCCTTTAGTTTCATTCAAGCTCTGCCCTCTCTTCTAAGCCCTAAATAAGCATTTCCACGTTAATATCCGTCTGCCAAACCCACCCTCCAAACCCAACGGTCCAAAGGAATGTGTGGTCTTCCATGCCCACCTCCTTCCGTCCCTGACTCCCCATTTCCACACCAGCGTGGCCTTTTCACATACCTGACACTTGTCTTCACTCCTTCTTCTATTTCGGCCCCTGCTCCAAATAGCTTCAGAATCCTTCCTGTAGGTCCTACCATTGTCATGCTTCTCAAAGTATCCCACTCTTTCTATTCTGCTGCCACAATTCTATTTCTGGCATGATAGCCCTAATCTTCCTGCACCCAGACATCCTCCCACTCAATCTATTTTGCAGACTGTTCTAGAATTGTCTTCCTTAAAACCCAGATATGATCAGGAACTTTAATGCTCAGTAATCGTCAATGGCTTCACAGTGTTCACCAGAGTCAATACAAATTCCTGAGCGTGGTTGTATTAGTCAGGGTTCTCAGAGAAACAGAATCAATGGTATATATATACTATATATATGCGTATATATGTATACATATATACGCATATATATAGTATATATATACACATTTAGAGAGAGAGAGAGAGAAAGAGATTTATTATAAGGAATTGGCTCATGTGATTATGGAGCCTGACAAGTCCCCAGATCTGCAGGGTGAGCTGGCAAGTCGGAGGCCCAGGAGAGCAGAGAGTTTAGTTCCAGTCTGAGTCTGAAGACCTGCAAACTAGGAGAGCTGATGGTGTAGTTCCCATCAGAACGTTATCAGGCTCAAGCCCCAGGAAGAGTCGATGTTTCAGTTCAAGTCTAAAGGCAGGAAAAAGGCCAATGTCCCAGTTCAAAGGCAGTCAGGCAGGAGGAGATTCTCTCTTACTCAAGCGAGGGTCAGCCTTTTGTTCTATTCAGGCCTTCAACTGATTGGATGAGGTTCACCCATGTCAGGAAGGTCAATCTGCTTTATACAGTCTTCCAATTTAAATGTTAATCTCATCCCAAAACATCCTCACTGAAACACTCTAAATATTTGACCAAATACCTGGGCACTTCATGGCCCAGTCAAATTGACACATAATCTAACTATCACAACCATCGTTACAGACATTTTAGAACACGTCCTCATTAAACTGTGATAGGTTTCTAGAACACTCACTCTGTGCTAGGCACAGTGCTATATGCTTTCACATTATTACAAGTATACTAAGTCCCACGACTTCGAAGTCATAAATAGAAATGGTAATGTGTGTGTATGTGTGTTCTCATATTTTCAACCTACAGCAAAATAAAAACAGAACTAAGTGAATTTTCTAAAGTGGTGGGATAGGGAGGGTGGGAGGGAGATGCAAGAGGGAGGAGATATGGGGATATATGTATATGTATAACTGATTCATTTTGTTATAAAGCAGAAACTAACACACCACTGTAAAGCAATTATAAGCCAATAAAGATGTTAAAAAAAAGAAATAGTAAACAATTAGGAAACAAACCAATTATGGGAATTATTCATATCTAACCTTCTTGAGCACTTGCCATGTGCCCGTCACTGGGGTAAGTGTTTACAAGCGTTGGCTTACTTAAATGTCACAAGAACCCCCTGAGTCATTATTATGGCTCATTTACAAAAGACAAAACTGAAGAGTAAAGAAGTTAATGACTTGTCTAATGTCAGAGACTCAGAGGTTGCAAAGCTGAACAGGAACTCAGGTGGGTCCAATTTTTAAGCCCCTACACTTACTCTTTACACTCTACTGCCTTATTAGTAACAGCCTGCAAGAGGCGCCAGGGAGAATGACTCCATCTCCTTGTCCCCTACAACTTCATCCTCCTGTTTGCACGAAGAAAAGGGACAAGAAATCATATACCTTAAATATAAAGCATGGGATTCTTGTTTAAAATTCCAATTCTGGGGACTTCCCTGGTGGTGCAGTGGTTAAGAATCCTCCTGCCAATGCAGGAGACACGGGTTCGAGCCCTGGTCCAGGAATATCCCACATGCCGCAGAGCAACTAAGCCCGTGAGCCACAGCTACTGAGCCTGCGCTCTAGAGCCCGTGAGACACAACTACTGAGCCCGCATGCTACAACTACTGAACCCGCGTGCCACAACTACTGAAGCCTGCTCACCTAGAGCCCACGCTCCACGAGAGAAGCCACCGCAATGAGAAGCCTGCACACCACAACGAAGAGTAGCCCCCACTTGCTGCAACTAGAGAAAGCCCGCACGCAGCAACGAAGACCCAACGCAGCCAAAAATAAATAAGTAAATAAATTTATTAAAAAATAAAATTAAATTCCAATTTTTGTTTTGATAGTGTTTACAGAAGACATTGTAAGTCTCACGAAAGCACAGTGCCAAGGTCTAGTGTTTGGATGTACTGGTACTGGCAGGGATCCAAATCTACACTGAAGTCATGGAGTGCCACCCCTCAGGTCACAAAGCACTTTCTCACACTCTCTCCCTGAACTCTCACCGTGACCTGGAAAGGTATTACCATCCTTATTGTTAAAAATAAACTGTTTTATATATAGTAGTGCGTATATGTTAATCCCAACCTCCTAATTTATCCCTCCCCCACCTTTCCCCTTTGGTAACCTTAAGTCTGTTTTCTACAGCTGTGAGTCTCTGTTTTGTAAATAAGTTCATTTGTAAATAACTTTTTTTTAGATTCCGCATGTAAATGATATCATATGGTATTTCTCTTTTTCTCTCTGGCTTACTTCACTTAGTATGATAATCTCTAGGTCCATCCATGTTGCTGAAAAAGGCATTATTGCATTCTTTTTTATGGCTGAGTAATAGTACAGGGAACTATACTTAATATTTTGTAATAACCTATAAGGAAAAGAATCTGAATAAGAATATATATACATGTATAACAGAATCATTGTGCTGTACACCTGAAACTAGCATGACATTGTAAATCAACTATACTTCAATAAAATAAATAAACAAACCGAGGTTCTTAGGGTTAGGGACCTGCCCAAGGTCACCCTCCTTGTAAGTGGTCAATTTTTTGACTACTCCATGTTGCCTCTTAATAACACCACTTATTCTTGAATATAAGTCATTCTCTGACAAATCTCATTGTCCAGAGCTTTTCACAGTTTTGTTCAGTTACTGGACTAGAGCCACATAAAATGGTCACCACACAGGATCATTAATCGCAGAGGATCTGCTGAATCCAGAGGTCTTCCCAGGATACAGAATACCTTTGCTGAGGCATTTCTGCGTGAAAGGATTTGCTGTAATGTGACTTTACCTGACTTCACAGCCATTACTGCAAATTCTGCTTCAAAGAGAGGGTCTGTCTTAACAAGCTGCTATTGCAGCTGCTTCTCTGCCGCTGGCATTCCAGAGCAAACCAGAGATTAGAGGAGTTGCTCGTTGGATTTAGCGATAGAGAAGGCAGGCTAGGGACCCAGACATCAATCTACCCACCCTTCCCCAGCGGGTGATGCTGTGGTCAGACAGGCAGCCTCTATGATTCCTGGTCACATGTGCCCACCTGGCTGTCATAACACAGGGCCAGAGTCACAGCGTGGGAGGACAGACCAGACTTCCCAGAAACTAAAATCACCCTGGGGCTGCAGCAGCCAGGTTTGATGGGACAACTACAGTCCCCATCAGGAGAGCTGGGGAGGGGATTGAGAAGGGCTCACAGAGCCTCTGATCACACTCTAGATGTCCTTGGGCAAACTTCCAGACACCCCGTCCATCAAAACTGCTCACCCAGAGAAAATGATCAATGACAAGCAGCCCATGGTCTGACCATGTGACAGCAAAATAATTCCAGGTACAAAAAGGGCGATGGCTGTGCAAGCAGGGTCGGCGCTCAGCACCACGAGATGAGGCACAGGGTGGAGGTGCCAAAGGATTCCCCACCAATACACACACACACCACACACGCACATTCATTCTTCTTATGTCATGGTTACCAAGGCAACCCAACATGAGTCATCAAATCTCAAGGTGGATTAGCAGAGCAGGAAAGAGGCTTTTGTTTGTTTAAAGCTTTCCTCTTCTTTCCTCTTAATAGCTTGGTCTGATCTCCATAATATCCGAGTACCTCTCTTACTCTCAGAAATCCTAAAATCAGTGTGCTGAGCTTGTTTAATCTTAGAAAGCAATCAACATTTTTTTTCATATTGGGTCAGGGTGGGGAAGCCAGGGCTTAGTAATAATGCTGCAATTGGCAGATTTGAAATGATTATTGGAACTATTAGGGTGGTAACTTACAAACCGTATCCCCTCCGCTCTGAGGGTCAGCATTACTCCCCTGGAGGCCCACAAGGCGTCTGGCCTTCTCAGAGAAGCCCAGCCTCCTAGCCTCTGAGGAAGAGGCGCTTCCTGGGCACAGAATGCCCCCTCGGGGCACAGCATGCCTGCAGACTTTCTATTTTGGGCCCTGAAAGTCTGCACAGTTCATTGTCTGTGCTTGCTGAACAGGAAGGTCTTGCCAGGGCCACATCCTAGAGGACTTTGCTAAGAGCAGAAATAAGTCAGCGGAGAAAACGAGATAAGTCACGAGGGCAAAGCCGACGTAGGAGAACACGTCCTCTCTCCTGGCCTGAGATTCTGCCTGGATCTACTCAGAACACCCTGGAGAGGCATCCTATGACTGATTTGGAGGTGGGCGCTTCGCCGAGTGGGAAAGACAGGCACCGGTTACTGGCTTTCCCTGTATAAGCCTTTTCCCCAGTAGGCACAGCTACGGTTCAAATTACCCAATGAGTAATTTCCAGGCGAAAGCACGGGCTTTGAACCCAATGAAGGAAGAAAGATGGCAGCCAAGATGTCAGTAAACCCATCTTCGCCCTCCCTTCCTCCTTAGCTAAAAGTTCCCCTGGTCCTTCCTTCCACGTGGGTCTTAATTCAGGGCCTGAGTTAGGTTTTGTTAAAGCAGAGGTCCCTGACATGGTAACGTTCAACTGAAGGTAACTGCTACTTGATGGCAAGATGAAAGAATCTCCAACGGTTCCATTTCCGCTCACCTGTCCCCACCTATGATGTAGAAAGAGGCTGTCAAGACTTTCCATCATCAACTGTTACAAAAATCCTAATAGAGACCAGGAAAAGTACTTCTCGAGCGGGGATTCCTGGTGTGGAATCTGTAGGCACTAGAGCAGCAAAGTTTTATTTCCATAGGGCTGAGGCGAGGGTTAAGCTTTGTTTTACCCCTTTCTATTTCAAATCGAGAGTATTTGAAATCGTTTTCATTTTTATAACATTTTATGCCTAGCTTCCAAGTGTATCATGGGCCAGCAAATATTCCTCTGGGCCCACACTGAGCAGAGCTGCCCCCCAGAGGTTGTGTGATGAGAGAAGGCAAAAGCTTTGCTTACATTAATATCCACGACATCTACAACCACATTCGCACGCAATCTGGGCCGGAGTGGTGGGCTCTGAAGCCTCCCTCATAGGCTTCCCCTGCCCATTCTCACCAGCCCTGCCCGGGGTCTCCCTCAGACCCAGTAGTGAGGTAACTGCTTAACCCTTGGGCTGTTCTGTGGAGCTGGACCAAAGCCATGCTAACTGACCCAGCTTTACTCATAGGTAGCATCTGGAAGATTTTTAAAAGGGACTTTTAGAGATCAAGCCATCCCCCTCAATTCAGATGAGGAAAACGAGACCTTGAGTGGTGAAGTGACTTGCCCAAGGTCACACAGCACCCGGGTGGCAGAGACTAGAGCTTCTTGGCTTCAAATCCAGAGTTCTTAGCATTCTACCTTTGTGAGGTGTGAAGGGAGAGAGAAGCCTTCCTCAAATCCCCTCCTGTGGTCTTCTCTACCTGATTATTTTTTCTCGCTTTTTTTTGTTGAATTATAGTTTGTGTACAATATTATATAAGTGTACAAAATAGTAATTCATAATTTTTAAAGTTATATTCCATTTATAGTTCTTATCAAATATTGGCTATATTCCCTAGGTTATACAATATAGCCTTGTAGCTTATTTTATACATAATAGTTTGTCCCCTCCCCCTAAATTGCCCCTTCCCCTTCTGATTTAACAATATTTATTAATTTAATAATCTACCTGATTATTATTAACAACAACAACAAAGATACATCTGGGGATAGGAAAGCAATATTTTAAACCCCTAAAACTTCAGTATAAATCAATAGATCTTAAGAGAATGGAGGCCCCTGTATAGCGAGAGAGTCCAGGGTCCAGAGACAGCAGTGGGTCCCATAGGAGCCTAAAAAGAAAGGGCAAAGATCCCTGAAGACAAATATCACTAACGTCATAGCTAGCTTCCCCATTCTGAATAATGGGAGTGGTGGAAAACATCCGGAACTCACGGCTAGATCACGTCCATGGATCCAGCTCATCAGCGAGGAGACTGAGTGATCAGTCTTTGTTTTGCCTCCGGTTGACCAGTATGACCTTGGACTGACCCTCAGGAAGTGTGAGCTGCAGAGCCTCTGGTAGGCTGAAGAGCTCGGTCACCCCCCACAGAGGGAAATTAGATGACCGCAGCCATTTGACATTACCTGCTGCTGCTCTTGGCTTAGTTCTGTTTCATTCACACTGGCTCCCAGTGTCCTGACATTTCCCATTCACGGCTGTTCTCACCAGCCTCATTTCCTACCTCTTTGAAAAGGTCTCTATAACTACCTCTGAATCAAAAACAAGAACGCTAACTTATGCTTAAGCTAACATGGTGAAAAATTTTGATTAATCTCAGCCGAATCATCTGAAGGCTGGAATAGATGGATTTTTGTGGTTATTATCAGATTCAACTTTCAGGATAGGAATCATTCCATCTTGTGGCATCATTTGAAACTATTTTGCTCTGCAAAAAGCCCACTAAGTCACAAAACAACGTCAACAATACATTCTCATCCCTTCCCATCCATGTCAGAATCGTAGCTGAGGTGCTATTGTTACTGAGTCCAAGCTCGCTCTGCTTGCCACATGACAGGCCAATAAATCAGGAGACGAGGTGTTGAGGCAAGGAATAGCAACCTTATTTGGAAAGGCAGCAGACCGAGAAGATGGTGGACTAGTGTCCCCCAAAACCATCTTACTGGGGTCTGGATGCCAGTTTCTTTTACAGAACAGAGAGGGGGAGGAGGTGAGGAAGTAAAAAGGCCATTAGTTTTGCAAAATATCTGCCGGCTTGGCCAGCTTCGGGGTAGTGATGTGTTAATTTCTTCTTTTCTGCAGCCATCCACAGGTGGGCAAGGTCAGATTGCCTCCCTGTGAGCTGAACAAAGGCACTTTAGTTTAACATTCAGGCAGAGGGGCAGAATTCCCTGAGGCAGGCCATTACATAAGATTATAATAACAAGAGCAATGAAAAGCAAAGGTTAAAGTAAAAGAAACAGACCCAACATGGAGTCAGACTTTGCTCTTCCCTGTTACACTATCAGTCCACTGATACAGAACATCAGTTTTCTAAGGCCAAGTTGTCTTGGCTACTAAATTTCTGAACTCACTGGCAATGCCCTCGACATTGGTGTAGCTGCAGTAATTCCAGCAGGAAGGTTCCCTGGTTGGGAGACTTGCTTCTCATTTGCAGTGGATGTGATTTCCTTTCCCTGCCTTTCTCCCTAGCCTGCCTGCTCCAAATCTCTAAGTATGATGCTCAGAATCTGTACCTGGCACAGATATTCTTAGCTTTGCCCCAGGCCCTAAACACAATCGGTTCATCCCACTTTACATGACTTATCTCACTTTGGTGGATTCCTGTAACTTCTAACTATTTTTCTGTTCTAGACCTTAAAGAGCCTTTTCTCATGCTAAAACTGCCTTCAAGGCTCTTTCTGGAATTACCTATTTCTTTTTCAACTGTGTCCATTAGCATGCTGCTAAGTGATTCTTCCCCAAAAGGCAACTTGGCTGGGGGGCCCTTTTTGAATGCCTCTCTCTCAAAGCCAAGGCAGAAGAGTAAGGATGTTTAAGCATTCCCGGGGGTCTGGGGGAGCAGAGAGGAGCCTCCAGTGCTTGGCAGAGCCTAAGGGGAAAGGTTGAATGAAGCTCGTTAGTTCTGATAGGAAGGCAGGGCTGGGTGCTGCCTTGAGAAATAATTGCGGTGTCACTCTCTCAGTGTTTACATGCTTGCATTACAGGCTCCACTCTGCTACTCAGCTCCTGCTTCTAGAAAGTTCTCTAGCAGCCAGGGTTTGTATCCACCCGCAGCCTGCACTCCAAAAAGAATGCCTTCATACTGATATCAGACTACACAAATGTAACTTTACGAATTATCTATGATTGTTTTTAAAGATATCATAACTTCAACTTTTGAGCAACTAGAAGGCCATGGAGCATACACTAAAACAGGCAGGCTTCAGAGTCAGGCTAAACTGGATTCAAATTCAGACACAGAACAAATATATGGTTATCAGAGCCATTTCCAAGCGTCCGTGATTGCCACAGGCTGTATCGATTGGATAATGACAAGGAGATTGGTTTGAGTCCAAAAAGAGAAGCCACTCAGAGAAGACACAGGGAAGAAGGAGTACTTAATTTGTATGACCCAGTGGCTGTTGGCTGGTGCTTGATATTAATATTTCATGTTGTCAATCTTCTTTTTTATTTTAAACTCAAAATGAAGAGCTATCACTGGCTCTAATCCTAGGAAGAGCAAGAGGCATTTTCACGTACTGCCCCCTCCTCCGCACCCATCTAGTTACTGGCAACACAGCATTTGAAAAGTCCTCTGATCTTGTCAAGCCATTCCAAGTTAAACTTTGGAAACATGTACTAATTTCAAGGACTAAAATAAATCACCCTGCTGCTAAAATATCAGGGCTCTCTTTCTTAGGCAACAGTAGGTGGGGGTCTACCTTAGGGGCCACGAATAGATCTGGAGGATGGCCCTGCCTAAAGCAATCTTGTTCTTTTCCCTTCTCCCTTTCCTCACCACCCCCGGTTTTTCCGTTGAGTTTATGATTTGGTTGCTAGGTCAGCAGAAGGTGAATGGCTTCCTGCGTGGGTGAGGCAGAGTGACTGCAAAATGTGTATCTTGCCTCAACTCAGCAAATGGTGCCCCAGCTGTCAGGGGTACACAGCATATTGAGGCTATGATTCAGGAGAGAGCGCGAGGTGAACTGCATTGTCAAGCGTGGTATTAAAAGGCTGGGGCTGCATCTATTCCATTGGCAGGCTTTGGACTGAATGTTTCCTAACAGAATCATGAAGTATTAACTTGGAAGGGGTCATGTGGACCAGCCCCTTCTCTTTAGAGATAAGGGATCTGATATCCAGAGTATGTAGGGCAGTGTGGTTTTTTTGGTGGTGGCAGTGGGGGCACTGGGGCGGGGGGGGGGGGGCGGAAACAGCATGAGAAGGATCTAATCTGACCAACGAAATAGTGCTGACATTTCCCAAGAAAATATCTAATTGAATTGTACACATAAAATAAGAAGAATTTTCATAGTGCATGAGGGAGAAAGAGTCAAACCTGACAGTTCTAATATTTAGAGAAATGCATGGTATTGAAATAACTTGGATTCAATACCTAACAACGCCAATGACCTTACCCCAGTCATAGAGCAATGTGTCAGGGTTGGGACAATGTTGATGGCTCCCCTTCTACCTGGAAGCTTGTAGCCTTAGCTCATCTTGAACCATATGTAATCATTAATTCATTTGATAAAAACATATTAACTACCTACTATGTGACAGAGTCTAGGGGGGAAAGTGTGAGTAAAACATTTTATCTACCTTCAAAACCTTCCAGCCACGAAAACATTTTTTTTTCAATGTGAGAAACCCAAACAAATTTATTATAATAAGTCAGTTCCACCTAGAAGGCAATCGGTGGCTTCTACAATTGACCAGTTTTCTCCTTTCCATGTCTGGTAAGAGTCAATAGCCATCAAAGTCACATAAAATTATTATAAATGGTAGACATTTATTTTCAGACATTAAATGATGGGAAGTAGTAGTATCGGTCGTGTAGCATTTGATGTGCACAAAGTGCTTTACTGTCATATTTTATGGCTTGTTCTACATAATAGCCATGTGTGAGATGGGCCGGAACAGCCTCTATTTCAGAGCTAGGAAATGGCGGCAATCACCACGTATATCAGTGTCCTCTTTGAATGCTATTTGCCTCGGGGTTTGAAAAAAGGTCATCACATTTTAAAATTTCTTGGAGTTTGCATTCTGCGTGTTTAGATTTGTTTCACCCTGTCTTTTTATAACAGTTCAGTTTCAAAGCTCAAAGTCTGCACCGCACAGGTGACATCGTGTGCAGCTGCCAAGATGAGCCATGGCAGGCCTGACCCAACCCTCTTAGCCTTCATCATGGTCAATAGCTCTTACCCTACTTCCACTGGAACTCCATTTCATTCTTCCCATCACTTACCCTCTAAGGTCACAGAAACTATCCTTCTTGTCTCCATCCCTCCTTCCTTCCACGTAAGTGACCCTGGGGGTGGTCCTTGTTTGCCTCTCACCACCCAGCCTTTTGGTCCATCTTCCTCGGGCTCACTGTAGTCACAATGGAGCCACCCACCATGGACCAGCTCCAATAATGAGTGATCTGTTCCACTCCCAACGTCTGCGACTAGAGTGGAACTTTGGGGAAACAGGTGTAAAGATCTTGTAAACTCTCACTAACTCCTTTGTTTCCTCTTCCCATTCCTTCCATAAGTATTCCTAAGCAATGTGATCACCTTGGGGGCAGATCTGGTGATCAAGAGGGACTGTCCCCTGCCTGTGAGAAGCATACAGTCCAGCAGGGATTTTAGAAATGTCAATGGGCAATTGTCAGTCAAAGCTGTTGGTACCACAAGAGTGTTGGGAGCAATGGAGCAGAAGGGATGGACACCTGCCTCAGGTCTGGGGGATCAAGGAGGGTTTCCCAGAGGAAGCAGTCCCAGGGCTCTGTTCTTTGCAGTTACACTGGAAAGACTGTCCTTTGCTTGGGAGAGACTCTGAGTCTAGACAGCCAAGAAAGGCCAAGAGTGTGGCCCAGGGGAAAGAGAGTGTTGACTATCTTTACCCTCTAGGCCGTAAGGAAGGAAGGGGGACTAGGCTTCCTTTGCTTTGCCATGACCCAGTCATGTTCAGGGATAAGAGGTACCTTTGGTTCACCCCCTGCAGCATTTCTCTTGACATATGATGGGCAAGGTTCAGGCCCAGCAGAAATACTTTCCCCCGCAAAGCCTAAAAGGACAGGATGGGCTCCTTTTCAAATCACTGCTGACAAACATCACAGCTAGTCTCAGTGCTGACGGGGAATGAGCTCAGGAAAGGGAACCAGGAAACAGCTCTTTGATTAATCAGGTGTGTGGCCTCAGCCTGTCACCTGACCACTCTGGACCTCACTGCCTCATTTAACTTACTGCATCAATAGTACCTGCCCTACTCACTCAACAAGTTTGTTGGGAAGATCAGTCATAATAAATATGAAAGGTTTAAGATAAGTAAAAGCAGAGCCCATGACTGTGTCCAGTGTTGTTTCACCGTGTTCATTTGCTTCCGCTTCTAGGTTAGTATTCTCCTCACCCGCGGCTGAGTGTCTCGGGTGCCCACCCACTGTCTTGACACTGCCCTCCACTTACCATCCCACAGGACTCCATCAACAGCTGCTAATTATGTGCCATGGCTGAGTCATTCCAGGCCCTGACCCATGATATCACTGACACCATCAAAGTATTCAAATGGCCCCTTCACTTCAAGGCCCATAAGCCCATACTCCTCAAGTCTCCTCTGAGCCCAAGGCCAGTGGAGCACACCTAAAGGGGAAAGGTTTCATCTCCGACACCACAGTCCTGGGTTCTCCCCCGGGGCCCAGCATCTTTCTTCTAGCTGGAGCGTATCTGTCTTTATTCCTGAACATGGCCTCCTGGTGCACCTACTGCACATGCTTAGGGCTGCTTCAACAATAATGGTGGAAGCACTGCCCAATTTCTTCCATGTTCTTGTCTCTCCTTGGTCAGGGATACGCATGGAGTCTAAATCAACTGACCCATTAACATGACAATGCGACCGTGACTGTGCCCTGGTCAGCTGAGCTAACTGCCCAGCACACAGCAAGGGCTCAGTAAATACTTGTCAAATGAATGATTAGACCTTGTTATGGGCTGAATTATGCCCCCCTCCCAAATGTGTATGTTCAAGTCCTAACCCCCAGTACCTCATAATATAATCATATTTGGAGATAAGGTCTTTAGGGCTAATTAAGTTAAAATGAGATCTTCACAGTGGGCCCTAATCCAATATGACTGGTGTCCTTATAAGAAGAGGAGATTTAATAGTGCAGGACACGCGTGCTTGCACAGAGGTAAGACCACGTGAGGACTGTCTATAAGCCAAGGAGAAGGGCCTCAGAAGACACCAAACCTGCCAAAGCCTTGATCTCAGACTTCCGGCCTCTGAAACTGTGGGAAAATTAATGTTGGTTGTTTAAGCTACCCAGTCTGTGTAATTCTGTTATGGCAGCCCTAGCAAACTAATACCTACTTGAGAACATACAAAAGTAGTAATTATACCACAGACCACTATTCGTGGTGTGGAACTTATAGCCCCACCAGTAAGGGAGTGATCTGCCCAGAGCGGGGAAGCTGTTTTGGGGTCCATCCTTGTTTCTTGGACAGCTTCATGGGCCCACCAGACACCCTCAGAAATAGATGACCCATAGGGTAGAAAACAGAGACTTTCCTAACAGTAAGGCAGGGGCTGCTCTCTGGATATTTAGGAGCTCTCTCTGTTTTAGATGAGAAGCAGATATTATTTTTCCATTTTACAGATCGGTGACTCGGATTATACAAGGAATCAGTAGTCAGTTTAGAATGGAATCACAACTGCACATTTTCCATCCACAATGTGCCTTGGCTGATCTCTGCCCCCGCTCTCTCCTCATCTCTACTTGCTTAAGGCATATACATAAGTATACAGATATTTGGAAAGTAGGGGAGAATTTGAGGGAAAAGCCAACATTTAGCAATAGAAAAAAATTGTGCAACATCTTTGCCTACATAGCCTTGGCAGCTGGGACCTAAACTGAGAGCCCAACTGATGAATTATACCACGCCTGAGTTATACCAGTTCTGAAGCTGAATTAAAGAGAAGTAAAACTATAATGAGCATCAAACAGACTGTCCCCAGGGGTACAGATGACAGAAAGAAGCAAGCGAATTGGGAAGATGATCAGAAGAGGCATGCGGACCCCTGAGGGGTCAAGGGCTCCTTTCTGCTGAGATGCCAGCTCTGCGGGATGCCGTCCCTCCTGCACGGGGAGCCGGTGCCCGTGTTTGCTGTCTGTCCCCTCCTGGTCTCTCTGCCGGGGTGAGGACACCAGCTGCCCCTTCCCGTGCCTGCCCGACGCTGCCCTGACCAGTGGCCTCCATCACCAGGATGTTCCTTGTTCTCTTTTTGGTTCTCCATTCATCCACAAGCCTTACTTAGGCACCACTTTGTGCATGGCTGTAAAGAGCTCAAGCCCCATCCTCCAATGTTGGTGGTGAGGGAGTTTCCACGTGGGCAGAGAAGACTGGACCCCGCAGCTCCCACCCTCATCCCTGGAGATTCTACTTCCCCAGTGGCTCCTCTGCCACTACCAGCCCTGACCTCCCTTCTGGTGCCCCTGCTTCTACGTTTACGTGCACCGCGGTCGTCACACAGCCCCCAGGCTCACCCTAAGTCAGAGCCTGTACTCCCCCGTCCAAAATCTTCCTGAGTTTTCCCAAACTGCTCAGGAGCTCACTAGACCTTGCTCGGTCTGCCTTCCCTGTGTTCTCTTTGGTTTCTGTGCCTTGGACACTGCAGGCCCACTCCCGCCTCAAGCCCTTTGCACCTGCCGTTCCCTCTGCCCAAAACACCTCTTGCCAAGTAGCCTCATGATCCCCTCCATCACCTCCCTTGGGACTTTGCTCAAATCTACATTCTCAGTGAGGCCCATTCTGACCCGCACTATTTAAAATTTCAGCCCCTCATCACTGGCACCCCCGATCCCCTTCTATACTTAATGTTGTCCATTGTGCTCTTTACCAACTGACACATCAAATATTTTATTTACCCTTTGCCTCTTGTGACAAGAAGGTAACCTCAAAGAGGGCAGGAAGTTTTTCTGCTCTGTTACAGTGACACCAGCACCTAGAACAGTATCTGCCGTTGTTAAATGAATGAGTGAACTCAAAGTACATCTCATTAACTGGAAAACTAAACCCACGATGGTTCAGGACTTATGGGAATGGACTCAAGTGTTCTTTCCTCAGGGTCTCATTTTATTTTAAGTATTTTAAAGTGACCATAAGTTTGCTGCCCTCTCCTACGATGGATGGTTCTTCTTGTGTCTGTATCGGGTCTCATGCTTCTTTCTCAGTTATCAGAGGAGTGTTTTCCAACTGGCAGCTGTGACCACGCGAAACATTTGCATGGCTTTCTGCAGGCTCTGCAGGTCAGTGATCGTGAAATGTAAAACGACCTTCCTTACAGAGGATTAGTATCCACTTTCCCCTCTCACCCCATACACATAGCTCTTATTAGCTCTGCTAAAAAAGGGCTTCTTTAAAATTACATTTTGTTTGCTTTTATTATTTTTGCCAAAAAGAGAGAATATCTTGGCATCTTTGAATTTGTACTGTTTAAGGTTACCAAACAGAATGTGGAGTGGAATCCTATTTTTAGAGTGATTATATGTATGTGTATATATATAGTTATATATGCTTAATGTTCGTATATTTTTATATTTTATGTTTATATATTTTATATGTTTATATATACACATATTTATAAAGAGTGGGAAAATATACCAGTATGATAATATTTGATGGTGGTGAAAATAATATAATTTTCATTTAACTGTATTCCCCTCAATGAGCATATATTATGTCTATGATAAGAAAAATACCAGTACATTTTCCTATTTTTTCAAGTAAAGGTACTTGCATTACTTGGGCACGTGCTTATTGCTAAAGGTCAGTTTTCTGGTACGAGAAGACACGAAAAGGATCCCCTTGATGTGTGGCCATTCCTTTACCTTGTGATTTTAGCTTTTACATCTGACTTAATAAACTAAATAAAGGCAAACTGAACTAGCAGTACTGGGTTCTCCTGTTTCCATTTACCCTGAACGTAAGCCAAGCCCCAGGCTAACGTGGGCACGGCTGATTAAGGATGACAGTTTGCTCCGTCACTTCCTTAAGAAATTGTTTGTGACGTCAAAGCTGGAGCTGTGGAGTCTTAGAACTCTCATCACACTGGATGCCTGCCTTGGAGCAGCTGCATTTACCTTTGTGGCTTCCTCTCCTCTCTCCTCCAGCAGGGGTGTCTGTGTTTGCCATCTGCCCCTTTTCCTGACTCCTTCCTCCTTTGCTCTGAACACAAGGGTAACAAGTTCCATGCTGCTCCATAAGCAATGTCCACTTCTCTCCCCACACCAGTGAGTGTATTCCTGAGATCCAGGAATTTGATGTCTCCTTCATCGAACCCCGATATTCCCTAAGTACTTCATCTTTTGTCGAAAGGTCTTTGTTTTTCTTGGTCAGGCTCTCTGTGTTTGTGCACTGGCTTGGGTGCTTATTTAGGGAGTTGACAGACATCACCATGTGCAGGGACCAGGCCTCCCACAGGTGCCCTGACCTGGCTCTCCCCAGAACTTGTAGGACAGCTTCTTCCCTTTGGGGGTTGCTCCCAATCCTTCTGGAACACGTCTTTCAACATGTGAAACTTCCGGTTGATGTGATTTCTAAAATATAAAACTCCCTTTCTTGGTATTCAGGACTTACAATCACCTGGTCCCTACCTGTCTTTCCAAACTAATCTACCATGCGTGCCCTCTATGAATCCTCCCCAGGAGCAGAAAACATTCCCTTTATGTTGCTTGGACTCAACTGATGTCATTGTATCTCGATGCTCTTACCCAACTCAGGAGTCTCCTCCATAATCTGCTCTATCAACTTGAATCCCATCCATCCTTTAAGTCTTCATTCAGATATTATTTATCCAGTGAGTCCCTGTGACTCCAGGTTACAGTGACCTTTCCCACTCATTTGGAAATCCTCACATAATTTGAATATAGGCATAAACAAAAATAATCTCACACTGCACCTAAGAAGAGATGAACACAGATGTGTGACGGTCTGCTTTATATATTCTAAGGAAAGTGACAACAGGAATATTAAAAACAGGAGGAAATTTCCAATGAGACTGGAACCTAGGGATAGATGTTATTTACATGCCAGAAACTATATTGATTACTATGTCATTGGCAGATCCATCAGACATGGTATAGGTACAGAGCCAGACTGAAGAAAAACGGGTTCACACCTTGCCCCTCATAAGTCAGAGAGGAGCCTTGGAAAAGTAAGTGGAGGAGACATCAGTAGAAACCCTTATTAGAAAGAGCAAGAGCTGGTAACAATATAAGTTTACATCAACCATCATTCATTAGTAAGAAATGAGAGAAAGGTTCTAAGTATAAGCAGATGGAGAGGATTTACCCACCTTCTTCATGGGGAAAAAACAAAACCAATATATTTAGTCAAGGAAGGGTTTAGGCAACAAAGGAGAAGTAGAATATAACCCTCAAGAGAGACATCAAAATAATAACCTTTGGGAAATATTTGCCTTGAGAAGCAAAACTAAATTTTAGAAAGAATTCGCTAGCACCCCCATAGACACATCGGTTTCTCCCGACAGTGTGTGCAATTGTATAGGAAAGAACCTTCTATTTTTCCTGGGCATAAGTGTCTGGCCTTGGGCGCTTCTCCCAGTGGAGTTTTGGAAAGGACACAGGAGTTATCTGTTGTACATATGTAACTTCATCTAATCCCCGGTTTTCAGCCCTAGTTCTCACTCCAGCCTCCAACACATTTGCCCTCTCCTGGTCCAGAGAGTCTCTGGGGCAGGTTGGCTCCATCCTTGACACACAGTGCAGGCTGCAGCTTCCTTCTGCTTCCCATCCTCCAAGAATCTGGTGCAATTTTACGTCCTTGGAGTTCTCTTTCCATCATCTGAATTGCTATAGGCTCTAACTTTTCTATTGCTTTGCTATCACTTATTGCGGCATGACAAGCGAAAACAGATAGATGTGTGTGTTCAAGCTGTCAGTTTCAAGTTTTGTCAGCCTGAAAGGCTCTCAAAGTTTTACTCAATTCTTCCCAAGGTATTTTATACATTTAATGAAATTTCAATCTAATTACAAGTGGAATATTTTAACAAAATAATTTAAAATTTATTTGGAAGGCTATATGGTAGACCAAACAAGAAAATTCTGAAAGACAAGAATTATGGGAGAACGGGATCATAGGACTGATACTAGAGTATTTGGTTATGAAAAATAAAACAGAATGATCAGTGGAACAGAAAAGAAAAACACAACACAGACCTAAGTATATATATGCACGAATTTAATATGTGATTCAGATACTATGTCAATCTGGCTGAGGGAGAAACTAAGGATGATGACGGCTAACGGGGTGAACCATTTGGAACGAAGATAAAAACCAACCCTTACTCCATGATTGATATATTAGAACACATTCCAAATAAACTAAAGAGTTAAATCTTTAAGAGAGACTGAATAATATGACAGAAGATAAAAATATACATTAAAATGTAGCCAATCTTGGGGGTGGCAAAGGCATTAATAACACAAAAGAGGAGAAGGAACTCCAAAGGAAATGACTGGATAGCACTGATTACATGAAAATGGAAAATTTCTGAAAGCTTAAAAAAATAAAAAACGTAGACAAAGCAAGTAAAATATTTATAATATATGGGACAGAAACGAATAATAGTATTAGTATACAAAGACCTTTAAAAATCAATAACTATGAACACTCCATGAAAACATGGGGCTAAAAACACAAAACCACAATTTAAAAAAAGAAAAAAAAACGACCAATAAACAAGAAATCATGTTCAATTTCTCTAGTAAGCAAAGAAACAGTAATCAAAATAAGATATCGTTTTTAACCACCAAATTGGCAAAACATTTTTTTTTTTTTTTTTTTTGCGGTACGTGGGCCTCTCACTGTTGTGGCCTCTCTCGTTGCGGAGCACAGGCTATGGACGCGCAGGCCCAGCGGCCATGGCTCACAGGCCCAGCCGCTCCGCGGCATGTGGGATCCTCCCAGACCGGGGCACGAACCCGCATCCCCTGCATTGGCAGGCGGACTCTCAACCACTGCGCCACCAGGGAAGCCCGGCAAAACGTTTAAAAAATGATAGCATCCAGAGTACCCTTATTCATTGTTGCAGTGTGTGTAAATTCCTACAGCTTTTTGATGAGAAAAACCATACTGGCCCAAACCTTGCATGTATATGTTTTAAATCCTTTAATATATTTATGTTTTTCAGTCCATTAAATTTACATTTAGGAAATTTTCCTAGGGGACTATTTATAGATGTAACAAAAACGTACACTGCAGTATTATCTGTAACAGCCAATGGCTTTAATCAACATAGTGCCTAAAAAAGGATTTGTTAAATTAATTCTTGTGCATCCAAACGATGGAATATCTCATAACCATAGATTATTTTAAATAATACTTAATGACTCTGGGAAATGGTATCACTCTAGTAGGTGAAAAAGGTTCATTTAAATGTGTATAATATGATCCCAACTTTGTAAAAAGAAATTTGAACATGGACACATTTTTAAAAACTATACCAAGTGTTAATGGTGATTATCTCTGGGTGGTGGCATATGGGTGATTTAAATTTTCTTCCTTATATTTTTACATGTTTTCCAAATTTTCTATAATAAACATATGTCAGTCATCTTTATAAGCAGAAAACATCTTTTTAACATAATGATTTTCTTAACCAGAGTTTAAGTTCTTCAAGGGCATTTTTTTACTGAACACACCATCCTAACTCCTGCAGGGTTCAGGCCCAGGATGTTATTTTAAATGTAGTGGGTAATAAAGATATCTTTATCTGATAAACAAACTTCCTTCTTGGGTTTTTTTGTATTCCTTTTAAAAAGACTACATGGCATATTTTTAAAATATGGGATCATTGTCTAAAACCTGCTTTTCACGTGGTCATGTGATATATACTGCTTCCTGCTCTGTCCTAGCAGAGAGCAAACTCATTGCCTGAAAGGGTTAATCTCACTTCCGGCCACCTGTTCAGCATCTGCCACATGGCGTTCATTTCAAAGGCCTCGGAGGCTCACCAACTCAGGAAAAAGGATTTTTGCTTTGCAGTGGATATATACACAAAGGCAGAGCCAATGCAAATAAGAAATGCCCGGCTCAGAAATAAACATTTCTTAAGCAACCCAGACAATGAAATGGATGATAGCCTTTTCTCCCAGAACTTTTTTGTAATTATGTTTTTATTGACTCTGCAGAGGAAATGAAAAAGGCTAACATATAACTGACTAAAAGAAATAAGAGTAAACCAAGCCAGAAGTCTTGAGGAAACATGCATATAAGGTAAAATAACTCTAATATGAAAATCTATTCTAGGATGTTGAAGTTATATAATTACCTCCACATGCTGCTTTTGGCTGTGAAAAGAGCTGGGTATGGTGCTGTGACATGGAACACCACGAGGAGGGCTCGGGTCTCTTAATGAATTTGTCTATCCTCTGGGTATTTTAAATTCCACAATTCAAAAGCAGGTATCAGTACTGAATTCTGATTTCTGCATGAAAGAACTGCGGAGGACAGGGCGTGTGTGAGTGTGTCTAAGTGGATTAACGAGGCATTTAACAAGTTGTCTTATGATAACCCTGTAGCCAAGAAGATTAGTTACTTGGTGAATAGACATATACACACACATATACATACATGTTCTCCAAGTGATCGGGGATGGAGGCCACTCTGGGGTGAAGTGGTGAGTCATATATGATTGTATTTTCAACATAATCATTAATGTAGTTTGAATTAGCGATTCTAAATGGCTGAGGAGAATTATGAGTAGAGGTCAGAGAGGAAGGTGGTGAAGCTTCAACTGCCACGTGCCCTGCACCCTAATATTCAGGGAGGACTTTATGCCTACACGTTGAGTCATCCATGTTCTAGATGGGAGGGAATCATACCCCTCAGATGTTGGGGTAGAAGAAGGGGTAAAACCTGCTGATGTTGATAAAAATAGAAAAGGCAAAGCTCAGCCAATCTGTGAGTCAATTGCAACTAGTGTTTTGATGACAGAATCATGCTATAAACTGATCTTGACAGGATGAAATGAAGAGATGAATGTAACAAGAAGATATTTAATAGGGATAAAAGTTAGGCTCTGACCTTGGGGCTGAAGATCAATGGCAAAAGCACAGGGAGAGGTGATCTACCTAAGTAGTGGTTCTTGGGAGAAGCGCAAGGGGTCTCAGGCACCACTCTGGATGGCAACCAGAAATTCTGTTCTAAGCTCTATAAATGGACTTACAGAATTTAGAATGAAGAGGTTGGCATACTCTCTTCCCTGGTCACAGCAGCCCCAGAGGGCTGTTTCTGGTTCTCTGGGTACCATCTTTTAAGGGATTATAGACCAATAGGACTGGGTTCAGAAGAGAGTAAGGGAAGGCTGACGGGTCTTAAGGCTCAGCAGAGGAGGAAAGGGATGTTATGCCTAAAGAAAGAATGACTTGGGGGTGAGTGGGAGGGCATGGACTGTCTCCCAAGTTTAGAAGGACACAGAAGGATCCCCATCCAGAATGGTCAGGGTCCCATCCTCTGCGCTTTTGTAGCACTGTGTGCCTATTTCTAATATGGTAGAAATTCATCTTCGTGTTAATTTCCTCCCACAAGACTATAAGCTCTGTGAGGACAGAGACTGTGTCATAGTTTCTTTGTCTCCTCAGCATATAGTAGATTCTCAATAATGTTTGTTTGGACCAGAAAGTAGAGGAATTAGACTTATGTCTGGCTCCTAGAGGTAGGTAGCACTATGACCAATAGCTAGAAGCTGTGGCAAGACAAGATTACAACTCAATATAAAGAACAGTTAAGTGACAGAGTTGAGCAAGGTGAAATAGTTGACCTCAGGAGGGAATGCCTTCAACCCCAGACTGAATGACCACTTAGCAAGCTAAACATTCAACATTCAAATAGACAGTTGGAGCAGATGATCTTTAAGGTGCCATCTTCTAAGTCTGTGATCTTGATTCCACCCAAGGGTGCACATCATTCTTCTTTAGAAAGGCAACGTCATGCTAAGAAGAGGTGCTCCCAGAGACATATGAAGGCCTATTCTGGTTTCCTTCGCCAGAACCTCATGGAGAAGCTATAGGTCCAAGTCTTCAGGTCCAAGGTCAGATGAAGAAGGGCCACCACATAATTAAGACCCTACAATGATGTGTCAGCTCACTGACAGGTTTTCATTCCACCAGGCAGTCCGCCTAACTCTCCCTTTGACTTCATGTGCTCCCGACTCAAACTGCCTAACTTACTCTGATCTCCTTTCTCTTCCCTTCCCTGAGCCCCAATCACAGAATTTCCTAACTGGCCTGATAATTTGGTCTGACTTGTGATTCTTCCGTGCCTGCCGGCTTTGTGTTTCCATTCTTGATGCTTCACAGGGCCCCATGGACTGGGTCACAGGGGGAAAGATCAGGAAGGGGCTACTTCACTTAGCACTGTGGTCTCAGTGTGGGTGGTAGGGGGTACAGAAAGTGGCCCCAGCAGAAAGCAGGTGCATGCTGGCCTGGAGTTCTCAGTCCCTCAGGGTTGGGCAACAGTGTCACCCCCTCTGCAGGGCCACCAGAGTGCACAACTACAGGGGTGCCGCTGGGTGCCCAACCTGTGTGGCCTTGTGTGGTGCAACAGGCCAAGGGGAAAGGGCCCAAGTGTGGATGGGTCACCAGGAGGCAGGAGGAGTCTCCCAGGCAGCTGCTGCGTCATGGTGGGCCCTTCAGGGACACGCCTGTATTTCCTCATTGGGCTTCTGGCTTTATGGGTCTCCTTGGGCTGCCCCAAAGAGAAAGACTTATCATGAACTGTCATGGGTACAGGACTCAAGAAACTCAACAACCGTAACCATCCCTATCTAATTCTCTTCCCAGTTCCCTTCTGGACTTGGGATTTAGATGAGGAATGTTGGGAGGAATTGTCCAGTTACCAGATGTGGGGGGCTACAGGAGCCCCCCTGAGTCAAAAGGCAGGCCAGGGTCCCTGTCCCTCTTACATTCTGTGCCTGGCAGGGTTTGGCTTTTGCAAGGGGCGCTGAAACCTTATACAGGCAGTAATGGATTCATGCTGGCTGAAGGGAAGATTCATAGATTAGCTGGAAGGAGAGTTTACAGGATGAGGATCCAAGTAGGAAGAAAATTAATTGCTCAATTCTCACATTTTATTTAAGTCCATCACTTAACTTCTAAAAGACATCTATACTCTCTGTACAGACCTACTTCCAAAATCCCGTTACCTGATTTTTTGAATGGCCCAGTGCTTCTTGGCCAATTCACAGACCGCTAACTCTCTCCCTCTCTATGTCAAGGGAGAAAAGTGCTCCCAGGTGAGCTGCTTCAGGCTCAGGTGAATGGCAGAGATAAACCCTGATTCGTTTTAAACAGGCTTCAGGGGCATTCAGAGACAGACAGTGGCCAGACATGGGGGCATTTTTTTTGTGTGTGTGTGTGTGTGTACGCACGTGCGTGCGCACGCTTTGGGATGGGAGGCTGGCAGGTGGAAAGGCGGCAGGCACCAGAAGGGGTTGAGAGTTTCTGAAATAATATGCCCAACCATTTACTGTGATTCCGCGCTGCTCCCCTAATAGCTGCTAGACCAGATAACCTTCCATCCTCGGGCCCCCTCCCCACCCAGAACTACCTTTTCACTGAGCGACAGGGAATGGTGACGGAGTGAATAGACACCATGCTGCCCTTAGTCACTAAAGGAGGGAGATTATGTCTTCCTCATGTTTTGTGGAGATGCAGCTGCTCTAAAAGGAGCTACCCGACCAAAGCCACCCCACCTCTCCCAGCACACTCATGGGGGCCCCATGTGTCCTGGAGGCAACATGGTGGCCTGAAGAGAACGTGGGCTTAGCAGCCCAGCTCTGGGGCTTACGTGAAGTTGGCATTGTAATCCCCGTCTCACGAGGCTGCTGTAAACATGAGATAACAGTAACACTACCTAAGGCACGGTGACCATGCCACAATAGTCCCTTCCCCTCCAGGACAGAGAGAGCATGTTCCTAAGACCGTATAGACTCACACTCCGCTCTCTCTTCCTAGTTTTGGAACAATTTCTCATTTGGGATCCTAAGCCTTGAACCTGGGAAAATTTGTTTGTCCTTCCCATCCAACTCCTCCCAAATTTAACTGCAGTACCTCTGTCTTTGGCTGAGAACTGATATCATCTCTACAGTATAACACTTAGGCCTGGGGTGTAATGATAGGAAGCAAATGGAATGAACGATTGCTGTGTGCATTTTATGCACTTCCGTATACATTCCCTTATTTAGACTCTTGGGCACCATAAATCCATATGGATTTTCCTTGACTATGCATTTCCCTCTCCTAGTTGCAAATCAGACCTCATTTCGTATCCATCTCAAGGAAAGAATTGTTAATTCATTCATTTGCCTACTTGCTCACTCACTCATTAATTCAGTTCACATCTAGTGGGGACTTAACATTTGCCAGATGTGGGTCAAGCGCTGGCGATGCAAAGACGGAGCAGGTGTGGTCACCACTCCTGAGGAGCTCCCAGTCAGCCAGGGGAGATGTGCACCTTCACCAGGGCAGGAGGGTGTGTCAGGTGCTCCGGCAGAGGTGTGGGGAGGGATCATGGAAAAGGGAGGTGCACTGAATCCTTTCTGCAGGCGGTCGGGAAAGCTCCGATAGAGACTTGGAAGCTAATCATGGACGTCAAAGTTGGAGCTGGCCAAGCACACAGGTTTGGAAAAGGGCATTTCAGAGGGTCAGGACCCCCTGAGGAAAATCAGTGAAGCATGGAAATACATAGGGAACATTCCATGCATTTGCAGGAATGAACGACAAGCAACTTCCAGATTCATTTCCCGGAAATGGCCAACTGTGTTGCCTCCTCAAGAAGCAGTGGGCAAAATATACCACCTTGAGGGGACTTCAAATAGACTTTTCACGTTTATGGTAACATGAAATTGAAAGTTGATGACGACCAGAAGGAAAAGCCTGAAGTAAATCTACTACCAGCCCAGCAGTTATCCCCAAATCCCAGCACACAGGTGGCCACGACTGATGGCACCCGTGAGGACCTTGCAGATGGTGCCTCAGAAGGACTTACACACACCCTCTAGGAGATGAGCAGGGAAGGAATCTGGACCCCACAAAGTAAAAACAGAAACAAATGTGAGACCACAGTGCAACAGCCTCCCGTCACAGGTGAGGGACGAAGACCCAGTGAAGTCAGGGACTGACCCACACCCACCGGGCAGAACCAAGACGGGAGCCCAAGTGGACCAGTTTCCCATCAAATCACCTGGATGGGGAGTCAAGATACTGCACCACGGTGGACGAGGTCACCTCCACCTGATGCCGCTGCCACCTCTCCAGACTCCTCTCTTGCCATCCTCACCGCATACTGTACTCCCACCATTCTGACCCGCTTGCAATTTTCAGAACATGCCAGTCTCTCCCTCTCCTCCCGGCTGGTGTTTATGCTACTCTCTCTGCCCGGATCACTCTCCTCCAACCCTCCCATCCCTCCACTTGGCTAATATCCACTCATTTCTGCACTTAAATTAGAAGCCCTCCCTGACCCTCTCATACCACCCCTTCCATCCCCATCACAGCAGTTAGCACACTGCACTTCAGCACAGCAGGTGCCAGGTCACTGCCCTGCCTCCCAAGGACAAAGCAAGCTCCTTACTGGCAGGACTTATTCCTTTCTCATCTTTGTTCCTGGACATCTAACACAGCACCTGGAGGAAGCTCTCTATAAATACATATTGCAACAATAAGCGAATTCTCTCTTACTGCAAAACAAGGGTTAAAGGCAACCCCAATCTCTCCTAATCTCCTCTTGCCTAAAGATGCCCATTGAGGAGAAACAGCCAAAGTGCACCATATATTTGTAGAAAACAGACAAATATATATTACATAGCCACCAGGTTAGAGCCACTTACAATGTGTCACACACATATACTGGACCATTTAGACCCTGCAACAAACCTGCAAAAATAGATGTTACCCCCCGGACCCCATTTTACAGCTGACTTTCCTCCAGTCACCCAGATAGTAAGTAGTGGAGCTAGGCTCTTCCATAGTCAAGAGCCCGAGCTCCAGAGCCTTCCACTGCACCCCTGACGGAAGCAGGTGCTCGCCATTTGCCTTTGTACTGTCTTTGAAATGGAGGTGTTTCTGCTTATGTAAGCTGATGCCAGAACGGACAGCTTCAAGCAAAATACCATTGTGGTTCTGCTCAGCACTGCCGAGGTGAAATCAACAGCGTTCCATTCGCTCATACAGAAGCGAAGATTAGAACACGATTTTTGTGGGCGGGGGAAATGTGCAACTTCAATAATTAACCCCAAAGAGCAAATTTTGGATGACAATTAAATTCTCTTTCGAAACAACACATTTCTCATGAAAATAGGAAATTACCTCCTCTTAGGTTTCCTACAAAGCAAACTGGCCACATAACAAGAATGTCAGGTTCTTTGAAAACATCAACAGCGACTCTGAAATCAACAAAATCAACTTTAAAATACCCACTTGCATGGGAGGGTCTGCAAGCTTCTGAAGGCTACTGCCAGATATGATGTTTTACCTGTACTTCTCATGGATATGGATTGAACAGATGTGGACATATGTATTCAGTATACAAATACAGGCCAAAGAACTGGAAGGAAATCTTGAGGCATCTCGATGGATGACCTATATGGACATGCTCCATGGGCAGGTAAGACTGCTGAAAGCTTATGAGGGACTCAGAAGTCATATCTTAGGATGTATCGGAAACATTTGACTGCTCAACCTTGACAAGGTACAGAGGCTAGGGGCCAGGATAGGGCATTACATGTACCAACTTTCAAGGATCAGTATTGGAAGGTGGCCCCAACAGACAATAAAAGCCCAATCTGGCATGAAGACCAAGAGGTAGAGAAAATTCCAGCCACAGCTCAAGAAACCTTTCGAAGCAGAGATTTCCAGAGGAAATGGTGTATTTTTAAGCAGAGTCAATCGATGGGAAATTAGAATTCTGACACTTTCATAACTCAGGCTCACCAGGGCTTCTCCAACTCCACCAGAACTAAACAAGTTTGCTTTGAACACTATCCCGTGGAACATCAAAGCCATCACAAATATTTGGGGGAACTCCTAGGAGGGTCATTTTCTCAGGTCACCTCTGCCTAAGGACCCCTGTTTCCATGGCATACTGGATATTCTTTGGCCCTCCAGATCAGTGCCCCACCTTTCCCCACTCAGTCCCACATCCTGGGTGTCTGATATGCATGCGCTACATCAAAGCCTTGTCTTTTGGCTTCCGGTTGGGCCTGGCCAATGGGAGAGATGAGCAAGAGATCAGAGGGTGAAAGAAGGACGAGGGGAGGGCAGTTATTCCCCCTCCCCCTTTGGCTGCTAACCTACAGCTACCACTACAACCTTCTGGTCCTAGGAAGTGCTCCCTCCGCTTGCCCCTTCAGGCCTTGGGGTGGAAAAACTCTCCACTGTTGCTGGTTCCAACGTACTTCACCATCCTCTGTTGGTTTCCCTTAACTCTGCCCACCTCCTTGAAAATATTCCGTTTGTTAAACTCTCCTTCATTACCTAGTTTGAGTGGGTCATCTGTTTGCTTTCAGAACCTTAAAGATACATGTAGTATTGACTCTATTTGTAAAACTCTGTCCTTCCTTGATTTTTACAAGAAAAATGCGCTCACACAAAGCAGTTATCCATGCAGTAACTGACTTGTAGTTGGCTGACTTGAGGGTAACCTCATACGCCGCACAAATAAAACACAAAGTCACTTGCCTCTGGGGTTCCTGATCCATGCACACATGTCCAGACAGTTAGCAGTGGCTCCTTTCTCCTCCCCTGCTCTCCTTTCTTCCCCCACCCCACCAGTTTCTCATAGGGACCAGCTTACCTACAATGTTTTGCATCTTGGGCTCCTGGTGACACTTTTTTCTTCCCCGTCTGGACCTTTGATTCCAAGTGATTTATCAAGGAATTCTCCTAAACAAAGACATTTCTTTCCCTAAGAGAAAACCTAGTGTCACCTCTTAAAATAATAAAACCCTTAGAAGTGTGAAAAGGCAGACATAATACTTAACAGGTCAACTCACAGGTGACCTAGAGCAGCCCATGGACAGAACTTCAGGCTCCAGGGAGGGGCATTGAGAGGAGCTATTAACTTAGGTCTCAGACCAAAGCAGAAGCCTAATCACAGGCTTAAATTGGAAAACCAAGGCATAGGTGAGGCCCAATTCCTGAAAGTATTGCTGGGGGAGAATGGAAGATGCAACTGTCAAACCACATGAGAGGTCCATGGTCAGTATAAAAGCCTTGTTCTAGCCAGATGAACCAAGGGTCACACGGCACTGAGGCCAGCCCCTGCTCAAATTGAGTCAGGGTTGGTCTGGGAACTTGAGCCTGACAATGGGCCACCCACTGTGGGAGCTGGAGAAACCAAGATGGAAGAAGTGAAAGTGGGGCCGACCCATAGCACCCTTCCATTAAGACGTGAAATTGTTTATGTTCGTAGCATCAAAGAAACTAAATTATGTCATCCAAGACTAAAGTAAGAATAAACCATGACTGAAATATATTTAACACAAACAGGCAAGGAGTGTGGGGAAAGAAAAGCTTTGATATGAATAAACTACCATAAATTTCCTATGTTTCCCATTTTAATATTGCAATCGAATACAAAAGAAACAAAATAAAGTAAGTGCATTCATTCCTTTGAAAACTGTAATTGATGAAAAACTTGCCGTGGATGTTAACAGTCTTCAGAATGACAAAAATAAATATTTGTATAGCACCTTACCTTTTTGGAGATACTTGCAGATGTATTACCTCATTTCAAATATATTATAGAGGCAAAATCAAGGATTGGCTAGGTCATGTGACTCGCTTAAGGCATAGAAATAAGAAATAGTGTTGTGAGGACAAACATCCTAGTCTCTGACACCAGGGCTATGATTTTACAACTGTGTCATGTGCCACCTGCCCTGTGTCGGGGTGAAAGCCCAAACACCTGAGCACTCGAATCTTGATTTGACAGTTAGGAGAGAAATAGGTTAGGGATGCCCCCCTCTCCCAACCCCTTCCTGCTCTTCAATCTTCTTTGGCTTTTCTTGGTTGAACCACCCACAGTTATGGGGAGAAATCATCACAAATTGTAAAGGACTGGAATTGGTAATGTAGCACACATGATTAGCTTACTGGTCGATGACCTGACAAGTCACTTATCAAACTTACCATATGAAAAAACCAGACTTGTATAGATGATCTAATTATTTACTAGCAAATATCTATCTTCAAAATTAGCTAAACCAAATGAATTGCTGTAGTCATGCATCTAAGTAATGTCCTACTCTGCTCAGTCTTTCCAAATTTAAATTAAACCAATGATAGACTCTTGGCAACCAAAGGGAATAAATATATACTCGTTAATCTCTAACTTGATCACAGATAATTAAATACAATCATGTTATACAGTTTAAATATCATCTATTACATTGGTCAACTCTCCAAACGTCGTGGCTGGTGAATAGTCAGATAATGAACATGGTTAAGTTGCCATCATTTTTATTCCTCTGTAATTAACCCAACTCCATATTAATTAACTGGCAAACAAATAAAGATACATTGGGTGGGTGAGCAGCAAAGTGGCAGAATAATCACAGATATTTTGAGATCCTGCTCAAATAAAGAGGACTAAAGAGCTCAGACCCATCATAATAACACTTCTTTTGAGCTATACTCCTTTGTGATGGCTTTTTGCCTAAACCAAGCCCGAGTTTCAACATGGCAGACAGCTGGTGATTCACAGCTGGTATCCAACAGGAAAGTTGGTATTAAGGAGCTTAGAATTTGCTGAAGAGTGGTTAGACAGTCATTCCTAGGAGCTTAGAATTTGCTGACGAGTGGTTAGACAGTCATTCCTAGGAAAAGAGCAGACTCTTTCTGAGATCCCGAACACTTTCTTTTAGGATTCAAAATTACCGAGACTGCCAGATACCCTGGGGTAACATTCACCAAGGTAGAAATTCGGAAAGGGCAGCGTGAAGTCACTTAGATGATGGGCTGGTTTGAATTTTGTTCAGCAAGGATTCACTAGTTACCCCTCACCCCATAAAGTGCTGGGCATGGCCAGGTGACCCTCTTCAGTCAGTGGGATGTTTAGCGAGGCTGGAGGTATGCTTGCCCTCCTGGGCTTGCTTCTTCACCTCTGCATGAGATTACCATGCCCTAGGTGATTACTGACTCCAAGAGGATGACAGACACATGGAGCAGGCCTGAAACCAACCTGCAGCCTGGAGCCAAGCTCAGCTGATCCAGCCTGCATCAGTCAGACCACAGTCGATCTGCAGACTTAAGAGCAATAAATAAATGCCAGACAGGATCTATGAACAGTGAGCGCCAAGCACTGAGCGGGAAGAGTGGTTCTGGGGTTTAAGAGCCCCAGCACCAGAATCCGTCCCCACTGGTGCAGTCATCATGGAGATAGGCCTGCACCCCAAGGGGTTGGCCAAGTGACTGAAAGGCAAGAGCTGCAACTCTAAGAGGTGTAACCCTGAGAGTCCTAACCCTTGTGAGGCTCACCCTGGGCTGAGCATCACCCAGGACGTTGTAGCACGTACAGGTGTGTATAATGCTGGCGGCAGCATTACACACATCTGGAGCCTGGTCAGGATGGCTGCCAGAGGGGAGAGAGCAGAACAAGCCGCACCTCTTCCAGTAACAGGGCAGCAGCACTTTCTAAAGGCAAAATAGAGTTCTGGCACCAGCCAAGAAGTGAGAACGATTTGATCTCATCTTTGGACACGGTGCATAATCTAAGAATTCTAGAATATGCCATTGGAGGGAGTTCTGAGAATGGGGTGGGGTAAGATGGGTCTCCCACTAACCTGAGAGGTTTAGAACTCTTATTGTTGTACTTTGAGACGCTACTTTGGGATGACACTGTTTACGCTCCAAGTTGGTAACATGAGGCTTACCAGTAATCCTGACCAAAAGGACGGCATCAGGTAAAACATTTCTTATAGCAGCACGAAATCACTGGGAAGACAACCAAACCGTTTAACATCCTGAATATTCCCGGGACAGAAATGGGTCCAACTTATTTCAATAACCTTTTAAATGTGGAGGAAATGTAATCACCTTATCAAATGGTGGGAAATAGTACATTGTCGATTATGACAGAGCGATTAGAAACTCTGGCAGACGAGGGACAACTTTTGATGTGAGCACAACCTGAAAAACCCCTTCACCTGTAGGAGTGTCTGGGTTCTCCAGTCTGGACAGAATCCCAGGCCACCACTTGCCTGCTCTGTGACCTTGAGCAATGATTTCATGTTTTCTTAAACTCACTTTCTTCTCTTGCAAAATAGAGATGATAATGCCTGCTTCACAGCGCTCTTGGTCAGTTAAATGAGATTCTACACGAAAATGACTAATACGGTTCCAGGTAGTCAATAAATGCTAGCTATCGTTGGGCTTATTTTGCTCTCATAAGATATTAATTGCTTGGAGATAGAGCCAGCCAAGCAGGAGAGGAAAATCATTTTCATTTCACCAATTATACTGATAATGCAAAATCAAGTAACACTGACGCTGTTAACTGGAGATGAGTCATGCAGTTTGCATCTGTTGGCAAAACTGACAACTTCCTCTCAGGTATTTTGTCTGCGTTTGGGACCTGCCTGCACTATGTAAGTGGTGTCTTGCTGATGATCATGTAGCCTTGGCGTAGTGAAGAGAAGAAAATAATCACACGTTTTTCTATCCAATTATCCTTTTTATAGACAAAATTAAGATATTTAAACAGATCACAGTGATATTAATAGTTCCACTAAAGAATATCGAAACAACATAAGTAGCATAAGATTTTAAAAATAAGTACACAACAACAATTTTGTACCTATCTTACCAACCCATACACTTGGTCTCTTTAATCTTATTTTTCATTTGACCTGGTTAGTTTGTCCCTTTCTAACTCACCTAAACACTTAACGGTGTCCAAGCTTTCAAGGATGACTCTGGAATATCCAGCTCGCTGCCCTCCATCTTTGGGAAACATGGTTTATGTACACTGCGGTCCTGCATGTCCTGTCTACTGATAGCGCTAATAAAGGGGCATCTTCTTCTGCTCGTTTTGCTTATCCTACCTGCTACCCTCTTCACATAACAGAGGCAGAGAGAAAGAAGAAAAGTTGTACAAAAACACAACCCTAAATTTAGTAATGACTTTTTGCATTCAGATGGGAAACATTTTTCACTGTCTAAAGGAATCAAGAAACCTCGCTAAACAAGAAGAATCTACAGGCATACCTCGGAGATATTTCAGGTTTGGTTCCAGACCAACACAAGAAAAAGAATATCGCAGTAAAGCAAGTCACATGAATTTTTTGGTTTCCCATTTCATATAAAAGTTATGCTTACACGATACTGTAGTCTATTAAGTGGGCAATAGCATTATGTCTAAAAAATGTACGTATCTTAATTTTAAAATAGTGCTAAAAAATATTAACCATCGTCTGAGCCTTCAGAAAGTCATAGCAGTAACATCAAATATCACTGATCACAGATCACAGATCACACAACAAACATAATAATAATGAAAAGGTTTGAAATATCGCAAGAATTACCAAAATGTAACACAGAAACAAAAAGCGAGCCAATGCCGTTGGAAAAATGGCACCAATAGAATTGCTCGAGGCAAGGTTGCCACAACCCTTCAATTTGTAAAAAAAAACGCAGTATCTGTGAAGCACAGTGAGGCAAAGCATAATAAAACAAGGTCTGCCTGTACAGACAGGTTGCCTCCTATAGGCATTGGGAACTTGGTCCACTGGAATCGATCAGTCATGGGTTTATTTCCATAGAATCTAAATAACCTCTGGTTGCCAGGAAGCTATAGCTGTCCCTCAACCTCTGGGGCAAAGGACCAACTAAAGGACACTTGACCTGCAGGCAGTGAGAGTCAAGGAGCCTGAGGTTGGTCCTGGGACACTGCCGTGAGTCTGAGGAAGGGACAATGGTGAGGGAGCAAAGCCCAGGGTCATGTAAGTCCTCCGTGGGCCATCTACTCAGAGGCTGGTGCTAGAAACCTCCGCAGAAAGAAGGAAGGAGGAGAGGAGAAGTGGGATAAAGGCCAGAAAGAGCTCTAATTAAAGAGCACTACCCCCCAGGCATTCGATTTTGTGGCCCAGGAAAACTGCCACTGTAACCATGAGGCCCCAAGACACCACTCAGGGCCTCTTCAACCGCAATGAAACTCCAGAGATTTTGCTGCTGGGAACTAAGCCAGACTCCAGTGCAGTGTTTCTGTTCATTCTACTCGGATTCCTTGATGGCTGCCCTAGGTCAGTGGTGCTTGAGGAAGCACTTGTGGACAAAGGTGACCGTGACCAGCAAGAAACTGCCTGAGCCTGGGAGGATTTAGGGGAGACAGAGCTGGGCAGAGCCAATGATTTATTTCAACAGTCCCTGGCTCCCCCACGCCTGCACTGCCCGTAAACCTGCAGCTACTGAACTCTGGGGGTTTGGGTGTCCTGTGTGATATCCACACATCCAAATAACCTGGGACATTCCTGATAGGATCATGGCGAGGAAAACAAATGACCAAGCCAAGCTGTTGAAGCCTCGGGACAGTAGACTTTCTGTTTGTCTAAGATTGTCCCTTATCTCATGCCTTGTCCCATGGCCTTGAACTCCCATTTCCTGGTTCAGCAGATGAGGAAGTCAGTCTCCACAGCTGAATCCAAGACAGGGAGTTGGCAAGACATTCAGTCTGGTCACTGCGGGGTCTTCCACCCCCGCCCCGCGTAAAGCTCAAGGACGAGTGTCAGGTGGTGCGACACGCACAGGAAAAGGCAGCTGGGACGGCTGTCCCTGGCCTGTCGGCGGGCCCCATCCATCTGTTCCTCTGTTTGTCTTGCAAAACAGAACAAGGCCACCTCTGTGGTGGGCAGTCAGGGAGCAGGTGGCCAGATATGCAGAGCCAGTGATGTGGGTGCAGGAAGATGGGGCCCGGGGCGGAGACGGGGAGCAGTATCCGGGTCTGAGCTCCAGAGGAGAGGGGCGCCCAGCTGGACCTGGTCTCACTAATGTCACAGTGGGCAGAACCGGCACCCTGGGTTGGCTTGTCATGCCCTATCAAGCATCCACTCCTGCAGGGGTGGGTGGAGTCACTCTTGCCTTTGAGAGGAGGGCAGGGAAAAGGCCACAAGCAAGTCAAGAGAAGGTTGTGCATCATCCCTCCTTAAATGTGCTTTCTGGAACCCACGCTCCCTTTTTATACCTCCATGTGCCTGTTTACACCCTAAGTTCCCTCCCAAACCCAGCCGTGCACTGTCTGGAAGGTCCTCATGTTGAACGAGAAAATGCCTTCTCGTTCACCCGCAGCCCCATCAAACCTCCCTTGGTCTCAGTGCTGGGAAGGCTGTCAGACAGTGGTGATGTCAATCACATCGCTTTGTTTTAGGTTATATTAACTGCAGTTTCCTCCCCCCCAGGCCCCTTGGCTGCCTCACCCTGGCATTAAGCCCTTACATTTGCCTGCTCCCGAGCTGCTTATTTCTCCAGAGGGAAGTATCACCTGTCCATTTGTCTGCTAACGAACTGTGTGCTCATAACAGTCAACCCACTCCAGCCCCAGAGAGGAAAGGGAAAGGAATGTTTGTGGCCAGGCTGAGCATCTAGGGCAGGGCGGGGGATCTGGCAGGAGAAGGGGCTCTGGTACAGTAGAGGCAAAGAGACAGCAAACAAAAAAACACCTTCTCCACCAGCCATGCACAAAGCACTGGGGTGGGTGGTTTCCAAAGGTTATAGAAACCGAAGCCCAGAGAGGGTGACCGGCTGTCCAAGGTTACACTGCTCGAGAGTGAGCTGCAGAACAGGGGTTCGAAGCCTAGGCTATTGGATACCAAAGCCACAGTCTCTGGAAGCTGTCTTATGATTCACCGGCTGCCCTTGGAGCGGGACACGCACACACAGGTGCCCCAGGCTCCTGAGTAGAGTCGTCAGCTCTCCTGGCCAAAGGACTGAGTAGGACACGGTACCCCCAGGGCCCGGGGCTCAGCGTGGCTCTCGAGGGAACATGCAGCCACCACTCCTAAGGTCAGAGCAGAGGGCTGGGGCCCGCGCGCTGCAGGCAGGAGGCCAGTGGGACAGGGAGACCAGAGGCGAGCCCCTGCCTTCCACACCACTGGGGAGCAGGAAGCATAACTCCTGTCCTTCCAACCCCCGGGACCTTCTGACACCACACACGTATGGCTGGCTGGGAAAGGGAAACTTATCAGCACTGCAGGTTCTGAGCCACTTACAATAAAACATAATATGCACAAAAACAATTCTGAAAATCCATTAGTTCCTATCATTACAAATATATATTTATCAGTAGTAAGCCCTGCTAATCAAGGCTCTCATCTGAGTCTGTGGACCACATGAGATGGTCATCCACTTAACACTGGAAAAATTAGGAGCATCAAGTTGGAGTGGGGTGGACAGGGGAGCAGCATAAACAAGGAGGACACCAGGGCCTGAGGGGGTTCGAGGGACCAGGCAGACACTCCAGATGGGAAAATCAAGGTAGAAAGGAAAACGAGAGGCTGAAGGAACAGGCTCACATAAAGGTTCATGGAGGAGAGGAGAAGAGGAGGAGGGGACAGAGGAACCTCCTGTCCCACCACACGGCAAGAAATGTGCCTCTTTGATGCCCAAGAGCCTCTTCATAAATGGAGGGCCACGGGTTCTCGGGTGCAGAGTTGTGAGGTGATTACTCAGGTGATGCTGTCCAGGGGCAGTTAGAGGTCAGCTCCGGAAACAGAGATTTTCCCATTAACATGGAGAACACGTCCAGAAGCTGAAGGAAGAACTCAGAGCTTGTATTGTCCCTGGGTATGTCCCACCACATGTCACCCAATCAGAGCACAGGCCCCTGAGGGAGCCAGGAGCCCTGCGGCCGGCAGTGAGGCTGCATCAGCCCCGCTCCCGGGAGGTCAGCGTGCGTCCCCACTGTGTTGGGGAGATTCTGACACAGGCTCAGATCCCAGCCTGGCCCTGCTACCCTTCTCTGCTCCCAGGTCAGTGCCTGTCCTCTAGCTCCAAGGCATGGGACGTCCGTTTCCTCTATAAACCCCTAGAACCGACATTTAGTGCCTTCTCTGGTGATCGTGGGAGAATGGGCTGGGCTACCGCTCCCGCTGTAAAATGAATTTCCTAAGTGCGAATCAGTAGATAAGGGCAAAGAGAAGGAATTCTTGAAAGAGCCCATCAAAAAAGCAAGCTGCAAAAGAGAAGACCGTGGATCTCCCTGGATCCATCCCCGTCCTGAGTTCTTAGGCTAGAAGTGTGAGAAGAAAGCATGTTCTTAAAATGGGACTTTGGCCCATTTTTGGTGAGTCCACTTTAAGAAAGTGGCACACAGAAATCTAAGCTTAGCAAAATGGACACATTAGGCAATACTTATTCACCTTCTGAAAGGATCTTTCATTCTGCACAAGCGTTTACAGCAAAATATCTTTGACACCAAACATGGTTTGAGTGAGTCCTTCTGTGCCCCAGGTATTCAGCCAGCTCTGGAATGCAAAGTAGTGCGTGCTGCTGTCAAAAAGCAGCAGAGGAAAGCCAGATATCAGCTGAGGTCACCCTGTCCATGGAGAGTTACATAAAATTAGCTGCAACTCCCTAGGCCATGGCTAGCAGGCAGCCCTATGCTCACATCAATGTTTCTGCATGTTTCCGAGGCTCTCTGTCTTAAAGGTTCTGGCTTGAATGGAACCCTTAGCCTCACATGCTTTCCACTCCCCCACCCTCAAGCTCTTCTCTGCCAGCAGTGGCACCGACCCACCCAAGTACACGAGTGTTATGGTCAGGGTCACACTAGCTACTGTGGAAAAAAGTCTATAGATTAGGATTTATTTTTCTCTCAAGTAACAGTCGAATGTGAATGTTCCCAGCTGGCAGGCAGCTTTCCTCCCTGTGATAAGCCAAGGACTCTTCCCCTCTCCCAGGTTCAAGGAGACGTCTACCTCCAGTTGGCAGATGGGGTAGTGGAACAGAGAAAGTGCACCTGGGAACTGACACGCATCACTTTTGCTCAGCTTCCCTTGGTGACAACCAGCCAACCACACGGTCCCACCTAGAAGCAACAGGAGCTGAGAAATGGACTCTTGGTCGAGCAACTGATTCCCAGCAATAGCTCTGTGCTGTGGAAGGGTGAGCAGGAGTTTTATTGGGCAGTTTGCCGTCTTTGCCACAAAAACATCACCACTTTTCCTTGATTTCCCCCGTCACAGAAGGATGGCGAGTGACAGAAGCTTTTACAGAAGGTTAGCGGATGTTAAAGAGGGTGGTGGTTAGCTATGCAGATAAAACCTATTTTGAATGTGTCCCATTGAAAATGGCAAAACAGCTTCAAATGAAATTTTTGATATATTCTTAACAATCCTTTGTCTGTCCAAAAATTTCTTACTGGGCAACTTTCATCGCAGGTCCTCCTAATCTCTTCAGCCCCCAAATTCTTATTAAGTTCTCGTGTCCAGTGGTCGGCGTCAAATCTATGTGTGCAGCTTGAGGCTGAGCCAGGAGTTCATCCACAACTTTATAGGTTTGCTGCCTTGATCTCCCTGGAACTTTGCAGCTCCCAGGCGCCACCCTTTCTGGTCCACTGGCTAGAAATCCAGAGTTTTCATCTCCCTGTTCTGTCATATTCCTCCTGTGACTGCCTCTGTTACCAGTTCTATGGTACTTGGAATTCTGTTATTTTTCCCCCCAATCTGCTTGCTATTATTTTACTTTTCCGTGTCCTCCAGGAGCTACTCAATGCATTTTCTCCAGGGATTTTTTTTAAACTGCAATCAGTGGGAGACAAGGAGGTGGTGTGTGCTTAATCCATCTTTGCAAGAACCGGGAACCCACTGAAGGTTTTTAAGCAAACGGCGTGTAGCTTTCTATTCCAGAAAGTTTTGTTTGGCTGGGGCAAGGAGAAGAGGTAAAGGCAGCAATGCTAGAGCAGGGACTGCAGAGACGAGGTGAGAGCCGGCAGAGCAAGCTAAGACACAGAGGCCATAAGCCAGGTCAAAGGCCACTGCAGGGGAGGGGGGAAGGAGGGAGCAAAGTCCAGCGCTACTGAGAAGTGGGTTCTACAGGCTCTGAGGGCCAAGTAGATGTAAAGACAGAGACTTATGGAAGTGTCCACAATGGCTCCCTAGGAAGGGAAAGGGAGGAGGAACAGTTCGCTCCAGGATGTCGGTCTTTGATCAAATTCGTAGGCAGATGCTCCTTTCATAGACCAGAACAGACGATTTGAAATCTCTCTCCACTTTCCTTCTCTACACTTCAGGACCACTGGCCTCTGTGCGATCAGCTGTGCCAAGATATCCTCCATTCTGACAAAATGTACCTGAGCCAGCTTGGAGATGTGCAAAGCTTACTACTGGCCTGTTTGTTGTTTTCAGTAGAACCAACTAAAAATTGACTTTATCTGTATAACAAGCCACCACCTTCAGTTGGGAAGTAGTCACAGGTAGAGCTATCATTCTGTATGTGTTGCATCAATGGAACTTACTTTTTTGGAGCCCTGTTTAAGAATTTCGCCATTTGTTTCTATGTTTTGTTAGCAAAATACTACTGGGTGACATTTCAAGTATATAAAACATCTTAAGAGAAACTAAGAAAACCTTAATTTGCCTGGACTGTTCGTTAAAGAAACTAATATCAGAGAACTTAATGTAGCCGCAGATAGGATAATGCTTTCCTGATCTGTTTTTGCAGAGGTAGCTGTGTCTTTAGACACAGACTCTAAAGAGGCCACACACAGACTCACCGTGGAGATGTATTCGTGTTTCACAGGCTCCCACTTTACCTGCTAGCATATAATTCAACATTTTAGCTCCCTACAAAGTCTGCATCCTGGCCCCATTATTTTCTCACAACTGAGAGGTGATTAATCACTCCAACTATGGACAATTTGCCCTTGACCTAGAATAAACACCTTTTCCTCTGTTGAGTATGCTTTACAAAAAGAGCGCGACCCAGAACCCATTTAGCTTGGTCACAGTACCAAGATGGTAAAATCCTCCTCTCGTTGTAACCATGTGCTTAACTTTGGGTAGAAAATACCCCCAAAACCCTAAAAATGGAAAGAAATTACCAAGATAAACAATACAAAGGACTGAGAATGAAAGCCCTTACACTTGAGACAGAACTGGATTATTTCTTGGAAAGGCTTTGTGAGACAGGAATCTGTGGGCACAGGGAGAGAAAGTTTCCTTTTGTGTAGTTTGCTGCAAGTGGACAGAAGAAATAAAAGGAGGGAAAGCTTTGGCAACCTGTTGCTAACAAAGCCCTTAATTTGGGCTGAAACTTCTCGGGTTTGGGAGCGTCAGAGAGCATTCCTGTAGCATGGAGAGCATCACTGCAAGACAGCGCCCACCCTCCCTGTCCCCTGGGTGGGCAGTTGCTTCTCCTTTCCTGAACCTGGGATCATGCTGAGTCAGAAGGTTTTGTTTGATCAGCTGGAAAAGAAGAGCGAGTGGGGTTTGAGCCTCAGATGCTCTTGCTCGTGCTCAGGCATAAGGCTGTCAGACCCACTGCCACTGTGCTCCTTTTGTTTTTGTTTTTTTGCGGTACGCGGGCCTCTCACCGCTGTGGCCTCTCCCGTTGTGGAGCACAGGCTCCGGACGCGCAGGCTCAGCGGCCATGGCTCACGGGCCCAGCCGCTCCACGGGATGTGGGATCTTCCCGGACCGGGGCACGAACCCGTGTCCCCTGCATCGGCAGGCGGACTCCCAACCACTGCGCCACCAGGGAAGCCCCACTGTGCTGCTTGATAAGAGATATCCTTTAACAGAAGGACCAGGCTTTGTGTAAAAAAAATCTACATTGCTCAGAAACTCTAGGCAATGCTTTTAATCATGTACATTTCTGCTCTATTCCTCCAGTTAAACCTTTTCTGAGAGCCCCCTTTCTGGCATCCACATTTTATTTGTGAGGTTTACCCACTAACAGAGGCCTGCCGCTGTCTGTGGGATCTGGTGATGCTGAACTGGATTTGTTCTTTGGTCAACGTTTTCCAAAAAGGTGTGGTCAGCACAGACTAGGCTGGAGGTTATGCAGGGAACGGGAACTGAGCTGAAGAGTCAGCCGGATCTAAGTACTTTGGAAAGCACGTGCAAGGATTTGTTAATACACTACAGTTGGTCCAGCGAAAACATTTTCAAATACCCCTGGGTGCTCATGCAAGAGCTAAGAATAGGTATAAATTCCCACATGTGAGAGAACTCAAAATAGCATCAAACAACAGACTCAGAAATATTTGGAGTAGGCCCTATCTACCAACCTCACCAAAAGACAAGCAAAAACTCCTAGGGGACCTTTGGCCGAGTTTCACCACTCAGACACTTTGGCTGGTTGTACCAATGAGTGGATTCCTTGTGAGATATTTTAGATTTGGTCCATTTCTTCATGAAGACTCAACGGCTGGTTCGTGTCTGGATTTATCATTCAAAATGCTGTTAAAATACTTTTCCATGAAAAGACAGTAGGCAGCTACAGAGAAGGTTGGTGATGAGTTTTATGAAAAGGAATTCAGATGTCCTGTGTCAGATAACTAAGGACAAGCTGAGGTGGAAGGGGACTAAAGTCGGGAGATGCATCTCAGAGCCAGAAATGTGCAACTGCATCCGGAGGGAGAACCAGAGCCACAAAGGTGGGGTCAGCTCCTGATGAAGACAAGATTACTAGAGCAGTAAGAGCAGGAATGATGAACTAGCTAACATTTATTGAACATTTACTATATTTTATTTGTCCGAAGACCCATTGCTGAGAAGTGGCAGAGCTTCAGTTCAAACCTGGAGTCTCTGATCCAGATCCCTGGCTCTTAACCTTTACTCCACTGGCCTGGATAGTGGGGATCCTGGGTTTCCTTGGCTGGAGTGAGAGCTCTTGGCAAAATTTTGCATTTAGAATTCTAATACCAGCATGGACTTATATATACTACCAAATGTAAAATAGATAGGTAGTGGGAAGCAACCACGTAGCACAGGGAGATCAGCTTGGTGCTTTGTGACCACCTACAGGGGTGGGATAGGGAGGGTGGGAGGGAGACGCAAGAGGGAGGAGATATGGGGATATATGTATATGTATAGCTGATTCACTTTGTTATACAACAGAAACTAATACACCACTGTAAAGCAATTATACTCCAATAAAGATGTTAAACAAAGAAAAGAAAGAAAAAATTCTGATACCAACTGGGCCACTGCCAGGGCCATTTTGTATGAGTGCACAGGTGTTACAAACTCTGTACACATCACAGGTCACTGCCACTCCCACTCAAGAAGCTGCACAGTAGACAGACTGCCAACTGTATACTCTGGCCCTGCCATTTCTATTCCACTTTTACAAGTGAGACCCCTAAACTGGTGGAGAGACAAAGTGACCCCAAGGCCACTGGTTGTGGAGGAAAGTCAGGACTGACCTACAAAGGACATCTCTACCCTCTGGCCAACCCATTGCAATGGATTCTGCCCGGTGTCCTACACTACAGGTTCCTGCACTACAGGCTCCGCTAACAGCTGGTAAATAAGTCAAACATGTACACAGGATTCTGCGAAGAGATAAGGACAGACAAGAAGACTTCCTCAAAAGAACCACAAAAAAACAAAACCAAAAAAGCAACAAACAAACAAAAATCTGGTGTACCGCAGAGAAGCCAAAGGAAAGGGTTGGCATCAACTTGGATAAGATTCCTGAACTGCCTGCTCCCCCCAGAAACAAAGGTGAGGGGCACTATTTTGAAGCACGTGATACTCTAGAGGCAACTGATCAGTGCTATGGGAAGACCAGAAATGCTGTCATTAGGAAAATGAAACCGGTGCGTGCTTGGATTTGTGTCTCACAAGGGAGCCACGAGCGCTGCTCTTCTGCTGACAGGGCCTGACTGCAAGCAGCAAGGATGGCTGCGTGCTCCTGTCCCAAGGACGCATACGAGGGCCACAGGAAGATTTCTCAGCTGCTCCCATCTCGGGTGGGTGAGCTGAGCCAGGGACGAAAGCCTCAGAGACCTAGCTTCCGCAGGCAGCTCTCGGAGCTGGGCCAACTCCTTTGACTGTCTCTGAGGAAGGCCGCGACTCTCTGAGCCCCTTAGAAACATGCAGTGAAGGCCTGGCCACTTGTTGGCATTTCAAGTGGATTCTCATTTCCCGGATGTCCTCACAGCTGTTCCAGACCCACGGAAAAAGCTGCTGTGAACAGTCATAAAAGGCAGCAGCGGATCAGGAATGGTCTCCATTAGCCCCTGGCTGCCACCGGCTTTTAGGATAGCTTGGACTAGTCTTTTCACCTCTTGGTGGTGGTGGTGGGGCGGGTCTCAGTTTCCCCATGAATAAAATGGGGGAGGGGAGGGTTAGACAAATACATCTTTTCCATTTCAGCTCTAAATCCTTTGATTCTATTAAACGGATTGGTTTGAGAGGATGGCTGAATTACCATCCACAGCAAAATCATTTTCATTATTATTTATTTCATGAAGCCAGGCTTCTAGAACGATGCCAACCCAACCATTGGAATCTCAGGTGAGCCCAATAAACAGATCCCTCACCCCTCGAAACAATTTGAGAAACAAACAGGAGCATCAGATGAAAGGAGACGGAATTATCATCTCTCCTCCCAAACCCAACCCCAAATTCCTATTTCAGTTTGCACTTGAGTGCTCAGTGGGCAGCCCAGTGTAGTGAAAAAGCACAGGAAAAGGAGTGGAAACCTGTTCCAGGCCCAGCTGTCTTACAGTAATTGACACATTCGCCAATATCCCTGTCCTACCCACTCTCACTTCTCAGAACATTGGCTCCACAATCACCACTAAATGAAGTGAACTTCCCAGGGAGCTGGAGAAGCTTAAACTCCAGAGCCCCTCACTTGTCTGTGCCCCTACTAGTGCTGGAGACTGTAGAGTTCAAGGTGAAATGCATTTCTGTGCAAGCATTTCTCTTCCACTGCTGAAGCATATCTCAGAAGAAAGGGATGGACGTTTTCAAGATTCCAATAACTTTGGGGGGTTTCTCACTTTAAATAAATAATCACTTTTGTACCTCATTTTGTATTGGTGGTTTTATATCAATTCCTAAATTAGGTTCCCCAGTTAACATAAACCTCAGGCCCACAAAGCTCAGCTCTGACCCTGGTTGTATATCTGCTCCGCTAATAACAGTTAACTGGATGAGGGAGGAAGGCTGACCCAGGCTGGGCAGAGAAGGAGAGAGAATGGGAATGGGAAATCTCAGTTTCTAAAGGTTTTAAGGTCCAGGCTCCAGTCTCTTCTGAAGCCCTTTTGCACTTCCTGCCCTGAGGCCTTGGCCTCGCCTTAACCCTAACCTTGTCCCAGTGGGTTTCTCTTGCGAACAATCAAATAATCCTTGATAACCCTTATCTCTCCGTGATTTTGTGTGACTCTCTCTCTTGATGCCTCTGTTTCCTCGCAGCCAGCACATGCGTTTCCAAGTTTCTTTCCCAGCCCTCTGATTATATGAAAGAGGCTGCTGCAGAGCAAAACAGTATCAAGTCATGGAGACCCCTCGGAATTCCCCCAACGAGCCCTAGCCAAGCCCAGAACCAAGCCACATCGGCCACGTGAACAGCCACGTGACCAGCCCCAGTCTCTGTCGTCTTGGCAGAGTCTACTGTCCCTTCCTGGAACCAAGCGTGCAGCATGGAAACAGGGGCCTCAGACTCCTCTGATACAAAGTCAATACTCCAACACCCAGTTCTGCCGAAGATGAGCCGGGGGCTGGCCCAGGCCGAGCTCGCCTGCAGCCACACAAGCTCCCATCCACGTGCACTGTCACTGTGGCCGTGCCCATATTTATAGCTCCCTGTGCCTGTCGGAAAATGACGCTCAGGCTCTTTCTTACTCCCCCCTCTTCCAGGCCCTTGAAGTAGACAGAATGCTAGTGATTATGTGCAATTTCAATTGGGGTTTCCATTGCACAGGCTCCTCAGACAATCCGTGCCTGCTTCTAACGCATGTGGCATTTCACAAGTGCCATTGTCTGCCACAAAGGAATGCTGCATGGGTGGCTGGGGAGTGTCTCTTTAGAGCTGCTGAACTACAAGGAAAAACAGAACAAACTGCAGCTGTAAGGAATTAGATTAGACAAAAGGAAAACAAAAACAACAACCTTCCCTCGGGTGGTAGTAAGAGAGTGGTGTATATTAAAAGGGACAATGTGTTAATGAAATCTCAAGATATTTTTAGAAAGAGCAGACAGCTTCCTCCTGGGGATGGGTGTATTGTTGGTAATGCAATCCTGTTTAGAGGCCTTGGAATAGATGTGATGAAATCTCGGTGTCCCTTCCAGGCCTAGGCTGATGATACGGTCCCTCTGCCCATATAACTGCCTGAAGAGGCCCACACTTTAGCTATAACTGTAACTTGGCTCTTTCCCATCCAGTTCTCACTACCATCCCACTTCACTACCAATCCCTACCCTCACTAAGGGTAGGTGAGGCTTAACAGGAAGAGTCTGGATGCTACGAACAAATGTGGGTGAATCTCTTCCAGAGGCTGAACTGACTGCTGTCTGATAACTGAGGCTCCCTGGCCCCGGTTCCACATTCAAGGTATCTATATCACCCACCCTCCCTAACTGTGTGACCCATCCTTAAAGGTGCCCTCAGATGAACAGCAAACAGAAGCTTCCAGAAAAGTAGTTCCTCCCACCATAGGGAGTAGGAAACCTCTGAGCAGTAGAGCCAGTTGACCAATAGATAAATCAACCTCAGGTCTCAGAATCCTGAGGAAACCTGACCCGTACGCTCAACACCCATGTTGGTTCTGGCTTCACTCATGAAGCAGCAGCTCATTCCATTGGCCTCTTGTGGATGTCTGCATCTTAAAGGGCTTTTGGTGGAAGCAGAGGACGTGGACAAAGTTTTGCTCATCACTGGGTATCCACAGCACCAATCACCATGCTTGGCACATACTAACACTCAAAAAATTGTCCAAGGAATAATAAAAACAAATGTATCAATTAGGTGATTAGTCAGTAAATTATGTTTTCTCGGATTCCTTCTGATTTTCATAGTATATTATTTTATTAGTTCTTTATTTAATAATTACTTATTGTATTAATCACAGTAGATAGCCTGTCATATAAGGCAGTTTTTTTTCTTCTATTTGCATTAAACTTACTCTGCCCAAGATTTAAATCATTTCCCTTTATGGAAAATAAGATTCAGGACAATTCTGTGAACTAGTCTAGGTTCATATTTTTTATTCAAGATGACTGGGGAGTCATACTTGTATCTAAAAATAATGACAGCCCATTGGCAGAAATGAGGAGCCAGAGGAGGTAACTACGAAACAGGAGTGTACCCCAGGGAAGGCTCTGGAGTAGGACCAGGAGGGCGGGCACTAGTGCCAACTCTGCCTTTATCTAGCAGCTTGCCCAGGAGGAAATCATTTTCTTCCCTGGACCCTGGTTTATTCATCTGGGAGATGAGACAGTTGTTCTCAGTGGGGAACCTTCTGCCTTCAGCATGTGATATGATTCATGAGAATGATCGTCCTACTTCCTGCCATCTCCCTGTAAAACCAGAATTCTCCTTGCGAGGAGAAGGTCAGAGCCAGAGGTCTTTCCTTCTCTCTGGCTGAAGTTTTTTTCAGGTAGCTCTTGACCTGCCACTTATAAAGGGAATGTACTGAGAAATATCACACTTAGGGTACATCTTTATCATTCTGCCTGACACTCATTTTTCCATAACCAGGAGGGAGAAGACTGTCTAATTCATTTCTAGAAACAATTTAATTTAGAAGAGCAGGTGCCATATTCTGGCCGTGCACTGTAAAAGAAAAACCTCAGGGTCAGAGGTCAGAACTCATGTTCCAGGTCCTCCACTGACTGGCTGTGAGCTTTGGGCGTGATTTAATAGATAGATAGATAATAGATAGATGCATACATACATACATACATGTAGAGCTATAAATGGATAGATAGATCTAACTGGCTTACTTCATAGGGTGATCATGAAAACCATATAAGACATCATTTGTGTAAACAATTTGAAAACTTTAAAGTATAATAAACATCGGTTTTCAGATGCCCAAAATATGCCCCCAAGGAATAAAGGCATATATTGGTGCAATGTCATAGATATTACACTTCCAGCAGCGCCACTTGCTACCAACTCCCAACAGACCAAGATGTTAGCTGCTCAATGCCTCCTTCTCTGCCACAGTCCAAGGTCACAGCCTTCCAAAAATCCTAGACCTTCCCAAGTGCTCATCCGAAAATTTCAGGATTATTTAGTGAAGAAGTCGCAGTTCACCTTGCCGGGTGATAAAGAATTTAAGCGGAAAATGATAATACCATCAACAAATAAATATCAATAACAAATTGATAAAAGTATGTTAGAGATCTTCTCATTCAGAGTAAACAGACTGAAAAAATAATATTTACCCAAGAAAATACGCTTGCTGCTCCAGGTAATAATTTTTTCAGCACTATCAGAGACATTCTTCCAAGCCAACTGATGCTCAAAAATAGAATGGAAAGCCTTGTATATGTGGTTAGTTGATTTTCCACAAAGGTGTCAAGACCATTCAATGGGGAAAGGTCAGCCTTTTCAACAAATAGTGCTAGGAAAACTGGATATCCACATGTAAAAGAATAAATTTGGGTTCTTACCTTAAACCATATACAAAAATTAACTCAAAATGGAACAAAGAACTAAAACAATAAAACTCTTAGAAGCAAACATGGGATAAAAGTTTCGCGACATTGCATTTGGCAATGATTTATTGGATATGATACCAGAAGCACAGGCAGCAAAAATAGATGAATTAGACTTCATCAAAATTAAAAGCTTTTGTGTATCACTATCAAGAAAGTGAAAAGGAAACCCACAGAATGGGAAAAATATTTGCAAATCATGTATCAGATAAGTAATTAATATCCAGAATATACAAAGAATTCCTGCTGCTCAAAAACAAAAACAAAAAACCCCAATTTAAAAATGAACAAAGGGGCTTCCCTGGTGGCGCAGTGGTTGAGTGTCCGCCTGCCGATGCAGGGGACGCGGGTTCGTGCCCCGGTCTGGGAAGATCCCACATGCCGCGGAGCGGCTGGGCCCGTGAGCCGTGGCCGCTGAGCCTGCGGGTCCGGAGCCTGTGCTCCGCAACGGGAGAGGCCACAACAGTGAGAGGCCCGCGTACCGCAAAAAAAAAAAAAAAAAAAAAAAAAAAAAAAAAAAAATGAACAAAGGACTCGACTAGACATTTCTTCAGAAAGGTATACAAAGGGTCAATGAAAAGGACATGAACACGTGCTCAACATCACTAGCCATGAGGGAAATGCAAATCAAAACCGCAGTGAGATACCACTTCACACCTATTAGGATGGCCATTATAAAAACAAAACAAAACAAACATTGTAAATCAGCGATACTCCAATAAAAAAATTTAACAAACCAAAATAAATTAACTAAAAGTAATAAAAATAAAATAAAGTAAAAAGTGGAAATAACAAGTGTTGGTGAGGATGTGGAGAAAGTGGACCCCTTACACTTTGCTGATAGGACTATAAACTGGTGCAGCCACTATGGAAAACACTTTAGCTGTTACTCAGAAAACTAAACACAGAATTACTATATGATCCAGCAATTCCACTTGTAGGTATGTACCTAAAAGAATTGAAAGAAGGGACTCAAACAGACAGCAGTGTTCACAGCAGTATTATTTACCATAGCCAAAAGGTAGAAACAACCCAAATGTCCATCAACAGATGAATGGATAAACAAAATGTGATATATACAATGGAATGTTATTCAGCCTTAAAAAGGAATGACATTGTGACACGTGCTACAACATGGGTGAACATTGAAGACATTAAGTTAAATGTCAGGTACAAAAGGACAAATATTAGGTAAATCCACTTATCTCAGAACCTAGAATGGGCAAATTCAAAAAGACAGAAAGTAGAACAGAGATTACCGGTGTCTGGGTGGGAGGAGGGAATGGGAACTTACTGTTTCTGGGATGATGAAAAACTCTAGAGATGGATGTTGGTGATGGTTGCAGAACATTGCGCATGTACTTAATACCACCAAATTGTACACTTAAAAATGTTTAAAATGGTAAATATTATGTATATTTTACCACAACTAGAAAAAAAAAATGGAATGGAGGTCCCTGACATCATGGAAAATTGTTCTTCTGTCATTTTTTATAGATAGTGGGTATGTTCTATTTACTTAAGGGTCTTAAAACCCAGGAGGAGAAGGCGAAATTGATGGAAAAGAGCCCGTGCCTGAATTTCCCTGTGCTCCCTGCAGCCCTCACTCACACTCATTAATCTAAGGTTCTCAGCAATCAGTCAGCCTTCTTCTTCCCCACCTTTCAAATACTTTTCAGGGTGGCAAAAAAGACGTCAAGCCTCAGCACCCTCACATCTCCAGGAGAATGAGATGTCACCTCAGCCTGCAGCCATTGTCCAGATCTGCACATCAAACAGCAAAGCAGAGAACGGATGCAATGCGTTGAATAAGGCTGGAATCTGCAGCCTGTTCAATCTTAAAGGACATTCTTTTGGAGCTGGGGGAGTGGATAGACAGCTCAGGGAGAGAAGCAAGAATGTAAACACTAAGAACTCCAATAATGGCCGTTTCCCTCTGCCTTGCCCCAAGAGAGATCTACAAAACACACAGGTTCACATGGGACAGATTAAGAAAGGTAGGACTGGGGAGGTTAAGAGTGAGGGCTCTGGGGTCAAAGAGACTGGCTGCAAATCCTCACTCTACCACTCACACCCCACGAGACCACAAGCTGACTCACCTCATTGTGCATTTCTTTCTCTATATGGACAGAGAAGATCCTACTATAGAAGCGAACTTACTGGATGGCTGTGAAGATTTTGAAGTATTAACTGATGTCAGCTATTATTATCAAAGAACACAGTAAAAATCCAAAGCTATAACTAAGAGTCACAGTACTGAGCCAACAGAAGAAAAGATTGCTTTGGGGGTATATTGTGTACGCATAAGCGTATATTGTGTCTATGTATACGATTTGCTTATAACTTTCTAGGCAGAGTCATGTGAATATTAGCCTGAAACCCTCTCCCAAGCTGCTTCCTGACTTCTACCTGTAATGCCCCTCCAAAACAAAGTTTCTTGGCAGGCAGAAAGGGTCAATGATTTTCAAATCAGAGATGGTGCAATGTGCTTTTTCCTTGTCAGTCTCCCTAAGTGATGGAAACAAAGCTGCATCTAAGCTAGCCGGGCTCAGGTTACAGGAGCTGGAGCTGACTAGCTCTTCCTAGCTATTCTCTATCCTCTTCTCATGGTGTGGCAGGTACCATATGCCACCTTGATTAGAGCTACGCTGGACTCTTCTTTCACGTCTATGTCTCATGCCCAACACCGAGATAACTTAAGTACTTGTCTCCTTTCCTGGGTAGGCAGAATCAGGTTTATGCCCCTTTTCCAGAAGTCTCTTCTTTGTTAGGGTACCACCCTACCTCTTCTACAGAGGGCGTGTGTATCCCTCTGTCTGTTTCCTTGATCAAGGCAACTGAAACTTCATACAATAATCAAAGTCTCATCAACTGCTAGCAAAGAGGCTAGAGGTTCCTTAGTAATACTGGGCAATCTAGCGTTCCTTAAGGGCCAGAAAGTCTATGATCAAAAAAAAAAAATGTAACTAGGAACCATTAATATTCATTAGAATTATATGGAGAAAAGATAAGGAAAAATGGAGAGAAGACAGGTATAAAGAAGGCACGTGTTTCACGACAATGGAGTAACCCACAAAGCTACACTATCTCACAGAACACCATTTGTCACCATCTATCTCAAAGGAAAGAAGAAATCTAAGTCTGGATGCTAACAGTTGTACCAGCAATAATTCTCATCCTCCAACTCAGGGGCAGAGCTTCCATTCTCCATGGCAGAACGATAGCCATAGCAGATATAGGCAGGGCTACATTCCAGACTCCCACCAACAATAGGATGATTCTCAACATCTGTGATCATGACCATGACAGACCCAAGAGACCTGACAGCTTCATGACAAGCTTCTGCCTTCAGATAATGGCATCAATCTGGGGGACATAATGCTGCATACCATGAAGAACTAAGTGTTTAGCCTTTACTTGCCTCATTGAACTCAGTGATGTTTTTGTAATTAACAAGAGCTATCTTTACTTAGGTTTCCTTTGCTTCCCCCATCATGTGTGTTGAGGGATCTGATAGGGAGGGAAGAGAGGATGGCTGTGAGAAAAGCATTAAGCAGAGGAGGGCATGCTATCTGAGAATTCAGTGCTATACAAGAAAAATATGATAGAGAGAAAACTGTTTCTTCTAAATTTTTCCATTTGCTTACCCTTCCTTGTCACGTAGACTTCCAAGAGTTAGAACCTTAGTTTCAAAATCCTCCAGTTAGAACCTTAGTTTCAAAACTGCTCATATTCAATTGACGAACATGGTCCAGTGGTTTGTAAAAAGGAAAACTAAATATTTTAAAGACACCAATTCATCCCCAATTATAATTAAAATATCAAGGGGCATTCTTTTGAAACTTAACAAAGCAGTTCTAAAGTTCACGGGCAAAAATAAATGTGTAAGGGACTTCCCTGGTGGTCCAGGGGGTAGGACTCCGTGCTCCAACTGCAGGGGTCCCAGGTTCGATCCCTGGTCGGGGAACTACATCCCTCATGCATGCCGCAACTAAGAGTTTGCATGCCACAACTAAGAGTTCGCATGCTGCAACTATGAAGTCCGCATGTCGCAACTATGAAGTCCGCATGCCGCAGTGAAGATCCTGCGTGCCGCAACTAAGACCCAGTGCAGCCTAAATAAATAAATATTTTTTAAATAAATAAAATAAATGTGTAAGTATACTGAAGAAAATTTTGACAAAATAAAAGCAATGAGGGAACACTAGCCCTATCAGGCATTAAAATATATTTTAAAGTTATAAGATGTAAAACAGTGTGGTACTGATTCTAGAACTGACAAGTCAGTTGAAAAGAAGAGACACATTAGATGTAAATTTTAATGTACAAAATTTAACTAATTTAAAAGATGCTATCATGGGCTTCCCTGGTGGCGCAGTGGTTGAGAGTCCGCCTGCCGATGCAGGGGACCGGGTTCGTGCCCCGGTCCGGGAAGATCCCACATGCCGCGGAGCGGCTGGGCCCGTGAGCCATGACCGCTGAGCCTGCGCGTCCGGAGCCTGTGCTTAGCAACGGGAGAGGCCACAACAGTGAGAGGCCCGCGTACCGAAAAAAAAAAAAAAAAAAAAAAAAAAGATGCTATCAAAAATCTGTAGGGAAAGGTAGGATTGCTCAACACATGATTTTGATGCAACTGGTTAAGTTTTCATAAAAACTTGCTCTAAGTCTCCTTTCCTCAAATCTCCCCAGTTCTGAGTTTCCCAGGATTATGTCACCAGGGCTTGGGAACTGTCATCTTGCTTTTCTCCACTCTGGTCCTCTCGTCCCAGTCTCCCACTATTGTCTCTGCTGCATGTGACCTCCCTGAGATCACAGTTCCAGTGGGCATCATTATCCTCCACTCCTGGCTCCACTCACAGGAGTGAGGACCACTCCCCCCCTCCCATTCACTTCTTAGGCCAAAGTCTGATCACAGCCCTCCTTAACTCCCACAGCACATCCAGGACCAGGACATGTTTAAAGATTTGAAGTTAATAATAAAGAAATCTTCAGTGGTTGACAGGGGAGAGAGGGATGAACAGGGATTTTTAGGGCAGTGAAACTATTCTGTATGATGCTATAATGGTGGATACAAGTCATACATTTGTCAAAACCCATAGAATGTACTGTTAAAGAAAAAATTATTCTAGCACTTGTTAAAATGGTAAGGAAGACTTTATTCAGGATTATTACAACAAGTGTCAAGACTACCACAACAGGGGAGAGAGATCAGGCTCAACTCCAAATACAAAAAAGACAGCTGGGGATTTATAGTCAATGAGCAGAGGGAGGGGGTCAGTGGATGGAAAATTACTAAGAGGAGACATCAAAGGTAGAGATTCTTATTGATTTGGCTTAACAAGATTCTTGATGAAGGCAGGCCAGGGTGATCAGATGGATATCAAGGGTAGGATATGAGGAATCTGATTAAATATCAAGGGCAATCAGATATCAAGAGTGGGGGATTCTTGCTAAACTAATTTATCAGGATTCTTACTAAGACTGAATGACAGAGGCTCAGCAAGGACAGGACAAGGGCCAAGGTCAAAGCCTCGTCAAGAAGAGGGCTCCTCTGAGCTAAACTAAAGTTTGGTCAAGGAGAGAGTCTCTGTCAGTGCAACACCAAGACTGAACCCTGATGTAAACTATGGACTTTGGGTGATAATGATGTGTCAATGTTAATTCATCAACTGTAACAAATGTACCACCATGGTGTGGGATGGTGATAGTGGGGAATTTTGTGCATGTGTGGGAACAGAGAGTATATGGGAACTAGCTGTATTTTCTGCTCAGTTCTGCTGGGAATCAAAAACTGCTCAAAAAATAAAGTCTATTAAAAATTTTTAATTAAAAAGGAAATGTGAGATTGAATAACTCCTATGTCACAGGCAGCAGGACCATTCCTGGGCCCTTCATAGGCAAGAAGTTTACAGTTAGGTTACCAGCTATGGCACCCAGTTGATCCCTGGGAGACTCGGTCATCTTTGCCATACCAAACAATGGGAGTGTCGGCCATTCTATGCAGGTCCCCCCTGTCTTATCATCTCTCTTTACTTCTCCTCTCTTCTTATGTGGACACTGTGGATTGTACTCAAGAACCACTCACAACCCCTTCCCACTTGCTGTATTAAGAAGCTGTAGGGAGGGGATTCTGGGAATGCTTTTAAAGGCAGCAGACTGAGCTGGTACACCGCCTTCAGCCTATTCCCCCTTTTCCATTCAGCATGCCTGGAATGTGGACATAATGTCCAACCAATGCAGCCATCTTGTGACTCTGAGGATGAAAGCCACAAGCCAAGGATAGCAGAGTGAAAAGAGAGAAAGAGGTTGGGATATTGATGTTATTGTGGACCCTAGATTGCCTGTCTCCAAATGTGTTTTGCCTGAAACAAATAAATCCCTTATTTGTGTAAGCCCCTGATAGTTGGGTTTTTGTTACTTCCAGCCAAACATAATGTCGACTGATAAAGTTCTCTACTCCCCAAACAGGCACAAGAGACAGATTGGCCATTCTACTGCATAAACAAATGTCCAACTGGGATGCAGGGGCCTCTAATTTTTTAATATGATTTTTAAGTGTAAAAGCATTTTCTCTCTACACAGCAGTTCCCACTAAGTCAGAACTCATGACTGCAATGATTCTCTCCTCTTCCTCCTTTCCAGGGTTCTACCTTATAGACAGGGAGTAGTAGGAAAGGGTGTTAATTGTGGTAGGATTTATTATGCAATTTCTGAGCCATTAAAAATTGATTTTTAAATATTTAAGAACAAAGAATGCAAGATATTGCATCTAAATAAAGACCATTAAGTAACCATAGTTTAGACTAGTGATGATCTGTCTATTCTAAAAGTGATCTTTTTAACATATAAACCAGTTCACTCCTCTACTTAAAAACCTCCTGTGTCAAAAAAACAAACAAGCCAATCAAAAAATGGGTGGAAGACCTAAATAGACATTTCTCCAAAGAAGACATACAGATGGCCAACAAACACATGAAAAGATGCTCAACATCACTAGTTATTTGAGAAATGCAAATCAAAACTACAATGAGGTATTACTTCACACTGGTCAGAATGGCCAACATCAAAAAAATCTACAAACAATAAATGCTGGAGAGGGTGTGGAAAAAAGGAAACCCTCATACACTGTGGGTGGGAATGTAAATTGATACAGCCACTATGGAAAACAGTATGGAGGTTCCTTAAAAAACTAAAATTAGAACTACCATATGACCTAACAATCCCACTACTGGGCATATACCCAGAGAAAACCATAATTCAAAAAAACACATGCACCCCAACGTTCGTAGCAGCACTATTTACAACAGCCAGGACATGGAAACAACCTAAATGGCCATCAACAGAGGAATGGATAAAGAAGATGTGGTACATATATACAATAGAATATTACTCAGCCATAAAAAGGAATGGAATTGGGTCATTTGTAGAGACGTGGATGGACCTAGAGAGCGTCATACAGAATGGAGTAAGTCAGAAAGAGAAAAGCAAATATCGTATAATAATGCATATATGTGGAATCTAGAAAAATGGTATAGATGATATTATTTGCAAAAAAGAAATAGAGACACAGACGTAGAGAACAAATGTATGGATACTAAGGGGGAAGGGGGTGGGGTGGGAGGAATTGGGAGACTGGGATTTACACATATACATTATTGATACTATGTATAAAATAGACAACTGATGGGAACATCTATACAGCACAGGGAACTCTACTTAATGCACTGTGGTAACCTAAATGGGAGGGAAGTCCAAAAGGGAGGGGATATCTGTATGTGTATGGCTGATTCATTTCGTTGTGCAGTGGAGGCTAACACAACATTGTAAAGCAACCATATTCCAATAAAAATTAATAATAATAATTTTAAAAACCCTCCTATGGTTGGTTGTATTCCTTGCCCATTGATATTGGGCTTGGGCAAATGACTTGCTTTGGCCAGTGGGATGTGAGCAGATACGATACAAGCAGAGGTTTTCAACATGCTTGCTAGTTTGGCTTTTCCTCTCGCCTTCCTGCTATCTGTCATGAGACCATGCTCTGGCAGCTACTATCTCAAAATGAAGAAGCAGTTGAAGCAGTCAAGAATCCAATCTGCAGCTTGAAGCACAGCCTCCACAACAGACCCACAGATACACGAGTGAAAAATAAAATTTATTCTTATAAACCATTGAAAAGTTGGGATTGCTTGTTATGCAGCATTAGGCAGTGATAGCTGACCAATACACTTCCAATGGCTTTCCAGCTCACACTAAGTAAAATGTCAAAGTCATCCAAGTGATTTAAAAGAATCCTCATATTCTGGATCCTTTTACATTTCTGACTTCATCTTCAACTACTTACCTCCTTTTCTTACTCTGCTCCAGATACGCCAGACTCTCTGTTTTTCCTCTAACATGCCAGACTTGTTTCTCCCTTAGGACTTTGCACCTGCTGTCCCTCCTGCCTGGAACTCTTTCTCCAAATTCCTGCCCGGCTCATTTGTTAATTTCCCTCAGATCTGTAAGAAATTCATCTCCAGGCAGACTTATCTGACCATCTGATTTCTGATTTTAAACTGCATTCCCCAGTACTCCTTCACCCCTTCCTTGCTTTACTTTTCTACGTAGCACTTATCATCATTTATCTGTCCTCTTCTTGCCACCTCTCTGTTTTATGCACTGTAGTACTCCCAGAGTCTAGCTAGAGCACTGCCTGGCACATAGTAGGCGTTTCATAATTATTCGTAAATGAACAAACAGATAAATTAATGTATTAAAATCTCAAAATAAAAATACACAAATAAAATATTATTACTCATTGAAACAAATATTAAATTTTCATTATATAAATAAAAATGTATAGATAATATTTAATGAAAGAAAAAGTCTAGATGATTAGGAAAAGAAATACAGATGACCCTCATTTGAAATTAAAGGATTAAGAATTAATATTACAGAAAACTACTCTTTCTCCTTTCAAATAAGCAAATGTCTTAAAGAACTGTAATATTCTTTTTGGTAAGAATTCTCTTTTGCTGGTCCAGGTATTCTCTTACACTGAAGGTGGAAATATGTAGGGATTCATCTTTTGGGGAAAGCAACCAAATATCTTTAAAGTTCACATTTGTGGTTTAGTAATTTCCCATCTAGGAATATGGGAAATTAGTGCTTGAGGCAAGGAATTATGTACCAAAAATTCCTTATAGCATTATTTGTAGTGATACAACATTTAGAAACAACTTAAGCAATGCACAATGGGAGAACAGTTAAATGGATCATAGTATGTTCATAGTTTAGTATATGACGTTTGCAAATATTATTTAATGATATGAGAAAATGCTCACACATTATGTTAAGTAAAAAAGGCAGAACACAAAATTGCATACATAGTATATCCCAATTATGTAAAAATATATGTGAAAGTGGAAAGTCTAGAAGGAAATCAGTACATGAAAATGTCAACAGTGGTCATCTCTGACATGGAATTATGAATGAGTTTTTACTCTTTTACATACTTTCCTACATTTTCAAGACTTTCTAGGAAGATCACATATTGTTATTACAAATATATTTCTTTTAACATAAAAGGAAATGAGATGCAAATTTGAGACCAACCTCTCTGGTAACAGAAAGTACACCCACAATATCAGGAAATGATGCTGCAGAATGCCAGAGCCTTTCTTGCCCATATTTGGGAAGGAAAATATTTGAATCCAAAGATGGTGCAAGGGAAGAAGATGGAGAGAGAAGAAGAGATAAAGTCTCTGTTGGCTTCCATTTTCATATGTTTCATACAGCACTAGTCTGTAGTTCCTTCAAGACAGAGACATACCTTCTCTTTTAGTGCCCTGCAGATCCAACCTAGGCTTGGCACACTGCATGAGGAACACAGAAGGGGACTGAAATGCAGGCGAGGAAACAGAGAAACTATACTGGGGGGCAGCAAATTGGAGGCATGGAACATACAGAAAGATGGGAGTCAGGCCACGGAGAAATAGAAATAGAAGATATAATACAAAGGAAGAAGGGGCCTAAGAGAATGGAGGGAGAGAAGAGAATGGAGGGAGTGAGGAGTGGGGTGAAGACAAGTGCCGACATGGTGCTCTGTGATGACCACATTCTAGCCCATCCTCTAGGAAGGCTCTGGGCTAATGCCATCTAGAGTTGACCCCAAAGGGGAAGTTCTCACTGGTTTTGCATCAGCCCCAGATGATTCCCGAGAAGATCACAACCAGCCACTGCGGGAGTCCTTGACCTTGCAGCCAAGTCTGCTCAGCAGCTGGATCACACCCAGCATCGAGTGACTCACCAGCCACCGGATAATTTGGAAAAACACAGAGACACCAAAGGCTTACTTGCACTCACTTGCAGCATCCAAGGCCCATTATGGTCCCACTCTGGTTAAGAAAGGTTGGGGGAGTAGATAAATGGGTGGTGAGAGACTATAAATGATAAAGCAGGGGCATAAGAAGTTGCAAAAGTAGGTCACCCCAAAGGGCAATCTCAACTTCTCTGTTCCCCTTGGTGCAAAGAAGGCACATTTTTACCTAGAACGAGGGTGTGGTGTGGCGCAAAGAAATGCGGCTGTCGGTCAAGCAGGCGTGCTGCATCATTTCCTGCCTCAACACCTCCACAGGCCCCCATGGCTGCCACCCCTCCTCTGGCTGCTAGGTGACCAAGCCTGTCCTGTGTGTGCTTCACAGTTCTCTTCCCCAGTTCCCCCAATACGTGTAGACATTCCCTGAGCAGGAAACCCTGAGTCGAGCTTAACACTCTTCCTTCTCCCTTCCAGCAGCTTTTCAGGGGGTTAGGACCATGGGATGCTGACTTGGGATGGTGAGCATCTTCTCTCTTTTCTGGGATAGAGAGTAAAGAAGTCACCCCAGAGATTTAAGAGAGCTCAAGGGAGAGGCCTCAATTTCCAAGCATAAGCTGCTGAAAGAGTTTCAAAATCTGCCAAAGAACTGGGGCAAGATGACCAATGACGTGAGAGCTCAAAGACCCTGGGACACTCTATTAGGTGAGCGGGTCCCAACTCCTCACTGGGCACTGCTTGGCAAACCATCACCAACAGGGGAGACCTGGTCAAAACATCACAGGTCACGGTTATTACTGAGGATCAGACCTGACACTCAACCAGAGGTTCAGAAACACATTTGCCGTCGTTCTCCTCTGGAAATGGTGGCCCACATTCTCAAAATGATGATCAGTGGTAACAGCAGACATCTGCCCTTGACAAGCGTGGTGTTGGTGTGCCCAGCTCCCCACATAGCACAATCCAACACGAGCTTCCTGGCTGTGGATTTGGGGGAGTCACTTAAACTGTCTGAGATTCGCTTCATAACCTCATCTGGTAAATCTGAGAATTAATTTAAGGCGTCTAGCACAAAACAGAAACTCAGAAATGGCTGCTGTTGTCATTAAGGTGCTATTTTAAGTGCTTAAGGGTACAAATATGGGTAAGATATTTCCTTCTTTTAAAATCTACAATGCAAAGTATAAAATAAATAAGCTACAAGGATATATTGTACAACATGGGGAATATAGCCAACATGTTACAATAATTATCAATGGAACATAACCTTTAAAAATTATGAATCACTGTGTTGTACACCTGAAACATATAATATTGTACATCAACTATATTGCAATTAAAAAATAAATAAATAAAATGTAAAATCCAAAGAGAAAGCATAAGATGGATACACAACAACTATCACACAAGACAGGTTTATGAGAAAGGTGTAAATTTCTGTGCAAATCCAGAAGGGGTTAAGATCACAGGTCATAAAGTTCAAGTACGGGAAGGGTAGAGATGCGATTAGGAGGGTGCTCTGGGGCCAGGCTGTGGAAAGCCCAAATGCCAGGCCAAGGAGCTCGCGCTTAGTTCAGTGGTCAGCAGGGAGTCATTGGAGGCTGTTGAGCAGGAGAGCTGCTTTCCTTACAGCTGTGCCAGGCTAAATTAAGCATAAACAGTACTTTATAATTGGAAAGGGAAGGCCCCGAAATAGCTCTTGACTGAGAAACAGGCATAGGGAAAGGTAATGAGAAGCACGGGCTGTGATCAAAGCAGAGAGGTTAATTAAATTTCTAATTATTGTGAAAGGCCATTAAAAAACCCTAGTTCACGAGGGATAACTGCTCTGGAGGGGCTTGAAAGAATAACCTTAACCCTTGGGTAGCTGCAACTCAGGGGGACATTTGCTTTTCCATGGAGAAGTGTTTGAGGTACTGAGTAAACGGTAAGTACACATGCACATTTGTTCTCTGTAAATCACACCCCTCTCCCACCCAGAATCCATGTATCCATGTATGGGACTCGCCAAAAGGAGTCCACACAGAAAATGATGGGTCTCTAATTTGACCCCCAATCCATACAGCAGGTGCTGAGATAACTCAACTTGTTCTGTATGGCCAAGGTTTCCCATGAATTGTTTAAAATGTATTCCTATTATGAAGTATTCCATTATTATTTGAATAATCAGTAATTTATCAATAGGTCATTTTCACCACTGACCACTGGGGATCAGCAGACAGCTGAGCATTGACATCACTGGTGGAACTGACACTAAATTCCATCAGCACCTTGGATCCCCCTCGTGTACGCAGCATAGTAATCGACGTTGAAAAAGAACGATGCTACCGCCTTAGTATTGTACATTACTTTGTGGTTTAAAAGAATTATTTTCACATCTCCTGTCTCATGAGAGATACAATTTTTACTCCCCTTAAGTGGTCAAGAACACTGAGGCTCAGGCCGATTAAGAGGTGCACCCAAATATACACTGTTAGTTATGAAATTTAGGTCTTCTAAATTCTAGCTCAGAGTTCTTTCACCTGGGCCAAACTGTGCAGGTCTAACTTATGGTCCTTGTCCTCAAGCAGCCTGGCTGGTAAGAGAAAATGAACAAGGAAATAAGGTGAAAACAAATATGCACCAGACTCTGCGGTTATGGCGAGAGTTTAAGAAGGAAAGAGCCAGGAAGGCTTCTTGGAAGAGGTTCTGCTGCTGAAACAGAAACCCCAATTTCAAAAAGCTTAAGCAAGCCAGAAGTTATTTCTCCCCCATGTGTCTAAGGGTCAGCATCCGGGGCTGATAGGTCACAGAGCCCGTAGGACAGCTCCAAGCTGTTGGGGATGGAGAGTCCTTCCCTCCTTGTGGCTCTGCCATCTTAGTGTACATCTACCCAGTCCAGAAAGCTCACACCCTGTGCACATCCCAGCCACAGAAAGAGCAAGGAAAGACCATGCCCTTCCCTTTAAGAAAATGATCCACAGCTCACACAAACTTGCTCGTCAATGATCTTGCTTATCTGACTCAGCACCGCTACAAGCGAGACTGGGACATGTGGTCTTTGTTGTGGGCAGCCATGTCCCCAGGTAAACTCCTGCTGCCGTGGAGGGGGAGAGAATGAAGGCTGGGGAACAACTAGCAGTCTCCACCATGAGCAGAGCATCCCCTGGGGCTTGGGGGATGGGTAGGCATGAGGATGGTGGTACAGGCCAACAATGCAGGGGGGTAAAGGGGAAAAAGAGGGCATCCTGAGCAGGCAGATCTGCCAGGTGCATTCTGGACACAAGGAGGAAATGAACCTGTCGGGAATGGCAAGTGAAGTAGGAAGAGAAAATCAGATATGTTCACTGCAGTCAGACAGACAATGGACTTTGAAAGTCAAGCGGAGGGGTTTGGATTGGAGCTCCTGTAGGTTCTCAGGGAAATAGTGTTTAAGGACGACTTGTTGGTCAGGACCACACAGGATGAATTAGGTGGGTTACACTTGGGAGCCAAGGAGACCCATTAGGAGGCTCTTTCAACAATCTGTCCATAAGCTGATAAAAGACCCGAGGCAGAAGCTCTGCCTAGAGAGAAGGGGTCGTGTGAGAGGGGTTTCACGAGAGAATAAGAGGGCTTGATCTCTGGTGGGTTATGCAAGGAAGAGTCCCAGATGCCTGAGAAGCTTCTCTCTTGGGAGGTGGGCTCCCTCACATGGCTGTTTGGGGCTCCTCAGGTGCCCATTCATCCTTCCTGCTCGTACTTGGAGCACATGATGCCGAAACTACATCCAGCAACAAATATTTGTTAAACAGTAGCTTCATGTGGACACAGAGCCTGGCACACAGTAAATGCTCAGTAAGTATCTGTTGAATAAACGGCTGAATAAATAAATGAATACGTCAGCAAAATGTAGGCATAGATAGTAAAAACTTTAAATGGTGACGGAGGGTAATTAAACTTATCGTGGTGATAATCTCATAGTGTATATCAATGTCACTATGTTGTACAGCTGTAACTACTATAACATTGTATGTCAATTATACTTCGACTTTTAAAAATGTAGGTACAGACCACATTGGGTACTGCACCCAGCAGAGGCCATGAAAATCTTCTGGGGAAAGTCACCTATCACATGTTCAGGACTTTACATAGAAGAGATTTAGATGGAGTGCTTTCTGCAAACTGTCATAGCAATTTGTGACATTGTTGAGTGAAGTGGGAATATTAAAATATTCTCTTAGCCAAACTGTTTCTTCAGATCAAACTCGAACAGAAGAAAATACAGACACCAGCTACTCATGGTTGTATATATTCTCTTCCTGGTTTCCTTTTTTTTAATAAGGGCTCAGATTTTCTGAACTAGCTAGATGTGGGTAGTTCCAGTTCAACCATTACTCCTGGTTCTTTCTTATATTCTCCAACCATTCCATGAATGAATCAAAAGGAGGTTGCCTTGACAACACTCACCTCTCTCTGATTAAGCACCCTGAACAGCCTCCAATGCTTCCTTGAGATAAAAGCTTCCAGAGCACCGGGATTCATGACCTCAGACAATGCACAGTAGCTGAGAGGCTAACCTGAACTGTGCCACAGTATAATAAAAGGCTATGAAATGCTTCCTTCCCATCACCCTGCGTTCCAGCTCCTGTAGCCCCTCACACTGGCCAGTAAGCATGAGATGCAGTCCCGCAAAGAGAAACCACATTAAGAGGCTCTTTTCCAATGGGCCCATGGACTGTTTTTTACCAGGTAATGAAGACATTGTGTGATCATGTGATTAGAAGACATTGTGTGACTTCTGTGCCACTTCACCTGGGCAGTATCTTGTCGGACTAGGCAGAGAGCTGTTATATCACAAGTCTTGGATGTTCTGTTCTAGCCCAAGACAGAAGGCAAGGACTCCCATCAGAGCCACCTGTACACCCCAAGCTTTGAATTCAAGATTACAACTAAAACACTAGGATAAAAAGCCTAGACCAAACCCCAATCTTACATTTCTTAGAAATCCACAAGATGAACCCAAATAAAACCTGTATATTTACTACAATAATTAAGCCAGAATAAACTGGATGAAAATATTCTCTGAACCAAACTAATAGTTTATCCCGTTCAAATATTCCAAAGACCTGAAAGATGGACCCATAGTATAAATATCGCCAAAATTTCCTAGAGTGGCAGAGCCTCTTGTCAGCAGCACTGAATTGGGGGTTGGGGGTATATGAAAATGTTAAGACATTATTGTCATTATTATGACTGCAATTATTCTTCAATGAGTACATCCCAGGCCCTGCAGTAAGCATTTCTCATGCATAATTTTGTTTAACCCTCATAACCAACTAGGTAGTTTTAGTATCTCCATATTATAGATGAGAAATGGTTGGACAGGAGGGGGAAGGGTAAGCTGTGACAAAGTGAGAGAGTGGCATGGACATATATACACTACCAAATGTAAAGTAGATAGCTAGTGGGAAGCAGCCGCATAGCACAGGGAGATCAGCTCGGTGCTTTGTGACCACCTAGAGGGGTGGGATAGGGAGGGTGGGAGGGAGGGAGATGCAAGAGGGAAGAGATACGGGAACATATGTATATGTATAACTGATTCACTTTGTTATAAAGCAGAAACTAACACACCATTGTAAAGCAATTATACTCCAATAAAGATGCTAAAAAAAACGAAAGAAAGAAAGAAGGAAATGGTTGGAGAGTCTATGTTGATTTCTCCAGGTCCTATAGCCAGCCACGCAGGGATGTGACCCTTGATTATCATTTTACCCTCATACCCATCCCCTCTTAGGTGAAAGGAAGAGGGAGACAGAGAGACAAGGAGAAGGAGGAGGAGGAGGAGGGGAGAGGGGAAGGGGAAGGAGAGGAAGGAAGAAGGGTTAAAAGGAAGGAGGGGGACTTCCCTGGAGGTCCAGCAGTTAAGACTCCAAGCTTCCACTGCACAGGGCTCGGGTTCGATCCCTGTTCGGTGAACTAAGATCCTGCATGCCACGTGGTGCAGCCAAAAATAAATAAATAAAAGGGGGATAGATGTAAAAATAAGGGTAGGATGGAATCGGGGCCAGACGCCATCTTGAAATCTAAATTATTTATCTTAGTGAGACAATGATCTGGCTAATTCAGAAGCAAGAAGGATGTATCTGGCTCCTTATTGGCATGGGAGGTTTGGGAATGAAAATAAAAACCTGGGTATCAAAGACAGGCCTTATGGACCCAGATCTCCTATCCTAGCCTTTAGGATCCCATTGGGTTAAGGCTCACCAGGGATGCCACTTTGCCTCCTGAAATTCTAAGCTGAAGTCCATTTAATCCTCACTTTGAGAGGACTGTGGGAAAGGCACTGAACACTATGGTTCCCAGAGTGATCTTACACATTTTAGATAGAAAATAGCACTAAGGCACAGCCATAGAACATCGGTCCTGGACAACAGCAGCAGATACCTCAAAAATGATATGTATATCAAAGGACTTTAATTCTCAGTTTAGCTCTGACTTATATAGAATGAAAAGATGAGGTACAAGTGGGCTGATAGGAGGCTGGCGGGCAGGATGCATCTGCTTCTATACTTACAGCTTGTAAGACTTATTTTTCTGTTTTTGCAGATGGGTCTTACACTGGGAAAGTTCTAGCAGCTGTTAGAGGCTGGTGAACCAAAAAAACGTATTTCAACACTGAAAGAATAATATCTGAACTTAGACCGATTCTCCCTTAGAAATATAGGTCTGGGTGTCTTACAAACTGGTTTGGCCTCATGGAACCCTCAGAAAAACGCTAAAATTCTTCTTATCCCCCAGCTTACAAAAGAAGACCAAGGAAAGAGATTTAAGTTTTTTAAAGGTGAAATTAACGGAATAAATGACGTGTTTGAAAGCCCTGAGAGATGTGCAGCTGGAGGGGAGTCTGAGGTTGACTAAGCAATATGTCACAGAACGTCAAGTGCATACACACGCACACACACACGCACAGAACCCAAGCTAATTATTAACTCCAGGAAAGTAGAAAAATTGTGCAGCAAGGGGAAGTAATCATACTTTACTACATGGCTGACCTGCTCAGAGCATTAACATATTCATAAAATGAAGACAACTGCTATTACACCAGTCAAAATCACAATATAACCATATTGAAAGTATGGGGTGTCCAGGAAAGTGTGTATCTGTGTCTATGTTTCTGTGCGTGTGTCTTGAGGGCAAATCACTTTGCAAAGTAAGAAGTCCTGATAAATTATGCAGCAAGATAAGCATATAAGATATATAAGATATAAGCATACGAGATAAGATATGGAAGCTAATACCCAAAAACGTTCACTGAGAGAGTTGAAAGTGGCTGCTTCTGGAGAATGGAATATTTGAGAAGAGTGTGGTATGATGTTTTTCCTAACAAACCTTGGAGGATAATTTGACTTTTTAAACTATGTGCACTTATAACTTTGATGGAAGAAGAAACTAACTTTAAAAAATCATTCAGGGCTTCCCTGGTGGCACAGTGGTTGAGAGTCCGCCTGCCGATGCAGGGGACATGGGTTCGTGCCCTGGTCCGGGAAAATCCCACATGCCGTGCAGCGGCTGGGCTCGTGAGCCATGGCCGCAGAGCCTGTGCGTCTGGAGCCTGTGCTCTGCAACGGGAGAGGCTACAACAGTGAGAGGCCCGTGTACCGCAAAAAAAAAAAAAAAAAAAATCATTCATACATGATGGTGCTATACACAATTTAGAGCTCAAAACGTGTGAACTATTTTTCTTACGCAGGGGAATGTTAAACAGCTTTAAAATGGAACCAATAACAAGAGACTCCATGACTTCAACTGTGACACCCTCATGAGAAAGCTCTCGAAAGAGCCCAACTCTTCTGAGAGAACCTTCTCTCTGCCACGCCCCACAGGAGGCCCTGCAAACACAGCGGCTAACAAGCCAGACCCAGCTCTTTTCTTCACGGGGTTCAGGCTAGCGGAGATGGAGGAGTTGAGTTACCTACATTTGATGCTACGCTGGGGAAAGGACCAGGCGTAAAAGAGGAAGGGTCCCTACTCAGACTTGGGGTCGGTCAAAGAAGGCTTCCCAGGGAAAGGGGGTCACTTTGGAGATCAAGCCCAGCAATTGCATCCACTTTTCTTTTCATCAAGGCTACACGACCACCTCTTAGGCAGGCAGTGTGACAAGATGTAAAACAGAAGGTGATTTGATCCTCAAAGAACGTCTCCCCTACTTAAGGAGTTTACCAAGTTCCAAGATCAAATGCCCTTACCAGGGACAGACTGGAGATGAGAAGAAAGTCCAAGAAAACCAACGTTCAAACAAGGAAACTCTGGACACAAAAGGTTCCCTGACCAGAAGAAACGTTCAAACAAGGAGACTCTGGACACGAAAGTTTCCCTGACATTCAGAAGCACCACACAAATAAATCAGCCCATTCAGCACTGAATTGACATGATTTATTTCTCCAGGGATTTGCCCACTTCCAGCAGCATGGCCCTCGTGTCATCATTTAGGAAAAGGTCAATGCATAAGTCCATCTTGCCGGTAAAATACCCCAGCACATCAGATGTGAGCATCCAGACCACATGCACTACAGCCCCCCTACTGCGCTGCAAGTCGCAGGGACCAGCTTCCCAAGAAAAGGTCATCTGAGCTTTGGACAAACCAAGTTCCTCAGAAAACCTTGGTTATTCCCCATGAGTGCATTCATTGTTTAGTTGGTGGTTATCTAAATCCTCCAAAATTAGCTGTCTGAGCAGAGAAGGAAGAGCTATAGAAGCAACTGGAAACTGTGGTCCAGTAACTGAGAGGTAATCCATGGTAGATCCATGGTAATTTGGGTAGTGGAGGTTGCCAATATTTTCCCAATTGCTTATAGGAGTTTGGCTCGATGAAAATGTACTAAAAACTCCTTTTTCTGATTTTTTTCCCAAGCACAATCTCTTTCTAAATGTCAGAAAGCTTTTTTCGATCTAGACGCTTGCTTGCTCGCTTGTCTGTTTTTAACCAGAGACCAAAACTGATGGAAATATCTGTTTGATTCACTCCAGAGGATATTTTGGTGTTCAAATTAAATACTCTTCAAAACTATAAAGAACCGGTCTAGTTCTAACTAGTAGTTCAAAAAGTGGCTTGCTTTATTTTTAAAAATACACATTTGGTTTCTAAGTTCAGTTTTTTTTCATGGAATTTGGGAGCTGAGCTCTGGGTTCGGTTTATTCTGGGTTTTGGCGCCCAATTTGGTTTGAGTCCTGGCTGGAGCTGACGAGGCAGCTTGCTTAGCTTGGTTCCGCAAGTTCTTGGCAGTGGAGGGTGGGACAGCTGCTGTGCTTTTAAACTGGCTGTGGTTAGCCAAGGAGAAGCCCGATGGGGCCACAAAACGCTGGAGCTGGAAGGGCCCTCTGTGGACAGGCAGCCCAATGCCTGCATGTAGAGGGGAGTTGACTGCTTACAGGAAACTCACCCAAAGTGGCACCATGAACAGGGCAGAGTGGATGGTTGTCTGTTTATCTTCCTGATTCCATGATGCCTCCCTGAGCTATTTAGAAAACCCCTTCAGACGGCCATGCTTTAGGGGAATAAAGGGGATTCGAATAGCAACATTTCAAAGTATTACTTTTCCATTCCTTGATGTGACGTTCTAGAGACCAAAGCGAAACATGGAGAAAGCTGTTCTCCAGCCCCTACTCCCCACTCCGCATTCCCCGAGTCTGTGTCAAGGCTCAGGCTGTGGGGAGGATCTCCCGGAACCACCCCCCCCACACCCCCCACCCCCGCACCACCCCCCCACCCCACCCCCGCCCCGAAGCCCCGGGCAGTGATTCAGGGAAGCAGTGGGTGGGCAGAGGAGCCAGCAGGTATTCAAAAAGACCTACGGTGCTCGCATAAGAATGAGCCTATAAATTCTACCCCCATCACCGTTGCCAAGGCAATGCAGGTGGGCCCGGAGCAGCCTCTCAGGCAAGAAAACCCCACCTCCTCCCTCCACACACATTTTCCTGGCCGCGCGTGCGTGGGGTTTCACCGCAGCTCGACTTCAGTTACTCCTCTTCCTGTATAAGGCGACTCATTTTAGCCAGATTCCAGCCAGGCGAAAATATTCAGAGGAATGTGGAAGGGCCCACAGTACGAGCTGCCCTGAGCCCTGACCTCCCCTTGGAGGTAAACCTGCCTCAAGCCTAGGTCCTCAGAAACTCCGAGATGCTAACACTTCAAGGCGTGGACCGCAGCCTCTCCTCTGCTTCCATGCCCTCATTCAGAGTCACGCCTTCATCCCTTTGTTGCTCTTCCTCCAAACATGGGCCTGACAACCGACCCTCCAATCTGTGTCACCCACCAAAGTCGACGCCTAAAGCGTGGGGGCCATGTCTATTTTCCGACAAAGTACAGAGTGGCAACAATCATAAAGGAGAGGGAAAGCTAACCATGTTATGACCGCCAGGAGTCCTCTTCTGCCCTCAGCAGAGCCAAGTGTCAGGAAGAAACGGTTAAGCCACATTGTGACTCCTTTTCTGATGTTCTTTTCCCCGGTGGGTTCCATGACGTCGTTCCGATTCCCCTCCCCCATATAGCTGCACAGAGAGATACCTTTGTTTTTTTTTTTTTTGCCGTACGCGGGCCTCTCCCGTTGCGGAGCACAGGCTCCGGACGCGCAGGCTCAGCGGCCATGGCTCACGGGCCCAGCCGCTCCGCGGCATGTGGGATCTTCCCGGACCGGGGCACGAACCCGTGTGCCCTGCATCGGCAGGCGGACTCTCAACCACTGCGCCACCAGGGAAGCCCTAGAGATACCTTTTTATTCCTAACACAGCTGCCGTTATGAAGGATGGCAGCCTTGCCATATGGCACCACTCACTCAGCTCCATCGGGCAGCATCAAGCTCATGCTAATAGTATTTACCCCACACACTGGCAGTCAAACTCTGCACCAAGAGCACCCCTTCCATTGGCCTGTGCCCCCAAGGGTACTCCATTGAGAGTACACATACGGCTGGAGGAGGAGCTACAGCTTAAGGGCTGGGGTCGGCCCCGCTACACATTGGCCCAGACGGGTAATTAAGGACTAAAATAGTACAGGAGAAAGGTCTCTTCTAAATGTGAACCTCATGTTATCATTAACCAGACTGTGGATGCCTAATTAATTGCTGATTGCATCAACCCACAGTGGTGGCAGAGTCAGTGATGTAACCTGATCTAGATACACTCTCCTCACCTGCTGCAGCACGGGAGAGGGTGAGCCTCGCAAATGGGTCCATGCACCAGACAGAGACAGACGAGAGACAGAGACAGAGAGACAGACAGAGAGAGACAGAGACAGAGAGAGAGAGACAGAGAGACAGAGAGAGAGACAGAGACAGACAGACAGACACAGAGACAGAGAGACAGAGAGAGACAGAGACAGAGAGAGAGAGAGACAGAGAGAGAGAGACAGAGAGAGAGAGAGAGAGAGAGAGAGAGAAAGTCTGGGGAGGGAGCCAAAGGTGAACACAGGTGCCAGCCAATCCTTCCCCCTTCTCATACCTTAGCTTTGTCCCTACAAAGAGCCTGGGGATCTTACTCCCACCTCCCTTCCTGTAACCTGAGTGCCACCATTAGGTAAATCCAGGGAGTTTTCTTGTTCTTAAGCCTATTCCTCTGAGGAATCAGGGACAGGTTGTATGTCCTGAAACCAGTAGGGCCTGGGATGTCCCTATATCTGGTAGAAGCTCCCTGTTACCTTAAGAAAGGGAATGAGCTCGAAGTCCCAGAAAGGTCCTAGGATCTAAGGACTCTGAATAAACTGTCCAAGTTTGAGTATTTGGATTTTTTTTTTTTAGTATTGGTGGGATGCAGTTTAGAAACAATCCCAATAAAATGTCATTATCTAAGGTATGAGCAATAGACATACACAAGTTGATATATACAAATGAACTAAATCTCTGAATCAAATGCTTTATTTTTTTCAGGCAACATGGGGTTCTGTATAGTGTGTAGGGTTTGTGTCTCTAATGGGGACCATTGCCGGATCTGTCTGAACTGCCGTGTCTTCAGCTCTAAAGTGGGCATGATACCACCGCATCTTAACTGTGGGCAGATTAAGTAAGATGACGTGTGAAGCCTAGCACATCACAGGCGTTCACTAAACGTTACTCCTCTCCTCCTTACCTCCTCTCCCCGCTAAACTTGTTATATTGGTATCCACGCTCTTGCAGCCCTAGGAACAATGAAGAGACACAAAGAATAACAAAAACCTACTAAGCACTATTCAGCTTGGCTAGTGTAGTGGGGGCCAACCTGGGAGACTAAAGTGTTACAGTCTGAGAAATAAGAGGTGCGCATACTAAGTGAGACCTATTTGGACCCAGAGTTGCCCACTTACAAATTTCCAAAAAAATAGGACTAATTGTTTCAGATGCATGGTCCTCCATTCTCCCCCGCTTCCCCCTTCCCCGCAAAAAAAAAAAAAAAATTTAAAGCATAACATTTCTAGATGGAGTCTATCAAAATCTTTACAACCTATCTTAATGATTTTATGCATATTCCCCTAAGTCCAGCAGATACTATTTTTTACAGATGTGAACATCCGGCTCCAACTTTCAAGACTAGACTGCCACTCAGGGATTAAAACATGTAGGTTCCGGGCTCTTTGCGTAAGGACATTGTGAAATTAAGATGGTTCCATCTGGAGGGCCAGCCACCAAGGGGTGTCTCTGCCTGTGTGGTCTGTGAGCAGGATGGGAAGAGGAGGGGTCTCTGTCCAGTCTCCACCCACGGCCCCTGTAGAGTGCCAACACCAAGAAAGCACACCAGAGACGTCCAGGCACCGGCATTCTCCAGCCTGCCCTTCCACGCCGCCTGACAACACAGCTCCGCGCATCAGGCAACTGACTCCCATTCATGAAACTGTAAAGTGTTCCCTCCATTCATTGAGAGACACGGAGCTGGGATGGCCACAGTGCAGCAGTGGATAAATCCCAGCCTACCCAAACCTTTGTTCTCTGAGCACAGAGGAGCTTGGAATCCAGTGCTGGGGTCGTGTGTCGGAACGGTTTTGTTGCTAGGCAGAAAGATACCCAGCCTCCATCGAGAGAGGATATACATGAATGCGTGGGGAGGTGTGTTTCTCCCCGGACCTCTCCCTTCTTCGCCTGCCATCTCTAAGCACCACAGTCAGTGACACAGTAGGCTTCCATGACAGCCCCTCCTCTCCAGGGCATCTAGAGGCTTAGACCACGAAATCTGTTCTGTAAACAACCCAATCTCACAAGGGTGAGTTTTATTTTTTTACATGCCCCCCACTCAGAAATCCACAACTGTACAATATTTGCTGACACTTCCAGCATGGAGACAGTCCGCAGTGGCAGGGCAGTTGCCACATTTGAGCCATCAATTTAGAAAGCTTATGAGGTTAAAATGTTCCTTAATGAGGCACAACTCTGCAGGGACCAGTTCTGTATCACAACGAGATTAATATGCATATTAAAATATGTGAATAACATTTGCATACTGTAATAACCATCCATAAGGCTCTAGGCATAAGGAAATATGTATTTTAGTACTAGATCAATGGGAAAAATCAGAAGTAAAGATTCAGTTCACACACGAAGAAACTATTTAATTCACTGGGAAATAGGTAAAACATCAAGCCTGCAAATGGTCCATTAAAGCCTTAGAAAAAGCATCTGTGATAATGTGTTGAATGCAAGAACTCATCATGACTCCACAACAAGAAAGACTATTCTTATAGATCAAGAAGGGAAGAAGGAGTAAGAATTACATCAGCAATGTATTTTGCCCCCAGGTCACAAAATTCTGGGTTTATAGGGAAGTATTCAGCCTGCAGTAACAGTCAGTAAAAATGACCAGATTTACACCACAGAAACTTGTAAAGATAAAGGGGGACAAAGCAGCAGGGCTGGGGCGAGGCTCATAAATAAACTTGTCCGGAAGCAGAAATCCAAGGTTTCCTGCTCTTTAATAGCATAAGCTCAGATACGATAAAGCAAATTTATGGATGAAGCAAAATAAGTTACTTGCTCACACTAAGACTTTTGTTATAGTCATTCAGGAAAGAGCAAAACCCACTACAAATAACCGTCTACCATTGGCAGAGGCTGTACGGGCCGGTAAAATAATTGAATCTGTCCTTCGGGGCTCAGCAGCAGCAGGTAGATGCAGCAATGCAGCTGAGAATGCACTTCAGGGCTTCAGCTTCAGGTGGGTGATAAGAAATGGATTAAGACAATGAAGTTTTATAAGTACAGACCTAAGACTGTATCTCTTAATGGTGTCTGTGAAATATGCTGGAATAGGGCCAGAATAATAAAACAAATTCTGGCCAACATATCATCAGACATCTGGTTGGCTGAGAAAACTCACAGAGGCAGGAAGCCCACCTGCACAGCCATCCTAGCCCTATCCACTCTCACAGTCACGAAGGAAGCATCACTGTGAACCCAAGCACAGTGCCAAATACTCAAGATACAAAGGTGAGAAGTTTCTTAAGTTGTTCACCATTCACTACAAAAAGTCCCCCAAAAATATCCAGGCAGGAGGAATGTATAGTAAGAGGCTGCAAGGGAAAGTGGGGCTGGGAATGACTTCTATAGAGGTTGGAAAGCTTCCTCGCAGTTAGGATAGTCATGTGATCAAACTACGCCCCTTAAGACAGAAACAGGAGTCTAGTTTTATTTGAGGGGGAGGGGTGAGCTTGGGGGCATATTGGAAAGTATTTTGTCACATAAAGGAAAAGACTCAACTGCTACAACCCTTCCTACATTCACTCTCTTTTTTTGTCATATATGGAGACATGAGCTGCAGCAGCTATTTTGCAACCATGAGGGAAAGGCCAAGAGATTTGCAGAAATAACTCTGACATCACCTAATGGCTAAACCAACACCAGCACCTGCCACCTCCTGATGTCTTGTTGAATAGAAAAATCCACCCGATGTGTTTAGACCACTGCGGCTAGTTCAGCCAAATGCATTCCTAACTGATACATCTTCAAAGGCATCTATCTTGTGCTGGAATTCCACTAATCAACGTGTACATCGATCCCTTATCGCTAATGAAGTCCAAACTCCCTTGAGATCCTTGTTATTTGAGATCCCTGTTAGTCTGACTTCTCCCTTCCTTTCAGCCTTCTGCGCCCAGTATGAGACCCTGTGCTCTCATCAGGATGGCCTCTGCTCTCTTGCCCCAACTCACAAACCAACCTTCCCCCCACTGCCATCTCCCTTGGAGTGCCACACAGTGAGGTACTCCTCTGTTTCCATCTGGCCTCCCCAAGTTTGAGAGCTTTCTCAGAGCCAAGACTAGAGCACATGCTTACTTTTCCAGATCTCCCATGGCAACCAGTATACTGCTGGACCCATCACGGGAGACCACACCAGGATATCCAAGAGGAGCAGGGCTTAACTAGGTCCACCCCAACTCCCTTGTTTGATTGGATGGCTGAGACCCAAAGAGGTAAAGGCACTCACTCAGGGTTACACACTGAAGTATTAATAGACCCAGAACAAGAGCACCAGGACGCTGGCTCCTCAATGAGCACGTTTTCTGCCATACCTCACTGTCTAAAAGAAAAGTGCCAATTAGAAGCACAAAAAGTAACAAAGCTGGTGATGACTATAATGGATGATTACGTCTTTTCAGAGGGTATGAAAAAGAGAGCTGAGTAGAGGCCGACGTGAAGGCGCTTCTTCAGTATGTAATTAACTGCCTCTTCTTTGTATTGTTCCAGTGATAAACTCAGCCACGATCTGAAGAACAACCTTGCCCGCGGGGGCGAGAAAAGCGGTGGCAGGCTCCTGGGAAGATTGCTCACGGTGGGGTTCCAGGCCGCCTCTGAGTCAGCCAGGACATTCCTCACTCGCACGCCTTTATGATGATGAGACCTAACCGGCGACTTCTTACCACAGGCAGTTGTCACTTTAGGCAGAGATGCTGAGCACGCAGCCCTTGGGGTGTCCCACGTGCCCAGACCTTACAGCAGAGGAAAGACGCTCAGAACCTGAAGTGCGCCTCAACACCGATCCTCTTTCTAACCAGCCTATAAAAGCGCTCTCAGCTGTTTTGAGGAAAGAAGCTCGGGACACTTTGGACGCCTGTGATCCCCAGAACGACTTAACTGGAGGCCACGGAGGAGACGGAAGATTCACAGTCACAAAACCTTACACTTTTGAGCCATCGGGAGCCCTGGAGGTGACCTACTCCAATCTCTTTATTTTAAAGATGAGGAAACTGGGGCCCAGAGAGAGAAGGTGACTGGCCTGTGGTCACACAGCCTGGGGGTGGCAGACCCATTGGATGCTCTGCCCTCTGCTGCTCCCTGAACACACACGCATACCCTCACAGCCCTCAGGCCTGGGCTTTTGGTGCCCAGGGTGTCGAATATCTCAGAGCCCCTTGAAGTATCCCGCTGCTCACCAGAAAGATAAGCTAATTCCTAACGGGAGATGGGTTGAGGCCCCTGTTTTCCTCCTTTATTAATCAATAAGTGGACACGGGCCTCACTTTCCTGAAATGTCATCTAAAAAGCAGTTTCCCAGATGGTGAGTGAAGAACTTGGCAACACTGGCAACCCCTTTTGTTTAAACACAGAAGGAGGACAGACAGACCGACGGCAGGGGAGAACTACCCAAACTGACGCCATTTGCCTCAATATCCAATATGAGGTTTTAAAAAACTCTGAAGGGATGCGGAAACTAAGAACCAGAGATATTAATACCTTTCCAGAGCCAGATAACTAAATAGTGACAAGCCAGTATTAATAGAGAAAGAAAACTTGGACAAGTATGACACACCAAATTCTTAAAAGGCCACGGAACACTTATGAAAGGTACATATCATTAGAAATGTTTAATTAAAGTTCAAACTGCTATGACCTGTCTGGCGTTCCTGCCCTATCATTTTCTAAAACCTATGCTGGGACCCCTGAGACCACACCTTACATCAGGGCTTCACGGGCATGTGACTGGTGCAGTTTTCCAAGTCCCTGGGCTTGCGGCTTAAGGCTCGAAGGTCACTGTCTTGAAATTCTTAATTTTGTCTTTAATTTCTCTTGCGTAATTGAAGTTCGAAGGGAGAGTGGAGCACGCGTGGGCACCTTGGAGCCTGACACACTGGTCCGTCCTCCCACCAGCTCCCAGGGTGGGTCTCAGCTGCTTCCAGGTCCTGGTGCCCTGACTCCACCCACCCTTACCCGCACCCCGCCCCGCCCCGCTGTCTGCCTAGGCTTAGCAACCAAGGCACTTAGGCTGGCGGACAGCAGTGTCATCTCTCTCTGCTCCCGGGATGGGGGCAGGGTGCACAAGCGGGGACACTGGGAGGCTCAGGGCTGTGTCGTAAGGCAGAGCATGGTGGCAGCTGTCCCCATCCTGGCCGCAGACAACCTGGCAGGCGTCCACGCCTACCTCCGCTCCAGGTACCAAACACTTCCCAGCACGGAGGTTGCAATCCCTTTGGGGACACCAGTCCTCAGTGAGCTGGGGCTTTGCGCCTGAAAGGAAGAGGAGATTGGCTCCCATGACCCTGTGGCGGCCGGTGGGAGAAGATTCTGGAAGCTGGTTGGCCACACTGCCGAGTAACAGGGTCCCCAGGCACTCGGGAGAGTTTATAATGACCTTGCAAGCAAGTACCCTCGTGCCCAAGGGAGTGCAATATTAAATGGCAGATTAAAAAACCGGCATAATAGAGAAAGACACTAGCTGTGTGACCTTGGGCTAACTTACTTTATCAACAACTTGCCTTTTCTTTGAGTGTCCACCTGTAAAATGGGAATAACTGTACATACCTCTCCTTTCTGCAATCACCCAGCACTCAATAATTCTGTGTCATATTTCAATTGCAAACATCCTGGTGTAAGGCCAAAAGTGTGGATTTTGGAATCTAGCAGTTCTGCACTGGAATTCCAGACCTGCCACTCACAGTGTTACTTTCAGAGAGGTAATATGTTCAAAGAGAGCCTAGGTTTTGTCATGCAAAGGCAGGCTGATGCTATCCTAAAACCCAGAGCTGTTCCAAGTATTGAGAGAGAGGGAGAGAGATTTTATAAAGTGTGTGGAATGTAGTCAGTAACCCAACAAATGTTAACTTCCTTCCATAATACACACACACACACACACACACACACACACACACACACACACGGCTTTAATCAGAAATGGAAAGTGCAATGTTGACTAATCCTGATTCTTTTCTTTTTCAATTGCTAGGATATGAAAGCCAAACATACTTGTGGAAACTCAAGATGATTTTTCGTACTCACAGACAAAAGTGACTTTAAGGAAACGAAATAGCAAACAGAAAAGTCAAAGACTCACTTTGACAATGGATGTGAAAACATCTCCTTAAATGATGATCTTGGTCATTGTGGTTTCCCTGCCTTCAGACAGTGACTGCACCGGCTGGCGGGGGATGGGGCGCTTCAGTCTGCACCATACCCTCCAAGCCCTGCTGCCCTCACCAACACCAGTGCCAACAGGCTCACCAGAATCCCCCATGCAAACATCGCTGGGCTCCAACCACCAGATCCCTCCCTTCAGCACATCTGCATCTCTCTCTCCTCTCTCAGGAGATGAAATGTTGACTCACTATATGTGTTTTTAATAAAGGCAAATTTAAGCTTTAATTTGTATTTTAAAATAAGTTCTCCTAGGATATAGACCACTAGGGAATTAGTTACAAATGGCTCTTAGTGGTACACATTTAATGAACATTTAACCAAAGAAAATTGCTGGTACGCATGATTTCTTTTTTTTTTGTAACTGCTGGGTACCATAAATCCAACCTGTCATTTCTTTTTAACTACATTTGCCACAAAAGCACTTATTTTACAGCTGCTGTGACATAAGCACTGCTGTCTCACCTGATGATTAATAAAGTAATTAGCATCGGTTCTAATATCCTCAGCAAAAAGGCCAAGCTTTAGCTATTTCTGTTGCACTGAGAGGTTTTCTGTTTTCTAATGCGAGCTGGCATGCATGGAAGGCTGCATACTGGGGCCTGTGGAACGCATTTTCTAATGTACATCATGGAGATCAGTTGATAAATTACGTCAGGCTGGGTTAGTCACCATACAGAAAATATCATTAGAGAGAAAAGAGAAATGGGAGGATGTGGGCAGGGGTAATTTGTTTTTCATGGTTGATTTATGTTATAGAACTATCCTTCTAAGTCAATTACCAAGAGACAAAATGCTGGGGAAATATAAAAACTCTAGAAAAGAAGAGGCTATTTCAGAGATACATGGTAAACAGACAACAATGACAACTCTTTTGAAACCAGGATCCCGTGGAGTCAGCTGGAAATCATATTTCTGACTATATATAGCATCCTTGGGGCCCCACCAAGAGCAGAATTGGGCCCTGGGCTCTGTCCCATCCCTCCTTCCAAAATGTGTTTCCCTGGCGTGTAACTGAGGACACGTCAGGGGGGCAGGGCACAAGTGTGGGCTGGGAAGAGGGACATGGTCATCCAAGGCGTCTCAAGGTTGTTTGCTCTTGGAAACCTCGGGATGCTGAACTCAGGCACCAGGGAACCTTGTGTCAGCCAGGGCCCTTTGTGGTTACAAAAATAAAAAATTGCATCAATTCATGGGCATTGCTGAAAACAGACCCTCTCTGTTTTTAAGTCTTGCCTTAGAAATCTATTAGGGAAATTCGATTCTTGGGACAGGATATAAATTTTCTTACCAACCCTGTAATCATTGACTTCACTGCCCTTCCATCATTCATTCATTCATTCAATAAGCACTTAGGCTGTGTCAGACTCGGGCTTGGCCCTGGGGAGACAATGATTGTTGTTTAGGGAGCCCACCGAGTATTGTATAATAGATACTAGCGTGGGCTCTGGATCCAGGTGTCACTACTTACTAGCTAAGTGACTTCAGATAAGTTAACTTGCCCAAGCCAGGTCTACAATGGGGGTCACAACTGCACCTACCTTATAGGGTTGTTGTGAGGATTAAATGAGGTAATACCTGTGAGAGAGCTGAAGACAGGGTCCTGCTCATCGTGACTGTTCAATAAATAGAAACGCTCACTCCTACTAAGACAGTGCCACGGACTCAGGACTATGCAGGAATGTACTTGGAGCTGCTTCTCCAGTGCTGGGAATAAATTTATAGAGAGCCATCTGAGCTCTCTCCTTGGGATCTCCTTGGGGTCTCCCTGGGATCCACAGTGCTATCTGCAAAGTTCCTCAGATCAGAGAAAATCAGCAATTGATAGAGACTGCACAAAGCACCTCATACTGGTCAGCCCAGGGCTTCATCGAGCAAACTGCCCACCCCAGACAAACCCCATCAGGGACACTGGATGCTCTTCTTCCTCTCTTTCCTCCTCCCTCCCCCCTGCCCTCTCTTTGGCATACCCTCAGACCCCCTTCCACTTCCCCTAAGAGAAGGAGAGTGCCTTTATGGTTCTGAATAATCCCGATCATCCCTCAGGAGACCAATCAGAGTGAACCAAGAGTCAGCTGCTCAAAAGAAAAGTGAGTGTAAGTCAGAGACTCAGATTCCTCAGGGCTGGGAGGAGCCTCAGAGGCTCTTCTGTTGGAAGGTCTCATTCCCACTCTCCGATGGAGCTGAAGCGCCCTGTCCTGCTGCCAGGTGTCGGGAGTGGAGGTGGGATGGCCGCCCGGACTCTCTTCTCTGGGGCACGGCGATGAGAGTGAGAAATCACCCCCCATCCCCGCTGCATCAGTGACCCCTTAGCTCTGCCCTTCCTGGTGCTCAGGACGCTCCATCGGAATGTTTTGGATTGGTTCCTTCATCCGACAGGGGATGTGACAAGGACCAGCACCACAGAGATGCTTTTGGATGTAGGGGAACTGGTCTTTGCTTTCTTTTTTTCCAAAGGGACTACAGCCAACCCAAACCCACCCCGACTGTGTCCTCGGCCACCTCCCACTCGCTAGTTTCTAAAGTGGTGTCTGTTCACTAGAGGCGCCTGATCATAGGGAGAGTTGGTGGCAGTACCAGGAGGGGTGAGACTCAGGGAGGAGGCCCTGAGGGCCTGCCAGAAGCCAGGGGCTGGGGATGGGCTGGACACCTGGACCCCAAATGCCTGTGCTAGCCTGCTGCCTTGGTCTGACATGGAATCGTGAAGTAGAGAGGCTGGCTTAGTCTCAGGCCAGCCCCAGCCCAGTGTCCACACAGCCCGGTGTCCACACAGCCCAGGGCCCACTCAGCCCGGTGTCCACACAGTCCGGTGTCCACACAGCCCGGGGCCCTCTCAGCCCTGGGTCTACACAGCCCGGGGCCCACTCAGCCCTGGGTCTACACAGCCCGGTGTCCACACAGCCTGGTGTCCACACAGCCCAGGGCCCACTCAGCCCAGTGTCCACACAGCCCGGGGCCCTCTCAGCCCGCTGTCCACACAGCCCAGTGTCCACACAGCCTGGTGTCTCAGTTATCTCAGCCCAGTGTCCACACAGTCACTTGAACTGCTCAAAGAGGTTCTCAGCTTCTGTGCACGAGAGTCTATTTCAGCCCAGCCCATAAACTCCCAGCCCGACGCTTTTGTTCATCACTGCGTTTTGGCGAGAGAGGCCAGAAGGAGTTCCCACAGTCACTGAGGAGCAGAGGGAGGTCTCCTGAATGAGGGACATGACTAAATGCTTTCCCCACCTGCCAGTTCCCGTTTCCACCTCCATGCCTGTTTCAGGACACAGAGGACATAATCCTGTCACCCAAAGCAAGACAGAAATTTCATATTAAGCTTGAAACAAGTACACGATTCTGATCCGCAAGTCACTCTCACCATTTACAGGCCAGCCAACCTTCCACACTGCCTGCCCCCAGCACCTCTGGAGTGTGAGCCCCAAGAAACGTAGAGGTTTATCCCCATAGATACTCGCTGCTTCACAACACACACACACACCCCACACACACACTACACACAGAAATACACCACACACACCACACATAAACACGCCACACACGTATTCCACATATACATACTATTCGCGCCTGCACACACACACACACACACACACACACACACACACACACACTTAGGAAAGCCCTTCTTCTCATTCTCCTTTGAGATCCCAGTCACATGATCAGCGCCCCTCAGAAGCCCTCCCTCTCCTGTCCCCAGGCTGCAGTGAGTCTCCTTCTCATCTCTGCTCCCACAGCACTTCCTTTACACCTACACTTGCTGCCTTCACTAGAGTTATCTGGCCTGGTTTGTAAACTCCCTGAGCCCTGAGACTTTTGTCTTTTTCACGCTTATATCCCTTGCGAGCCTTGCAGAGAAACCTGCATAATTCTACACACGGTAAACGTTTGTCCAGTTAGAAACTAGAGACAATGTCACCCCAAGGAATCCTGGATATAACCCCCCTCGATAAATGATGCCAATTTAAGATATGGGGATGTATGAGTTTGCTAGGGCTGCCAAAACAAAGTATCATAGAATTGGTGATTTGAACAACAGAAATTTATTTTCTCACAATTCTAGAGGTTGGAAGTTTGAGATCAAGGTACCTGCAGGGTTGGTTTCTTGTGAGGCCTCTCTCCTTGGCTTGTAGATAGCCCATCTTCTCCCTGTGTCTTCACATGGTCTTCCTTTGTATTAATCTATGTCATAATAAGGACACGAGTCATCTTGGATTAGGGCCCATCCTAATGACCTCATTTTGACTTAATTACCTCGGTAAAGACCCTGTCTCCAAATACAGTCCCATTCTGAGGCACTGGGTGTTAGGACTTCAACATATGTATTTGGGGGCAAGGGGGACACAATCTGGTCCACAACAGGAGGCAAATTAGCAGCGCTTCACAGCTCCTGTGATGCACCACTAGGCTCAGCCAATTGCTACCATCCAAGAGCCACCCCACGGCCTCCACCTGATCTTCTCAGAGTAAGACCTCCCAACCCGTGAGAGAGGATCTTGTCTGACTTTAACATATAAGCACGCTTTTCAGTCTCCAGAGCAGTGTTTATCCTGTGGGGAGTGTGAATTCTGTGGTGGAAAGCTCAGGACGAGGCTCACCCATGCTGAGTGTGAGATGATTGTGGCAGACATGCTTAGTCCTGTTTCTGCCTCCATTTTCACTCCTGCCACCTGCCTGCATTTGCTCAAATCTGAATGTATGTCAATTGGTCAAATTTCATGCATCTTTATAAATTACCTGTACACCTTTCTGCATTAAAAAGACTGTCAGGGCTTCCCTGGTGGTGCAGTGGTTGAGAGTCCGCCTGCCGATGCAGGGGACACAGGTTCGTGTCCCGGTCCTGGAAGATCCCACATGCCGCGGAGTGGCTGGGCCCATGAGCCATGGCCGCTGAGCCTGCGCATCCAGAGCCTGTGCTCCGCAACAGGAGAGGCCAAAACAATGAGAGGCCCGCGTACCGCAAAAAAAAAAATAATAATAATAATAAAATAAAAAGACTGTCAATTGAGCTGTTCTATCTGTCGACAGCTGGCACACCATCTCTTCCTCCTGAGAATGGCAACAATACTCTCCAAGATCCCTCTCTCTGGACGGTTCTGGGTTCACTTTCCATCGAGAGGAACTCTCATGAGATTTGGGAGCCATCCCTCTGCAGAAACAGTTACAGGCAGATGTGTGGAGAGACAAGAGATTGCCTACAGGTTCCTGGTAAATTCTTCCCCAATGCAGACTGAGACACCTGGTGGGAGCTTCTTGGAGAGTCTCACGAATCCCAGGCAAGCCTCTGAGAGCCAGCTTGGAGCCTCAGGCTGACATCCTCAGTGTCAACTCCTTTCACTTTCTGGGACAGCTCTCCCAAATCTTCGGCACCAATTTCCCTGACCTCCACCACCTAAATCTTCCAATTTATGAGCAAGATTCCAAATCTATTTTAAACCCTTTATCTCCAGAACCTATAGAGTTGCTTCTGTTTTTCTAACTAACTCCTGTCTGGTACATATATGTATATAATAAAAATAAGCCATCATACCCTCGTGCATTGCTGGTGGGAATGTAAAATGCACTACTGTGGAAAATGGTTTGGCAGTTCCTCAAAAAGTTAAACAAAGAATTACCATATGATCCAGGAACTCTGCTTCTAGATATATACCACAAAGAACTGAAAACAGACACTTGTACACTGATGTTCACTGCAGCATTATCCACAATGGCCAAAAAGTGGAAACAACTCAGATGTCCATCATAGATGAATGGACAACCAAAATGTATATACACACAATGGAATATTATTCAGTCATAAAAAGGAAAGCAGTTCTGATACATACTACAATACGGGTGAACCTTTAAAACATTACGCTGTGTGAAATAAGCCAGCCACAAAATGACAAATATTATATGATCCCACTTATAAGAAATATCTAGAATAGACAGACTCATAGAGACAAGAAGTAGATTACATTTTACCAGGGGCTGGAGAGAGTAGGATATGGGGTGTTTTGTTTAATGAATACAGAATTCCTATTTGGGATGATAAAGAAGCTCTGGAAAGAGATTATGGTGACAGTTGCACAACACTGTGAATGTACTGAATTATACACTTAAAAATGGTTCCATTTTACGATATGTTTATTTTACCACAATAATACATCTGTTTTAAAAAGCCATCATGACAGCAGACTTCCAGACGTGTCCTGTGTGTAACCAACCCAGTTTATCACAGGTGATCAATATATACAGAGACACACACTACGTATTGATTATCAAGTAGATGTCTTTAGAGAGGAAGAGAGAAGCCCATTGTATCCAGCTTTGAGGAAAAAGCCAACTGAGGTTTTACAGTTTCGATTCTTCCATCCTAGGCAGAAAGTCCAACCAATGCCCCGTCCAAGCTTACCTCGCCTGATTCAAAAATGCTTTCTTCCCCAGCTCGCTGAGACATTTGTTCTCCTCAGCACACCTTCTTATAGCTCCCCCTACACACACACCATGCACTTGTTTCTAACCAGTTTCAATCCCTAGTGCAGCATGAGTGGCTTCCTTTTGGTCTCTGGGTTTATAAGATTAAAACCCTTTTCATTACTAGTACTCAGCCTCCCATATACACATTTACCTCCCTCTCTAACTACTATGCTCTCATGTCTAATGCTCTCATTGGCCTAGACATAAAGGGATCTCCACAGTTTACCAATGAACCATTTGCGTGTGTGTGTGTGTCTGCATGTGCATGCACGCTCACCTCAGCCCACACAATTCGTCATTCTAATGAAAGCAAACCTACTGTCCTTCCAGATCCCATTCACTATATCCCATTGCTCAAGACCCTGGTCCAGTACAACCTGGTTTCAAAGCTATAGAATTTGCATAGAGCCAGTCAGTGTTTGAGATCATAATCCTTTAAGGGAAGTAGTTCCCTTATGTGTGTAAGTGAATTTCTATCCTTCTGTTTCAGTTTCAATACAGATGACCATATGTTTGCTTCTTTTAAAACTAAAACCTATGGGAGTTCCCTGGTGGCCTAGTGGTTAGGATTCCAGGCTTTCACAGCCGTGGCCTGGGTTCAATCCCTGATCAGGGGACTGAGATCCCGCAAGCATGTGCCCCCCCAAAAAAGTAAAAATAAACCCTAATTACCTGGCTAAGTCCTTATTTGCATTTGGGGTGCTATGAAAACCACCCTGAGGATCAGAGGGCCTTGGTTTTCTTAACTTTCTAATGACCTGCTTTGTGAACTTGAAAATGTTCCTTCACTAAGCCTGAGTTTTTCCATGTTAAAAAATGGGGGAAGAACTTGAATTGGTGAATTATCAGGTTCCTTCCAGTTCTGGGAGCTTTTCATTTGGTCAAAGCAAATCCCAGGTTGCCCCTGATGTAAGCCGCTCTGTTTTAGTTGCCTCACAGGCTCAAGAAGCATTCTCAAGGCAACAACCAGGAGAAGACCCCAGGTTGGAGACCCTGGGAATGGGAGACCCAGACACAGAGAAGTTCAATGCCCTCTCGTGAGTCCCCAGGCTGAGGATCAGATGCCACAGCTCCTCCCAGAGATCACCCTACCTTTCTGTCTGACCAGCTGGTTGGGTCACCTCGAAATAGCTTTAGCTTTAAAAGCATGTAGCCTGTGATCATAATTTTATGATGGGCATCTTGTGATTTTGTATACAGAATTCATGATTTATGAAAGAGCCTAATTACAGGATCCTCCATAGAGACATACGCTGGTGGAAACACCGCCTCGCGGCATAATTGCCTAACAAGTAGATACCCAAGGAGTTGGAGAAGAGCACATGCTGCACAGACCTCAGCTGGAGCAGATTCCTTCTCTCATCCTCTCCCTAATGGCAAGGACCCTGGCCCAGCCAGCCTCTCTGTTCAGTTACTTCCCAAAACTCCATGTTCAAAATTCTACTTTTCTCCTAGGAGAAGATATATAATCGACTTTCATTTCTCCCTAAGGCACATCCCTGGCCTGTATATAGGTTAAGTCATCTGTGTTCTCATACACCCAGCTGCCCCGATCCTAAACCTGGCGCTATTAAAATATAGGGCATCTGGGGCTGAGCTCTCTAGGGCTGCACTACATCCTGGATTTCCACCCACTTTGCCCACCCCAGCCTGTTGACACATTGCAAAAGAAACGGGATACTGTGTAACAGAATTGTCCCCATTGACACATCTTCAAGATTGTAATTTGCAAGATCTTAGAGACCCTTCTTCCCAGCCAAGCCAGGGGAGCAATCACAAGGTCCACACTGGTTGGACCCTGGAGCTAGACTTTTAGGCTCAGTTTCCACCACTGCATTGTGGAAACAGGCTGGCTGCTCTGGACCTCAGTGCCCTCATCTGTAAGACAAGATAAGACAGAACCATCTCCATGGACCCTCCATCAGGTAAGAATAGATCTGGCTGCTGAAACAGACACAAGACAACAATGCTCAAACATTGTCTCCCACAAGAAAGTGAAGCTGAACCTCATGGCTCTGCTCCATGATGCCTCAGGCACTCAGGTACCTGGCATCTGTTTCATTGCTCTGCCATCCCTACAGGTTTGCTCTTGGCCACTGGAATGGGGAAAAAGGGAGTGGAGGCTACACTCTTTTTAAGGAAATTACACTCGTGATTTAGAACTTGGACATATGACCACAACTGCCTGCCAGGTGGCTGGAAGAACATGTGACCAGCTGAAAATTCTATTACCTAGGAAGAAGTGGAGAATGAATATTGGGGCCACCTTGGAGTTTTGGCCACAGAGCCTCCCAGTTATACCATGCTAAGTCTAAGACATCACAGGTGAACATGGGTCAGGGGATATCAGACTCCCAGCAGAGGCTGACACCACAGGGGTCTCCAGGGAGAGTGACCCCAACTGTCACTTTTGTGTGTGCAAAATAATTAGATGTTCAAAAGAGAAGGTGTATAATCCTATTTAATGCAGCATACATATATATTGCTTCTGCTACCTATGCTACATTCTGTTAGTACCAGACTGCAATGAAGTTTACTAGTTCATTTCAACAAATATTTATGGGCACCTACTATGTACCAGGCACTAGAGACATAAAAATGAGTATGATCCATCCATCCCTGACCTCAAGCATTTAGAGGCTAGTGGGGAAACAGAACCCAAAGAGAAAAGTTTAGTATAATGGGATAAGTGCTTTGATGGCAGTGAATCAGGAGATGCACCCTCTAGCTGAGGAGAGAAAACAAAAAATCTAAGACAAGTCTTAAATAACACAGGCAGGAAACAACCAAGTACTAAAATACATGTTAAAGGCAACCATGTTCTCTGAGTATCGATCGGGAGAGAGGAAGATTACTGTAGGTTTAATATAAAAGAAAGACTTTTTAAGGGGGAGGGTATCTTAAAGGGTAAGTAGAAATGGAGAGGAAGAAGGAGAAGATGGTCAACTGTCATAAAGACTTGGGCTAAAATTTTTAAATGGAGGCACCAGAGAGATTCTTGTGTCAAACAGAGTTGAAGAAAAGAGACGCCTTCTTGAGTTTTAACTCTTAGTGTAGAAGCTCAGGTGAAGCTCTTCCCATATCTATCATGGTCCATTTATAAAAGCGCTCAGCATTCTTCATAACACGGTTTCACAGCCTCATAGTAATGCCGTAAGGAAGAGAGGGAAGAAGGGGAAGCCAAAGAGACAGAGGCAGAGAAGCTGGAGCTCAGAGACATTAGGTCGCCAGGTAAGCGGGCCCTGAGCACTCGCTCCATAAGAGGCAGAAACAGAGTCCCAACTCAGGCTTTCTGGACCAGATCTGGTGCTTTTTACCACGGGCTAGGTTGCACTTGAAAAGGGAAAATTCAAGATTCAGATGATCTGAATCTGAAGGGGATTCATTCAGAATCCTGCACGCAGAAGGAAGAGGATTCGGACTGAGCCATAGGAGATGGGAAGCAGAAAGAAGCCAGGGGAACTTAAGAACAGGGTCACTCAACATGGCGACCTGCCTCAGATGGCTTGGCCTCTGGGCTAAAAGGCTCATCCTGAAGCTGGATCCCAGGGCACGCAGTTCTATCCGCCTCTCAGAGCCATCTTTGAGACTGGGAAGAATCAAAAGAAACACATCGAGAATTTCTAAACTTGAAGGTTATGCGGTCTTCTGAAAAGGATCTCTCTGGGAAGTTGTTCAATTCCAATGGAAACTTTACAACCTCCCAGCTTTGGGGGAGGATGGACTCTCCTGGGGCGGGAGATGAGACAAGATACCCTCTTAAAGTCTCTTCCATCCTGTGATAGGATGAGCCCGGGGATATACTGTTGCTAGGACAAGTGACCGGACCCACCTCTCCTAGGCCAGAGGATAGCACCTTCTACCCACAAAGAGCAGTCGTTCACAGAGAAAAAGCAGGGTGATGGGTCTGTGGGCAGAAATCCAATTTCATAAGGATTTCAACAGATGTAAATTGTTTCCTGGATAAGGGCTAATGACAGCTAATAGGACAGTGCTGGGTACCGGGCAGATGACCTAGCAGCAGTTTTCAATTCCTGTTGGCCATAATCACAACTTCCATTGTTATTTTCATCCTCCTCCCATATTACTGGCAGCACTGCCACATTTCCACACTCCTACTTCTCCCAAAGGACGTCAGCATGCCTATTTTACATGGGTACACAAAAGCATCAGCATTCCCTCACTGGCCTAATGGGAAACAAACCTGCACAAGGATAAGCTTAATATCCCACTCGACGGCTCTCATATATATGCACCATCCAGTTTGGTTTGTTCAAAAGCAAAGGAAATGGAGTTGCTTTAAATTTATGAGCTGACAAGTTTCTGAGTAATGGTGAATCACTGCTCGATATCTCACCTAAAGCTCAGATTGTGAGCTGGCTCGGGCTGCATCTCTTCTGGGGGCCCAGGAATTCATTGGAGGATCACTCATGGCCCTGAGCTGCCCCCAGTAAAAGATGGAAGGCTGGACAAGGCCAAGGTCAGCACGCCCAAGGAGAGAGGCACATCAGAAAAACACTTCAGAGGGCGAAGACATCAACCAAGTGTGACTAAAGCAATGGAAGAATAGGGCTTGGGACCTGAGAATATGGAAAAGAAAACAAAAACTTGCCTTGGAATTAATCAGCCTAGAAGTCTGATTTCTTCCCCTCTCCCTGAGACACTCTCCCTACCTCCAGCCCTGGGTGTGCCTGGAGACTTCCAACTCATCTCTTAAGAATGTGCAGAAGGGCTTCCCTGGTGGCGCAGTGGTTGAGAGTCCGCCTGCCGATGCAGGGGACATGGGTTTGTGCCCCGGTCCGGGAGGATCCCACATGCCGCGGAGCGGCCGGGCCCGTGAGCCATGGCCGCTGAGCCTGCACGTCCGGAGCCTGTGCTCTGCAACGGGAGAGGCCACAGCAGTGAGAGGCCCGCGTACCACAAAAAAAAAAAAAAAAAAAAAAAAAAAAAAGAATCTGCAGAAAATGACCTTCCTTGGAATTCCTGCCTCAATTTCCCCAGGATTAGTCAGTGTGAGTCACAATTTTTACCACATGCAGTATGAAGGTTTGTTTTTATTTCTGTCTCCCCCACTAGACGGTGATCATCTCAGGAGTGAGGACTGGCTCTCACGCATCTTTATCCCCAGTGACTGGCATAGTACTTAATAAATCCTTTTAGATAGGGAGAGCTGAGGAAGAAATAGAGGAGGGAAGGATAAAGGAAGGAAGGGAGGGAGGGAGGGAAGAGGGAGGAAAAAGGAGGGTTTAGCTTTCAACTCGACAAGATACTTCCTTAAACCAAATGAGATGATCCAGACTGGGTTGTACTAGGAGAGAGCAAAGAGCAAGTACATTTTATATCTCCTGTGAATACTATTGATAAGATTCTATGTTTTATATTCTTGACTGACAAGGAACGCAAAAAGAACTGGTGAGAGACTTTAAAAAATGATCTTTAAATGGGGTCATCTTATCGTAGATAATACGCTACAGAGCTGCAACCACAGCCGCCAGCCTGCTTCGAGATGCTCACTCTTCACCCAGTTGGTCCCAGTGAATCAGGTAGAGGAACCGTGCCATTTGGCTCCGCACTTTGATCCGCCAGAGGCACTGGGAGACTCCCCCTGTCAAAGGGTTCTGAGGGGTGCTGTGAGATTTCCAAACCGCCTGCCCCACTACAGTCATGATCAGCTTAGGCCTTCCTGGAGAGATGAAATGAGGCCACGCGACAGTTTGGCTCAAAAGCAAGTCAACGTGAGAGAAGCATGTGTGATAGCACCACCCACTCAATTTGGAAGCCTTACTCTCTCCTTTCCCTGAATGAGTTTGCCTCTTCTCCTCATATCCAGTTGTAATGAGGGCCCTATGGAAGGCATTTCCGCTCATGAGTCTTGCCACGTATGCAGAGGCGGCTCCAGATGAGTACTGAGAGACACCAAGGAGAGTCTCGAGACTTTATATTATCAATACCTTGTTGGATAAACATGAAGCGGAGATAACAGTACGAATTTGTGCTTTTGTTAAAATCTGTACATTCATAAATATAATATAAATGTGTGTATATGCATACATATGTGTGTATGTATATACACATACATAATATATGTATTCATATGTCTTGTATACACATACTTTTATTCCCTAGCTCTGTCCACTGAGAAGGCCTGGAAGCAGTGACTAATCAAGAGCATTAGCACACAGAGCATCAGACTTTGATGTCTAAACGCCATTCTTCACTAAAAAGAAACAAGGGATCTTTGGGAAAAGGGCCGATTCCAAGGCTGAGGCAGGTAAAGTAATACCGGAGCATCTTGCTCTGCAAAGAAGAAAGGAAGGACCCAAAGAATGATGGGGACACATCTAAAAGGATCCAGAAACCAGCTTGAAGGAGCACCTGCTGGTCAAATATTGGGCAACTGGAGCATCAAATAAGTGAGGATAGCAATGAATTTATCCCTTGGAATAAAATAAGAATCCATGGGGGCTTCCCTGGTGGCGCAGTGGTTGAGAGTCCACCTGCCGATGCAGGGGACACGGGTTCGTGCCCCGGTCCGGGAGGATCCCACATGCCGTGGAGCAGCTAGTCCCGTGAGCCATGGCCGCTGAGCCTGTGCATCTGGAGCCTGTGCTCCGCAACGGGAGAGGCCACAACAGTGAGAGGTCCGCGTATCGCAAAAAAAAAAAAAGAAAAAAAGAAAAAAAGAATCCATGAGTCCATACTGATATAAATAAATAAATGATGAAAGAAATAAAGAAACTGAAAGTTTGATGAAGAACAGGATATTTGAATAGCCTCAAAGTATCTCCAAAGTAATTTTAAGACATTAATTTTAATGAACAATGTATTAACAATTTATAATTTTATATTAATTAACATAATTAATAAAAATCAATTAATTACAAAGGAGAAAATAATACATCTAAATTTGAGAAGCCTAGTAAACACCAACCTAATCAAATAATCAAAGTGAATGTCACCAGTAATGGGATAAATTGAAATGATGCCCCACCTGACGGCATGCAACGAGAAGAGTCCTGCATCACTTCTGAGATATTTCTTCCAAAGAGACTAACCCGCACCTCATCAGAAGGGAACATCAGACAATCCCACTGAGGGATATCCTACAAAATAACCTGCCTGAAGTCTCCAAGAGTGACAAGATCATGAAAGTCTAGGTGGTGAGGAACTGTCACAAACTGAAGGAACTGAAGAGGCAGGACAATGAAATGTAACAGCAGCTCTGGACTGGACCCCTTTACTACAAAGTACACAATGGGGACAACTAGAGAACTCTGAAAAGGATCTGAATATTAGGTAGTACTAATGTTACCACTGTTACTTTCCTGATGTTGGTGATTGTGCTATGGTTCCATAGAGAATATTCTTGTTTATGCGAAATGCACCCTGAAATATTTAGAGGTGATGGGACATCATGTTGACAGCTTATCCTCAAATGACTCAGAAGAAACTTGATCTTTCTACTTTATACACACACACACACACACACACACACACACACACACACACACACCTGCATACACAGTATTGTGATATGTAGGAGAATAGGACCCTGTTCTTAGGAGATACATGCTGAAGTATTCAGAGGTGAAGAGTCACAATGTCTAAATCTTACTTTCAAATGATTTGGCAGAGGAAAAGGAAATGTAGCGAAGTGTTATCATTTGGTGGATCTGGGTGAAGGGTAACCTGGGCTCATTCTTTCAGCTATTCTGAAGGCTTAAAAAAATGGAGGAGGTGACAAGAGACAAAAAGTGGTGTGAACAATAAAGTTTCTAGGAGTTCTAAATGGGAAAAAAAATTAATGAAAACCCAAAACCAAGGACCATGCTTTTAGTGATGTTCTTGACTTGCTTAATGACAAGGAGAAACACGTTGGACTTTTGCTCTCTCTCAAAACAAAAGACAGTAACCCAGAAAAAGTTTGTCCTGGTGTTATAAAGAGCTTACCTGTACCCTAGCTTCTGTTAAACTGCCTTCTACTCCCACCAGATGTGCCAGGATGCAGCCAAGGCCGCACCTCTTCCCAGCACACAGAAAACCAGCTCTCATTCTTCCTGCTCCCCCCCTGGCTGAGGGCACTGCTGGGCGTCCCTCAGCCTCCCACCTGTTCTCCCTGCAGTGCCCTAAGTCGTGGAAAGGGTCACAGGAGGTGTGTGTAATGGAGCCCTCATAAGAAGGGACTTATAAGATCTTGTGATGGAGACAAAGCCATTTTATCCTGTAGGTACCACTGCACTGTGCCTATAGCCTACAGCCTAGAAACTTTTCAGGGGCCCACAAAATGCTTAAGATCTGAAAAAATATTTAGCCTGAAAAAGAGAAACGCAGCCCCTGACATCCAGGAGCTGGCCTGGTGCTATCAGCTAGGCCTTGGCATTCTCCTCTTGAAAATAAACAATTGCACAGAACACCGATATCAGACAAGGCCATTGTGCAAGCAGGACAGATCAAGACAAAACAAGACCAGCCATAATCACGGCAAAACACAGACAAAACCTGAACATTATCTAGGCCAAAACACACCCAACAACTCCCCCCATCCCAGCTAAAATGAGTCACCTTGGCTGTTCTACCAATTATAACTTTAGCCTCCATTAGTACCCCCCACCCCCGATAAGGTCTGTTAAGATACTGAATCAGAATTACCCGACTTCCTGACAACATCCAATCCAGAGCAAAGCCCCACTTCCCTGAACTCTCTCCAAAATCACCTAACACCAGCCCAAATCCTATCCTTTCTATCACCCTCTATGGAGATGCTCCATGGTTCTCCATGGTGTATATTCTCCATCACCACAATGAATAATAAGCCCTAACTTGTTGAGATGCAGGTGTGTTCCTGGTGACCTTTGGTTAAAAGGCATTGCCAAGCTCCATGTGCTAAAGAAAATTTGGTCCCAGAACATTGTAAAAAAAAAAAAACAAATTGGTAAATACTCAGTGAAACAACACTATGTCAACTTCCTTCATTGTTAAATTTATAAGCCATAAAATTTTATGACCTCTGAAAACAATTTGCATGTTACATTAGATTTCTGTACTGCACGAGAATCCCCAAGTCTGCCAGCTGATTATTGAGAAATCGTGGCCAAATGTCCATTAAATGGGTAGCCAATTTCATAAGTGAATTATGAATTATTATAATATGTTTCACAGAACCCAAAAGTTGGAGCGCCTGAGGTCTATAAAGATTGTAAATACCCTGATAGAGAAGGCAATGTGCAAGGTTTGTTTAGAAACTGAGGTGCCTGAGGGACAGAGAGGGGCAAATACCACCAGGTCATGGTTCTGCCACTGAGTGGAAATCAGTGCGCCAGGAGAATGGACCCACTTCCCCTGCTACTCCACAGTCAGCTTTTTTAGTAATAATCTCCTGCTATCCCATAGGGAAGACCCCCTGCTGGTTGGCTGGTGGATGGGTCCCACAGCTACAGGTTGATGAAGGCAGACCGGCACCCTGCAGCCCTTATCAAGGTCAATTCCAGGCTGCTGGCACCTTGGCCTCCCTCATGGGATCTCCTGGTTCCTGTCACCACTCATCTTCTTTTGGGGTGCTTTCCCATTGTTTGATCTCACTGATGCCTGTGCCCTGGAACGGGTCTCGGCCTCCCTGACGTGAGGGCTTTCTCTCGCTTTTCATCTTCTTGCCTCCCACCTGCACCCAGGGGGATCCTCTGCTGAGCCTGAAGCTTCTTTAAATACCACTATTCCTTCCGACCTTCATCCCCATCTCTCCCGCCAGAGCACACAGGGGAAGCAGGTCAACCAGCCCCTGACGGAAGTCATCTGCCACAGAGGATGCCTGTAGAAAGAAAAGCCTCTGGAGAAACTTTCCTTTTTCATTCAGCAGTCACATTTCTGGGGAAAAGAAATAAAACCTAGCACCAGAAATTCTGAGATGTTTGGAAGTGGAAATTGAACTTGGAAATGATTGTCATTTTTCATTTGAGAAAACTACGGGGCTATGGGATTCAAGTTTTTTCTGCCAGGCTAGGAAGCCTGATTGTGCCTTTCTCCCTGAAGTCTCTTAGTTTTATAATTTAGTGGGTTTTATAATTTAATGTATTTTCTCTTTCCTTGGCCAAACTTTCAAAAAAATAACAATAACTGTGAAATGGTGCGTGGTTTCTTTTTTTAAAGCGCCCACAAAAGGCAGCACAGTTGAATTATATCTTTGTCAGTACAGGTTATGAAATTACTCTAGAGAGTCATTTCTATAGAGACTGGCAGTGCAAAGCCTATAACTCAATGGAACGCAATTCCACTCAGAGCTCCCAGAATGTAATTGATGGAAGGAAGCAACATAAATTACCTTACCATTATTCCTGGATAATGTCTCTGCTTCCCACACAATCTCATTTTGCACACAAAACAAACAAAACCAAATTCAATCTCCCAAGTTGTGTCTCCCCTTGTTTGCTTTCTTTTAAAAATCCTTCTGCCCACGTCATCCACAGCTGATGTGCTCCTGCTGGGCTAATTAAGTCTGGTATTGGCAACATGTTTGACATCCTCTCCCCATTTCCCTCCCCCATCCTGAACTTCCAGCCCTCCTTGATTTAAGATAAGTCGTTCATTTGGAGTCATGACAAAAGCATAAGAATCAAAACTTTACCAAGAAAAGACCAGCCAACTTGGCTTTGATTTCATTTTCCAGGCAATCTTACAGCAGAACAGCAGATTTCTTTGTCCCTCTCTGCAACAACTAGCAAAATGGTTAACCAAAAAAACAAAAAAAATTTCAAGTTCTCCATGGTGATGAAAAAAATGTTGTGGGCAGCGGGGAGAAGGGAAGGGTAAGGTATTGCTTATATGCAGAATCTAAAAAGAAGTGATACACAAAAACACACATAGAGATCAATGGAACAGGATAGAAAGCCCAGAGATAAACCCACGCACATATGGTCACCTTATTTTTGATAAAGGAGGCAAGAACATACAATGGAGAAAAGACAGCCTCTTCAATAAGTGGTGCTGGGAAAACTGGACAGGTACATGTAAAAGAATGAAATTAGAACACTCCCTAACACCATACACAAAAATAAACTCAAAATGGATTAAAGACCTAAATGTAAGGCCAGACACTCTAAAACTCTTAGAGGAGGACACAGGCAGAACACTCTGACATAAATCACAACAAGATCCTTTTTGACCCACCTCCTAGAATGGAAATAAAAACAAAAATAAACAAATGGGACCTAATGAAACTTAAAAGCTTTTGCACAGCAAAGGAAACCATAAACAAGATGAAAAGACAACCCTCAGAATGGGAGAAAATATCTGCAAACCAAACAACTGACAAAGGATTAATCTCCAAAATTTACAAGCAGCTCATGCAGCTCAATATCAAAAAACAAACCCAATCCAAAAATGGGCAGAAGACCTAAATAGACATTTCTCCAAAGAAGATATACAGATTGCCAACAAACACATGAAAGGATGCTCAACATCACTAATCATTAGAGAAATGCAAATCAAAACTACAATGAGTTATCACCTCACACCTGTTAGAATGGCCATCATCAAAAAATCTACAAAAATGCTGGAGAGGGTGTGTTGAAAAGGGAACCCTCTTGCACTGTTGGTGGGAATGTAAATTGATACAGCCACTATGGAGAACAGTTTGGAGGTTCCTTAAAAAACTAAAAATAGAACTACCATACAACCCAGCAATCCCACTACTGGGCATACACCCAGAGAAAACCATAATTCAAACAGAGCCATGTACCACAATGTTCATTGCAGCTCTATTTACAGTAGCCAGGACATGGAAGCAACCTAAGTGTCCATCACTGGATGAATGGATAAAGAAGATGTGGCACATATATACAATGGAATATTACTCAGCCATAAAAAGAAACGAAATTGAGTTATTTGTAGTGAGGTGGATAGACCTAGAGACTGCCATACAGAGTGAAGTTATTTAGAAAGAGAAAAACAAATACTGTATGCTAACACATATATATGGAAGCTAAAAGAAAAAAAAAAAAAAAAGGTTCTGAAGACCCTAGGGGCAGGACAGGAATAAAGACGCAGATGTAGAGAATGGACTTGAGGACACGGGGAGGCAGAAAGGTAAGCTGGGACGAAGTGAGAGAGTGGCATGGACATATATACACTACCAAACATAAAATAGATAGCTAGTGGGAAGCAGCCACAACACACAGGGAGATGAGCTCGGTGCTTTGTGACCACCTAGAGGGGTGGGATAGGCAGGGTGGGAGGGAGATTCAAGAGGGAGGAGATATGGAGATATATGTATGTGTATAGCTGATTCACTTTGTTATAAAGCAGAAACTAACACACCATTGTAAAGCAATTATACTCCAATAAAGATGTTAAAAAAAAAGTGATACAAATGAACTTATCTATTGATACAAAACAGAAACAGACTCACAGACGTAGAGAACAAGCTTGTGGTTACCAGAGGGGAAGGGTGAGGGGAAGTGATAGTTAGGGACTGTGGAATTGACATACACACGCTTAACAGATAACCAACAAGGACCTACTGAATAGCACAGGGAACGCTGCTCAATATTATGTAACAACCTAAATGGGAAAAGAATTTGAAAAAAAATAGATACATGTATATGTATAACTGAATCACTTTGTTGTACACCTGAAACTACCACAACATTGTTAATCAACTCTACTCCAATACCAAATTTAAAAAATTTTTTTAAAGATCTCACTTAATCGTTGCTTTCTCCCAACTCAGAGAGATCTTCAACTTAAACAGAGAGTTCCTATCATGATGAGCACTGACATGATTCTAAGGCCTCCTAGAATGAGAGACAGCAGAGGCACGATTGCATGAGATTGCCTAAGAGCCCGATCGTGACCTTGAGGGCATTATGCTAAGTGAAGTAAGTCAGACAGAGAAGCACAAGGACTGGGTGATACCACTTACATGTGGAACCTAGGAAAGCTGAACTCATAGAAGCAGAGAGTAGAATGGTGGTTACCTGGAGCTGGAAGTGGGGGGATTGGGGAGATGTTGTTAAAGGGGACAAACCTGCAATTAGAAGATGACTAAGTTCCGGAGACCTAAAGCACAGCACAGTGATGACAGGCGACAATACCATATTATAAACTTCAAAATTGCTAAGAGACTAGATCTTAACTGTTCTCACCACAAAAAAGAAATGATAATTATGTGACATGATAAAGGTGTTAGCTAACACTACGGTGGTAATCATATTGCAATAGATAAATGAATCAAATCAACACCTTATACACCTTAAACTTACACAACATTATGCGTCCCCAGCCCATGCTCCGCAACAGGAGAGGCCACAACAGTGAGAGGCCCGCGTACCGCAAAAAAAAAAAAGATAATCCAGTGGAGGCTGACAGGGGATAAAGTGATAACTCAAGCTTGGGAAGGTTGATTCAAGTGCCTCTTAAGATAATGCCAAAAGCAACTTGAACCTGCTCTGAAAATTTTTTCCAAAGAGCCTTAAGAGTGGGTGTAAATCCATCTTTTATTTTCATTACTTGGCTTTTACACTCATGGATTCATTCTCCTCTTCCTACTCCCAATCCGGTTGAAATAAACCCATTTGTTCTCTCTTCTATGAAGATCATACCCACTTTAAGGGAATAGAGCCTAAGGCTAATTCTGGAAATGACCCCCTAGCAGAACACATCTGCTAAATGTTTTTGGTGACTTTAGACCGGATAGAGTGTAGCAGGTACAGGGTAAAAGAAACACATCCTTTTAAAAAGCCAGTTAGAAAAAATAAAAGCCAACTCCTGTTGTATAATTTTGACAGAGACAGAGGTGGAAAGTTCATTCATTATTTTCCATTATTTGTCCAACAAATGTTTCCAGAGGGGCTCGTGTTCTGGATAAAGTGCCAGGCGCCGGAGATACAAAGGTAAAACTTAGTCCTGCCCTTGAGACGCGCACAGTCTGGGAGGAATGGGGAAGTGGAGGGACTCACTAAGTGCGCTAAACAGTTAGCACACCCCACAAGGGCATACTCCATGGCAGCATTGGGAGAGTAATACAAATTGCCTGGAGGACCAAGAAAGCTTCACATGGAAAGTAGGGGTGAGGCCAGCTGTGGAAGGCAATTTTTTTTCTGAATTAGGAGTGGATGTGCTAAGAAAAAAAAAAAACAATAAAACTGTCAGCCACTGAGGCTCAGGCACAAGCTGAGAGCAACGTACAGCTGGTCAGGGCCGAGGATAAACCAACAGAGCCGATGAGGAAACAAGAATACACACTCTGATCCATTTAATCAGGCCACTCTGATATCCGCGTGTCCTGCTAATCTGAATTTTCTAACTGATACAGCAAGTCTTCCGCTGATACAGTAGCTTTTGGTTGGTGTTCATTCTTTGTGGGGGTGAATTGTTTTTTAAATAACAAACTTAACGTAGATTTCTACTGCTGCTCTGTGCATCTGGGCAGACTCAGTCCTCATGTAGCAAATGCCACCACTGCCCCACCATGTAAAAATGAACCAAACGAGACATCCCTGAAACCACGGAATTTTTTTAATGACCTCCCCTCTGAAGGATGGGACCCTGGCACCTGAAGATACCAAATTTTCAAACCTCCAGTTACTGTGGCTTTAAGAGACCACCTAATTAGCTGAGGCCCGTGAAGGACTCAGCAGGATCCATGATGGCAGTGAAATGTAATCAGCCTTTGGGTACCAACCACCGCAGTTACAGTTACAGGTATCATTCATCGCCAGTATGCTTTCCACAGATTAAATTGAGATGTGTGCGTGTGTGTGTGTACGTATTTGTGTGTAATCAATAGGAATAATTTCCATTCCAGTCTTTTTTTTGTACTTCATTTTTCCAGTCCCTGAGAACCCTAAAAAATCTAGTGTTACCTAAACCAATGGGACACCAAGATGCTAATGCAGTCATTGCTTACACGCAGGTAACACTTCTCTGTGAGTTTCCTCCCTGGGGCTCCTGCAGTGAGTATTCAGGTGCTAAGCATTAATATTTTTTAACAAACAACCTGTTCCAGAGTCATTTCTATCTTCCCATGTGGTAAATATAGAGTATTCATCTTCCACTGCCTTCTGGGAAGATGAAGAAAACAATGATGTGAAATGATTTCAGTGTCAGGTCCCTGAACTGGCCAGCACATAAGCGGGCCTTGGCCTTTGTGGGGAGAGGATGTGACTGGCCTCGAAAGTTCTTCCCTCCCTCTTTCTCTAAGGAACTGGACAGTGGTCTTGAATTTCTGAATCCCTCCTCCTCACCAACACCCTTAAGCGTGTGCCTTGTTTTTGAGACAGAGTTCAAGTAGGTAACTTTTACTGGGGAAGGAAGCAGAGACCAGGGTGGAGGGGAAAAGGAACAACTGGCATCCAGGATGGGGCGGTGGGGGTCCCTGGACCGTCGGATTAGAATAAGGTGAGAGTCTAGTTGATGGGAAGAAACCAGCCCAAAATAGTGGCTCTTGTAAACTTGAGTCGTGCTTCCTAATTTGTCACATCCTGTGCCTCCAAAGTGTGGATCAGACTGTAATTTTATCTTAATATGACACAAATACAGTGGCTGACTCAGTCCTGTATTTTAGTAAGTTCTGCTTTTCTTCCTCTGTAGCCTTTCCAATGGGGTTGCTACCATCACCCGACCCTCCAGCCTCTAAGGCTGTTGTATGATTTCGAACACCCTCTGCTGACTTCCTAGAGGCAGAGCTGACGCCTGCTCCCCCCCAAATAATTCAGCTCTGGGGAAACACACGCCCCCCCCCCAAATTCTCCAGTCCAGCATTCAGCAGCCCCAGGCCTGAGTCCCAGCTCTGCCAGTTATCACCTGTGTGATCTTGGGCAAAGCCCCCAAATCTCCTTAGCCTCATTATTTTTCAATGACAACATCCTCTCAACCAAATAGGGGTTTGGTGGGAACCAAGAAAGATGGTGCTTTTTAGGTCACTTAGCCCAGCGTAGAGCAGGAGTTCAATATACAAGAGCTATTTTTACACATTATTATTTTACCTTAGGTGTCTGTGCAGCATCTGTAACGATCACCCTTTCCTGCTCTGAGGTGGTGATTCTGGCAGAGGCAGTAACTGGAAATGAGCCTCCGTGTTAGGAACTTTGCTCTCCGGGAAGACTCAGGGACCAAATTACCCTGGCTGGACAAACCTTTCCAATATGGAAAAAGTGGGAGTAAGAAATTTAAGGGGAACGAAAGAAGCTAAAGCATGTTTCTATGGAGAATAATAATAATATAACAATAACCGTGGTGTGGTGTGTAGTAGACAAACCCAGAATGAGCAGTCAACCGTCCTCTCTCGGTGCTAGGTCTGTGTGGAGATGCTCAGGGGTGAGAAGCCTAGAACACACCATCTGTCACCAAGTAATTCACTGCCATGCCGTGCAGTGGTCGGACTCTATTCCATCTGTCATCTACTGAAATCGGATCTAGAAGAGATGTTTCAACACACCAAAACAGAGCAGACCAAATCCTCAGGCAAAGCCTAGGGCTCTCAAAGTCAGAGCAAGTTCAAAAACTGCGAAAAGAAGGGTGGCCCTGACAGTCTTAGGTAACCAAGCCTGGCCACCAGAAACCTTGGAACAGTCAAGGTTAGTGGAGAAGTCCCAGCCCCCATCAGCCTGCGAACACCTCAGACCTCACCGGCTCCAAACGTCCACCTCACCTCACTACATCAGGTCCAGTGTTTCATCCAGTTTCCCTTCCCAAATAATTTCTGAGACCTCCTCCATCACCACCAAGAATTCTCGAATCTTCCGCAAATCAGTCTCAGTGAGGCTTGCGCCCAAGACCAGCCACCCAGCCCCATACGGTGACCTCCTCTCTGGCCCTGAAATGCCAGCCTTCAGCTGTGAGTCACCTCAGCTGCTCTCTCCTTAATCCGCTGTCCCATGGATGCACAGAGACCCCTCCCTAGAGCCCCACAGCGATCGCCGACACCAGATCGAAACTTTGGACAAGACTGAAGGTTTTGAGGCTACCCGATGAGAAATATAACATAGATATTTGGAATACAACTGCCACCAGAGGGCTCAGAACAGCCTTATTTGGGGTCCCTTCCTGCTGAGTTTCCAGTCTGCTACAGCCCCTCCAAGAGAGAAGTGTGTCCCGCCTTGCCACTCCTTTGTCTCTTACAGAAATGCGACACACTCACAGAGGCCCTGATCCAGTTCAAGCACACCCCGAGACAGACATCACCAAGCAGATCACTGTGCGTCCGTGTGAAACTTCTGCATTCAGGTTGGCGTCCTGTTCTCCTCTCAGACACTGGCTACCTGCTTTGACACAGATGTCACCCAAGGGCCCACTCAGAGGCTTTCAGAAAGCAACCATGGCTCTGTCAAAAGTAAATTGATGCTTTCACCAAAACGGCTAGCCGCTTGCAAACCGTTTTCCTCACTTCTACCTATAACGACCTCAAATCTTAAAGCCTGGTTTCGCCCAGGACACTGTTAAAATGGGAACTGCTCTCTAATTGAAATCACTTTTAAAAAAAAGAAACTTCAAAGGATCCACGTCTCCACCGGCCAAGCTTTCGTGATTCCCATCCTACGCGGGGCCACCGGCAACGTAGACAGACACAGATCCTCGGCACTGAGGCGCCCTGTGCTTTGTCTCTCCCTCTCACAGACTGTGTGCCCTGCATAACTGCCGCCACTGAAAGCCGATGATTCACCCCACCACCACTTCTTGCCTTGCGTCAGCTGAAGTTAGTCAATGTGATGTGCACTGTATTGTTCAAGATACTGTAAAGAGAAGCTTTCTTTTGGTAACACTTAGGCTTAACTGGGCTTTAAAAAATTAATAACTGGAATTATTGGTATTTTCCACAAGATCAGGCACTCTCTAGGTGTGTCCACTTACGTCTGAAGTTTAGGGCAATCAGTACAGATTCCCATAGGGTATATGAAAAGCACACATTTAGACGCGTCAGCCATAACCATGCCAGGCGCCATTCACAGGTAGCTCTGCAGGAGGATTCATCCCGAGGTTCGGCTGGCAACACGGACCAGGTCCTCCCTCCCACCAGGGTCCTGACGCCCCTGCTTATGGAAGCTGGACTCTCCTAGGACAGCTGGGGTTTGAGGTCCCAGGGCTTCCAGGATTCTGGGTCAAGAGGGAGGAGAAGAGAGTCTTAAAAGCAGAGAAGAAAGAATTAGGATCTGTACAGGACAGAGAAAACATCAGAAAATACAGACACATTTGAAAACATTTGTCAGAATCACTCAGGGACAATCAATTGGAGACTAATCAAGTCGTGTTGACATCCTGAGTCAGCGAAGTGAGTATCCTAGCTGTCTCCCCGCTTCATCAAACATCCAGCCAAGCTTGAGTTTCTGCTTCCTGTGCACCAAGGGGATATGGAGTTGACCAGACGCTGGCTCTGCTCCCACGGAGCCCCCAGCCCCGCAGAGGGGCGACGGGGGTGCTGTGGCCTGGCGGGGGGGGGGGCAGAGTTTGCTAAGAGAACAGGCAGGACAGGCTGGAGCCAGCCTAGTCTGAAAGATCCTGAAGCTTTCCTCAATGCCTGATCCTCGAATAAAAACCAAGCAACGTCGACCACCCCCGGAAGGGTGTATTTCTACCCACATGACAGCTTCCCCAAAGCTGGCTCCCTATAACAAGCTCTTTCAGCAGCAACAGAATTTTATGAATTCGTTTTGTAACAAACTGAGCCCGTTCTGATCTCCAGGGCCACAGCTGACGATGACCCTAGGTGTGGAATCCAGCGTTGCCAGGAGAGGTCAGGCAGGAACACCCCGCAGGGAGCCCACGTGCGTGAGGGTGACGTGCACCCTGGTTAGCTGCCCCTAGCCGCCTCTGCAGCCTGGCTCCCTGCTGCTGAGCTGCTCGTCCACACTAGGAATCACACACTTACAAGCACACGCACGCACGCACTCTTCCGACCTGGAGGGGCAGGCACTTAACGAATTCCACAGCAGATGAGCAACCCAGTCTGATTCCTGACTCACAGGTCAGAGTGGGAAGCCGGCTTCCAGGGAAAGCATGTCCTCCTCTCTCCCCAGATGCCTGCATTCAGCTCATAGCCCTGGGCGTGAAAGAGCAAAACTCATAAAAGTCTGATTAGCTGGCTCGTGGGCAGGGGCGAGCTCAGCCCATAATTGGAAAAACTGAGCAGTAGATCAGTGTTTGCCAAAGAGAAGTAGTCACTGTTGTTCTAAAACAGCACTTGGGTGTTTAGTTAAAAGACGGGCCCTGCTGACCCCTAATGACACTTAGCAAGTTGCTCTGTGCTTCTAATAGGAGCTACAGCTCTTGGGCTCATTTTAAATTACCACCAAGTGTTGTGTAGGCTGGGGCTTCTTCAAGAGAAAAAAATCAATCTGAGGGGAAAAGCTATTCCTTAGCAACAAAGGAAAAAGAAAGAAGGCAGTTCCTTTAATGGAATCTGAGATGGAATCTAGCTTAGCAGAGCCAGAGCAAAAATAGCTTTTATCTGATCAAGGTGCCTGAGTTCCACTTAAAGGAAGTTCAGGAGGCCCAGGCTCGGGATGCTGGAGACCACAGCCAGCGTCATGGGTGAGGGACAGTCCTCCCGGCAGAGGGACGGAAACCAGGGCCACAGGCATCAGGCCGCCAGGATGGCAGGAGTGAGTAGTCATCACAGTCATTTAGCCGATGTGTATTTTTAACCACACTCTTTTTCCAATTACAATAAAGCTGAAAGGAAGTGATTTCAGCAGTCTGGGTAACAGTACTGACGGGGTAATGGCCTGTCCACTATGACACTGGTTATTGCACCTGTAGAATGTGGTGGAAACTGGATGGCGGGCACTTAGTTATACAGGTTACAAAATGCATAGTGAAAATCTAGGTTAAACAAATAAGTGAGGAAACAGGGAGGAGGGTAAAAACTATTGGACAAAGCCAGGAAGTAAAATGAATACACCAAATGCGTGGCTGTAGGGGTCTATGCGGTGTGTGCTTGCATTAAGTGGATACAGTTAGCACACCAAACACAGACACAGACACACACACACACACACATTCACACATTGTGGGGGTCTCTACAGCTGTGTGTGAGTGTGTGTGTGTGCATTAAGCAAGGTCCTCTGGCTTGAGTAGCAGTTGTGATCCACAGTAATTCACCTGTAGTCCCCATGCCGGCTTTCACTGTTGCCTTAATGCAGGGCTCAGCCAAACTTTCCACTTTCCAGAAAGAATCTACTCACATCTCAACAACAGTGTGACTTAGAGTTTCCCGGAGATTTTGTAGGGAATTTAGAGGAGGGTTTTCTATCACATACACCACACCAAACTCTTCAAATCTCCATTTACTAGTCGATTTCTCCCCAGCCGGCAGTCGATGGGTCTCTCTTTCTTCCCTTGAAGCTCTCATTCCTAGGAGTCCAGTCTCTCAGCTCCAGAGTCTTCCTCTGGGCCCCCCATCTCATCCCTTGCTCTCAGCTGCTGCCTGCAAACTCACATAACTCCTTGCTCAGGGATCAACAAACCAAAGCTCCCAGTTCCAGAAGAGACTCACAGACATAGAAAACAAACTTACGGTTACCAGAAGGGAAGGAGGGTTAAGGATAAATTAGGAATTGGGGATTAACATATACACACTATTATATATAGAATGGATAAACAACAAGGACCTACTGTATAGCACAGGGAACTATATTCAATATCTTGTAATAACCTATAATGGAAAAGAATCTGAAAAGGTATATATATACACACACATACATACACACACATATATATATAACTGAATCACTTTGCTGTACACCTGAAACTAACACAACATTGTAAATCAACTAAACTTCAATATAAATAAATTTTTTTGTTTCTTTACACAATTTTATTCAAAACTGCCAAAACCTGGAAGCAATCAAGATGTTCTTCAGTAGGTGGATAAATAAACTGTGGTACACTAGACAAGGGAATACTTTCAGTGCTAAAAGGAAATGAGCTATCAAGACTTGAAGAGATATGGAGAAACCTTAAATGCATATTATTAAGTAAAAGAAACCAATCTGAAAAGGCTACATCCTGTATGATTCCAACTATATGACACTGTAAATCAACTATACTTCAATATAAATAAATAAATAAATAAAATATTTGAAAACAAATTTCCCAGTTCCAAGATCTGCTCATTTTAGGAAGAAAGGACTGGCTATACATAAACAACAACAAAATTTTGTCCTATCAAATTTATCAAGAAGAATTCAGGCATAGAGTTTGGAAGTAACATCCAGCAAAGCAACAGGCAGACATCATTAACCCTATAACTTGACAGTTATACATTTCAAGGGACAGGGCAAGGTCTAGATGACGTTTCTTCTAGAGTCTTCTTTCATCAGTGCATGGAGTCCATGACCACATCCACATCTGCCTCTGGGTTACTGTCACCACAACAGAAACATTCAGGACTAGTTCATCAGCTCTAATCCTTTGCACAGAATACAATCCAAAATTCTGGGATTCTTCCACAAGACCACGCTCATTTTTAGTATATTTGAGTTCATATCCAGCTCTAAAGTGCTATGGCTTTTTGGCCCCAAAATTCTCAATAATGGTCACAAGCGTAAATTAATTCATGCTTAAAATATAAAATGGCCTGACTGCCCACCACTCCCCTGAATTATTCATGAATCAAGTGGACTGGGTTCTTTTCAATCTATGCACACTCTCTCCCTTTTCTGTTTGTAACACTTTCTCTGCACTTTTGAAAGTGAGGCTACTGTTAATCAGTGGCTGTTAACAGTGTCCACTCAAGACAGAACCCTCCACTCTGGACTCTGCAGAACTGTGGGTCCCCCAGACATTCCACCAGCCCCAGGCCTCACCTGTGCTCAACCCCCCTGAGTCCCCACTGAGACTGGCAGAGTCCCAGAAGAGAGCAAAATGCTGGTGATTGATACAAGGTCCCAAAGTCAATTGACATATTAATTGCTCTCAGAATGATGGCAATTTAGAACTACCAGGGAGCTTATCAATGACCTAGTTTGACCCTATAATGTTACTGAAAAGACTCAGGGAGAATCAGTGAGTTAGTCAAGAGCATGTGACCTCTAGGAGCCAGAGCAAGGGTCTGAGCTCAAGGGGGTGGCCTAACTCCCGCTGGACAACCACTGGGGTCAGGTAGGCCAGAAAAGCCTGAGGACCTGGGAGAGACCAGCTCAGAATCATGTCATATTTAGTAACCAAAAGAAATGTCCTTCTCCCCCAAGACCACTCCATAACAAACCAAGTCACTTTCCCAGAAACCCGCTTCTCTCATCAGATCCTCAAAACTAAGAATTGTCTATGGTTTTGTGTCTACCACACAGCTGCGGGTAGAGGCACAGGGCCTTGAGGGACAGCCCCTGCACACTCTCACCCCGGGGAATTAATTAAAGCTCCACCAGCCTCGGGAACAGGAAGTTCTGCTCTGCAGGGCTGTTTCTGCTGGGTATGGTGCCTTTGACTGTAAGCCCCATTCTAGAGACGTGGACGCAAAAGAGAAGGAGAGGCGTCTGGTGTAAAGAGAAAGGGCTTTGTAGATGGGCCTGGGTCGCGTGAGTAGGTGACCCCTCTGACCCTGAATGTCTTCATTTGTGCATATAAGAATAATAAGTACCAACACCAGTATGGGAATTAAAAAGTGCCAGACACATTTTAAGTGTAAGCGGTTCACATATATCAACTCATTTCATCCTCAGAGCCCTTGCTACTATTATTATCTCCCTTCTTCTGAGCTTGGGTTTCATTCCAGCGATGTCTCCCATCTCCATTCTTAGCCCTTTTGGACCCCATATTACCTGGATGCTGTGTTGGAAGGAAGGGCCAAGGTGTTACCCCACAGCCCAGCACACAACGAGCAGGGAATATGGTTGCCATTGCTGTCACTGGGATTATTATAATTTCTCTTGCTGAGTGCTGTCTATACTGATGGCAGATCCAGAATGACCCCGGGTGGGGGTGTGGGGGGGTAGTCTATCCTCATAGGCTTACTCTGTTCTCATTTCAAACCTCTTGGATGTCGGAACTGTGACCATGTCCACATGCCGGATCCATCAACTCAAATTTCAGATCCATTACTTCCCTCCTAAGAGCCGGACCCCTCCCTTTTGTCAGATACAAGCCTCAAGAGTAAGAGGGCTGCCAGTGGGTCCTCACCCACGCCAAGGTTCTGAAAGGAACGAAAACATTTCCTTCTCAACCTTTGCAATTCCAATGAGAAGATTAAAATGTGACATCACTTAAGGACCAGCATGTCGACAGACTGCCTGTCTCTGTGACTCAGACAACTAATCTTCCTGGGCCTGAAGAAGAAATCCTTTTTTTATTTGTCCTCACGCAGGTGGATAATTCACTTCCTTGAAACACGTCATCGGTATGGGAAAGTTGTTTTTGAGTGGAACTGTTCCTGACATCTCTATTTGGTGGTGGTGTTTCTGAGGCACTTCTGTTCACCCTCAATGCAGAATCGTAGGTCATGTCCTTGGCCTGGCCCTCAACGATACGATTTCAAAGAGCCAGACGACTCGGCCAGAATTACCCTAGCTATGACATTTGCGGTTGAATCTGCAAGACACACCTTTCCATCAAGCTGGGGACCCCCAAAGGCACTGAGTCTGGGGAGCCTCCCAGGGTTATCACACATACTTGGAATAACATGAATCTGAGCATATTTGGTCTGCCAGATGTCCTTTGCCGTGAACTAAAGGATTAAAGTTAAATAACACAATTGGACTGAACGCTGAGGATTGAAATTTACATTTTAAATAGGAGAGAAAACAGAAGCCAAGACAAGAGGTAAAGAAACGCCATATGTGCACCAGGTGGTGGTGGCGTCCTGCTAATCCTCAAGGGCAGCCGGCGAGAACAGACAGACAGATCATAAACTTCAATGCCAGACTGACCAGAGCGTGAACCTGGAGGATATGCGCTTTGCCGTGGGCAAGTCTCAGGATTTCTCAGAGCCTGAGTTTCCTCACCTATTTGAAAACTTCTTTCTGAGATTGTCATGAGGCAAGATAATATTTGTAAAAGACCCCCCTCCCCCACAGAGTAGGTAGTCAATAAGCATTATTTTCCCTTCTTTCTTGATATTCAGATGGACTCTGGGTTTTTTTCTTAGAATCCAGGCTCCTCCTGGGCTTTGGTACTGGTGAAATCCCTGCACACACGTTTAACTGCAGACAGCACGATTCGAAGAAATCTCACTTCTGCATGTTTCTCGCTCCCAGGACATCCAAGTATCCCAGGACAGTTTCCTCTGGGAGAAACCATCACAGCCTTCGAGCTACTGCCTCTCCTTTCTCCTTCTGTGGTTAAAAAAACTCAGAAGAACAGAGGTTTCGGGACTTCCCTTGCAGTCCAGAGGTTAAGACTCCACACTTCCACTGCAGGGGGTGAAGGTTCAATCCCCAGTCAGGAGATCCCGCATGCCAAAAAAAAATGAAGAAGAACAGAAGTTTCCCATTGTATCCTCACAGGTAACCAGAGAAAGACCAGTACTTTCTTATTTTCCCTTTCTCATCCTCCTCCCCCAACTCATCAGTTTTCCTTGACTGTCCTCCTTCAAAGCTGAGTGTTGATGCTCCCAGCCGAGAAGCAGGAGAGAACTGATACATACAGGTATGTCCACGTGCAGCTGCATCGCCCAGCACACAACCCCTGCTCCAGCTCCTTCTTCTGAAGCTTTCCTTCCCTCTCCCCATTGATGAGTTCACACCGCATTCTCCCTGTTTTACAATCCCTCCTGCTTCCCCGGCTTCCACCCAAATATTGGTGACCATTCCTTCACCCTACCCCATCCCATCATTCCATCCCCTGATCATTCACTTAGGTGAAGGTATGGATCTCAGCAAACCCATGAGATAAGAAAGTCAGTGACTATGCACCTATTTCACAGGTGAGAGTGTTGAGACTCAAAGAGTTGAAAGGGCACAACTTGATCGTAGCAAAAGAGACCTGTGGTGAATTGAATGGTGGCCCCCCAAAAGATCTGTCCATATACTGGGACCTGTGAATGTGAACTTTTGGTGGGAAAGGGTCTTTGCAGATATAATTAAGTTAAGGATATCGAGGTGAGATCATCCTGGATTTTCTGAGGGGCCCTGAATCCCATGACAATGTCCTTATAAGAGTGAGGCAGGGGACTTCTCTGATGGTCCAGTGGTAAAGAATCCACCTTGCAATGCAGGGGACACGGGTTTAATCCCTGGTCAGGGAACTAAGATCCCATATGCCACAGGGCAACTAAGCCCACGCACCACAACTACTGAGCCCACGTGCCTCAACTAGAGCCTGCATGCTGCAAACTACAGAGCCCGCATTCTCTGGAACCCTCATGCCACAACTACAGAGCTCACGTGCCCTGGAGCCTGCACACCACAACTAGAGAAGAGAAAACCCACACACCACAACAAAAGATCCCACATGCCTCAATGAAGATCCCACGTGCCGCAACTAAGACCCAACACAGCCAAAAATAAATAAAATAAATAAATATTAAATAAACCTTAAAAAAAAAAAGGCCAGTCTCCCCAATTCCATTTTTTTAAAAAAAGAGTGAGGTAAAAGGAGATTACACAGAGAAAAGGGAAGGCCATGTAAAAAAGGAGGCAGAGACTGGAGTGATGTGGCCACAAGTCAAGGAGCCATAGCCACCAGCAGCTGGAAGAGGCAAGAGAATGAATCCCCCAGAGCCTCCAGATTCCAGATTTCTGGGCTCCAGACCTGTGAGAGAATACACTTCTGTTGCTTTAAGCCCCCAAGTTTGAGGCAATTTGTTAACAGCACCCTAGGAAACCAATATGAGAAACTCAACCCTGGTGGTTTAATGGTAAATTTTACCATCACATACCATGACGTCAAGACCCTACAGCCTTAGAAAGGAGACCTAAGGGATCAAAGACCTTCAGCCTCAGTCCCATCCACCTGGCCTTTCCCCCAACCAAACCAAACAAACAAAAATCCTTGGCCTTTTTTTTTTTTTTTAGAGTTGCGAGTTAAGTCTTATTTGGGGCAAAATGAGGACTGCAGCCCGGGAGACAGCGTGTCAGATAACTCTGAGAAAACTGCTCCCTCCTTGGCCTTTTTGAGAGAGATCCGCCCAAGTTGTAGGCTAAGCAACAATTCAAAGGCACCTGAAGGAAACGAAGGATCTGTGTGGACGGTCGACATAATCAGACCTTTCCTCTGTGCAAACCCTGAGAGAGCCAGAGAGGTATCTCAATACAAACAGACGTAAGACTTATTCCTTCCAGGCAATTACTCACGAGAACACCAACCACTGGGTAATGAACGCAAGAGGACCCATTCTCTAAACAATGCCATTTGCAGCAACATGGATTGACCTAGAGACGATCATACTAAGTGAAGTAAGTCAGACAGAGAAAGACAAATATCATACGATATCATTTATATGTAGAATCTAAGAAAGAGATACAAGTGAACTTACAAAATAGAAATGGACTCACAGACATAGAAAACAAACTTATGGTTACCAAAGGGGAAGGTGGGGGACAGATAAATTAGGAGTTTGGGATTAACAGATACACACTACTATATATAAAATAAATAAACTGTATAGCACAGTTTATTGAACTATATTCAATACCTTGTAATAATCTGTAATGGAAAAGATTCTAAAAAAGAATATATATATATTTATATGTATAACTGAATCACTTTGCTGTACACCTGAATCACTGTAAATCAACTATACTTCGATTGAAAAAAAGAAAAAAAAAAAAAGAGTACCCATTCTCTCTTTGCTTTGCAAAAATTTTGTACACATCTGAAAGGATAAAGCATGCTTGCTCTTCCTAAAACATATGACCAGGAGCATTTCCTGTGCCTTCATTTCCATCCTATCACTTCCTTTCTCAGGGTTCCTAAGTGGCCCTCTGATCAATTGCAACTCCTAAGCAGGAGGCTCAACCATCATCCTGAATCACCTCCTCCTGCCTCTCTCACATGTGACAGTGTTCTTACCTCCGAGTGATCACAAAGGCCAGTCAGCCCCCAGATTGCCCCCTGCCACTTCAAAACTTTATTTTAAATTGTGCTAGTCCTGAATAATTCTGTGGCAAAACCATCAGCATTTGGATCCCTTTGTGTATAGCAGCTATGTGGTGTAGTAGGAAAAACACTGGAGGAAGGAGAGCAAGATTTTCCTTGCAGCAGTCAGGATGATTTAGGTGGCAAGCAACTGAAAATCCTGCATCAAAGTGGCTTAACCACTAAAGCCATTTATTATCTCATTTATAAGCTCTTATAAGCTCTTAACTGGGAGCCCAGAGGTGAGCGGCTCCAGGCCAGGCAAAGATCATTAGCTCAAGATGTCATCATGGGCCCAGGTTCTTTCCATCTCTTTGCTCCGCTCTACTCAGTGTCAGCTTCATCCCAGACTGGTTTCCCAAATGACTGCAAGATGGCTGCCAGGGGGAATCAGTTCTATAGATGGCCTCATTTATGTCTGGATGGAGAGTGCAGGAGTGAAACTGTCACCACTGACCAGGAAATATAAGTCCTTCCCTTCAGTCTGATGGAGCCGATTTAGGTATGAGTCTACCCTGACTAATAACAGGGCATTGCCTGTGGGACTGGGTTAGACTTTTCACATTTCTCCTTTTGAGCTGGCATGCATAGAACTTGAACAACACCAGGGTTCTGATAGGAAAGAGAAAACGTATTGTGAAATTAAGCAGACACACGACAGTCTCCACCTGGAGACTGGTCCTGGCTCTGCTCCTTGCTAGTTGTGTGATCTTAAGTAATTCATTTGACCCCTCTGAGCCTCACTCTTTTAAAATAAAAAAGGAGGGAAATTTTAGCTCCACAGAAGGATCAAAAGAGATCATGGAAATAAAAAGCACTTTAAAAACTGAGTTCTATACCAAAGAGGTAGACAGGGTTGGTCCCTCCCACTGTCCTCAGCTCACGGTGCACTCACGCACCACAGTACAAAGCGTACTCGTCCTTAGGCCACCCAGGCTCCAAAACACTTAACAAAACAGCTCTGGGGGTAGGGTTGCCAGATTTAGCAAGTGGAAAATACAGGATGCCCAGATATACTTGAATTTCCGATAAATAATACTTAGTACCAAGTGTTCCCCAAATATTGCATGGGACTTATACTAAAAAAATGATTCGTTGCTTATCTGACATTCAAATTTGACTATGCGTCCTGTATTTTATTGGGGAATCTGTACCTGTGAAAGACTTGGCCAGGATCAAGGGGCTAGGCTTGGATTTCTCTTCTGTCTTTCCATCAAATCCTGGTTAGTGCTTTTTGCAATAATTTTCTCCCTAATCACTCACACTCCTGATGTCCCCCCTAAACGCAGCCTCCACTCTCTTACCCATCTCAGTTGATGGCCCCATTCCCCCAGCTGCTCAGTTCCCAACGTTGGAGCCACCCAGACTCCTCCCTTCCCCTCCCAGCCTGCTCGCTGTCCTGCCTGCTCTACAGTCACAGTACAACCTGGAGACCCTCACCACCTGCACGTCCGCCACCCTCTCCTGGCCACCAAGCCCCGCTCTTGCCCTCCAGGGTCAGCCAGCCTCCTGATCCTTATCCAAGGGTCAGCTTGCGCTCCCCTATGGCCCATTCTCCACACAGCACCAGAGAGGCCTTTTAAAAGCATCTGTCAAATCGTGTCTCCACCGGCTTAAAATCCTCCCCCAGTTGCCGTGGCTCTTAGACTAAAAACCAAGCTCCATACTATGGCCTCTAAGATCTGACCCAAATTAGCCCTACCCTCCTTTCCCACCCAACTGGTCCTTTCTCTCATCCTCCAAACGCTGAGCTCACCCCCACCACTGGTCCCAGAATGAGTTTCCCTCCACGGCCACGTGACACACTTCCTCATCATATTCAGATCTCACCCCAAATGTCACCTCCTCAGAGAAGCCTTCCAGGACCATTCTATCCAGAACAGCAGCCCTCACGCTCCATCACTGTTTTCCGCCCTTCCCCACTTTATTTTCTTTGTTTCAATATCACTCTTTGACACCTGATTTTTAAAATTTATTTATGATCTTTTTTCCCTCTCCCCACCCCTCCAGTAAAATATAAGTGCTGGACTTAAAACTGTTTAAGGTATACAAGCACCTAGGGCCGTGGTCAGCAGAGTCATCACTCAAGAAACATTTGTTGAGATATAGAGAACAAACTAGTGGTTACCAGTGGGGAGAGGGGAGCGGGGGAGAGGCAACATAGGGGTAGGGGATTGAGAGGTACAAACTATTATGTATAAAATAAGCTACAAGGATCTGTCTTGTACAACACAGGGAATATAGCCAATATTTTATAATAACTATAAATGGAGTATAACCTTTAAAAATTGTCAATCAATATATTGTACACCTGTAACATATGAAATTGTACATCAACTATATTTCAATTTAAAAAAAGAAACATTTATTGAATGAGTGTCAAATGAATATGCATAGATATGCAAGTGAAGATGCTAGATATTTTGTAGATCTGCACTGTCCAATCCAACAGCCACTGGCCACACATGCTACTGAGCCCTTAAAATGGTGCTAGTCGAAATTCAACTGTACTATACATGTAAAATACACACAAGATTTAGACGGCTTTGCTGAACAAAAGGAATGTAAAAATAACTCATACATAACTTTTTATTGATTACAAGTTCAAATGACAGTATTTTAGATGAATTGATTAAATGAAATATAGTATTAAAATTAATTGTACCTGTTTCTTTTTCCTTTCATTTATGTGGCTACTAAAAAATTTTTAAATATATATTGGCATTGCACTGGTGGCTCACATAATATTTTTACTGGACGGCAATTCTCCAGACCACAGGCTGGGACGAGGATGCTTTTGATACTTGCCACTTACAGACCTAGACCCTTAACACGCTCCTTTCTCTGCCTTCTCTCCCAAGCCCAGCAGAACTTAGAGCAACCAAAGTGACTCTTTGACATCTTTTTCACCAGAGAAATAAAATCTACTGTTTGATCTATGGCAAGGCATTTGTATTAGTCAGGGTTCTCCAGAGAAACAGAACCAATAGGATATATATAGATATATATAAGAAGATATACAGATATATATACATGTTCCTGCACAGCGAAGGAAACCATCAATAAAATAAAAAAACAACCTACTGAATGGGAGAAAATATTTGTAAATCATATATCCAATAAGTGGTTAATATCCAAAATACATAAAGCACTCATACAACTCAATAGCAAAACAAAAAAATCCAATGAAAAGTAGGCAGAAGATCTGAATAGACATTTTTCCAAAGACATACAGAAGTAACAAAAGGCATATGAAAAGATGCTCAACATCACTGATCATCAAGGAAATGCAAATCAAAACCACAATGAGATATCACTTCACACCTGCTAGAATCGCTATCATCAAAAAAGCGGGAAATAACGAGTGTTGGTGAGGATGTGGAGAGAAGGGGACCCCTGTGCACTGTGGATGAGAACGTGAACTGGTGCAGCCACTGTGGAAGACAGTATGGAGGTTCCTCAAAAAGTTAAAAATAGAACTACCATCTGATCTAGCAATTCCATTTCTGGGTATTTATCCAAAGAAAATGAAAATACTAACTTGAAAAGATATATGCATCCCCATGTTCATTGCAGTATTATTACAGTAACCAAGATATGGAAACGTGTCTCTCAATGGATGAATGGATAAAGAAAATGTTTATAGATATAAAATGTATGGAATATTATTCAGCCATAAAAAAGAATGAAATCCTGCCATTCGTGACAATGTGAAATGGACCTAGAGGGTATTATGCTAAGCGAAATAAGTCAGAGAAAGACAAACACCATATGATTTCTCTTATACGTGGAATCTAAAAACAAACAAAGCCAGCTCATAGATGCAGAGAATAGATTGGTGGTTGCCAGAGACAGGAAGTGGAGGTGGGAAAAACAGGTAAAGGGAGTCAAAAGGTACAAACTTGCAGTTATAGAATACATAAGTCATGGGGATGTAATGTACAGCATGGTGACTACTGTATTGAATATTTGAAAGTTGCTAAGACAGGAGATCTTAGTTCTCATCACAAGAAAAAATATTTTAACCATGTGTGATGACAGATGTTACCCAGACTTGTGATAGTGATCATTTTGCAATATATACAAATATTGAGTCATTATGTCAAACACCTGAAATTAATATAATGTTATAGGTCAATTATACCTAAATTTAAAAAAAAGAAGAAGAGGGGAATTGACTCACGTGGTTATGGAAGACGAGAAGTCCCGAAATCTGCTGTCTGCAAGGTGGAGAAGCAGGAAAGCTGGTGGAATGATTCAGTCTGGGTCCAAAGGCCTGGAAACCAGGGGACCAGTGAGTTAACACACTCACAGATATCTGCAGAAAAAATGACTTACCAGTTATTGGGCATCCCTTAGCCCAGTCAAGTCGGCACATACAACTAACCAGCACAGCACCCTCCATAGTAATGAAAAGACATGTAAATAGAATGACTGCTTCATAGTAAGGATGCAATCAATGTCAGCTAGCCATGTTTGGGGTTTTATTTTTGCAACAATTATTTATTTTTGGCCTAATCATTCAGTATGTTATAAACTACTCAAAAAAGGGGATCATGCCTTCATCTTCATTTGTAACTTGCCAAGTCTAGAGGCCCTGCACATCCTTTACCACCTTTATAGGTGAGTGACTGATCAACCAGCAGCCTCCCTCTCCATCATAGTGGCTTCAGGGCAAAGCCAAAGAGAATTGACTCAGCCTTAAAATGTCATATGAATCATGATGCCAAAATGATTCATGCCCACCTTAGAATGCAGCTAATTCTGTCCACCTCAACTGGCTTGCCTTTGCTCTCCTAAGAGTCTGGGATTACATTTATTAACCTGAGAAGGGAATGGGGTCTGGAGAACACTCAGTAACCTGCTGGGCTGGGAGGGAGTTTGAGACTGCTTGAGTCTCCAGCTTCTACCTGACACTGAGGCCTTGCCAGGGAACTTCCAGAGAAAGGTCTTTGGGAACCACAGCGTCATTTAGTGATAGGGACAGAGAATGGGTGGAGACTGACCTAAAGAGCAGGCAGTTGTACAGAAGCTGCCTATATTGATCACAGCTCCTCAGACAGAGAGCTATATCCAGCTGGGAAGTTCAAAGAGAAGGGACATTGATGAAAAGATGCTCAACATTGTTAATTATTAGAGAAATGCAAATCAAAACTACAATGAGGTATCACCTCACACTGGTCAGAATGGCCATCACCAAAAGTTCTGCAAATAATAAATGCTGGAGAGGGTGTGGAGAAAAGGGAACCCTCCTACACCGTTGGTGGGAATGTAAATTGGTGCAGCCACTATGGAGAACAGTATGGAGGTTCCTTAAAAAACTAAAAATAGAACTACCATATGATCCAGCAATCCCACTCCTGGCCATGTATCCACAGAAAACTCTAATTCAAAAAGATACATGCACCCCAATGTTCATAGCAGCACTATTTACAACAGCCAGGACATGGAAGCAACCTAAGTGTCCATCCACAGATGAATGGATGAAGAAGATGTGGCACATATAAATAATGGAATATTACTCAGCCATAAAAAGAATGAAATAATGCCATTTGCAGCAACAATGGATGGAACTAGAGATTATCATACTAAGTGAAGTCAGACAGAAATCAAATATCATATGATATCACTTATTTGTGGAATCTAAAAAATAATGCAAATGAACTTATTTACAAAACAGAAACAGACTCACAGAAATAGAAAACAACCTTATGGTTGAAAGGAGAGGAGAAAGGATAAATTAGGAGTATGGGATTAACAGATACACGCTACTATATATAAAATATATAAACAACAAGGACCTACAGTATGGCACAGGGAACGACATTCAACATCTTGTACAATAATAACCTATAATGGAAAAGAATCTGAAAAAGAATATATATATGTATACATATAGACATATAAAATATAAAACTGAATCACTTTGCTGTATACCTGAAACTAATACGACATTGTACATCAACTATACTTCAATATTTTTTAAACAGGGAGGTTGATACCCACACCTATGTGCCAAAGTCATCCATATTTTTTGTTCTTTAACTTTCCCTGCTGTGAAATCTTTAATACCTGACTTCTTCCTGTTTTACTTGCTTCCCAGAACTGTCCACTCATCTGCCCTCTAGGGAGTGATGAGTCCTTCCTCATTCACAATCATTCAAACAAGGCTGCAACCTTCCATGCATTTTCCATAAGAAGCATCTTTTAAATTCATCTTAGAGGATGACTCTTTCTCACTGTCATTCATCAGTGTTGACATCTAAGAATGACTAAGCCAGGTGACCTGGTTCCCTGTAGCAAACAGAAATAAATCTGAGGGCTCACTGTCTTTAATCTGCCAGGTCTCCTTCCCCAAAACTGTGGTCACCCCACAGGTAGGTTTCTTGCCATGGTATTATGAAGTTAAGTGCTCTGGCTCTCAGAAGTCCCTAAATTCTTTAAAAGATGTAAATGCTTTGTTCTCTCAATTTTAAAAGGGCATGTAAAGGGACTAGGGCTGCCACGATAAAAGTGACTGTTTAGAAGTGAATATTCCAGATTCTTCCTTAGCATCAGGTCTGCAGTGTTAACCTTATTCCAGGAGGGTGTAGGAACTTCCTAGGCAGATAATTTGGCTCAGGGGAGTCATCACTTCAGCCAACATTTTGTATTTTATATCTCTACTCTCCCCAAGGCATGAGTTTCAAAAGGCAAACTGCATGGGATTAGTTCATTGCCAATCAGACTAAGCTCTCTCTAGATTTACATCAAAACTGTACTTTTATGCACCTTTCTTTCCTTAGCCTAAGTGAGAAGGCTTCAGATAAAACCCAGCTATGGACTGGACTGGTCTGAACATATTCTTAAAACAATAATTCCAACTGAGCAACTTGTTGTGAAGAAACAACCAAAAACTACACTTCAACAATGACCTAGAAAAGAAAAAGAAAAACCACAGGTGAAAAAATGTTTATCCTCAATAGTAATCAAAGAATGCATATAGGATATCATATTTTTTCAAATTAGCAAATATAAAAATAATAATAATCTCCACTGCTGGCCGAAGTATGGAAAAGTAGGCATTTTCATATACTGCTTTTGAGAACATAGGTTGGTATAAGTTTTTGAAGAACACGTGCAAGATAACAGAAGTCTTAAAGTATGCTTACTTTTTGGCCCAACAATTCCACTTCAAGGAATTTATCCTAAACATGATTTTTTTAAACCCAGTAGGTACCTAAGGACTTTTTTATAATCCAGTTGTAATGATCCCAATCTCTGGGAATGGGACCCAGGCAACAATATCCTCTAAAGATCTCCAGGTAAATCCAATGTGCCACCCAGTTTGAGAACCACTGTTCTAAGGACTACATGTATTGTGCCCCTTAGTCCTCATAATAAACCTGTGAGGCCCTATTAGTATCCCCAATTTATAGATGAGATTTCAAGACTTAGCAGGGTTTAAATAAACTTGGCGAAGTTTACACAGCTAGTAAGGGATTGAGTTGGGAATTGGACAGAGGCAGTACAGCTCCAGGCCTAAGCATGTGAGCCTTACAGACTCAGAGCTGAGCTTCAGAGGAACAGCTGAGCTTTGATAGAAGGCTTCCCCAGCCACCTCAGCGACTGAAGGGTTACACTGGCCTGCATCAGCTTTCTTGGTGAAACATCCTCTTCTCTGGCTTTGATCCTAACCCCACTCTTCCCTCTCCGCTCCCAGCACAACTCCTCCATCTGGCTCACACAGGGTGTGAGAAGACAACAGTCTCTCTGAATCACCACTTCCAGGCAGCTTTTAATAGTAACTACTATGCTCAAACGAGAAAGAGTCTCTTGTTTCCATAATGGAGAAAGTAGCCCAAATCCCAGACACCACCATGGCCCTGACCAATGGATGTGGGAAACCCCTGGGAAGGAACAGGGCCATATCAAAGACCTCCCACCGGGCAGGTTGGATATCAGGTTTGGAGACACTTCTCCGACCAGCCCTGCAGACCCAGCTGCCTTGGAATAGGTCAGGCATACATCACGCTCGCTACTTAAGGAGGACACAGTGGCACCACCTAGAGGATGTCATCAAAACGCAACTTTATTTCTACCTCCCATTGTCCCTTTAAAATATATTCACAGATGGGACTTCTCTGGTGGTCCAGTAGCTAAAGACTCTGCACTCCCAATCCAGGGGGCCCAGATTCAACATCTGATCAGGGAACTAGATCTCACATGCATGCTGCAACTAAAGATCCCACATGCCACAACTAACACCCGGCACAGACAAAATAAATAAATATTTAAAATATATTCACAGAGAAGCTGGATCACTCAAACACTGCCAATGGAAATGCAAAATATTCAGCCACTCTGGAAAAAGTTTGGCAGTTTTTTATTTTTTTTATTTTTTTTTTAATTTTTTGCTGTATGCGGGCCTCTCACTGTTGTGGCCTCTCCCGTTGCGGAGCACAGGCTCCGGACGCGCAGGCTTAGCGGCCATGGCTCACGGGCCCAGCCGCTCCGCGGCATGTGGGATCTTCCCGGACCGGGGCACGAACCCGTGTCCCCTGCATCGGCAGGCGGACTCTCAACCACTGCGCCACCAGGGAAGCCCCTGGCAGTTTTTTAAAAAACTAAACGTGCAACGACCATATGACCTATCAATGACACTCCCAGGTATTTACTCCAGGGAAATGTAGACAGATTCACACAAACACATAGAAACAAATGTTTACAGCTGCTTTATCGGTAACAGCCAAAAACTGAAAACAGCCCAGACGTCCTTCACTGGGTGAATGGTTTAAACAAACTGTGGAACATGCATACCATGAGACACTTACTCAGCAATAAAAAGGAAAGAACTATTGATTCAGGTGACAACTTAAATGAGTCTCCAGGAAGTCAGGGTGAGTGAAAAAGGTCAATCCCAATCATAAGCCTTTTAGCTTTGTGACAGTTTACCTCCATGTGTGTGTCTGTGACTTTGAGGTAAATTTAAAAATATGCTTACTTTCAAAACTGGGGACGAAAATATATAACACAGGGTGATGAAATGAGATAACATGTGTCAGACACATAGTACAATTCCTGTCAAAATATGCACCCTTATGAACACCCCAGCAATTTTTTTTAACATCTTTATTGGAGTAAAATTTCTTTACAATGGTGAGTTAGTTTCTGCTGTATAACAAAGTGAGTCAGCTATACGTATACATATATCCCCATATTCCCTCCCTCTTGCGTCTCCTTCCCACCCTCCCTATCCCACCCCTCTAGGTGGACACAAAGCACCGAGCGCATCTCCCTGTGCTATGTGGCTACTTCCCACTAGCTATCTATTTTACATTTGGTGGTGTATATATGTCCATGCCACTCTCTCACTTCGCTCCAGCTTCCCCTTCCCCCTCCCATGTCCTCAAGTCCATTCTCTATGACTGCGACTTTATTCCTGTCCTGCCCCTAGGTTCTTCAGAACCTTTTTTAATTTTTAGATCCTGTATATATGTGTTAGTATACAGTATTTGTTTTTCTCTTTCTAAATAACTTCACTCTGTATGACAGTCTCTAGGTCCATCCACCTCACTACAAATAACTCAATTTCATTTCTTTTTATGGTTGAGTAATATTCCATTGTATATATGTGCCACATCTTCTTTATCCATTCATCTGTCAGTGGAAACGTAGGTTGCTTCCATGTCCTGGCTATTGTAAATAGAGATGCAATGAACATTGTGGTACATGACTCCTTTTGAATTATGGTTTTCTCAGGGTATATGCCCAGGACTGGGATTGCTGGATCATATGGTAGTTCTATTTTTAGTTTTTTAAGGAACCTCCATACTGTTCTCCATAGTGGCTGTATCAATTTACATTCCCACCAACAGCGCAAGAGGGTTCCCTTTTCAACACACCCTCTTCAGCATTTCTGTTTGTAGATTTTTTTGGCCATTCTGACCAGTGTGAGGTGATACCTCATTGTAGTTTTGATTTGTACTTCTCTAATGATTAGCGATGTTGAACATCCTTTCATGTGTTTGTTGGCAATCTGTATATCTTCTTTGGAGAAATGTCTATTTAGGTCTTCTGTCCATTTTTGGATTGGGTTCTTTGTTTTTTGATATTGAGCTGCATGAGCTGCTTGTAAATTTTGGAGATTAATCCTTTGTCAGTTGCTTCATTTGCAAATAGTTTCTCCCATTCTGAGGGTTGTCTTTTCGTCTTGTTTATGTTTTCCTTTGCTGTGCAAAAGCTTTACGTCTTCCTCTAAGAATTTTATAGTGTCTGGCCTTACATTTAGGTCTTTAATCCATTTTGAGTTTACTTTTGTGTATGGTGTTAGGAAGTGTTCTAATTTCATTCTTTTACATGCAGCTGTCCAGTTTCCCAGCACCACTTATTGAAGAGGCTGTCTTTTCTCCATTGTATGTTCTTGCCTCCTTTATCAAAGATAAGGTGACCATATGTGTGTGGGTTTCTCTCTTGGCTTTCTATCCTGTTCCATTGATCTATATTTCTGTTTTCATGCCAGTACCATACTGTCTTGATTACTGTAGCTCTGTAGTATACTCTGAAGTCAGGGAGCCTGATTCCTCCAGCTCCATTTTTCTTTCTTAAGATTGCTTTGGCTGTTTGGGGTCTTTTGCATTTCCATACAAATTGTGAAATTTTTTATTCTAGTTCTGTGAAAAATGCCAGTGGTAGTTTGATAGGGATTGCATTGAATCTGTAGATTGCTTTGGGTAGTATAGTCATTTTCACAATGTTGATTCTTCCAGTCCAAGGACATGGTATATCTCTCCATCTGTTTGTATCATCTTTAATTTCTTTCATCAGTGTCTTATAGTTTTCTGCATACAGGTCTTTTGTCTCCTTAGGTAGGTTTATTCCTAGATATTTTATTCTTTCTGTCGCAATGGTAAATGGGAGTGTTTTCTTAATTTCTCTTTCAGATTTTTCATCATTAGTGTATAGGAATGCAAGAGATTTCTGTGCATTAATTTTGTACCCTGCTACTTTACCAAATTCATTGATTAGCTCTAGTAGTTTTCTGGTAGCATCTTTAGGATTCTCTATGTATAGTATCATGTCATCTGCAAACAGTGACAGTTTTACTTCTTCTTTTCCAATTTGGATCCCTTTTATTTCTTTTTCTTCTCTGACTGCCATGGCTAAAACTTCCAAAACTATGTTGAATAATAGTGGTGAGAGTGGGCAACCTTGCCTTGTTCCCGATCTTAGTGGAAATGGTTTCAGTTTTTCACCATGGAGAAAGACGTGGGCTGTGGGTTTGTCATATATGGTCTTTGTTATGTTGAGGTAAGTTCCCTCTATGCCTACCTGCTGGAGGGTTTTTATCATAAATGGATGTTGAATTTTATTGAAAGCTTTTCTGCATCTATTGAGATGATCATACGGTTTTTGTCCTTCAATTTGTTAATATGGTGTATCACGTTGATTGATTTGCATATACTGAAGAACCCTTGCATTCCTAGCATAAACCCCACTTGATCATGGTGTATGATCCTTTTGATGTGCTGTTGGATTCTGTTTGCTAGTATTTTGTTGAGGACTTTTGCATCTATGTTCATCAGTGATATTGGCCTGTAGTTTTCTTTTTTTGTGACATCTTTGTCTGGTTTGGTATCAGGGTGATGGTGGCCTCATAGAATGAGTTGGGAGTGTTCCTCCCTCTCATATATTTGGGAAGAGTTTGAGAAGGATAGGTGTTAACTCTTCTCCAAATGTTTGATACAATTCGCCTGTGAATCCATCTGGTCCTGGGCTTTTGTTTGTTGGAAGATTTTTAATCACAGTTTCAATCACAGTGCTTGTGATTGGTCTGTTTATATTTTCTATTTCTTCCTGGTTCAGTCTCAGAAGATTGTGCTTTTCTAAGAATTTGTCCATTTCTTCCAGGTTGTCCATTTTATTGGCATACAGTTGCCTGCAGTAATCTCTCATGATCCTTTGTATTTCTGCAGTGTCAGTTGTTACTTCTCCTTTTTCATTTCTAATTCCACTGATTTGAGTCTTCTCCCTTTTTTTCTAGATGAGTCTGGCTAATGGTTTATCAATTTTGTTTATCTTCTCAAAGAACAGCTTTTAGTTTTATTGATCTTTGCTATCATTTCCTTCATTTCTTTTTCATTTATTTCTGATATGATCTTTATGATTTCTTTTCTTCTACTAACTCCGGGGTTTTTTTTGTTCTTCTTTCTCTAATTGCTTTAGGTGTAAGGTTGGGTTGTTTATTTGAGATGTTTCTTGTTTCTTCAGGTAGGATTGTATTGCTATAAACTTCCCTCTTAGAACTGCTTTTGCTGCATCCCATAGGTTTTGGGTCATTGTGTTTTCATTATCATTTGTTTCTAGGTATTTTTTGATTTCCCCTTTGATTTCTTCAGTGATCTCTTGGTTATTTAGTAGTGTATTGTTTAGCCTCCATGTGTTTGTATTTTTCACAGATTTTTCCTGTAATTGATATCTAATCTCATAGTGTTGTGGTTGGAAAAGATACTTGATATGATTTCAATATTCTTAAATTTACCAAGGTTTGATTTGTGACCCAAGGTATGATCTATCCTGGAGAATGTTCCATGAGCACTTGAGAAGAAAGTGTATTCTGTTGTTTTTGGATGGAATGTCCTATAAATATCAAGTAAGTGCATCTTGTTTAATGTATCATTTAAAGCTTGTGTTTCCTTATTTATTTTCATTTTGGATGATCTGTCCATTGGTGAAAGTGGAGTGTTTAAGTCTCCTACTATGACTGTGTTACTGTCGATTTCCTCTTTTATGGCTGTTAGCATTTGCCTTATGTATTGAGGTGCTCCTATGTTGGGTGCATAAATATTTACAATTGTTATATCTTCTTCTTGGATTGATCCCTTCATTGTTATGTAGTGTCCTTCTTTGTCTCTTATAATAGTCTTTATTTTAAAGTCCATTTTGTCTGATATGAGAATTGCTACTCCAGCTTTCTTTTGATTTCCATTTGCATGGAATATCTTTTCCATCCCCTCACTTTCAGTCTGTATGTGTCCCTAGGTCTGAAGTGGGTCTCTTGTAGACAGCATATATACGGGTCTTGTTTTTGTATCCATTCAGCCAGGCTATATCTTTTGGTGGGAGCATTTAATCCATTTTCATTTAAGGTAATTATCGATATGTATGTTCCCTATTACCATTTTCTTAATTGTTTTGGGTTTGTTATGGTAAGTCTTTTCCTTCTCTTGTGTTTCCTGCCTAGAGAAGTTCCTTTAGCATTTGTTGTAAAGCTGGTTTGGTCTTGCTGAATTCTCTTAGATTTTGCTTGTCTGTAAAGGTTTTAATTTCTCCATCAAATCTGAATGAGATCCTTGCTGGTTAGAGTAAGCTTGGTTGTTGGTTTTTCCCTTTCATCACTTTAAATATGTCCTGCCAAACCCTTCTGGCTTGCAGAGTTTCTGCTGAAAGATCAGCTGTTAACCTTATGGGGATTCCATTGTATGTTATTTGTTGCTTTTCCCTTGCTGCTTTTAATATTTTTTCTTTGTATTTAATTTTTGATAGTTTGATTAATATATGTCTTGGCTTGTTTGTCCTTAGATTTATCCTTTATGGGACTCTCTGCGCTTCCTGGACTTGACTATTTCCTTTCCCATATTAGGGAAGTTTTCAACTATAATCTCTTCAAATATTTTCTCAGTCCCTTTCTTTTTCTCTTCTTCTTCTGGGGTCCCTATAATTCGAATGTTGGTGCATTTAATGTTGTCCTACAGTTCTCTGAGACTGTCCTCAATTCTTTTCATTCTTTTGTCTTTATTCTGCTCTGCAGTAGTTATTTCCACTATTTTATCTTCCAGGTCACTTATGTGTTCTTCTGCCTCAGCTTTTTTGCTATTGATTCCTTCTAGAGAATTTTTAATTTCATTTATTGTGTTGTTCATCATTGTTTGTTTGCTCTTTAGTTCTTCCTGGTCCTTGTTAAACGTTTCTTGTATTTCCTCCATTCTATTTCCAAGATTTTGGATCATCTTTAGTATTATTACTCTGAATTGTTTTTCAGGTAGACTGCCTATTTCCTCTTCATTTGTTTGGTCTGGTGGGTTTTTACCTCATTCCTTCATCTGCTGTGTATTTCTCTGTCTTCCCATTTTGTTTAACTTACTGTGTTTGGGTCTCCTTTTTGCTGGCTTCAGGTTTGTAGTTCTCGTTGTTTTTGGTGTCTGCCCCCAGTGGGTAAGGTTGGTTCAGTGGGTTGTGTCGGCTTCCTGGTGGAGGGGACTGGTGCCTGTGTTCTGGTGGATGAGGCTGGATCTTGTCTTTCTGGTGGGCAGGACCGCATCCAGTGGTGTGTTTTGTGGTGTCTGTGACCTTATTATGGTTTTAGGCAGCCTCTCTGCTAATGGATGGGGTTGTGTTCCTGTCTTGCTAGTTGTTTGGCATAGGGTGCCCAGCACTGGAGCTTGCTGGTTGTTGAGTGGAGCTGGGTCTTAGCATTGCGATGGAGATCTCTGGGAGAGCTTTCACCTTTTGATATTATATAGGGTCAGGAGGTCTCTGGTAGACCAATGCCCTGAACTTGGCTCTCCCACCTCAGAGGCTCAGGCTTGACACCTGGCCAGAGCACCAAGACCCTGTCAGCCACATGGCTCAGAAGAAAAGGGAGAAGAAAGAAAGAAAGGAAAGAGAGAGAGAGAGAGAGAGAGAGAGAGAGAAAGAAAGAAAGAAAGAAAGAAAGAAAGAAAGAAAGAAAGGAAGGAAGGAAGGAAGGAAGGAAGGAAGGAAGGAAGGAAGGAAAGAAGGAAGGAAGGAAAGAAGGAAGGAAGGAAAGAAGGAAAGAGAAAGTTATTAAAACAAAAGGTAAAAAATATTAATAAAAATAAAGAAATAAAAAAGTAATAAAAAGAAAGAAGAGAGCAACCAAGCCAAAAAACAAATCCACTAATGATAAGAAGTGCTAAAAACTACACAAGAACAAAACAAAACAAGAAACAAAAAATGGACAGACAGAACCCTAGGACAAATGGCAAAAGCAAAGCTATACAGACAAAATCACACAAAGAAGCATACATATACACACTCACAAAAAAAAAGAGAGAGAAAAAGGAAAAAAAAAAAAATATATATATATATATAATTAATTAATAAAGGAAGGGCTTCCCTGGTGGCGCAGTGGTTGAGAGTCCACCTGCCAATGCAGGGGACACGGGTTTGTGCCCTGGTCTGGGAAGATCCCACATGCTGTGGAGCAGCTGGGCCTGTGAGCCATGGCCACTGAGCCTGCGCGTCTGGAGCCTGTGCTCCGCAATGTGAGAGGCCACAACAGTGAGAGGCCCGCGTACCACAAAAAAAATTAATTAATTAAATGAAGAAAGCAACCAAATCAGTAAACAAATCTACCAATGACAATAAGCTCTAAATACTAAACTGAGACAAACATAGAACCAGAAACAAATTAGATGCAGAAAGCAAACCCCAAGTCTACAGTTGCTCCCAAAGTCCCCTGCCTCAATTTTGGGATGATTCATTGTCTTTTCAGGTATTCCACAGATGCTGGGTACATCAAGTTGATTGTGGAGATTTAATCCACTGCTCCTGAAATTTCCTGGGAGAAATTTCCCTTTCTTTTCTTTGTTCACACAGCTCCTAGGGTTCAGCTTTCGATTTGGCCCTGCCTTTGCATGTAGGTCACCCTCTGGTGTCTTTTGGGAAGTCTGAGGTCTTCTGCCAGCATTCAGTAGGTGTTCTGTAGGAGTTGTTCCACATGTAGGTGTATTTTTGATGCATTTGTGCGAAGGAAGGTGATCTCCACGTCTTACTCCTCTGCCATCTTGAAGGTCCCCCCAACCCTAGTCATTTTTGATGACTCTCCATCCCTGTCACAATCCTCCATGAGACGGTATCGGAGAAAAAGGCTGATAACTCATAAACCCTCACTTTCTTTGCCCATTTCCCTCTAACCTATATGTATTAGCTTCTTGTACCTGCGGTAACAAATTACCACAAAGTAGGTAGCTTAAAACAGCAGAAATTTACTCTCTCACAGTTCTAGAAGCCAGACGTCAAGGTGTCATCAGAGCCACACACCCTCCAGAGTCTCCCTCAGAGAATAATTCCTTGCCTCTTCCGGCTTCTGGTGGCTCCACACATGCCTTAGCTGTGGCCATGTCACTCTAACCTCTCTGTGGTCACACTGTCTCCTCTTCTGTCTCAAAACTTCCTCTGCCTCCAGGGGTTACCTTATGGGGATATTTGTGATGGCATTTAGAGTCCACCCAGATAAGCTAGGATAACTTCCCTATCTCAAAATCCTTAACTCAATCACATCTGGAAAGTCCTTTTTTGCCAATTAAGGTAACATTCACAGGTTCCAGGGATTAGGACTCTGACATATATTTTGAGGGGCCACCATTCAGCCCATTACACTATAGCTACATCATTTCACACCTGGTCACTGCTCTCCTGGGTTCCAGTTTATTCCACCTACAGTGACTGGAAGCATCGTTTCATCACATCCCACCACTGCTCAAAACCTAGATCAGGCTCCCTCTCCCACTGAATCAGAGCCGGCTATACCTGGAAGGAACCTGAGAAACCCTCTGGTCCCTCCTTCAACTGATAAGGAACCTGAGGCTTCAGGGGTCAGGGAGCTTCCCCAAGGTCACACCACTTATCAGTAAGAGTTCAAGGGCGTCTCTTCATTCCTAGGCTGAAGCTATTCTCACAATACCACTCCCATCACCCAGATGGGTTCCCCTCTATCTCATCAACCCCATTTCCTTCACTGAAAACCTTAGCTCCAATCACCTGATCTTTATGCCTCGATCTCTTTTTATTTATATATGGGTAAATAAGCTTGCCTTCAAGTCTGATCCCCAAAATCACCTCTTTTAAGAAGTCTGTATCTGGTTAAATATGTCTAACTCCAATCAATTCTTTGTTTCGTGTTTCCTCAAAATTCCTATACTAAGTTGGGGCTATATTAATCTCACTCACCTATGTGTAGCCTTTTAAATGTTTTGATTTTTGTGTTCTATCTACAAGTTTAATCCCAGATTTTTCTGTATCTTTGATATCCTCGCCCATACTCAGTCCATAAGTGCCAGCTGCCCTCCTTCTCTCTCTCTCTCTCTCTCTCTCTCTCTCTCTCTCTCTCTCCCCCCGGCCCCCCCCACACACACTCTGACACATGCAAGTTACTATTGCTGCTTCTTAAATGCTGTTGACTGAGAGTACACATTCTATAAACTATTGTCAAATTAGAACATGTAACAAAACTCACATTATGTTGTAATGAAAGTTGAAAATCATTCGTGTGTTTTGTTCTTCTAGATTTCTGAATATGTTGCCCTCACCCTAGAATTACCAAACGCCCCCAGAAGCTCCCATCTGCCTGAAAAGGCAGAATTTTTACCAGGAGAATATGGAAAAGAATGACAAGAGTAATTTTCAGTTCATGGCATTCGGAAACCAGGTTACACAGCAAAATAGGCTTGAAGCCAGGCTTCTGTCTTAAAAGCAGATTTTCCCAATTCTGCCCCATCCCCTTAACCCCTTGTCTCCCTACTTTAAATTATCAAGGACTAATACTGGATGACACTAATGCATGAAAGTCCTACTGTCACTTGGATTCAATGTCCCTCCACGGGGCAGGAAGGCCAGAATGCTTGCTGTCCCACAGAAGGAGGAGGTCATCATATGAGAGAGTAAAGGAAAAATCCATCACTTTCCAGCCTGGAAGGTGGTGGAAGTGGAGGACAGGAGGGCAAATCTGTTAGACGTACATGCCATTTCCCCTCTCCAAACTTTGGCATTGAATAAGCAAACCTAACGGAGTAGGAGGCATGGCCCTGGCTCCCTACATAGATTTCTAGAAAAAACAATTCTCAGGCTGCCTGCACCAACCTAGGGCCAGGCCACATCAACGTGGCCACACAACAAGGAGGGAGCAAGGAGGGCCCTCAAGTTTCACTTTCCCAAGCCTCCTTCCTTTCTAGCCTGGCATCGATGGTGTGTTGATTGCCAGGGTTTGTCAAGGGCCTGTGTATGATGACTGTAGCCACTGAGGGTCAAAGGTCAGCCAGGGAACAAGCTCTTGGCCAGGCCCAGGTTACACCAGCCACACTCAAGGCGTGATGCCAGAAGCCTGTACAGAGGCAGCAACCTGAGAATACAGCCGCCTTAACCAAAGACCCGGCTCCTCCCCTCCCCCATGAGGTCCTAGGACCCACAGCCCCTCCCCCATACACCGGATGCCTCGCTTACACCAGATGCCGTTTTAGGAAGAGAAGCAGGAGGAGGATGCAGGCAATCTGAGATTCAAAGCATTTTTTCCCTAGAAAAGCTGAGCATTCCTTGAAGGCTCTGTTTAAATGCTCAAACCAGACATTCACTCAAACCAAATTAGACATTTAGTTATTTTTTTCCACTGTGGGGTGGGGAGGGAGGGAATCGTGAATTAAATGAAAACAGCTATAAACAAAATACAGAAATCACATTTCCTCTTCATATCCAAGCTGCAGTGAGAGTTAAATTTTTCAAAGCCATTACAGGAGCATGCCCTTTCCTGAGAGGCCAACAGCTCTGGATGAATTTCTGAATCTGCAAAATACCCAGATAACAATGAGGACAGAAATTCTTCCCCTAACTACAGAGAAGTGAGTTACCTAGCAATGGGTCACTGATTTATCGTACCAGCTGTATGTAAATTAAATTCTAAAACTCAAATTGATTTCATTTCCAGTTACTAAATATCCAGGTGGCTTGCTGCATTAATTAGAACTGACGTGGAGGTTAATAATTTCACCCTCTGATCTCTTCCTCTTCCAGATCAAACGCCTTGCTATTCCTGCTGATAACATTGTGGGGCAGGGCTCGGGGAAGCGTGGGAGTGGATCACGAAGCAGGGGCCTGATGAATCATCCAGAAGATGAACTGCTCACAGCACCCGCCCCTCGCCCCTGAGGAGGGTATGTTATCATGCTGGCGGCCAACAGCAGGTGCATCGGAGGGACACAGCTGGGCAAGGCGGCGATCGGTGAAGCCCCATCACCTGCACAGGGGCCCTCTCTCTCCTCAGCACCCAGTGAACTCCCAAGGCAGGCTGCACCTTGGGAAAGAGCCAACCGCTGCCCACTCCCCAGAAGCTTAGGCAGAACAAAGCCCTGGCCACAGGCTAACAAGCTCTCCCAAGATGGGGTTAGCAGCACTGCCATTGGGTTGGGCAAAATTGGGCACCAATAATATGAGTTCCTGCTGACTTCAGACGCCTGCTAGACAGAGAGATCCCTGGATTATTAAATTCCTAGGAAAAGAAAAACATCAGACCCCCCCATCAGAAAGCGCCTGGGATATCAGGCTCTGGCTCTAGCTGTCACCCAGACGCTCTTCTAAACAGAACATATGGGGTTAATTGCATTCTCTTTTTCAGTTCCTCTGCAGGCAGAGCTGTGTTTGGCAAGTGGTTTGAAGGTGAGGTTACAGAAACCATTTGTAAAAATTAGGTGAGAAAACATCTCCCCCCTTCATCAGCTGCCAGGTGCTGTTGAATCTTCTTCCAGATGTTCTTTTTTGGACTAAGTACCAAACGTTTGACTGAAATCTCCTAATTCCAAAGACCAAAACTACTTTGCAGATACCTGCGTGGGTCTGGATTCAAATGCCGCTGGTGACGGGCACAGCAATATGGCAGCTCCATGAGATGCATACCTAGTTCACAGTCCTCACTTAGCCCAGGTTCTAAATGTTCACGTAACAGTCTCAAAAACAATGCCAGGATATATTTTTCACTTGAAACAATATTGTAAATGGTGATCAGAATCCCAAGTTCATCCAAGTCTCCTATAGTATTGAGGAGGTATCTGTGACTTGGCGAATTCACTTTGGTATGTGAATACCTGGGTTAGAGTTTCTGCTTAGCCTTTCTAACTATACTACCCTGGATGAGTCGCTTCTCTAAGTCCTAAAATAAGAATCACGTTAACACCTAAAAGGCCTCCTTCCATTCAATGACCCATGTGTCAAGAACTACGGGGTGGAGGGATAAATTGGGAGATTGGGATTGACATATACACACTGTTATATATAAAATAGGTAACTAATAAGGATGTTCTGTATAGCACAGGGGACTCTACTCAGTACCCTGTAATGGCCTATATGGGAAAAGGCTCTAAAAAGAGTGGATATATGTATATGTATAACTGATTCACTTTGCTGTACACCCGAAACTAACACAACATTGTAAATCAACTATACTCCAATAAAAATTATTTTTAAATAAAATAAAATAAAGAACTACAGGAGGAGCTGAGGGTTCAAAGCATGAAGGGTATCTAGCACCAAGCTATGGCCCACTGGCCGGGCTCTTCTGCCTCTAGCTGGGTACCCTCAGGGAGGTTTCTCCACCTTAAATTCAGTAACCCAGGCAGGCTCTAGAGTCAGACTAACCTGGATAAATCCCAACTGTGCCATTTACTAGCTGTCAACTCTGAGTAAGTTACTGGCCTTTTCTTACTGGAAAAAAAAAATTCATAAAATCAGTATCATAAGGTTTCTGTAAATATTAAATGACAACATGTACGCATATGCCTTGGCACACTACCTGGAATCAAGGACTCAATTCAGGTGGTTATATTGTTGTTTTTAATAAGAAAGCAGCTTATGGTGAGGAGAATAGTTACCTGGCACCATAAACAGTAATTAGTAGATGCTAAGTCATTATTTTCTTTCATCAGCAAGAACCTTCAAGAAGCAAGGACTACAACTCTTAAAGAGAGAATTGAAATAAAATGTGTACAAGCATAGGCCCAATAAAGTGCTGTGGGACACAAAGAAAGGCTGATTCTGTCTGGAAGAGACTAAAAGGCTTCAAGAAAGAGGTGACACTGGACCGAGGGGGAGTCTGATCAGGCTCACAGAGAGTGTAGGAGAGGAAAAACTTTTCCTCTACCCTCTTACATTTAGTGACTGGGGCCTGTGAATTAAAGTAACAAAAGACAGATTAACAAGAGAAAAGGTTTATTTCATATGCACAAGGAGGGGGCCTCACAGAAAAGACATGTGAGCTTATATACCCTTTAAACAAAGGTCAATAAATTGTGGAGAAATGATAAGACAAAGAAAAACTGGTTTGATCTTCTTAGGGACAGTAAATTGTGGGAAGGTAAACATATGAGGGAAACTAATGGAAGGTAAAGGTTATTTAGTAAGGTTTATAAGTAAGACTCAAGTCTGTATAACAAACCTTACTAAATCTTACAAAAATCTTAAATTAAATATTAAAAATGAAATTTAAATATCACTAATCTTTAGTAATAAGAGTCTAGTCATCTCTGGTGATTAAGAGTCGTCCTCTTCTTCCTGGTACAGGAGACAGGAGGGGAACACCTTCAGAAATGGAAATATATGCCCTGATTTTAGGCAGAAAGGAGGAGAGCATAGAATTTTTTTCTATATCTGCTGTTTCTTAATTGCCTTCAGTTCAAAATAATCTTTATGCCAAAGTGGCTTATGGGGGGTGGTGACATATTCTGACCCCCCCAAGAGCAAGGTCATTTCAGACAAGGGAACAGTTTAAGCAAAGGCTTGGAGCTTGAGTTGTGTACAGCATGGATGGGAATAATGAAAACTTTGATATAGTTAGAACCGCAGGCATGTGAGTGGAAGTTCCAAGGATGAATCATTGCTAGAAGAGAAGTTAAAAAGGCAGAAATAGATAGGCATCAAATTGTCATGGGCTTTGAATGCCATGCTAAGAGTTTGGGCTTCACCTTTGGGCCAGTGTTTCTCAAGATGAGGCCCATAAATTGTCTACATTAGAATAACCTAGAATGTTTGTTAGAAAAGCAGGTTCCTGAGCTCTATCCTGAATTTACCAAAACATAATCTCTGGGAGGGATGCGCAGGGATCTGTATATTTCACAAGTGTTGCACACTAAAGTTTGAGGACCATTGGTATAGATGATGGGACCCTTTGAAGGCTGAAAACAGTTGAAGGTTACAGTAAAAACTGTGATTTAGAACAGACAGCTGTGTGGACAATGTCTTGAATGGGGTGGGACCTGGAGGCAGGCAAGCAAGCAAGGCCAGAGGACCCAAACTGAGCTACAGTAGAGGTACTGAGGGCCTCAGGCCAAAATACGAGGCACCCTTATAAGGAGGAGGTGGTTGGCTAAGGGGATGAGTCATGGAGACTTTTAGACCTTTCTGAAGAAACTGAAGAGCGAATGAGTATCAAACAGGGATGTGTAATCAGTGGTCAGATTTGCAAGGGCTTTTAAGAACTCTTGTTAGAACCACTGCTTTCTGGGAAATTTATGCAGGCAAGTGACAAGATACTATCTTTTTTTCAGGGGGATGGAAGCGGCCAATGGCTGTAAGTGACAAAGCTTCACTGTCTTTATCTAACCAACAAAGAATCCATCAGAAATCCCACCAGCAGACCTGTCAGACTAAACAACAGAGGAAAATTGATATGCCCCTCACTGTATGCACTAGAAAAAGAATGAGAGAACAAGAAAAGCTCATTTCGCCCAATAATATGTATATTACTCCTGACCCCAGGAACAGCCAGGCTTTAGAAATGGAAAAAAATAGGAAAAAATTGGAAATTGGGAAAAATAATAAAGGAAAATAAAGATATTTTTCCAAAAGTAAGGCAATCCAAGGCCAAAGCTAGAGAGGGCAGAACTTTGAGATAAAGCAGCTCTTTCCTAGTTCTGCCTGAATTCTCACCACTTTTTCCAGCCACCCAGCTCTGCGCATGTATTTCATTAGAATATGAATGAGAAGCCCTTTGGGAGAATTTTATGCTGTCATGGCAACGGTCGCCATGGCAACCCTTAATTAATTGGATGCTGATGAAGTAGAGGAAGAAAAAAAGCCAACCAGAATGGATACAACTCTAGAGGCAGTCATGGTGTGTAGTAATTATATGAATTTCATTCAGCAAAATCATGTAGCAGGTCAGAAATGCAAATATCTCCTCCACAGCCACCACCTACTAGGAGAGGCCGGTTTTCAGAACAGACGCATGTGAATGGGTGACTGGGGCCCTGACAATTCCAAAAAGAAAAAAAGAAAAAAAAACCCACCACATATGGCTGCCCCAGCCTAGGCAGATTCCCCAGGGAGATAAACTCATTCTAATATGGGAGTGAGTCGATCCTACTGAGAGTGGTCACAAGCAGCAACCATAGCCGATGATAACTGTTGCCTTCATGCCCTCTTCATGGCAAATGGTACCAACCAGGCAGGAAAATAACGAAATATGACCCTGCAGAGCTGTTCAGCTATGACGTGTCTTCTGATGGAGGGATGAGGACGTTTAGTTTGTCACCACCATCTCGAGATGGCTCCGTGGTTCCTGCACACACACAGATGGCTCACAGTTCAAAAAGGACACCAGTCTGAGGGTGGGAGAGGAGGATCAAAAGAGGAGGGGTCCTGAAAGAGACCGCCACAAGTCAGCTTTCTCTGCAGAAAGCAAAGTGGAGGTGGGGTGGGACCTAGCTAAGGAATACCTTGCTAAGGTATTTTCTCCAGTACTCTCCTCCAACCCTCACCCCACCTCAAGTCTATCTCCTCAATTATCCAAATTATAGGCAGACCTCAGGGAACTGGGGAATTGATTTCCTTGTATGTTTCTCCTAGAATTTTCCATTTCACCTGCCTGTTGAGGTTAAACCAGAGTAGTTAGGAAATGTTGGGCATAGCTAAGAAGCCCTCCCACTGCACCCCTCCTTCCTAGCTCTAACTAAGAAACCTTGGCAAACGGTACCCAAGGCACTGACCTTGACACCCACAGGCAAGCTCAGACCCCCCAACTCCAGATTCTGTGGGGCTTTCTACAGCCCTTCCCAGTGGCCAGTATTTCCAAGTTTCGTAAGTGTTTGGAAATGGGATTCTGAAAGCAATTCCTTGAGCTGCAAATTCAGCCACAAACTGGTGTGGTGAACACGGAACCCCACCCTGACCTCAGGGAGCCATGTCATTTCCCTGTCTTAACAATAATCTAAAAAACCCACGCCCTTCTCACAATCACAATCAGCCTCAAAAGGTACAACCCACTCTTGTTTTCACTCGTATCATTGTTATTATTATACAAAAGCCCCTTATTGTGTAGAACACTGGACCAGGTGCCGCCCAGACGTGTCCCTTACTTCTGCCTTCAAAAATTTGACAAAGACCAAAATGACTTAATTCAGAAACACTTTCTATTCATAAAGATGTTTTCGAGAGAAAAACAAGACCTGTGTGTAAGCCCCTCTCAGAGGCTTACACCAAAATTCTAAGCCACAAAAATGCATTCCAATGTCCTTCTCATTATCAACACCTCCATCTCACTGTGTACAAAGCTAATATCTTTAGTGTGAGCCGAGAACAAAGCACACGTGATCATCTAAAGGAGGGGCACCTTTTCATTTACTCAGGCAGCCATTCCAAGGGAGTAAATATCCCCTTTTTTCCAGGGAACCAATTACTGTTTTCGCTGATAGAACTGAAGACAGGGTGGAGGAAGGGAGAAAGAAGAAAGGCACACTTGAATCGATGATCTGCTTCCAATAATAATACAGGCCACCTGGTCTGACTTTCCTGCCTTACTGACAAATACCCAAAGCACCTAGGAGAAGGAACACAAAAACCAGATTCAGGGCTTCCCTGGTGGCGCAGTGGTTGGGAGGCCGCCTGTTGATGCAGGGGACGCGGGTTCGTGCCCCGGTCCGGGAGGATCCCACATGCTGCGCAGCGGCTGGGCCCGTGAGCCAGGGCCGCTGAGCCTGCGCGTCCGGAGCCTGTGCTCCGCAACGGGAGAGGCCACAGCAGTGAGATGCCCGCGTACCGCAAAAAAAAAAAAAAAATAAAATAAAATAAAAAAAAACCAGATTCATCTGTGATAATATACATAATATACGTAATTTGTGGCTTAAATGATTAACTGAAAAAGTCAATTCAGTCTGTGATAAAGGAAACCATAAATGGCCCCTTGACCTCTGGAATATTTAAAATTGCTGTGAAGATTACCTCATTCTTGTTTCAGAAATCATTAAGGGTTCACCATACAATTTGCAGAATGTCAGGGTTGCTAAGTGGCCATAAAAACTCTGGTAGACTCAGGAAGGGGACTGCATTGGAATGCGAGAGGATGTGGCTACAGGCATCCCTGCTCTATCAGCTTGGAAGCCATTCCACAAAATATTCAGAACAGAGGGACAAAGCACTCCAGGCTTTCGGAAAAAAAGATTTCCTCTCCCTTAAATCTGAAGCCATTTATACAGAATATGTTCAAAAGAGGGCACCTTGCAGAGCCTTTCCTTTTATTAATATCACTGTGATTAATTCAGATCAAACCACTTTTGAATGTTGGAAGATGGCCAAGTGGCCATATTAATTGGTAGTGATCTTAGAATGGCTTAGGTGTCCATACCTGTTTGTAGCATCCTCAGGTCAGCACGTTCGTTTATGGAAGGTCGGGGCAAACTGATTTCTTTCACTTCCTCCCAGTCAAGTGCAGATATCTACAAAGACAAAAAGAGGAAAAAACGTGGGCTGATGGGTTTGGTTTTTGTTGCAGTTTTTTTTTTTTTTTCATTTTAAGGTTACTTTAAAATATATTGCATATATATTATATTATCATATGTATCATTATTGATATATGCTATCAAAAAAATCAAGGTTCTATTCCATATAAAATATAACCCACTAAAGCAATCTACTTCTTCTGAATCTATGCATTCAACATTTTTCAGTGCTTTTACCCTAAATGAGTCAGAAGACCCATGTTTGAATCCTGGCCCTACCACTCCCTCCAAACTCATGTAAGACACTTAACCTAGTTAAGCTTCAGTTTCCATACCTCTCAAGAGGGGTACTTAGGCAATTTATGTGGTGCTTAGAAATTCAAATGAGATCATATAAATATATATATGAGACCATATGTATATATACATTCATGCATACACCCACTCACATATGTGTATACACATACATACCTATGTACACACACACTGACACACGCATATGTGCGGGTACACTATGTAAATGTTGAGGCCATGCCCTGCAGCAGGACAGAGGTAGATAAAGCCCAGTCCCTGCCTTCAAGGAGCTTACAGTCTACTGTGGCAGTTCCTTGTTTACTGTTCTCCTTGCCCACCTGCTCTGTGAACTGCACCCTAGTAACCCATCCTTAAAAGTCAAATTGCTTTCCTCTAACGCTGAATGCTGGCGTGATTATGGAATCACTTTGGAGAATTCTTGGAGACAAGGAACCGCTCAAGTTCAGCCTTGTCTTTTTGCTGAAACTCTTCATTCCACATGATCAAGCAGTAGGTTCTGCATTATCCCCTTTCCCTACACCTCTCCAACATTGTCCTCTTTTGCCCACCTATAAAAATACTCCCTCGGGCTTCCCTGGTGGCGCAGTGGTTGAGAGTCCGCCTGCCGATGCAGGGGACACAGGTTCGTGCCCCGGTCCGGGAAGATCCCACATGCCGCGAGCGGCTGGGCCTGTGAGCCATGGTCGCTGAGCCTGTGCGTCTGGAGCCTGTGCTCTGCAATGTGAGAGGCCGCAACAGTGAGAGACCCGTGTACCGCAAAAAAAAAAAATACTCCCTCCTCTGAAATTCATGCTTCCCAGTTCTATCACCTTTGACCCTTTCTCGTACCCTCTTCACACCCCTAATTCACCTAAGAACTTTAGTATCTTTCTCCTGGTCTCTCTCTCTCCTTTCCTCTTCCTGTCATTATCCTGCAGTCTCAATGTCCGAGAGAATGACCCCAACTAACAGTCTGGCTGCAAATTTCCTCGATCTCTTGAACTCAGTGAGATTCTCCTACATTCACACATTATCACAGCCGTACCCTTGACCTGCTCGTCATGGAAAACACGCCCGTATCTGCCCCAAACCAGCATTCCTTCCAGCCAGCTTATTCCCTCAGGTCTGTCTTCCTTCTTGTTATTACATCCCATCAAGACCTTCCATTCTCAGCTGTTCTCTTTTCTACCAGTCCGTCACCTCTCTTATTATTTCCCATCCTTTCTTATCCAACCTAGTTTCCATGAAGCATCTCTTCAACTCCTTTTGCCAAAAGGCTCAACTCACTTGAACTCCTTCAAGTCCTGCCGAGTAATCCTGCAGGAAGGCACGTAAGAGTGTAAGTTGATGCCACTGCAAGCTTAGGTTCTCCCACAGCAACTGAGTCCGGAGTGACTCTTACCAGTATTACCTTCCCTGATCACCTCTCTCTCCCATTCCCCCACAGCAGCTATTCCAAAACTTCACCAGTTTTTGCAGTCCCCAACCTAACCCATGTCCATCTCACTTTGCAAATTAACCAGCAGCTTACTTCACCAGGAAAACAGAAGCTATCCATAGAAAACTCCTTCAACACACACCTAGCCACATATAACTTACCTACATCTACATTAATTCTCATATTTCTTCCTAAATCTAGGGGAGGAAATGTGTTTTTTAATTTAAAACCTCTTGTAATATGGAAACTTATCCCATAAGGTCATTCTAATCTCTCCCATATTTTTAACCTCTATGTCTTCATCATATTTCTCTAACAAAACCCTCCCTCAACCTAGGTTCCCTCTTGCTTTCCCATCTCTCCCACCTGAACAGCCAAACCCTTCAAAAAATAGTCTGCATTTTCTGTCTGCATTTCCTTTTGCCCTCATTACTCTTCATTCAACCATTAAAGTGGATCATCTGTTGGGTGTGTGTATCTCCCTAGGATTTACATTTCTAGGTCAGAGTTCAGCATTTTTTCAGCTTTAATTGCTGTCCAAAGTGGTTCCCAAATTACCAATTTATCCCCCAAGGAACAGTGTGTGGAGTACTAGTTACCCTACATCCTCACCAGTTTTGACATTGTTTATCTCTCATCTTAGCCATTTTGGTGTATATGTATTAGTATTTCGTTATGATTTTAACTGGCATTTCCCTGATGACTAATGACATTGAACAAATTTTCACACGTTTATTGGCCTTTTAGATACCCTCTTTTGTGAAGTTCCTGTTCAAGGATTTTGCCTATTTTTCTTTTGCGTTCTGTCTTTTTTCTTACTGGTTTATAAGAGTTCTTTATTCTGTATACGAGTCCTTAGTGGAATATATGTATGGAAAGTATCTTTTGCCGCCCTTTTCACCTACCTTTTAATGTACTTCTTGGTGTCTTTTGGTGAACCGAAATTCTTAATCTTAATCAATATAATACACTTTTTCCATTTATCTATTCCTTTTTCTTTTGTATCCTGTTTTTTAAAAAATAAATCTCTGCCTACTCCAAGGTCACAAAATACCTATATTGTAAAAGCTGTACTATCTTTCACAATTAGATCAGTAATCCATAGGGAATTGATTTGTGTGTACAGTGTAAGATAGGATATTATTTGATTTTGAATCCCTGGCACCTAATACAGAATTCAGTTAATCCTTAATAAATATCGCCAAAATTAATTAATGAGATAGCATTTGAGAGATATGGAAAGGAAAAGCAAAATTTGGGCCAGGACTGTGTGGCATCACATACCTTCCCTGCGAATACCTTGTGTTCTGGGCTTCCTCGCCCCCAGTCACTGCCCACCTGCTACATGGCCAACTTCTAACAGTCAGGCCAACTTCCCCAATCCTTAATCTTCAACCAGAAGCCAAAACCACAGAGTTTTTGTTTTAACCATTAGGATTTAAAAAGTGTTATCCTGGGGAAAATATAGCCACTTCACATTCCAACGTACATGTCTGGAGACTAAAAAGCTTCCAGAAATCTAAAAGTATCTTCAGCCACAAAAAAACAGACTGCTTGGATGGTAAAGTGCTACTTCAAATCTTTTTAAAGTAAGGCATTTTTTATCAAAACAAAGATGATAAAGTACCCTAAATAGAAAGCTAACTGCTTTTCACTTTCTAGAGGTCCCTTTTAAGAAATGTCCAAAAAACCCTTATGATTATATTTCATGCTCCAGGACTAGAAAAGAACTTCACCAGCCACTGTGGGTTGGGCCTGCTTTAATATTAACATGCCCACATTTTACTTCCTGCCGGTCCCAAGTGTTTCCATAGATTCATATTTCTCTCTAAGACTGAAAAGCATGAAAATTCAATATAAAAGATGACAAGATAAGAGAAGGGATGTGATAAAATCTTAGACTTGATCCAAAAAGGAGTGGAAAACCATATTCGGGCCTACCGGAAAAGATGCGATGGCCAGATCAATGGCAGAGAAAATTATTTTGTCAGTGATGATAGAGGTTGATTAGAAAACAATGAATTCCTGATCTAAGGCAGTGGCCAAAGAAATGGAAGAAAGGGCAGTGAGATTGCCTAGTTTAAGAAGACTCTGAGTTTAACCCTGATTCCGTGTACAAAATAAAGGACAGAGAGAGGCCAACATGACTGGAGGCTCCCTGGCTTGAGGCCGCGGGAAAGTAATGGTTCTGCCACCGGAGAAGCGACCCAGGCCCAGGTGACAGTGAGGAGGAAGCCGGGCTGCTGGCAGCAGGTCAGGCACATTGAGTGCTCTGTGGGGCAGACACACATGGAACCAAGTCGCCTGAGTCAACTTGGAGGCTGAGAGCTTATTTGAGAACCAAATGAACCAAGACCCAGCTCAGGGTCCTGCCACAGCCAGAGCAGAGGGCACAGGACAGCACACCAGTAGTGCAAAGCATTGTTGCCCTCCTACTCGTAACCCAAGCGCATGACAAGGTGACAAAGGGATTTAGATGGCAAGAAGAACTGACTCCTATAGCCTGATAGATGTGCACTGTGATTAATCAAGTTGCCTCAAACTTTTCAACAGTCGGAAGATGTGGATTCAAGTTCAAACTCTGGCCCTTATTAGCTGGTAGGACTTTCGTCAAGTTGCTCATTTCTATAAGCGTCAGTTTTCTCATCTGTAAAGATGAGCCTATCTGGATTAAAGATCTGAACTCTCTCGTGCTCTGAAACACTGTGGCATTCTTTCCCATTTGCCTCCCAATGGGGCTCAAGTTAATCAGCTCACACCATCATCCATCATTTCTCTGTCTGAGGGTTTATTCCCTAATCAGATTCAGGTAAATTTTCAGCCTGTGTCTGTCTCTTACTTCCAATCCAATAAAACTGGTATGGATTTGGTTTGTATTTCATTTAATGTCATTATTCATTCTAACAGTCACTGCCTAGCCATTTCCTTGCCTATAGCATAATCAGCTATTAAAGCGCTACAATGGCATGGTTTTCAAATTTGTATCCTCTTTTTCTGAGCTAGATTAATTCTAAACTGATTAAAATATCCCAGAATTTCAAATACAATTTTTAAAAGGCAACAGATCTCCGAGACTCCCTTATGACTACAACTTGCCAAGGGGGTTGCCAGCTCTTGCTGACTGCCAAGGAAGACAAATAACTAGTCCTGACAGTGGTCTTGAAATGAGAAACAGATGCCCAGTTATTAGTATGACAATGCCACCCTCATCCATTGGCTTCCAGGTCATCCAGGAGGCACCAGGGCTGATGCTCATATCTCCTGGAAGGAAAGACCAGCATCCTGGACCGGTTCTAGGTGTTTTCAAATAAACATCTTTGCCTCAAGCAGTTTCACTGCACAACTAATTAGTCATATGGCCATTTTGCCATAAAATATAAAATAACTGGTTGACAGTTACATTACACTAGAAAATAACATATCCGTTTTTGCAAATCCTTCCGTGAAAACGCAGTTATCCCTCCTACCCGTCAAAACTAAAAGTTGACCAAGCTATCGCAAATATAAAAGTGGCAGCTACCAATTCACAACAGTCTTGGAGAGCATTAATGATCGATTCTTTAGCTAATTTAGATACAACGGCTTGTTATCTTCTGCCATCTTTACCCAACTTATCATGCAATATTGGAAGTTGGAGGCAAAAGAAGAATCAAGCTCCTCCTATCCTCAAAAAAGAAAATGGTTACAGGACTCCCAAGTTTCTTGAAAATGGTGAAAATTTCAACAGAGCCTGACTTAAATTAGCTCACAGAAAGATTTGCAAGCTGATATGTTATTGTTTTCTACTGTAGTGTAAATGTCAACCAGTTATTTTATCTTTTCCAGCAAAATTAGTTGTGCCAGGAAACTGGCTATGGCAAAGATGTTTACTGCTAAAGTACTGGACACATCCTGGACCAGTCTTCTCACTCAGAAGATAGGAATCGGGACTTCCCTGGTGGCGCAGTGGCTAAGAATCCGCCTGCCAATGCAGGAGACACAGATTCGAGCCCTGGTCCAGGAAGATCCCACATGTCACAGAGCAACTAAGCCCATGCACCACAACTACTGAGCCCACGTGCCACAACTACTGAAGCCTGCGCACCTAGAGCCCGTGCTCCGCAACAAGAGAAGCCACTGCAATGAAAAGGCTTCCTGCTGCAACAAAGAGTAGCCCCCGCTCACTGCAACTAGAGAAAGCCCGTGCGCAGCAATGAAGACCCAACACAGGCAAAAATAAATTTTTTTAAAAAAAGAAGAAGATAGGAATCATTTGCCAGTTTCCTCCACATGTACCCACCCTCTCCATAAAGATACGTTCCTTCTCTCTTCCAAAACCCTGCTAAATTTCACCACCTTAGTGAAATCTTAGAAGGCTCTTTCTAGGCATTGACCTAGATTTTACCTCTTAACCTCCTTGCCTGGAATCCTGGACCCCATGTTCTGGTCCTTACATCAGTGGACTTTTGTTCTAACCTTTCAGATGTCTCCAACTTGGACGAGGATCATCATCATACAATCTGATAATTCAAACGTGACAGGGTCAGCATCACCACCCATTATGGCTTCTGACACCCAGATATCTGTCTCACCGACATCTACTGCCAGCTCTTGGCTATGCCCTAGAAATGCCAATAAAATCAACCAAGGGATTTCTGCAATCCCTTGAACCCATGACTGTGCTGTGATCCCTTTGGTTTCCTCAGAACTGGGACTATCTATGGAATCTAACATCATCCTAGGGTCATATGGAGCTGGTCCCTGGCTAATGCACATGCACCCAGCCCCCAGTGACTTAAGTGACCATCTGGCTTAGCCAGGAGCAAAGTGCAAAGCGTCAAAGCCATGTGGAATTATGAGTGTCTATTCTTCATTTTCATGCCTTTGGAATATGCATTTTTCTTGTCTTTTCTTCTGTTAAATTGTAAGACTCTGAAGCTAAAATGATGTGCATTCCCTTTCAATTCCACAATGTAATTGCCTCCTCATTGTGATTTACCAAATATTGTTACTATGCTAACTAGAGGAAGGTTACCACGTCCCTGTGAGGTATCAGGGACCTGGACCTTGTGACCCCAACAAGATCACAATCAAGGTTGCATCCAGGATCTACAGGGTTGAAGGACCCTACCTCCTTCAACCACGCTCTCACACCAAGTTGCAGGAATAGAAACCCCCTTGTTTGATGGGAAGACCCTCCTGCCACCACTTCGCAAGTTAAGCAAATTCCAAGACAATGCATGTGACTTCAGATCTGTGAGTCTAAACTTCTGTTTGGAGGCAGGTTCCCCTTATCCCACCAGAGGCTTTTTATTTCTGGCTTGGCATAAAATTAACTGGAATACTTATATACTAAAAAAAAAAAAAAACAAACAGAAAAAAAAAAGTAAGCTTTTTGATCTCCCTCCAGCTCATGTCTGCAGACAATGAGATTTTGTTATTAGGCTTGTAAATATTCCTCACTTTAAGGGTAATGAGTTTCAGACTGAGTCTGGGGGATTTCCTGATAACAGTTCAGCCAGTAAAACCTAAATTGAGTTTTCTCTCCTTGGTATTAAAATGTTCCTATTCAGTAAACAAGTAGTTATTGAAAATTGCATAGGGTACTTTATACTGTCCAAGGGACTGCAAGCCCCCGGGAAGCTCACAATCCACTGTAGAGACTCAGATGGACCTAAAACACTCAAACAAGGTCACACGCTCCATACTCTATGCTCAAGTGCTCCAGGAGCGCAGAGCAAAGTGGAGCTGGCCTTGATGTACCTGTAATCCTTGTAAACAAAGCAATGGGGAGGAGGAACTCCAAGAAGAGTAAAGAGCATGAGCAGAAGGAAAGTAGGGTAATGTGTATTGGGGAATAATGAGTAAATACAGTTCATTTGGAGTGTACTATGCGGGGGTAATATAACAGAGAAAAACAAGCCTGACTCCATATTGGATCTATTCCTTTGGCCCTAACCCTTGTGCTCTGTTGCCTACGCTGAGTCATGCTGGCTTTGCACCTTCTGTAAAAGAATGTTGCCTATAGCCTGAAATATACGTGACAGCCCACTCTCAAGGCTCTGACCTGTAAAGGTATAACACTTTTCCACTCATACAGAGATTTTAAAAAATTGCAGAACAGAAAATAACAATTGTCTTATTAGAGGTTTATAGGGACATTATGATCAGACCTGCCTGGACGGCTGCAAGAACGAAGGATTCAGCACCAAGAAGTTTGCAGCAACCAGCAACACCTTTCAGTATAAAAGAAGCCTGAATTCTAACCCGGGTAAGAAGGTTCTTTGGGACAGTAGTCCAACATCTTCTCAGCCTGCTGACTTTCTGAATAAAGTCGCTATTCCTTGCCCCAAGACCTCATTTCTTGATTTATTGGCCTGTTGTGTAGCAAGCAGTATAAGCTTGGACTTGGTAACAGTAGCATGGAGGGAATACTGGGAAACTGGAATTCCTGGAGACTCTTTCCATCATGAATTGGCATTTGTTTAACCTTCATAGATAAGAATTACACACTGTGAGGATGGAGGAAACATGTTTGTTGTGAGGGCTTCTTATGTTCTTCAGAAGCTACTTAATCAATACAGACCTAATGGTGACATCTTGTCCCTGTTTCTACAACAGGCCATTGCATTGCCTTCTTTTTCTTTTTTATTATATGTATGTCCCTTCCCAGCTAGACTGTGAGCTCCACGAGAGCAGTAGTTGTTTCTTATTCATCTTTTAATCCTTAGCAATTGACACAGTACCTGGAACATAGTGGGTGCCAGTAAATGCTGAATGAATGAATGAATGAATGAGTTAATGGATATGACTGTGCATCTCTACTCCTTATGGTCACCTGCATCGTGCAAAAAAGACACTGGACAACAGTTTCATTTCATATGGAGAGACAAGGTACTAATGGTAAATGGGGAAACAGTGGGGGTGGTGGAACCAACAGTGGAGGGCTCCTTTCTGATACCAAAAACTGCTGGGGCTGGACACCAAAACCATGAAAAACGCAAGAGCCCGAGCAGAAGGCTTCATGCCAAAGAGCACCTGAGGCATAGCCGATCATTCAAGACTGCCTCTCACTGGCTTTGAAGCAAAACACTGAGTAAATGACCATCACCGCTAGGCAAATTGATCATCTGGAATTTGTAGCTGGCTTGTTAGACTATCCAGGAAAGGGGAGGGGAGCAGGTTTGGCTCAGCTGTCTATAATTTTAAGCATTTAATGGGATGATAATGTGCTGTTCAGAAAAGCATCACTCACTCAGAGGGAAAATGAATAAAACCAAGCCTTTTTCTCCAAATCTGTATGGAAACATAAACATCCTTCAACCAAGAAAACAGGTGGTTAAGACATGGAAGTATGGAAGACACCTTCAGTGTCCCACAGAAAAGTGTGTGTGTTGTGTGGTTTGTTGTATTAACTTATCATGGGAAGCTTCCTATAAAAAAAAAAAAAAAAAAAGCTAGAATTCTAGTGCTTCTAGTCTATACATCCCAGTACTTAAAAGTCCCCAGGAGATTTCATGGAGCCACAGACTAAAGGAGAGACACAAATAAACAGAGGGTGTGTGTGTGTGTGTGTGTGTGTGTGTGTGTGTGTGTGTGTGTGTGTGTGTGTATTTCTACATCCATATGTATCAAGTTATTGGGACTGGCATTTCCAGACAAGAGATTATATGATAGCCTAGAATATTTTCCACTCAAATGAAATACACTTTCTAATGACATCAATTTAGTTGATTTTTTCCTTGATGCACCAATGCTTTCACACATATTCTCCTTTTCCCTCCTTTCTCTTTTGCATCGGAAATTAATTCTGAGGAATCAAGTTGGTCTTTATATTGTAAGTTCCTCAGCTCATGTTCCTTTATATTGTAAGTTCCTCAGTCACCTATTTACAAACCCTAAAGATGCACAAACACTATCTTTTTGTAAGAGTTAGAGGCAAATAGGCTCTATGAGTCAACACAAAGGAGAAAGGAACATGACAAAACTGGGAAAATTATTCTCAGTAAGAGACCAAGATTTTTTTTAATTCCCCAAGTCATCAAATATTTATAGTGCCCCTGTTAGGTACGGTAAAGGATTAATAATAATAATAATAATAAACAATCTCTGCCATTCATTCATTCCTTCATTGTTTGAACACTTAGTTACCTCTAGCTTGTGTCAGGCACTGCCATTAGCTAGCAATGCAAGATGAATAGGATATGGTGCCACCCTCTAAGAACACACACTCCAGAGACCCATGTCCTTAAATGGTGAATCATTATGTGCTTGCCTCTGTCTAAAGAACGAGGGAAGGGGATGTGATAGAGAGGTGGGAGGTTTGCTATATCTCCAATGTTTTATTTCTTTATAAAACTTAATAAGAAGAATGTTAACATTTACTAATACTGGATGGCAGGCTAAATCCATGGGTATTTGCTATATTACTTTTCTGGTTTGTGATTTTTTTTTTTTTTGGTATGTTAGAAATAGTACATAGTTAGACATTGTTTTGAACTGGGTCATGGTGATGATGATGATGATGATGATGATAAACGTAAGAGCAATGTTAGAAATCTATGCAGAGTACATAGATGGCACATATAATCCAGTCTGGGAAGAAGGGCAAGTCTTGAAGCTTCCTCTAAGAAGCCCAGAGCTGAAACACTCCCCTAGGAGTCTGAATCTGAGTCTTTGCCCAAAAATCCAATGGAGCAGATCAGCAAGACAGACAGTCTGGCAGAGATGCAGGGCAAGAGCTCAAACAGGCAACTGTGGCCCTCCTCTCCAGAGTTCCTGGGCGAGCTGCTATGAGCACCAACTCGCCCTTCCAGCTCAACTGACTCAACTTCTGTCAAGTTCCTGGGCTCCCACTGATTTCCAGTTCCCTGCTGGGAGTCAGATTCTTTCTGAACCCAGACTGTTTATCTGGGTCCTGATTTACAGCCTCATCCCCGCTTGTAGAGCTCTGCTCCCTCCAGTGCCTTGAATCCTGCTTCTTCTACATGTTCCTCTTCCCCACTTGCCATTCAATCAAGAACCATGACTCAGCAACCTACCGTCAGTGACTAATTTTACCCCAGACAACCCTGAGGTTTTGTCTTCACCCACCAGACATTAGGCACTAACTCCAGCCCAGGCTGGACCCTGCTTACTGCAGTCTCTGGACATTTTAACTTGGACTACAGAACCCTTCAGGGAGCCTGCTCTCAGTCGAGGCCACATCTCCTGCTGCCTTACTCTGTCCCTCTGCTATTGGATTCTAAGAAGGTCTGCAGGCTAAGACAAGAAAGAATCTCCAGATTGTCAACAAATGAGTGACCACTTACTAAAAAGCCACTGTGAGCTAAACACTCTATAGAGCAGTGTCTTCCAAATTACCATTCTGCAGCCCACCTGCAAACTAACCACAGCTTTCGCTGTGAACAGCAGAGTCTTAACCCAGGAGAGCAGAGGAGGGCCAAATATGAGCCCACCAAGTTGGGACAGAGCTCCAGAGCGACCTCACCACTGCCATGTGGGAGGGAGGCAAACCGCAAAGCAGCTGGTCACAGTGGAAGCCCTAAACCAACGGTTGCTTCATGGCTAGTGAGAGACCTTGACCCAGACAGTACCCAGGGCAAAGGGCAGTCCAGGCAATACAGCTGGAAATTACCAGGCTGGAAGGAGGGCTTAACACCATGTAAATGGAGTGATTTCCCCCACGTAGAGGATACATAGGGAGCACATATGAAAGATACTAAAACCATTCAAAAACTTCAAGGACTCTGTGTAACAAAAAATGGGAATGAATCATACTTCGAGAGTTCAGAAACTGAACTGTTAATTGCATATTCTGAATAATAAAATGAGCCAAAGCTTATTTTTGAATTTTTTTGTTTCTTGGTTGGCTGAGTTGAGGGTAACCAGAACCTTTCTGAACCAGAAATAAGCTTGAATATCAAAATATTCTCAGAAGTTATGCAATATTCCACCAAGTTCAAGTGGCAGACGAAAACAAGTACAGGACTTCCCTGGTGGCGCAGTGGTTAAGAATCCGCCTGCCAATGCAGGGGACACAGGTTCGATCCCTGGTCCAGGAAGATCCCACGTGCCACGGAGCAACTAAGCCCATGTGCCACAACTACTGAGCCTGTGCTCTAGAACCCGTGAGCCACAACAACAGAAGCCACCACAATGAGAAGCCCATGCACCACAAGGAAGAGTAGCCCCCACTCGCCGCAAGTAGGGAAAGCCCGAGAGCAGCAACGAAGACCCAACGCAGCCAAAAATAAAATAAAATAAATAAATAAATTCAAAAAAAGGAAAAAAAAGATTCTGATTAAAAAAAAAAAGCAAGTACAAGACAACACAGGATTGATTAAAAGGTTTTTCTTATGTCAGTAAAGAATTGGAAAGCCTATTAAGATTAAGAAAAATTGCAACCTTTACACAAAAAGAAATAGTAAAGATAAAATTAAGGATAATATACTAGAGAAATATTTCTATTAATATGACTAATATGGAGAGCTCATTTAAATAAAATTAAATGAATTTGTAAAAATAAATACTCCAGTAGACACTAGCATGCAGTACACACAAGAAGAAATGTAAACCATGGAAAATGGTTACCTTTGTTATTAAAAAAAGAAAAAGAAAAGAAAACCACATGATGATATCACTTTTTTTTTTTTTTATTAAACATCTTTATTGGGGTATAATTGCTGATATCACTTTATATTCATTACAATTAATATCCTATCTGGCAATGCTCTGGCAAATGTGACACATTTGCACATTGTTTTTGTAATTTATACCAATACGAACAATATTGTATACAACATACAATATTGTATATACAATTTGTATTGGTATAATACAATATAATATAGCAATATATATCAAGACAAAAATGTCTCTTGATTCATTCTCTGGAAATGCTGAAGGAAGTTATTCAAAAGAAGGAAAAACCTATACATAAAAAGATATTCACTGTAGGGCTTTTTGTAACAAGTACTGGAAATGTTTAACAATGAGGAATGATTAACTTAGGTAACCATGGTGCATCAGCTCTGAAATACCGTTAACATCACAGCTATAAAATTGTACTGTTGACACCGTATAAGAACATGTTTATCACAGACTGTTAAATGAAAAAAAAAATACACAATACAAAATTCTATTCATCCACTGGTTATAATTACACTAAAGTATATCTGCAGGTGGATAAAAACTTAAACTGAAAACAGTTGTGCTTGGGCTGTGGACTTGTAAGATTTTTACTTAACTGCATTTCTGCAATATTCTCAAAGCACTGGTACCATAGACACAGTGAGGGCAGGGGGAGCCCACCATGGAAGCTTGAGCAAAAATTAGCCACATTTCCATTGCTGGTACACGCGTTCACAGTACGCTCCCACACAAAGAATCAGACCGGAGGCAGATTTCAGGGCTGCCTTGGAGACACTGTCCCTGCCTCCCTCACTGCAAAGATTTTCCAGTTCCCCCTCAGTCACCTCATTCATGCTTAAGGAAGAAAACACAGCTACCAGACAGGGTGATAACAGATGTCCAGGCGCTGAGCCATCCCGTAGCTGTTGTTTGTTATTCACATGGGCATGTGCCGGATCTCGCAGATGAAAACCAGACCTACCCTCTTCCTCTTGGCTTTTTTTTTTCCCCTACCGCTGCTGCCGTAACAGCTAAGTGCCAATTATCTCCCAAGCATGAAAGCAAATATTGTGATAGCCCAACAAGCTCTACAAATGGTAGGGGACACTGGTGGCGATGATTGTCTTTCCTGGTCTGGTGTCTCTTTATCAATCGTAACAGCTCTTACTAAAGGAGGATCTAGTAGGTGCAAAACTCTGTGCTAACACCTTCAGTACTTGGCATTCTTTATTTTTGCTTCAATCTCATTGCATTTTGTCTCTGCTCCAAAAAGAGTTCCCTCAAACCATCTACCCATTCTCAGGATCCAAATTAACAGGGGGTGATATGAAGACTCTTCAAATATTTGAAGGCCTGACATGAGAGGGAGGGAGGGAGACAGAGAGAGAGAGAGAGAGAGAGAGAGAGAGAGAGAGAGAGAGGGAGAGGGAGAGACTGATCTTTCAGGAACTGGCTTATGCAATAGTGAAGGCTGGCAAGTCCGAAATCTGCAGGGCAGGCCAGCAGGTTGGAGACCTAGGGAAGAGCTGATGTTGCAGCTTGAGTCTGGAGCCAGTCTGAAGGCAGACTTCCCTCTCCCTCCAGAGACTTCAGTCTGTATTTTCTTTAGGCCTTCACCTGACTGGAAGAGGCCCACCCTGCTCATCAACCCACCTTCAAGGAGGAGCAACTCCTAGATAATTAAAGCATAAAACGGACTCCAAGACACAATGGGGCTGCTGGAGAGGAGGGCAAAGTTTATCCTGGACTAGAGCAAAAGCTCTCCTGGGTCAACTGTCCTTTTCTTGGCAGGGAGTCACACCCAACCTGAAAGGATGATAATGGGGTCCAGGTGAAAGATCTGAAGAGGAGGAGCCCAGATCACCAGAGAGGAAATTACAGCGGAATTTGGCAATGAATCCTCAGCCATTCATAGCTTGTGGCCTTGTCCCCAAGTAACTTCTGGGTTATGGAGGCATCTCCACCCCTCAGATTTTGCAGAATAAAATATCTACGAGGCAAACAAACTTTGCTCTTGCTAATATTGGTCACCTTTCACTGAGTAACTTTTTTTTTTCTTTGCGGTACGTGGGCCTCTCACTGTTGTGGCCTCTCCCGCTGCGGAGCACGGGCTCCGGACGCGCAGGCTCAGCAGCCATGGCTCACGGGCCCAGCCACTCCGCAGCATGTGGGATCTTCCCAGACCGGGATACGAACCCATGTCCCCTGCATCGGCAGGTGGACTCTCAACCACCGCGCCACCAGGGAAGACTTTACTGAGTAACTTCAATGTATAATTATACTAACAAAGTCTCTCTTTCTCTTCTCTCTGGTAGGAGGGAAGGAGCAAAGGAAAGAAGGCGATGAAGGCAGAAGGAAGCCCATCCTGCTGTATTTATCACAATCCCTCAGGCACCCAGAATAGTAATAAGTTGGTAGCTGAGAATTTGGGCATTTAGAACATGGACCTCACCCCTTCCCAACACATATGACTAACAGCGGTGACATCGCCAGGGATCTGAATCAAGTCTCAGCCTGTGAATATCTTGGTCTTCTCCAACAGAGAAAATACAAGTGAGGACACTTTTTGTAAGTGAGGACTTAATTAAAAGGCGTAAGTACCATTATACCACCCGCAGCCCGGCTGCCCTCTTACACATCCCCTCCTTCCCGACTTCATCTTCCATCCCCAATCATACCTCTCACAGCCACGCCACTGACACCTCAGAGTTGTTGGGAAAGACATTTCCTTAACAACTAATTGATTCGCTGCTTTTCATTGTTGGAGAAGAATTGTTTTTCTTTGTGCTTCACCGGTGTCTTTAGCCCATTGAAAGCATTTCTCATACATTTCTCTTTGTAGTCTTTACAAAGAGGTAATTATATAATGGCTGACTTCTTTTGGTTACGTGGGAAATCAACATCTCCATAGCTTTTTCAGACATACTTAATAAGAAAGCCATTAGAAAGGCAAAGAGAACCTATCATTATTTTCTGGTTTCCTCCTTAATTATAGACAATCATTCTGAAGGAGGGGGGACAGCTTCTGTGATAAAAGTTGTCTAGCATTTAACAGAACAATTTAGAACCAGACTGAACGGATCAACATTATGTCAACTTGCAGATGCTCGACAAAAAATGCTTAAAGGATGTTGGATGGAATGAGAAGCTAATTCAGCCTCTCTCCTTTCCCTTCATTCCGAAAATAGCAGGTTGTTTTTCTCTGCTTAGGAAAATTCAGGTAGGTCTGTCTTAAAGGCTCCAATTAAAGCATGATATATCCCCAAATTCTTTTTTCCCTAGGTAACACAAATACTACCACCACCATAAAAGCCACTGACATTTTCCCCACTTATATACATTCTCCTTTGGCTACAGTCCTGTCTCCAGAAAATGAATTCTAAAGTCCTCTTATGCTTCCTGTCTTAGTCCCAGAGGCTATAACAAAAATACCATAGACTGAGTGGCTTATAAAGAACATAAATTTATTTCTCACAGTTCTGACTGTTAGGAAGACCAAGATCAAGGTGCCAGCAGATTCAGTATCTGGTAAGAACCTGATTCCTGGTTCTTAGATGGCCATCTTTTTATTACAACCTTACATGATGGAAGCAGCAAGAGAACTCTCCGGGGTCTCTTTTAGAAGGGCACTAATCCATTTATGAGGGCTCTACCCTCATGACCTCATCCCCTCCTAAAGGCCCCACCTCCTAATACCATCACATTGGGAGTTAGTTTTCAGCGTGTGAATTTGAAGGGAACACAAACATGGAGCCTATAGCGCTGCCCTTATTCCCAAACTGGTCTATAGCCCTAAACCAGAGGAACATGCTTCTGAGTCTAGAGCAGATATTGGTGCTGGGTGGACACGGCAGCTTTCACTCAACAAAGACACAATCAGTCAAACACCCCTGAATCCAGAAGGAAACAACCTCTGCCCAGGAAAGTCATGGAATGGCAAACTGAGACAAGATGCAAAATGCCTGCCTGTTTCCTATTCAAGGTGCTCATTTGTCTGAGGGGAAATTGGTAATGACCTCTAGAGGAGACCATCGAATATTTTCAATGAATATCTAATGAATATCCAATGAAGGGTGTACTGGCTTCTAACCGCGTGAAACACCTCACTCTGCTTTTTCGGTGCTACCCAATAATGCTCTACAGGCTTTGAGATGTACTAGAAAGGGTCTGAAATAGGAGTCAGGAGTCTGTGACCATGTTCCTATTATTACTTCCACAACTTAGACAAGTCCCTTTGTCTGTATGCTAGTTTTACCTATAAAACAAGAAGGATAAGATATGGGGATATATGTATATGTATACCTGATTCACTTTGTTATAAAGCAGAAACTAACACACCATTGTAAAGCAATTATCCTCCAATAAAGATGTTAAAAAAAAAAAAACAAGAAGGATAAATACCTTCTTTACCTACTTCATTGGACTGTTTGGGAATCAAGTAAGATAATGTTACTAAAGTCACCTTGAAAACTATAAAACACACAACAAATTCTTCACAGTTTTCCACTGAATTAACCCAAACGCTGCAGATTTACTTTGTTGTCTGTTTTATGCACATTGAGTAGGTAGCCTCTACTATTTTTCTCCCTGATAGGTGAAGTGACTTCTCCAGGTGACACACCTAATAAATAGAAGACCTGAGATTCTAGCAAAGCCTCACTGACGTCAGGAGCCTGCTCTCTTAAACACTACTCTTTCTCTAAAAATGCAAGAAGTGAGGTGGGTCTAGGGGCCATTACCCAAAGCCACCAACCTTACTTTAATAAGTCCCTCTCCAACCTGTGAACATCACACAAATGGGGATATCTGATATATGAGACAAGTACTCATTTTTCTCTTTGGTAAGTAATCACTTTCTATGAAAAGTTTTTGAATGTTTTTCAAAATATAAATTTAATTTTAAAAATCAAACAGTAGAGAAGTCTCTACGTGGGAGTAGGTGGGGAGATTCTGCAATTCTCCAATCATCCCCCACCCTCCAGCTCAGCCTACCATTCTATACCACTGGGGTAACCACTGCCAACAACTCCACGTGTCGTGAATATTCTGAATGTTTTTAAACACAAATTGGACATTCTATACATATTACTCTGCAACTTGTTTTTTTTAATTTAATACATGTTAGACAGCTCTTCCTATTAACACATATATATCTACCAGGTTTTAGTAGCTGTGAACCATGGTGTTCATGGACCATAATGAATGTACACTGCCACTGCGTGATGGGCACTTAGGCTATTTCTTAGTGTCTCTGTGTGTGGGGGGGTTGTTATTATTAGAAAGCAGCCAGGAACATCCTGTACACATAACTTGGCAATTTTATGTGAGTTTATCTATGAAATAAATTCATAAAAGTAGAGATGGTGAGTCAAAGGAATTGAGCATTTTAGGTTTTCATAGATATTGCCAAATTTATCTTCAAATATTTGTACCAATTTGTTCTCCCGCAAACAACAGGAATATCTGCTGGCAAATATTTTAGCCATCTGAGGAGATTATCAAACTTTTTAATCTCTGCCAACTCAATGGGGGTAAGAATGCTCATCCATTTATTTTGTATTTCATTGTCAGTGAGCATGAATCTCTTTTCATTCTTTTTACACACCCTCTTTATGTCTTATGCCCATTTTTCTCTGCATTTGTGGTCTTGGTCTGTTCTATTTTTAGTTCTTTAAGTATTATGGAAGATGAGTCCTTTTGTTGCAAGTGTTGCTGTTATTCTTTTCCAGTCTGTCTTTGGACTTCCTTTATGCTACTTTTTTCAAGCAGAAATTTTTATTTTTACTTATTTATTTTTTTAACATCTTTATTGGAGTACAACTGCTTTACAATGTTGTTAGTTGCTGCTGTATGACAAAGTGAATCAGCTATACGTATACATATATCCCCATATCTCCTCCCTCTTGCGTCTCCCTCCCACCCTCCCTATCCCACCCCTCTAGTTTTTTTTTTATATAGGCAAATCTGTTTATCCTTTTCTTTATGGTTCTAAGTTTTATATCATGCTTAAAAGAGCCATACCCATTCCAAGATCGTTTTTAAAATTCCTAAAAGTTTCATGCTAGTGTTTTTCTAAATCCATGTTTTTACATTTAAACATTTGATCCTTCTGGAATTTATTTTAGTGTAACTAAGGAAGTCAGTAACAAGCTTTACCAGGTGGAACAGTTCCTCTTACCAGGAAACCATATACTAAGTTCATATAACAAAACATGTGCGTTGCATATGCATCACATATTGAGTGTGCCACGGCGTCTTCATCCTCTACCAGCTCCTCATTTTGTCTAAATGATGACCTTGAATTGTATGCAGCTTACTGATCCGGGCCTCAGTTTATCTGCTGGCACGGGACCTAGTAAATGTACTGACATCAGTCAATGGGTACCACTTTATTAATTTTCCTAATTCAAGAATTCTTAACCCTTTTTCTACCCCTTTGGGAGAATATTGTTCTTAAAATATACAGGATTACAAAAGAGACAAATACATGAAAATGCAGTTCTATCCGAAGACCCCTTGGTCTACAGATCCCAGGTCACTTGGGACTTCCTTCCTTCTCCTGACATTGCAAATACACTTCGTGGAGGCAAATGCAAAAACCTGTCTTCCTACCGCTGCCAGCTTGTGTCTCTGCATCTCGTGCTTCCCCTGCCTCAAGGCCTCCTTTTCAGTCACTGACACACTTAGCTAGTTTGCGATTGGCTACTCCATATCAGATGAGCCACTGCCAAGTTCCGAAGAGGTGGGCGGGGTTGAGAAAAGTGAACTTGTACAAAACAATAGCACCTCCTCTGGTTCTCTTTTGCTTCCATCCTTACTCTCATTCTTTCCCCATACCCTGTGCCAACATCTCCTGCCTTACTGCTTCCTACAAAGGTATCTCTGACCATGCAGTCATCCAATTTACAGCCACATATTACAGTCCTGTTATATATGTGCCAAAAAAAAAAAGAACATAGTCATATATTCTTGTGAGTATGTGTCTATCATAAATTTGGTTGGGTTTTTTGGTCCCTAAATAAGTATATCCTTCCCCATGTCACCATATTGGAAGTCCTCCTGATTCCTGCCTTGAGAAATGAGTTGACAGCAGAAGGTCATTTTTGATGAACTGTTACCCAAGAGAAGAAAAATGATAACAGTGGATTCATGTGATGAGAAACCTTTGTGAATGAGCTATGAATTGTGTGCGGCCCACACAAAAGGAAAAATCTCACCTTGCAGGCACCAGGAAATCTGATTACATCAGTTTTGTCTGTGATGTGCAACATTGCTGGATCATTAGCCTTTGCCTTTGCTCAAAGCCAACTCTAGCATCTGGATCAACGATATCAGAGCCCCCAAGGGCATCACCATACCAAGAATTCTGCAGCCCATGTGGAAGAACAAAGAGTTTAAAGCAAAGTCCCGTTGACTTTGAAGCACCCCCCTCCAAAAAGAATCAATAAGCTACCCTTTGGCTCCTTACTGACCACAGAATACAGAAGGCCCAAACACCCACACTCTCGCCTTCTCATCAACTCTATGCTGAAAGAGTAACCTGAAAAGGCTATTTAAAAAGTGATAAAGTGGCACTTTCCTTGATAAAAGCAAATGCATGAATAAGAAACCCAGCTTTTCTCTTAGATGGACCACTTGGACTGTAAACACACAGGCACAAAGAATTTAAACCCCTAAGTGACAACATTTTCAAAGAACTGCTACATTAAAAAGAGACTATAGACACGAAAACACATTTTTTAAATTATAAAGACGAGTCCAGGAAAGGTTTGGTGATCATCAACAACGTCGTTAGTTGTCTTCACTGAACCTGGCTCAAAATCATAAAAGCTTCAAGTTATGGACCTCAGAAAATTTATTTTAGAGCTGTTTTTGTCTGATGTAAGATTACTCATCCCTGTACACACAACACGAGGCCTGGAAGAGACCATAGAGGTCATCTAGTCTCACCACCGACTACAGATGAGGAAAGAGAGGATCAAAAAGGTTAAGTGAAGCGTTCAAGGTCACAGTGAGTCAGCAGAGAGCTGAGACAAAACCACAGATTTACTAACTCTGCAATCTTTCTAATGACCCCTTGCCACCTACCAGAAATCAATTTATAAAGTTACACTGTTATACAAAGCCCAGCTGGACTGGCTGGCCTGCTTTTCCTCCCCACATCTTCCATCCAGCCTTCCCCACTCTGCTCTCTGTCCCAGGGGACTGACTTGTACCAACTCCCTCAACCAGCAACCAGGCCCTCTGCTACCAGCTGAGTTTAGTCGAAAAGCGCCCCAGCAGGAGGAAGAAGGAATGGAAGAGAGAGAGGTCAGAATGTTTATTCTCTGGGCTCCCTCCTGTGTGGGCGTTGCCCTGAGATTACAGCTCCACCCAGCTGTTTCTGCCTCCCTTCCTCTGCCCCTTCGTGTCTGCGGGTGTGTTTTCATTTCCTAGGGCTGCCATAACAAATCACCATACGCTGGGTGGCTTAAAACAACAGAAATTTGTCTCACAGTTCTGGAGACTAGAAGTTTGAAATGAAGGTGTCGGCAGGGCCATGATCTCCCTGACACGTCTAAGGAAAGATACTTCCTTGTCCCTTTGGGGCTTCCAGTGTTTGCTGGCCACCCTCGGTGTTCCTTGGTTCGTAGAGATATCACTCCACTCTCTCCCTTCGTCAACGTGGTGTTCTTCCTGTGTCTCTGCCTGTGGCTCTTCTCCTTTTATTATAAGAATGACAGTCATATTGGATGAGGGCCTGCCTTCAATGACCTCATCTTGACTTGGTTATAACTGCAAAGATTCTCTCTCCAAATAAGACCGCATCCATAGGAACCCAGGATTAAAACTTCAACATATCTTTTTGAGGGACACAATTCAACCCATAATGAGGATTCAACCCGTAATGAGGTGGAAACAGTGCTCTGCTACTACTGGCCCCAAGGTGCTGCGTTATCACTTGTGTTATCACGTACAGATAGACCTCATTTTACTGTATTTCACTTTATCGTGAGTTTTCTACAAATTGAAAGTTTGTGGCAACCCTGCAGAAGTCTATTAGCGCCATTTTTACAGCAGCGTTTGCCCATGTTGTGTCTCTGTGTCACGTTTTGGTAATTCTCGCAATATTTCAAACATTTTCATTATCATTAAATTTGTTATGGTAGTCTGTGGTCGGTGATCTTTGACGTTAATATTATAATTGTTTTGTTTTGGTTTTTTTCTTATGGAATTATAGTTGATTTACAATATTGTGTTAGTTTCAGGTGTACAGCAAAGTGATTCAGTTATACTTTTTTTTATCAGATTCTTTTCCATTATAGGTTATTACAAGATATTTAAAACAGTTCCCTGCTGTACAGTAAATTCTTTTTGTTTTTCTTGTTTTGCATTTTTAAATTAAGGTATGTACATTTTTTTAGATGTAATACTATTACATACTTAATAGACTGCAGTATAGTGTAAAGATAACTTTTAGATGCACTGGAAAACCAAAGAATTCATGCAACTCATTTAACTGGGATACTTGCTTTATTGCAGTGGTCTGGAACCAAACCCACAGTATCTCCGAGTTATGCCTGTATGCTATATGCATTCCTATAAATAGTTCCCTTACTAAAGTTTACTAAACTCTTCCACTTCCACTTAGGATACAGAGAGCCACAAGAGAATACTGATCCCACCCTCACCATGAGAAAAGGCAAATAATCTATAAAAGTATAAGTTCTCTTGAGCCCATCAGAGAGCTGACAGCACAAAGCAATCAAGTGAACTAAATTCCAATGAGTAATGAACCCCTCCAAGGAGAGATGGAACACACAAACTATTTCCCATTTGGCAGAGCCTGAAAGGAAGAGGCAGCTGCCATAAAAGTGGATAAAAGGAAAACAGCTAATGTCTTAACAAATTCGTAAAGGTCACATGGGGGTTCATGAGGGAGCATGGAATCCCTGGAACCCCATGGACAAGCAGAATCTGCTCCCCTCTCACCAGTTCTTTTTCATGAGGCTTTACCAGCGAGTCTTGAGAAAGACTGAGGGCAGGACAGGAAACTTGAGTGCCAGTGTCTCATTGTGAACACCTGTGGCTGCAGTTGTACAAGCACAATGTCTCGCCCATTTTCTAGACTCTTCTTTCATGTGAAGCAAAACACTAAGGCTGCTGGGGGGAAAGGCAGGAAACGCCAACTCTCAGAACGCTGATCCCACAGTGATCCTATTGGGTAGGGTAGTAGGGCAATCCTCATTATTATTTACAAGCAGGTAATATTTACACGTGAGGCAGCCACGTTAAGGGACTTGCCAAAGATTGAGCCAAGACCAAAGCATCTTATTCCTGCCTTCTGGGTAAACCCAGAAGTGAAGTAAATCAGCAACAAAGTCAACAATGTTTAACCATGGCTAAATTATTGAAACATCAGAATTTTTCATAACACTTGAAGAAATGTTTTTTCTCACCACGTTCACACGTCAAAGATGACAACCTAGAGTCTTCATAAACATTCCAAAAACATTACCCATTGGCTGAAAATTGGCTATTTATGATAATTTTTACTTAACAGAAAGACCTTTTCAACAGATAGCTAGATCTCCCTCCTTTGGATCTAACAGATGCCCAATTATCCATCTAAGAAACATCATAGTTGGAAAGTAATTTGGATGAACTCTCTGTTCCATTTTGGACAAGTGGGATTCCAACTTCTTGAACACAACCAGGACTCTGAACTTAGTTCAGTGCGTTGTACTTTCAGAAAAAAAGTCATAATTAGAAAATCTCTGCTGTGTTATATTCAGTCCAAATCTACTTCCCTACATCATATATGCACGATAATAGAGGAACATTTGAATGAAAATGATAACTTAGATTTATTTAATCGGGAAACTCACAGGGCACCATAATCAGAATGTCTTTTACAGTGGAAGCAATGGCAGGTAACTCATTTCTGCTAATAGTCGCTTGACGAAGAGCAATCCTAGCCAAGTGAACAGTTGAGTTCATCCATATAATTACTTGTATGGATACTGCTAGATGGTATGGAGGATTCAGGGCTAGTTTTTATGTCTCAGTGCTTGTTTTTTTGAATGTGTAGAGAGAAACGGAACAAATATTTATTGAGTTTATAGAATGAATTATGCACCATACTAAGCACTTTATAGAAGCACTCGTTTAGTTCTTACAGCAATCTTCACCAGGCATTATTACTCCCATTTCATGGATGAAGAAATAAAGATTCAAAGAGGTTAAATAACTTCCCTGAGGCCGTGAAGTTTATAAATAAAAACGCAGGGCTTGAACACATCTTCTGAGTTACAAAGCGGATTGTAATCAGCGTATCATATTGCCCTGATTAACCAGAAGCAGGACCTGAGTCAGGCAACAGTGCAAAACGGGCAAATTCATCACCAGTCTCTCCACTCTTTCTTCCCACCACCTCACACCCCTCCAGCACCTTTTTGCGGTCCACAATTACCCAAGGTCCCCAAATACCACCCAGTCTGGATCTGCCTTTCCCAGGCTTTGCTCCCTGCTCCAGACTCAGCCCTCATCTTGGCCTCTGTCCCCTTTGCCTGGTTGGCTTAACCTCTGAAAACTTATCTCATACTTGCTCCAAATACTCCTGGGAGGGGTAGCGTTTTAAAAAAGGAGTCCTGGAGGGACTTCCCTGGTGGTCCAGTGGTTAAGACTCCACACTTCCAATGCAGGGGACACGGGTTTGATCCCTGGTTGGGGAACTAAGATCCCACATGCTGTGAGGCCAAAAAAAAAAAAAAAAGAACTTTTCATAGAGAACAGACTTGTGGCTGCAAAGCGGGAGGGGGAGAGGGAGAGGGAGAGGGATGGACTGAGAGTTTGGGGTTGGTAGATGCAAACTATTACATTTAGAATGCATAAACAACAAGGTTATTGTGTAGCACAGGAAACTGTATCCAGTCTCCTGGGATAAACCATAATGGAAATGAATATAAAAAAAGAATGTCTCTATAACTGAGTCACTTTGCTGTACAGCAGAGATCGGCACAACATTATAAATCAACTATACTTCAATTCAAAAAAATCAAAAAAAAATGAGGAATCCTAGAAAGAAAGGTCACTGTGATAGAGTGAGGGGAAGTTTGATATTGGGAACAGTAGGAGGTTTCCATCCTAATGTTTAAAACACAATGATCTGGGCTTCCCTGGTGGTGCAGTGGTTAAGAATCTGCCTGCCAATGCAGGGGACACGGGTTCGAGCCCTGGTCTGCGAAGATACCACATGCCGCAGAGCAGCTAAGCCCATGCACCACAACTACTGAGCCTGTGCTCTAGAGCCCACGAGCCACAACTACTGAACCCGCATGCCATAACTATTGAAGCCCACGTACCTAGAGCCCGTGCTCCCCAACAACCGAAGCCACTACAATGAGAAGCCCACGCACCACAGTGAAGAGTAGCCCCCGCTCACCGCGACTAGAGAAAGACCGCACACAGCAACAAAGACCTAACTCAGCCATAAATAAATAAATAAATAAATTTTAAAAACAAAACAAAACACACTGATCTGCTAGGACAACAATGGCAACCCAACCAAGGTCCTTTTCCGTCAAAACATTTCCATTACTTCACATCTGCTTCCCAGGGGTGCTGGTTCTTGTACAAGGTGAACAGAGGCTGCATGGGACACCGCCAACACCTTGAGGGCCCAGTTCATGTCTTATTCATCTTTATATTCCTGCTGCTAATACAATTCCTGGCACCTGGTAGGGGTTCAATAGCTCTTTGTTGAGTAAATGACAGAAGGAATGAACAGAACAACCCGGGTTGAACAGATATGTCACTGGCTCTGGCTCAGTCAGCTCAGCTCATTTATTTCTCTGGCCATTGTCCTAAGGAAGCAATGACATTAGCCATAACAAAAATATGCATTGCCACGTCTCCTCTGTAGAAAAACAGTCTGAATAAACAGGATAGGAACTCAGATAATAAAGAGACCTCATCCCAATGAGGGAGGCAATTCAATTCTATCCAAATGCTCAGAGATTCTGAACATTCAGAACTTAAGCAAAAGTACACCTAGACTTCTGGAATCATTAAATCCTCAAAGCCATGTCCTTTTTTCACTATTTCATCTCAGATTTGGGGAATTTGGACCCAGAACTGTACGAACTATATGTATACTCTACAAACCCAGGATATAAAAGCAATTATATCTGCCATTTTTCCAATTTTATCTTAACCTTGAGGCTCCTTCCAACCCAAATCCTTAGGGATTTATCCAGTCATGTGCTGGAGCTAGCTCTCAGCTCATGAGGGCTGAGGTTAAGTTTTCAGGAATTTTTCAAGGCAGTTGTCAAATACATCCATTATTTAAAATTCAATTATGCAAACTAAGAAATAAATTATGTTAAAAACAAAACAAAGGTAATAAATATTCAAAACTCATCACTTCCTGATTATTTCACTACATTTCACTGTTAGGTTCTGAAGTTAGTGATGGCTATTGTATCTGTACAGTGGAAATACTACATCATGGTGGACTGCTGCACAGACTTTCCCAACACCATGCTCAGTGACATCACATTGGTACCTTGCAATCAGCCATGGTGGGAGGATTGACACTATAAAGATTGGCAATACTATAAATAAAGGCTTTTTTTCCTCTGCAGAGAGCCAGCTGTTAAACATCTGTGAGCACACCACTGGATGTGTGCCATCCCAAACCTTTTTGGGTTAGAGGAGACAGTCTAGCCACAGAGTTGGGGGATGGGGGGAGAATGGGAACAGTCCAATGCACTGATGCCATTACTTCTTGCTGCCAGTGTCCCTGAGGATGCTAATCTACTTGGTGATGATTCCTCTCTGACCCAAGTTCCAGCATAGGGCACCTGGCACAGCTCCTCAACAGAGGACAGCCCCACAGGCTGAGTGCTGGATTGGCCAACGGCCCCACCTCTGGACCCCAGAGGTGCAGCTCTGCATACTGGGCTCCTGTGACCCACATCCACAGCCATGTTGGTGATTCCAGGACCCCCATTTTTCATCTGGATCCCCGGGAATTTACCATAGATATTGGGCAGGTTTTCTTTTTAATCCTTTAAAACACAAAAAGTTCATTTTCCTGGCTAGGGGTGCTATGTGTCTTACCCCTACCTTTGAATACTCCTGGCGAGGCCTCACCCACTCTTCTGAAAAAAAGACTACAGTCTATGACCCCAAGCTGAACTACTGTTCCAAGGGAGGCACTGTGTGTTTTCAAGATGTTTACCCTCACTTTCCTCAGTCAGGGGAGTGCTTACTATCAATTGCTTTGGGATGATTTCTTAGCTCTTCATTTACTAAAGAAAAAAAGGGGGCAGAGAAAAGATAATTTTAATCTTTGCAGGCAACCTGCTACAATTCAATACTCCAAAGAAATGACTATCTTAAACAAGACTCAATGACTTATTCATTTTTTAAAAGCAAATCAACTTAGGTATAAAATAAGCTCCAAGGATATATTGTACAACATGGGGAATATAACCAATATTTTACAATAACTATAAATGGAGGATAACCTTTAAAAATTGTGAATCACTGTATTGTATACCTGTAACTTACATAATATTGTACATCTGCTATACTTCAATTAAAAGAAAATTTGAAAACTGTTGAAACAACAAATAAACCTAATTAAATTCTGGGGAAATAAATAAAAGCAAGTGATTTCACAGACATTTTATTCTGGATATAAAATCAGAGGTTAAGAAAAATGAACCATACATCACCTTATAGTTCCCAAAGTACTTTAACTTATATCTTAAACACTGTTTTTCACAAATACTTTATGAAGTATGTTCTATTATTTGTTTGACAGATGAGAACATTGAGGCTCAGAGATGGTTAAGTGGTTTTCCAGGGTCACATAAACAACAAACTCAAAACTTCTCTGCTCCTGTTCCAAATCCGTGTTCTTTATAATATTCTTTCTAAAGAGATGGGATTCCAACCCCACAGAAGGCCTCTCCTCAGGACTCCTTATCCCTGCTTCTGCCGTGTTTATTTCTGTGACGTGCCTTTGCCCATGATAATACCTCACTGGAAGTATCTTCTTTCCTTCTTTCTATCCTTCCAAATACAATCCATCCTTCAAGATTCAATCAGGGCTCAACCAAACTATGTGTAAAAGAGGTGAATACAATGATCTTTCACATATAGACCCCTTATACTGATTAAAATTGCAGTCTTACATTTCACATAGTGATAAGCAAAGTGATTCTAGTATTTACATGAAGTTAAAGCTCTTCCAACCTGGGTGATTATTTGAGACACCATAGGACAGGGGTTGTTTGAGTTGGGCCTTAAGGTGAAAAGGTGCTGATGGAATATTCAGAGGAGAAAGTTATATTAAGAATGGCATTTTTCTGGATCCATAAGCAGAGATAAAAATTTTAAAACATATGCTCAATTATAAGGCTTACATGGAAGGCTAATACACAGTAGAGTTAAAAATAAAAAGAATCTAGGTACTTTAAATAACTTTTCAATTATCAAGTTAAACCTCCCATTTAAAAATATTTTTAATTTTTTATTTTGAATTAATTTTAGACTCACAGAAAATTGCAAAAGTAGTAGAAAAAATTTCTGTGTATACTTTGCCCAGTTTTCCCCAATGTTAACATCTTACATAACCATAGTATAATTCCCAAATCCAGAAAATTAATATTAGAACAATACATGAAACAATAGTTTTCAAAACACTGGACATCAGGCAATGAATGATAGTAATCTCCAAGAGTCAGGAAACAAACAAGGTGAGCCCTACAGTTGTCCCGGCTTCCTGCTTTGAGAGAATTTCCAGGCCATGGCACAGGGAGGGGATAACTGAGGCAGAGCCCAGAGGATGCTCTGAGCTGAGAGTCTGGGAAGACCAAGGCAGCTAGAGTTCACTGAACAGAATGCTACAGCAGAGATGGCTGCATGGAGAGAGAGCCCCAGAAATCTCCAGGGTCCCCTCAAGTACTCAGCAAGTGTTGATCAATGCACGCACAATGAAGACTACCCAAGACAGGGGAAAGGACCATGCAAAAGGATTAGAGGGAGCTGAGTCCACACAGGGCCAAGAATAGCTCCTGTTCCCACTAGCTGGAAAAACTCATAACTCACTAGGCATTAGGTAGAATACCCAGGAAGGTCTTAGCTCAATGGTGGGGAATAATTAGTCCTCGACTGAGTCCCACTCCAGACTCACCTAACGAATCATAAAAGCAAGATTGGAAAGGATCAAACTATTCCTAAGTAACTTAACTATATCCCAGAACAAAGGTCAAGGAGATTTATAGGAAGACAAAAATATCCATTGTTGCCTTGCTTTGTGTATTGTTTGTTTGTTTGTTTGTTTTGCGGTACGTGGGCCTCTCACCGCTGTGGACTCTCCCGCTGCAGAGCACAGGCTCTGGACACGCAGGCTCAGCGGCCATGGCTCACGGGCCCAGCCGCTCCGCGGCATGTGGGATCCTCCCGGACCGGGGCACGAACCCGTGTCCCCTGCATCGGCAGGCGGACTCCCAACCACTGCGCCACCAGGGAAGCCCCTGTGTATTGGTTTTTAAAGTCATCAGTCATCAGCTAGCCTAATTCTTTTGTCTTTGTACATAATTTTATCTTTTTGTCTAGAGAGACACCTTGAGGATTTTATCTTTAGTTCTGAGAACTAATAGTCGTACCAGGCTATGTCTAAGAATTGATACTTCTGGGTTAATTTTGCCGGACGAGCCCTTTCAATATGTTGATTTGGATCTTCTCCTACTTCTGGAAGTTTTGCTGAATTATAGTTTTAAATATTAGCTCTGTTCCATTGTTTTATTTTTCTTCTTCCGGGACTGAGCTGGTATGAATGCTATTCTTTCTTTGCCTTTCTTCTACTTCTACTACTTTCTGAGCCTTTCTATTTTTTTCTTTACTCATGTCCTTTCCCTTGGTTGTTTCCCTGCCCTTCACTGAATTTTCATTTAGTCCATTCTCCCTTGTGCATCTTGTAATTTGTTCTTCATGTCTGAGATAATTTTGTCTTTTTCTTCCACTTTTTTCCTGAGTTTAATTAACTCTTTTTTCGTTTTTCCTTTTTTTTCTTGTCCATTTCTGCTTTTAGTTTTGGGGTTTCAGATTTAAAATGGTTTTTCATAGCCTCAAATGCTTGTTTCAGTATATTTCATTCTTTTTGGAGGGTAGACTTGCAATTTTCTGCTTCATGGTTAGACAGGAGTAGAGCAGAGGAGAATCAGAACAGTATTATGGCTTGAAGCTCAAAGAAATAAAGTTTAAAGCAGGAGATGGTCAATACAAAAATCTCAAGAAGCAAAACAGTGTGAGATCTAGGGGAGTAGAAAAGCCTGTTGCACACAGCATATACGTTGTCATTGTGACAGTGGACAGAACATTTTCAGTGGAGAGCTAGAGAGGAAAGTCATAGTATAAGACATTCAGAAATGAGTTGATAATCAGACCATACAGCTAGCAATATATTAATAGAACACTCCACCAATGGCTTCAACTATGAAAAGCCAAAACGAATTAGGTCAGATACAAGAAAATGTAGAGTCAAGTGGAAACCTTTTCAAAATGGAGATCTGTGCTTTTTTCAGGCAGACAGGAAGATGCCCCAAAAAGAGGGGTTGATTGATAATATTGACAAACAAAGAGGTAATTGCAGTCATGAAGTTCAAGAGGATAAGAAGGTTTGGAACATCCTTTCTGAGGAGAACAGGAAGGAATTAAGGATCTTTGGTTCTGAAAAAAGGAGGAAAAATAAGTTCTGAAAATCTTTCTTCTATAGTACAATCTAAAGATTCTCAATAAAATACAGCAAGCAATCTTTAAAAGTATAGGTGAGTGTGCAAGAAAATAAAATTCTCAAATGCCAGAAACAAGAAGCAGCTGAAAACCAGAGAGGTAAGCCTTCCCACTGGCATCACTTTGCAAGGCATGGAGGAAAGAGGGGGACATTATTGTTTTGGGGATACCCCAAGGGTGTTGATTTTTTGCCTGTGTTGGAATTAGAATTCAGGCTTCTGACTTCAGCCAGGACCCTTTAAAGATTCACTCTCATGAAAGGTGAATTAAGGAAAACACAAACTAACCAGAGGCACAGACATCAAAAAAAGTTGTCTATGTCAGGCCTAACCTTGGGTGGAAAAAATATTCTCTCCTAAGAATGCATATATGTGGGTCCAGGCTGCACACAGATTTTGTTTTTTGAGTTGATACTAGCACATGATGTGCTAACCCTCAATCCAAGAAATCAACATAAAAATTTGTCTCAGGTTGTTAAACCCCTGGAATGCTAATGTAAACCAACTCTGAAAGGCCATGTCCCCAGTCCTGGCCACATAGGAACCCACAGATAAAGTACCAATGACAATGAACTTGGATCTCAATAATTGTAAATACATGAGCAATATTTTATAAATCCACTAGGGATCTATCCACCATGGCACAATAAACGCAGGATTAGATCCTCAATAAATACAGACAATTAAACAATCTGAAAAGCTTGAAAATAATTATGTTTAAAATGATTAAGGACATAAAAAAAGATGTAGAAAAGCTTAAGAACAGAATACTGTTTAAAAATTAAAATCAGGAAAGAAAAAGCTCAGAGAGAAGAGACACTGAAAATAAGGAAGTAAAATTTCTAGGAATAACACATACATATTGCTATTGAAATTATAAAATTCAGCAAATGCATTAAATAGCAGAATCAACATAGGAAAAGAGGACTGGTGCCAAGACTGATCTGAGGAAACTGCTCAACATGAATCTCAAAGAGACCAAAAGAGATGAAAATACTAGGCAGAGGTTAAGAGACAGAGGATCCAATAAAGAAGGACTAACAAATATCTTGAAGGAGTTCCTGAAGGGGCTTCAACCAAAGGAAATATGGGATGGATTTTAGTTTTTGAAGACTCAAATGAATCTAGGAAGCTTGAATGCTAAGTTGTTCAAGTTGGCCCAACTGGTACACTAACTCTTTTTCTCTGATAATTTCAACCCACATTCTTCTCTCCCTTCTTTGAAGTTCTTTGGTAATTACAATCCATACCTCACAATGTACCATCTGATTATATACTGTCTTGCTGACAGTGATGATGGTTTCACACGTGCTAGCCGTATCTCCCTAACTGAACGGTAGGATTCCAAAAGAAGAGATCATGTCTTATAGTTTCTTTGTATTGTATTTTCTGCAGTACATGGGATTACTTACTCTAAATTAGAATTTAATGAGAGAAGAAATAGAATTCAAGTTAAAAACTTATACTTGAGGGGCTTCCCTGGTGGCACAGTGGTTGAGAATCTGCCTGCTAATGCAGGGGACATAAGTTCGAGCCCTGGTCTGGGAGGATCCCACATGCTGCGGAGCAACTAGGCCCGTGAGCCACAACTACTGAGCCTGCGCGTCTGGAGCCTGTGCTCCGCAACAAGAGAGGCCGCAACAGTGAGAGGCCCGCGCACCGCGATGAAGAGTGGCCCCCGCTTGCCACAACTAGAGAAAGCCCTCGCACAGAAACAAGGACCCAACACAGCCAAAAATTAATTAATAAACTCCTACCCCCAACATCTTCTTTAAAAAAAAAAAACCTATATTTGAATCCTTTAATATATAATACTTTCTTTTAATAAAGGCATATTCATTTATCTTTTTTAGAGACAAAACATATCCAAGTTGAAAAAGACACGTTTCAACCAAGCCTGGATAAGCAAGAGTTCAGTTAAACTTTAACTAAAAATTCCTTCAAGTGTTCATTCTTTTAGTATGCATCCGGCAACTTTGCATGCTAAGCATATTTTGTAATTCAAACTATAAATGGCTATAATAAATGTCATATGTAAATTGACCTATTTTCAAGGTTTCTGAGTACAACAGAGGATTTGAATAATTTTTTGAATGGCTGACAAATACTTTTTCTGCTTTTGCATTTGGATAGCTCCCAAACAACTGAGCAAATTTTCCTAAAACTTCATCTACAAGTCTCTGTAAGATTAAAAATGGACATGAGAAAATTTACTTCTTAAAAAGGTAATTAATGAAGAAGGTCCATAGCAATGAGAATCAATGGCTTGAGCTGGATATGGGGTCCCTACATTCACATAGCTTTATTCCAGTAACACAGTAAAGAATGCATGATGGTAACATAAAAGAATAACCAGTGGAAAATGTATACAGGCCCACAATTCATAATGGTACCTCACTACTGATGTTTTTCAGCTAAAAATTCTTTGTTAGGACACAGGTTGAAGGTATCCTAAAGCCATAATCTATACTTTTTCATAAGCTCTAAAGTGACTTAATGAAAGAAGGTCAAATCTTAAAAAGGTTTCTACACCATTAAAACAACTGGACTTCTTCATAACATTGCTTTATTCCCTGTATCATGTAACGACTACATACTGAACAGGGATAAGATACTGGCCAAGAAGGAAACTGGCCTGAAGAAATTAATGGATCAAAAGATACAAACCAGTGAACTCAGAGAGAGAAAAATGCAGAGAGATTTCCTCTCAGGCTCTGTCTACCACCAAAACATACACACACACACACACACACACACACACACACACACACACACACACATACACAGGCAAAAGAAAGCTAACGTCAAAGTCCAAGACAGGAAATGACAAAGCAGCAGTTGTCTCAGGTGACTAGGCATCGGTTTAGGTTCCTTTTGCCTCAGGAGAAAAAAAAAACAAAAACAGGTAGAAACATGAGGTCAAGTTCCATGTGTCCTGTGCTAATCTTCATAGTTAATTCTCTGTTCTTAAAACACCCATTTTTGTGGGAGGAACAGTTGAATTGGGTAAAAGGTTTGACCTACTATGTTATATTGAATCTATGAATTGTCTTGGCCAGAATCTAAAATAAAATCCTAAATTCTAAATGAAATTATACTAACATGAAGTCAACTACTCCGAGATCCTCAGCTATCCATGCACTCAGCTCTTGGACAAGCCAAACTCACCTGGCCAAGGTAAACACACAAACCAAGCAGTACATGGGAAATCAATTTGCTCACTGCTCTGTGTTTATCTGTGACAGGTTGTGCTTACAGCCTCCCATTGAGTAAGGCTTTTTAGCCGTGAAAATTTCCAACTGAAGTCTGCCTACCAAGGGCTCCCTCACCAAACCTCTCCTTGGGGATCTCTGGGACTTAATTCCATCAAAGAGTTCAGTCTTCTCCATCTACTCACCATTTTATTTGTTAAATGCCCAGACTTCGCACTCAAGAAAGGAAGTCTAATTAGTAGAGAGAGCAGAGGGACCTTGAACAAGTCAGTCTGCGGGCTGGGGACCTCAAAGTGCACAATGGGGAGAAGAGCTTCAGTCCCACTTGTGCCCGTCGCAGGAAACTGACAATTAAGTGCTCTGGGTCCAAGGGGAAAAAAGGCCTAATGTACACATTCTCTTTTGAAAGCATTCTCCTTTGAAAACCAAATCCCAGAAGTGTCATCCCATGAGCCAGCAGAAATTACATCTTCTGGTTCTTTCAAGTCATAGAGACACTGAGAGCACTTGCTTAGCACTACTGCAGAGGCATTTAGAGGGACAGGAGCAGAGCTTCTTACCCTAAGAAACCTAAGTAGCCCAACAGATGCAAACTGTTCTTTAAGCGTAACACTTCTCAGTGAATCCAAGACCCTCAAAGGCTCTCAAGGAAAAATTCATCTTCTACAATAAATCATCCCTGGATCAAATCTTATTTTTCTTATCTTATAATTTTTAAAAATTAATCAGGGCTTCCCTGGTGGTGCAGTGGTTGAGAGTCCGCCTGCCGATGCAGGGGATGTGGGTTCGTGCCCCGGTCTGGGAAGATCCCACGTGCCGCGGAGCGGCTGGGCCCGTGAGCCATGGCCGCTGAGCCTGCGCGTCCGGAGCCTGTGCTCCGCATCGGGAGAGGCCACAGCAGTGAGAGGCCCACGTACCACAAAAAAAAAAAAAAAAAATTAATCAAATATTGGGAGTTCCCTGGTGACCTAGTGATTAGGATTCGGTGCTTTCACTGCCTTGGCCCGGGTTCAATCCCTGGTCGGGGAACTGAGATCCTGCAAGCTGCATGGCACAGCCAAAAAAAAATCAAATGTTGCATTCATGGTATCACAATCCAGATCAGATCCCAAACAGAAGATTTCCCTTCTGACTTTCTAACTACTAGTACAGCACACCACTTTCATCACTTTGAGATGGGGTGGGCTGGGACGGAGAGTCTTCCCACCTAAAAATCATAGCCATTGTTCAGCACATCACCAACAGATTATTCTCAGATTTGATGGATTAAAGTGTGCCTGCTAGGGACTTCCCTGGTGGTCCAGTGGCTAAGATTCCGCACTCCCAAGTGCAGAGGGCCTGGGTTCAAGCCCTGATCAGGGAACTAGATCCCACATGCCATAACTAAGACCCCACGCAGCCAAATAGATAAATTAAAAAAAAAAAAAGTGTGCCTGCTAAATAAAAAAAAACTAAAAGATAAACAAAACCCGAGAATTGGAAAGAACCTTAAAAGTCACTAGTCCAACTCTCTTATTGAGGCCCAGAGAGGGGTCCAGCATCTCAGGGTTAGGGCGAGAGCCACCAATACCTGAAATTCAGATTCAGGTCATTGGCAGAGCAGAATCTTTTCCATACACCTACTCCTTACGGGGTAATCCTACAGGGTGTAGGATTAAAGAATCTCACGACGGGGCTTCCCTGGGGGCACAGTGGTTGAGAGTCTGCCTGCTGATGCAGGGGACACGGGTTCGTGCCCCAGTCCGGGAAGATCCCACATGCTGCAGAGCGGCTGGGCCAGTGAGCCATGGCCACTGAGCCTGCGCGTCTGGAGCCTGTGCTCCGCATCGGGAGAGGCCACAGCAGTGAGAGGCCCGCGTACCGCAAAAAAAAAAAAGAATCTCACAATGTGTGATGTACCAACTGGGGGATTCAAATGCTATTCCGTTTTGGCTAATACTGTTTACATATAATTTATGTTCCTACTGTCTCTTTCAGCTCTCCTCCATGGGTCACCACTATGCCCAAAGCCATTGCCCTAGATCATGGGAAAACTAATGTCTTTTGTGTCCACCTCTCCATCTCAGGTCTAAGGTTTTTTTTAAAGCCACCTAACTCAGTGACTTCCAAGATTCCAACCAAAAATTTGTTTGATCTGATCTAAATTTGCGATGTTTCAATGAGAAAACATGGTTTGGGTCAACCTCCTTTAGCTGCCTATGCTGGAAAAGCTTCCTGCTAGTTTCTGAACCCACCGCTTCTCCATCACTACACTGTCCAATCCAGCAGCACTAGCCACGTGCTCTATGTAAATTTCAATTTTAATTACTCAAAATTAAATAAAATTTAATATTCAGTCACATTAGCTGCATGTCAAGTGTTCACGACCCACATGTGGATCATGACTACAATACTGGACAGCGCTGATACATAACATGTTCAGCATCAAGGAAAAATCTACTGAACCATGCTGCACTAGAAGATGCAGATTTCTTCCCATCTAGACTGTGAATTCCTTAGTCCTCTCAAACACTGCGACTCTGAAAGCCATTTGCTTTTTGATTTTTAAGCCCCTGCCAAAGGGGGATTCCACTAAACCTGCATTTTATTTGTAGCAGAGGCGTTTACAACCTAGCCCAGACCTTTTTTTTTTCTTTTTTGAAAAACTTTTTGTCTTGGGAACATTGTAGATTCAAATGCAATTCTAAGAAATGATACAGAGACTTCCCTGGCGGTCCAGTGGTCAAGACGCTACGTTCGCAATGTAGGGGGCACAGGTTCGATCCCTGGTCAGGGAACTAAGATCCCACATGCTGCACAGCGTGGCCAAAGGGAAAAAAAAAGAAGTTATATTTAAAATAAATAAATATAAGAAATGATACAGAGAGATTCCGTATCCCACATTCATTCAGTTTCCCCCAATGGTTGCATCTTCTACAACTATAGTACAATATCACAACCAGGAAACTGACATTGATAGAATCCGCTGACTTTATTCAGATTTCACCAGTGCTACACGTACTCACTTGTGTTTATGTCTGTGTGTGTGTATTTAGTTACAGGCAATTTTAGACTCAGATTCAATCACAGTCAAGATTCAGAACAATTCCATCATGTGACCTCATTGCACAATGGTAGCGCATCTGACTCCAGAACAATTCCATCACAAGAATCTCTTATTGCTCCCACTTTACAGTCACAACTACCTCACTCTCTCCTCTCTCCCTAACTGCTGGCAACAAGTAATCTGTTTTCCATCCGCATAGTTTTGTCATTCAAGAATAGTATGTAAATAGAATCACATAGTATTTAACATTTTGAGATTGGCTTTTCTCACTCAGTGTAATTCCCCTGAAGACTCATTTAAGTTATTGAGTGCATCCATAGTTCATCCCTTTTCAGTGCTGAGTAGTGTTCCATGAGATGGATCTGCCATAGTTTGTTTAGCCATTCACCCAGTTAAGGACTTCTGACTTGTTTCCAGGTTTTGGTTATTACAAATAAAGCTGCTATGAATATTTTTGTGTAGGTTTGTGTGTGAACATAAGTTCTCCTTTCTGTGGGGTAAGCGCTCAGGAGTGCACTTGCTGGGTCGTATGGTAAGTGCACGTGTTAGTTTTGTAAGAATCCGCATTATGCTTTTCCTGAGCAGCTGTCCATTGTCCTTCCCCATCTGCAGTTTCTCTGCCTCCTCACTGGCACTGGGCGTGGTCACTCCCTTTCATTTTGCCCTTCTAATAGGTGCACAGTAATATCTCTTTGTGGTTTTCACGTGCATTTCCCAATGGCTGATGATGCTAAGCACATTCCTCACATGCTTATTTGCCATGTATACAGGCTCTTCAGTGAGATGTCTGTTCATGCCTCTTGCCCATTTCTATTGGATTGTGTGTTTTCTTACTGTTGACTTTTGAGGGTCTTTATACATCCTAGATACTATACTAGTCTTCTGGGAGATATGTGATTTGAAGATATTTTCTCGCAGCCTGTAACTTTTCATCCTCATCATGGGGTCTTTCACAAAGTCTTTAATTCTTATGAGGTCAGTTTATCAATTTTTCCTTTTATGGATCACGCTTTTGGTGTCAAATCTATGAAATCCTCACCCAGTCTTAGATCCCAAAGAGTTTCTGCTATGTTTTTTTAACTGAAAGTTTTATAATTTAACATCTTACATTTAAGCCCACGATCCATTTTGAATGAATATTTGTATAAAGTGTGAGGCTGACTTCAGTTTTTTTGTCTATGAATGTCCAACTGCTCCACTATCATTTGTTGAAAAAGCTAGCTCTCCTCTATCGAATTGCTTTTGCACTTTTGTCAAAAATTAGTTGGGCAGGAAAAGTTCTGAAGATCTGTTGCACAACATGAATATACTTAATACTACTGAACTGTATGCTTAAAAATGGTTAAGATGGTAAATCTTATTTTATATGTTTTTTACCACAATTAAAAAATTCAAAAAACAATTAAAAATTAGTTGGGCATGTTTGTGTAGGTCTAATTCTGTATTCTCTATTCTATTGCATTGATCTATGTGTCTATCTTTTTTTTTTTTTTTGGCTGCCCCATGAGGCATGCAGGATCTTAGTTCCCCGATCGGAAATGAACCCACGCCCCCTGTGCTGGGAGCGCAGATTCTTAACCACTGGACCACCAGGGAAGTCCCTATGTGTCTATCTTTTTGCCAATATCGCACTGCCTTGATTACAGTAGATATTTAATATGTATTAAAATCAGGTAGAGTGATTCCTTCTACTTTATTCTTTTTTAGATTTGTTTAGCTATCCAAGGTGCTATGTAGACATTTTTATTATCATTTTATCTTTCACAAAAAATTATAAAAGAACATATTTCACACAAGGAAAAACTAAGACACTGATCTCTATTTAGTCATCAAAAATTTACTCATCAAATACACTATCATTTATTGAGCATCTTCTCTATGTTGGCACATTCCAGACAGGATCTCATTTAAACTTCACAAAAACCTATGCAATATGTGCTATCCCCATTTCTATATACAAAGTAACTGAAGATCAGATAGGTTAAGTAATTTTCCCAAGGACACACAGATGATAAGTGGTAGAGGGACTTCCCTGGTGGTGCAGTGGTTAAGAATCTGCCTGTCAATGCAGGGGACAGGAGTTCGAGCCCTGGTCCAGGAAGATCCCACATGCCGCAGAACAACTAAGTCCGTGCACCACAACTACTGAACCTGAGTGCCACAACTACTGAAGCCCGTGCACCTATAGCGCATGCTCTGCAACAAGAGAAGCCACAGCAATGAGAAGCCCGCACACCGCAGCGAAGAGTCGCCCCCGCTCGCAGCAACTAGAGAAACCCCGCCTGCAGCAACGAAGACCCAATGCAGCCAAGAGTAAAATAAATGAATAAATAAATTTAAAATAAAATAAGTGGTAGAACCAAGATCTGAACACAGATCTGCTTGATCCCAAAGCCCATGATCCACTGTGCCATTTCATACATCTTTCACAGTGTCTACCATCTGCTCGATAATCTCTGCTTAATCTCAGGGATACAAAGGTGAGCAAAGCATGGCCCTGGTTTTGAGAATCTCTTAGATTATTTCCATCAGTTTCAGCACGCAGGGGAACAGGCTAAGCATTGGTTCAATCGAGCTACAATGCCTTTTTCCATCTTCCTTTACTGAAATTGCTTTTCTCACTTCAGTCTCTCATTTTCTAACAATGACTAGCCACTTAATCCACCCAAATTTCTCAATCTGAATGATCATAACCATTCTCCCCTACTAAGCCTACCGTTAATTCTCAGGTAGTGATAGCCCTATATTACCCTACTCAGTTGGTAGAGGAGAGAGCAGATGGACCCAGCTACTCCAGATCAAAGACTTAGGGTAAATGGCCTTAGTCTTCAACAGAAGTCCTCTTTACTGTTTGGCACAGGCCAGCTGATAGCTGGAATACTGCTTGTAGTAACGTCCGTTTAGTGTCTGCACAGAGGCTACTCTGCAGTCACTATAGCTCCTTATGAGTTCCAACTGTCAACACACAGGCAATGATCCAGCACGCTAATGCAACACTATTTAAAACAAGATTTGCATCTTATTAATATCTGCTTTTAAGGTTTCAATCAGGAGAGGGAAGGGCAATATGGAATTGATTATCTTTCCCATTGCAAACACATGACTTCATTAGCACTACTGTAGGGTTCTTGTGTGAGCAGGGGAATTTCTTAGTTTCCTAGAAGGTTAAGAAGTTCAAAATGGTTTTCACTGTCTATGAAAAAATAACTATTGGTTTCTACAACGGGGGTCTCATGCATATGATTACCTCTTAGCAGAAATTGATCATTAGGGGCAGGTCACATTAAAGAACTCTATAGAGCCTATGTTCAAATATCATGCAAGACAACAGGCTCACAGAGATGAAAAGGGACTGACCTCTGACCTTAAGGATCTCACAATAGCAGTTAACTATAACACATTCTAAAAATAAACACATAGAGCTCCACTGGAGGCTGAAGGAATAAAAATTTTGCTCAATCAAAAGAGGTCAGGAAAAGCTTTACAGAAAATTTGAGATTCAAGTTAGTTTTTTGTGATTTGTTTGTTAGTTTTTGTTTTGTTTTGTTTTTTCTAACACCTTTATTGGAGTATAATTGCTTTACAATGGTGTGTTAGTTTCTGCTTTATAACAAAGTGAATCAGTTATACATATACATATGTTCCCGTATCTCTTCCCTCTTGCGTCTCCCTCCCTCCCACCCTCCCTATCCCACCCCTCTAGGTGGTCACAAAGCACCGAGCTGATCTCCCTGTGCTATGCGGCTGCTTCCCACTAGCTATCTACTTTACATTTGGTAGTGTATATATATCCATGCCACTCTCTCACTTTGTCACAGCTTACCCTTCCCCCTCCCCACATCCTCAAGTCCATTCTCTAGTAAGTCTGTGTCTTTATTCCCGTCTTACCCCTAGGTTCTTCATGACCTTTTTTTTTTTCTTAGATTCCATATATATGCTTTAGCATACGGTATTTGTTTTTCTCTTTCTGACTTACTTTTCAAGTTAGTTTTAAAGGTTTAAAACCATAGACACAAGTCAAGAAAAGGAATATCTTGGAAATTTTTTTTTAAAGCATTTTCTTCAATGAGAAGTTTGACTTCAGAATTCTTCTCCAGTATGAATAACTGTCAGGTCCTTATCTGTAAAGCGGAGCTGACATCCTCTCCCTTCAGATAGATACTGTGAAAAATGACTGTGACACTCCTGGATAGAATGGAAATCATTTCCAAAGCAGGAGCGCAATATTCGTGTCCACGCTCCCCGCATCACACCCACTCCTGGAGGCTTAACTTCCAGCCCAGTATCAGAACACAGATTTGCAGCAGACAACTACCCTCCTCTGACAACCGCCATGTCATCAAGGGGACCCACCAACCAAACAGCTCGATCCCCTGAAAAGTTAGGAAATATTTCAAGTGGTGGGTCTGCCTGACAGTCAGACTCCAACAGATGCATCACAAAGACAGAGATAGATAACATTCAACTAAATGCAAATGCCAGCTAATCAACATGTTAGTGGAGGGGAGACATACCACAGGTGAAAGTGAGAGTTGTCAAAAAAAAATCAAAGGACTCTCTGCTGTCCAGACAATGTAGTCCCGTTTCACCACTGACCAAGTCACTCATTTTTCACCCAAAAACCTGAAGCAGTACTAGAGAGTTTAAGCCCTTATCACATCAGGATATGCATATTTAAGTGATATGGCGTCCAGTAAGAATTAAAGCGTACTCCCAGCAGACTCCAGGCTGGCTCAATTCTCATCAAATTTCATGTGAGAAAAACCCTATTTGTGGAAGACGGCCCCAAAGACAAGCTGCCCTCAGCTTGCTCAAAGAGCTGCGTAGGCAACACTGAAGGAGGCTAAAAGAAACAGTCCTATGAAGTCCTTACCTGTGTGGCAGGTATGTCATGGAGCATGTTAATCTGCCAACATATAAAACTCACCTTTTCTGTGGAAACTCCAGATAAATTTTTCTTAGATTTTGGTACTATACAGGTTCTGTATCTCTTAGAAAGAAGGTAAATTTTTATTTTATGGGCACTGTGACTATCATTACTCAGCCTATTTATATTTTTGCTTTGGCTACCAGGAAGCACACATACAATTATAATGCACACATACAACTGACATGCCCTTGTAGTCATTACATAGGCCCTAAGGCATGTATCTGATGTTATATTTTTCCCTCATTTTTCCTTCACCCTGATCTTACTGTTTATTTTTTACCTTCTTATTTCTGTAGGATATAAAAAATAAAATCCCAGACAGGAAAATAAATGTTGATATATATCTGTCTATAATTTATGCAGGTTTGTAAATGGCATCACCATCGGCTGTGAAGCAGGAAGACAAGTGTCCTGCAGGAGAAAGTCTATAATGGCACCAGTGAGTCTAGTGCCAGGATCCACATCCTCTGGTCACTCACTGAATGTGAGTTTTATAAAATGTCTTAAAGATGCTTCCTCAGAATGGTCTTAAAGACGAGGCATGGAGGGAAGAATTGATGGATATAGTTTTAAGGCTGTTCCACTTCTTTAAAAGGAGAATTGTTAAAGGTATAATTAAATTTGATCCAATGTTTATAGGTCTCTAATCTTATTTCAGAAATAAATGCAGAATCATAAAATGATGACTCTTTTTATTAACCCATATTTTTGTGAAATATAGCAAACATAGCTATAACTTAGTCACTATCTTTTTTTTTTTATTTTTTTTTTTTGCGGTACGCGGGCCTCTCACTGTTGTGGCCTCTCCCGTTGCGGAGCACAAGCTCTGGACACGCAGGCCCAGCAGCCATGGCTCACGGGCCCAGCCGCTCCGCAGCATGTGGGATCCTACCGGACCGGGGCACGAACCTGTGTCCCCTGCATCGGCAGGTAGACTCTCAACCACTGCGCTACCAGGGAAGCCCTAGAGTTTTAACTTCTGTTTTTTGGGGGGGTTTTTTTGCGGTACGCGGGCCTCTCACCATCGCGGCCCCTTCCGCTGCGGAGCACAGGCTCTGGACGCGCAGGCTCAGCGGCCATGGCTCATGGGCCCGGCCGCTCCGCGGCATGTGGGATCCTCCTGGACCGGGGCACAAACCCGTGTCCCCTGCATCGGTAGGCGGACTCTCAACCACGGCGCCACCAGGGAACCCAGTCACTATCTTACTATGGATTCCCCTGAAAGCAGAGCTTGGAAGAAAGACTCATGTGAGTCCTTTACTGAGATTCAGGATTCCAAAGAAAAGGTATGAGTGACAGTGTCCGCAAAGCAGGCCAGGAAGAAGAGCCATTACAAACATACATCAATGAGTTGGTCTCCACTATTGACAACTGGCTTTTCGGTCCTACAGGACTGTCTGACGTGTCATATGAAATATGTTTTAGAACTGTGAGTAGAGAGAAAAAATATTTATCTACCAGTTCCCAATGCCCATTGATCAAAGTTCACCCCATCAGTGTTAATACCCAACATTTCCAAGCTGCACATGTGCAGATGCTCGGTGGGTTTCCATGGTACCCCATGCTGCATCATCAACAGAGAATCCCCAGGGTGGGACACTAGAGATGGTAGTGACAGGCCAGAGGCATCTGCAGGGAGCAGGTCAGATCCCTTGTAGAACTGGTCAATGCACACAGTGCCATATTCCTAGGAACTTATTCAAAACAAACAAACAAACTATACATTCTTTTCCCCCCCGATCTGTCTATAATCTGTTTAAAGATCGAGAGAGAAAAAGAAAAAAAGCAGTCTGTGCACAAAGCATTAATCAGATTAAAAATCAAAGACTAAAGCTGACATTAGCACTAGAGAACAGCTGGACCAGAAGGATCCCATGGTGTGATGTGAGTATGAAATTAAATTAAGGAATAACATCACTGCAGGTATGACAAGGAATCAGGTGCCCAAGAATCTTCTATGTGAAAGAGCCCATTGTGAGGGACCCAGTCCACTGCCAATTTAAACACTGTGACCTCAATACTCTCTATCTTTTCAAAAGAATGCCAAGTTAAAGGAAGCAGATAGCAGCTGTTTGAATGGAAAACTCGGGCTCAGACATCCGAAAAGTATTCAGAAACTTTGGCAGTCTAAGATTATCAGAACATAAGATTAGAATCTTTTGCTATTGCCATTAGAATTTGCAGCAAATACATGTAACTCCAGCAACAAAAGGGAGTGGCAAGAATAAGACAGGAGCTGTGACTAAGGCTCGGGGTCTTTTTACACCTTGAATAAGTGAGTGACAGTTAAATATTTCTTCTTAGAGGGAAATATAATTTTAAATACATTATAAAAAGACACAATACAAAATTAAAGTAGTGAAAATAAATAGCCTTAATGTAATGAGAAATTATCACAATATTTCTATAAAGGCTCTATTCCTTTAAATATAAATTTTATATAAATCATTTATAATGATTCATTAAATTTTATAGGGAAAACATAAGTGAGTAAGCTTTATGAGGTTCTAGCTCTGTCTTACATTAGGGAATCATCTTAGCAACATTTCTCCAAGTGGATTGCATGGATATTAAAAGGGCTTCTGTGAAAAGAGAGTTTCCTGGTAAGATGTGCTTGAGAAACTCTGGGTTAAACAAGGTAAACCAGTCTCTTTTCTGTAGACATTTCACTTTCCCGAATCAAGATGGTGACATAGGTCTTTCCCTACTTCAGTCTCCATCACCGGAAGACCAACTTGCAACTCTCCATAGACAAGACGCCATTATGAAAATCCCATAACCTGGGGGTGAGGCTGGAGCACAGAGACCAAGAAGGATCTCGCTACAAGGGGAAGAGGAGTGCCTTCCCTTTGAACGCATCGACCATCCCCCAGGCCAGCACAGGGCCCCACTGAGAGGGCCCCCCTGGGCCTACAGCCCCTCCAGTGGAAAAAGAGAGCCCAAGGTGGACACCCAGGGTCCCTGCATTGCAGGATGCTTCCCAGAAGGTCCACTCAGGTCTCACCTCGTGGGGCTCACTGGGGGAATGTGCAGAGTTTGACCACTGGGGATCAGGTAGAGATGGAGAAGGGGGTGGGGCTTACAGCAGCCAGCAGCCAGGTCGTGGTGGACTAACACCTTCCTTGCAGGAGACCCCAGCAGAGATACCAGCCGGTGGTCTGCCTCTCTGCTGAGCCGAGCGAACAGCCCTATCTGGCCAGGAAGCTTGGTTGTCAGCTCGGCCTGAATTTGGATATCCAGCCAACAGGCCGTACTAGTGTGGATCCCATTTTACGGCCCTGCTTGGGCAGGGAAGAAAATTCACAGCCCTCCCGCAACTGCTAAGCATAGCCCCCCATCCCACCCCTCCGAGAAGCATGGCCACTGATGCCTGGAAGCCACGGAGAACAACTTACAACCCGTCCAGGCAGAGAGCCAAGCAGGCAGCCCTGCACAACTATTGAGCACATAGCTCAGGCCCCGCAAACCAGGGAGCCTGAACAGTGGTCCTGAGCGGCCTCAGAGCCCAGCCTACAAGCCCACCCCGGCGGAGCTGAGCCTACAGCCCTGCCCAACTGTTGAACACAGTCCTCGTCCTGCCCAGGCAGGGAGCCACGCCCAGTCATGCAGCGTAACCTGCAGCCCCAGCTGACCAGGGAGCTCTGAACAGTGACCCCACCCAACTGTGAAGCAGTCTCCAGCCCGACCCAACTGCAGGATAGAGCTGTAAGCACCACCCCACTAGGCAGGCCAGCCAGCAACTTAACCTAAGAGCACAGCACAGCCAAAGACCTACCAACTGCAAAGCCCAGCCAGTGGCCCAGCCCGACTTCCAGGTATAGGCTGTGACCCCACATGAAGGCAGACTCCCTGAGGCCCCCCCGAACAGGAGAAATGGTGGAGCACAGCCCACAGCCCTGCCCCAGTGTACAGTCCAGTCAGCGGCACTGCCCTGATAGTGAACACAACCCGCGACCCTGCCTGATCAGAGGTGACTGCAGAGCCCAGGTAATGGCCCCACCTGAATGCAAATCAGCCAGCAGCCGCACCCAACCAGGGAGCCCACCCGAGGGCCCCCGCTTGAACAGGCAGCTCAGCCAGAGCTGAGCCCAGCCAGCAGCACCCTCCTCACTAAACCTCAGAGCGTGGGCAGTGGCCTCGCCCAACGAAAGAGCCTGATAGCAAGCCCACCTGCCAACAGGTGCTACCAGACAGCCTATCCAGTACCCCAAGCTGAGCTCAATGAAGATGGAAATACAGCATACCAAAACTTATGAGATGCAGTAAAAGCAGTTCTAAGAGGAACGTTCATAGCTATAAACACATAGATCAAGGAAAAAGAACGATCCACATAAACAATTTAAACACTGTGCACTCAAGGAACCAGAAAAAGAACAGACTAAGCCCAAAGTTAGCATAAGAAATTACATAACAAAGATCAGAACAGAAATAAAAAAGAGAATAAGAAAGATTAACAAAACTAAGAGGTGGTTCTTTGAAGAATAATCAAATTGACAAAGCTTTGGCTGGACTAAGCAAGAAAAAAATGAAAGGACACAAACAAATACAAATGCAAAAGGAGGTATTCAACAGATACTACAGAAATAAAAAGAATGATAAGAGACTACTATGAACAATTACACACCAACAAATTGGACAGCCTAGAGGAAATGGGCATATTCCATTTATTCATGTATTATATGCATCCATGTAGAAACATATAATCTATGAAGACTGAATCATGAAGAAACAGAAAATCTAAACAGACCAGTAACAAGTAAGGAGACTGAATCAGTAGTCAAAGCCTCTCAACAAAGAAAAGCATGTCTATTATAGGTGCTGGGGGTACAGCAGCGAACAGTTTAGTGAAGTTCAATAAACGTAGCAGCTTAAAACAACATGCATCTATTCTTCTGTGGGTCACGAATCCAAGCAAAGCTTCCTGGGTCCTCTGCTAAGTTTGGGGTTAATCTGTAACGCAGAAATAAATAATATTCACGTGGTGTGAAAATCGGAGTTGGAGCTGACTGGCGGTTCTGCGGCACCAAGAGAAGAGCTCTTTACTGGAATGCCATAGTTTTCTGTCCTTGTCCCTATCTGTCCAAAGAGAAGATGAAAGAAGAGGGACAGAGATAAAGGCAACTTATACTCATCAAGTGCTTACTATCTGCCAGGCACTGTAATAAGTACATAAATTATCTTGTTTAATCTCCGAAACTCTTTGAGATGAGAATTTTCATTCTTCTTTTATAGAAGAGAAAGTTATGACCGTATATGGTTATTAGGAGGATTAAATGACAAAATATGTCTCAAACACCTGGCACAGTACCTGACAAAGAGTAGGAGGTAAATAAGTGTTCTTCAGCATCCTTTCTTTCCCTTTACAGAGAAACATAATCAGGCCGAGAAACAAAGACATCAGAGGCTTGCATACTACATCTGCAATTATTACAGCACTACTAGAAAAAAGAGCTGAAAGGATAAGTGAGTCAAGATTCAAAATTAATCCTGACAGTCAAGAGTACTGGGCCAAAACTACCAATATGAAATGAAAAAGGGTTAATGTAAAGACCTACATTTAGGTTTGAAAATTTAATCTTCTTGATTAATTTAAGTTTAGGAGAAAACTTGACTAGACAGTAACTCATATAAAACAGAGCTAGGGTTAACCACAAGCTTAATATGAGCCAAAAGTGCTGCATGGATCCTAGAAAAATAATTATCTTGCTCTTGGTCTTCATTAATTCAAGAACAGTATATCAATAGTGATCGAAGAAGAGAGGAATCCTAGTGCACTCTGCACTGGCCAAAGCACAGCGGGAGAATCAGGCTGAGGTCTAGCTCCATGTTTTAAGAGGAAACTGACAAACTACAGTACATCCAGATCTGAGTGACCGGGATGGTGAGGCACCTGTACGATGCCACCCAAGACACGATTGAAGGAATGGAGATACCTTCTAAACACTGATTCAGACCATCCCCACTTCTCACTCTACAACCAATGTCTACTCCACTAGTGAACTCATGGTGTTGCCCTGCGGCCCATCACACCCAGTGATGCAGTAGAGTGGGGTCTGAGTATCAGAGGACTGAGGTGCTAATATCAGCTCCCCCACTAACTGTGGTACAACCTTGAACAAGCTCCTTAACCTTCTCTGGGCCTCAGTTCCTTGACCTATAAAATGAGGGGGTTGGGACTAAGATCTCTACAGAGTATTTGGGCTGAAAACTGAAACGATTCTGTGCCCAGTCATGGCCCAGTCCCACAGATCAGATTACTGATAGCACAGTCACACAGTTAGCCTCTGAATCCTTATTACAACACAGCCTGCAACTTCTGTATCATTTAAATCAGTGTTACCAAAGGATTTAACGTGGGGCATTAATTTTTTGATACGCTCACTTAATAATGGGTCCTGAAATCAAAGTTGGGGAATGCTGCCTATTCTACTCTCCTTTTAGAGACTCACAATGCCACTATATTTAGGACCCCGAAAAGTCCCACAACCAAGAAACTAGTATAACTTCGCTCAGATTAACATCTTTAAGTTTACCCTAAACGCTTGTGCTAAGTGTCTGTCAACAGCTCCACTTTGTCGAGCAGTGACCTGGATTAATGATAATTAGTTATTTTATACCCCACTGAGCCTTCCTTTCTTCTTTATGAACCTCAAAGCATCATCAGAAAAGAACAGGAGCCATCAGATGGCCATATACTTGCATTATGCATGCTTGCGAAGAAAGTAAGATGTTCCAAATCATCTCATCCGTCACCCACCACTCTGAAGACAGAGGGGCATCTAACCACTTATAATTCCAACCACGTGCACACACGAGAGTCAGACCTCAGAATTCAGTGCTATCTGACCTACAGATATTCCCGAGTTATGAGTTATTCGCAGGTTATAGGTCTCTAAAATCAGTCATTTAACATCTGTATCAAGAGAGGAGAAACAGCAGAGTTTTTGAAATACTCTTTCCGAAAGTAATTCCTTACATTAAAAAAAATTAACCAAGGGGACTTCCCTGGCAGTCCAGTGGTTAGGACTCCACGTTTCCATTGCAAGGGGCACAGGTTCAATCCCTGGTTGGGGAACTAAGATCCCGCACGGTGTGCAGTGCAGCCAAAAACAACACTAGCCAAAACCTCAGTTATCAATGTAAGTAGTAGTATTTAAAACCACAACAGGGGGCTTCCCTGGTGGCGCAGTGGTTGGGAGTCCGCCTGCCGATGCAGGGGACACGGGTTCGTGCCCCGGTCCGGGAAGATCCCACATGCCATGGAGCGGCTGGGCCCGTGAGCCATGGCCGCTGGGCCTGCGCGTCCGGAGCCTGTGCTCTGCAATGGGAGAGGCCACAACAGTGAGAGGCCTGCGTACCGCAAAAAAAAAAAAAAAAAAAAAAAAAAAAAAAAAAAAAAAAACCAAAACAGGTCTTCTGCCCATTTTTGGATTGGGTTGTTTGTTTTTTTGATATGGAGCTATATGAGCTGCTTGTAAATTCTGGAGATTAGTCCTTTGTCAGTTGCTTCATTTGCAAATATTTTCTCCCATTCTGAGGGTTGTCTTTTCATCTTGTTTATGGTTTCCTTTGCTGTGCAAAAGCTTTTAAGTTTCATTAGGTCCCATCTGTTTATTTATGGTTTTATTTCCATTTCTCTAGGAGGTGGGTCAAAAAGGATCTTGCTGTGATTTATGTCATAGAGTGTTCTGCCTATGTTTTCCTCTAAGAGTTTGATAGTGTCTGGCCTTACATTTAGGTCTTTAATCCATTTTGAGTTTATTTTTGTGTATGGTGTTAGGAAGTGTTCTAATTTCATTCTTTTACATGTAGCTGTCCAGTTTTCCCAGCACCACTGATTGAAGAGGCTGTCTTTTCCCCATTATATATTCTCACCTAGAGACTGTCATACAGAGTGAAGTAAGTCAGAAAGAGAAAAACAAATACCGTATGCTAACACATATATGGAATCTAAAAAAAAAAAAGGTTCTGAAGAACCTAGGGGCAGGACAGGAATAAAGACGCAGACGTAGAGAATGGACTTGAGGACACAGGGAGGGGGAAGGGTAAGCTGGGACGAAGTGAGAGAGTGGCATGGACATATATACACTATCAAACGTAAAATAGATAGCTAGTGGGAAGCAGCCACATAGCACAGGGAGATCAGCTCAGTGCTTTATGACCACCTAGAGGGGTGGGATAGGGAGGGTGGGAGGGAGACACAAGAGGGAGGAGATATGGGGATATATGTATAGCTGATTCACTTTGTTATAAAGCAGAAACTAACACACCATTGTTAAGCAATTATACCCCAATAAAGATGTAAATAAATAAATAAAACCAAAAACAGAGCTTCCCTGGTGGCACAGTGGTTAAGAATCCACCTGCCAATGCAGGGGACACGGGGTTTGAGCCCTGGTCCGCGAATATCCCACATGCTGCCGAGCAACTAAGCCCGTGCACCACAACTACTGGGCCTGCGCTCTAGAGCCTGCAAGCCACAACTACTGAGCCCAAGTGCCACAACTACTGAGCCCGTGCGCCTAGCGTCCATGCTCTGCAACAAGAGAAGCCACCACAACGAGAAGCCCGTGCACCACAACGAAGAGTAGCCCCTGCTCGGCACAACCAGAGAAAGCCTGAGCACAGCAACGAAGACCCAACGCGGCCAAAAATAAATAAATTTATTATTTTTTTAAAGCCAAAAACAAAAATGATAGATACAAATGATATAAGGTACAAAAAAAGACTTTTAAATCAGCAATTCATATTAGCACTGCTCTGTTGTCCATTTTATCAAGAAATTCATTGTAAGGGCAAACTCTAGTATATCCTACAGCAATAATCTACACTGTCTTTATAACCTTTAAAACAGCTTAATGAAAAAAAAAAACAGCTTAATGAAGGCAAAGTTAAGTCTTGAAAGGTTTCATTACAATTAAAGGAGTGGCCCATTCACCAGGCTCTTTCATAATGTTAATGTGGTCTCCCTAGCACATAAAATTTAATTACTGAGAGACATAATAGATTGCCTGGGGATCCACCTTGGATGGAAAATTGATTGGACCTCCATGTCTTTTCTCCCATTGTCCCCCCTCCATCCATCTAAATCCTGTTTATCTTTCAATTCAAGCTCTGGCTCTAAATCTCTCTCTTGCTTGAAATATTCCTCAGTCTTTCAATGATTGTTTTATGTCTGAAATCCTAGTGCTCCAGAGTGAGCCCAGAAGCATAAATCAAACCAGTATGAATGAGGGGACATAGGGAAGCCAGCACAAAGGGACACTTGTATGTTACAGACTGTGGAGGAAAGTTGGATAGATGGGTAAAGTCAGGAGGGTAGAATTAATGAGCTCTACAACAAGCCAAGTAATTTGGCTTAGTATACCTGATGCAGTAGTTCCCTTATACCAAATATTCACTTATTCAGTCATTATTACTTAAATCACTAGGTTCAGCTCTTCACTTCTTACCAGACCTATTACCTTGGGCAAGTCACAGAATCTTTCTGAGCCTCTATAGTTAGGATTAGGTTTGATGGGAGACTTCGGCGGGGATAAAATAAATAGCAGTACCTAAACAGGATAGAAGTTTATTTCTCTCTAGGGTAGGAGTTCTGAGATCCACAGTCCGAGGCTGGTATGAAGGTCTGGCTGAGCAAAGTCCTCAGGGACCTAACTCCATCCGTCCCAGAGTGTGGTCTCATCGTCATGGCCCTAAGCAGTACCCACATTCTAGGCAGTAGGATGGAAGAAGGCAGAAGAGAAGGAGGAAATGATGTTCACCACCTGTCTCTTAGGGGAGTTTTCCATAAGCTGCCACCTCACCTGCCACTCTAAATCCCACTGGACAGAACTTAGTGATATGGCCACACTTACTGCAAGGAGAGGGGTTAATGTCATTTTTAAAGTGAGCATTCATGTACTCAGTCAAAAATATCTGTTATCAAAGAACAGGGAAAAAATATGAGGACACAACTAGCTGTTTCAACCACACTATAGTTTACCTTAAATACATGGAATGTATTTGGGAGGAGGGTTAGAATTAAATGAGAACATATAGACAAAGCACTTTACACAATGCTCATAAATGACAGTCCCAATCCTCCTTCTCCTCTATATGCACAAAAATCAGCTTATCCACATGTATCCGCTGACCGCCTTGCATCTTCAGACCAGATACAATCATTAACCTTTCCAAGTAGAAACGTTAATATGCTGCAATTTCTCCCTATGTTGAGATCAGCAACCTAACACAAAAATACTGCCAACTTCATTTCACAACCTCGCACAACCGTTCACACTGCACTGTGAAGGTGCCCATTAGAACAATGGGGCGGTAGCAGTGAGGTCCTAGGCTCACACTCTCCTGTAGGATGTACGCACGACAAGGGTGGTGATCTTGTCTTACACAGTCACACTGAAGCCCTGGAAAAGTGGCTGGTACATGGTTGAGATCAATCAGTTCTTGTTGAAGGAATTGATATTGGAACTGTCAAATAAACACTGCAAAATATATCATATTTAAAAGAGAGCAGGAAGGAGCGAGCAGGATACATTATCATTGCAAAACGCATTGCAATGGATAGACAAATAAATAGGGATACATTTACAGAATGAAATGCTACAAAGCAGCAAAAATAAAGAACTGTTTATATATATCAGTATGGATAAAGCTCTCAAACATTTTTCAGTATGGATAAATCTCTCAAACAAAAAAGCAAGTCACAGGAGAATATGTACAGTATGATTCCATTTATATAAAGCTTAAAAACAAGCAAAATATATATATAAATAACAATTGTTTAAGAAGTAATAATAATAAGTCAGTTATATAGTGCTTACTCTGTGCCAGGGGCTAATCTGAGCATTTTACACTACCTCAGGTAATCCTTATAACTCTGTGAGGTAGGTACTCTCATTATTCTCAATTCACAGATGAGGGAACTGAAGCACAGAGGTTAAGTGACTTTCCCACAGTCACACAGTTAATGTAATATGTGTAATAAAACTAGAGGTGCTTCAAGGGTTCTGAAAACATTCTCTTTGTGTGTATGAAAGGTACATATGTGTTTATTTCATTACTATTCTTTAAACTAAACAAATGTGTTATATATTCTCTTTTATGTATGATATATTTCATAATAAAAATTATTAACAAAGGGACTTCCCTGGCGGTCCAGTGGTTAGGACTCCGAGCTTCTACTGCAGGGGGTGCAGGTTCGATCCCTGGTGGGGCAACTAAGATCCCGTAAGCCACGTGGCACAGCCAAAATCAAAAATAGACTTCCATTTTTAAAAAATTAATAACAAAGAAACACATTGGTATGAATAAAGAGTAACAAGTGAAAGGGAGCTCACCTCATCAAAAGGGAGTTTATTAGAAAGAAATTTTTTGAAAAAAAGGTGGGGTAAGTCCTAACAAAAAGGAAAGAAATTCTTTGAATTTACAGAAATATTGCTATATATATTAAAGAAGAATCCCATTTTGACTGTCCAGTTCAATCTAGTACTAAAGCCTTATCATTGTAAAAGGACCAGCAATTGAAGTCTATAATTAAATGAGAAAGAGAAAACTGGAAAGAGATACACCAAAATGTTTGCTCATGCTGAGAAGGCAGGGCTGTGCACGATTTCCCCCCTTACTTTTGAAGATCACAGACAGATGCTGGAGTTGGACAGACATGAGCTTGATCTGGGTATCTGTAATGCACTGGTTGTGAGACCTTAGAAGAGTTATTTAAGTCTCTCTGAACCTTCATTTCCTCCCATGTAAAATGAGGATAATAATACCTTGGAAGAGTATTGTGAGATTTTAATGAAATGATGTGTGAGAGTGTGTGTGTGTGTGTGTGTGTGTGTGTGTGTAAAAAGTAGCATGGCACTTAGCTTGTAATAAGCCAAGGAAAGCTGGTATTGTTATTTGTAGTGACCTCTGTCTCCCTTTATTTGCCTGCCCCCCACTTCTGAGCATAACTCACAGAAGAAGAGCCACGTGAGGACACAGCAAGAAGACATCCATCTGCAAGCCAGGAAGAGAGCCTTCACCAGAAACCAGCCCTGCCAGCACCCTGATCTTGGACTTCCAGCCTCCAGAGCTGTGAGAGAATAAATGCCCATGGTTGAAGCCACCCAGTCTATGGCATTTTGTTATGGCAGCCAGAGAAGACTAGTACAGGTAGGTTGGAAACAACAGAGAGTATGTTAATGGCTATCCTAATTGTAGTCTCCCACATCTGAGAGGAGAGGTTGGCATTTTTTTCCTGAGTGCTTCCAATTCTCCCAAACTTCGAATATGTAGGAACAAGGACCAACTCAAGTCATGCTGGGAGACTCTGGGTGAAAACTGGGAGAACTGGCTAATAAAAGCAGGCAAAATGCCTTCCACTGGCAGTTGGTGGAAAAGCAAAGTCAATTTATTGGCTATTCCCAGGGCGGAGCAGGTTTTCTGTGTGTAAATCTGGAGACAAAACCTCTTCGTCAGCAAGTTTAGATGGGGGTCTAAATTTGAGGTTGAACTATTTGTATTTCTTTTAGCCTATTACACATCGGGGTCCCTAAGTGAATTAAAGTTCAGCTACTTTAGGTAATTAGAGTACCTGTTTTTCTCTTAGCCAGAAAGGTCAGAGAGAAGGAGAGGAGATATGCCATGTCCCTGATCTCATCTCCTTTCCTATAAAACCATCCTTCTTCCCTTCCATCTCATTGGTTTGACAAACAGCTGCATTCAATTTAATCCTGAGCTGCTCTGCCACAGGTTCTCTTCCGAAAAAGATCCTCAGGGGAGTTTTCACACATTAAAAGAGTAGCCAACAAGATGGCAGGAGGTGAATTTTCCCCACTCATCGGATGTATATCAACCCAGAGGCAAGACCAATAATCAAACAGCAATATCTGTTGAGTGCGTATCATGGGCCAGGCACTGTGCTAAGAATTTTATATACGTCAATCTCTATTGTCTTAGTGAAAGTCCTCCCCAGCCCTGATAGCAAATCTCCCTTCCTGTCTTGTCCCCTCCGTTTCCAGGTAGGTGATTCTCAAATGGCCCTGATATGAGCAAGAGATAGTTGCAATAATATAAATGTCCCTTTCACTTGGTGGAGGTAGTGGGGGGGAATACATTCCTGGAATTTCGAATATTGACTCCCTCAGAGCTCCCAAGGGTGTTATGGCATCACCCAAGTGAAGATGGGACCCCAGAACCATCCACTGGCAATTACAGATTGTTCCTTTCAAATCCTCTGAAGTCAAACGGACCTTTCTCCAACTCGACCAATTTCTATTCATCTTCATTCATTCAACTGTCAGCCAATCATTCCAAGGTTGCAATTATTTTTATGGTGTTATTCTTAATGTCAAAGGATATCCACCAATTCCTAACTGCGTACTAAATTTTATCCCCTGCTTCTGCAATGATGTTTCCAGACACCATGGAACCCAAACTTTAATATCCGCCATGATGTTTTCATTTGGTTCATGGCAGGCCAGCACCATCACTAATACACTTTTGACAACTGTTATGGGTCAAGTTGATTCACCAGAATATAAACTAATTGGCAGAGAGACCACAGTAAACAACACACACTGCAAAATACAGTCAACTCAGGATAGAGTGATAGAGCAGTCACTGGCTGAAAATATTTGCAGCATGGTACCTTAGTGCCAGGTTTATATAGAAAAGCCAATGTATACAAAGAGAGCAGCATTAGAAGGGTTAGCTCTCATTGGCAGAGAGCACATACTATGCTGGGGGCAAAATCTGCAGCAGGCAGCTATTATTTCAAACAGGTCTACAGGGAAAAAGCTAGACTAGAAGTGGTTGCTTCCTGACTAACAAGAGAATACACACAGTGTATCTAGTAGAAAGTCAATTACCATAAAGCTGGTGAATTCATTTATGAGAGTGGTGAGTAATTAACATAGGACTGGCGTGTTCATATATAGCTTAAGTAAGCAAATTCAACATTCTATACAAACAATTTATGGCTTAAGTAAACAACTACAGTCTCCTACAACAAACACATTTTTCAACACTTTTGGTTATCACCAACTTTCCAGTTAAAACATTACTTTCCCAGGAAGTAAAATTATAAGAATACCATTAAAAAACAGAATGACTTAGAAAGCCTACTGCTTCTTCTCCTTGTATGCCCACAAACATAAAGAAAGGAAGTGCACCATGATGACAAGAAATAAAGCAGAGAAAGCTGTTATTTTTATTTTTTTGGCCGCAAGGCACGTGGGAACTTAGTTCCCCAACGAGGGATCAAACCCGTGCCCCAGGCAGTGGAAGCAGAGTCTTAACCACTGGGCCGCCAGGGAAGTCCCCAGAAAGTTTTAAATTTAAACAGGACCTTTGCCCCATCAGGCTAGTACCTAACAGGGGCCTTTGTTCCCTGTACTCTGTGGTTAACAAAATGTACGGTGCTCTAACCTTCTCTAGTTTACCTCGTTGAGACACAATAGAGCAACCTGCACTTAAATTTTCAAAGGACTTCCGTCAACAAGACATATGTTATCCAGCCTTCCATAAAGGAGAATTTTTACCCATAATTTCTTCTAATTTTACGTAAGGTGGATTCAAAGTTGTAGTGGTTTTTTTGTTTCTTTCTTTCTTTTAAAGCTTATACTGTTACTTCCATGGTTCGATAACACTCAGAAAGTGGAATTTTTTATATAGAAAACATACATCATGTACTGTTTTCTGTAATTGATTGTTTTACATAAACACACACATCTATTTTAAAAAACGGTTCCCGAGGGAAACAGCACTATAACAAATTAGCACTGCAGGGAGCAACATTAAACTGTTATCCATATATTACTTTTCTAATAAAAAAGGGCACCCAGTAAATGCAAAAATAACTTTTTTCTAGAACCTAAGGCCATTTTCTACATCAGTAGAGACTCACTGAAAATGTTTTTAATAACATTCAGAGTTAGCATCTCTTCAACCACTGCTTATGTCGGCTTGCTCACCTTAGTTTTAATGCTTTGCTCTCCTGTGGTTGGTTGATGCCCTACAGCTGGGGAAAAGCCACCTTTGGTGAGGTGAAACGGCAGGTCTTCTCTTATCTACTCCCTCCTGAGGACACCAGGGTAAAGGGTTGGGTTGAGGGGCCGAGGACCAGAGGGAAACATGGTGCCTGTGAGCCTCCACAATCCCAATCACCCAAGATGCCTAGAAAGATGGTCCCAGGTACCTGAGAATGCTGGACCCGGAACAAGACCAGCTGGGCTGCTAAACCAAAGAATGGAAACAGGTGGTTCAGCGAAAGCCTTAGAGTGAGATTTCCCCAGCTGCTATTCTCACACACTCCAGTCTCCTCAGACAAAACTGCACTTCCAGCTCCTTCATGGGGCATGCAGTTGAGTGTCCAGCCTGCACGAACATGGGGCATGCGCAGGCCTGGCGTGTGCCACTTTGGGCTGAGGTCATTAAAGCTTTCCTTCCCCTTTCCTTCCTCTTCTGCTGGCTTGAGGGAGCCCGGCACGGGGGCCTTGGGAGCTATGTGTTAGAGCTGCCCAAGCCTCCGTGGAGGCGCCCATGTCTCTTCATTACTGCCTGGAGAAAAGCCCCTGCTGACCAGGAACACCTGTTTGGGAGCACAGTGAGGAAGAAATGAACTCCACTGTGTTGAAGTCATTATACATTTTGGGCTTTGTAACAGCAGTTCACATTATCCTAGTATCTAAGCTGACAGGCAAAACCTGCTCCAACATTTTGGCAAAGGATCCTTTCAGGTCCATAACATCTCCCTTATCTTTCAGACAATCCATTGTCTGAAACCATATTTCTACTCAGTGCTCCAACATAATAAGTCCCAATTCACCCTCAGGTTCTTTTTTTCCCAGCAATGTTAACTTTTTCCAGCTACGTTACAATTACTGACAAATAACTGTGATATATTTAAAGTCCGCAGCATAATGACTTGATATACACAGACACTGTGAAAGGGCTCCCACCATGGAGTTAATCAACACACCCATCACCTCACAAATTTATTTTTATTTTTTTTGGTGAGAACACTTAAGTTCTACTCTCTTAGCAAATTTCAATTATACAATATAGTATTATCAACTATAGTCACCATGTAATACATTAGATGCTCAGACATTATTCATCTTATAACTCAAAATTTGTACCCTTTCACCACCCTCTCCCTATTTCTCCCACCGCCCAGCCCCCGACAATGACCATTCTACTCTGTTTCTGTGAGTTTGACTTTTTTTTTTTAGATTCTACATATAAGTGATACCATGCAGTATTTGCCTTTCTCTGGCTTATTTCACTTAACATGATGTCCTCCAGGTTCATCCATGTTGTCGCAAATGGCAGGATTTCATTCTTTTTTATGGCTGAATAATATTCCATGTATCTTTATCACATCTTTTTTATCCATTCACCTGTCCATCTTAGACACTAAGGTTGTTTCCATACCTGGAAGGCTATTATGAATAATACTGCAATGAACATGGGAACACAGATATCTCTTCAACATAATAATTCCGTTTCCTTTGAACATACACCCAGAAGTCAGATTTCCGGGTCATCTGTTAGTTCTATTTTTAATCTTTTGAGGAACCTCCATACTGTTTTCCACAGTGGCTTACCAGTTTACATTCACCCCAACAATGTAGAAGGGTTTCCTTTTCTCTACATTCTCACTAGTACCTGTTATTTCTTGTCTTTTTTATAATAGACATCCTAACAGGTGTGAGGTAATGTTTCACTGTTAATTTTTTTTTCTTTTTCTTTGCGGTATGCGGGCCTCTCACTGCTGTGGCCTCTCCCGTTGTGGGGCACAGGCTCCGGACATGCAGGCTCAGCGGCCATGGCTCACGGGCCCAGCCGCTCCACGGCATGTGGGATCTTCCCAGACCGGGGCACAAACCCGCGTCCCCTGCATCGGTAGGCGGACTCTCAACCACTGCCCACCAGGGAAGCCCTGAGCTGATTTTTGAGTATGATGTAGCAGAGAGCCCACCTGGATAGTCCAGCATGATTGCCTCATGTCAAGATCCTTAATTACATGTGTAAATCCCTTTTTTCCAAATAAGGTAACAGGTTCCAGGGATTAGGGTGTGGATCTACATTTTGGGGGAACCACCATTCAACCCACTGAGTCACGCTTATTAACATAATTTGGTTTTTGTCTAAAAGTAGGTTAAAGCAGAGACTTGGCTTATATGCACTGGCATTGCCCACAGCACCCAGAACCGGACGCTGCCCAAAAGGCTACTGAACTTGTTTTAGTAAACTGATCTGAAAATCTAAGATTGAACCAGAAGGAAAACAAAACCACTTCCCACGACATTACCTAAGACTACCTCCTGCTTCCTCTCCTTTCTCCAAAAGTCTCTTTCAGAGGAGACTTGAGACCGCTGGGGAATGGAAGGATGTCATTGAAAAGACCTACTATTACATAATGATAATGAACTCTGTGATGAAGAAATACTCTGAATTACATTTGAAAATAAGAGGAACTACCATAAACTTACAGATGAGTGACTTGAAGATTCAGTATTTAGAGCAATCCCTCCAAGTGGGAAAACCTACCTACCCTCCATCACAATAGAGGTGCCAAGAGAGACCACCCTCAGGAATGTACAAGTTTACATGTTTATAGTCAGAGATGCACCAGATGTAAAGTACACAGAACACATGTCCAGAGAGAGGGAGACAGAGACAGGGCACAAAGGTGCTGGACGCAGTGTCTGGGGCCAAGAGAAGCTGTGATATTCAGAGTAAGTCCCTAAGCTGAAGAGATGTATGATCTTAAAGTACCAATTCCAGAAGCTGAAGCCACACTGGAATTAGCTAAGAAGATAGTGACAAAGCAACCCAGGTAACAAGGAGCTGACTGTCCCCACCGGGCACTGGGATGGGTGGAGGAGGCCAATCACAGGCCGAATGGGGTAGGTAGGAAGTGAGCTCTGGGTCAGCAAGGCGGCTGGGGGGCAACGCGGTGTCAGAAGCAACAACACCCTCAGCCTGACATTAGGAAGGAACTTCCAAACGCAGGCTCCAGCCTTCCTATTCGCATCAACAACCCCCAATGACAGTATCAGGATCCTCAGCTCCGGACCAGCTTGCCTGTCCTCTGAACACGAGCCTCTGCTCACGCTACTCCCACCAATCCCGACCCCCGAGGCCACCTTCTCCACGGAGGTTTCCACGAGAGACCCACCCACACCCATCCTCCCCCAGCTCCGAATTGCTTGGGGGTTGCAGGCTCTGCCCCGCGTCCTCTCTCAACATCAACGTCATAGCTGAGGCCAAATCTTGTATTTGGATCCCTGCCCAGCTTCTAGCAAGGAGCTTCTCGTGTAGCCAGTGTTCGATAAACATTTGTTAAATTAAAGGCACGTCCTGAAAGTTCAATTGAATCCAGGATTGCTGGTGACTCAGGAGCCAAAGAAAAGTGTAGAAACTTGGTCTGAGAGAAATTCCTGGCCAACTCATCTCTCAATACTCAGCCCATTGCCACTTCCTTCTATCTTGATTTAATACCTCTATTACACAGAACTGAACCTGCCCTTCTCTGTACCCCAGAGACCCTGTGCATGCTTCTATCATGGCAACTATCACAATGTGTTTTTAATTTGCTGATATAAATCCCACCTCCTTCCCATTCGATTATAAGATCCTTGGGGGCAGGCACCATCGATTCCTGTCTGCATCTCTAACATTTAGAGCAATGGCTCAGGGCTCAGACTTGGGGATCAGATGGGATGGTATCTGATCCTATTATGAGCTGTGTAACCTTGGAAAGCTTTTGTTACTTCCCCTCTCTAAGCTGACTTGGTTGATGCGAGGATTATTGAGAAATAGTATTGTCCATAATTATTGAGATAATCATAATTACTATTACTAATGCAAGTACTGCATTTAATTCAGTGCCTGGCTCAATCAATCACAGTTAAATAAATGGTTCAAAGTTCATAAAGGCTGATTTTTCACCCTCTTCTTGCCTGTATTACTGCCTTTGCCAGGAAACTGTTCCAAGAAATGATACGTTCAGCTACTTATTCTAAAACTCTCTTTTCCTGCCTTCAGATTCCTGACACAGACCTTCCAGGTTCTTCTAGGGCTTTGAGTAAATGGATCTCCGATTACGGAATTTCTCTGGCTTCTCCGTCCCCACCGCACCCTCTCTGACGACACTGGTTTGTCCGTGTCCTCCATGGCAGAGATTGGATCGCTGCCGCACCCATTGGCACCAGCCTGATGCCACTTATCACTTTGCCCCTTGCATTTATGTCACTTACGCCCACGTCTCATTCCTCCTCCAGTCAAAAATAGGAGAATCACAGTCCATTGTAGAGGATATTAAAAGTGCAGAAATCAAACTAGGAAATTTCAAAGTGAAATTTCAATTATCTTGAAAAAGAACAACTGCAGCGTGGACTTTTGAAGGATTAGTCAAGACTCTATAGAAAAAAAAAGAACAACTCACACCCAAAGTAGAAAATACATGAAAACCTGTAAGATTCTGTTCTACCCATGTCTATAGTCCAGAGTTATACACACACACACACACACACACACACACACACAAGTTCCATTTTCAAGAAAGAAAAGAAACAGATTTTCCTATCAAGAAAATCAAACTAATAAATGAAGAAAGTAGTAAATTAATGAGAAGTTTCAAAAATAAAATCTTTAAATAACCAGGATAACTTCTAAAAAAGAGAAGTCAAACCACAAAATTAGAAGATGTATAAATTAGCATTTAATAATTCAGCCAAGGAAATAAGGTAAATAATGTTCTAGAAATCTCTAGGTTGTGTATGTGCTAAAGCATCAATTTCATCACAGTAGACAGGGCAGCCAATAATTCAAACCAAAAAGAATCTGCTTTGCATCCCGAAAGACACAGCAGAGCTAGCCCTGTGTCAGCACTCCCTTCCCCCACCTGATCCCGTTTCAAGACACCACTGGTATGTGCTTGCAGACTTCAAGCACCCAGAGAACCAAACCCACTGGATCTCAGAGCTAGCAACGTGGGTTCAGATCTCCTCACTCCCACTGCCCCCTAGCCCCAGCCTGGTCAGCTCCTTGAGTGCTACCTAAGCTGACCCTGTGAGTGATACGGCTAATGATTATGGCTAATGGAGTGTTTATCACTGCATGTGCTGAAAGTCAAGTTCAAATGGGTCTAGTCTGGACTGCTAGGAGTGTAGGGTCTAATTCCTGCCTTAAAAGGCCATATGCTTGTGGTAATGACAAATGTCAACACACGGCAGATGGCAAAAGTGGCCCTGTCAGGTTCTGACCCATTTAACATTTTGATTAGGGATCCAGGAGAGTGTAAATGGCATGTCAACAGTATCTGCACATGGACAGCGGGCCCTGAGAAGGTGATGCCGCAGACAGTCCCAGGGGCTCGAACAAAGGAAGAAAACCAAGAGTCAACCTGGCCGAGAGATGAGTTAATAGGCTTAGGAAGGATGGACAAACCACAGGTAATGAACGGGCTGACCGGCCAGCACTGAGGATGGAAACTCTGGGCGTGAGTCGTGTCCACACAGAGCAGAAGCTGGCTCTGTCAGATCACTGCGTGGGTCCCCAGCTCAAAGCCCCACCGGGGAGAAGAGTGAGCGCTCTCATAGTAAAAATAACTGGAATGATGAGTCTTGGTGGATGGGGGCGGGGGGAGCATGAAGACAGGAAACTCTGGAGTAGTGGGGGAGGAAAGGTCAAGGCATTCTGCAAAGGTCAAGAGTACAGAGCATACACTCCCTCTGCTTCCCTTGCTGCTCACACGCCCTGACTTTGCTTCTCAGTCACAAGGTGAATGAACCTCACACGCTCACTCTCAAGTTGGCACAAGCAATGCATACGGTTTGGGGGTCCACAAATGTTAAACCAGCCTCTAGGGTTAGGCCAGGTTCTCCTCTACCTGGCTCTCAATTTCTCAAGTATAGGGTCTAACCATGAATGGAACCCCTCTAGATGAAGAAATACATGTCTGGGATTAGCCGGAAGTCTCTTTGCCCTTTATCACCAACAACTAAAGAACACCAGGCTGTCTTCTCTGGAGGTGTATGAGGACGACGCCAACAGCTATTGCAAAAACCCCAGAGAGAGAAACGGGGTGGGATGGGGTGCGGGTCTTCATGGGAGCCAGTGGCAGAGCAGCTCGCCTCTAACCTGTTTAATCCGAGGGTCTACAGAGTTCATGGATAATTTGCTATTAACAGGTTTGAAACTCTCTGTTGTCATTGGTTTCCTGCCTTTATTCATCCTTCTTTGTCTGCAAGCCCTTCCTCAAGCAGTTAACTGCTCATTAACACCTTCACAGAAAAGGAATGAAACTGAAAAGGGGTGGGGGTAAGATGCTGAGTCGCAACTTGACCTGAGACAGAGAAATGGTTCAGTTGATATCTTAGGCATCACCTAAAATAACAATCTTATAGATCTAACTCTAGAATTGTCCTTAAAAATCAAAGTAAGAAATAATGTTTCCTCCTGCTTTCCTTTCATTTTTCTTTCTCTTTTTTCTTAAATGTTTGCGTTATGACCCTTGATACTCAGAATCTTGGGATACTATCTGTCTTAATGATAATCTATCTTCCAATTTATAGAAAGGAGTACGAACAGGATGAATCTTCTCTTACTGAGGCTTTGTCTCTGTTTCAAGTAGTTTTCTTTTGGAAACCTGCAGTGTTCCAATTCTTGAGGGCAATGGAAGCGGGTGAAGAGACAAGGGGGACACTTTTCTGAGTCGCCAGAGAGCCTGGGGAAGTGGTTACTTCTGGAAAGACACCCAGGCCCCCGGTATCTAAGTCATCTTCACTCTGTAAATTAGGTAGTGACAGCAGGAACCCTCTAGGGGGAAACAAGAATTTAGCAGACAGGCAAAGACTCCGGTTTTGAATTAAGAAAAAGCCCAGAAGCCTCTCTCAGCCATCGGATGGGCCCAGCCTATGCCAGGAATACCTGAGATGGAGGCTCATTCATGAAAATCACAGCTGAAGAAAGTCAGGCTTCTCCAAAGGGAAAAACCAGCCTCAGCAAGCAGCAAATACGGATATTGATGCGAAATGAGGGGGACAGGCTGGATATGCAGATTTTAGGCCCTGGGAACATGAAGATATGTAAGCTTAGCTTTGGAGCACCCCTCGTAGAGATAATAATCCTCCCTGATGAAGCCATATTGGTTTCTGTTTCCAAACCAACCCCTGACTCCTTGAGATATCAAAAAGTCATCTCAAAATTAACATGTCCAAAATCAAACTCACATTCACCACCCCCATCTCAACCGAAACCCTATCATTTCAGTTGCTCAGGTGAAAAATCTTGGAGTCTCTCCCTTGACCACTGTGTCTGTCTGTCTGCACACACACACACACACACACACACCCTACGTCCAACTCACCAGCACCTCCTGCTGGCTGACCTTCCTAGTTCCCTGACATTCCCAACACTTTCACCACCAACTGGTTTCCTTCCACACTCACCCCAGTACAGTCAATTCACTGCACAGCAGCCAGAATGATCCTTTGAAAACTTAAGTCAGATCATGTTATTTCTCTATCCAAAGACTCTCCAATGGCTTCTCATTTCATTCAGAGTAAAACCCAGAGTCTCTCCCAGGGCCTATAAGGGCCTGGCATCCTGGCCCCTCTGCTGCCTCTTCCATCTCCTCGTCCACTGAGCAAACCTTCCCCTTCCCATGGCTCCTGGCTGTTCCTACGCCTCCCAGGTATGCACCATCCCTCACGCCCTCCAGATCTCTGCTTACATGCTGGCTTATCAGAGAAGCCTTCCTTTAACACCCTACATAAAATAGTCATCACCCACCCACACTCCCCATCCCATTTGCCAGACTTTACTTTTTTTCTCCAAAGCATTTCACCACCGAGTGTATCTGACTGTGTTTCTTATCTGTAGCTCCCACTACAGAATGTGACAAGTGCTTTGTTTCACTGCGTAACCCCAGGACCCAGAACAATGATGAATGCATCACAGAAGCCCAACACGTCCTTGATGAGTGAATAATACCCCCCATTGCTCTATCTATATAGTTTCCTTGCTATTTCCTTGGTGTGATTTGTTTTTGTCCCTTAGAAAATCCTCCTGAAAATTTTCTACCTTATCCAGGCTGGTCTAATGGAACAAATGATCTGTCTACACGAGGCTTGAGGGCAGAGAAATTATCCCCTGAGAGGCCAGGCCTGGTGACAGCAGGGGCCATGCCAGGCTGTGGTCCTAGAAGGAGTGAATGGAACGGAGGCGGCGGGGCGGGGAGCAAGTCCAGAGAGAAAAACAGGAAAGGACTCAGGGCAGCTCAGAGCACCGATCTCTCCTCCCTGTGGTTTTCCTCATAAAGTTAAACCCAGAAAGAGTAAGTGACTCGCCCAAGGTCACAGACATATGTACTGGCAGAGCTGGAAACACAGACCAAACCCCTCACTGTGTCTTGGGCTTATTTCCCTCCAAAGTGCATTTGTGAAAGGAAAAAAATTATTTCTAAAAAAATTGTTAAGCTTATTTTATTTCTGGGTGTTAACTGATGAATCCATTTCAACACCAACCCTTTTATGTTCAACATGTTTTTCATCAATCTGCACAATGAAAAAGAAGGCAAGCTTCTCTCATTTGCATGTGACATAAACCTGGGGGAAAATAGCTAATATAGTGAATGACAGGACCATGATCAAAAAGATGATGAGCAAAAGCAATGAACCAAAACTGACAAGGTAAAAATTAGCAGGAGTCTCAAAATTTAACTACAAAAACAGAGGAAGGAAATGTGATGTAGCAGCAATGCTTATGAAAACTACGGGGGTGCTTCAGGCCACTGCAGAGGTTTAATCAGAGGAACCCAACGGAGTACACAAGCCTGGGCCCCAACCCCGATTCAGGAGATTACGATCCAACAGGCCCCCAGAAACACCAAGGTCGTCTTGGGTTACATTAATATAGATAGGAATATGGACTCTAAAACAAAGGTGATCCTACTTTCTTGTACATAGATAAAACCTTTTTGTTCATTCATTCATTCATTCATAAAATTTTGATGAAGTGCCCTTGAAGAGTCAGGCACCAGGTTTACAATTAAAAGACCTCGTCCTGTGCTCACAGAGCTTACAATCTAATGGAGAAAGGCCATGCCGCGTAGCTGGTGTCCCAGGCTTCGCCAGCCTGTGGGTGCACGAGGACAGTGCTACAAACATTACACTAGATTCGATGCACCTCGTCTCCATGTTTGCCTCACAAGAAGTCCGAAGTTTCCCTAGGATTCCTCGCTCTAGGCATTTCCAACCGTCTCCAGGAGGGTTTATGACTGTCCGCAATTCACTCCCCTTTTCTTCTCACTTCTTGGCAGGAGAACGGGGACTTAAACTTAGCCCAAAGAGCCAGACTCTACAACCAATGGCTTCAGTACTAATCGCAAAGGATATTTCCAGCACAGCCAGTCTTTAATCCTTATGGTGCTGTGCCCTGTCTTTTTTTTTTTTAATAAAATTTATTTATTTTTGGCTGCGTTGGGTCTTCGTTGCTGCGCGCGGGCTTTCTCTAGTTGCGGCGAGCGGGGGCTACTCTTTGTTGCGGTGCACAGGCTTCTCATTGTGATGGCTTCTCTTGTTGTGGAGCATGGGCCCTAGGCGCGCAGGCTTCAGTAGTTGTGGCACGTGGGCTCAGCAGTTGTGGCTTGCGGGCTCTAGGCGCACAGGCTTCAGTAGTTGTTGTGCCCTGTCTTTGCAGTGGAGCAGAACATGCTGCTTCCCTAAGCAGGGGGAGCATCGCAACACTTCCCATCGCAACACTGCCTGTGCCTCTAAATGTCACCCCTATCGTAAGCCACATCCAGAAACACCAGCTCCGCCCACCGTAGCCTGGGGAGGTCAGGAAGGGCTCCCTACCCAGTACTATCCACCCCTCCAGGCGTCTGGACCTGAGGGTCACTTGCAACTCAACTCTTCTTGTCCTTACAGCGAGTTCCTCCCAAGGGCCCCATTCTCCTCGTCTGAGCCGCCTCGGTCTGTTAGACATGTTTTTATACCTTTGGACCAAGGTGGGAGTCAGAGTCACGTACTCTCTCCCAGGGACCTCCCAGGGCCACATGTAAAGACGTGGCTGCAAACAGTCAGCCTCACTTTCCAGAATCAACTCCATCTCCCAGCCCCCTCCCAGCCAAAGGCCTGTTCAACTCCAAATACTGAAGTCAGTTCTGGGGGCCAAATTTTAAAGGGTGGTGAACAAGCTGGAGTTTTTGTGGGGTTTTTTTCAAAAGAGAATGGACAAGAAAACATGATAGGGGCTTCTCTGGTGGCACAGTGGTTAAGAATCCACCTGCCAAGGCAAGGGACACGGGTTCGCGCCCTGGACCCGGAAGATTCCACATGCTGCGGAGCAACTAAGCCCGTGCGCCACAACTACTGAGCCTGCGCTCTAGAGCCTGCGAGCCACAACTACTGAGCCCACGTGCCACAACTACTAAAGCCTGTGTGCCTAGAGCCTGTGCTCTGCAACAAGAGAAGCCACCGCAATGAGAAGCCCACGCACCACAACAAAGAGTAGACCCCACTCGCTGCAACTAGAGAAAGCCCGTGTGCAGCAATGAAGACCCAACACAGCCAAAAATAAATAAATTTATTAAAAAAATAAATAGGTAGAGGGACTTCCCTGGCGGTCCAGTGGTTAGGACTCCACGCTTCCACTGCCGGGGACTGAGTTCAATCCCTGGTGGGGGAACTAAGATCCCGCATGCCTCGTGGCACGGCCAAAAAAAAAAAAAAATCATTAAAAAAAAAAAAAGAAAGAATTAGATGTGTTAAGCCTGGTTGCTTCTGAATCTGGGTTTCTCTGAATAGCAGGAGGAAGCAAGCTTTCGGTGGATAGGTTTGGGTAAAGGTGTGTAGTCTGGATCAGCTGACTGAAGCACAGGCGGACAGCAGGAAACAAAACTGAAAGGGATAGTTAGGCCTCAGAAAGCCTAAGAAAGTCTTTTTGGGGTTTGAAAGACCATGCGGGACTCTTGGAGACTTGTGTGTGGAATCCAGACCCGCTCAGGCCTGGGCTGTGGTCCTCTGTCAGAGGACGGATTTATAAGTGCAGGGCAGAGACTACAGACAGAGCAATTGGTTAGGACACCATCAAAATGCCCGTGGTACCAGACAGGGAGCATCTGAACTAGACAAGGTGTGATGAGAACCCCCAAAAATAGGATTTGATGAAAGAGACATTACGAAAGTAGATTTCAGCCCCCGAGTGGATGGCAGAAAGGAACCCTGAAGAGGAAGGAGTCGGGACTCTTTCAAGTCCAAGTCTATGGGATCAAGTAACTTAAAAATGAGAAAGAGATTTAGGTTGGGGGAAGGGAATGGGGAGGGACTGAGGTCTGTAAGTAAAGAATATTTATTCCATTTTGGACATTTTGAGCTTGAGACCCTGGTAGGCACCCAGGTGGAAATGTCTAGAAGATCATGAGAAGGTAGAAATGATGCCTATTGGAGGAGGCTAAAGTTGAGGTAAAAAACACTCAATTAAATAAGCAGGTGATCTTTGTAACCCTGGAAAGAACAACTTCAGGAGAGACTGGGGAATGAAAGGTGGATGGCAAGGCTTAGCAAAGGAAATAGTCAGTTAGAGGAAGTGGAAAAAAACAAGACAAACAATAAGATGGCCTTTTTATGATTATTAAAATTAATACCAATTTTTGTATTTCAAGGACATATAAAGAAGAAAATTTTAATTTCCCACCCCAGAGATAAACACTATGAACATCCTGACATTTTTTTATATGCATATTTTAGGGAGGTTGGTATTTTTTTATTTGGAATCATAACTTAATGCAGGTTTATTCCTGATTGTTTCATTCAAATTCTATCTGGAGTATTTTCCTGTGTAATTAGGTAGTTTTCAAATGCTGTGTTTAATTTTTTGAGTAATAGTCCATCTTTTGCCTAAACCAAAATGTATGTCAACAGCTAGGACAGTCAGGGTTGTTTCAAATCTCTTCCTGTTATACATAAAGATCCATCTTTCTTGATGTTGGAAAGAAAGATAAAGACAGGAAGTTTTTGCTCCAGGGTATGGCAGGTTGGGGGGGAAGAGTGATTTTGAAGGATTTTGTTTTTAATGCAAAAGAAAACTGAATTTGTTTGAAGACAAAGCCAAGAGAAATTGAGACAGAACACTGAAAGAGGAAGGCTCTGGAAAAAGCGTGAGTTTCGGGGGAAGGTGATGTTTTTGAGCCCCAGCCTACAGACAACAGCCCCAGGAAGACCGTACACAATCAGGGTCAACTACTACGCCGCAACGCTTCTGTCCAGCCTCCCTGCCCTCCCCTTTGGGGGACTTGATTTCCTGCTCAGGAAACCAGGCGGTACTGGGGGAGTCATCCTCACACAGCTGCCCTCAGGGCTAGTGAGAGCACTTCCTCTGAGCCCCTCAGAGAAAAAGGCTACCTAGATTCAGGACCAAATATTGTTCTAATTATTTCAATCGGAGCAAAATAATTATGGGCCACGTTTCTTCCTCGCTTCCTGTAGGATGATCAATCCAGGCTCCAGGGGCTCAAAGCTATTTCCCTTTCCCTCATTTTCCATCCCTCCCGGGAGCCCGTGTATCTATTCCTTCCTTGCCTCTCAGCCTTCCTCTGGTCCCCTCCTGGTCCAGTCCCCATCCCAACCCAAAGGAACAATTAAGATCTCCGGATGCCACGGTCCAGGTTCAGCTCCCATGCACGTGAGCAATCCTTCCAGTTTGCTTTTGCGGCCCAGATCCCCCCACAGAGGTTTTGTTTGAGCGTCCTCATATGCTCCACTGCAAACTCTCAATACCTTTGTTCTTGAAAGCACCCAAATAGTGCATTGCCAGAAGAAAAGGAAAAGACACAAGCCTCCAAGGGGTGAACATCCCCTTTGCATTTCTGATCGTCTGAGACTATCATGCCAGGGAGTAAATGAAGCACCATTTATTAGGCTACGTGCATTGGTGTCATGGCCAGTTTCCCTGAGACGATGCTAGGGAAACAGGAATGGGAAGAAGCAGAGCTATTCTGTGGCCACGAGCGCCCTCTAGTGTTCAATCAGAGGCCTTAACTCCCCCACGACCTGACGAGGAATATACAATATGAGGATACACAATGGATATTCTCTCACAGTATCTTAATTTTTCATTGCATTACTGTTTCCAAGCTAGGTCACACAAAGAAAAGCTGTCTCTGAATAATTACCAAATTATTCAGAGTGAATAAAAAAATTTTAAAGGTACCTTGGGTCATTTAATTCACTAGCCATTAGCTGCAGTTACCATGTTTAAACACTGAGCAGAGTTATCTTTCTACATTAGTGAGCTAACCCCAGGAAACGTTTTCACGGTGACATCCAGTACTGTCAAAATTGTAGAAAAACGGATAAACTCATACTTTGCTGGCATCATTATATATTGGAAAAGCAACATGACAGTATGTTTAAGTATCATGAAATATAATACCTTTTGATCCTGATTCCAAGAAATAATGCAACGGAATTTTTTTAATTATATAGACAGGAACGTGGACCACAACTTTATGTGCAACAGCTTTTCACTATTATATTACTCATACACTTAAAATAATGACATTCAAACCTCTGTATGTGGTTTGATGTGAAATGAAAAGAGCAGATTATAAGTTGCATTACAGTATAATTACAAATTGTAAAATGTGTACATTGTACGGATATGTACTAATACCAGCTTGGAATATAAAATAATGAGAACAGTTGTGTTAGAGGATTGATAGTCTTTTGTTTTTTGTTTTGCTTTTAATTTTTAATTTCATTTTAACTGCTTATTAACAGATATTTAGCTTAGGATAAAATTTTTAAGTCTACAGGACCCTTCCCCAGTCAGGACTAAGCTGTTAACTCTCAGCTTGTAGCTTGGGGCCAAATGATCATTTCAAGGCTTTTGCTTCTAAAGGTCAAGGACCCTATTAATTGGAGAGAAAACACAATAAACACAGTAAAAGAAAAGAGTATATGTATAGCTGATTCAGTATATATATAGCTGATTCACTTTGTTATAAAGCAGAAACCAACACACCATTGTAAAGCAATTATACTCCAATAAAGATGTCTAAAAAAAAAAAAAAGAAAAGAAAAGAATTACTAAAAACAAAACAGCCTATCAATAAAATCACATTATATGAATTGCATGGCTGTCAGGGATGATTGTAATGCTGGTCATTATTGAATGTCTAGGTGAGTGTAATGTTGATACAAATAAATTGGAATAGAATCTTAAGAAAATTACTAGAACACAAAATTATATATTCATACCTATTCATGACAGTTTAGTCACTGGTATATGTACACACAGATCAGAGACAAATTTGAACTGCTTCATGTTAATGAAACTGTTAATGTTTACTCTTCTTTTACTCTAAAGTTCCTGTGGTTCAGAATTTTTGACGACAACTAACCCTAGAGATTAAGAACACTCGGGTCAAGCACACTTGTGCTTAGTTCTGCTCCCAGCTTGGAAGACCCCATGGTCCCAGCAATTTCTCCAGAGACCCAGAGTATTTTCAAAAGCAGGGAAGCAACAGGCAAAACAAGGTGATAGTCTGAAAGGCAGCCTTACAATGGCCTCTGGGAGAGCACCAGTAACATCCAGTTCAGGATTTGGGACAAAGGTAAAAATTCCAGGCAGGGTTTTGGTCTCTCCCTGAAGGTTTGATTTAAGCCCCTGGAGTGGTCATAGGACAGACTGGAAATCACAAGTCACGCTCATGCCCGTACAATCTAAACTAACGAGATACCATCCAAATAGCTCCAGATTCATGATGTGGGGATAGAGACCCAGTCCAGGGAATGTTTCAGAAACAGCCACACCATCCAAAGGCAGCACAAATAAATGTAAGGTATGTCCTCAACGCAGGCCAGACTAAAGTTCAGGGACAAATAAATCAATTTGGTAAATAACATTAGTGTCCTCATAGATGTCTTCCTGGCTGAAATACGTATGCAAATCAATAACAGTAGAAAGATAAGGGGGGAAATGGAGCTTATTCACAATCAAAGTGAATAAAAAGCCTTCACAAAGATGAACACATTATAATTAGAAATAAACCCCTGGGGAAATAGGACTAGTTCAGCATGTAAGAATATGCATTCCACTTGCCAGTGAAAAGATTACAGTCGTGGCAAATGTAATACGTGACTATCCCTGCCAAGTGGGTTGAGTATCTGAGCGGGAGTTCCCTTTAGCTTCATGGTGTAAAATTCCATGAGGGTTATACCCAGGGGAAAATAGGGCTTTCTTTTCTTTTGCTGAAATAAATTCCACTCTTCTACTTCAGAACCAGTGTTCAGAGTTCTAGGCTGCTTCTCTTTCCTTCCAGTTCCAGACTCCTCTCCTCTTTCCTTCTTGTGACATCCAAACCTATAAAAGTAGGGAATCCCAGACGGGAGTGTTTGGGACAGACTCCAGTCTTATGCAAGGGCCTGGATCTTTTCAAAGCTGTTTTCATTGCCCTTAAATACACCACTGAAAGCTCACTTTAAATGGCTTACCTGGAAAGCTGACAGCAATGGGTGAGGGTGAGGGACCCAGTGCCAAGTGGGTGGCCCCAAGACAGAGGGGAAGTTTAGAAGGGGATCTTTTATGTAGGAAGAGAAAAAGGCCTCAAGGTAGCCAGCAGAAATAAACTGGGTTAAATTACTAAATGTAGAAAAAACTGAGCAGAACTGAGCCAGACCATGTAGCAAGAGACAGGAGGTGGGGAAAAGGAAAAGATAAAAAGCAGAACTATGGAATGCTTTGCATCTGTGACTTCAAAAGTCAGAGGAATATCCAACCACGGCTGAACCGCATTTGCCCACTGTTAATGGACCTGGTGCCCATCCCCCTTCTTTTGGCAGTGGCTTTCTGGTCAGAATAAAACACATTCCAAAGAAGAAAACAGGGCTTCCCCGGTGGCGCAGTGGTTGAGAGTCCGCCTGCCGATGCAGGGGACTCTGGTTCGTGCCCCGGTCCGGGAGGATCCCACATGCCGTGGAGCGGCTGGACCCATGAGCCATGGCTGCTGAGCCTGAGTGTCCGGAGCCTGTGCTCTGCGGCGGGAGAGGCCACAACGGTGAGAGGCCCGCGTACCAAAAAAAAAAAAAAAAAAAAAAAAAGAAGAAAACAGTAATGTAAGTCTAGGTTCTGGGCAGACTACTTGGCTCCATCTTGGATGGAGAGGGAGTTGTTCCAGAGAGGAGTCTGGAAGAGTTTGTGCTTTGGGCAAAGAATGAACAGGAGGCTCTGATTTGTGTACTCAAGGGAGAAGTTGGACTTCTGAGGGCTACTAACTTGTTGCTCCTCCCACTGGTCAACCAGGGAATAAGTTGTGTGATTACACATCCATAACCTCTCCTAGTTCTACACGTGAGCATCAGCCTGGAAGGCACCACTGTCTGGGAAATGGTGAACAATCATTGTCCCAGGGTCCTGGGTAATTGGTCTGGGTTAGAAGCAATCTATACAGACTGCCGTTAGATTGTACTCTATTTGTTAGAAGTTAGCTTGGAGCAATCAACAGAGAAATAAACAATCAAAAAATGTTAACAGTGGCTTCAACAAATCCAGGTAAATAATCCAAATTTCAAAGTTTGCTCCACTGTGACAGGAACCCAGGTTCCTTCTATCTTGTTGCTCTACCACGTGGAGCCTTGACCTGGTGGTCCAAGATGACAGCACCTTCCTTCCAGGCAGCAAGATGAACAAAGGTTCTCAAAACCTGCTAAACAATATTTCCACTTGCATCTCCTGGGCTACAATTTAGTCACAACATCATACCCAGCTGTGAAGGAAGTTGGGAAATGCAGTGTTTATTCCAGACAGCTATATGCCAAGCTAAAAATTGGGAGTTCTGTTACCACAGAAGATGGGGAGAACAGATATTGGAAGAAAATTAGCGGTCGGTGCCTTCCTCTCCTTGACCTTACCATTATCCAGATGGAATGGGGAAGGGAGAACAGGGAATAAACGTACAGCAGCAGGTGTATTGATTTTAGAAACATGAGTGCCCAGACAGTGAGAGGTTTGGTCCAATGTCTATTTTAATTTTAATGGTTAATGTAGACCAAGAACTGACCTTTTAGAAGAAAGGTGTCTCTTGCCTGGTTACTGCCATAGCAGCTGGAGAGGAGTTAGAGGAGCTTAAAAAACAAGAGGACAGCAGGAGGGTGCTGGGGACCTAAGAAGATAGGTCTTGGGCTTCCAGGAGAAGAAGAGGAACAGAGATGGAGGAGAAAAGGTACCCAGATGTCAAAAGCAACCATCATCTCCACGTATGCACCACACTTCTCTGAGTGTCTTGGGTTGTGGATACCCAGTTAATTTTAAACTTCACTTCAGGCATCCTTACCTCCCAGAAGCCAGGCCTCATCTTTGAGAAACACCAACAAGGATTATCACTCTGAAAACAGAAGAGCAAGCCCAGCTTGACGGAGGCTGCCGTGGCAGGAGTCTGAGGGAGTGGCCCTGTGGCATCAAACAGCCATGGACCACACGCAATCTCTTGTTCCTTTTTCTACCAATAATGTGTTGTCATCTTCCAAGAAGTCTCCTGGATTCTCTATCCTACTTTTTCCTATTTATATAAGTAGAAACGATATTTCTGCCCCCTGGTCATCTCTTAGATTCACAGGAAGGGTAAAACAGTACAGAACTTGAAGTGCCTTGGAGATAAGATAATTTATTATATAGTTATAATCATATATAATAGATAATCTATAATAGCTATAATTACAAAATATAAAGATTTATATCTATATTAATTATATCATATACCACATATTATATAAATGTGTCTATTATTAATCACATCATATAATATATAATATAGTATGTTTATTATATAATCACATAATAATATATGTTATTATAACTACATAATATTATCATCACATAATTGTGTGATTATATAATAATATAATTACATGATATACTTTATTACTATATAACTATAATATATTATATATACTATATTATATAATATAGTATTTCTACTTAAAAATAGGAAAGTTTAGAAAATACATATTATTATTTATAATATATATAATATAAAATAGTCTCACACTATTTACATGGTTTCCACTAACCAGAGGTTTGAGAGAAAACCTGGAAGTGTAAGAGAAAATGGGCAGGCGCCAGGCGCCGACCTCCGCCCGCCCCAGACCGCGAGACGCAGGGCGCCGCCTTCTCAGCCGCCATCACGGCCCAAGCGCTCGGGCTGCAAGGCGGGCTTTCCTTAGCTCACGCTGGGCAACCCAGGAGCCCCCTCACGCGCATTCTTTTCGAAAGAAGTCCTAAGCCACTGACCTAAGTTGCCCTGCAAACGTTTATGGCCCAGACGGCGCGTTCTGTGGAGGACACCCAACCCGGAAGAAGCCACGAGGGCAGGTTCCACTCTGGCGGAAGGGCCTCTGCCCGTTGACCCCGCGGCCAGCTGGCGCGTCTCCCCTTCTGGTTTCTCTCACCCGGTCTCTGGGTCCGCGACGGTGCTGAGCGACCCAGTCCCCGCAGCCAGCTCTCATCCCGCCACGGCCACGGCCATGGGCCCCCGAAGACCCCCTTCCAGCTGCCTCCCCCCTCGCCCCCGCCGGCAAAGGCCGCTGCGCCCACCCTGCGCCTGTCGCCGACCCCCTTCCATCACTGCCCCCGAGTTCTCTTACCTGGTGCAGGTGGGCTCGCCGCCATCGCGGAGAAGTTCACCCAGCTTGCGTGCGGAGCGGAGAAACCACGGTATCACGTGACGTTCTTAAAGCGAGACTCTGCGGCCCGCAGCCGCTCAGCTCATTTTCCCAAGGGCTGAGGGTTCTCGCGCCTCCGCATTTCTTCCGCACTTCCTGCCTCCCTCACCTCGGGACCTCCTCGGGGTCTCCAGCTCGCCTTTCACCAGAGCACCTCACAGTAAGAGCCAAGGCCATTGCACAGAGGCCACCGTCCCAGGGACTTGGTGGAGGAGGTCATGCAGAGGACGTGACTGCCGGTTGACCTGTGAGCCCGAGCGCAATGGGAGGCTTCTCACGCCCTCCCCTGTCCAGAAGTTCTGAGATTCTACCGGGAGATGCCGAGATCTACTCGTCTCGCAGCAGCCCAAGGCAAACCTGTGTGTAAGTTCCCTTTCTTATTGAACCTGCCACCTAGCAATCTGCCTCTTTCTTGGTCTATCCTTGCCCTCCGTATTCAGGTCCAGTTTCAGATTCCACCCCGGAAGCTCCTGAGGCTTTGAGCCAACAGGACCACAAGGCCCTGTAGTCACCATTTCCACCCCTGCCCTCCTCCACCCTCACATAGTCCCCAAACTTGGTCCTAACAGACCCTGCCTCTGGTGCCAGAACACCTGAGACCCACACTTCCAGAGAGAGGAAGAATCCGTACACCAGATGCTTTCCGAGAAGGGAGGGGAAACCTGCAGTTGCATTTGGAACCATCAAGCCTGACCTCTCCTTCCCTCCCCACATCCTCCTTCCTAGGACCAGCAGCCACTCCTCAAAATCCCCAAGTGCGCCAAACGTTTGGATTACAAATTACAGATCCTTACTTAAACCTCATAGGTGAATAGCACAAGTACATCCCAAACACTACAGAAGAAGTTGGTTGTGTGTTTCTCTCCAAAAGCTTACAATCCAGTTAGAGAAGCAAGAGTGGCCCACATAAAATAGAGCCAGAATAAATAGCATAAGGGCATATAACAGTTAAGAATTGCATGTAAATCAGTGGGTTTTTTTTTAACATCTTTATTGGAGTATAATTGCTTTACAATGGTGTGTTAGTTTCTGCTTCATAACAAAATGAATCAGTTATATATATACATATGTTACCATATCTCTTCCCGCTTGCGTCTCCCTCCCTCCCTCCCACCCTCTCTATCCCACCCCTCCAGGCGGTCACAAAGCACAGAGCTGATCTCCCTGTGCTATGCGGCTGCTTCCCACTAGCTATCTACCTTACGTTTGGTAGTGTATATATGTCCATGCCTCTCTCTCGCTTTGTCACAGTTTACCCTTCCCCCTCCCCATATCCTCAAGTCCATTCTCTAGTGTGTGTCTTTATTCCAATCAGTGTTTCTTTAGCACCCATCAGACCACCTGAAAAACTTACTAAAAACAGATTAAAACTTCTGTTTATAAAAAAATAAAATAAAAAACAAATACAAACCATCACACACACAAAAAAATTTTTATAGTATGTCCAGGGTAGGCTTGTGATCTTTCTAAGAAAACCCCTGGGTGATTTTGATGCTTGAGGGCCAAGGATACAGCACAGAGATATGGCACAATAAGCATCAATCATTAGTTAGCAGTTCTGTTGCAACAACCAAATAACAACTAAAGCTATTAAAACTATGTTTTCTCTACCACCTGGTTCTGTTACTGTACCAGTCACCACTCAGCAAAACCAATTCCTCTATTTCAAAAAGTAGAATCAGAGACTACAGGAGAAATGCCGCTCTGTCTGGAAAATCTCAAACGCATTCCTTGACCTACAAAGCACATGAAAAGAAACAAAAAGCCCATTTTGTACCTCTGAGCATCAGGCAAAAAAATATATTCACGTTTTCTTTGGAGAAATTACTAAATTTTGTTGCTGTGGGTTGACTTAGGTATCTGGCGCAGCTGCTTTAGCTGGTACTATGAAACTCGAATATTTTTAATTTATTCAGGCCTTAGAACCCGAGAGCATTGGTAGCCACCCCACCTCCACCAAGTCTTCCTGCGACTTCAACACTTTATCAGCAGGACCCAGCTCAGCATCACTAGGGGGAGAAACATTCCGATAAAAGAAAACCATAATTTGGTTCCATCTGTATTTCCAGCTCAAACAAGTTCCTAATAAATGTTCTTTACTATAAGAATGACAAAATTTTACTCTAAGTTGCCCAAATTATTTTTCTCTAACTGAAAGACATCTGAAAAGAGAAGAAAAAGTGAGTTCAGATTAATTTTTTAGGGAGGGTCAGATTAATTTTTTTGGTTGACCCAGAGGTAGAGGAGACTTCTGGCTTCTGTGGTCTTGATCAATCTGCTCAGCCCTCAGGGCCATCAACCTTAGAGCCAGAAACGAGGCCACCCATGCTGCCCCATACCCACCCAGCAGACTCTCCTGCGAGCTCTTAACAATGCCAACTGCTAGGATAGAACCCTGCAATTCAAAGATGTAAGACATTGTGGTCATCCATCGTTTCACTTTTTACCAACCTCTTTATTTTACAAGTAAAGAAGCAGATGCCCAGAGATTCAAGGTCGCAGAGCTAAAGCCACCTCTCCTGGAAGTGGGAAGGGCCCTCATGCCCCCTGCAGCCCAAACTCGGTGACTCCAACTTTCTCTCTTTTGGAAAGAGGGTTACAGAGATGGGAGTGGGTTTCTCTTGCCACTTAGCCTTGTGTGTTTTGAAATCATCCATTAATCCACTTGGCAGCCTTGTGATGACAATATATTTAACCCTGCCAGGGGCCCAGTAAAACTTGCTCACTAGTGGGGATGGGGCTAAATGACTTGCAGTGAGTGAAATGACTCCCCAGGGAGACAGGACGCCAGGAAGGAAACGTGCACTCGTGGGGCCACCATCTCCCTACACAGAGCCCGGAGCTAAAGGAAACAGGGAAAGCACCCACACAAGCAAGGGATCAGGTTAAGCTTTGGTTGCAGGCTTCCTCTCTCCGGGTGTTAGGAGCCTGCAAGAAAGAGGGGGAAAAAAAGAAAGAGGGGGGTTGGAGAGAGCTCCATCTACACCCCAAAGGACTAGCAGGGCTGGGTTCGCCTAAGTGCACAGAAGAGTCTCAGCGTCCAGTGTAACCTAGAGCCAGTCTGGGGGTCTGGGCGGTCGAGGGCTGGCAGGGCCAGGAAGGGAGGCTGGGCTGGCCTCCGGGTTCCAGTGCCAGCGGGGTGGGCAGGCGAGGAAGGGGTAGGCTCTTTCCGGCTGACTCACCTCCCCCCCTGCAGCTGCTCTCTCTCCCCACCCTGCCCTCCTCCTCTCTCACCCTTTTCCTGGTCTGGGTTCAAACCTTAGCAACTAGCTCCGGCAGCTAACAACACCTGCTTACTCAAAAACCTGGCACGCCGTCAAGGGACCGGCACAGAATCTACTATTTTGACACCGCACCTTCCCGCGATGCCAAGATGCTGGAGAGAAAGAGCACAGCCCAGTGGACTGGCCCCCGGCCACGTGGCCGCCTCGGGCGCTCACATTTGCATCAGCTGCCTCGGCCCCCCTCCCCTCGGGCCCCGTCAGTGGGGCGCACAGAAACAGGTGGCAAGCGCGGCCCCTGGCGGATGCGCTGAGCGGCCACGGCAGATGCAGCGTCACTCTCCTTGCAGGTTTCTTGGCATATTCCGGCCCTTCCTGAGCCAGCGGCTCGCAGGAGCTTGCTTCCTGGGGCGAGATCCAGCCCCTTCAGCATAACTGTCCAGGATCTGGCACTCACCCCACAGGAACTGGGCACTGCGTTTTCTAGGTCATGGAAACCTCTGCCTACACCTCATTGCCTGCAGCTCCTGATGGGTCACAGAGACAGCCAGGTACAGGAGAGACCCAGATCATGGAGGCCTCGAGGAGGAAAATCATCATCCCTGGGCAGGGCAACGGCAATAGCAAAAGGAGAATGCTGGGACCCTCTGGAATACAGGTCTCCAAATCGAAACACTTACTTGTCCCACCCTGGACCAGCCAAATGATGCCCAATTTTCACAGAGCTCTCCCCACACTCACAACGGTTTTGATTTTTAAAAAAAAAAAAAGATTTTTTTTTTCTATTGAAATGGCTATTGCGTTTTAGCTTTTAAATTTCAACACTGGAAATTTCTGTGCATGAAATCCAGTACCTGACCTCAAGGCGCCTATATTCTCATAAGAAAACTCAGGTGGGCAACTATAGGTAATATATGTGTAGCTGGTTCACACAGCTCCATGACACAAGAGGCATAAAAAATGCCTATTTTTTAGTCAAATTAAATCTAATAAGACCCTCCTTTCCAAAAGTGATGAAAAGTCTAGCGTCCGTCATTTCAGAAGGTTCTTTTCCCTCCCATGAGCATAAGAAACCATGGAGCTTATGTGATTTAACAAAAAAGAGGATCCTGACCATCACCCCAGGATGATATATACAGCCTTGCTCCTCGTCCAGGCTGTATGCTAGGTGTATTCAGTGACAGGCAGTTTTAATCCCTCCTTTATGCCAAGTTCAACCAAGAGGGAGAGTCCGCACACAGCCCAGCAGCCGCTGCCTTTGTAGGTCTTTCCACCTCTGAGATGTTGAATTCAAGTGAGCTCAGCTCTTCCCTGTTTACGAAACTCACAAGCCTCTTTCCAGCCCTGGGGGACGTAGCCACTGCCTCCCTGTCCTTCCAGGCCTCAGCTCAAACAGCTCCTCCTGGCACTCTGTATCCGCAGCCCTGTGATAGCTTCTTCATAGCACAGATCAGTATCAGAAACCATTTGATTTATGGACTTTTTTTCCATAACCACTTTGTTATGGTTTTCTGGATTCTTCAGAAGAACATAAATTCCATGACAGCCGAATTTTTGCCAATCGTATTTGCTGATATATATCCAATGCCTAGAAAAGTGCCTGGCACACGCCAGTGATAAATATCTGTTCAATGAATAACTGAGTATGCCAGGTCTCCAATCTCCTCCTTTCCTTGTACTCTCCACCGTTCTTCTGCCAACAGACCCCCACCCCTAATGGACCTACGTCTTCAAAAACAGCATAACTCAGGGGTGGAAAATGGGAAAGTGTTTTTCATGCTTTCAAGCTGAGTCCACAGCAGAAGAAAAGTTAATTTTTCAGTTGCTTATCTCACACACACATATATACAGATACATCTTTCATGTCAGGATTATTTTAAGGGAATAGTGGATTAGGGTCTGAGCTGGACCACATCACAAAACTGATCTGATTTTCAGAATGGTGATTTGGACTTAGTTTAAGGTTATTTTTGCTTTTGTTTGCTACCTAGCTACCCAATGAGCAGTGAAGTGAATATGTACGAAAATAAGCTACAGTTGAGTAGAATACTCCTGTTGCCCCTAATTCCTCACAGGGAGCCCCCCAGAACTGAGTGGTTTCATCAGGTCCAGTAGAGTAAGGAATCCACCAAGATGGAAGAGCCCAGAATCTCAGTTTGTTGACTTTCATAGGAACTTCCTAAGCCATATTGGAAATTCCTGCCGCACAGAGGGATGTATGTCCTCTATTTCTAATAGCACCAGTGGGCCAGCTCCAGGTGTGGCAGACTAGGCTTGGTCATAACCCACCATAGAAATTATGGTAGAAAATAGCTTGGTATCATCAAAATAATAATAATAAATTATTGGATTATTACTTGAGTTGATGTATGGTTTAAGCAACGAGAGTAGTGTGCTATGGAAGACAGGAAGAAGAAGATGCCTTCAAACCTAACCTATGAAGTGGTTTTGTTTAAAGACTTGGAGAAGAGTAGAAATTGTGCAGAGGGGAATAACCCGCAAAAGCAAGCCTGGCTCAAAAGCCGGCTGTGGGCAGGGGTTTACATTGAGAGAATAGAGCCACCTGGTGGAGAATATTGAAAACAACCAAGAATAATAAGAATCGGTGGAAAATCTTCTAGTGAAATCAAATCCCAGAAGTGGTAACTATAAGAGAACATTTATTTTCATATGTGATGAAATTGAGACCCAGGGAATTTAAATGATTTGCCTAAGCTTAAAGAATCAAGTAATGGCATTATTAAATGGGTCACACTTTGATATGATTTAAATCCAATATGAACCAAAAAGTAGAGATACTGTTTTGTTTTTTATAAATTTATTTATTTTATTTATTTATTTTTGGCTGCATTAGGTCTTCCTTGCTGCGTGCAGGCTTTCTCTAGTTACAGCGAGCGGGAGCTACTCTTTGTTGCGGTGCACGGGCTTCTCATTGCAGTGGCTTCTCTTGTTGCGGAGCACGGGCTCTAGGTGCGTGGGCTTCAGTAGTTGCAGCACGCGGGCTCAGGAGTTGCGGCACGCAGGCCCTAGAGCACGTGGGCTTCAGTAGTTGTGACACGTGGGCTCAGTAGTTGTGGTTCGCGGACTCTAGAGCGCAGGCTTAGTAGTTGTGGCACACGGGCTTTGTTGCTCCTGTGGCATGTGGGATCTTTCCGGACCAGGGCTCGAACCCGTGTCCCCTGCGTTGGCAGGTGGATTCTTAACCATTGCGCTACCAGGGAAGCCCGAGACACTGGTTTTGAAGAACCTCAGTTATCAGGGGGGTTTTGTAATCCACCCTAATACATTTCAACTTTTGTCTCTCCCTTAAACCCAGGAATCTATAAAAGATCAATCATGATCTCTTAGTCAGTCTTGATTCTTTACCTGGTTGATCTCCGAGATCACATGCCGGATTCACAGCTATTTGTCACAACTTCACTGCCCAGCCTGAAGGACTCCCAACAGGGAGGGAAGCAGAGGCAGCAGCTCCCCTGCTGGAATGAAGATTGCCTTCTCCATACCACCTCTTATCATTTGTGGCAATAATAAGATTCCAAATAAACTCGATGATTAGATGAGCCTATCCTACCTCAACTGCAGAAGAATTATGAAAATGTACCTTGTTCGGATTTACAGAGCTGCCTTTGGACCTGAAACTTGCAGAATGGATCCACTGGAGACATGCTTTTGTACACATGTGAGCACAGGCTTGTTTTAACACAAGTAGAGCATGGAAGCTGCTATGCAGACAGGAATAAAACGCCATTACTTATTTCAGTAGAGATAGTCTCTGAGGCCCTATCTCAAGGATAAATACAAGTAACCAAAAGAAAAAGGAAAGCTATAACACTCAGAATTTTTAGCTACAACCTGTGAAGTCCACTCAGGCTACTTAAGCAGAAAAGGAACTTGCTGAAGTATATTAGACAGCCAAGAGAATTCCTGGGAGGGGTAGAAGGCCAGGCACTGAAACTATGCGGGCAGGAACAACACCCAACCACATTGCAGAGACTTCTAGTGAACCACCTTTGCCACACGGTTCATTCCTATGGCTCTCAAGGCTGAACGTTCAAAAGCTCACTATCACTTTCCCAAGAAACCAGCCATCTCTCACCACACTAGTCAAAAGAGCAATTCCACCATGTGGGAACTCCTATGCACTCACCAAACCCATGACTAGATTATATTTCTGTTGCTGTTAGGTGTGGTATGTACCTGAGTTCTGACCAATAGTATGTAGGAAGAAAAGAAGCATACCACTTCTGGGAAGAGCCTGTAAAAACCTCCTACAAATGGTTCTCTCTTGCTTCTTCAACTGCCGGAGTTTCTGAGAGCCCACGTGGAAGTCTGCTGCACCAAGAGCTCCGATATCAGACTTCGTTATGAGTGAGAAGCACATGTATATTGTGTTTCAGTCCTGAGGAAGAGATTTATCTGATACAGCAGCTACTGTTACCCTAAGGATACCACTCACATTGCTCACTTCTAAATTGTCTTCTATGGGAAAAATCTAGGTTAAACACTGCACCCTCACTGCAAGAAAGCCTGGGGATGTAGGTTTTCTGACATCGTTCTTGTGAAAGCAGGATTCTGCATGTGGACAGTTATCAAGATGTAGAGAAAATACTTAGAGCAGTGATAAATGAAGCATGATCCCTACAGAAGGGAACAAATGGTTCACAGAAAATGAAACCTCAATGGCCAGTAAATATGTGAAAGGATTGTCAGTTTTACTACTAATCATGGAAATACAGATTTATACCAAAAATAGAGTATTTCATAGCCAATAGATTGCAAAATGTTCTAAATTTTTCACAAATTGGGTGCTGATGTGGAGAAATGGCCCTTTCTCATCACCTTGGCCAAAATGTAAATTATCACAACCATTATGGAGAGCAAAACTGGACATTATATAATAATGTTGAAGTTGTACACGACAACACAACCCAGCAAGTCTGCTTCTAGACATATATCTTAGCAATGGAGTGCCTCACACCAACAGATAAATGCTGCAGCCCAGAAGTGACAAGTATTGCTTTTATTCACATACCATTAGCCAGAACTAGTCAGATGCAAGGGAAAAGGGAGAGTATTCCTCCCAAGTGTCCAGAAGGGGGAAGAAAACTGGAGATCACTTAGCACTAGAAATCTCTGCCACACTTTTTCAAAGAATGTCAATGTTGAAGCCTTTCTTGCATGAATCAGTAACAAAAGCCTGACTGCAAGAGCTTCTCACAAAGCAGAGACTTGTTGTCACTGAAGGATTGCAAGAACTTTTGATTGAAACAGAACCCATAGTGGGGTTCCATAGAGGAATGGTTAGCCCTCGAGACTCTGAAACAGAACCCATAGTGGGGTTCCACAGAGGAATGGTCAGCCCTCGAGACTCTGAAACAGAACCCGTAGTTGACCACTCTTCCTGCCTCCTGCTTCCGCTGGAACAGAAGACTCTCCACCCAGTAAGGGTGTGTGTGGAGAGTCCAGGAGCAGAGGGAGCAGGTGATCTCTCTGAAACTTAACAGAGAAACCCAAGAAACGGAGGGGAGTGTATTCATGGATAGCATTATAGAATCACATATTCACAGATAATATTATAGGATCACAGACTGACCCCTAGAGTTAGAAGGGGCTTTTATTTCACACCTTCATTTAACAAATGAGACCCAAGGTTGCCGAGATCACTGATGGAAACAATCACTCTTTTGTTCGTTTTTGCTCTTCCATTGCAGCTCTTTCTCCACAGAATTCAGTCATGAGACTATGAGGCTGGCGGGAGGCGGGAGCAAACCCAAGAACAGACCTCAAATTGTGCTCAGAATCCCTTCTTCTCTGTCACTTTGCCCATTGTTTTTGAAGGAAGCATGTACACATGACCTTTTCATCCCTAAGGATGAGTTCTTTGCCAAGACGTATGTCTGCCCTCACAAAATGAACTCTCAATGGGCTCATTCACTGTCCTCCACCATGTGCATATCTGTTTGACTTTCAGAGTAGATAAAAGTTGGACTTTCAGGCTAAGACCTTTATGACATGAGAAAAATCCAACTAGCCACCAGTGAACCAACCATTCACCTCTAACTGTACCCTAATGGGAAAGAAGTCTCACCTTTCAGCCAGTCATGTGTTCCTTGGGTGAAATTCTCTGGAATGCACTGTTTGGTAAAAATATTTCCCTAAATCTAAGGAATTAACCACACACACACAAAAAAATCAACCAAAAAGTTATCTTGCCTACTCCCTTCTTTCCTATAACAATAGAAGATGGATTTTTATAGCTGCTTTGAAAGCTACCAGCACACAGTTTCTTTTAAGTCAGAAAACATCATATTCTGAAAATTAAGCTAACAAACGTTAACATAAGATGGGTGATATTAGTTATTAACTGAAATACCCCAGTCTTATAGATTGCAATTCTATTTCTATCTCAGCCCATGGAAGGTCATCATATAAAGATAACTGAAGTAATCATCACATACTAATGATGTGCATTTATCATTGGTTGAGATGTAGTCTACAAAACATCTAGAAAAGGGGTGGAAGAAGAATGGGTCCATCTTACTTACAAGGAACAGAACTTCATCTTACTTACAAGGAACAGAACTTCCTTCCTAGACTGTGGGTCTGTATAAAATAGGAATGACCAAGCCTTCAGGGTTCCATGGCAGAATCCCCCAAATTATCCAAATCCACATTCTGACTCTGCAGATCAAGTAAACATCTGGTATTAATTTAGTTTCCTGAAAGAGGCAATATACCATAGGATTCCATTACTGAGTAACATCAGTGTAAATGGTAGAGTAGGGAAATCTAAAAGTCCATCTCTCCATAAAAGCAGTGAATAAACTGGCAAAATTTGTCAGAATCAAGTTTTTGAGAATGCCGCAATCTAATCAGCTTACAGTAACCATTAATCAAGAAAGAAACAGCTGACCCTTGGGAAAAAGAGCTCTGTGGCACTTTTAACTTACCCTGGCCCCATCCTTGAGTGGCCCAGCTTGGCAGTGGCCTTGAAGGCAACAGCCCACATTCCCAGTACTACCTAGTACTGGAGGGGGAAGAGCAGCTTTATTCTTAAAGATTGTGGTTGTTTGTTTCGAACTGTCGGGTAGTTCCCTGAAAGACTAGCTCAAAGGGCTTGCCTTTATTTCAAGAAATTCACAACTTTCCCAAGGCTGAGACTGCTACCTGGAGCCGGGAGAGTGAGTGAGGGACTCATTTGTTAAAAACGTTTAAAAGAAAATATATTAGCTGATGCCACCTGGGGCAAGGAATAAACACTGGAATAAACAATAGACAAACTGAAAAGCTTAGGAGGAAAGGCTGGGGTATGAAATGCTTTGTAGAATAAGGGCTTTGAAAAGCTCCCACGTATTCCTAGGAACCTAGGAGGCTACACACATGTCCAGGGCTGGACATGCATTCGGAAAAGACCTGAGAAAGTTCTGATCTCTCACTTCTGGCCAGTGTTTGGGCTCTGTACAAGCAGGAACTGAAGGATAAAGCAGGGCTGTAAATGCCCTGGCGGAGCGCTGAAGACATTACTCTACATACCCAGACCATCTCCAAAGAATAGGAGATGTTTGTTATGGTTCCAGACGTGAAAGACATCTCTGTAGAATCACTGGTTGATCATTAAACTAACAGAGCAGAGATTTCATTGGCTACAATGACAAAGAATATAGACTTTATAAAATTAGTCCATAAAAGTCACTAAACAAGCAACAGCTCCAACAAGCAGTAACAAAATACCCTAGGTAGTGGGGGAGAAAGATTAGCAGAGTTACCATGTGCTAATATCCAGAATGTTCAGTTTTCAATTAAAACTTACAAGGTGTGAAAAGAGAGAAGAAAGCCAATAAACAGGAAATAAGGAAATTAATAGAAATTTCCCCTGAGGAAGCCCGAGTTCTGGACTTACTAGACAAAAACATATTAACTATTTTAGATATGCTCAAGCGGCAAAAGAAATTATACACAAAGAAATAAAGGAAACAATGATATCTCGCCAGACAGAGAATACCAGTAAATGCCTAAAAATTATAGAAAGGAACCAAACAGATATTCTGGAGGTAAAAATAAAGTACAATAATGAAATTTAAAATTCAGTATTATCAGTCATTAAGGAACTGCAACTCAAAACCACAATGAGACGCCACTTCACACCCACTAGGATGGCTGTAATTTTTTGAAACTGGGGAATTCCCTGGTGGTCCAGTGGTTAGGACTCTGCGCTCTCACTGTTGAGAGCCTGGGTTCAGTCCATGGTCGGGGAACTAAGATCCCACAAGCCACGCAGTGCAGAATACAATAGGATAGAATAAAATAAAATAAAATAAAATAATTGGAACCCTTATACATTGTCAGTGGAAATGTAAGATGGTGCAGCCACTGTGGAAAACAGTTTGGTGGCTCTTCAGAAAGTTAAACAGAGCTACCATACAACCCAGCAATTCTACTCCTAGGTATTACCTAAGAGAACTGAAAAATGTATGTTGAAATAAAAACTGTACACAAGTGTTTAGAGCAGCACTGTTCATAATAACCAAAAGTTTCCACCAAAAGGTGGAAACAACTCAAATATCATTAACTAAAGAATGAATAAACAAAACGTTGCATATCCATATAACGGAATATTATTCTGCCATTAAAAGGCATGAAGTGCTGAGCTGTGCTGCATGGTGAGCTTTGTAAACTAATGAAAGAAGCCAGACACAAAAGGCCACATATTGACATTGATGTAAAACGTCCAGAATAGGGAAATCCACAGAGACAGAAAGCCGAGTGGATGCAGGAAGCTGGTGGGAAGGGAAGACAGCAAGTGACTCTAATGGGCATGGAGTGTGTTTTTGGAGGGATGCAAATGGCCAGTTAGATGGTGGTGATGGTCACAAAGCCTTGTGATGTACTAGAAGCCACTGAATAGTACACATTAAAATGGTGAATTTATGTTACGTGAATTTCATCTCAATTTTTTAAATGTGTGTGTGTGCGCGTGTGCACACACATAGCGTGGGATTAAGTTATTCAAACTGTGGTGAGTCCGTAGGCTGTATTTGACACCCAGCTCTACCAGGTAGGTGAGTGAAAGCAAAACACTTAACCTCTCTAAGTCTCAGTTTCCTGTGTAAAAAATGGGGATAATAATCATACCTTGCTCATAGCGTTGTTAGGAGGATTAAATGAGCTAATGAAAGTAAAGAACATACCATGGGACTAGAACATAGTAAGCACTCAATAAATAGTGCAAAACATAACTGAATGCACAGAAAATGGATACCTATACAGAGAGAGAGAGAGAAAGAGAAAAGAAAGAAACAGACTCCTACTGCAAAGGATGTGCTAATCAGCCCACAGGAACTTTCTTGTCTTGAAACTTTACTGGTAGGAATTTTGTAATTTATCATTCTCCTTTAGATTTGCCTAGAATGACTCAGCCCCCTTAAGGCAAAGTACTTGATAAAATGACAAACTGAAGTCATTGAATTAAAATGTCAAGATCCTGTTCATATGCACGCACGTGCGTGCACACACACACACACCCCCCGAGAGCCTGTCTGACATAGCATATTATTTCCTTTCTAAAACAGCGTCAGCAACAACTGAGGAAAGCTGTTCGTTGCAAGGGAAAGCAAATGTTGTGAATTTCCACTTTGTGCAATGCATTCACCAAAATTACAGCTCCACATAACGTGCAGCCTCTTTGCCCATACAAATCTTTCCAAGGCCAGCTCAAATCTCACCTCGATTGAGCCTTTCTAATCACCCCAGCAGAAGAGACTTCATCTTCCATTGAGCTTCTCAGAAAAAGGAAGGAAAGAAGGAAGGAAGGGAGGGAAAGAGGGACGGAAGGAGGGAGGGAGGAAAAATAAAGAAAAGGCACTAATTCAAAAATCCCAATCTTCCTACCATAACCTTGCTTTCACATCACTTTCTCAAGTTCCTCCAATCCCAAGACAAGAGTTCTTTGACCTCATCAATGTCCCCAACACACCACGACACTTCCAAACATTTTATCCAGCGTGTCCTTCCTCATCCAGCTGCAATTCCAGGATCTAACACTGCATTTGCAAATACCTGCAACTCCTTGATCTCCTGCTTCCAAATCAAAACCCTAACTATGCATGGATCCAATACCACCTAACTCCTCTGTGCCTCAACCTGAAACACTAGTTATTGCTGGAGAAAAACCCCAACTAGGCAGAATGGTAAAAGGTCAAATCATAGTGACCAACCTCCAACTTACACTCAACCATGCTGCAAATCTTCCTTTCTCTGCTGAGGACCTCTCCCATTTTTCATGATTTCATACCCCTCCCCTCCACTAAAATTCCGACTTCCTCCTTCCCTTATACAATCAGCTGATACTCATTCTTCACACTTCATGAAGAGTACAGAACCCTCCAAGCCAAGTCCCTCATATTTCAGCCACCAAACCTCCATTTGCAACTACTATCTTCTATCTCTTTCTGTTATGCGGAGGAAGTGCCTTTCCCTTCATGAAACTCATTTTTCTCCATATCTGCTCTGGACTGAATTTTCTCTCCACTCAGGGTCTGACTGTCCACCCAAGGTGTTTATAAGCCAGGTCTGAGTGATCATGGGACAACTGACTCTGGTTTTTCCTTTTGTTTATCTTTAACATGGAAGTTATCACAGATTACTTATATACTTTTTTAACAGAAGAATTTAAGAGAAGGGTATGATCCATTGTCTTCTAAAAGTTCTGACAGGCTTGGAGATATGGTAATACCTCCCCCCCCCCAGCCCCCGACCACTGTCATTTGAGTCAACATTCAGCCCCCATTCCCTTTGGGGGCAGGAATAGATACTAAATTCCACCAGCCACGGAACTAGATGGGCCCAAGTCTTGAGGAGATCATGTTAGGTGCTACTGAATATGGTAACTACATCTTGACAGGCTGTATACAGGCTCAAGCCTCTTCCATGGCAGATATAATTGTCACTAATTTTCTAATTTACCTTACTCATAAAAACTGAGTCAGAGAGGTTACCTAATCGCCAATCTCTGAAAGAGGAGTGAATTCAAAAGGCATCTGACAGCATTTGAGGGGCTTGGGTGTGGGAGGGTTTACCTCCGGGGAGCCACTTTTCTTGTCAGTGAATCACACAGTCAAATTACAGGAGCAAGTGACAAGAATTCGGCTAGATTCCAGCTCCCGGTGTCGGAAGGTTATTCATCAGCCCTACAGCAGGAGCTGTCTGTTTGGCAAGGATGTTGCCTCTAATTAGTACTGCTCCCCGTGGGCCACCCGGCAGGACCTTTATTTTCTCCACAGTTATTAATCAGCTCTCCGGTGTTAACAAGAAGATCAGATCTAGAAGTAGGTAAATTCACTCTCGATTCTTTGTCCAAGTCACTCAGCAGGCCACCTTACCAGCTCACTAACGAGGTGCTGGCCAACTAACTAGCAAGCTGGGCAGCTGCTGTTCCCAATGATGACTTCCAAAATGGGATTTTTTACATTTCAAATACATAGGCCAATCCAACCCACGGAAATGTATAACTTTTCGGCAACTTCCTGATAAAACTTTATCTAAACTAGGCCAAGTTAAAATTGAGTCACTAAATTACAATAAAATTGAAGAAATGCCCAGAATTGAAGGATTCAAATGGGCACAATTTCAACACCTGGGGACTTTACTGTCTGTCCCCAGAGAGGGAGCCTTCATCTGTATTCTGTTATCAAAATTTCATCCTTCTGATGTTTCTTCCTCTCATAACTTCAAAAATAGAATTTATACTCTGAAGCAAGCATTAGATCGAACCTTATGAAACTGCCAATTTTTGATGTCTTTTGACTTACGATCATGGCAGTGTCATACAGTTCAACCTAACGCACAGGCCTTTGGAGGGTTTTTGAAGGGGACTGAGTTTTTCAGGCATAAAAATAAATAAAATAAATAAATAATCATAGGAACAAAGTAGAGAGCCCAGCAATAAATCCATGCATATATGGTAAATTGATCTACAACAAAGGAAGCAAGAATATACAATGAGGAAAAGACCATCTCTTCAATAAGTAGTAATGGGAAAACTGGACAACTACATGTAAAAGAATGAAATTAGCACATTTTCTCACACCATATATTGATACAAAGGAAACTCAAAATAAATTAGACCTTAATGTAAGACCTGGGAAACCATAAAACTCCTAGAAGAAGACATAGGCAGTAAGTCTCTTTGACATCAGTCTTAGCAATATTTTTTTGGATCTGTCTCCTCAGGTAAGGGAAACAAAAACAAAGATAAATCATTGGACCTAATCAAATTTAAAAGCTTTCACACAGCAAAGAAAACCATCAACAACATAATATCTTATATAATAGTTTGTATATATAATAGATATTATATACATATAGATTGTATACATGTATAATAGATTATAATATTTATTAGGTGGATAGATTGATAGATCTGAAATAGATATAATTTTAAGATCTGATAAACCCGGGTAGTAGATACAAGAATATTTGATATACTTTTCTCCATACTTTTCTCATATTTGATAGTTTTGTAATATATTTTTAAATTAATAACTATTCACAAGAAAATGTAAAAGTGATCACTGAGGATGAATTCACTGGTTTAGTCTCTGCCGACATGTGACACAGGAGAGAAAGCTAGGCGTCTAGATGTTCCCCACCTGTTCTCCTCACAAAATTCCTATCATAAGTGATGTCACTAGTAAGAAAACAGCCTAGTACCTGGGATGGGGAGGAAATCAGACTTAAGATGTACCTAAGGAAGATGGATATAGTATATATTAGGGCAGAGATTCTCAATACTGTTTCCTCTACACCATATCTGAGGAAGAAAAGTCACATTTGAGAAGCACTTCCAAAAGAGTAACCCAGATATTTTTAAATAGCTAAGATTAGCTGTGGGTTGTGAGCAGCATCGTGATCTGTTGATTTGTCAGCCATAAGTCTACGTGTTTCTCTTCCTCATATCAGAGGGAACAAAACCTTGACCTAAGGTTTGAAAAAAATAAGGCATTGACTTTAGGCATCTGACCTCCTAACCAGACTAGACCAGAGAACCAGTCCTATACCTGACCTGGGGCGTGGTTTGGGAGGGCTGGTGACGTCTTCTGGACAGCCTCTGCAGCTTCCTGACTGCTTCCTCTCTCTTTCCCTCCCACCGCTGCTCTGAGAGCCAGTCATCACCCCAAAGGGAGGCCTGGGAGTGGGGCATATTAGGGACGCTGAGAAAAGACTGAGGGATTGAAAGAGGATGCCACTCCCAGTGCTGGAGCCAGTGGTTGACAATGGTGGTTGGAAGTGGGGTAGGGAGAGGTGCAGCCAGGAGAGCTGATGTTTCCATCTTTCCTCTCCCTCTCACTACCTCTTGTGCTATTCTACCAACCCTAGTCATCTACACTCCCCCAGAGCCTACCCTCTAATAGTGTGAAAAGAAAAGAAAAGAGGAGTGGCCGCAGGCAGAAAGAAGAGAAGTGAGGGGAACAGAATGGAAGGCAGTAGAGACAGGAGAGGAGGTCCCATGACTGGACCGTTGACCCAGTGAGCTGGGTCGGTGTAGGTAGGGGATTATCAGATGGGCCAAAACTAGTAGAGGATAGGGAATATACAGGGCAATTTTTCCAAAACACTAATGAAAGCTACTTTTAAAAAAGGAGATTAGATAAGCAACAAGGATTTACTGTATAACCCAGGGAACTATATTAAATATCTTGTAATAACCTACAGTGGAAAATAATCTGAAAAAGAACATATATCTATATATGTATATATATAACTGAATCAGTTTGCTGTACACCTGAAACTAACACAACATTATAAATCAACTATACTTCAATTTTTAAAAATGGAGATTGGGAGGAATTCCCTGGTGGTCCAGTGGTTAGGACACTCCCTGCTTGCACTGCAGGGGGCACGGGCTCAATCCCTGGTCGGGGAACTAGGATCCTGCATGCCCCATGATGCAGCCAAAAGAAAAAAAGTGGAGATTGGAATTCATACTTTACATGATGCTTAATTTTTTTTTTCTTTTTTTTAACATCTTTATTGGAGTATAATTGCTTTACAATGGTGTGTTAGTTTCTGCTTTATAACAAAGTGAATCAGCTATAGTATACGTATATCCCCATATCCTCTCCCTCTTGAGCCTCCCTCCCACCCTCCCTATGCCACCCCTCTAGGTTATCACAAAGCATCAAGTTGATCTCCCTGTGCTATGCGTTAGCTATCTATTTTACATTTGGTAGTGTATATATGTCCATGCCACTCTCTCACTTTGTCCCAGCTTACCTTTCCACCAACCCCGTGTCCTCAAGTCTGTTCTCTACGTCTGCATATTTATTCCTGACCTGCCAATAGGTTCCTCAGTACCATTTTTTTAGATTCCATCTGTATGCGTTATATGCTCACATATTTTTAAGTGAAGGCAAAAGAGTCTTATTTTTTTAAAGTTTGTCTTATTGGAACTCAAAATTTTAGTTAGTAGGTATTTCTGCTGTTCTTGAACAGGCGGTCAGTAATTTGAGGAAATCTGGCCGTTTAAGATCCTAATACTATGGGACTTCCCTGGTGGTCCAGTGGCTAAGACTCCATGCTTCCAATGCAGGGGGAGCAGGTTCGATCCCCGGTCAGGGAACTAATATCCCACATGCTGCGTGGTGCGGACAAAAAAAATAAAAGATCCTAACACTTGTTCCAGTGGGCCCTGGTCTTAATTCGATCCCACACATACCCCATATTCTGTCTGCCTAAAAAATTTTTTAAAAAAATGTTTTCTGTGACTTCTTTGAAATCAAGGTAACCATCAAACTTCTCCATTCCTTCACCATTTTCCCCTCCTATGTCCAAGCTTACAGGGTGAAGCAGGAGAGGAAAGCAAGGAGACAAAACAATTTCAAGTTTCACATTACTATTTCTAGAAGGTAGTATTGGAATGGAGGCTGACAAGTCCCAAGATCTACAGGGTGGGTTGGCAAGCTGGACACCCATGAGAACCAATGGTATGGCTCCAATCCAAAGACTGGTGGGCTCAAGACCCAGGAAGAAGCTGATGTTTTGGTTCAAAGGCAGTCAGGGAGAAGGAATTCTCTCTTATTTGGGGAAAGGTCAGCCCTCTTGTTCTAGTCAGACCTTCAACTGATTATGTGAGGCCCACCTGCACTAGGGAGAGCAATCTGCTTTACTAAGCCTACTGATTTAAATGTTAATCTCACCCCAAAACACCCTCACAGAATAACGTCTGTCCAAATATCTGGGTACCCATGGCCCAGTTGAGACATAAATCTAACCATCACAACACTTAAAGATGGAAGCCAGCCAAGAGTGTGTCTTTGTCTATTTCCCACCAGTGCTGCATTTGCCCTACAGAAAATGACAGTAGATCCTTTCATTTCCATGAAATCCATTAGCAAATTGCGAATCACTTTACAAATATGAAGTTAATCAATACTGAACTAATACTAAGAATGTCTATGTAATGAAGATTCTGACTCCATTTTTTTTTTTTTTTTTTTTGCGGTACGCGGGCCTCTCACTGCCGTGGCCTCTCCCGCTGCGGAGCACAGGCTCCGGACGCGCAGGCTCAGCAGCCGTGGTTCACGGGCCCAGCCGCTCCACGGCATGTGGGATCTTCCCGGACCGGGGCACGAACCCGTGTCCCCTGCATCGGCAGGCGGACTCTCAACCACTGCGCCACCAGGGAAGCCCTGACTCCATTTTTGATGTCTGACTGCTAACAGCTTTTAAGTCTCACCCCTCCCTCTCCCCCTTGTGTCCCTGGCCCTGCATAGGAGCTCTCACCCCAGCTTCACACCCTAATCATGATTAAAACTCATTTCAAACCTGCTTGAGAGGCCTGCCCTATTCTCCCATGACACCTCAATTATGTCAGTAATAAAATTTTTTATACCCTCTTGTGTATGTGAGACATCATCAGTCTCAAAATCCAATCCACACTTTGGGTGGACATCCATGTGCCTCTGCAGGGACCGTAACAGCAAGTGTTTAACAGAATTGATTATGTGTTTGCCACTATATGTGAATCCAGCTGTCAACATACCACAGTAAATAATATTATCAATCTGTTCATTGTCATGATGCTTTTGGAGCTCCCAAGTTCAAAAGAATTCGTTCTCCCAGTAAGATTTCCTACTTGCAAAGACTTTCCTGATTAATATGGTTTCGAGTAACTGTAGGAAGTAATTTCTCTAATTCGTGCCACTGTCCCTCTCTTGCTAGCCAGAGCGTATATAGTGGGCTATTGTATGAGAACAAAACTTGTATATGATCAGTTGTTTATTCATTCATCCAGTATGTGCTCTTTGAAGGCCTGCTGTAAGATAGACACTGTGCTGAGCAAGGCAAATATACTATAGAACAATATAGACAGAACCCCTGCCCTTGCGGGACTTCTACTCCAGTGAGAAGAGGTAGAAAAAAAAATAATAAAGCATATAATAAGTTATAAGATAATAAGTGCTATGGGGAAAACATGCAAGAGAGTAAGGAAGATGCAAAGTCCTAGGGCAGAAATGGGGAGTTAGAAATTATTTAAAATTGTAAAACAGAGTAGTTTGGTTTCGTTACTGTTGATTAGTAAACATATTTGGTTTTCCATTTCCAGGCCCATGTTAGGATTGTACTTCCCTACCATATTAAAGTTAGGCATGGCCATGTGACCTGGTTAGGCCAACGAAGAGCAGAAATGACATGTCATTTCTGGACAGAAGCTTTAAGAAGAGCGCATGATTCTCCACATGCCCTTCCCTCTGCTGCAGCCACAGCAGAACACGCTGAAAGGAAGCTCTTGTGCACCAGAATCCCCAAGTAACTCTGATGAGCAGAAGGCCCTAATTTGATTTAACCCAGTGGGAACAGGGGATTATTTGTTACTGGTCTATCCTAATGGATGCAAGTAGTCGGAGTAGACCTCACTGAGTGACAGATGATGGTGACGTGAACCGGAGTGGCAACAGTGAAAAAGATGAGGTGTCATCAGAATCTGAGTTTGTTTTTATGTATAGAAAAGAATTAAGACCTATGTGACAAAAAATGGGGAACCAGTGACACTGGTTCTACTAGTATGTCAGAAACATCTCATGTGAAAACTAATATAAGCAACCCTCATTTTCCAGTAGCAGTCTGGGGGGAAGACTATCTATCTAGTAGGTCTACAACAGCATCAACAAACCACAAAATAGTCAAAGTAGACACTTCACTGCCCACTAACTTTGTATACTGGAGCGTTACTGCCCTCTAGTGATGAAAGAAAAAAACGGTTTAGAAAAAGCTAGACCGTGGCCACCAATGTTGCTAAGAAACATACATTTTGAAATTTTGGGTTCTCCTTGTGCCATGACAGGTTACTTCATAAGAACTTTTGATTAGGAGATACCATGAGCAATTCCTTTTTTTTTCTTAACATCCTTATTGGAGTATAATTGCTTTACATTGTTGTGTTAGTTGCTGCTATGTAACAAAGTGAATCAGCTGCACGAATACATATATCACCATATCCCCTCCCTCTTGCGTCTCCCTCCCTCCCACCCTCCCTGTCCCACTCCTCTAGGTGGTCACAAAGCACCGAGCTGATCTCCCTATGTTCTGTGGCTGCTTCCCACTAGCTATCGATTTTATATTTGGTAGTGTATATACGTCCATGCCACTCTCTCACTTCATCTCAGGTTACCCTTCCCCCTCCCCGCATCCTCAAGTCCATTCTCCATATCTGCATCTTTATTCCTGTGCTGCCCCTAGGTTCTTCAGAGCCTTTTTTCTTTTTTTTTAGATTCCATATATATGTTAGCATACGGTATTTGTTTTTCTCTTTCTGACTTACTTCACTCTGTATGACAGTCTCTAAATCCATCCACCTCATTACAAATAACTCAATCTCGTTTGTTTCTATGGCTGAGTAATATTCCATTGTATATATGTGCCACATCTTCTTTATCCATTCATCTGTCGATGGACACTTAGGTTGCTCCCGTGTCCTGGCTATTGTAAATAGAGCTGAAATAAACATTGTGGTACATGACTCTTTTTGAATTATGGTTTTCTCATGGTATATGCCCAGTAGTGGGATTGCTGCATTGCATGACACTTCTATTTTTAGTTTTTTAAGGAACCTCCATACTGTTCTCCATAGTGGCTGTATCAATTTACATTCCCACCAACAATGCAAGAGGGTTCCCTTTTCTCCACACCCTCTCCAGCATTTATTGTTTGTAGATTTTTTGATGATGGCCATTCTGACTGGTGTGAGGTGATACCTCATTGTAGTTTTGATTTGCATTTCTCTAATGAATAGTGATGTTGAGCATCCTTTCATGTGTTTGTTGGCAATCTGTATATATATTCTTGGGAGAAATGTCTGTTTAGGTCTTCTGCCCATTTTTGGATTCAGTTGTTTGTTTTTTTGGTATTGTGTATATTTTGGAGATTAATCCTTTGTCAGTTGCTTTATTTGCAAACATTTTCTCCCATTCTGAGTGTTGTCTTTTTGTCTTCTTTATGGTTTCCTTTGCTGTGCAAAAGTTTTTAAGTTTAATTAGGTCCCATTTGTTTATTTTTGTTTTTATTTCCATTTCTCTAGGAGGTGGGTCAAAAAGGATCTTGCTGTGATTTATGCCATAGAGTGTTCTGCCTATGTCTTCCTCTAAGAGTTTTATAGTGTCTGGCCTTACATTTAGGTCTTTAATCCATTTTGAGTTTATTTTTGTGTATGGTGTTAGGAGTGTTCTAATATCATTCTTTTACATGCAGCTGTCCAGTTTTCTCAGCACCACTTATTGAAGAGGCTGTCTTTTCTCCATTGTATGTTCTTGCCTCCTTTATCAAAGATAAGGTGACCATATGTGCATGGGTTTATCTCTGGGCTTTCTATCCTGTTCCATTGATCTGTATTTCTGTTTTCATGCCAGTACCATACTGTCTTGATTACTGTAGCTTTGTAGTATGGTCTGAAGTCAGGGAGCCTGATTCCTCCAGTTCCGTTTTTCATTCTTAAGATTGCTTTGGCTACTCGGGGTCTTTTGTGTTTCCATACAAATTGTGAAATTTTTTGTTCTAGTTCTGTGAAAACTGCCATTGGTTGTTCAATAGGGATTGCACTGAACCTGTAGATTGCTTTGGGTAATACAGTCATTTTTCACAATGTTGATTCTTCCAATCCAAGAACATGGTATATCTCTCTATCTGTTTGTATCATCTTTAATTTCTTTCATCAGTGTCTTATAGTTTTCTGCCATACAGGTATTTCATCTCCTTAGTTAGGTTTATTCCTTGATATTTTATTCTTTTTGTTGCAGTGGTAAATGGGAGTGTTTCCTTAATTTCTCTTTCAGATTTTTCATCATTAGTGTATAGGAATGCAAGAGACTTCTGTGCATTAATTTTGTATCCTGCTACTTTACCAAATTCATTGATTAGCTCTAGCAGTTTTCTGGTAGCATCTTTAGGATTCTCTATGTATAGTGTCATGTCATCTGCAAAGTGTCAGTTTTACTTCTTCTTTTCCGATTTAGATTCCTTTTCTTTCTTTTTCTTCTCTGACTGCTGTGGCTAAAACCTCCAAAACTATGTTGAATAATAGTGGTGAGAGTGGGCAACCTTGCCTTGTTCCTGATCTTAGTGGAAATGGTTTCAATTTTTCACCATTGAGAATGATATTGGCTGTGGGTTTGTCATATATAGCCTTTATTATGTTGAGGTATGTTCCCTCTATGCCCACTTTCTGGAGAGTTTTTATCATAAATGGGTGTTGATTTCTGTCGAAAGCTTTTTCTGCATCTGTTGAGATGATCATATGGTTATTATCCTTCAATTTGTTAATATGGTGTATCACATTGATTGATTTACATATATTGAAGATAACTTGCATTCCTGGGATAAACCCCACTTGATCATGGTGTATGATTCTTTTAATGTGCTGCTGGATTCTGTTTGCTAGTATTCTGTTGAGGATTTTTGCATCTATGTTCATCAGTGATATTGGCCTGTAGTTTTCCTTTCTTGTAACATCTTTGTCTGGTTTTGGTATCAGGGTGATGGTGGCTTCATAGAATGAGTTTAGGAGTGTTCCTCCCTCTGCTATATTTTGGAAGAGTTTGAGAAGGATAGGTGTTAGCTCTTCTCCAAATTTTTGATACAATTCGCCTGTGAATCCATCTGGTCCTGGGCTTTTGTTTGTTGGAAGATTTTTAATCACAGTTTCAATTTCAGTGCTTGTGATTGGTCTATTTATATTTTCTATTTCTTCCTGGTTCAGTCTTGGAAGGTTGTGCTTTTCTAAGAATTTGTCCATTTCTTCCAGATTGTCCACTTTATTGGCATATAGTGGCTTGTAGTAATCTCTCATGATCCTCTGTATTTATGCAGTGTCAGTTGTTACTTCTCCTTTGCATTTCTAATTTTATTGATTTGAGTCTTCTCCGTTTTTTTGCTTGATGAGTCTGGCTAATGGTTTATCAATTTTGTTTATCTTCTCAAAAAACAGCTTTAATTTTATTGATCTTTGCTATCATTTCCTTCATTTCTTTTTCATTTATTTCTGATATGATCTTTATGATTTCTTTCCTTCTGCTAACTTTGGGGGTTTTTTTGTTCTTCTTTCTCTAATTGCTTTAGGTGTAAGGTTAGGTTGTTTATTTGAGATGTTTCTTGTTTCTTCAGGTAAGATTGTATTGCTATAAGCTTCCCTCTTAGAACTGATTTTTAGGCATCCCATAGGTTTTGGGTCATCGTGTTTTCATTGTCATTTGTTTCTAGGTATTTTTAGATTTCTTCAGTGATCTCTTGGTTACTAAGTAGTGTATTGTTTAGCCTCCATGTGTTTGTATTTTTTACAGATTTTTTTCCTGTAATGATATCTAGTCTCATAGCATTGTGGTCGAAAAAGATACTTGATACAATTTCAATTTTCTTAAATTTACCAAGGCTTGATTTGTGACCCAAGGTATGATCTATCTTGGAGAATGTTCCATGAGCACTTGAGAAGAAAGTGTATTGTTGTTTGGGGATGGAACGTCCTATAAATATCAATTAAGTCCATCTTGTTTAATGTATCCTTTAAAAGCTTGTGTTTCCTTACTTATTTTCATTTTGGATGATCTGTCTATTGGTGAAACTGGGGTGTTAATGTTCCCTACTATGATTGTGTTACTGTCGATTTCCCCTTTTATGGCTGTTAGCATTTGTCTTATGTATTGAGGTGCTCCTATGTTGGGTGCATAAATATTTACAATTGTTATATCTTCTTCCTGGATCGATCCCTTGATCATTATGTAGTGTCCTTCTTTGTCTCTTGTAATAGCCTTTATTTTAGTCTATTTCATCTGATACAAGAATTGTCACTCCAGCTTTCTTTTGATTTCCATTTGCATCGAATATCTTTTTCCATCCCCTCACTTTCAGTCTGTATGTGTCCCTAGGTCTGAAGTGGGTCTCTGGTAGGCAATATATATATGGGTCTTGTTTTGTATCCTTTCAGCCCATTTATGTCTTTTGGTGGGAGCATTTAACCCATTTACATTTAAGGTTATTATCGATATGTTCCTATTACCATTTTCTTAATTGTTTTGGGTTTGTTATTGTAGGTCTTTGCTTCTCTTGTGTTTCCTGCGTAGAGAAGTTCCTTTAGCATTTTTTGTAGAGCTGGTTTGGTGGCACTGAATTCTCTTAGCTTTTGCTTGTCTGTAAAGGTTTTAATTTCTCTGCTGAATCTGAATGAGATCCTTGCTGGTCATCTTGGTTGTTGGTTTTTCCCTTTCATCACTTTAAATATGTCCTGCCAAACCCTTCTGGCTTGCAGAGTTCCTGCTGAAAGATCAGCTGTTAACCTTATGGGGATTCCCTTGTATGTTATTTGTTGGTTTTCCCTTGCTTTTAATATTTTTTCTTTGTATTTAATTTTTGATAGTTTGATTAATATGTGTTGGTGTTCTTCTCCTTGGATTTATCCTGTATGGGACTCTCTGCGCTTCCTGGACTTGATTGACTATTTCCTTTCCCACATTAGGGAAGTTTTCAACTATAATCTCTTCAAATATTTTCTCAGTCCCTTTCTTTTTCTCTTCTTCTGGGACCCCTATAATTTGAACGTTGGTGCATTTAATGTTGTTCCAGAGGTCTCCGAGAGTGTCCTCAATTCTTTTCATTCTTTTTTATTCTGCTCTGCAGTAGTTATTTCCACTGTTTTATCTTCCAGGTCACTTATCTGTTTTTCTGCCTCAGTTACTCTGCTATTGATTCCTTCTAGAGAATTTTTAATTTCATTTATTGTGTTGTTCATCGTTTGTTTGCCCTTTAGTTCTTCTAGGTCTTTGTTAAACATTTCTTGTATTTTCTCCATTCTATTTCCAAGACTTTGGATCATCTTTATTATCATTACTCTGAATTTTTTTTCAGGTAGACTGCCTATTTCCTCTTCATTTGTTTGGTCTGGTGGGTTTTTACCTCATTCCTTCATCTGCTGCATATTTCTGTCTTCCCATTTTGCTTCACTTACTGTGTTTGGGGGTCTCCTTTTCTCTGGCTGCAGGTTTGTAGTTCCCATCGTTTTTGGTGTCTGCCCCCAGTGGGTAAGGTTGGTTCAGTGGGTTGTGTAGGCTTCCTGGTGGATGGGACTGGTGCCTGTGTTCTGGTGGGTAAGGCTGGATCTTGTCTTTCTGGTGGGCAGGACCGTGTCCGGTGGTGTGTTCTGGGGTGTCTGTGAACTCATTATCATTTTAGGCAGCCTCTCTGCTAATGGGCGGGGTTGTGTTCCTGTCTTGCCAGTTGTTTGGCATGGGGTGTCCAGCACTGGAGCCTGCTGGTTATTGAGTGGAGCTGGGTCTTAGCATTGAGACAGAGATCTCTGGGAGAGCTCTCGCCAATATTACATGGGGCCAGGAGGTCTCTGGTGGTCCAATATCCTGAACTCAGCTCTCACACCTCAGAGGCTCAGGCCTGACAACCGGCCAGAGCACCAAGACCCTGTCAGCCACACAGCATAGATAACTGTGGTAAAAATCTGACTGGTATCTTGGATTTTTCTTTGCTGGGCAATTTATCCCATTCTGCATAGGTGTAACTAAGCTGCAGGCCTCTAGTTTCAAAACTACAGGCACTTAACAGGATCTGAAGGTGGAGTTTTCAGCCCTCTGATGTCAAAAGGTCACCAAGCCAGATACTTGCGCATGCCACCATGAGCAATTCTATGTTGGGAAAATACAAGCTGGCATTGCTCTCCAAAATTACCCTTAATTTTCAAGAAAGCAAGAATCCTGGGGGAATTCCCTGGCGGTCCAGTGGGCAGTGCAGCCAAAACAAAAAGAAAAGCAAGCAAGAATCCTGAAACCCATTGGTTCAGATACAATGACTACTGTAGGTATAAGAATTAGTATCTATACAGATACAGAGAACAAAATAGTGGTTACTAGTGGAGAGAGGGGAGATAGAGGGGTAATGTAGGGGTAGGGAATTAAGAGGTACAAACTATTAGGTACAAAATAAGCTACAAGGATATACTGTACAACACAGGGAATAAAACCAATATTTTATAATACCTGTAAGTGGACTATAACCTTTAAAAATTGTGAATCATTGGGCTTCCCTGGTGGCGCAGTGGTTGAGAGTCCACCTGCCGATGCAGGGGACGCGGGTTCATGCCCCGGTCCGGGAGGATCCCACATGCCGCGGAGTGGCTGGGCCCGTGGGCCGTGGCCGCTGGGCCTGCGCATCCGGAGCCTGTGCTCCGCAATGGGAGAGGCCGCAGCTGTGAGAGGCCCGTGTACCACAAAAAAAAAAAAAAAAAAAAAAAATTGTGAATCACTATATTGTACATCTGTAACATATATTTACAGCAACTATACTTCAGTAAAAGAAAATAAATAAATAAATAAAAAGAATTAGTAGTATATGTAGTGATAATAACAACACAAATCTGTTCTTGTCTTTCGTAGCAAAATAATGAAGTTTAATGAGTATAACTGGGAATTCCTGAATTTAGGTTTTTTGTGTGACCAGTAGCTAAGGCAAGACTACCACAGCAAATTACTGTTTAGGGAGAGAGAACTTCTGCATGAACCCCCTTTCCTTTGGGGAAAAAAAAGGTAAAAAAGTAACACCAATTTGTGTCAAGGCTGGTAGAAAGAAAGAATAAAACCCTTTGTTTGTTTTTATTTTTTCTGTCATTTTAATGTAAGATTGACACAGACTGCTACAACATCTGAGATTCCACAGAGAACTACATGCTTCTGTTATTAGAAAACCTTTGCTGAAGCACTTGAACTTTACTTCTTAAAAAAATGAATATGGAGGCTTCAAGCATTTTTGTCAGCACACTGCCATTCACAACAACCTTCTAGATACTTATTTTCTACCTTTTCCTAAAAAGGTAGTTCTCACTTACCAGAACCCCACACACCACGGACAGGTTCAAAGCTCCTGAGCTCAGAAGTGATCAAAACACACAAGGAAGTATAATTAGTAGTCCAAAGTTTGGTTTAAATGTTTGAAGAACAGCAAACACCCAATAACACATACCAAATAGATTATTATCGCTTCTATGATGTAATGAATCAACAACTAAAACCACCTAAGACTGAAAATTTCTGGACTCAGTGTCTATTGGTATAAAGCCTTCATTCTTAATGCTTCTTATGGCATCACAGGTGTCAGAAATCACACAGTACATTCTCAGCATTCTACAGTAGTCATCAATTTCAAAAACTATAATATACATCTGCATGTTACACAAACATGATTCTCTAGATAAGCATTTTGTCATATGTCAACTCCTAGCCTCAAATAACAGAACACAAAAAGCTATACAGGACAAAACACCACAGAACTTTTGCATATTCCCTTTTCCCAGTTGTTAGCAAGGGGCACGTTTTATAAGAGAAAGTGATGAAAAATCAGAAGTTTTGCATCCAATGTTTGATCCCAACTTTTTACTTTCTTATCGTCTTCTGGTACCACCATATCCTAGAATAAGAGTAAATTTTATATTAGTTTTTTTAAATGCATTAGAATTGCTTATAAAATTACAACAGTAATACACGTTTATTGTTAGCAAATGATACAAAACACAAGGGAAGAAGGAGAGAATGAGCTTGCCAACCAAGGCTGCAGGACTCAGTGCATCAACTCCCCACAAGAGCCCTTCCAGACATCCAATCAGCATCAAGTCTGCTAAACACACACATGCTTGCTGGCAATAACTTTTAGTCAGGAAACCAAAGACGTGTTCTGTGCTGGGGCCAGCGTGGTACAGGCAAGACCCAAAGTCTGAGCCAAACAGCGGAGAGGCCAGTGGAGCCTAAGCCAGGCCCTGCTACCTCTCACGACTCCAGCGGTAAATAGAAGTAACATGGGGGAGGGTCACAGACTTTTGATGGTAAAGGTTACCTAGGCACCCCCAGCTCCCCCAAGATGCAAACATGCTAACAGACAGGTTACAAGACCACAATGTTCCCATCTGGAAACTCAATTTTTCTCAGATCTTCCTGTAGGTTATTTGGTAATGTCTTATGATTTTCTTCACCTAAGTCCCATACATTTCTAGTTGATATATACAGTTTCTTACAGTTCTTGTTTCCACTGGGAATGTGGTTCTTTTGTCACATTATGCCCTACGTAGTTACACCTTTATATATCTTCTCAATTATTACCACCTCTTTTTCTCCCCCAAAGCAACCACTGTCTTAACATCTAACACCACAGATTAGTTTTGCTTGTTTTTAAACATGTATATTTATAAAACATGAATGTTGCCATCATACTGTACATATTCTTGTGTGTCTGGCTTCTTTCTTTACATCTGATAAATTTATCCACATTATCGCCTACAACTATTTACTTATTCTTACTGCTGCACAGTATTCCACTGTATGAATATAACTCAACTTATTCATCCATTTTACTGCTGGAAGATACATGGATTTCTTCCAGTTGAAGGCTACTATGAGTAAGGATGCTACAAACATCCTCGTACTCATCTTTAAGTGTAAAAGTGTACGCACTTCTGTTACCATTATTTGTGAAACTGCTGGATCTTGAGTATGTTTATGTTCAATTTTAGTAGGTAATGCCTAACAGCTTTTCAAAGTGATCATATCAATTCATTCACACCAGCACTATGAGAATTCCACTCTGACATTTTTAAACATATTTAAATATATTTTCTGTCAATTTCAAGAATTATTCATTGTTCTATAACTTCTTGCCTCTGCTGAAGAAGACAAATCCAACCCCAGCAATCTATCAGCGCCTCATTATCCACTACCTCCGATTCTCTGCTAATTAACTAGATATTTAACTCCAAATAATTTGTTTTTTTATATTTTATCTCTGCTTCTTTACAAAATTTCCTCTTAGTCATTGCAATAAACATATTTTTGACAATGATTTAAATAATGGCTCAATACATTTTTATTGAGTTTTACCAAACTGAAAAGTTCAACCTTCTACCTAGAAAATTCCCATTTTAGAGCTTAAAGGACCCCTAGAGATTAACCAGAATTAAACATACATGGAAACCAACGTCCAGGAAGGTTTAAGTTAAAACCTTGGTTAGTGAAAGACATGAGTCTAAACCAAATTTCTGTTTGAGTTTTAAAGAACAGAAGTGGGAGGAAAGAATAGATCTGAATAATATTTTAATCTCAGTTAATTGTGCAACTAATATTTCTGGGGGGTATACCACATAAAACCATGACTGCTAAATCTATAGTTAATCATCTAAGTTCCAAATTGTTTCTGTACTTTACTGAATAGGAACTTCTTGATTTTCTGCTCTCACCTGACGCTGTTCTGGTTTTTGGCTCTGAGCTTGGACACGCTGAGTAGCTTCCTGGGTCTCCACGAAGTGGTGAATAAGCACGACTATTCCACGAGCTGGAGGATGAGGATGGGTAGTACCACGAGTCAGAAAAGGGTGTTGCTGCTCTATAAAGACAAAAGTGTGTCAGGCATTTTTCTTGTGACTATGATTTTTAAATACCCTCCTATTCCTAAACCATCAGAAAACAATTTTTATCAAGTGTTTTTTCCTCAGTGTTCTGGTATATTAGGATTAACATAAAATAAACACTGGTTTATATTTCTGCCATTCTTATGGTCATTGCTATGAGGAAAGAAAATGACAGGGAATAAAGGTTCTTTCTTTCTGAATTCGCATTCAAATACAATCTAAACTTAAACTACTATTTAAACTGAAGACATTCCAAAATCTGGTCACAAGCTCTTTCCACCCTTGCTTCTATCATTCTCCAACCAAACCAGAATGCCAACTGTGCCCCAAATGTTGTGTTCTTTCCTGCCTTCTCAGATGTCGAGTCAACAGTCTTGCTTCTAACTCATATCTATAAGCATGACATGTGAAAGAAAACAACACATATAATATTGATCAAAGCACAGATGGCATTCTTTCCCATCCCCAGAGAATCTGATTTAATAGGGTAATGTCACCATAATTTATTTTCCTTAACAAAACAAATCCAGTCAAATTGTAAGTAAAACAAAGAAGCCTCTAAAGCGAGGCTGAATTAAAGAGCAGGTGAGATAAATGCAAAGCTTACCTATTGCTGCCAAACAAATATCCTAATATTCCTCCAGTTCCCAAGCCAGTCCAGAACCCTGGTCCTGAATTTTCATGTCCTTGTTGTCCAGTGAAAGCACTGCCAAAACCAGAAGTTGCACCATGCGGTCCTAAAAATAAAAATGATTATGTATCCTCTCTTAAACCATAGTCTACAGAACTAAAGATAATATGACATTTCAATCGTTTCATCTGTATGCTTTAATAATAATACTCAGGGGACTTCCCTGGTGGCACAGTGGTTAAGAATCTGCCTGCCAATGCAGGGGACCAGGGTTGGAGCCCTGGTCCAGGAAGATCCCACGGGCCAAGGAGCAACTAAGCCTGTGCACCACAACTGCTGAGCCTGTGCTCTAGAGCCCGCAAGCCACAGCTACTGAGCCTGCATGCTGCAACTACTGAAGCCCACACGCCTAGAGCCTGTGCTCCGCAACAAGAGAAGCCACCACAATGAGAAGCCTGCGCACTGCAACGAAGAGTAGCCCCCGCTGCCTGCAACTAGAGAAAGCCTGCGCACTGCAACGAAGACCCAACGCAGCCAAAAATAAATAAATAAAATAAATTTATTTTTAAAAAGAATAAAAATAAAAAATAATAATGCTTCAACTTATAAACAAGTGTATTCAAAAGGTGTATTTATAAAATACTGGTTTAGGGCTTCCCTGGTGGCGCAGTGGTTGAGAGTCCGCCTGCCGATGCAGCGGACATGGGTTCATGCCCTGGTCCGGGAAGATCCCAACACCACGGAGCGGCTAGGCCCGTGAGCCATGGCTGCTGAGCCTGCGCGTCTGGAGCCTGTGCTCCGCAACAGGAGAGGCCACAACAGTGAGAGGCCCGCGTACCACAAAAAATAAATAAATAAATAAAATAAAATAAAGTACTGGTTTATAACCAAGGAGCACCTGCCTTTCCCAAACACAAGGAAAAGGAGGGATATGTTTTTAAGGCAGGGGAGGGTGGTTTCTTCCCATAAGGTCACATCTGCCCTGCTCCAGATCAGCTACTAGAAGATGACCCCACGTGTCAGAGCTACTTCCTTTCTACTGTGTGGACACGTCTAGAAGCTCCAGGTTGAGAGCTGTACCTGAGTGTCTAATGGAGGAATCCAAGTGGAGGATATTTGTTGGTTGGGAAGTCGGGTCTTACAAGGGACCAAAAAAAAAAATATCTTCTGCTCAGAGGAAGTTTTTCTTAAATTGCTGTATCATATACATAAAGGGAACTGTGCTAATCCCACATGTACAGCATAATAAATCTGTACGTATGTACCCAGGCATGTAATCACTACCCACATCAGTAAAACCTTTCTATCACCCAGAGACTCCCTCACGACAACTCCCAATAGATACCCACCCATGTCAGAGAGAAGCCAACTCTGACTTTTCTCACCACACTTTGGTTTTACCCATTCTTGAACTTTTTATAAATAGAATCATACGGAGGTACTCTTCTGGTGTATCATTATGTCCATGAGAGTCGACCTCCACCACTGCATATATCAGTTTTGTTTTTGTTTTTTTCTAAATTTATGTATAGTAAGTAGTCCAATGTGTGAAAAAAAACAATTTGTCTCATTCGAATGTTTACGGACATTCTATTTCCAGTTTTTGGCTGCTGTGAATACAGCTGCTGTGAACATTCTCGTGCAGACCTTTTTGCACACACATGCATGCATTTCTCTGAGGTATGCATCTAGGAATGAAATTGCAGGGTCACTGGATGGCGTATGTCTAGTTTCAGTAGATACTGACAGTTTTCCAAAGTGTTTTATCCTTTTAACTCCTTCCAGCAAGTTCCAGTTAACTACATCCTTGCCATAACTTGGTACTCTGTCTTTTTAATGTTAGCCATTAAGATGATTAAATGGTGGTTAATTAAGAACTCAGGTTTTAATCTGCATGTTCCTGAAGACTAATGATGCTGAGCACCTTTTCAAATTTTTATTGGACATCTAGATATCTTCTTTTACTATAAAATGGCTGTTCAAATCATCTGTCCATTTTTTTAATTAGGTTGTCTGTCTTTTCTCAGATTTGTGGGACTTCTTTATGTACTGTAGACACACGTGCTTTGTTGAAAATATGTTTTACAAATACCTTCTCCCAGTCTGTGGCTTGCCTTTTCACTCTCTTAATGTTGTATTTGATGACTAGACATTCTTAATTTAAATAAAGTCTAATTTATCCCTCTTTTCTCTTTGGCTGGTATTTTTTGCATTCTAAGAAAGTTTTGCCTACCCTGACAAATATTTTCCTATGTTTTCTTCTGGAAACTTAATTGTTTTACTTTTATGTTGAGCTCTGTAATACTCAGTGAATAGAATTTTGTGTGTGTTGTGAGACAGAGTTCAAGGTAAATGCTTATTACCAAATCTGACCAAGTTTGATGGAGATGATTTGCAATTTACTCATGCATCCTTAAAACAGTAATCACAATTAACCTTATAGAGAAACAGAACACAAGAGGTAAAAGAAGTTGAAGGTAAAAAAATAAGACAACTCTGCTTTGGTTTCCCAGTGCAACCATTTTCTATATCAGAAACCAGCACAGGATTCACTACCTGACTTCTATCCTACTTACTGCCATTGCCTAGGAAAACATACCTGTGAACTCAGGCTTAAAGCCTGCAGGAGAGGGTCCTTCAGAGTTGGTGAATCTCTGATAACGATGGGAATACGGAGGATACTCAGAATATGGTGGAGGAGAATCATGACCATTACTAAGGAAGAATTTATAAACTCCAAAGGCAATAGCAAGTAGCACCACGATGGTAAGCACTCCACTGATGCTACAAGATTCTCGGGAGTACAACTTATTATAATAATCAGAGAAAGAGTTAAAGCCATGGTTTCTTCCAGACTCTCTCGATTTTTTCAGGCCAAGTTCCGTGTAATCTAAGTGATACTCCAAGCCACAGGAACCTCTCAGTACATACTGGTCTTCAGAGGATTCATAGCCTTCACAGCTCACCACAGTTTTTCCAAATTTGTAAGCGATATCTAAATCGGTCTTACATTCCCACTGTGAAGAAAAGTAGAAACAGGTTATTAAAACCAAAAGATTTTTTTTTCATTTAATATACATTATTTGGGCTAAACAGCTGTCATAAAACAGCAAAATGAAGCAAGGGAATGATAATCAAAATTCAGGACGAGTATTTCTGTGTTGGGGGAGGGCAAACCAGGGGCTTCCAAGATACTGGTGATATTAACGTTCTACTTAAGCTAGGTGGTGGGTACATGAGTGCTCATTTTATTACTATTCCTTATTCCTTACATATAGATGTAAAGAATTCTTTTGTACATATTAAGCATTCCCTAATTTATTAATTTTAAGCAAATTTTTAAAATGTCAACTTTTTAACCACTGTTGAAGATGCTTTCTTTAAAAATAGGGGTTTTTTCAACATTAAGGCTCAAATATCAGCATCATATATGAATATCTGGTAGCTGTTGATATAACCTTCTGAGAAAAACTTCCTACACAAATTCTATAAAAACCATGGACTACCTTTCCCAAGGTCCAATCCATTAAGTAATTTTCTTAAGTTTTTTTAAAAAGACATTTAGAAAAACTGCAAAAAGAATCTATGCTAGCCTCAAAATTTTCCAGCTTAAAAAAAGAGCCCAGGTCTACTTTGAATTCTATAACTATTTTGAGCTGAGTAGGTAATATGCTTCTCTATCAACATTAAAAAAGATATAAGCCAAAAGAGATCTGATTGGTTCTATTGCTTTTCTCTTTTTTGGACAAATTAACTTCCTCTTTCAAACTTCAGGTACACTATATCAGCTTTATTCAGATGTAATTCACATACTAGACACTCACCCATTTCAATGGTTTTTAGTGTATTCACAGAGCTGTGCAACCATCATCACAATCAATTTTAGAATATTTTCATCGCCCCCCAAAGAAATCTCATCTCCTTTAGCAGTCACTTCCTGTTTCCCCCCAAGTCTCTTAGCTCTAAGCAACCACCAATCTGTCTGCAAGGATTCCCCTACTCTGGACATTTCATGTAAACGGAATCATACAATACGTGGTCCTACGTGACTGGCTTCTTTCACCTGGCAGAATGTTTTCAAGGTTCACACATGTTGTAGCATAAATCAGCACTTCATTCCTTTTTATGGCTAAATAACATTCCATCGTATGGATATACCACATTTTGTTTCTTCATTCATCAATGATGGACGCTTGGGTTGTTTCTACTTTTTGCCATTTATGAATAACGCTGCTACAACGTTTAGTATGTTTCTGTGTGGACACACATTTTCAAGTCTCTTGGGTACACACCTAGGAGTCGAATGACTAGGCATTCAGTAACTCTATGTTTAAATCTTTGAGAAACTGCCCGTTTTCCAAGGTGGCTGCGCCGTTTCACATCCCTAATGGCAGTGTATGAGGGTCTCTCCACATCCGCACCAACACCTGCTACTACGCCTTTCTGATCACAGGCATCCTGTTGTAGGAACTGGTGTCTTACTGTGGTTTCGATTTGTATTTCCCTGATGCTGCACACTTTTTCAGCTAATGATGCTGAACATTTTTTCACATGTTTACTGGCCATCTGCATATCTTCTTTGGAGAAATGTCTAGTCAGATGCCTTACCCACTGTTAAATTTGGTTATATGTCTTCTTACTGAGTTGTAATAGTTCTTCATATACTCTGGACACAAGTCCCCAATCAGATAATATGACTGCAAAAGCTTTCTCCTATTGTGTGTGTCCTTTTCGCTTTCTTGATGGTGTCTGTTGAAGCCTAAAAGTTTTTAATTTGGATAATATTCAATTTTTCTATTTTGTTGTTGTTGTTCTACACTATTCCATTTTTTTAAATAATTTTATTTGGAGGAAGATTTATAAGCTTGTTGATTTAGGTAAATAAACTCAATCTCTATCGGTATTTCATGTTAATTGTCATTTCCTTAATAGCATATACTAATAGAGGCTTCTAATTATTATATTTATACTCTTGGAATTAGAAGAGGCTCTCTCCTGCTACTAAACATAAGTCAACGTATGACATCCTCTATACTTTGCTCATGCCATTCACTCCCTTCTCTATCTCTTCAGCTCTAAAAATGTTATCCTTCCTTACTAACACAGTACATATAATACTTTCTTCTTCAAGTCTTTCCCAATCCCCCCAACTGGACGTGACTTTACAATACTTTGTTGGCACCTAGATGTAATGTGAGTGCTTGTCTTATCTATTCTCCTAGGAAGAGAGTTTCTTGAGGGTTGTGACTCCATCATTCATTTTTGTATAATACTGTTTAATATATGTTTAATGAATGACTTTGCCATTAGTATCTTTTTTCCATCAAGACTGGAAAGTAATATAAAAGTAAAAGTAATTTCAGCTTTAACCTGAAGATTCTGCAATCTGGTTAGCAAGACTAGGAAAAAATGTTGTGAGATACGTATCACCAAGCAAATATGAACTCTCTCCCCGAACTGCATACATGAGGCACAAAGGTTGTATCAAACAAGAATATCACTCTGATGGAAGGGAAAACTGTCAAAGCAAGCTTCTGGCCGAATGACCAACCATCTTAAATCCTTTCTGAAAGCAGGCAGAATACAAAGTAGAAATCTATTCGTATTGATTTAAACTGAATTCACTTAAAATCTATTCCATTTCTAAAGGATAACAAAGTTTGGAACTTCAAGGAGGTGGCCTGTCCTAAGTACAAAATGCCAAAGACCGGAAGACAATAAAGCCCACTGAAATGCTTTCACTCGTAAGTAACCACGCTCAGCTCTAAAACAACTTTTTAAAATCAAGCATTTGAAGCACAATAGGGACACAGGAACCCCACCCCCACTTACAATCTACAATTCCTTATCATCTTAACTTTATTTTTTAAGGATAGGTTGGTATTCTTTGAGGAATGACAGAGAAATGACAATCAAAAGAAATCCTCTACCCCCCACCCTCAAGTATATGAAAAGTTTTGAAAATTTACTAATGTCTTATGAGAAAGTTTTGGTATAAAGATTACAATGAATATTTCCAGGCTTTAAAATCAGTTCATTTCTTTCAGAGGATGTTCCTTTCAGAGACCGAATCACTGATTTATATTTATATATTTTAGGTAACCGGAGATTTTCTATATGTACTTCCCCAAAATACTGAATAATGTCTCAATAAACACTTCACTGAAAAGGATTCCATTTAGACTTCCATCAACATAAAGAGTATTACCTGTACATCATAACCATCCCAGCCTTTGTTCTGACACTGTATGACTTTGGGGGTATAAGAATCACATCCAGCTGTGCCTCCAACACATTTCAACTGTGGGATCGGATCCAACCTACGGGAAGTAGTATAGCGGTCATAGTGGAGGGTAAGAGCTTTTATATCCCGCAACAATACTCGGTCTGAAACAGTAAGAACACAGATAAACAGATGGTAAATATCTTGTCATATAGAAAGATTCATTCTAGCAAAACTCTTGTCATCGAAAATACTTTCAAAAGTAAGGCTCTTTCTTGCCTTTTGAGGATGACTAAGGAAGAGAAGATGGAACAGTTTCCCAAATCCCAAAGCCATCACAACAACCTTCACGCCTTTTGCACAAAAGTCAGAAAGTCACTCCTTTAAGGTCTCCCTTCATTTCAGGATTGATGTCCCCTAAACTGCTTCTATATCGTGAGTTCCACATAATTTTTGCAAAATCAGAACCAAAAGTTCATTAACCTGAAACGTTGTACTACTGTATGACAATTGACAATAATATCAATGGTTAATTAAAATAGCAAAACATATACATGAATGTTCCTGAAGCACACTTAATGACTTAAACGTCTGTCAACAGATGAATGGTTTAATAAAATTTTGGCCTATTCACAAAGTGGAATATTCTACAGCAGTTAAAATGAGTGAACTAGAATTCATGTATCAGAATAGAAATAGTAAAAACATTTTAAGCAAAATACAAGTTGTAGAATGTTTAGTAGGATGGCTTTACATAAACCGCGAAAACTGGCAAAACAGTACTACGTGTTGTTAAGGCCTATACGTGTATATACCAGTAGTATGAAAACATGCATAGGAATGATTAAACATCAAATTCAGAGCACCACTGAGGACAGAGGGAGAGCAGAGCCTTTCGCTCTCTATCCCTAATGTTTTATTACTTTGCAGGGGGGAGGTTTGCTTGCAAATATAGTACAATGTAAAGATTCAATAAAACTGGGTGGTGAGTACATGGGTTTTCATCGTGTACTTCTGTGGGTTTAACTATTTCACAATTTTAAAAATTAAAAAGTTAAACTATTTCACAAATTAAAAATCATATTGACAAAGCAGTTTAAAAAGAAGAAGTCAAAACAAGGTAATTATGGCCGGCACTGATGTATCAATACATAAGTGAATTTTGAAGTGTTATTGGAAAATGAATAGTCTTCCTACTTATCATCCTCAGATTATGATGGAAGATACTGCGGATTGGTTCACTCAACACCCATTTTGCCCTCAAACTGGTATGACTTCTTGCAAAGCTAAAAGACTCCTAAAACGTCTTGCAGCTACAAATCCCAAAAGTGATTTCGGTTCTGTCAACCGGAGGGACTTAAGCGAGATCCGGAGATCAGAGCTTAAACTCAGACTGTGCCCAGACTAGCAGGCAGTCATGGGGGCTCAGGGTTTTCCTGACACTGTCCAGTGCTCCGTAATTAGTGTCGTGGATGCGAAAAGGCCTGATGTGAGCCATCCAGTGTTCACTGCTGCAGATGTAGCAGACATCACTTTCCACCATTTTGTTAGCACCCAATTCCCTATATTTCAACCTGTCAAATTAGCAAAATTTGCTGCCTCTCAAATTCCACTGAAAGTACAATAAATGAATTGTTTTGCCGATGTGAACAAACAAGGTCAGGCAAAACAGAAAAGGAGATGGTAACAGAATTTTGGAAGGTGAAAGCAGATGGACCAATAGTTAGGTGACTAGTCCTAAATATAAGTGAAGTGCCAGACCAGCAAGTGGGAAAACTGAGAACCAACCTGACACACGTAATGGAATCCCTAAAAGCAACAGGAAATAGCAGCTCTTGAATTGGAGCTGACTAAAGTAAGCACTACAAGGTGAAAGCTGCTTGAGAAGAAGCTACATCCCTAGATGGTCTCCCAAGCTCTTTTCATTCATATACATATATATACACACATACATACACACACATACACACATACATATTTCACAATTTTTTAAAATCTAAAAGTAACACTTTTTCCTTTTAAAAAGAGAAATCCATTCCTCCTCCAATTTCACATTTCTGTGATAACCAGAACTAGCAGCCTGGTCGGTACCTTCTTGCTCACACAAACAGATACATATTCAGGGGTTGTTTTGACTTTTGTTAGTTTATTTTTATAAAATTGAATCATACAGTGCACATTACTCTTCACGTGCTTTTGCACTTAATCAGACATCAACGGTATTCCCTCACGTCAGCAAATACAGATCTTATTTATATTTATTTACCAAAAAAAGAGCTTAATAAATTTGACTAAGCTGAGACTTACTGGTCACGCGTCTCTCACCAAAATACAATAAAACTAGAAATATAATAATACAAAGTAATCTAATAACATATAAAATGGTAAAAAGACAGCTGAAAACCAGTAACAACAAAGAAAGGAAAATTGGGTTACAGCAATCAAAACATATCTGTAATTAAATCTATAATAATGTAAACAGTAACACAGGATTAGGAAACTGAGCATGTGCACAACGTATAAAAATTCATCCCTGATGGTTAAACACTTACCACAAAATAAACAACAAATTAAAAGTACTAGAAGAAAACACAAAAAGAAAGAGTATGTTTATGATCCTGGGATGGGAAAGATCTTAAGACACCAAAAGCAAGACTGACCAGCAAGATAGTGACTATACTTGGCAAATCATGTTCAATCTATGAAAACCCAAGAATCCATAATAATACTTAAAGGGAAAGCCAAAAACTCACTTGTCTATACTTAAAGTGGCTACCAATTACCTCACTTTGAAAACTAGCAATTAAAGATTTTAAATTAAATGTTTATCCTGACTTTCCAGCCAGAACCATAATCTGAAATAGCCTCAGTTGATAAGGAAAATCTCAACTTTACTGAAGAATATCAATCAATAAATGCAGAAGAAGTGATAGAATTAGAAAAATCACCATCTTACAACCCCTAAATAAACAGATTCAGAAAAGGATCAATTAGTTTTAAAATCATTAAGTGAATGGATATTGGTATGCTGCCAAGTAACATTACACGGAGTGCTCTCTAGTCACAAAAGGGGAAAAATGTAACTTCACGGGGGAGAAACAAGCCACTGTAATCCACTAGTCAAACTTAGCACTGCTAACGGTATAAAGATCAATATTACACCATCTCCTATGATGTAATCCTCAGAAGTATTTAATATGAATCTAATCAATCCTTTGGACCTAGCATTCAGCTTACTAGAAATACAAGGAAGAAAAAAAAATGCTAAAACAATGTCATGAGAAAACAGAATCCAGAACGTAGGATATTCTAAAGGATAACTGGCCCAATCCCTTCAGCAAAGCAGGAGCATGAAAAAAGAGACCATTCTACATTTTCAAAAGACTTAAGGGATAATTCAGTCAGATGCAATGACTGGTCCTGGACTGGGCCCTGGTTTGAACAAACTAGTTTAGACATTTTAGGGACAACTGTGATATCTGGCTATGGAATGAGTAATTAGTTGATATTAAGAAATTAGGGTCAATTTTGTTAGATGTAATGTTATTTTTACTAGGTGGGGAAAAGTTCATTAAAAAAAGGCTTATACTGAAGGATTTAGTTATGGCCTATCATGATGCCTGTAACTTTCATTAAAATATATCAACATTTAAGGGCTTCCCTGGTGGCGCAGTGGTTGAGACTCCGCCTGCCGATGCAGGGGACATGGGTTCGTGCCCCGGTCCGGGAGGATCCCACATGCCGCGGAGCGGCTGAGCCCATGAGCCGTGGCCACTGAGCCTGCGCGTCTGGAGCCTGCACATCCGGAGCCTGTGCTCCGCAACGAGAGAGGCCGTAACAGTGAGAGGCCCGCGTACCGAAAAAAAAAAAAAAGAATACATTGCTTAAATAAGCAAAAAGGATATATTATACAGCACAAGGAAATAGAGCCATTGTTTTGTAATAACTTTAAATGGAGTATAATCTATAAAAATATTAAACTAATATGTTGTAAACATGACACTAATATTATAAGTCAATAATATGTCAATTTTTAAAAAATGGGGCTTCCCTGGTGGCGTGGCGGTTGGGAGTCCGCCTGCCGATGCAGGGGGCGCGGGTTCGTGCCCCGGTCTGGGAGGATCCCGCGTGCCACGGAGCAGCTGGGCCCGTGGGCCATGGCCACTGGGCCTGCGCGTCCGGGGCCTGTGCTCCGCAACGGGAGAGGCCGCGGCAGTGAGAGGCCCGTGTAACGCAAAAAAAAAAAAAAAAAAAAAAATAGTTTTACCAAATAATAAAGCTTACTATAAAATTAAAATAATCAAAATAGTATGGGATAGTAACAGAAACAGACAAGTGAACTGTGAAACAAAAGAAAGTCTAGAAATAAATCCAGATACATGTGGAAATTCAATACAAGATAAAGTGGGTTTTTTGTGTTCTAGGTGTATTTTTTTTATCAAGCATCACCATATTTTATTTATAAAACAAAGCACAATGGCATCCTTTACCGTTGACAAAACTCAATATTCTGCACAACTCTTTCTGCCCTGCTTAGCCTGTGTGAGGAAAGACAAATGATGCATCTCAAACCCACAAGTAATTTAAGAAGTAGAGTAAATTGGGTCTGAGTTACAATGAGTTGCAGTAGCCTCAAGTGGGATCTCAGTAATACTGTACAGAATAGTGATTCTGAGACGACTCCTTAAATGAAAGGAAACTCTTCTCCAACCAGCAAAAGCAGGCTTTTCAATTTAGTGGAAAAAGGATGTCTTCTTCAATAAATGGTTTTGTCATAACTGACTACACAGCTAGAATAAAATCCACCTAAAGCTATATAAAAATTTAATTCCACACGATCCAAATATCTAAATTTCCAAGAAGTATACTAAAATAAAATATGCTATATTAAACTCAAACTACCTCCTAATAAATAAAAAATTGTAACAATGAAAATGTTCAATGGTTTAAAAAATCAGAATATTATTAAACTAAATAATGGGAATAATAACAACTTGAATTTGTTGTAGCAGGGCTGAGATAATGCAAAGAACACTGAACTAAATTCCCACCACCAACTTGCTATATGACTTTGGCCAAGTCAATTTATCTGTATAGAAATGACCTGTAAAGTTAAAACGATATCAACCTTAAAATTGACTGTGAAGTTTAGATATGATTTACTAAAATTATCTGGTAGAGTACTTGACACATAATAGGTGATCAAGTATGATAAATATTATTGAGAATGTTTAAGGAGCCATATACCTATGTGTTATCATTACCACGACTCTACAGCATCTTTCCTCCCTAGAGATCCTAAAGGTTACTATGTTTTGCAACCAGAATACATATGTTGAAGCCGTAATCCCCATTGTGGTGGCATTTGGAGGCAGGGCCTTCAGGAGGTGATTAGTTTTAGATGAGCTCATGAGGATGGAGCCCCAGTGATGGGATTAGTGCCCGTGTAGGAAAAGGAAGAGACCAAGGCCCCCATTCACCCACTCACCCCCACCTACCCCCACCCCGCCCCACCCCCACTCTTGTTATGTGAGAACATAACAAGAAGACAGTCATCTGCAGAGCAGGAAGGGGCCCTCTCCAGACACCAAACATGCTCGCACCTTGATCTCAGACTTCCCAGCCTCAGAATGCAAGGAATAAATGCTGCTTACCACCCAGTCTGTGGTATTTTGTGATAGCAGCTCGAACTAAGACAAGGTCTAAGAACAAAATGCTCACAACCTTACTCCACTAGTACATCAGTCAAGGGTGACACACAGTTCCCTGAAGTCCAGACTCACAAATCAAAATCCACTTGCAGGTCTCAAACTTAAGATGAACAAAACCAAACTCCCCCAAGCCTGATTCTCCCACAATCCCACATCTCAGGAAAGGGTAATTCCATCCTTCTAGTCACTCAAGATCCAAACCCTTGGAGTTATCTTTGTCTTCTCTCTTCCTCTACCCCCTATATCTAATCCCTCAGAGTATCATGTCATCTCCACCTTCAGAACAGCTGAGAAGCCCACCACTCTCACCAACTGCACTGCTTTCCCCCGCCCCCCGCCGCCAACCATCACCACTCTCGGGACTTACTGTACAAGCAGTCCCTTCACGGGCCTCCAGCTTCCCCCCACCCACTCTCGCTCCCACAGTCTGTTTTCCACAGAGCAGAGAGAATGTGCCTTTAAAATACAGATCATATTAGGGCTTCCCTGGTGGCACAGTGGTTGAGAGTCCGCCTGCCGATGCAGGGGACACGGGTTCGTGCCCCGGTCCGGGAAGATCCCACATGATGCAGAGCGGCTAGGCCCGTGAGCCATGGCCGCTTAGCCTGCGCGTCCGGAGCCTGTGCTCCACAACGGGAGAGGCCACAACAGTGAGGGGCCCATGTACCGCAAAAAAAAGAAAAAGAAAAAAAAAAAACAGATCGTATTAAAAAAATATAGAACAGAATAGAATGGGATAGAATACAGGTCATAGCAGACCCATCTCTTCGGGGTTCTCATCAAATGTCACCTTAACAGTGACTTCTTCCCTGACTAACGTATATTTTGAAAATCCCTGCTTCTGCCTGCACACCCTGTCCTCCTTACCCTGTTTTTATCAATGTCCAAACCACTATTCACAATATGACACGCTATTTACCTGATTTGTTCATTTTCTATTTCTCCTCAATAGGTGTAAACTCCAGGGCAAAACACTGTTTTGTTCACTGCAATATTCCCAACACCCAGAAGAGTGACAAATACAAAGTAGCTCAATAAATTGTGAAAATTTTTAGGTAATCTCTTTAGAACTGGTACAATTTTTTTTTTTCTGGACAGATTTTTGCTTTATGTTAGCTAAAGACAAAGTGAGTACAACCAAAGTCAAACAAAAGACAAACGAGGGACTGACTACTGCTTGATAAAACTACTTGAAAAAACTAACTCAATAAAATGCCTTCATAAAATAGTTCCTCAAAAGTAATTTAAGTCCAAGTAGTTTGATTGTGTTTACTCTGCAAAATATTTTGTGCCTTTTGTTCCAGAACAATAGTTTTATAGAGTAGGTAGACAAAGAGCTACCAGGAAAAGGTTCATTATTAGTTTAAATTTGGCTCCGTTTTTTTATTCCCCTGACTCTTCATCTGTAAACCATTTTTTTTTAAAACCTCCTCTTTTTATTCAAGAATTGATTGAGGGTTCAACTAATGTTTTAATCCAGTTTTTAAATTGTAATTCTGATCAAAGTCTTCTATCTATATAAAACTTTCTAGAAATACATAAGGAAAATGTACAGACATTTAAATCCAACTTGGCTTTTTATTAATTAGTAATAAAACATCCACATCAAAGGAGTACTCAAAATCAAGTACTTACAAATAGCACCTTCTCTCTCATTTTAGCATTTAAGAATAAAAAATAAGAAGCTACAGAAATAAATCTGTTGCTTAAGTTCAAAAACACAGGCATTTCCTATCACCAAATCACGACTGCAATATGGGTACACTTTCCATGCTTTTAACATCTTTACTCCCCAAAACAAAAATGATGTTTTCATTGTTTGAAAGTCATTTTTTACATCACTCCAACTTAACAGCATGCATCATTTATTAAATGGAAAACTGTATGTATGTATGTATACATATATATACACACATATGTATTAATTACATGGAATATTCTCGATCCCATAAAAATTCGTTAGACAATTCTAATAACATAGTGATATGAAAGAACTATTTTTCCTAGAAATCACTTATCGTGTACCATCACACACAAAAAAATTTTTTTAATTCAACAGGAAAAGCTGGTGTAACGCAATGAACGTCACTGTAATGGTCAGACTAAGCAGCGTGAGTTGTGATCACATAAATAGTACAGTCCATGATTCTGCTAACCTACCTCCAAGGTTTGCAGCCCTGTCCACGAAGTGTGACTCAAGGACTGCCGGTGCCATGGCAACTGCCAGGTACAGCAACAGGCAGCCATGACAAGAGTCAGCGACGATGACATCAGACAGTCTTGACAACAAAGCAAAATGCGCAGGTGAGGGTCGAGCTTTCCAGCCAGACCCAGGGGATGAGGGCTGTAGCCCGAGAAAGAAGAAGGTGGGCAAATTCTGGGAGTCCAAGCAAGGGAGAAGGGAACATTAACAACATAGAGTAGTCCCGCCCCGCCCACTCCCCAACAGTCCACACTCGTCCAGGAGGACGTCTGGGAAGAGCAAAGAGGCCAGGCAGGGCACAGATGAACAGCGAGGAGGATGGAAATGAGGAATTAGGGTAGAAGGGCTCAAGGGGCGGCGAACAGAAATGGTGGAGCCTCTTAGCGCTGCTTGAAGGCAGCAGGAAGGGGGGAGTGAAGGCAGCACTCACCAGGGTCTTCCCAGCCCCGGGCAGAGCCCGCGATCAACAGAAGCAAAAGGAGGCTGAACAGAGCGCAGCGCCCAGCCGCTTCCGGCCCGCTGGCCGCCACCATGGCGCTCGGTGAAGATGACGCGCGGCTGTCGGGAGCTCGCAGGTCGGAACCCTGGCTGCGGAAGGCCGCGTACCGTTAAGCACCGACGCCGGCAGCTTCCGCCGCGGAAAAAGGAAGGTCTACCGCAGGACCCCTGCTGCAGGGAAGGTCCGTGCTCCAGTCTGACGTCACTACAGCGGCGGCGCGTGGGGGAACTGGAGTGGTCGCTGCTGTCCCCGCCTCTGGAGCCCAGCGCGGCTGCGGGCGGAGTCGAGGGCGGGGTGCCGCCGTTGAGGGCGGAGCCAAGGGCGGGACGCAGAGGCTGTGGGCGGGGCCTAGGGCCGCCCTCCTAAAGGTTCAGCGCGAAGACTGAAACCATCACAACGCAAAATCTAAGTGTAGTCACGTTATTTACAAAACCTTAATAACCTTCCCGAGGGACGCTACTGTGCCTTACTCAACTTCACGTCTTCAGCAACTAGCATAGCGTCTGGCGCATGATTTGTGTTCCATTAGTTTGCTAAATACAGAGTGGATTTGAGAGGCAGCACGGAAATATATTGTCTGGTTTCAGAAGCTCAGAACCTTTACATATTTCCTTCCACGTGGAGACAGTGGGAATTTACAAGATATCAAGAGGAGAAACTACCACCTAAATAAAGAACCAGCCAGGGAAAACAGTTAAGAGTGCATAGGCATTATCTTTGAGGTCTGACAGTCCTGGATTTCTCTCCTTCATTCATTCATTCAACAAATATAGGTTGAACGCCTAGTATGTGTCTGGCGCTGTTTTCAGCTTGGAGTATGCAGACAAGGTCCCTGTACTCATGGAGCTTACACTGATGAGAACTAAGATAAACAAAATTAAATAATAAATTAATAAACAAAGATAATAGTGATAAGTGCATTGATGAAAATAAAACAGGGTGATACAGTAGAGACTAGGAGCCAACTTCAGGGAAGGCCTTGCTGAGGAAGTGATTTTGAAGCTTTGAGACCTGAATGATGAGAAAATACAAAGATCGGGGGAGAGCCTTCACTGCTTGGGGAACAGTGGATGCAAAAGCCCTAAGTTTCTGTTTTGAGGAACATCATTCACTAATTTGATTAACACCTTTATCTATTTAGCACCTAACAGTACCTGCCAGGCACTGTTCTAGGCACTTGGGATACAGCAATGAATAAAACAAAACTTAGGGGTTGGGAGAGGCAAACAAAGCCAGGGCAACTGAAGCAAAGTAAGTTTGGGGAAGAGTGGAACAAGAGGAGGCATAACAGTGGTGGCTTGGAGTGGGACCAAGTGGGACTGGAATAAAGATAATAGAGAATTCTGGTCTCCACATGTTAGGTTTGAGGTGACTTTTAGGAATCCAGGTAGACATGTCAAATAGACACTTGGATATACAAGTCTGAATTTCAAAGCCAAGGTAAACTTGGTAGTTATGCTATCAAAAAGAAGACAGTATTTAATGCCACAGGAAGAGATACAATTCATAGGGAGAGAATTTAGATATAGCAAAGACGGAGGCCCAGGACCAAATTAAGAGAACACTAACATTTGAACCTTGAGCAGAAGTTCCTAGAAAGAGTCTGAAAAGAAATCTCTGATGAGGTACAAGAAACAAACAGGAGAACAGTGGTATGGTAGTTGAGAGAAAGAATGGTCACCAGTGTCCATTGTTGTTGAAAGTTTGGATCAAAAAGTGACCTTTGGGGGGCTTCCCTGGTGGCGCAGTGGTTGAGAGTCCGCCTGCCAATGTATGGGACGCGGGTTCGTGCCCCGGTCCAGGAGGATCCCACATGCCGCAGAGCGGCTGGGCCCTTGGGCCATGGCCGCTGAGCCTGAAAGTGACCTTTGGATTTTGAAAGGTAGAGCTCACTAATTACCTTAAAAAGAGAATTTCTGTTATTTGAGATCCCATCAGTTGCCATGTACAGTTCTAGACAGTGGTGAACAAATATAAAACGTTGTACAAACTTACACTCTAGTGGGAGAGACAGCCAACAAATAATATAGTTCAGATAAATAATAAGTGCCTTCAACGAAGATGCAACACAGCCAAAAATAAATTAATTTAAAAAAAGAAAGGAAATTAGGGGACTAGCACTTCCCTCAGCCACCAGGGCTTGTGCCCCAAAAGGCTTCCTAAAAGTGATCTTCACCTCCCCCACCCCTGTAAACACTGTCCCTTCCCCATGATGGCTTTTCCCTTTTCTCTCCTAGTTACACACCTGTTCATCCTGCTGTTGTCCCTCCCTCAAGGAAATCTCACCTGCCTGATCTAAATCAAAGACTGTCACAGGACTATCTATCCACTTTCTTTGCAATTATCATTGTTGCAATGTTACGCTTTTTCGTGTCTGTCTCTCTCACTAAACAGTAAGTTCCTTGAGGACAGAAACCGTACCTGGTTTTGCTCACCTCAGTGTTCCCCACACATATCAGTAAATGTTCACTCAATTTGTAGGATTACTTAACTAAATGTATTTGTACCTCTGCTTACTTTTTTCCTAGCCCTGTTACTAAAAAAAAACAAAAAAAACTCACAGACTCCCAAGAGCTCGGATTTGTATTAAATCCACTTGTTACTGAGTCCCGCCGCTCCTCCCTCTGGAGGTGGGTCTCACCAGACCCTAGTTCTGTGTCGGAAAGCGAGAAGCCTAGTGCAGACCACCCAACTGGCCTTACTGCTCCTTTATTACAAGATAGGGAGGAGAAAGAAATGGGTGCGCTTTGAAGGACGCAAAAGGATCCCCCAAAGGCATCACACCAGGCCTCCCAAAGGACCGCGTTGACTCGCGCTCCCTTCCCGAAGGATGGGGAGGTTGCAGGATGCGCGTTGGGGTCTGCGGGATGGAGTTTCCCGGACACTGCAGGGAACACGGGAGCTGGAGTCTTCACGGCCCGGGAGCCGGGGCGGGGCCGGGAAGCCTCGCAGGTCGGCGATCCCACGAGAGCAGAGCCGGGGAGGAAGGGGTCAGCCCGAAGGCCCCCAGCCCGGCGCGCCCCCAGCGCCCCAGCGCGAGCGCGAGCCGCCGGCGGAAGTGCTGCGTAGCGCACTTCCGGGTGTTGTCTGGCCGCCGCCGCGCGTCTCCGGTCTCCCGGCCGCAGCCGCCGCCGTCGCCTAGGGTCCCGGAGGCAGGAGCGACGTCACCGCCATGGCCGGCATCAAAGGTGGGCCTGGGGCGCTGGGCGGCCAGAGGGCTGCGCGGCCGCCCCGAGAGAGGGGGAGGGGTTCCACGCAGGCCCCGCACGCCGCCTCCCGGGGCCGGGCGCGCGCCGCGGGGCCGCTGCGCTGGCGGCAGAGCCCTGACCCCCGACCCCAACCCCCGGCCTGCGCCCTCGGAGCCGAGGTGGGCGCGGCGGCCTCGGGGGAAGGACGGCGGGGTCGGCGGCTTGTCCACCAGCCCCCACTTTCTGCTGAGCTCGGCAGCCTCGCTCCCACTCGTCGCGCCCCGTACGGAGAACGAAGTGGCCCGCGGGGTGTTCGGAGTCCCGCAGCCGCTCGGGCCATCACATGTTTTGCAGGAGTTTGCGTCCGAGAGCGAGGCGGGCAGAGGGTGGTTTTGAGGGGGTCGCTAGAGATGCCAGTTACGGTAAATCAGTGTCATTTCCCATTTAAAGGCAAGAGTGCGGTCTTCGGGCGCTGAGCCCAACCGAGTCCCCCAGGAACGCCCTGGAAGGCCTTAGGGATGGTTCTTTCCCAAACCTCGGCGATCACATCCACGCTCAGGACCCGTACTCAGAGCTTTACGCTCCTAAAACGGATGCATTTTGATTTGCGGTGTTGGTCTGACAGAATAGACCCTGTGAGCGACCCCAAAGGGCTCCTTCCCCCTGCCCTCTCCACAGTTGCACGCTGAGGCTTTTTCACATTTCAAAGTTTTTATTTAGTTGGTTTTTTTTTTTTAAGGCAAAAGAGTTTTTCATTAAAACTCAATGGAAAAGTACTCGTTTATTAGTCAGTTTCCTTTAGAAATAAGGGATGTCGCATGCTTTCCAACTGTTTGGTAGTTTTGTTAGCGTGGTTAGAAGCAAATACCATTACGAACGTTTTCAACTTAATTCTTGACAACGAATTACATTGATTTCCTGACCTGAGGCTTTGTAGAAGGGGCAGGCAAGTAGGAAGTGAAGAACTTCAATAACAGTGTTTTTTATTTGCTTTAAGGACAGCTTTTGCTGAGCTGCTTCCCCAGAGTCACATTTTTACTGTTTCTTATTTGTTTGTAACGTCTGAAGACATTTCGTTTCCTATAGAAAACTTTGTCAATTGACCAGCTGAGTTACTTTCCAGTCTCCTTTTAAACTCTGGCAGACCTTTTAAAATCCCTGTGTGAAAGGCAGTTATGGTAGAATGCTGTTTTTTTTTAGGATGTTGCCAGTTCCTCAGTTCTTTGCCAGTTTCTCAGTTCTTCTCCATTTCTTTACTGTCAATAAATGCAGGAGTCTCTCTCTCAAGAAAATAACTTTGTGATTGTGGACTTAGGTGAATATTAATCAGCAGAAAGTGTCTCAGATGGGATTGTACTTAACTTTTGGTTTCAGTAAGATTTTCTGATTGCTATGATTGTTTCAGGATGTTTTCTTCCTGTTGGCCTATCTTTATGTTGCTATGATTTAATCCACGACTTATTTCTTAAGCCATTTGCCTATTACTTTGTTATATACTGGATTTTTCTGGTAACTCCCAGGTTAGGGAACTGGTCCCTTCTCCTACTGCAGTCTCTTCGTAATCACAAACTAGCACCCAGTCTTTTGAGAGTTTAGATAAATCGGGCTGTTCCATCCCCAGCCTGGAGGCTTTGGGAGTAGAAACCAGACTCATCTAAGTTTTGCCTTCTGGATGTCAAATCACTCAATTACAGCATAAAATTTTGCCTCATTGATGTGTCATCTAGGACAACCATTTATACACAAATGAGGAGTTTTGTATATAAATCAGCCTAATTGCTGATTTCATAAGACTGGAGAAACTTTATAACTTTTGAGAACACTTTTGAGCAGTTTATTTAACCCCATTGGCATTTATCTTATCCATCGTGACTGGGAGGTGAGATGTCACATAAAATTATTTTTTGATACCTGAATCTTGTTTCAGTTCCTTGGGTTTTTTTTTTTTTTTAAGAAATCATCTTCATTAACTTTTTAAGAATGTACCCAAAGACTTTAGACTCTTTTTTGAGGATAAGAACATAAGTAGGGACTTCCCTGGTGGCGCAGTGGTTAAGAATCTGCCTGCCAATGCACGGAACACGGGTTTGAGCCCTGGTCTGGGAAGATCCCACATGCCGCGGAGCAACTAAGCCCGTGAGCCACAACTACTGAGCCCACGTGCCACAACTGCTGAAGCCCACACGCCTAGAGCCTGTGCTCTGCAACAAGAGAAGCCACCGCAATGAGAAGCCCGCGCACTGCAATGAAGAGTAGCCCCCACTCGCCGCAACTAGAGAAAGCCTGCGCAGCAACGAAGACCCAACGCAGCAAAAAATAAATAAAATTAAAAAAAAAAAAAAGGAATAAGTAATTTTTCTCTGTCATAGAACAGAGTTAACTTCAGCAACCAAGTCCTAAGGCTACTTATCTCTTGGCCAAGATTATCTGTCGCAAATCTGGTATGCTCTTTGAGATTTTTATGCCTAATTTAACCTTTTTTTTTTTTTTAGTCTCTTCCCCCCAATCAGAGGGCAGTTCTTGCTTGTATGCAGCTCTCCCTCCTATTTCTCATCTCTTTAAATATAGGAAGCAAAATAAGCTTACAAAATTTTGTCTTCACAAGATACAGATAACAGTAATCCAGGAAAGAAAAGTTACTTTTCACTTAACTTTTTTCTGGGTACCTGAGTTGCCTATTGAAATATATATGTATAAGTGAGCATAGGTGATCCTTTAAAATAAAAAGGTTTTATTCCGCTGGAATTCACACACAGTTGTCACAAAAAATGAACAAATAACTTCTGAATAAGTGTCTAAGTGTCTCCTTATAAAGAATGTTAGCTTTGGGCTTCCCTGATGGCGCAGTGGTTGAGAGTCCGCCTGCCGATGCAGGGGACACGGGTTCGTGCCCTGGTCTAGGAAGATCCCACATGCCACGGAGCGGCTGGGCCCATGAGCCATGGCCGCTGAGCCTGTGCGTCCGGAGCCTGTGCTCCGCAACGGGAGAGGCCACAACAGTGAGAGGCCCGCGTACCGCAAAAAAAAAAAAAAAAAAAGAATTTTAGCTTTAGTGTATGGGCTTTGTGGTATCTATGTTATGTCTCTGTTTCCTTTAGGAGTCTAAGGTCTATGCTGCATAAATGGCTTTTGAATCAATAAGGTGTTATTATAGTGATGAACTTAGCTGTTTGGCAGTTATATTTCACAAAGCAGAGATGGTGTTTTACTTCTTCAGCATGTCTTATAACAAGTATCTTTAGTGTTCAGAGAAGTATTTGCATTTTAGATCTAGTCCAACCCTTATTTTATAGAAGAAAGTACTGATATTTAGAAGACTTAGTCAGCTAGTAAGTGGCTGGTAGGAGCTGGGACCCAGTGCCTCCTGACTCTCAGTTACGGCTGTTTCTGCTCTGCTGCATTGGGCTCTCTTCTCTTTTTTCATCTCCCTCTCTCTCTTCTCTTTGCTCCCTTTCGTTCATTCTACACGTTTATTATTGAGTGTTAAGAGCTGAGGCGTGAGCATCAGCAACAGAAGAACTCTTTCCCTGCTCTTGTGGTGTGAACAGCTTACAAGGGAAGACAAATACAAATCAGTATAACATTGCAGCTGTGATAAATGAGCACAGGGGAGGCATCCAGAGCAAAGAGGACCTCTGCACGTGCACGTCCCTCAGCCTGGAATGTTCCCCCCAGATAGCCACGAGATTGATTCACTTCTTCATTTCATATAGATCTCTGCTTAGATGTCTCCTCATCAGAGACGCCTTCCCAGCTGATGCATCTAGAATAGCACTCCCACCCCCTTACTTGATTTTTTTTCCCATAACATTTGACATTTATTTGCTTACTTTTTTTAAAAATTGCTTTATTCTCCCACCAGAATGTAAGCATGAAAGCAAGAGCTTCGATTTCTTTACATTGCGCTGTCTCCAGTGTCAAGAACAGTGTGTGACACACAGTAGGCACTCAGTAGATATTTGTGGAATAAGTGAATAAATAAACATAATGGGAAAAAAAAAAAACATAATGGGAATCGGTCTAGTCAGGGGCTTTGCAAAAACTTCACTGAGGAAGAGATAACTGGGCTGTGACCTGAAGGAAAAGTAGGAGTTCGCTTGGCAGAAAGAGGCAAGGACTGGGACAAGAATTCAAGCTCCGTGAGTGACATGGCCTTAACATGTCCCCAGCACCTGTTAGGTATTTGGTTCTATGTAGACATTTCTTGAATGAAATAAGTGAATGAAAAAGCGTCTGAGGTAGAAGGGATAGCATGTGCAAAGGCCCTGTGGGTGAGGGAGCCGGCTGATTTCCAGGAGAGGAAAGGGGGCCGGTACAGCTGCAGTGCCAAGACCAAGGGGTGCTAGCCTGGGGTGATGTGTGTCCGAGCAAGGAAGTGGGGTCAGCTTATGAGGACCTGTCTGGAACTGAACAAAACAAACAGTGAACTTGGTGTTTTCCTCACTGCTTACATGGCATCCCTTATAAATGTGAAGCTCCTCTTTTGCTGCAGATTAAAGTGCAAATGTGTCTTTTTCTTTGTGCAACTGAAAATCTAATGGCATTAAGGACTAAGTAAATGTGTTCATGGTTGACATGACCTACATCACTGATCTGAATGAAAACTAAATCTGCCCGGCTCCCATGTCATTGGGTGTCCTTGATTATGACCATCTTAATTCAGAGAAGTATATCAGTGGTTCTTAGCAGCATTTAACCCCTTGTGTTAATTTTGGTTTGTATATGTTGGATTTTTGTCTTGGTAATTTGTAGACTTTCGACAGCTCTTTTGAATTTTAATGTTTCTGTTAAGGTTAGTGGACTGCATCATTAAAAAAAAAAGTAAGTTATTCTCTTAGCCACTGTAGTTGCAGAAATATAGGTTGTATAGAATTCAAAATAAATTGATCGTTTGTTTCTTTGCTTAATTCTAGGCCATTGGTTAACTATGTATATTCAAGGAAGTTGTTTCTACTCACTTATCTATGTGAAAACACTTTATAAAACATAATGCTTTGTATAAGTGTGTGTGTGTGACTTCAGAAACTATATTTCAGCTATAGAATGCATCTGTTGCTTGTGGTAATGTCTTAAAACAGTGATACCACCGAAGGATTGTACCTGTTATCCTGCAGATTTTCTAATGTGTAGGAACTTAGGGAAAGAAACCCAGCTATTGTTTTGCAAACGATTTAAATTTCTGTAGCAGAATTAATTGACTGAGATTACTGACTACAGATATCCACGGACACTTTTCACCTGTGCCTGTTGGGTGTGTGTGTGCAGGTAGTAGGAACTGCTCAGGAGAGGGTTTCCCATAGATGAGGCTTCTGAAGTCCAGTCAAGTTGACTGCGGAGTTTCTCCACATACCACTTTTCAAAACTGTAATGATCTGAGGAGTGAGTATCATACTAATGCCTGGAGGAGCGTTGATCTCGCAGACTGGGATGCTCATTTGACATGGAACCAGTAATTTGGGAATGTGGTGACGTGCTGGCGATAGGTCAGGGCTTTGAATATCAGTATCACTGTATTTTGCTTTGAAGATGCCACAAAAGACTTATTCTGAAACCAGATAACTTCAGCTTTTGAAGATGATTCACTAATACATTTGCTTTTTTTGGTGTGTTTTCTTTGCTTTTTGCCTCTGGGATCACAGGTAATGTTCAGACTGCTAATAGTAATATTAATACAAATAGTGTTAATTTAATTTAATTACTATTTCTATTTGTCTTTTTATTATTTACTTTGCAGCTTTGATTAGTTTGTCCTTTGGAGGAGCAATTGGGCTGATGTTTTTGATGCTTGGATGTGCCCTTCCAATATACAAGTATGTAAGATTTTTGTCTTTTTGAGTGTTTAAGTGTAAAATTTTTCTACTTTTAAAATTAAAAAAAATTTTTTTTACTACAATAGAAGTAATCCTGAGAAATGGTCGTTTACCAAGGACAAAGTTTAAGTCTTCACTTAAAAGGTGTTTGAAAAGATTTTAGGACAGCAGTGTGCAAAAAAGACTTTGGCTGTCCTTGACTACTGCTGAGTCTTTAATGGCAGAATAGCAACACAGTAGCCCAGCACTACTGCTTAATTTTGAGAACCAATTGATTAAATTAAATGCAAGAAAATGTAAAATGTCTTTTGAGCAAAAACAAACAAAAACCTGTAAGCAGAGTCAAGAGCAGCTGACAAAAGAAGTCATGTAAATGACTTTTGACGATTACTTTCCTTAGGACAGAGAGAATTTTTTTTAATTAATAGGATAAATTAGTAAGAAAAATACAGGGCTTCCCTGGTGGTGCAGTGGTTAAAAATCCGCCTGCCAATGCCAGGGACACAGATTCGAGCCCTGGTCCAGGAAGATACCACATGCCGCAGCCCAACTAAGCCCATGCACCACAACTACTGAGCCTGCACTCTAGAGCCTGCAAGCCACAAATGCTGAACCTGCATACCACAACTACTGAAGCCTGCACATCTAGAGCCCGTGCTCCGCAGCAAGAGAAGGCACCGCAGTGAGAAGCCTGCGCACCTCAATGAAGAGTAGCCCCCGCTCACCATAACTACAGAAAGCCCACACGCAGCAACGAAGACCCAACACAGCCAAAAATAAATAAACAAGAGCTTCCCTGGTGGCGCAGTGGTTGAGAGTCCGCCTTCCGATGCAGAGGACGTGGGTTTGTGCCCCGGTCCAGGAAGATCCCACATGCCGCAGAGCGGCTGGGCCCATGAGCCATGGCCGCTGAGCCTGTGCTCCACAACGGGAGAGGCCACAGCAGTGAGAGGCTCGTGTATCGCAAAAAAAAAAAAAAAAAGGGAAAAAAATAAATAAACAAAATAAATAAAATTTTTTTAATCAAAAAAAAAGATAAATACAGACAATGCAATAGAAAAATGAACTACAAATATGAAAAAAGAACTGCAGATTGCTACCAAGAACATGAAAATATACTCACCCTCACTCAAAATTAAATGAAATCCATTGGCAAAGATAAAAGATATGGCAAACAAGCACTGTTATGTACTCTGGGTGGAAGTTTAAGTAGGTGCAAGTCCTCTGGGAGGCCAGCTTGCCAGTAGCTCTCAAAATGTATATATTCTCTGAACTAGCCTTTCCACTTCTTAGAATTACTCATAGAAATCCACTTACAGATGTTTGCAAAGATACGTGTAGTCGGGGGAGAGTATGGATGTTCATGGCAGCCTTGTTTATAATAACAACAGCAACAAAAAAAAAACTGGAAGCATCCTAAAGGTCTGTCAAAAGAAAAATGATAAATTATAGTACATCCATCAATGAAAATACTAGGCAGTCTTAAAAAGAATAAGAGCTGGATTGCTAATATGTAAAATAAGATATATTGTTAAGGGCTTCCCTGGTGGCGCAGTGGTTGAGAGTCCGCCTGCCGATGCAGGGGACATGGGTTCGTGCCCCGGTCCAGGAAGATCCCACATGCTGCGGAGCAGCTGGGCCCGTGAGCCATGGCCACTGAGCCTGCGCGTCCGGAGCCTGTGCTCCGCAACGGGAGAGGCCACAGCAGTGAGAGGCCCGCATACCGCAAAAAAAAAAAAAAAAAAAGCAAACAAACAAAAAAGATATATTGTTAAATTTAAAAGTGCAGTGATTCATTCATATCTTTAAAGTTTATCTATATGAGGATATGGAAGGACCCAGATCAGTAGGAGTGGGGAAGACACAGACAGCCTTGGTTTTTCACTTTCTGTGCTTTTATAATTTTTGCATCTTTTTTCCCTTAACTTATATCCATTTGTAATTTTTTTTCTCAGAATATTTAGGAAAAGATCTTTTAGGAAAAACATATAGATAAATCTTTGCTTATCATGAGTGTCTGAGTACAAGCAAATCTCCATTATGATGTGTGTTTTATTTTATGGCAGTTTTAAAAGCCATCTGTTTCTTTTTAACTTTTTATTTTGAAATGACGATGGGCTCTCAAGAAGTTGCAAAAGTAGTACAGAGAAGTCCCTTATACCCTTCACACATCTTCTCCCAGTGTTAATATCTTACACAACTGTTTTATATGATCACAGACAGGAAATGACATTGGCACAATACAATAGCTAGACTGTAGACTAAAAGCCATCTATTTTTATTGTGATAAAGTTCATATTCTGACTGAAAGTTTTCAATATTACTGTCAGTTCATTTTCTGTATTTTGATTTCAGTATTTTGGGAGTTCCTAGTGACCTGTGGAAAGTTTGGGAGTGTTTCAGCTTCATGCTAAGGCAGGATGTTAGAAGTCAAGGGCATGAATCTTGAATTTTAAAAATTACTGTTAATAATTCCATTTTTCAATAATCCCTTTTTATTTATAACCTAAAATGAAAAAAATATATATTTTTAATTTTGGGCTTTGATTCCAACTGTTAAAATTCATAAAGTGTTTTCTTTTAATTTGAGAAATATTTAATCATTGTATCATAACTTTAGGAATACTGTGACTCTAAATGTCCCTCTTTTCAGTGTTCAGGTTATAGCTTATTTTTAAACTGTGTTGTATTTTGTACCTTGCAATATGCTTCAGTCCTTATTTTTAAAAAGAGTGGATCTTGTGTGAGGAAAATGACAAAGATAGCAAAAACTACATTAACTTATTTTTCTTTTTCTAGCCAATACTGGCCTCTCTTTGTTCTGTTTTTTTACATCCTTTCACCTATTCCATACTGCATAGCAAGAAGATTAGTGGATGATACGGACGCTATGAGTAACGCCTGTAAGGAACTGGCCATATTTCTTACAACAGGCATCGTGGTCTCAGCTTTTGGACTCCCTATTGTATTTGCCAGAGCACACCTGGTAAGTGAAAGCATTCTTCTACTAATGGTTTTACATTAGATTATGTTCAGTTTTTCTCAGGAAAAAAGTTTTTGTTAAATGACATGAAAAAGAGACAAGAGACGTAGGAGCCTAGAGGATAAGAGATAAAAATCTTACTTTTGTTGTTGTTAACTGGTGGAGAGCATTGGCAGCGACAGTTGGCTTGCCAGTACTTCACTGTCAGAATTGGGCACATGGACTCGGCCAGTGCTGAACAACCACTGGCCTGCCCTGTATAGCTTAAACATGGAAGACCTGAGGAGATCCGTGTTCTCTGCAGGTGGGAAAGCACCAAAGAGTAGAAGAGGCTTCCCAGACTCACCAGTCAGATTCACTCCTGCATCTCTGGGCGGGTGGAGCTGGCAGAGAAGACGGCCTGGCCGCCCTTCCACATGGAGAGGGCGATGACTCCCCACCTCTTGAAAAGAATGTGCACGAGTGTGTTTGCATCTCTGATATTTTAAATTTAATCTGCTCTCTAGATAAAATTTTTAGGTTCACTAATGAAGAGTTGGTGCAAACTTCTTTGTAAACAGAAAATTGTAGAATTCTGTGCTACCTCCTCATGGCCTGGAAGTTAGGCTTGCTTTTGAATAATTACCATCTTCCATGACTTTCTGTCTCTTTAAAGGAACCAGCGATACATAAGAACAGCATTACATGTTCAGCAGCGTCAGAGTTATTATTACAAGTTGTATTTGTTTTGGATCGTGATTGGCTGCAACTAGAGCCTTGATTCACTTTTCGTTTCATTATTGTTTTTCATGTCTGTTAACTGAGCGTTTCTGTCTTCTTCTGTAGATCGAGTGGGGAGCTTGTGCACTTGTCCTCACCGGAAACACTGTCATCTTTGCAACTATCCTGGGCTTTTTCTTGGTCTTTGGCAGCAATGATGACTTCAGCTGGCAGCAGTGGTGAAAGGGATTACTGAACTCTTGTCAGATGGACTTCTTGTCATTTCTCAGCCGTCCGTGCACACAGGAGGTGGGGCAGTGATGCCGAGCAGTGGAGCGAGCCTCTTGGGGGTGTTCTAGGCGCTCCTTCTCTCTTGTATTGTAAGCATACTATTTTCACAGAGACTTGCTGAAGGATTAAAAGGATTTTCTCCTTTGGAAAAGCTTGACTGATTTCACACTTATCTCTAGTATGCTTTTTGTGGTGTCCTGCTGAATTTAAATATTTATGTGTTTTCCCTGTTCAGTGTTTTTTTTTAACCAGTATGCAACGTTAAATATTTTTTAAATCTAATAACCATTTGCATTGGTTAGGAACTAGAGTTCTGCTGGCTATTACTGGGCTAAAGTACTTTTTTTTCCTTAAAATTATTTAACCTCCATTACTACACAAAGTTATAAAGATAAGTTTTTCAATCAGTCAGGATGACATCACTCCCAATTTTATGCAAACATGCAGAGTATTAGCATACCTAATAGATGATATACTCAGTGCAAATATAGCTGCATTTATACCTCAGAGGGGCCAAGTATTAATGCCACGCCCTCCATCAGGATTGCTGGTTTTGCTGGAAAGCAGGTGTTTTGTGAACTGAAAATTATTTTATGGAATTGCTACAAAGGAGTGCTTTTATTCTCAATTGTTAGAAGAACTTATTGTTAAAGGTAAGAGTGTAAAAGCAGATTTTTGAGATATGCTTTTTATTTATGTTACAATTAGAGTGAGTTGCATTGTGGGAAGAAACGATGTTGAAATTCCATTTTTTTGAATCCTGTTTCTATTTATAAGTGAAATTTTTAATCTTCTTTCAGACTTTCATGTTTTACATGGGTAAAGGGACACACACAGAACTACTACTGATACGGGAAAGTGTATGTTTGCATCCTACATACTAGAAAACCTTTTCCTGCCTCCTCCTTATAACTTATTTTATACATTGTATATATTAAGTAAAATAACTTTTCCAATATGGTTTAATAACACGTTAAACTAGAGGTTTTAACACATCTGGAGAGTGATTGCTCCACCATACATTCAGAGTGCCCCAGCCCCGCAAGGCCTTGACGTGATTAACAAGTGACTTGTTCGTTATGCTGATAATTCATGTATTAACAACTCGAGATTTAGACCACGGTAATTGTAGTTCTTATCCCCAAGGTTATATCATATGTAATTTTTAAATATTTAAGGCAGGTTTCCTGTATACCTCTCAACTGCTTTGATTTTTATTTCACCGTCATAGATTTGCTGTTACCTTTTAAAAATGGCCTTGATTGTGTGAATTAATGCGAAGTAGCCAAATCCAGCTGTATAGCAGCTTCAGACACAAAGCTGACCAAAACATCCCCAGTAACCAGGCGTGATCACATTGTAGTGGTCATTCCATCTCACGATTATCAGTACTTGTTTTCAGGAGCTAGTTTTGAAAATGTTCAAGTTGGTCTGACAGTATTTTGTTAAGGACATTTGTTTATATGTTTATTCAGTATACTTACATAAAATCTGTTCTGCCTTCAGACGAAAATGGAGTAATCATGACAACTGTCTTGTTTTATAAAGTTGATTTCTCTAAAAAATGGGAACAAATTGTGGGTTTGTTCAGCTTTTTACTAAAGATGCCTCAAGGCCACGGGCTTTATCGCCCAACTCAAGTTGTTACTTTGAGCCGTGAGATGGGAAGCAGAATAAAAATGCGTGCGTGTGGCTGTCGCATTTACACACAGGCTGAAAGCAGCTTGCAGTGTTAGGGTGTGGTAGGCGTAAAGACGGAGGAGGGGCAGCCACACGTGGATTAGGCAGCTGGTGATACAGTTGGGAACTCAGTGCCTGTGATCTACTCAATTTTTTTTCTTTTTTCTTTTTTTTTTTTTTTTTTTTTGCCAAAAGTACATTCTCTGGTCTTCCCCCATGCATTTTCTGTTCTAGAATGTCAGTGGCACTGCTACTGTTTCATTTACTTAGCCATAGACTCTTTTTCTGAGAGCTGCGTATTTCTTCTGTATACTAATCGCACTGGCAGCATTGTGTCTTTGGCCTTGCACACTAGCTTGACATAGTGCTGTCTCTGATTTCCAGGCTAGTTACTTGAGGTCTGAATTTTCCATAGAATGTGCACTGATCCTGCATTGCCATTCTTCTATGGAAAGAGAACTTTTGATGATGAAACAATAAAGATTTTAAATATCTATTCTAGTTTGTGGGTGTTTTTGAAATGAAAATATACAACACACTTCAGTTGCTGAAGTGCATTATCCATTTTAACAATGTGATATAAAGCAAGGATGACGTTAGTTATAAGGTTAGTCTTGCAGGAGTTTCACTTCCAAAATAAAAGTGAAAATGTAATAATAAATACTACACTGAAGCTGTATGATTTTGAGCTGGAGTAAAAGGATTGGTAATCTGGGGGAATAGAATTTTTACTGACCTTTTAGAAAAATAGCCATAGAAGGTTTTGTTGACATAAAAAGACTACTGACCGTCAAAAGTCAAGGTTGTACTTGTTCTTAAATTTTCAGAATTTTTTTTATGACTGCACGTTTTATTATATATTTATTATTATTCATCATTAGAGCATTTTGCTTTTCGCAGACATTTCAAACAATTAAAGGTAAAAAAATTCATCTGTGTGGTACAATGTGAACAGAGAAAAGTACTGTTCTCTTATCAAACATGAATCTTGTCCCAAGTTGTCCTAATTATAATCTCATTGTATACTTTAAAAAAAATTCAAATCATAGGTTCTTAGTGTCTGCTTTAATATGATTTTGGGGGCATTGTGAAAATAATCCAGACTTTTAAAAGTAAACTCTAGAATGTTTATATTGAATGTGACTAGTTTTATAAGTGTCAGGTAACTTTAAATCACATCAAATTTAGCAAGCAGCCATGCAATATTACTAAGTGGTATGTACATTTTAGATCTCAGGAGGCTTTTTGATGCATAAATTGGTGGGAATTTCAAATTCATATTTCTTCTGTATAAGCCTGTATTATCTTTTCTGTCAGAAAAGATTAGGGAGCTCTTGTTTTATTGCAGGACTCCTAATTTTCATGCAGTCCTAGGGAAGAGAACATATCCTGTAAAATAAATATTCCAGACAACTAAAGCTTAACTCAAAAAGAACTATGTTTGTTTTAACTATTTTGACCTAAGTATTAAATGGATCATATACTTTTATACTCTTAGGATATATTAAAACATTTTGATTTTTCCTTGGTAATTTAGTTATCATAAATTATTTTTCCCCTGTTTTTTATTTTTATAATTGTTTATTGATAGTTGATGTACAATATCATATAAGTTTCAGGCGTACAATATAGTGATTCACAATTTTTAAAGGTTATACATTTATAGTTATTATAAAATATCGGCTATACTCCCTGTTTGTACAGTATATCCTTGTAGCTTTTTTTTTTAACTTTTTATTTATTTTATTTATTTATTTATTTATTTGTTTTGGCGGTATGTGGGCCTCACTGCTGTGGCCTCTCCCGTTGCGGAGCACAGGCTCCGGACGCGCAGGCTCAGCGGCCATGGCTCACGGGTCCAGCTGCTCCGTGGCATGTGGGATCTTCCCGGACCGGGGCACGAACCCGCGTCCCCTGCATCGGCAGGCGGACTCTCAACCACTGCGCCACCAGGGAAGCCCTAAACTTTTTATTTTATATTGGATTATACTTGGTTAACAATGTTGTTATAGTTTTAGGTGTACAGCAAAGTGATTTTAGTTATACGTATACATGTATCTATTCTTTTTCAAGTTCTTTTCCCATTTAGGTTGTTATATAATATTGAGCAGAATTCCCTGTGCTATTTTCCCCTATTTTAAATGGCCCCGATCTGTATTTTTCTGGAATTGTGTCTTTGCCAGCTTTCTTACAACTGAGTGTTCTAACACTCCTTAACTTCTTTTATTTCTAATTTTCTAGTCAGTAATATGTTAGTAAGAATGGAATGTGGTCAGGGGGAAAAAATGAGGTAACCAAGCTGACTGAATCAAGTATATAACATTTCTGTACACAATACAGCATCACTGGAGTTAACTAGGGTGTCTCCCACCTCTTACACAAATGAAATGCTTTGTGACGGAAATGGCTCTTTAAAAAACTGTCACTGTTAACTGTATACAGATAAGGGGGGGTGGGAGGAGCGCCAGATAGGGAGATGGCACAGTGCTGGGCAGAAGCGTTAGAGTTCAGTTTTCCACGCTTTCATGTAGGAGTTATTCCGAGCTTAAGTTCCTCACAGACCTTTGTCTGACTTTTGAGATCTTACATCTCTCTTCACCGTCTGTTTTCAGTTGCAGAAAGTCTAGATAGAGACAGTTTTCCTGTTTATATTTATAGGAAACTTCGTACTGTATATTTTGCTTCCAATCTCTTGAAGATAACTTGAATTCATCCCTGGGTTTAGGACTGTAGGACTATATGCTGTAGTCACAGCAATTCAGATATTAACTCTTAATCTTGTAAATTCCAGCTGGAAGGAATAAAACAGAGAGAGTCAAAAAGTGTTTCCACAGCTGAGAAATTAGGACCATAAAACATTCCTTTTTCAATTATAATTGTTTTCTTTTGTGTATTTAGAGGCAGCACTAAAAGGGGGAGTCAGGAATCTTATTTCAGGAGCCAGTAGAACAGCTAATACTATGAAAGAGAAACTTTGTTGCAGTTTACAACCATAGGAACCATCAAATAGAATAAAATATTATAGAACAAACATGAGTATTTCCATATGTGTTATAATAAGAGCATTACTACTTTATAATTTAGTTATCCTGATTTATAGTTTGGCCTTTCATATCAGAAGTGTCTTTTTCTCTTATCAGATCAGTTATTGTTTAATATTATGTAAATATAGTGTGAAATAAGTGTCAGTGAACTTGTGTAGATCTGTGAACCTCTCCAAAATAGGACAGATGTTTTCCTGAAAGCTAGGTATACTTAACATAGAACATTTGAAAATTGTTTCTAAAAGTGTTCACAATTGTACAATTTCTTAGGATAGGACTAAGATGGATGGATTTTTATTTATTTTCGTCATGCTCCAAAACATAGGTGAGAATCAGCTCTAAAACCTAGTTATGAGTATAGTCGTGAAGAAGAGGGTGTTAGTCTCCCAAGGATTAAGGAAAGCTGGGTTTGGGAATTCCCCGGCGGTCCAGTGGTTTCACTGCCGAGGGCCCAGGTTCAAGTTCAGTCCCTGGTCGGGGAGCTAAGACCCCACAGCCACATGGCACAGCCAAAAGAAAAGAAAAGCTGGGTTTGAGCCATACTCCGTACCTAGAAAAGTTCTTTGTTCCCAGCAGCAGTTATACACTACAGGACCGATTCTAGGTACTGTTGGGGAACAGAAAAAGATGGGGACACGTGGTCCCTCTCTGAGCTGTCAGTCTAGTGAGCTAAGACGAGACACAAGAACGGACCAATGGAAGCTGATTCCTATACATGCCAAAGGAGAAGTTTGTGGGTTCACAAGAGGAAACGGTTTGGGAAGCAAAAATGAGGTGGAGGGAGTTTCCCGTTCTGCCCTGGCCGGTCTTCTGCTGGCAGGCAGGGTCATGGACACGAGGGTGTGTCCAGAGCAACGTCCTGGTGGCAGTTCTTCAGCTCCCTGGGGCTCGGGAGGTGGTGAGCGCACCAGCAGTGGTCGTGGGAGCTTCTTGATTCTGACACCCTCATCTCTGGGTCCCAGATACAATGGAGATGGGAGAGGTGGTGAGACTTAGGGTATATTTCAAAGGAACTGATCAGGGCTTCCCTGGTGGCGCAGTGGTTGGGAGTCCGCCTGCCAATGCAGGGGACATGGGTTCGACCCCTGGTCCGGGAAGATCCCACATGCTGCGGAGCAATTAGGCCCATGCGCCACAACTACTGAGCCTGCGCTCTAGAACCCACGAGCCACAACTGCTGAAGCCCGCATGCCTGGAGCCCGTGCTCCACAACGGGAGAAGCCACTGCACTGGGAGGCCCATGCACTGCAGCAAAGAGTAGCCCCTGCTGCAACTGGAGAAAGCCGCGTGCAGCAATGAGGACCCAACTCAGCCAACAAATTAATTAATTAAAAATTTTTTTAAAAGGAACTGATCAAACAGATTCACTGATGAATTGTGTGGGAGAAAGGGAGAAGTCAAGCATGAGGAGCAAGTTTTCAGTTGTCCCTGTCAAGGCCCTGTGGGGAGAAGAAGATGTAATGAGGGAGAGTTGGAAAAAGACAACTGAGGTGGACACCACTTCCAAACTACTGGTTCGTCATATGTATTTGTTACCTAGAAATATCATCATTCGCCATGTTTAAAATCTTTACCAGACAAGAGAAGACTGCTGACATGTTGCCCTGTATCTGCTTTATAAACTGCTTGAGGGGCGACGTGGTAGCACACCATCTCGTCCTCGCAGTTACACTGTGGGATCTGGAGTCACACTGCCTGGTCTCCAGGCTCTTCCTTACACTAGATGTGTCACCTCAAGCGAGTCCTTTCTCCTCTCTGGGTCCCATTTCCACATCTGTAAAATGAGGATGATAGTAGTACCTACCTCAGGGTGGTGGTAGGGTTCAGGTGTGACGTACAGAGCGCTCACAGTGATGGTGCTTGTTCGGTGTTAGCCATTATTACTGTTTCTCTCGCCAGTTCTCTGTACTCTGCTAAGCAGTTCCCTCTTCTCACACAAGTAGACAAACTTTTTTTTTTTTTTTGCGGTACGCGGGCCTCTCACCGTTGTGGCCTCTCCCATTGCGGAGCACAGGCTCCGGACGCGCAGGCTCAGCGGCCATGGCTCACGGGCCCAGCCGCTGCGCGGCATGTGGGATCTTCCCGGACCAGGGCACGAACCCGTGTCCCCTGCATCAGCAGGCGGACTCTCAACCACTGCGCCACCAGGGAAGCCCGACAAACTCCTTTTAAAAATACATTTTAACAATCCAGTCTCTAGAGAATATATTACAGACACGAGTCACTGTCAGCCTCATAGTATCTCTTGGAAATGCTGTAACCACCTTGTTCCTTGTCTGTTGAGTACTTCAAGGTAATCAAGAGGGTCTGTTGACTATCTAATAGACACTGCCTGGTGCTGTGACACGTGCTTCCAATGCACTAAGGACACATGATCCTCCCACCCCCTACTTCTGCCTCAGAACTGAGATGTGGTACACATTTTTTTCTAGAACAGAGAAATATCAATATATTGCCAGACTTAAAACGAGAAGGGGAAGTCACGGTGAATCTGAAACTAAGAAGTCCTTGAGAAAATGAAAACATCAGGGATCAAATTGAAGAGAGAAGCTGCAGCCTGAAACACTGCTGGCAGGTGCATGAGTGAACACTACCCTAAAAGGTGGGAGCCGTGCCGGGGAGGCGCCGTGCCGGGGAGGCCCCGTACCACTGCAAGTGGTGGAACTTGGGGCCAGGACGGGCTTGGGCAACTCACAGGGGGATTACATGGGGCGCTGTAGTGGGAACAGCCAAGCCAGCAGGTCCACCTGCATCACATACACACATATCCCCGTCTCACACCCTGTAGGGTGGGGAAAACCCGTATCCTCCAGCAGCAAGAATGAGAATACCCAGTCCAGAAGACCAGCCATCAAGGTACCCTGCTCAGTGGCACATCTTTTTTGGCAGTGAAAGCACTGCCTCTCCCTTTAGGCGGGCTGCAGAGGCAGGGGCAGCAGGTGGTCTACCCAGGGGATGTCAGTAGCAAAGGGGAGGAGCTCCCAGGCAGGAATAACCGAACAGTTCAGGAGAGCCCAATGGAAGAAAACAAGTTCACAGAATTTACCACGAAGGAAACAGTTGACAGAAGAAAAGATGCTCCATGCTTACAGTTTTGAGTACTGGAGCTATCCACTGGCCCAGAAGGTCACACCGAGTGCTGTACAAAACCTGGCTGATGGAGTCAAGTCACAGAACATTTTACTTTTTTTGCACCCAAACCCAATTACGATTCCCCAGGACCGAACCTTGGAGAAAACACTACTTTATTTTTCCTCAAGGCTCTTCTTCCTATAACAATAGATTTAATTCAAAGACACGTAGAATAATCTTATTACTGATAAACCTTTCTCCACAATGTGTTCTCTCCCTGTGGCATACTGTCCTGAGACAGTGAACCTAGAACCTGCTATCTGCATGGATGGGAAGAAAGGGAAAAGTACACCGAATACTCTACATCTCATGTGATGTTTTGCATTCCCACGTGAAACGTTACATGGCCCACCATCAGCATTTATTCATTCCACAGACTTTCGGAGCCAGACACCAAGACTACAAAGTAATTGAAAAGGAAGGTGAATAGGAATTTGGGAGTAATATATACACACTATTACATGTAAAATAAACAACAAGGACCTACTGCCTAGCATTGGGACATCTACTCAATATTTTGTAATAACCTATGTGGGAAAAGAATCTGAAAAAATATAAATATGTATAACTGAATCACTTTTCTGTATACCTGAAACTAATACAACATTGTAAGTCAACAATACTTCAGGTACATACATCCAATACTTAAAAGAAAAAAAAAATACTTTTATCACGGAAAAGTGGAAACACCTGCATCTTCAAGGCGCCATCTGGTACTTTCTAAAGTCTGTTTCACGGGTGTATTAGATGCAAGTTGGGGAAAGATGTCAGTTAAATTTATGCTTTCTCTTCGCTAAAACAAAAAGCAAAATACAATACACCGTGGGAAAGACGCTGTTGTAAGAATTCCACAGCAGCCAGAGAGAGGAGAGGCTCCGGACCTCCACGGCCAGCATTATGTAGGCAAGGATGAGCTGGGTGTGGGCCCAGGTGAGAGTTCTGTAGAGGACCCGCATCGGCCCGGATCTGATGAACACATTGGCAAAGGTGTGAATCAGGTAGTCGGCTTCCACCATCACAGCCCAGCAGAGGAAACCAAACACCTGTCCCGGGTGGAGTCCGTGCCACCAGGCCGAGAAGACGAACGTCTGCAACAAGGGCCAGGTCCTGCCCTGCTGGAAAACGAGGCGTCGGAGCCACCGAGCTGTGCTTTGGTTCCACTTTCTGGTGAACAGAGCTATCCTGTGGGTTGTTTCCAGCGTCCAAATGTCCGCATCAGGGATGTATCCCTCCTCACCGGGGCTCTGACCAAACTCAGATCCAAAGCCCGCTGCGTAGAGGAGGGAGTCATCCAGGAGCCAGTGGGAGTAGTAGGTGAGTTTGAAGAGCCCGGCAGTGGACCACGTGACATAGACACACTGCAGCTGCCGGCAGTCCGTCAGTCCTGCCCCTGCACTCACCGCCCGCCTCACCACGACCTTCAGACACTCTAGTCCCAGAATCTGCAGACCCCTCCGGGTCAGAGCCCAGAAAGAGCGCCTGGGATACAAACTGCTGGGCCCTTGAACACGAGCCTGAAATCTCTGGAAGGAACAGAGGGGGCCTCCTAGGAGAGCAGGGAAAAAGAGCAAGTAGCTGAAATAGGGCAGAGCCCCCCACAGACGCTCAGACAAAGAGCTCCTGTTCCTGATGCCTCCTCCTGCTGCTGCTGCTGCCACTTTCCCCTCACGAATGTCCAGAGACAGGGATGTGACCCTCTGGGTCAAGAGCATGAGGGAAGAAAGAGTGACGCAGAACCTGAAAGAGATTTTTTTTTAATGTAAAAACACTCCACGTTTACTTTATCCCCTTGCAGTGCCTCACCCAAGACCCAATGGCAGGGACTTCCCTAGCGGTCCAGTGGCTAAGACTCCATGCTCCCAATGCAGGGGGCCCGGGTTTGATCCCTGGTCAGGAAACTAGATCCTGCATGCATGCTGCCACTAAGAGTCTGCATACCGCAACTAAAGATCCCACGTTCCACAACCAAGACCTAGCCCAGCCAAATAAATATTAAAAAAAAAAAAAAGACCCAGTGGCAGATGGGTGTCTCTGAACAATTAAGACCAATCATGGCCTGCAGTTCCCCCACAAAGACTCTTGGATTAGTCCAGAACCACAGGCTCCTCCGAGCAGGATGGAAAGGTAAATGGAGAAATGAATCATTAGAGAGGCAAATAAATGAATGATGAGGAATATTATGGTGAAACGTTGATTATCGTATTTCTAAGAATACCTTATAAAGATTAGGATCGAGAATCAGGGAGAAATTTGTCACAGAAGAAACAAGACCTTAGTTCTGTTTAGTCTTAGTTCTTCCTATAGACACTATAGGAAGTTGGAGATTTGGACTGTGAACCAGTCCCTGACTGAATGATTCTGAAGGCTTTGGGATTTGGGCTGAGGAAGGGTGAGTCAAGCTGGAGGTTCAGGGTGTATGCTGAGTCATTAGCAATTTGAGCTGTGTTCTTAACCAATCACCTGACCTGTTCCTGCATCACCATCACACAGTAGAGAAGATCCTGCTGACCGTGGAGAAAATTAACGAAACTTAGTGACACACTCTACAATCAGGAGCGCTGTCCTGTGGGGAGAAAATGGCTGTTTCCCAACCGTTGCTGCTTCCGCGTCTGAGAACTTAAGGACAACTGACCTCCTTGGTTGACCTATCAAACAGTAAGCGAAGTAGCCGCCAAATGCCACTAACCCCTGTTCAGTCAGTCCTCTTCTGTTCAGGGCTGAATGTGTCCTTCCCCACCCCAAATTCATATGTCGGGGTCCTAACCTCCAGCACCTCAGAATATGTATATTTGGGGATGGGTCTTTAAGAGGTAATTAAGGTAAAACAAGGTCATGAGGGTGGGCCCTAACCCAAGATGACTGGTTTCCATATTAGAAAAGGACACAGACACACATAGAGGGAAGACCACGTGAAAGCAGAGGGAGAAGACGGTATCTACAAGCCAAGGAGAGAGGCCTCAGGAGAAGCTGAACCTGCCAACACTTTGACCTTGGACTTTCAGCCTCCAGAGGAAGTAAATGTTTGCTGTTGAAGCCACCCTGTTCGCAGTACTTTGTATGAGAGCCAGAAAAACTAACACATCTTCCCGCTTCAGCCCAGGTTCAGCCTCCCTCCCGTGCAGCCAGATTCTTCAACTTGCTCCTCCAGCCCCTATCAGGTCCGGCCTTCTTCCTGAAATCCTAAGTCACCACATCGCCGTCAGTACTCCCCACTCCCTATCCACCCACCATATTGCCTCTTCTTCAGAGAAGCAGGCCCTGGAGCCTTTGGTGAAAACAGTCAGAATAAAGAATAGGATTCTGGGTGTGGGAGGGATGGCAGAGTAAGGCAACCCATGGCAGCTAGAATCAGAGAGGTGACCCCCTCGACAGGTCACCGCTCCAGTTCACCGTGCGACCATGAAGCCAGTCCGATGGTGATCACGTCGAGAGCAAGGAACAGCAGGCTTCAGGATGGCAGAGACGCCTGTTTCCCTCTAATCCTGGTGATCTCACTGGCTCAGGAAAACAACGTCCCTAGACTGTAATTAGCGCCCTATTTTTTTTCTTCCTGGATGGAGTGACTTCCCTTTTTCTGGGGGATGGAAGAGCTGAGTGTCAGTGAAAGTAAAACTCTTGCAGAGCAGGTGTGTGGGAAGGCAGCAAAGGTTTATGGTAGATTTACACCTTCCCTGTCCTACTGAAACAGCGGGGAGGCTGCCGGCTATGTGTCTAAACTACCTACACTGAGGTGTGTGTAACCTGCTTAGTCACCTGCAGGCCGGCCTCATCTGTGGGCCCTGGGACTCCTGGTTCACCCCCTTTCTCGGGCACAATGTGAATTACAGCTAGTGTCAGGCACTGTGCCATGCAGGCAGTACATGGTAGTTATTAGGAGATTAGTCATACAATGACGCTTACATTCATTCATTAACTCTAACCTAAGAGGCTTGCAAGATAGGTATTGCTATCCCCCCAACACACACTTACACACACCCTTTATTTCAGGAAAAGACATTGAGGCTGAGAGAGGTTGACTGACTCACTCAAGATCACGCTGATGGGATGCGGAAGAATTTGGATTCAAAGTCCACACCCAGGTCCTCCCCACCAGCACCCCGGTGCGAGCAAACCCTGGTGGGCTCCGTAGGAACACAGGAACGGGCTGCTTTACCTCGTGGAAGGAGCTTCTTGCAGATAATACTCCGTATAGTGCAGACCCAGGTGGCACAGCGTCTGCCAGCTCATCTGAAAGAGGAAAGTCAGCCTGTGGACGTCCTGGGGGCCCAGCGAGTGGATCAGGACCACGGTGCACAGAGCGGGGATGAAGACCAGCACAGCGAAGGAACCCATGGCGGCTACTGCCAGGGCTCCTCCTACCACCAGGAGGAACAGGTACCTGGAACACAGAACGCCTTGGAGCAGTGCGACAGATGAGTCACTTCCCGTGGCAGCCCATCTGTGGAACCCAGTGGAGGTGGGCGCCCCCTCACCCCTACAGAAGTCACACTGTTGTCACTCTGCAGTATTCCTCCTGTTCTGAAGGAGAGAAACATGGAGGGTAGAGGCAGAGTCCATTTGTAAACCACTTCTGCAGGAGACAAATCTTGACTTCTGCCTCTGGGACCCTGGGCACCCCTCTGTGATGTCTGCCAGACCAGTGGGGAGACACCTGCCCCCAACAATCCTGTGGGGACTGGTCTGGAATGTTTCCCAGGAGGGTCACACCCAGCCCTGCGCTTGCTGCCCAACCAAAGTGATGGGAATCTAGGATCCAAGATCTAGGAGGACTCTAGATATCATCTCATACAGATGAGTCTCTCCCCTTTCCACAGAGCTGCACGTCCTGGCCCTCAATGCCTCCCTTTGATAAGTGTTTGAGAGCTCAATTACAAAGTCTTTAAGTGTATCGTTTAATAATTTTTGTCGTCTGCATACATAGTTTAGCCTATTCTCCAAATTCAAACAAATAAAACCATACAGTATTTGCTTATCTGAGTAGAGCTTCTATCATTAGTATAATATTTTGTTTTTTTAATTTACTGAAGTATAGTTGATTTACAATGTTTCAGGTGTACAGCAAAGTGATTCAGTTATACATATGTATACTCCTTTTCAGATTTTTTTCTATCATAGGTTATGATAAGATATTGAGTGTAGTTCCCTGTGCTATACAGTAGGTTCTTGTTGTCTGTTTTATATATAGTAGCGTGTATATGTTAATCCCAAACTCCAAATTTATCTCTACCCCCTCCCCAGCTATCCCTTTGGTAACCATAGTTTGTTTTCTATGTCTGTGAGTCTATTGTCTATCTCTGTTTTGTAAATATGTTCATTTGTATCATTTTTTAGATTCTACATGTAAGTGATACCATGATATTTGTCTTCATATCTACCCTTAATCCTCTCTACTGTACTTTAAGTTCTCATGACTTGGTGCTTTTTGCAATGTTGTAAATACATGTTGTAAATGATGTTGTAAATACATCAGTGAAGTGGTTTGTGGAGCATGCCTCCTTTGGAAGCCAGCGGATGCCCTCTGGATCTGCAGAGGCACCAGAGTTTCCATATTATGAGGACTCAGCTCTTCTCTCCACAGTATATGGAGATTTGTTTGTTTTTTCCTTTTAACTGGTGCCTAGTTAATAAATCTGAACAAAGAGGCCAGAAAAAAAATCTGAAACAGGGACTGAGTGGTCAGGGACAGGAAAAGTGAATGAATCTCTATGTCACAGGGTATAGATCATGGCTCCTTGGCCTGTGACGCACACGCCTTTTGCAAGAATTTCTTTCTTTCTTGAGGGAGACGGCAGGTGTTTCAGTGTGCGAGGCTGTATTCCACAGGCCCTGGCCATTCCTGAGCTTCAGCCTATGCTTGGGATGACTCCTCCTCTACCCGCCCAAGCCTTCGCCTCCCTGCCATCGGAAAATAGGGGAGAACACTTATTCCTTACACAGCAGAGGTGAAACATGAAACAGTGCCCTCTCCCAAAGCAACTGCCCTGGGGATTTGTAAACATTATTATGTCTACACATGTACAATGCAGAATGCATGATTTTTTGGAGTGCTGATTTTATTCTGGGCATTGGGCCAATAATTCCTTTATATGAAATATCTTCATTTAACCCTTAAAACAATCCCATGAGGTAGGCATTATTATTTCCATTTTACAGATGAACTCAGAGAGTTTATTCACATACACAAGGACACTCAGGAAGTGAGGGACCGGGACTCACCAGGCTAACTCCCAAAGCCAGCAATATTAACCTATGGGAATTAGCCCTTATTTTTGCACTTGTTTTGCTTTATTGTTTGTGATTCTTTCTCAATAGGAAACTTTTTTTTTAACAACTGCTTCCCTCGTCTCCTAAACAAAGGTAAAATGCCATCAACCAGTTGTGAAGATGTAATAACCTACCATAGGGCTTCCCTGGTGGCGCAGTGGTTGGGAGTCCGCCTGCCGATGCAGGGGACGCAGGTTCGTTCCCGGTCCCGGGAAGATCCCATATGCCGCGGAGCGGCTGGGCCCGTGAGCCATGGCTGCTGAGCCTGCACGTCTGGAGCCTGTGCTCCGCAACAGGAGAGGCCACAACAGTGAGAGGCCCGCGTATCGCAAAAGAACAAAACAACAACAACAACAACAAAAAAATAACCTACCATAGTTTAATCGAACTCAGCCATCCTGGTTGCTAGAAACAGCTAGATTTTACTTATGAATCCCCAATATATAAAAATCCTAGTTTCCAAAATAAGTGAATTATTAAGAGGTTGAACTTTGGCAATGGATTTTCACTTTACAAAAGGATATTCCATAGAACCTTTTTTTAAAAATAGGGACTGTCTCTAATGTATTGAATTTACCAGGTATAAAAAAATCATTTCAATCAAGTTATCAAATCTCTAGTGACAAAAATTTTGGATCCCACGTAGAGATAAAACTAATCGAACAAAATTTATTTTGACTTTTTTCATTTCTCTGAGAAATCATACAAAGGCATTAAAAGAATCACATAGTTGTATATTTAATAAAATTTAATTTTATTGAAAATGATAGAATTCCATGAAATTAAGACTGTTCAAGAACATCTGGGGCATATGGTTGATTTATAGATGCATCTATTTGGGGAATTCCTATATCACCCCAACATCCCTCTGTCCCGCATTTATTTTTATCCTTTTCCTACTTAATGTGACCCTATCAAACTTTGGCTGAGTCAATGCAGACATGATGTCAATTTCCAGTTCCGATTCACTCTATTAGACATAATCATGATCAAGCGATCAATAATCGGTGGCAGTGATAACTTAAAAACAACCAGTGTAATTAGTATTTAATATTCACATCTGCACTCCAACCTGGGCTTTTTGATCTACTATAGTATTCATAGACGTAAGAGCAAAATTAGCCATCAAACCTACCTGGCATGAGTGGAAAATGAATCCATAATGCAGAGATAATTAAAGAGAAGTGCAAAAGGAAAAGCAGCCACTTGATAAAGTGATACAGGATGGAGGAAGAACAGCTGAAGCCAATCCATCATGAACTGGAACAAAAGATACTGTCCTTTCCAGAATCCTTAACGGATGCTTTCCTGGAAATCTCAACCAGGTTCTCTTTGATCTTTTTATACGGTTTAGGAAGGCCTGGCTGAGCAAAAGGCAAACAAAAGCACTGGAGATAAGCAGTATAAAAGTTGGCTTTCTGATAAAGGGAACTCACTATAGAAACCAAAACGCATCTGGTGTTAGATTACCTAGTAAGGATATGTATGAAAAGCATTGCTTTCAGAAGTTCTGGTTTTGTTTATGTACTGCAGTATTTGCCTTTCCAGTCATCTGACTTTCATATTCTTCTCACTAAGTAAATGGAAAATCTCATTTTCCAATTGTGGACAGTCAACTCACCCGACTGGGGAGGGGGAACGAACTGTGAGGAAGGGAGGCCAGTTCCCCCACCCAACCATGTCCTCCTTAGGCTCTTTATACTATTCCCTTATGCTATTTCTTCTTTTTTTTTTTATAGTACCTAGTCACCACCCTTTATATACCTATTTCTCGATTAGCTTATTGCCCGTCTCCCTGCTGCAATGTGAGCTCTGCAAGGGAGGAACTTTGTTATGTTTATTGCTGTACCCCCCTACACATAGAACAGTGCTGGATGTGTACGATGTACTCAGTAAGTACCTGTTAAAATTTGAAAGGTTTTAAGGAAGCTAAAGTGTGGAGAGGAACATTTAAAGAGAAGCTCTTCTTTAGGGTGTGGAGAAGAAATCCAAGAGACACTGCCTACAAGCAAGACAAAAACAAGAGGCCAGGGCTTCCCTGGTGGCGCAGTGGTTGAGAGTCCGCCTGCCAATTTAAGGGACACCGGTTCGTGCCCCAGTCTGGGAAGATCCCACATGCCGCGGAGCGGCTGGGCCTGCGCGTCCGGAGCATGTGCTCCGCGACGGGAGGGACCACAGCAGTGAGGGGCCCGCATACCGCGAAAAAAAAAAAAAAAAGAACAAGAGGCCATTTCTTGGCGGGTAGAGGTCCATCTACTGAGCCCATCCCAGACCAGCCACTTTTCATCTCTGAAGGCACATGCAAGAGCAAGCAGCCTTAAATAAGGGACGGGAGAGTACAGCCTGATTCAAAAGCATCTTAAGGGCAAGGACCCCCTGTTAGTTGGAGACAGCTCTGCACAGAAGAGAAAACATGAAAGAAAGCCTCCAATTAGCTAGGGCACTCTGAGCAAATCAGTCACCTCTCTGAGACTGAACACCTTCATCTCAAAATTCTATATAATAATGACAGTTATTCAGCAGAATTGTGTTGTCTTCAACAGAACTGTTATGAAGATTAGATAACGTATGTAAAAGCATGGAGGATAAAGCTGGTTGGTTGAATGTAGTTGAAGGTAACACAATTGAATAGTAAAAATGATGAGCATTATTGGGCTACCATTTTATTTATTATTTTTTAAAATAAATTTATTTATTTATGTATTTTTGGCTGTGCTGGGTTTTTTGTCGTTGTTGCTGCTCACGGGCTTTCTCTAGTTGCAGCGAGCGGGGGCTACTCTTCGTTGTGGTGCGCAGGCTCCTCATTGCAGTGGTTTCTCTTGTTGTGGAGCACGTGGTCTAGGTGCGCGGGCTTCAGTAGCTGTGGCTCGCGGGCTGCAGAGCACAGGCTCGGTAGTTGTGGTGCATGGGCTTAGTTGCTCCGCAGCACGTGGGATCGTCCCGAACCAGGGCTCGAAACCGTGTCCCCTGCATTGGCAGGCAGATTCTTAACCACTGCACCACCAGGGAAGTCCCTGGGCTACCATTTTATGACAGACCTGTGCTAAGCACTTGGAATAGAAGGATGAATAAGATACGGTTCCTGCCCTCAAGTAGCTCTGAATCTACTAGGGAGAAGGAAATGGCAACAAACACTTGCATTAAAGAACTATAGGTGCAGTATACCACTGGCACACTGTACTGGACAAATAAGGAAGCAATCATCTGCAGAGATAAGGAATTTTTTAAATGCAGGGGAAGTGGGGAAGGGGGAATGCTTAAACTGGCTCTGGAAGGATGTTTCCAAACAGATGGATAGTTTATTCCAGGCCACAGATGGCACAAAGACCTAGACAAACAGTAGAGCAATTAGTGGGAGAAAAGGGCTCCCTAAGCAATGAATAAGCTCACATCGTAGTAAGCATATTAAAATGCAACCACAACCCCCATTAAATATACTTGCTAGGTTCAGAAGAATTGAGTTGCACTTAATTTGTTAGGGAAAAGGTTATGCTTTTTGTCATTAAATTAAATATTTATTAATTCTTACTTGTACTTTCTGCATTTCGGAATCAGCATATTTTATTTGCAGGTCTCAAACATTTTATAGGTTCCCCGAAAGGCTTATAGGCCCTAGACACTGTAGCTAATATTGATAAAATGGTCCTTTTTACAAGCATGCCATGATGGTTAATTCTGTGTCAACTCAGGCTGTGCTGCTCAGCTGTTTGGTCATCACCAGTCTAACTATTGCAGCGAAGGTATTTTTGAGATGAGATTAAAATCAGATTTAAATCAGTAGACTTTTGGTAAAACATATTACCATCCAAAATGTGGGGGGTGACTTCCCTGGTGGCACAGTGGTTAAGAATCCGCCTGTCAATGCAGGGGACACGGGTTCGAGCCCTGGTTTGGGAAGATCCCACGTGCCGAGGAGCAACTAAGCCGGTGTGCCACAACTACTGAGCCTGCGCTCTAGAGCCCGCGAGCCACAACTACGGGAGCCCGTGAGCCACAACTACTGAGCCCAGGTGCTGCCACTACTGAAGCCCCCACGCCTAGAGCCCGTGCTCCGCAACAAGAGAAGCCACCTCAATGAGAAACCCGCGCACCACAACGAAGAGTAGCCCCCGCTCGCCGCAACTAGAGAAAGCCCGCGCGCAGCAATGAAGACCCAACACCCAACACAGCCAAAAATAAATAAATAAAATAAACAAAATGTGGGTGGGCCTCATCCAATCAGCTGAAGGCCTTAAGAGCAAAGACTGAGGTTTCCCCCCCAACAGAAAGCAATTCTGCCTCATAGAAACCCTGTCTGAATTTCCCACTTGCAGATTTTGGATTTGAGACTGCAAGATCAACTTCTTCCAACCTGGGGTTCTACGTAACTACGTGAGCCAGTTCCTTAAAATAAATGTGTGTCTCCCACGGCTTCTGCTTCTCTGGAAAACACTAGCACCCATGCCATGGAGGCCTTTTTTTTTTTTTAACATCTTTATTGGAGTATAATTGCTTTGCAGTGGTGTGTTAGTTTCTGCTGTATAACAAAGTGAATCAGCTATACATATAACTCCATATCCCCTCCCTCTTGCGTCTCCCTCCCACCCTTCCTATCCCACCCCTTAGGGGTTCACAAAGCACGGAGCTGATCTCCCTGTGCCATGCAGCTGCTTCCCACTAGTCATCTACTTTCTGTTTCTTAGTGTATATAAGTCCATGCCACTCTCTCACTTCGTCCCAGCTTACCCTTCCCACTCCCCATGTCCTCAAGTCCATTCTCTACGTCTGTGTCCTTATTCCTGTCCTGCCCCTAGGTTCTTCAGAAACTTTTTTTTTTTTAGATTCCATATATATGTGTTAGCATATGGTATTTATTTTTCTCTTTCTGACTTACTTCACTCCGTATGACAGTCTCTAGGTCCATCCACCTCACTACAAATAACTCAATTTCATTTCTTTTTATGGCTGAGTAATATTCCATGGTATATATGTGCCACATCTTCTTTATCCATTCATCTGTCGATGGACACTTAGGTTGCTTCCGTGTCCTGGCTATTGTAAGTAGAGCTGCCATGAACATTGTGGTACATGGCTCTGTTTGAATTATGGTTTTTTCAGGGTATATGCCCAGTAGTGGGATTGCTGGGTCATATGGTAGTTCTATCTTTAGTGTTTTAAGGAACCACCATACTGTTCTGTATAGTGGCTGTATCAATTTACATTCCCACCAACAGTGCAAGAGGGTTCCCTTTTCTCCACACCCTCTCCAGCATTTACTGTTTGCAGATTTTTTGATGATGGCCATTCTGACTGGGCCATGGAAGTCTTTCAAATTAATTTAGACAGACATTGCTTAAAAATGAATAGGTGTTTACAAGCTTGGAGACAACAGGATGTTTTAAATTCATCCATATATTTATTCAACATGTTTTCTTTGAGTATCAACTATGTGTCAGGTACTGTGGTCAGTGAGTAAAGAGTAGGGACAAACTCATATAGCCTTACTTTCATGGAACTTAGTCTTTGGGGGACGTGGTAAAAGAAATACAGCTGGTGATGGATGCTACCCTTATCCCTTGGAGATAACCAACAGTATAGCAAGAGTGACCTATTTTAAAGAAATTTTTATTTTATATTGGACTATAGTTGATTTACAATGTTTTACTAGTTTCAGGTGTATAGCAAAGTGATTCAGTTTTATATATACATATAAGAGTGACCTATTTCTGACTCAGTGGTCAGAGAGGCTTCTCTGAGAATGAAGGTCAGTTTCTTGTATCAATTGAGCTGGGCTACAGTTCTCAGTTATTCAATCAAATGCCAGTCTAGGTGATGTAGTGAAAGTATTTTGTTGATGTGATTAAATGCCATAACCAGCTGATTTTAAGGAATAGAGATTATCCTAGATAATCTGGGTGGGCTTGATTCAATCAGTTAAAAGGCCTTGGGGCAGAGCTGGAGCTTCCTGAAGAAAGTCCACCTGTAGACAGGGCTTCACTCCATGTGTCGGAGTTCCAGGCTGCCCTGAAGATTTCTCACCTGCCTAGCCAGCCCCACAATCACGCTGACCAATTCCCTGCAATAAATCTCTTAATATATTATCTCCTAGTGGTTCTGCTTCTGTGGTGGAACCCTGGCTGATATGCCCAGTATATGACATCTATCTGAGACTAGAGTCAGAAGCGTGGGGGGGGGGGGGGGGGGCGAGGGCAGGTGGAAGCTGTTTGGGTCTGAGATTCAGCCTGGCTTCCTGAAGAATGAAAGTGTGATTACAGAAAGAGGAAGAGAACATGAAATTAAAGAAGAGAGAACTGGGCAGGGGCTGGATTTTAAAAGGAATGGGAAGTAAAATAACTGAATTTGGTTTTTAAAGGATGATTTTAGCTACAGGAGAGTGGCTTGGATGGGGGTGTGATCTCAGAGGTCACGGGTGGAAGGGGCAGGCTACAGGGGAAGGTTAGATTAGAGAGGTGGCAGAGTAAATGATGCAAAGTGTAAGAATGAGATGTAGGAGCTGCAGAACTTGCCGGTGAATTATGTATGGAGAGGTGAGGACTGCCAAGGATGACTGTTGAGTTTCTTACTTGAGCAGCTGGGTGAATGGCGGACTCCTTTACTAGACAGAGATCAAATGACCAACTTGGATCCTCTGGAGAGAGGGCAAGGGCGTAAATCAAAAGCTCTGTTCTGGACATTTTAGGTTTCATAAGACCTTGAGGCACCCAAGTGGACAGGTGAAGTAGGCAATCGAATAATCAGCCCAGCAAGGAGGACAGAATTAGAGATATTAACCTGAGACCGACAGCAGGTAGAGGGTACTTAATTTACGGGAATAACGAGCTCACACTGAAAGGGAAAAGGGCCCAGCGTTTAGCAGTAAGATGCTTAAGGAAAGGAGACTGAGAATGAACAGTGGGTATAATGAGGTCACAATGACGTGCGTTGGATCAAACTAAACGGCTGTTTTAAATCCGAGTCCATCGATCCCCGGATTGCGCTAAAACCAGATGGTGGCCATGCACCGCCCCCTGGCACAAACCCGCTTACCCCAGCAAAGCGGAACCTTAAACCAGAGCCGGCCCCGCCCCGCCCCGCCCCCGCGAGCAGCCCCAGGCTCCGCCCCTTCCCGATCCTGCCAGGCTCTGCAATCGTTCGTAGAGATCGTCGCTTTGCCCAGGCGGTTGTGTAGATCCAACTGGAGGTCAGGCCCAAACCATGGCGGAAAAGACTCAAAAAAGGTGGGTCGCTGCCTGAGAAAACCCTGTTCTGTCCTCTCCGCAGGGGTGGAACCTGTTCCTGGTCGCCTGTGGTGGGGCCTTAGATGGTGTCTTAGATCCCGGGCGCCCGGCTTAGACGGTTCCTAAGGCCCAGACCTGGGCGTCCGCGGAGGGAGGGGACGACGGAGTAGCGGTAGAGCGGCCTGGGAAGGTATACGGAATGGGGCTGGGTTCTCGGTCCCTCCGCGACCTCACCGGCGCTCCTCCGCCACGCGCCTGCGCGGAAGCGGTCTCGGGCGGGGCTGCGAGGGGAGGAGGGTGTTGTCCCCCGCCCCGGACACAGAGGACCGGTCCCCTTTCTTTCCGCGGCCTTCGGGGCGCCTGTAGCTGCCCTGTGTCCTCGACACACGTGGGAGTGCCGGCCGCTGCCCAATCCCTTCGTGCCTGTTGTGGGCGCTGTGTTTGTGTAGACGGGCTCCAGGGGGGCCGCACCTGGACCAGAACTAGCTGCTTTGTAGACGCGTGGGGACAGGCCCTGGGGTTGCTTCTCCAGTGGTCTTACTGGCTGGGCACTCTGGGTGGAAAGGAGCGGCTGGGAGGGGTACACGCTTAAGTTAAACTGTTTTCCACAGCAGCAGTGTTGAGCACTCTGTGGTGACTCTCTCTGAAAAAGAAAACCGACAAACCTTGTTTTGGGTGCCATAAATTAACATTTAGGTTTTTCTTCTCTTTAGGCAGGTAATTGTAATCTTTTTCATAAGATAAAGAGGAAAGGAATATTATGCACAGTATAGTGGTGTGCAGTGAAGATGAAGGTGGTGTTGATTGTTGTTTTAATAGGTAGGTCTTTGGCTAAAGACCTGCCAGCTGCCTGTTTCCCCGTCCGCCCCATCACTCCCAGGTACTACGTGGAGATATTCGGACCACGTTTTAATTGATCTAGCGGTGAGTTTAATTATTCCTGCCTCACAAAGTGTGCTGATTGTAATACACACTGCCTGGAGCCTCTTCCTTCTGCATAAAACTGAAGACAGGGCATTTTTGAGTCTCACCTGTTGTCGCTTGCCCAGGATAAGTTAAACGTTAGATAATACTTTTTTCATAAAAAAAATCATAGCGAGAGGGAGGCTGAGGGAATGGAAAACTGGGATGGGAAATCATGTCTAAAATGAGATGTTTATAGAGGTTAATTTATTTGTCCCGGGCTTAATAAAATTGCTTTTTTAAACACACAAACCAAGTTGAAAAAACATTTACAAATGTTGATACATTCAAGGGCAGCATCATTCAGCTGTCACAGAAAGAATATCCAAAATGACAGGATGTTTCCAGGAAACTTTCAGCTAACAGAAAAGAGATGACTGGTGTTAGGATAATGATGTCCCGGAAATGAACTTTGCTTCAAGACGTTTAAAGTCTCTGGGTTTCAGTTTCCTCATCTAGAAAATGAGAGGTTTGGACCATTTTCTGTTTTCTACTTCATGTTACTGAAGTTTTTTCTTCTATTCAGTAGAAAGGTTTTATATTTTCTGTGGTTTCAGCAGACAAGTGACACATAGTAACCCAGATGGATCATTTTAAAATTTTATTAACTTGTTCCTTGTAGAAAGTCAGTGCCTGTTAAAATGATGGGAGCAGACATAGCTGTGTCTAATCTCAAGAACATTTCTTGAAGATAGACCCAGGGATTATTAGTTTTTGGTTTGATATTCTTTTTACTTAGAGCTTTAAAAATACTTTGTGGTAGGAAGGTTTGTTCACAGAAATTTATAGAAGAAAAATTCTTGCACGTCTTTTTTTAGTTTTTCACGTCAGTAAGGAAGTGGTGATATTTAAAAATATTTAAAAATATTATGCATATACCTGGAGCTCCTAGCTGTGCTGTTCCTATATAATAAAAATATTTTAAAATATTTAAAATTTTAAAAAATATTAAAAATTTTTTTAATTTTAAAAAATTAAAAATTTTTTACACATCTTTTACAAATGCTCATCACATAATCTTTCTGGTGTTTTTCTTTTTTCCTAGAAATCTTCCCTTTGAAGTCTTCTGTCAACTTTGCTCTCTAAGACTGATGCACAGCTGTTATCCTGATGTTTCCCTCTGTCCTTGCACGCTGGAGCCTCTGTTTCTAGAATCTGTCTTGTCTGTTGGTTTACTTTTATTTAGCTAAGTACATCCTTCATTAGCTTCATAATAAAGAGTGCATAGGAGATATTTTTTTTTAGAGTTTGCAAGTCTAAAAATGTCTTTATTTTCCTTCCGTAGTTGTTTGCTAGTTTGGCTGGATAAACAGCTCTAGGTTAAAAGTAGTTTTCACTCAGATTTCTGTAGGCATTGTTTGCTGGTGTTGTAGTATCCAGTATTGCTCTTAAGAAATCTGATGCCATTCCGATTATTTCTTCCCCTCGGTGTGTGACTGTCCCACCCCCCACCCCTGGAAACTTTTGAGGATCTTCTCTATAGTGTTCAAAATTTTTATGATAATGGTACTTGCCCATGGGTGTTTTGCATTCACTGAGTCCTTCCGGAGTGGAGATTGATGGCCTTTGTCCTGGGGAATTTTCTTGTGTTATTCTTTCATAGTTTATTCTCCAATATCTCTATTTTCTCCTTTCAATATTACTTTTATTGGGATTACTTTTATACTTCATGTATTGGTCCTCTAACCCTCTTGCCTTTTCTCTCTTTTTTTTTTTACATTTTGTTCTACTTTCTGGGAGAGCTCTTTTTTTAACCTCCATCCTTCTAGTGAATTTTAAATATTAGTCATGTTTTTTATTTCTAGGACCTCTTTCTTAGACTCTGTTCCTTTTTCATAGGCTTCTGTCTTGATTTATGCAGTAGTGTCTCATTTCTCTCAATTATAAGTGTTGTGTGTTTTTAATGTTTTCTTCTACTATCTGAATTAACTGTGTTTCCTCAAACTATTTTTTTTTCCTGTTTGTTTTGGGTTTTTTCCTTCCTAGTTGGAGGCTTCCTGGATGTATCTGATAATGGCCTTCTGTCCATTCTGTCCATTGTTAAGCATGAGAACAGCACAGCTGGGAGCTCCAGGTATATGCGTTAGGCTTGTCCTCTGATGTGTTTCAGGGTAGAGCAAGTCAGGCAGGAAGCTGAGCTTTTCATTGAAGAACTCAGGATGTCTGGTAGTTTCTGTAGAAAAGAATCATCTTCTTATCTCCTTGCTGCCTGAAATTCTGTATGAGGCCAGGAAGGCACATGGGGAAGGGGTGCTGGTGGTCTCACTGTTGCTCTGCCCGTCATTGTCACCTGGCTTTGGCTTGATATCTTAAGTGCAGCGCCTCATGGAGGGGCCAGTCATCACCCGGCTGTGCCCCTGAGGATGGGTACGGGGGCAGACATCTGACTGCTTGGTTGCCTCACTTTTCTCCCCTTCCCTAGTGCCTGGTCCCTCCAAGCTAAGCCTCTCAGTGACTCTCTTCCTGCTGCTTACAGGCTTCTGAAAGTCTTGACATCTTTCATCTGCTGTTACCTCCTCTCCCTTGCTCTTTGGGAATAGTACTTCTTTTATTCCTTTACTGTTGTTTTAGTGGTATTTTGAAAGGAGAGATAAGTTGTCCATGTAGACCAGGGGTGGGCTAACTTTTTCTGTAAAAAGCTAGTATTACCTTGTTTTTATTGTTAAGGAGTACATAGTGTTCCAGTAAGCTGGTGGCAATATTTTATTTCATTACCTCTCCCTTTTTATGGCTATCAAGGTTATTAACAATGAATGTTTCACTGTTCTGAATAATATTATAATGACCAATTTGTACATATATTTTCCTCCTATTGAATTCTTGATGATAGAACTCCAGAAATAGATTTCCTAGATCACACATTATGAATATTTTTATGATTCCTGATGCATATTGGTACAGTAATTTCAAAGAGGTGTCCTGATACTGCCACCAGAAATGTCCTAGTGTCTCAGTTAAATTACAGCTGCATCATCATTGGATAGCTGTCATTAAAGGAAAAACAAAACACCTCATCACCCTGAACAAACTAATATGAGATAAGAAATGGGCCAGAATATAACCATATTGAATATTCCAAGTATTCACATTTATCTCATAACACAGCCTTTCATTTCTTCCCTCCATTGACTTGTGTCATGTTTCTGCTGGTACGATATCAAGCATCCTGGGTGTAATATGACACAGAACAGTTAGAACAGTGGTCTAGAAATATTCTAACCCATGCCATTGTGAATATGGTGTAACCGGGTTATATTTGTGATAGCAGTTTATTTGGAGACTGAAAGTAATGAGAAGTAATGCTAATGAAAAATAATCATTTTTTCCTTGGTTAAAGAGGATTGTTGCTGAAGCAGTGGGAGAAATGATTTGAAGAACAGAAAAACTGGCCTTAAAGGGAAACTAAGGAGTCTAAAATTCATTAAATGATACAAGTTACATGAAAGTATTTTTAGATAAAGGGGGAGACCCTTTTAGGGATTATGATTTGAGGGGGACTTTTTCAGGGAAGTGGATAAAGTTTCACCCTGATTATGGAAACATATCCAGGACTTCTTTAGTACCTGGCCTTAAGAAAATTTGATCAGCTGTTGATTGATTGATTGGATAGGTAATGCATTTGTGTGATTCAAAATGCAAACAATTTAAAAAATGATATATAATGAAAAAATTCCATCTACCTTTGTTTCCCTGCTATCTATCTCCTCTCTCTGAAGGCAGTGAGTATTGATTGTTTCTTACCTGTTCTTCCAGAGATAGTTTGGAAACATCCAAGAAAATACAAATATTAAGCAGTTACACACTAGTACCACTGTACACATTGCACCAGTTGTAAATGATGCTCAAAAGTCATTTCAGAAAAGCTGAATGTGCTAAACACTTAAGTATTTTATTAGAATGGTAAGGTTGTCTTGTTTAAGTTCATGTTACGTATAATGAAAATTTTCAGTCATCGAGGACAAATTTTAAAAACATGAATCTGTTTCAGAGTAAAACATTTGAAAAAATAAAACTTTGCAATAATATTTTTTAAAATCAAAGAAGTATCCAAAAAAGACATGAAACACAAATAGAAAGTACCATTAAATTTGTTTATAGTATCTACTGTATGTTAAAAATAAGCAAGTAGGGACTTCCCTGGTAGTACAGTGGTTAAGAACCCGCCTGCCAATGCAGGGGACACGGGTTCGAGCCCTGGTCCGGGAAGATCCCACATGCCACAGAGCAACTAAGCCCGTGTGCCACAACTACTGAGCCTGCGCTCTAGAGCCCGCAAGCCACAACTACTGAGCCCGAGTGCCACAACTACTGAAGCCCGCACGCCTAGAGAGAGCCCATGCTCCGCAACAAGAGAATCCACTGCTATGAGAAGCCTGCACACCGCAGTGAAGAGTAGCCCCCGCTCACAGCAACTAGAGAAAGCCCGCGCTCAGCAGCGAAGACCCAACGCGGCCAAAGATAGATAAATAATTAATTAAAAATCAATCAATAAGCAAGTATTTTCATACATGAATATTTATAGAACTTAATGATATTGATATGAGCGAATCATTGCACTCTAGATTTCTAGTCCTTGCTGATGGTGATACAAATATTTAAATATAAATATGATATTTACTGAAATGAGAAAACAATTTTTTGAAAAATTTATAAATCAAGGCTGTAACATGCAAGTCAAGAAAACTTCAACTGTTGTATACCAGGTTTTAGTAATTTACCTGAAATGCAAAGTTCATGTCTTAGAAGAAACTTTGATAGGTTTTGTTTATCTTGTAGAGCTAGAACATGGCAAGGATGTCTGGTTTCAACACTCTTCTACTTAATATCATACTGGAAGTCTTAGCCAGGACAATAAGGGAAGAAAAAGAAATAATATGAATACAAATTGGAAAAGAAGAAATAAAACTGTCCCTATCCACAGATAACAGAATTGTTTACATGAAACTGGTTTACATGGAAAATCCCAGAGAATCTATAAAACTACTTGAACTAAGTGGGTTTAGCAAGGTTGCAAGATACAAGGTCAATATACAAAATTATTGTATTCCTATAAACTTGCAATGAACAGCTAGAAATCAAAATTTTGAAAAATCCACACAGATATAAAATAGAAATATCTAAAATGGTATTGTTATTTCATAGAAACTGAGAGCAGATTTAACACCATGAATAATATCATTACTACTAAGAAAGATTATTAATGACTACGAGTTACTTAGCGAGTGTCAGTTAAATGGGGAAGTCATTGGTACAGTTCCTCATGTCAGCTCATGGCTCAGCTAGGGCAGCACTTAGCTAGGTTCAGCTGTGTCCAACAAAAGACCACAGCAGAATATCAAAAACATTAATAAATTATTTGGAAATTATTAATTTTTTGAATAGTTTGCACTACAATTTAGATCACTTGATCAGCAGTTTTATCATATACATAGAGAATAAATAGGAATATTTAGAAATTTTAAATTTCTACATTGGGGCTTCCCTGGTGGCGCAGTGGTTGAGAGTCCGCCTGCCGATGCAGGGGACACGGGTTTGTGCCCCGGTCCGGGAAGATCCCACATGCTGCAAAGCGGCTAGGCCCGTGAGCCATGGCCGCTGAGCCTGCGCGTCCGGAGCCTGTGCTCCGCAACGAGAGAGGCCATAACAGTGAGAGGCCCGCATACCGCAAAAAAAAAAATAAATAAAATAAAATAAATTTCTACATTGATTTCTATATTACTATTACATTGCTGCATTGTTAAATATTTTGAACGAACATTCTTTTTCCTCTTCTTTTTTTTTTTTTATTTTTGCGGTACGCGGGCCTCTCACTGTTATGGCCTCTCTCGTTGCGGAGCACAGGCTCCGGACGCGCAGGCTCAGCGGCCATGGCTCACGGGCCTAGCCGCTCTGCAGCATGTGGGATCTTCCCGGACCGGGGCACGAACCCGTGTCCCCTGCATCGGCAGGCGGACTCTCAACCACTGCGCCACCAGGGAAGCCCTCTTTTTCCTCTTCTTAACCAAGATACTGGCATGTTACTGTCCATCTCTGGCTTTGATTTTGTTGACTTAACAATGTAGCTTGGAGATCATTCCAACTCTTTACATACAGGATTATTCATTCTTTATTATGCTGTATATTAGTTCATATTATACCATAATTTATTAACAGTTCCCTACTAATGAATATCTAGATTGTTTTGAGCTTTTTGCTATTTAGAAACAATGTTGGTGTTAAAAGAGTCCAAAGCCTCTTTTCCTCTCAAGCATTTTAAGAACGCACGATAAATAATTTTAGCTCAGTGGATGGTGTGCCACCTGAGAAGTTTATAATATATTAAATCTTACAGTTTATTTTTCATTTTTCCCTCAATTTGTTTTAACCTTTTTCTCATTGCAGTGTCAAGATAGCTTCTCTAACAGTATTTTTAAACTTTACGCGTGATGAATGTTACCTTTTTTTCCTACAGTGTGAAGATTGCACCTGGAGCAGTTGTGTGTGTAGAGAGTGAAATCAAGGGTGATGTAACTATAGGTAAGAAAATAGCCTATTAGTGTTGTTTCTCAAGAATTGTGATTTATTTCAGTGCTTTACAATTCATTAGGTATTATTTTCTATGTTTGACTGATGCCCTAATTTTATTGAGAAACAGTGTATTTCTCTAAGTGTTTAATATTTCTAAAAGAATTTAGTGTGATGGAGTCTATATTTAAACTCATGTCTGATAAACTAACAAGGCAATATAATAAAGTCTTTTATTTGAGAGACAGCTATTGTGTACCTACTACGTGCCAGGCACTGTGCTAGCACTAGGGACCCAGCAGTGAACACAGCAGACAAAGGTACTGCCTTCACAGAGCTTACATTCTATTAAGAGTATAAACCATGGAGTCTGACAGACTTGGGGTAGCATCCTCGCTCTTAACCTGCTGAGTTACCTCTGGCATGTCACTTAACCTGTCTCATTTTCCCCATCTGTGTAATTGTGTGTATCAGAATTAGGTTCAACTGCTTGTAGTGGTGGCTTACACACTCAAAGGTTTACTCCCTTATGTAAAAAGCCCAGGGGTAGGCAATTCAGGGCCTGTCAGTTGATTGTCTGGGAACTCCAGCCTTGCAGGCCAGGATGTGATGGCTAGAGCACGAAGAGTGATCTTGGATAAGAAAGGGGAGGAGCGGAAACAAAGGGTGTACCTCCCAGTGCATCAGCTCCCCTTAAATAGTCTTCCTGAAAGTTCCACACGGTCTTTTGCCTTGGTCTCGGTCTCATGGACACACTTAGCTACAGAGAAGGCTGGGAGATGTAGTCTGAACTAGACACGTTGCTGCCCCCTTATTGGGTTCTGTTACAAGGCAAAAGGAAAGAATGGATATTCAGTGGTAGTTAGCAGCTTTTGTCACAGGCAAAATAGGAGTGCCTCCCTCAGAGGCTTTTTTGTTTGTTTTTTTTTTTTACCTTATAGGTTTTTGAAGGATTAAAAAAAAGAATATTTGTGGGGCTTCCCTGGTGGCGCAGTGGTTGAGAGTCCGCCTGCCGATGCAGGGGACGCGGGTTCATGCCCCGGTCCAGGAAGATCCCACATGCCGCAGAGCGGCTGGGCCTGTGAGCCATGGCCGCTGAGCCTGTGCGTCCGGAGCCTGTGCTCCGCAACGCGAGAGGCCGCAACAGTGAGAGGCCTCACGTACCGCAAATAAATAAATAAATAAAAGAATATTTGTGAAAGTCATTGCCCAATACCTAACAGATAGTAAGCACTCAATAAACGTTGGCTAATCACACTGTAAAATCAGTGTAGCCTTGTTAGAGGTGAAGTCCAACATTTAAATCAAATGAACAATTTAACATGAGGCAACTTGCTTATATGAACATGATTAAATTCCCCCAAATGCACATTTTAGCACATTCTAGTTCTTTTACATGTGTTTTCACTGGACATGGTGCCCTGGTAGCTTTATTAACGTGAGCCCATCCTTACTAGCCACTGTGTGTTGCTGGAGTAGAGCTTTCAGGGAATTAAGTACACTTTCAGAGAGTAGATATGCCTTGTTCCCTTATACTAACAGTATCTGTAAAAGAAAAAAATTTTTTTTTAAATTTTAGTAAGTCTAAGCCTCCAGCCACTTCAGGCATCATGTCTTATAAAACCAGTTAAGATTGTGCCTGTATTGGGAACTTCCCTGGTGGCCCAGTGGTTAAGACTCTGCACTCCCAATGCAGGAGGCCTGGGTTCGATCCCTGGTCAGGGAATTAGACCCCACATGCATGCCACAAAGAGTTCGCATGCCACAACTAAGGAGCCGGCAAGCCACAACTAAGGAGCCCGTGAACCACAACTAAGGAGCCCGCCTGCCGCAACTAAGACCCAGCGTAACCAAATAAATAAATAAAGGAAATACAGCATTAAATTACTAAAAAGATCATGCCAGTATTATGGAACATCATTAGGAATTTGCCAGGTTGGATTTATTTAATTATAATATTTTAAATTGACAGAATTTCAAAGTTTAGATGATGGCTCTTTCTTTCCAGTGCTGTATTAACTCTTTGTTAACTCTTAACACTTGCAAACTTTTTATGAGGAGAAATTATGATGGTCACATGTTTATCAAAATGTTCCTGTGCATTTTGCCTTTTTTTTTTTGGCCTCATGTGGGCTCTTAGTTCCCCAGCCAGGGATTGAACCCGAGCCCCCTGCATTGGGAGCACGGAGTCTTAACCACTGGACCGCCAGGGAAGTCCCTCCTCTGCATTTTTATTCTAGTATTTTTATGGTTTTCTTCATGATTCGAGGAATAACATCTGATAGTAGCCCACAAGGTGTTCTGTAATTAGAAGGAAAATAAATTATAATACTTACTTTCCCTCTCATTTCTACTTCTTCCTCACTTTAAACAATAAGTGTTCAGTATCTACTGTATAGTAGATATATAGATGGTATAAATGTCTCTACAGGCATAAATGTGCGCACAGGTATACATATATGTTTGTGTGTGTTTGTGTGTGTGTTTCAGATTTGAAATAACAGGTCCTGTCCTTGCAAAGCATCCCTAGAATAGCAGTAAAGGCTTTATCCTGTGAAAAGGAGAGCTGGACCACTACATAGGACTGGGGCCTGGAGGTTTCAGGAATCAGCGCTCGCTTTTCTGTTTCCCCTCTGTCTTTTGTTCCTTTGTGCTTCTCCCCTTTGTTTATCCCTTTTATCCTCCTGCCTTCTGTAAATGTTGAAATTATGTAAAGAAATACAGTATTTAAATCTACTTTCCATGTAAGCTCATTACCATCTGATGATGCACAACTTTGATGGTTAAAATATAAAATGATTGTTCAACACAGATTTTCAGTGACGGATTGTAGCATAAGAAATGGTAATTTTTTAAAAACTAGTGATTTGAAGTTTATCATAGAATGGATCTAAGTTAATATTTGTTGGGTTTATTTTTGACCCAGTTTTTTAGAACAAGAAAATTTGCTCACATTACAGAAACATCTCAATTTTTGAAATTAAGGAAAGGGGCTTCCCTGGCGGTCCAGTGGTTGGGAGTTTGCCTTCCAGAGCTGGGGACATGGGTTCGATCCCTGGTTGGGGAACTAGGATCCCACAGGCCTCGGGGCAATTAGGCCCACGCACCGCAACTCTTGAGCCCATGCCCATCCCCAGACTAGAGAGAAGCCCATGTGCTGCAGCTAAGACCTGATGCAGCCCAAAAATATAAATAAATAAATATTTTAAAAGAAAATTAAGGAGAAGATTCAGAAGTGATATAGTGACCCAGTGTTCTGTGTTACACAATTCTTATCTCATTTTCATTGTGCCTGTTTCTTATCTCTAATTTTATATATAAACATCAAAATTTTCCAGTATTGGTATTTAGTCATTTCTATCATGTTATATTTGGTATAAAATTATCTCTTATCTTTTGATACTATTAATTCATTTTTCTGATGTAATACATCAGATTTAAAAAGCTCCTGGGAGATATAAAGTTAAATCAAAGCTGAGAGTAGAGATAAGTTATCTGATTAAATCTCACTCTCCCTACCATGTTGTGTTTTTTTATTTTTAGTGTTGTGGTTTTTATTTGGGGGGGGTGAAATTTTCTTCTTAGGGAAACTTTTTTTTTCTTATTTATTTTTAATAATTTTTATTGGAGTATAGTTGATTTACAATGTTGTGTTAGTTTCTGCTGTATAGCAAAGTGAATCAGTTATACATATACATCAATCCACTCTTTTTTAGATTCTTTTCCCATATAGGTCATTACAGAGTACTGAGTAGAGCTCCCTGTGCTATACAGTAGGTCCTTATTAGTTGTCTATTTTATATACAGTGGTATGTATATGTCAGTTCTGATCTCCCAGTTTATCCCTCCCCCTCCCTTTTCCCCCTGGTAACTGTTTGTTTTCTACATCTGTGATTCTATTTCTGTTTTGTAAGTAAGTTCATTTGTACCATTTTTTTAGATTCCACATATAAGCAATATATGATATTTGTTTTTGTCTGAATTACTTCACTTAGTATGATAATCTCTAGGTCCTTCCATGTTGCTGCAAATGGAATTATCTCATTCTTTCTTATGGCTGAGTAATATTCCATTGTGTGTATATATATATATATATATATATATATATATATACTACATCCTCTTTATCCATTCCTCTGTCAATGGACTATTTTTCAACTTACGGCTGTTTTTGTTTTTGCTTAATTTATCAGAACAACTAATGTAAGTCTTCTGTTACAGTATGAGATTTGAACACTTAATAAGCTCTGTTTTCTGGCTTAAGTGTCAATGAATTTAAGTGTAGTTTAATTAATAGATTTTTCAGGATGTTTTACATAACTTATCATTCCCTTATCAGTTTTACTCTTACCAAATTATTCCATTCTGAAATATTTGAGGAGCAAAGTAATTTTTTCCTTTGCTATATTTCAGTTAGTAGAACTTTAAACCTTATCTTCTGTTTTCCTAGAAAATCAGGTATTTGGTTTATCGAAGTAACTAGTCCGAAACTTTGAAGTATTGTCCTTAACCAGAAACCCTATGGCTGTGGCTCTGCAGGAACCTGACCCTTTCATTAGAGGCAGCTAGGAAACAGACCTTGGGAAAAATAACAGCACTCTCGTTAATTATAATTTGGGTAAATAAGGTTTCATAGTATGAAGCCTGTTTTTAATTAGTTTGCCTTGATTCATGGGCCATGCATTATTTCCTGAAAATTTTTTTTGAAAGCTGAAAAACATTTCAGAAAGGTAGCTCTGAGCACAGTCCTGTAGTCCTGTTACAGGGTGAAGGCAGACTCCTGGGGTTTAGGACAGGGCTTGGTGGGACATCGTAATGTGAAGGCAGAACTGAGTACAGTGGCAAAGCTTTGTGATGGAAGCACTTTGTCCCACTTATTCTGTCATTCTTTCCATTAGAGTTTTTAATATAAGCTTCCCTTTTATTGTGGAAATCTTTTTTTAATTGAGGTAACATTGGTTTATAACATTATGTAAGTTTCATATGTACATTATATGGAAATCTTTTTCAATAAAGCAGAACAGTGGCTTTGACTTGAGAAATTCATTGAATATAAAGCAGTTCTTAAAGATACTTCAGCTTACAGGTCAAAGGAATTGTTTTCATTTTCAAAAGAGACCTTGTGGCTTTTGGAGCTATTTATTGACATATGAAAATGTCCACAAAGATTGCTTTCTGTGGCAAAGATAGACAGGAAAAATGCCCTTTACTAAATGAGGGGAATGGAAATTTGATGCAAGGAATGTCTTTCTGGCTGGGTTGCGTCAAGCCCGGCCAACCATTTAGAAAAATAATTCATCAGCCAGTGAGGCAGCTCCGACTCTAGACACACTTATCCAAACAAGGAGATAAGCCAAATAGGGTTTCAGCACATTTGGTAAGAAAATATACAAACTGCCCCGCCAGAAAGAGCGCCAAGAAAGTTCACAGCAGCCTTTTAAAAAAAAACTTTCCATGGTGACAGATTTTTATTGTTAAAGCATTTTAACCTCAAGACCCTTCAGCTTGGTTTGAATTCAGACCCATTCTAGGTAAAAATGCTTCTTGCGTGCAGAAAAGTATGGAGCAGACTGTGCTCACATTCCAGTGTCTTGGACTAGTGCTCAGGTTGCCGGGCTGTCTGGTGACGACCTCCAGCGCTGCGCAGAGACAAAGCCTCACTCACCTAAGTCAGAAAGTTCCTTTAAGGAGTTCACCAAATTTAAGTCTTAGCAGTCACATGTCCTGTGGTTCATATACACATACTAACCTCTCTAGTCTCTGCCCAAAGAGACCTACAAGAGGTTAAGGGAAGCTATTCAGTTTATTGTCACCCATGACCTTGTTGTTAACATCACAACTTGAAGTAGATAGTTTTCATGTTTCAAGTCATTTCAGCCCTGAACTCCAAGACTTGTAGTTTGGCGGTGTGGCCACCAGGTGGAGGTGTTGTCCTAAACACAGGTCTCACAGCAGCTGCTCACAGGTCTCATAATGCTTTATATCCCAAGGCAAGGCCATCAGATTTATAACCAGTTTTCCGGTTACTTACTAACAAACTTATTAATAATGATAAAAACAATAACAATGATAAACACCTGGCTAAAATAGCCCCAGCATTATTTTTAAAAATTGTGTAAGAAGACATGGGATTTGGGATTATTCAATTTTTAAAAATTTGTGCTCATCTCTTTGGGTTTCTTTTGTATAATTAACATGTATTATATTATTTTTGAAAGGAAAAGATGAAAATACCAATTGTTTTCAAAGCTGTACTTTAGAGGAACTTTTAAAGGAGCACAGGTCCCAGTGGTACTTTTGTCTTATTAGCCCTTTCTCAGGTAGCTTCTTGCAAGGCTGCTTGTTGTCAAAAGTACCAGCAGAATATCTAGTGCCTCTGGCTACTTATCTAGCTGTGGCAAAGGATCTGCTTTCTTTCACAGCCATGACGATCTCTTCCTCCTGTCAGATTTTTAATGCTAGCAATGGAAAATTATTCATTTTATTAATTATTAATCTTTTTCACTATCTTACAGTATGGTGAAGAATTTTCCTCCCTGGTTAAAAAGAGGTTTTACCCCAGTACCTGAGTATCAGGGAAGTAAAGCACTCACTTTTCTTCTGTTTCTCAGACCAGAAGGAGTTATTTTGTTTACTGTGATAAAGTTCTTAGCTCTTAGTGTCAGGTTATGATGAACTTCCCATTTTGAAGAACTGTGATCTCCTTTTCAAACATTATTTTATATAATCCACACTTCAGCCCAGTGAGGTAGGTTATCATACTCATCTTTTTATAGATGAGAAAACTGAGGCATTTGAGAGATTAAGCACATAGCCTTTAAGTGATAAAGGCCAGAGCCTGGACTTTCTAGACAAGGGGCGGGGTGCTAGCTGGGGCTTTAATTATAAAGAACCTAAAATAGAAAGATTGTGTCCCTTTATCATGGAATATTTTGATGTAAAATGTAAATCTGGTATTGTGCAAACTACAGATTTAAATTGGTTCACATGGCTGGAAGACCTGTAAGAAATTTCTCATTTCAAAGGAATCCAGTGTTTGTTTCAGAAATGTTTTAGCACCTCTCCCCAAAAGTGTTAACTTCTAAATGCCCCTTATTAAGGAATTGGTTAAATAAACTATGGTATATTCATATGATGTGAAATAATAATCAGCCATTAAAAAGAATAGCCAGCTAGATACTTATATGGAAAAACCACCATGACTTACTAGGTGAAAAAGCAAATTGCAGAATAAGTACTATTCCTTGTTTTTTTGAAAAAGTATGTATTTGTAATTCGTATTTTTTCTCATTTATTTTTTAACTTTCTAATGAAATATATTTTATATACAGTGATATTTACAGATTTTAAGTATATAGTAGTACTTAAGTCTGGAATAATACTCCAAATTTTTAAGAATAGTTATCTCTAGGTGGGATTAGCAAGAGGAGAGAGGATCTTTCACTTTTGGCTTTGATTGAGGTTTTTCTAATGAGTATGTATTCCTTTTATAAGTGTGTGTGTGTTTAGCAAAGGAAAAAGGCACACGTGGTCACAGTCACGGTCGCCTTGAGAAGCTTCCCGTGGATCTCAGTGATCCCGTCTTCTATTCTGAAATCTCCTATCCTGAACAGGAGAATTTGCCAGGGAAATTGTACTTTAGTAGCTGAGAATTTGGGGAGCCAGAGGTGACAGAAATAACAAAGCCACTCTCTGTGCATCCTTTGACTTGGGCCCCACCCTCTTTATCAATCCCGAGCTCTTCATTGTTAGGGAAAAAAATAAGCACTGAGATTCCTTCCAGTTCTCTGGGCACCTGGAATGCCTCTTTATTTTAATACATTTTTGAGCAAGCATGTTAAGTATTCCCAATTTTTAAGATAACAAGCTCAAAAGGGCAAATATAGCACACATTCCTTTTTGTTTCCCTGTAACATACAGCCCTGCCTGTCACAAGCAGATAATGATTACTGAATAAATTAACAAGTTATTAATATACTTTATTAAAACAATAGAATACTGAATTTCATGGACAGTGCCATCTATCTGACTCCCCTCCTACTTTCTGTCAGCACTTCTGCCCACCCTCTCTTACTTTCAGAGTCAGTTACTTCCTGTCCGCTTGTTTACAGATAAAAATGGCCTTGGTATGGGTGGGTGGGCGGGCGGGTGTTGGAGAGAACGGCTGCCTCGAGAGATTCTGTTTTCTCACTAGTGGTTTCATTATCACCCAAATGCTAGGCCTATAGGGAGGAGATGTTACCGGATTTAGGCAGTGCAGTGCCTCCTTCATCCTGACCCGCCAATGGGCTTGATGAGAGCCCTTCCTGCCCCTCGACTTGAGGTTGGAGTCACTGCCTCAGGTCTCCTTTTATCAGAGTCGTAGGACTCCAGTAACCATGCTTGGCTCCTTCCTCTGCCTGCCGTTACCCCTTTCACCTGGTTAAAATCACATCCTAGACCAGTAGGGATGGTGACAGAGTAACAAAGCTAAGGTTAGTCTCCATATTTTCTAACTCTCATCTCGCCCATATTTCCTCTTAATCCCTTAATAAAAGGACTAATTTTGGGCTTCCGTGGTGGCGCAGTGGTTAAGAATCTGCCTGCCAATGAAGGGGACACGGGTTCGAGCCCTGGTCTGGGAAGATCCCACATGCCGCGGAGCAACTAAGCCCGTGTGCCACAACTACTGAGCCTGAGCTCTAGAGCCCACGAGCCACAACTACTGAGCCCGCGTGCCACAACTACTGAAGCCCGTGCGCCTGGAGCCCGTGCTGCACGACAAGAGAAGCCACCGCAGTGAGAAGCCCGTGCACCACAACAAGGAGTAGTCCCCGCTCGCTGCAACTAGAGAAAGCCTGCATGCAGCAACGAAGACCCAACACAGCCAAAAATAAATTAATTAATTAAAATAAATAAATTAATTAGCTAATTAAAAGGACTAATTCTGTAATGCGCTAGCATAAGAAAGCACCAACATTGTAAGCAAATGAGCCTTACCTTTATGAGGGAAAGGAAGGAAAGGAATTAATTTTTATTGCTGTCTACGTGTCAGAATACTATGTCTACAAACATTATTTCATCTAATTCTTAAAACAGCCCTGCAAGACTGTTATTATCACCGCCCCCATTTCACCGCTGAGATAACAGAGGCTTCAGAACAGAGGGTGAGCCAGGGCTGTCCGGCTCCAAAGCGTGTGCTGTCTCCACTCACCTCGGCTTGAGATTTGGCACGAACGGCAGTGATAACATTTGTAACGTGCCTAGTGTGGTGCCTGGCACCTATTTTAGGAAACGTTCCTCCCAACAGCCTCCTTGGAAGCGCAGCCTTCAAAAGTAATTTCTTTTCACCATACTTTTAACAGGACCCAGGACAGTGATCCACCCTAAAGCACGAATCATCGCGGAAGCCGGGCCCATAGTGATCGGCGAAGGTAACCTAATAGAAGAACAGGCGCTCATCATAAATGCGTGAGTGAGACTCTTACAGATGCTCTGAATCAGGTGCCACAGTGTTTCCATTCATTTCAGCCCCATCTCTAGGGACCTTTTACAACTGACATCTGGAAAGCCCACTATTTGAGAACTAGAGAAACACTAAGCATCTTTTTCTTTTTTAAAAAAATTAATTAATTAATTTTTAGCATCTTTATTGGAGTATAATTGCTTTACAATGGTGTGTTAGTTTCTGCTTTATAACAAAGTGAATCAGCTATACATATACATATATCCCCATATCTCCTCCCTCTTGCGTTTCCCTCCCTCCCACCCTCCCTATCTCACCCCTCTAGGTCGTTACGAAGCACCGACCTGATCTCCCTGTGCTATACAGCTGCTTCCCACTAGCTAGCTATTTTACATTTGGTAGTGTATATATGTCCATGCCACTCTCTCACTTCATCCCAGCTTCCCCTTCCCCCTCCCTGTGTCCTCAAGTCCATTCTCTACGTCTGCGTCTTTATTCTTGTCTTGCCCCTAGGTTCTTCAGAACCTTTTTTGTTTTGTTTTTTTAGATTCCATATATATGTGTTAGCACACGGTATTTGTTTTTCTCTTTCTGACTTACTTCACTCTGTATGGCAGACTATGTCCGTCCACCTCACTACAAATAACTCAATTTTGTTTCTTTTTATGGCTGAGTAATACTCCATTGTATACATGTGCCACATCTTCTTCATCCATTCATCTTAAGCATCTTTTTCAACACAAGTAATTAGTAAATGAGGAAAGCACAGACCAGAGGGGTAAAGAGACTTGTCCAAGGTGAGATAGCTCGTAGGTGGATGACTAGAATCTCCGAGTCTCGGTCTGATAATCTTCCCCTTATGTATGACAGCCTCTTCTGTTCCTGAAGCGAACATTTCCTGAGGACACCCCCAGTGGCCCAGTGCTGTGCTCACTGCCTCAGATAGTCTTTTAGTTGGATGTCTTGGTTCTGGCTGCAATGTTATTACTCATACCCAGACATGTGAACTTAAATCTGATATATATTTTCATATGCTTTGAGGGATAACACTCAGAATTATATTTGAAAAATTGGGGGTTCTAGAGGCAATTTTTAAACTTTATAAAATATTAGAACATTTACATGATCTTAGTGAACTAGACTATAATACCTGTGAAATTTTTATAAGCATTTGTAAAGCTTTCTAGGTAAAATTTTGGCAGGAAATTCAAGCTTATACCTAGTTTATAGCAACAGTGTATGGAATTTTTAATAAAGACCTTGGGAAAATACTTAACTGTGATAAAGAGATTGATTTCTCTTAATGCTTACTTAGGATTTGGGAGTTTCTTACTATATTAAACAGTTTCTTTTTAAAATATATTTTGGCACTTTTAGTGTAAGTCAATTAACAAGTTATATTCTGCAGTAACTCAGCTGTCAGAGATAAAGCACTGTTTTTAAATGGCTTTTTCCTCTTAGACCACAAACATCTTATGTTCTAAATGTTTCAGCTATCCACCTAACAGCATAAAATGATTATTTTATGTGAATATCTGTTTACATTTCACAATCTTGAATGATTATTAAGAAAGGGAATTTTTCAAGTTAGGCATGATTTTGATTCCATTTCAACAAGCCGAAAGTCCTAGCCAGCATCTTTTCTACCTTGTCCTGGGAAAGGCACACTGGGCTTTGAGTTTAAAAAATAAACAAAGAAAGACTGACCTTCTGTACACACCTATGACTTCTTTACATTTCAGTAGTTCTTTTTCAACTCAGAATAAAGTCTTCTGCAGCATAGAGGATAAATAATTCACTTGGATTAAGAAATTACTTACATTGTTACATATATTAAGCTTGATGGAGGTAAAATTGAGAGAATGAACCCAAATTCCAAAACAGCAGAATTGCTTACTGCACTGTTAACTTGTTGATAATTTGTCTCTTCTTTTTATAGTCATCCTGAAAATATCACTCCTGATGCTGAAGATCCAGAGCCCAAACCTATGATCATTGGCACCAATAATGTGTTTGAAGTTGGCTGTTGTATCCTTTGCCATAATTTAAGATAAATCATTTCCAGCTGTCTTTTGGTACCTAAATCTCCTCTGTAGAAATTGTTGTAATTTATCTATCAAATACTTACATTATATATATATAATTATTTTTTAACACATAATATAATTGTATATAATATATGTTATATATTATGTAATTTATATTATGTGTATATATAAACATTTATAAACTATGTTTTTAGGACTAGGCCATCCAGCTCTTTGAAAGGACTTATTTACAGTATAATCCCCTCTGTTCCACTGAATAACCCGAGTAAAAGAAGTATGCTGTTTTCACGTGTGCATGCATGCACACACAAACTCACACTCACCTTTAGGAACCATCTTGCTCCTGTTGCTACATCTTGTTGGCAGGTCCAGTGACTGAGTGGCAGTAGACATGAAATAGAGTAATCTTGGCTTCAGTCCTGGTTTAAGAACCACACTCTGTCCATTTGATTCCTATATAGTTTTAGGTTGACAGTATGTTGTCTGATACAAGGAAATGGTGGATGGAGATGAAAATATTTCATTCTTTGCATTTTTCCCCCCAAGTGTCACCAGTGCCTTTGCTGATTTCTTACTCTAAAAAGATAGTAAAATCTTTTCAAGATGTCAGCGAAACCTTATTTTATAATAGAAACTACTTGAAGGAGAAAATCTAAAGGTTTAACAATAGCAAAATATTTAAATAAACTGCAAGCATAAAATGGACCACTGGAACCATTAAGCAGTCATTTAAAATTATGTTTTTAAAGATTTTTGATGGTATGGGATAAGGCTTGCAAATGGAAGTGAACCGAATAAAGTGAGCTACAGACGTTTATACGGTTTGATTTTGTACAGTTTGATTTCCAGTTATATAAAGGGAATTATACATGTTTACATAAAGATATATCAAGGCATTAACAGTGCTACCCTTAAGTGATTGGGTGTTAGTTTTCATTTCCTTAAAACAGTTATGAAAATATGTTACTCATAAAATCGGGGTATAAGGTGCCCATTTCTTTAAAAATATAGAAGACATTTATTTATACTTGAGATATTTCTATATAAAGATTCAAACTTTACTTGCACACTGCCCTGGGCAAGGAGTTCTGGCCAGGCCAGCCTGCGTGGCCCCTCCCATGCCTCTGTCTCTGCCCCAGTGCAGGATAAGGACAGAGTGAATTAGTAGGGAAGAAATATGAACATATTCACAATGGCTACTTAACTCTGGCTTACAGATTCCCAAGCCATGAAAATAGGAGATAATAATGTTATTGAATCAAAAGGTAAGTTATGTTTGGAACTTTATTGTGAAAACTGATTACCTCCTTTCTCTTTGTGGTGTTCCAGAAAACAACCTAAGTACAGACCACGGCAAAGTGGTGTGCTTGGAAGGAAGGCGGGGTTGGAAGTGGGCTAACACAGCTATGAGATGAATTCTTTGCCTTTAAGGAACCTAATCTAGTAATGTGTTTCATACATTAATTTAAAATTCTAGCTATGTACATTTAAATCAGGATTGAGTTAAACCATAAACTTCAGGTGAAAGATTTGAAAAAGATTTCTCCTAAAAACTAGTGTCTGACTTCCCTGGTGGCTCAATGGTTAAGAATTGCCTGCCAGTGCAGGGGACACATGTTCGAGCCCTGGTCCGGGAAGATCCCACATGCCGCTGAGCACCTAAGCCCATGCGCCACAACTACTGAGCCTGTGCTCTAGAGCCCGTGAGCCACAACTACTGAGCCCACATGCCACAACTACTAAAGCATGTGTGCCTAGAGCCCATGCTCCACAACAAGAGAAGCCACTGCAATGAGAAGGCCATGCACCACAGCAAAGAGTAGCCCCTGCTCGCCACAACTAGAGAAAGCCCGCACGCAGCAACGAAAACCGACTGCAGCCAAAAATAAATAAATAAATAAATAAATGATTTTTTAAAACCAAAAAAAACTTCCTTCCTTCCTTTAAAAAAAAAAAAAAAAAAAACGAGTCAGTGGTAATTTAGTTGATTAACGTTATTGTAGAATTAAAGAAAAAAAATTAGTTTCTCTAGCAGTTTGCTTTCTTGAATTTCAGGACTGCTTTTCCCTAGCCCATCAGAAACAAATGTGAGCTACTTTATCATAGGTGGGGCAATGCGGGGGCCATGTAAGTTACCATCACTGCTGGGAAGCAGCTCCAAGAGCTTGTCCAGAAAGAACTGGAGTGATAAGACTTTTTTAGAATAGTGCCTTTCCTTTCTTGGTCTTGACTGGCATGAAAGAAAATGTTTTCTTTAAAAAAAAAAAAATTAGGCTTTTGGTTAATCTGCTTAATGGTTTTTATTTAATTTGGATTACCAGTTATGATGATGATGATTCCCACTGTCATTTTCTATTTATTGTGTACTTACTATGTGTCAAACCTGTGCTTGACACTTTACATTTACTATCTCATTTATTCCTTACAGCAAACTATGAAGTGGGATGGTCTCCATTTTATAGATGAACTTGCTCAGAGAATTTACAGTGACTTGCCCAAGATTGCACAGATAGCAGCAGAGCTCTGTTTTGAATGCACTTGATACTAGTCTGGTGCCTGCCTCTGCGCTGTACAAACCCTGGACTAAAGTGATTTCTTAATATTTTTTTAAGGGCAGTTTGTATTTTTAGACTTGCATCATCTTAGGAAAAAAAATAGTGTTCTAGTCATTGAATGTCTTACATGGTAGTTCTCTCTGTGTCTTTCCTGCAGCATATGTAGGCAGAAACGTAATATTGACAAGTGGTTGCATCATCGGGGCCTGCTGCAACCTGAACACGTTTGAAGTCATCCCTGAGAACACAGTGATTTATGGTGCAGACTGCCTTCGTCGGGTGCAGACTGAGCGACCACAGGTACTAGAACCTCTCTTTTAAAAAGAGTCTTTTCTAGGGCTGCTAATTTTCCCAAATACCACATAATTGTTTTAATGGGGCAGCAAGTCAGCTGTTTAAAAAGCAAATAATTAAAATAAACCATGAGAGAAACATTCCTAAAACTATAATTTCTTTGTAATTATTGAGTCCTTAATATCAGAAATATGTCCAAAGATGACAATGACACATTGATTATGGGAAAAGAAAATCCAGTGATATTATTCCTAATCTTATGTATTTTCACTGGAGGTGCATCACCAAGCCTTACAAACTATATGGATTTGCTCCTAAAAATACCAACCTTCGAGGGTAAGGAATGAACCTACCAAATTTATACTGAATAGCCAACTTGGGTTCATCTATTAGTTTACTAACACAGATGCCTTGAAAATAAGCACAGCTTGTGAATATGCAGGTATATTTAGATATTTTCCTGTCTTATGAGAAATTGTCCCCTCCTAATAACCAAGAATAATGGGAAGTATGTATTTGGAGTTTCACATTAGAGTAGGAGATAAGTAAGATAGGGCATTTGGGACTTCCTTTGGACAGAAGACATTCTGATTGAAGTTTGGAGCCTCACTGTTTGGCACACTCAGTATATTACCCACCCTCCTTCCCTTTCCCCAAAGAAAGTATTTTTCAAGACATTTAGCACTTTTGCTTCCTAGCCATATTTTATCAGAAATTAAAATTCCAGCTCTTTCTGGGTTATTGTAATTCTGTAATGTTTGGCCTTTATTATTATTACTATTATTATAAGCAAGTATTACCTCTATAGACCAAAAAGGAAATAAGAACAAATCCAGTATTTTTTCACTATCTTTCTGCATAACAGCAAAACAATTGAAGAGGGAGAAATGAAGCTGGAGTTGGGTTAAGGGAGATTAGAATTATGTGAGCAAGAATATCTGAAGTTTAATACATAATGGTGTGTATGAAACTCTGTTTTCCATTATCTTGCTGATTGTAAGGATCATGTAAAGGTCCTTATTACAGAGGATTCACCCAGACTTTTGGAAACAAAGTTCTTAGGGCAAGGGCCTAAAAGTCCATAATTTTCACAAGTACTCCCAGTGAGATTTACAGTGAGGGAAGTTTGAGCAAAGCTGGTATATGAAGAGTCAAGATCAGGTGAGTGTCACAGCTGTGTGCTCTGTAGGTCGTGTAGAAAGCAGTGTACTTGGGGTATTTTACTTGTGTTGTCTACTATAATTGGAACTTTCTCAGTTCTTAGAGGCCAAGGTGAAATCTACGAAAGCAAGGTTGAAAACTGATTAACATATATTTTTATATGTAAAATGTTTTGGCTTTTTCTTATTACCAAACTTAACGTATGTTCATTGTAAATTGAAAAAACAGAAGCAAAAATAAGTCAGTGAATGGGATCCACTGCAGGGGCACAGGTTCGATCCCTGGATCCCTGGTCAGGGAACTACGATCCTGCATGCTGCACGGCAGAGCCAAAAAAAAAAGTCAGTGAAAATCACCTGTAATCCCATGACATGGTGATAATCATCTCTACCTGATACTCTTTGCTTTCTGTTGGTCAGTTCTTAATTCTCTTATCTTTTTAGCCCCAGACACTACAGCTGGATTTCCTGATGAAAATCTTGCCAAACTACCATCACCTAAAGAAGACTATGAAAGGAAGCTCAACTCCAGTTAAGAACTAAGAACAATATATGACATCAAGATAATATTTGTCTTTGACCACTGTCTTTTGAAAGAGCCACAGTGTTTATGCACTCTTAGCAGTCTGCAGAATAATGTGTGTTGACTTTATCTTGTAAAATTGAGTTAGAGAGGAAAGAAATGGGGTTTCATTGTAACTGTCCTCTATAATTTATATAAAATGTATTATTTTCTGATATCCTTGTCCCATTTCTGATAATTTACGGATTTCTTATTTTGTGTTGTTTTGTTATGTAAAATGTTGGCCATGAATTTTAGTTATATAAAAGACTACCCATGATAAGAAAGAACATATTGTTATGTATTTATATTCTAGCATTTACTAAACTAAATAAAAATGTTGATGACAGGACTTTCAGTGAATATACTTTAATCAATTTTTCTACTTGCATCAACTCTCCCAAAATAGCTCTTTTAATTTTTATTGTGTACTAGCTATATATTAAAGCTAATGTGGATTTGTAGCTGTTTAAAATTTCAGTGAAATTTCAGCAGCTATTGAATTAATTTAGACTTCATTTTGTTTCCAAGAAAAAGATTTGGTTTTTTTTTTTCAGTAAAACAAAAGTAATCAGGGAAAGATGTATTCAGTAGAATACAAAATCAAAAAGAATGGTGTCTGATGAAAATGACAAGTAAAATGACCATTGAGTGGTATTCTTAGGTTTCTGAGAATAATGAAACTAGAAGAGATTTTGATATATTTATAAATGTATGAAATTATTTTGGCATATTACTAATCACTAATTATCGACCTTGTCATAATTCTATTTACCTAATTACATAATGGGCAAAATATTGAGGATTTTATTGTAATTCCAAGTTTTTTTAATAATTCAAGTGCATACATTTAATGGGACATACTTTTTAACTTTTGAATCAGTAGATGTTGATTCATACTAAGACATTAAATGCTAAAATATTTTCTCTTGAAACTTTTTTTTTCATTGAAGTATAGTTGATTTACAATGTTATGTTAGTTTCAGGTATACAGCAAAGTGATTCAGTTATACGCATATATGTATTCTTTTTCAGATTCTTTTCCATTATAAATTATTACAAGATTAATTTTTAATTGTGGATAGTAAAAAACTATTTTCGAATTTCTGAAACTGACTGGTACAGATTAGCCTTTGTTCCAGTTGTGAACGACTTGATTTTGGTAAGAATATTCATGACTCAAGTTAGAAAACTGTACTACTACATGTAGTGGTTTGAAAAATGAGAACATCACATAAATGTCCTGTTTTTGATAACTGCTCTTTATTCATTTTTCAACCCCTGGTGATCAACTTAGGATTTTGTTGATAATGAAAATTTCTAGATAAAAGATCAGAAATTACAAAACTGCCCTTGAAATACTGTACCAGTTCTGAAATATTATCTCTAGACAGGCTCTGATATGCTAATAAATGCCCTGTACTCCAAACTATACAGGTAGTATGTGAAGACAGCAGTGAGATCCCTCCTGAGGACTTAGTAATAAGATATCCCCAGAGAGTCAAACTAGTTTAATCATCATGTGAGAAGAGCCTCAACGTTTCCCAGGTACACTGTGGCTTTTAATCACTATTAACTCATTTGAGGAAAGAAAATGTCAATTTACCAAGAGTTTAGAGAAACAAAAGTGACAGTGTGAATATAGTGTTAACCCACGGAGGGGAGGTGCTGAATCCAAGAGATGTGAGCCATTCAGTGACCAGAGGTGTTCTCTACTTCCCATAGTATCAGTTTATGAAGACTTGCTGTGGCTTGGGAAGAGCATACCTCAAGACTTGCCACTTCGTCCTCTAACTGCAAGCTTTACTGAGCCACCTTCTGATTGCTGATACGGACTCTAAGCTGTCATTCAGGAAAAGGGGGAGCTCTGTATGAGAGCATCAGAATTCCATTCTGCACATAGTAAACTTAGAGAAGCTTTCTGATTTATACATCAGTGTCATGTGAATTTAGTTTGTGTAGTTCTGCCTCCATGTCCGTCAGTTTAGTCTGTGAGTTTTGAATATTCTAATAAAATAGTTTATGATCCTTCAGGACAGAGAATCAAAGCCCAGGCAGTTTATTGCAGTCTTTGCTCTTTGGGGCTTCTCCATAGCCAGGCCCCCAGCCTTCTCCTGGTGACAGTCTCTGTCTCACTGAGACCTCATTCAGTACTCAAACTTCAGCACAGATATTCTAGGCAATTATGCTATGTGGTAGGACAAACCCTGACATGCTGATGACATAAAAAGTAGCAACTAAGCAGGGAGAAGAAAGAAACCATTTTATCATCGCAGTTTGATGATAGTTCTTGGGTCAAGATGATGGGTTTTCACCAGGTGAAGTGTCAGGTCTAGAAAGGGTACTTTTTACCCTGCTGTCCTCTTCATCCATTAACACACACTGTAGTGGTTTATCTATGCAGTGTAGAAAATTACCCTAAAATATAGCAGCTTAGAACAACAGATGTGTATTATCTTCTTGTGTGGTTTCTTCAGGTCAAATCTAGGAGCGGCTCAGCTGGTGGTCCTGGCTCAGTGCCCCCTCAGGTTTCACTCAAGCCAGACTGCAGTCATCTGAAGGCTCAACTGGGTCTGAAAGGTCCACTTCCAAGGTGGCTGCCTCACATGGCCATCGGCAGGAGGCCTCAGCTCTGCACACGTGAGCCTCTCGACATGGCTGCTGAGCGTCCTCGTGATGGGGCAGCTGGCTTCCCTCAGCTTCCTTCAGCTTCTCCCAGATCCAAGCAAGGAAAGTCCTAGTCTCTAATGTTGCACACCACCACTTCCATTGCATTTTATCTGCTAGAAGCAGGTCCCTAAGTCCATCTCACACTCAAGGGGGGGTGATTAGGCGCTACCTTTTGAAGGGAGGAGCATCCAAGAACTTCTGTTCATGTTCTAAAGCTGCCAGCATACACACGCATCATTCCCACCTGGGTTCCTCCCTAGTACACCATCAGCATCTCTTAGGGGCCCCCATGCTGTGGGGAAGCTTTAGGAAGGACTGCTGTTTATTGATGGGCACACACGTGACATCATTCAAGATCTTCATCTCATAACCTATAAACCCTGTCTTCTTTTTTTTTTTTTTGCGGTACGCGGGCCTCTCACTGTCGTGACCTCTCCCGTTGCAGAGCACAGGCTCCGGACGCGCAGGCTCAGCGGCCATGGCTCACGGGCCCAGCCGCTCTGCAGCATGTGCGATCTTCCCGGACCAGGGCATGAACCCGCGTCCCCTGCATCGGCAGGCGGACTCTCACCCACTGCGCCACCAGGGAAGCCCCTCAATATATTTTTTAATAGGGGAAAGAATGACCCACACCTGATCCCATATGCTGTCAGCCTTTATATTTTAACTTTATCATAATGCAGTAAGAAAAATCAGAAAGCTCTTTACTGAATTATAAATAAATTATTAAAGTGTGTTTGTGCTGGACGACAAAAAGTCAAGTGCATTTGAGTTTTGAATATTGAAATATGAAGGGGGAAAAGTCATGCTGTAAATGACATTTTGCTCAAATCACCTTCCTCTTTCTGTAGTATACAAGGGCCCCTTCCCTATATTTCAAGCTTTGCATAAAAGAAGAGTCATATTAGATCAGGGGCAAGCATCCATCCCTGCTTCATCCTTCTGAGTAGATCCTCAAATTTTGTTCAATTGTCTACCCAATCCACAAGTAAACCTCAGTCGGTGCCAATGTGTGTTTGCCCTTTCCCTGGTCCACAATTGCACATGTAACTTAAATTTGCTTAATTCAAGCTCAGGGAAGAACTTAAGAGTTGGGGAGGAGATTTTCCTTCTGCCACAGGATGTGTATAGGGGAATAGGCTGCCTCTTTGCTGCTGGCAGCCACCTTACCACCATGAAGGGAGGCAGCAGAATGGAAAGATAGGAAAAATATAGGTGCTCCAAGACATGGCTGAGCCTAACCTTAGAGCCTACCTAACCCTGAACTTGTTAGGGGAGACATTTTCTCATTGTCTTAGCTGGGGTTTCTATTGCAGAAAATACAAAATTTTTCAAGAAATTTTGCCTCAATTTTTTTTCCTTCTTTTTTTTTTTTTTTTTTTGTGGTGAAGCAAGGTACAGCATTTATTTGCAGGACACAAAGCAAGGAGAATGGGCAACATATGCTCAAAAGACCTGAACTCCCTGATGCTTTGGAGCAAGCGTTTGTTTAAGGCAGCATTAGGAGCGAGGGTCACAGGTCATCAGCTCATGGACATTCTCCTCGTTGGTTGGTGGTGAGGTAACAGGGTGATGTTTTGGAAATCTTTATCATCAGTCTTCTGGTTCCAACCAGTCTGGGGTCTACATGCTTGTGGTCAACATGTAGTCAACATCCTCCACTGGATGGGGGTCTTAGTTTCTTAGTTTATGTCTGAAGCAAGTTCCTGAAGCAACACCCGCCCTGTGTACTGCAGACAGCAGGCAGGACATGGTGGCAGTCTTCCCGCCTCAATTTTTTGGTGGCCTGCTTTGCTCGTGTAGTTAGCACAAGCCTGGTTCATCTGTTGAGCAACCCAGCACTGCCTGCTGCTGCATGGGTGGCAGATTGAAGAGGGGCAAGAATGAATAAACAGGGCAGAAAAGAAACTTTGTTAACAAGAGATGATGGTAGCTTGGGATGTGGCAATAAAGGTATGGACAAGTGGAAAAACTAAAGAGAGATTTATGAGAAAAGTGTATGATTCTGTGGTCTTTAATACATTCACAGAGTAATACAATCATCATGACTTAATTTTTTTTTTTTTAACATTTTCATCACTCCAAAAAGAAAACCCCACACCCATTAGCAGTCCTTCCTCCTTCCTTCTCACCTCTGGCCACCACTAATCAACTTTCAGTCTCTGTGGATTTGCCTGTTCTAGACATTTTATGTAAATGGAATCATGTAATATGTGGTCTTCTGTGACTGGCTTCTTTCACTTAGCATAATGTTTTCAAGGTTCATGTAAGTAATAGCACGTATCAGTACTTCATTCCTTTTGATGGCTGAATAATATTCCAGTATATGGTTATACCTCATTTTGTTTATCCGTTCATCAGTTGATGGACATTTGGGTTGCTTCTAGTTTTTTTTTTTTATTTTGCTATTATGAATAATGCTGGTATGAATATTTATGCACAAGTTTTTTTGTGTGACAAGTTTTTATTTCTCTTATACATACCTGGGAGTGGAGAAGAATTGCTGGGTCATATGGTAACTCTATGTTTAACTTTTTGAGGAACTACCAAACTGTATTCCAAAGTGCACCATTTTAACTTACACCAGCAACGAATGAGGATTCCAGTTTTTCCACATCCTCACTAACACTTGTTAATATTTGTTTCATTTTAGCCATCCTAGTGGGTGTGAAGTAGTGGTATCTTATGGTTTTGATTTGCATTTCTTTGATGACTAATGATGTTTGGGGCACAGATCATGGCTTGCATGCAAAAAGTATTTTAGTAATTGAAAAAAGTATTTTCAGTATTATAAAGTGGTTTGTTTTTATTTTGGTTTATTTGGTTTTTTTGGCCGGGCCACATGACATGTGGGATCTTAGTTCCGCAAACAGGGGTTGAACCCTAGCCCCCTGCATTGGAAGTGTGGAGTCTTAACCACCAGACCACCAGGGAAGTCCCATTATAAAATATTTTGATAAAATATACATCCAATAATTTAACAGATAATAATAACTGCATTGAACAGTACTAATTGAGCCATCAGGTAATGAACTAAAGTAAATTTACAGAGAAACACGGGTTTTATCCTTTAGAAAGAAGCTTATACTCGAATTGGGAGGTATAATGAAAATAACACCTATATATGCACATTTATTAAGGCGCAAATCAAAACACTAATTACCTAAATACTTAACTTGTGGTCCGTGGATTATATGCAAACTGTGGATTTTTTCCTAAAAAGATGGTCACGGTCCATAACTTCTGTGAATTTCTTAAAGAATTCTAACCACTACCACCCCCGCAAAAGCTAAGAATGACTGCTCTAAAATTTTCGTTGGGGAAAAAATGACTAATGCATTCTTAATGTCTGCTTCCATTAACATTTCTTTCTCAATGTTAGTTACTGGTTAAGTTATGCATTTTGCTTTGGTAACCATTTTTTCTAGTCAAGGCTTTCTGGGTCACAAGATAAAGATATCACTTCACACTAGTTTAAGGGAAAAAGACTTTATGGAAGGCTCTCGATGTGGCTAATGGAATCCAAGGGCATCCAGCCTGGCTGGGACCAACAGAGGACTGGCCCAGGAAGCCGGCAGCCAGCTTCCCTCGCTCGAGTTCTCTCAAATTATCCGCTCTGCTGAGTGAAGCAACCACCACTGCTCATGCGTGCCCCTGACCCGGCGTGCCTGCCCTCACTCCCTAGCTTCCGCGTCCTCCGTTCACTGCCCTGCAGGAATGGCTAAATAGTGCCTCACAGCCCCAATTCAAAACTCTCAGGATTGAGACTCTTCGTTAGTCCCACTGCTAATCCCATCAGCTCTAGCCGCGAAGGCAGCATCCTGTGGATGTGGAGCAAGTGTGACGCTGCCCCTGGAAAGGGGAGCAGAGGCGGAGAGACACCCCGCCTGCGTCTCCCGCTCCACTCAACTGAACGTGAACTTGCTTGTCCGTATGCCTGAACTTCAGGAACTTTTCATTTGTAGGAGTCTCTAGAATCTGAAATGAAATACTCTCATTTCCTATGGAGATGATAATCAAGAGAGAAAACTTATTGATCTTTTAGATCAAAATCTCCATTATGTTATCTTTATTGCAAACCAAGCCTTGAGGGATTTGTGTCACTTCCCATGTTACAGTTTCAGATCCTGGCCACCATCACCACCACTGCTACACACACCCACATACCCACTAGCTAAAAAGACAGATGCCTCCTTGAATATTTAGCTTAAAAGTTGTCACGGTTGGCCTGTTGATGGATATCAACCATCTGAAGAGGTGAATCCCAACCTGCAGTGTTGCATATATATTTTATTTCACAAACTCTCTCCTGTTTCCAAGAGTGCTGTGAGATTTGTATGGTTTTTTTTAATGAATTTAAATGAATATTGCTTTGAGAATTAAGTTTGACCATTTTCCAGTACCCAGTAGGCTAATAATGGACGTGGAAGCCCCCATGGGGAATCTGTTCAATTGGACGCACGCAGGAGACCCACCCCGTTATCCACCATTCACAGTAGTGGTGGCTGCCGACACTCCCTTCAGCTTCTGATTCCAGCCAGAGTCTTGCTGTCATGGACTTCACAGGAGGGTCATCATCCCCCCGGATTAGTGAGGAAGTCTGGAAACCATCAGCTTGTTACCTGAAAATTGGGCTTGTCTCTTTTTGGGCATCGAGCCAAAAGACACAACCAAGCCACAGATCAGGAGAAGGAAGGGTTTATTATTACTTGCAGCAAGGAAGGAGAACACTGGGGATCTTTCCCAAAGCAGTGTCTCTCTGAACCACAAAACTGGGGAAGTTTTAAGCTAAGTGTACATGCATATTCATGAAGGGGCTTGAGCAGAGGAGAATTCAGCACAGAATTGGGGCAGAGGTCAACGGAGTCCGAGCTTTAGTTGATTAAGTCAGGAGTGTCAGGTCATTCCCTCTACCTGCGGGGGAGCCTTCGTTCCTGCAGAACTCAAAGACATTATTATGTACATCCCTTGAGGAAGAACTAGGACTCTGCTTTATCATTTCACTATTGTTTGACTGCCTTTTCTCTGTTCCTATATTCCTTTGTTCCCTTAGCATCATTAATTACTGAGACATGTTCAAGGGCGAGCATTGTGGCCAGCCTTAGATCCCAAAATGGCTTAGGCCAAAATGGCTTCTTCTCATGTCAGGAAAGCCATTCCTGGCTCTCTTTCTCCCGGGATCCCCTAACCTATCTGCTTACAAGCTCATAGGTCCTCTACCTTGGCTGTTCATCAGCCCCCCCAGGCCAGACCTCATAGTCTCTGAAAAATGTAAAAGCTTTCCAGGTGACACACAGCCTCCAAGGTTGAAGACTGTCACATTTGATGGAATTTTCAGACAAAATGTGTGGCATAAATTGCAAAAACAAGGGTAGGGTTGTTTTTTCTGGTTTGTTTTCCCATATTTCAGTTTCATTATAAATATGTCTCATTCAGTACATAAAATTTGGGGGGAAAAAAAACATTCACAACCCCAAAATAAGGAGAAAACCACTGGTACCATTTAATCGTATTTTCTACTAATGTTTCCTATCCATATATTTTATATAACTAAGGCCCCAGTGTAAATACACAAAGACTATTTGGTTTTATTTTGTACTACTTGACACTGTAAGGAAGCATTTTCCAGGCAAGGCAGGCAGTATGGTTATCAGAAAATTAGAAGTAAAAATCCTCCCATCACTTGAAGGTCCATCCCTCCCACCTAGCCTCACTAGGTCAAAACAAGAACTCGCCAAAGTTAAAACGCGGAAACAGGTAGTCAAGACTTAACTGGTTTTACCTCAGAGCCTCACCGGATAAGGGCTCTTTTAATAACAAAGCTTCCATTTAGGGATACTGAATTGCCTTCCCCTTCAGAGTCTATGGGCCACTTGCTTTGATGTGCAGTTCCCTTTAAACCTTGCTTGTTAGGCACCTGGAAATTCCTGAGAAGATCTTTAAGTCAACAATACAGATTTCTGAGCCTTGACCAGACCTGATGTCCCCTCCCTGCCTCCCCGAAGCCTCTTCCAAAGGCAGTCTGCCTGGGGTGATAATGGGATCCCAGCCCCAGAGGGAGCGTCCATCCCGACTTACCACCACCCAAGTGCCAGAAGGGAGCTGACAGCTGGAGGTGGCTTTTCCTGCCCTTGAGTGAAGGTGTTCGTTGACCCCCTCAGACTTCTGACAGCTCCCTCAAAAACCACTTGCCAAGGGCAGGAGTCCTTGTCAATGGGCACCTGTCCTCTCTGGAAATCGGTAAATTCTCTTTGAATAGTTTATATTTCAATTAGGTTACGGTGCATAATTACGGAGGGTGACTCATGGAGAAATGAAACAGAAATGATCACATATATACTATATTTATATGCACACACGTAGACTGTCCATAAAGTACAAGTGTAAAGATTATGTATACGTGAAAACATATTAAAGGAGAGCGAGCCAGACTTCATTCTAGATGACAATCCACCCCACCTGTCCCTTATGATCCATGGGCAGGTGTGGAAATGACAGAGCCTCCCTCTGAAGCCCCACCAAACAGTACAGATCTTTTTCAACTTACAGTGGGGTTACGTCCTGATACACCTATCATAAGTTGAAAATACCATAAGTTGAAAATGCATTTAATACACCTAACCTACAGAACATCATAGCTTTGCCTAGCCTACATTAAACATGCTCAGAACACTTACATTGGCTTACTGTTGGGCAAAGTCATCTAACACAAAGCCTACTTTATAATAAAGTGTTGAATATCTCATGTCATTTATTGAATACTGTACTGAAAGTGGAAAACAGGATGGTTGTCTGGGTCCAGAATGACCGTCAGTGTATTGATTGTTTACCCTCATGATCGCAGGGCTGACCCGAAGCTGAGACTCGCTGCCACTGCCCAGTGTCACCGGAGAGCATGCCGCCAGCCCAGGAAAAGATTAAACTTCAAAATCGAAGTACGGTTTCTGCTCACTGCCTATCACTTTCTTGCCATCCTGAAGTCGAAAAATTGTAAGTCAGACTAAGCTGGGGACCATATTCTGTACTTGGTAACAGAGGAAAGGCCTTTGCCCCTGCAGAGCCCAACTCAAGGCTTTCCAACTTTGCGTAAAATACCGCTGTCTTACAAAGTAAACGTGAGCAGAATAGTTTAACAAGAATGGCTGTTGTCTTTCAGGTAAACCATAGATTCTTTAGAAGTTGAGACAAACTAAAGCCTACACAATCAATCACTCTCTAAAAAATCATTCCAAAAATGTATTTCATTCATCAGAATGCTGCCTTTTTCCAAAAGAAATTTGAAGTGAGTTAAGGTAAAGAATGTGTACACATTAAGATTAACAAAGTAGGGGGGCTTCCCTGGTGGCGCAGTGGTTGAGAATCTGCCTGCTAATGCAGGGGACACGGGTTCGAGCCCCGGTCCAGGAAGATCCCACATGCCGCGGAGCAACTAATCCCATGCACCACAACTACTGAGCCTGTGCTCTAGAGCCCACAAGCCACAACTACTGAGCCCGTGTACCACAACTACTGAAGCCCGCGTGCCTAGAGCCCATGCTCCGCAACAGGAGAACGCAATAAGACACCCACGTGCCACAACGAAGAGTAGCCCCCACTCGCCACAACTAGAGAAAGCCCATGTGCAGCAATGAAGACCCAACGCAGCCAAAAAAAAAAAAAAAGATTAACAAAGTAGACATGAACAGAGCAAGTGGGAAAATGAGGCGAAGCAGACATCCTAACCCCGAGAACTAGCTAACCACTGTGACTGCCGGTCAGACTTGGCTTCAAGAGCAAGTATACAAGGCAGTTAGCAGGAAACCTGGAACATGATAAGGGCTAATAAGTCATAGCCAGTATTATTATAATTCATAACCAGTATTACATTTCTCAAATACCCATTTTATTTCATCTCATGAAGTTGCAGCTACATTCATTTTTAAGGCTTTAAAATAATTTTGGAACAAGATGTCATTGGATTGGAATCTCCTGGCACAGTGCAGCACCAGGCTTGCTCTTCTAACTCAGGGTCGTCTGAGCCTTGCATTTCAGCAATTAAAAAAGAATGATTGGGAACTCCCTGGCAGTCCAGTGGTTGGAACTCCGTGCTTCCCTGCAGGGAGCACGAGTTTGATCCTTGGCCGGGGAACTAAGATTGCACCAGCCAAGCAGCACGGCCGAAAAAAAAAAAAAAAAGATTAAACTAGGAATGTCCTTTTCCCATACGTTTAGCTCTTCCATCTCTGACTGGAAAATTTGGAGGCAATAAGGTCCCCAATATTTTGGTCTGCAAAACATCTCTGTGATTCTTGATAGCCATGACAAATAAGAAAAAAGAGTAAGTTCCATTGTTCCCATCACATATAATGGAAGGTTTCAACTATAATAAGACTCTCAAAAAGTATTTCTAGCGCAGGTCAGAGAGACACAGAATCGAACCAAACAGGATTTTTCTGTTATCTGTCATCTGGATCTGAGATGCTGCCCTCAAGAACCAACTTGTATAGCCAACGGCCCTAGTGCAGTCCCTGTGAGTCTCCCAGAAATGCCTCATGTCGGGGTCTGGAGTGAGTGTCGCACTTTATACAGCAGACGGCGGCTGGCACCAGTGGCACCATTGCAGACATTAGGAAAACTAGCGGATTCCACCTGGGCACAAAGGCCAAGTCTCTCTTCATATGCCCTCCTATAGCTCTTCCTTTTTGCCTTCTGCCAAATCCTTAGGTGAGTCCATCCTGTTTCACCTGAGATGGTACCAGAAGGAGGTTTATAAAAGCATTACCTCTCCCCAGGTATCTCGCACAGTGCATGGTCCACCCTCAGTAAGTAAATGAATGAGAACCAAACAACCTCCAAACAAAAATGACACTAATGGTTTTCAGTTCAGTCCAGAAAAACAAAACAAAAGAACCCCACGGCATTTAAAGAAGAGAATGAGTTGTCAAATAAAATTGTCGAAATGAAACCCCCTAGATTTCACCACATATTCAGCCTTCTGCTTCAGTCAGACCTGCCTGATGCCCCTTCATCTCTACGATCATCCACCTCTCCTCATCTGATCAGAAACTGTCATCAGCTATTATTATTTAGCAATTCTGTCTTAATGAGATTAAGAAGATTGGAGGTGAGAGGAGGGACAGCAGATGGAATATATTCTATTTTCTGAATTGATAAGAGAAAGGAGGCAATGTAGACATGGTCAATTTCCATCGTTAATCAAATAGAAAATACTAATTTCCTGAAAAGAAAATTTGTGGGTTCAATGTCTCTTTACTTTTTCTCAAAAAATCTGCATTTGGTCCCAACCCACCAAGATGAATATAATTTTCTTGGATTTATCTCAGGCGAAAAACTACCCTATCTCGCTTCGTTCACAGTTAAGAACCTCTAAAAGCTACCTCCTGTCTATTGGCATTTTTATTTAACCAAAGGAATAAGCATTAATACTAATATATGTGTTGTTTACACTGTGATTATGCAAAGCGGAGAAAGTAAAAGAACAATTTGACTTGTAGAGTCTTTACATCATTGTTAAATTCTCCAACCCTGTCCCATCACATCCCCACACTAAAAATCTTCAGAGATGATTATCAAACTTCATACATGTATTTTAAAACGTTTGTTTGCATTTATAGAACATGATTCCACCTGTGATGTGAGCCTAGATACACAAACCCTATTTCACTATTAGGATTGTTGTTTGTTTCTTTAAGTAAAATGTCCAGCTGACACATGGTAGATGTTAGAGGTGCTTAACCATGAGGGCAGCAGCTGGCGGGCAGGATTAGAACATGCCACGCTGGTCTTCAGAGAGCGAGGGGAGAGCCTTTTTCCCCTGACTGCTGAGCGGCGGGACCTCCATCAATCAGCCCAACACCCAATCTCTCAGCTTACAATCGACAGATTCTTAAGAAGTTTTTTCTTGCTTTTCTCCCGGAATGTTCCTACCCCAAATCAAAGCCACGCTCAGAAATATCGCTACATGCTATCTACGCTGATTTTTTTTTTTTTTCAGTGCAAAGCAAGGAAGAGTGGCGTTGGCCCAGTAGTCCAGAAGCTCTTATCTAAGAGATGAGTGAAGGGAGGTTCTAAGACCCTCCTTGTTTTACCTCTGATCCCAGAGGCTTGAGCCCCCAAAGGTCAAGATGGTGGCTTCCCTTAGAGCCGTGAAGGATGGGCCCGGAGAAAACTAAGCTGGGCCTGGATGCAGAGAAGTTAGTACACGGGTCGGGGCATGACAGTCCAGGTTGCTAGGGCTGACACCCCGTCCCCTGCCCTCCTCCCCACCCCTCCCGCCCCATTCCCCTTGCTCCCACTCTGCCAGCCTCCCCTCACTGGCTTCACTGGTTTTACTTGCCCTTTAGCCAGCCCAGTCCGTCCCACAGCAGACTCCCAGCCTCTGCCCTCTCCTCGTCCTCTTCATACCCGTTTCCACTGGCACCTCCTCCTCGACTGCTCCGTCCGGGGCCCTCTGTGAGTCATCTCACCCATGCCCCTGGCTTCAGCTGCCTCCAGTCTGCTAATTGTGGCCCGGATTTCCAACCTGGCTATATCACCTGATATCCAAGCTCCGGCCGTCTTCTAGAGAGCACCACCCGATGGCCTCCTAGCCCTGCATTCAACGTGTGCTTCCACCTGACCAGCCTCCCAGAGGTGCCTCACGTGGGTGGTCTGGACTGAGTCCCACTTGATTCCATCCCAGTTTATACAGTGGCTGCCACCAGTGACACTATTGCAGACGTTAGGAAAACTAGCAGATTCCATCTGGGCATGAAGAGCAAGCCTTTCTTCATGTGCCTCCTGTAGCTCCTCCTTGTACCTTCTGCCAAATCCCCAGGCAGCTGCATCCTTAGAGTCACCTGAGATGATACCAGTTTATGAAAGCATTACCTCTTCTCAGGTAGCCAAGTGCATGGCTTTAAGGACCTGTTCTCCCAAACTAGCAAACTTTCTGTCATGCGTTATTCCTTCCTACACAGTCACCAGCCAGCTCAGCTCAATCCTATCTCCTAAGTATTTCCAGACACTGTCCCTTTCTCTCCGTCCCACCCACCGCCTGAAGCAGGCTTCATCACCTTCATCCTGTAACGGCTTCCAGATTGCTTTTCATCACTCCCCCGTCTCTAGTTATCTTCCCAAAACACAGAATCCACCACGCCTCCACATGTTCGATGACTTCCAGTCTCCAGCCACACCCCGTGTCTCCCGGCCCCAGCACCCCACCCCCCTGCATGCCGTTAGTCACACTGTCTCCTCAGCTCGGAATGCTCTTGTCTCTGCCTGTCAAACACCCACTCACCATTGAAAAACCCAGTTCATCACAAGCACCCCCAGTCCCTTGGGCAGAGTCAACAGCTCCATGGGCCCGTGGACCTACCTCCTGGAGCTCAGGGCTGTTCCCTTCCTCACTCACTACCTACCTGACTCCCAAGTGCGATGCTTCAACGGGCCAGGTGCTCAAAAATGCCTGCTGCCTTTGATTCCACCGGAAAAAGAAAGCTGGAGTCACAGATCGGTTTCCTAACAGTCTCATTACATTGTCATTCTCTCCTGTCCTCACAACAGATACTGTTTACATGAGAATCTAATCTGCTGGGTATTTATTGAAGAGATTTCTAGAAGCAAAGAACAAGCTCTTATGAGGAAACTCTCACCATGGAAGCCTGTTTGGGAGGTAACAGACACCAGCCCCCCCTGGGAGGGGTCAGTCTTTACCTGGATAACCCGGAGCATGGCAGGGGAGGGCAATGAAAGGAGGAAGAAGGAAAATTTGTTTCCATTAAAAGGTACCGGTGCTGTAAAAACTCCCAGGGTTAGAACCCCTATCCCCGTAACAGCATAAGAACTCCTCATATGTGTCTAGGTGTACAATTCTATTAGACCGATAGAGAAGTAATGGACTTAATAAACTGCAAAGAGCAAACGACACTACGTGATGATCAGATAAGGACTCTGGGGGTGGGCAGGCTGGGCTGACTCTGCTCTGCCCCCTCTCTGATCTGTCTCTTCACCTCCCCGACTGCCGGCTTCCCCACTGTTTAAGGGGAGCCTGGCAGAGGCTGGATCACGGAAAGCCATGGAAGGCTGGGGAAGGGCTGGAGGGGGCAGAGAGGCCAGTGAGGAAGAGACGGAAATGTCATTTGGCTTGTGGGACAGCAGGATAATGTGGCACCTTCTCTCCATCGCTTTCTCCCCTGCTGGAATCTGGGCTCTGGTTGCCTCTCTCCTGGACTGCTTTCCCTGATGGCTAAGCTCAGTGTCCCACCGCCACCCGTGCCCGCCATCACTCTGGCCACCAGGCTGCCACCAGAGCAGTGTCTCCAAGGGGCTAATGTAACCTTGTCTCTCCCTTGCTTCCCAGGGCCCTCTGCTATTACAGGATTAACCCACGTGCTTCCCAGTCGTAATCCCTGCCCCTCTTCACCTCCCATCCCTGTTGATGGGTCTCGGCAAGTCAACTGTTGCCTCTGTGTACTGACTGGCTCTGCCCTTCTCTTTGCTCGGAATCTCCTTTTCAAGATTTAGGTCAGGTGTCTTGTCTTCAAGGAAGACGTATATACACTGTTGACCTAAAACAAATAGAGTGCCAGATATTTCTCCAACAAAGATGGGTTTATTTGGGATCAGCAAAGAATTGTGGAGGGGAGCAAGACACCACCCCAAAATGCCTCTTTGTCAGGCAGATTATTTCAAGCTGAGAACAGTCAAGGGCCCCAAAACTCAGAATCCTTGACCTTCTCCCTAACTGCCTAAAGGAGTTTGCATAGCGGGCCTGTTCCCGGAACAGAGCTGTCACCAGAGACATCAGCAGAGAGCATGGGCTGGAGTGGTGGGGGAAATGCCTAGAGACCCGAGTCCACGCTGGGTCCCACTGTCTCTGCAGGCCCAGCAGACATTTATTTACTAAACATTTGCTTTTCCATCTCTATGTGCATTGCCTTCCTCCCCTTTGAAGTCCCAAACCACTAGCCCCAACATCCTTTTTTTTTTTTTTTTCCCAACATCCTTTTTTGTCTTTAGCTGAAGATGGTACTTAAGGTGAGGGCTTGGGTCATTTTCATGAATTACTCAGTTTTCCTGGGTCTCTCCCATGTATACATGTTACTGGACTTCTGTTTGATTTTCTCTTGTTAATCTGTCTCATGTGCATTTAGTTCTTAGACCAGCCAGAAGAACCTAGAGGGGCAGAGGAAAATTTCTTACTCCCCAGCAATTGCAGTTTGGGGTCTGCAGCCATGGTGAGCCAGGGGCAAGGGAAGGAGATTGCTTTTATGGGGCAGGGAGGAGAGAAGTTGGGGAGCTACAGTAAACAAAGAGTCTATGGCTTTTCATTGGCTGAGTGCTAACCAGGAAAGGAGTCTTTCTTCTTCCTGGTGGGCTCTGCTGTCATCACAGGCCCTGAGATCTCCCCTTTCTGGTCTCCCAACTCCATTTAAAATAAATTGAGGGGGACTTCCCTGGTGGCTCAGTGGTTAAGACTCCAAGCTTCCACTGCAGGGGGCACGGGTTAGCTCCCTGGTCCGGGAACTATGATCCCACATGGCACACAGTGCCGCCAAAAAAAAAGGAAATAAAAGAAATTGAGGTTTCTATTTATTAATTTTTACAACATCAACACACGACACACTCAGACCCACATATAGACACTCTCAGACACACATATAGACACACACAGAGATATACACACACACCCCATACTGCACCATACTGTAAGACTGGGCTAAATCCCTTCCCCGGGCTCTCCTAGCACCCAACCTCTGTCACTGAACTGACCAGCTTTTACTGACAAATCTGTCCTCCTATCTCGATGATAAACACTTCCGGGTCAAAGACCATGTCCTTCGCAACTTTAGCACCCTGCTTTCCCCACACTCTATCTGGTTCAGAGTGGGCCGTCAATAAAGCTTTGCTAACTGAACCCAACCATAATTCAAGGCAGGCTGGAGGGACTGGGAAACGGAATGGCTTCCAGGGTGACCGAATGTAAAATTGATTCCCCTCTCCGAATCCCTGGGCAGACTGCAACCTTTCACAGCAATGGACAGTATCACATACCCTCACCCTTCAAGTCTTATCCTTGCCCCTTAAAGCACACATAAAAATTGGACTCCTAAAACTCAGCCATTCGCTGTTGAATTCAAGGCCTTTCTCCAATTTGAGATATTCCACAGAAGAAATCGAGCCATTTCTAGGTAGCCGAAAGGAAACAGAAAAGGGACTGACTTAAAGCTTCATTCAGCCCTCATGTCGTTTCCCATTTATCTCCTATATTAAAACCTTTTGAACGCGGAAGCTACATCTGATTACTCTTTCTGTTTCCCGCAGCTCCTAGCAGGATGCTTTGGATGTGAATGGCAAAGCGCTGGAGGAGAAGACAGGATAGGATGGACGTGGGCCCTTTGGATTTGCCGGAGGAAAAAAATAACGTGTAACTTGGAAATGTAATAAAACCTTCAAAAGTACGTACCACAACCTATGTCCATTGCAGGAACTCGGCTGTGTTTCTATCCATTCCACGCAGTCTATGCACCTGAGTCGTCTGCTCACCTGTGTCACATCACGGCCACGAGCACAGGCTTTGGGACCACACAGCTCTGGGCGGAATCCCAATTCTGTCACCCACCAGCTGTCCACCCTGGGGCTCAGGGTCCTCACCTGTAAAGAGACGATGACGCACCTCCCAGGGAGGGTCCAGCACTCAGCTCGGTGCCAGGCACACAGGATGTGCTCTATAAACAGTCGCTATTTGATTGTTGTGGTTGCTATTGTTATGTGGGTCCTCAGTATATTTGAAATGAGAGCAGGGATTCTAAATTAGAGCAGGACACTATTCAAATATTGGTAGAGGTTTGGCAGTTTGGAGAGGTATAATGGGAGAGATCACACCTGAATATATGTAGAGACAAACAACAAATTAGTTAAGAAACTTGTTAAAACCTAAGACCGGCACTAAGCAGGGCGCTTCCTTGGCAAAACAGGGCAGGTGGGGAGGAGGGGGGTCCAGCTCGGCCCGCCATGTGGAACAGGACAGGGAAGGCATGTCCGGCCACTGACAGAGTCTCGGGTCTCAAACCTCATTTAGGTCCCTGGTGGCAGCAAGTTCCCACCTGGAGAGGGGGAAGCAGCCCAGGACATCCAGGGATCAGGCGGTCCTGAGTCTGGATCTTAGATGCCCTGTCCAGAATTACAACTGGAGCCACAGAGATGCCCTGTCCAGTGGTGATGAAGCCCTGGGCTTCTCTGAGGCTCTGGACACCCCATGGGATTGGCCGCCAAGCACAGCTGGGACCACGATGTGAGCCCAGGGGTCAGCTGGGGGTCCAGGGTCCCTAAACCCACAGGTATGGGGGGTGGTGCTTACACTCTGTAATCCTTTCCTGCCTGAGCGTCAAAGGAACCTGCACTGAGGGGTGAGCACCAGTGAAGCCAGCGGTCCCAGCTCTGAGCAGCTGGTGGAGAGTCAGGAATATGGGATGCAAGCCACATGTCCTGCCGCATTCAAATAGGTTGAATTATCCATCGTGAATGTTGGTCGACTCTTTTCCTACCAGAAGCGTCTTTGTACCAAGGTACAGCTACCTAGCCCGCTGACAGGCACATACCATTAACTTACAGATATTTTTATTTATTTATTTTTATTTTTTTAATTAAAAAAATTTTTATTTATTTATTTTGGCTGTACCTCACAGCTTGTGGGATCTTATTTCCCCAACCAAGGATTGAACCCGGGCCCTCGGCAGTGAGAGCGCAGAGTCCTAACCACTGGACCGCCAGGGCATTCCCTGCAGATATTTTATAATAACATCATCCATCATTTACATGGTGCCTTGGAGACTCCAAAGCACTTCCATAAAAACTGGGCTCACTCATTCCTTAGAATAACCTGTGAGGTAGAAAGGGAGGTGATTTTTATCACCTCAGAGAGATTTTGATGCCTGAGAGAATTTGAGAAGATGTCATACAACACTTGACTTGGGTCTTGGAAGGAGGAATAGAAGTTTGCCCAGCATAACTGAAAGGTTGCTTCTTTCAAAGGTTGCCAGCTCGTCTGCCCAGCCATTTTAATGCTGGGCTGAGAGCAGGGGCGACGTACTGCTTCCAGTAGAATATCCTTGTGGGACCAGTGCCCTGGGACTCGCGTGTGACCTACAATCTCAGTTTTAATGTAACTCTTCCAAAGCAATTAAAAATACTTTACCCACAGATTGACGTTGAATTCCCTTCCCTGTACCCAATTAAAAAATAATGATAACAGTCTTATTAGATCTAAAATAAGCCCAGATTAGAAACAGCCTGTTTAAAAATCAATAAACTTTTCTTAATCCCTGCAGTGGAAAAAGAAAGAGGCTCCTCTCTGTCTTCCCTAAAAAGTCAGTATTTACACAAAGCATTGCGTTGCCGGATTCAGAGACGCAGAGGTGCCCGAGCGTTCACCCAGCTGCCGGCACCCCCTGAATCCTGCGAGACTTATTTGGCTATAACTAATCTTAGCTCTAGGCTTGCTTACATTTTTGGGTGACCCTTTTGCCTGGAATGTTTCTCAGTGTTCTCATTAGCGCTGTCTTCCCAGCCCTGGACCTCGCTCTCCTTTTGTTGCTGTTACTGTCTGTCCTGCCATTAGTAATCTTGACTGCTCCCAGCAGCCAGGCCTGGCATGTTCCCCATCACGCTGACACTGTTCCCGCACCAGACCCGGGCCCGACTCCTGCTCCCTAACCCTGTCCTCACAGCCAGGCACCTCTGCCGCCCTTCCTGTGTATTTACAGTTGGATTTGTTGTTGTTGTTGTCCTTTTTCTAATTATAAAATATATTTTATGCTTCTTATAGAGAACTATAAAGAAAGATATTAAGAAAACCCTCATGATCTACACTCAGAGTCAGACACCGCTATTTTTCTAGCATAATCCTTATTTAAAATATATTTTATTGTATGTTTCATTCAGAAAGTAATACAGGGACTTCCCTGGCGGTCTAGTGGTTAGTATTGGGCACTCTCACTGCCGTGGCCCAGGTTCAGTCCTTGGTCAGGGAACGAAGATCCTGCAAGCCGTGTGGGACAGCCAAAATAAAAATGAAGCAACAAATAATAAATTAAAAAAATAAAATAAAAATTAAATTAAAAATAAATAAAAATTATTTTATTTCATTTTTATATAAATTTAAAAATATATAAAAATAAGATAAATAAATATTTTATTTTTTTATTTTATTTTTATATAAATAAAAAAATACTTTTTTTTAAAGTAATATATCTCTTGATATGATGTGATGAGAATGGCACTTAACTTTTGTGGTCTATTCCCCCAAAATTCATAACCTCAGTCTAGTCATGAGGGTAGACTTCAGACAAACCCAAACTGAGGGACACTCTACAGAATATCTGACCAGGACTCCTCAAAACTGTCAAGATCATCAAAAACAAGGAAAGCCTAGCCTAACAGTCTAGAGGAGCCTAGGGAGACACGGTCATTAAACATAATGCAGTGTCCTGGATGGGCTCCTGGAAAAGGAAAATGACATTAGATTAAAAACTTTAAAGATCCCATAAAGGAATGGACGTTCATTAATAAAAATGGTTAATTGTGACAAATAAGTTAACAATAGAGGAAACTGGGTACTTGACATATGGGAACTCTGTGCATTATCTTTGTAGCTTTTCTGTAAATCTGAACCTATTTTCAAACTTAAAGTTTATTTTTTTTTTCTTCCAGTTTTACTGAGATATAATTGGCATTCAGCACTATAAAAGTTTAAGGTGTACAGCGTAATGATTTGACTTACATATGTCATGAAATAGTTACCACAGGAAGTTTAGTGAACATCCATCAACTCATATAGATACAAAAGCAAAAGAAAATGTTTTTTCCTTGTGATGAGAACCCAGGATGTACCCTCGTAACAATGTTCATATAGAACAGCTTTCATATATGACATACAGCAGGGTTAATTTTATTAATCATATACTACATTACATGCCTAGTACTTATTTATCACATAGCTGGAAGTCTGTACCTTTTGATCATTTTCATCCATGTTTTGGGAAAAAAAATTCGGACAACATGGAAGTGTGTAAAACAAAAGGCAATAGCTCCCTGCTTCCATCTCCTCACCTCACGGTTGGCACCAGCCTTATTTTCTGGAAGTACTTCCTCCTTATTGCACAGTCAAGCTCACGCCGCAGTGCAGTTCTGAATCCTGGCTTTGTTGTTTAGCGTTACAGCATGAGCATTTTCCCATGTCCTTAAGAACTCTTCTTAAAGACAGTTTTATAGGTTGTGTGACATTCATTGCACTGTTTTCTTGCCTAAGGTAGCTGTGATCCAGCCCTTATGTTTCCAGGAGATTTGCTTTCATTACCCATGTTTTAGAGTTTCCTCCTGCAAAGAACTGCTCCCTGCTTTCTCCAAGCAACAAGGAAGACAGCAAAATCTTCATCCAGACTCTCCTGGGACCTTCAGAAAACTTGTTTAGTCCAACATGTTTCAGCAGAGTTCGGGTTTCAAGACTTTCTTTTTCACAATCTCTTCTTTTACCTTTATTTCCCACAATTTATAATCCACTGGGGATAACCCAGGCACTGTCATGGCTGATGACTATAATGTGGACTGTCTGGGCATTAATGTACGGGATTGAATAGCATCCCTCCCAAATTCAGATCCACCTGGAACCCCAGAACAAGACCTCATTTCAAAGCAGGGTCTTTTCAGATGCAATTCGGTAAGATGAGGTCATACTAGAATCAGGTGTGCCCTAAATCCAATCACTGTCATCCTTATAAGAAAGCCACGTGAAGACAAAGAGATACACAGAGAGGAGAATGCCACGTGAGGGCGGAGACAGATTGGAGGGATGCATCTACAAGCCAAGGAACGCCAGGGACTGCTGGCAGCTGCTGGGAGAGAGGCCTGGGACAGACGCTCCCCGGAGCCCCCATGAAGGAACGAACACTGCTGACACCTTCATTTGGGACTTCTAGTCTCCGCAACGGTAAGAGAGTAAATTTCTGTTGTTTTAACCCCCCAGGTGGTGGTGTTTGTTACGACAGTGCTTGCAAACTAATTACAGGAAGCTGTGGCCTCAGAGGGCCACGGGTATGGGCAGAGCTCTGGCACTCGAGTGGGGGGAAGGGACAGTGGCTCTCGCTGTGAGGGGCAGTGAGGTATTTGGTGGTGGGGGGAATCCACAGAGATCACAGGTGTCAGGCATTGAGCAAAGTTCTAATTGAAACACAGGTGTTTTGTGTCATTTCCTTTCTCCACCATCCTCCCCACCTGATGGCCATTTCTCTCTGGTCAGACAGAAAGAGGCCCACAAAAATCCCTTTCCTCCCTTATATCTGCATCCATTATTTTTCTAGAAGATATAAGTAGCTGTCTGCCAGAATATGCCTTAAATATCAATACACAAAGCCTCCAGGTTGCAAACCAGTTTCATTTCAAAGCTTTGGCTACAACAAGATAAATTACTTCAGCACTTCGTTTCTTATACATTATTTATAGTGAATTTGCTTTGACAGCACACACACACCTTAACCGTGATCGCTCTATGGATTCTCCACTTTTTCGAAATTGAGCTTATATTACTCTCATAAAGAAAATATTTTTATAAAACCTCCTTTAAAAGAGTGGTGTTGTATCTGCCGTAAAAAACTGATTGCTGATGGAGAGATTCTCCTCAGATAAGAGGCTGAGGCTCAAGGTTGGCGGGGAAAATGTGAGCGGGATGTTGTCAACGACTTTTCAGTGTGCGAGACCTGGGGACCTCTCAGGGGTCCAGGGAGTAACTGTCTTTATGGGGCTAGGAGCTGCCAGGAGGTCCTGAGGTGGGTGTGTGGTGAGGAATAAATTCCTCCTGAAGGGCTGGGGTAGGGGTGGTGCTGGAGCGCAGAGTCTTGAAGGAGCTTGATGACTTTTCCTACAACTATGGGGTCAGAATGGCAGGAGGAAATACATCTCAGTCTCTCCCTGGGCTGCTGTGAATGAAAACGCGGAGGCAGAGGGAGGTTTGTGGGCAGGAGAGAAAGTTCCTGCGGTTCGCCGCAGGAAGGCGGGCCACACCTGCCGAGAGGCACCTTCGTGTCCTCTGAAGGTCCCAGCTTCATTTTACGTGTTGGTCATCAACTGCCGTGTAACTTCGAAACTGTCTTAACACGATACACGTTTATTACCTCGGAGTTAATGTGGGCAAGGACTTCAGGAGAGGAGTAGTGGTTGTTCGCCAGGCCCGGACCCAGAAGCCCCCCACTCAGGCCTGATTCTCTCCTACACCTTCCCGACCCTCTGAGTGTCCATCGGGGTGAGGTAGCTAGGGGCTATGGAGGCCCACCCGGGGCAATGCTAGCTTCAGATGCAAATCCACAGCCCTCTCAGCTCTGCAGCCTCATTGCTCTGAGCCCTTGGAAGGCTCAAGGGGCCTCCTCCCCGACCCCAAGCCCCCAGCTATCCCCCCAGCCCCACTGCTCACTAGGCCTCAGGGCAGAGATAGACACTTTGCTCTAGGCAGAAGTCCATCGTTCTCATTACGGGTCACTCTGAATCTTTAGAGTCGATTCTGCCAGTCTTCTGCATCAGGGGGCTGCCAGCCCGAAGTGGGGAGCCTCTCGCCGCCGTGGGGAGGGAGGTGAGGGATGTGGCCCGGTGTTGGGGTCACAGAGCCAGTGATGAGCTGAAGGCCTGGCCGAGCCGGAGGGGCAGCCTCGGACCCCAGCGAGCCCGGCCCAGGAACGGTCTGGGAGGACGCAAAAGGAGCGGGACATAGACCTGAAGGACTTATCCTGGCCTTGCTTCCCGCCCAGGTCTGAAAGCCTGGCCTCAGGAACGAGGGCCGACAGCTCCTTCCCCTCCTTTTTCTAGCAGCTGGAAGCAAGGAAAAGCACCTTTTCCGTGCACAGAGATGCATGGCCATCAAACCAGATTGCAATACTTTGCTGGCAGAAAACTAAGGCCCCTTTCTGCTGGAGCCGCCTGCTATTTGTAACTTAATTCACTTAACTCCTACATGAGTTCCCCTGACGCAAAAAAAAAAAAAAAAGACAACAACCCACAAAAAGCAGCTCTGCACAGTCCGCTCAGGGAAGGCCACCCTCTTGCTTCCAGTACTGCTGGGCGTCCGGATGGCAACCTGGGGAGGACGCAGGTGCCCCGTTTAGACCTGCCCACTCGGGGAGGAGGATGGGAGTGGCTAGTTACCAGTTCATCAAGTATTTTAAAAATCATCTCAGAAACCGGCTCTTTTGTCATCTGCAGTAGCCAGGACAAGAGTTATAAGGAAAGGATGAGAATTGCTAGGAATGGGGAGAGCCTACCATGTACCATCTTCCCTTCAAGGCTTAACCTTGCCCTCCTCCCCCCGCCCCTCCAGGTACAGACCCTCTCCTAAGGCCTTCCTCCTTCACCTCTCTGGTCCTGTGGTTTCCTAGACGCTTTTTATCTGGGCCAGTCATTCGGATGGTTAGTCATATGTTGTGTTAGAGATCTGTAGTGGCTTACAAAAACGTAAAGAAGATTTTTAAAACTCAGGTATGATATTGGCACAGAGAAAAGCACAGTCTTATCCAGTTGCTAAAAGGGGGCCAGAAAGTTTCTCTAAGTCTCTTTCCGGAGGCCGAAGTTAAAGGGCAAAGGATCATTGCAGGGACTGCACAGCGTCTTTAGGTGCAATCTAACTGGTTTTTAGGAATAGAACATATTCTCTCAACACTGAGAACGGAGAAAAATCTCCCCAGCGGGTCCAGCCAAAGACCTCGGTGTACTGTCTCATCCGAGAAAATGGCTCATCTCTTATGACAGTGGGGGGTCTTGTTTGCTTGCTTGTTTGTTTTGGCCGCGTTGGGTCTCTGCTGTTGCGCGCGGGCTTCCTCTAGTTGCGGTGAGCGGGGCTGCTCTTCGTTGCGGTGCACACAGTGTGCGGTTTTTGGTTTGGTTGTGGTTCTTTTTTTTTTTAAATCAAAAATCACAAGTTGGCTCAAATAACTTACTCCTTTGGTAGAAATGAGAAAAGCGTAAGTCGATGCAAATGGACAAGAAAGAATTACAGAAGGAAGTAGAGGGTGCAAGAGACTTTTTTTTTTTTTTTTCCATAAGAACAGATTGTTTTACTAAACTGTCAGCTGTTGTCCCTCCTTCCCAGTTGGGGGCTGTGACGGGGCCCTTGCTGCCGCCTTCCTGCATTTGCTCCTTAGCCCCCCACACCATTTCCCTGGGTGTTGCTAGGTTTCTTGTCCCTGTGCTCCAGGTTAGGGGGTCCTCTGGGGTCTGACTGTCACCAGCCCCTTCCTCGCCCTCCTCTATACATAAGACCTTAGGAAAGGGTGTGCTGGCCTCTGGCTCCGGAACTTCCACAGCCTTGTTTTGTCTTGCTCTCTTCTAGCAGCTGGTGCTCGCTCTGCAGATTCAATGTGCAGAAACTCCTGCTGGGCTCCAGCCAGGGTAGTCACACGCTCAAAACGGGGGTCCAGCTGGGCCATCAGACTGTTCAGGTGTCGCTCTGTCTGGGCCAGCTGTTGTGTCAGCTGGGCCAGCTCTTGAAGAGGCATTTTTTGTAAACTCAAGAACAAGGGACAGAAACGCTAAAAAAAGAAACCTAAAATTTCCACACCAGGAACCATGTCTAAAGTTTGCTCCATCCCCACTACAGCACCCATCACACTGAATGGTCCAGAGTAGTTCCAAAAGGTTATTTATCACAAGGTGTTAGCCCTCTAATTTGTAACTTTCAGTATTTAACAACTGCTTCATCTCTACTTCCCTGGAGTCACAGCCTGCGCTAGGCTGCAGTGTTCCAAATGGCCAGCAGGTGTCGCCAGCTAACACGAGTCTGAGCAGCCAGAAAACGCAAAGTTCTTTCTCTCTACTTGAAAACTTTCCATGGAGCCTTAATGTGGGCAGTGTAAAGTCCAAATTCCTATCCAGGACACCCCAGGCCCTTCAGATTTAATCCAATTCACTTTTTATGGCTTTAGTTCTTACCAATTCAGGCACCCATTCAATCAATCAGGAAAGGCTTATTGAACACTTGCTTTTTTATCAGGTGCTTTTCTGGGACCTGGAAATAAAAAGGTAACAGAGATTTCATCTCTGCTCTGGAGAAGCTCACTGCCTACCCCACCTAGGAAAACAGTTTAGGGCTAAGCTGCTATGTTAAAGAGACATCTATCTACACTCACGTACACACACACAGTGGCTTAAAGAAAATTAAATTTATTTATTTCTCACACCAGCAACCAGAGTGGTCCAGACTGGTCAGCTGGGGATCTGGCTGCTTCCCATCTCATTGTGCGTCATCATCCGTAGGATGTTGTCCTTAGTTGCACTGTCAAAGCTGGGTCATGACGATATCCAAGCTTCAGCCTGGGAAAGGGGAAGAGAAAAAGAGGAGGGCAGGCAATTTCCTTTTAAGCAGGAAACACAGAAGCTGCACCTACCCTTTGATTCACATTCCAGGGCAGGGACCTAGTCATGTGGCCACATCTAGCTGCAAGGAAGGCTGGGAAGTGTAGTCTTTATCTAGGCAGCAGCGTGCCCAGCTAGCAATGAGTTGCAACTACCAGTCTGGTCAGAAAGCATCTCTTTTTTTCATACAACCTAACTTTACTTTTAATGGATTCGAGAGACAATTTTTGTGTCTTCTACATTGCTGTCAATGGTAATTGCACTGTCGGGGTTTAGGGATGCCGGTTCATAGAAGTTTGTGGTGACTAATAGCAATTTACTATGCACATTTCATATTTGTGAGACATATCTATTACTGCCCATCAGAGATGATAAAATCTTATCACAATGACAACTGAGTTGATAAAACTCAGTGAAATGCAACTTAGAATCCAGTTTATTTTTTACTCACGAGAATATGACATTTGAGTCGGCTTCTTGAGGCTGGTCAGGTGGGAAAGGAGGAAGAACATTCTAGAATGTGACTAGCATCTGTAGAGGCCTGTATTCATGGCAAGGCCAGCTCTATTGGTACGTTGGTTATTAGGTGCGGGTATGTGTGTGGGGAAGGAAGACAGGAGAGAAACTGGGAAAATAGAGTAGAATAAGATTGTGCTAAGTTTCTCACTCCAAACTAAGGAACTTGGATTTTACCTGGCAGAGCAGATGCTTGGGGGGTACTTCCCAGTCTAGGAGCCAAGGTCAGGTCCCAAACTTTCTGTCGCTGTATGTGGGTGGGCTCCAGGCAGCCAGTGTACAGTACTTGACCTCACTGTCTCATTCACGAGACAGTGAGCGGAGATAATGTGGTAAGGGTGTGTGTATGTGTGTGTGCGTGTGTGTGTGTGTGTTGCTTTGTTCTTGTTGGAAAAGACTTGTGTATGTTATGGAATCAATAGGAAGGTCCAGAAGCCAGAGGTTGAGAACAGGAGAGAGAAGGGATAATGGACAGTTATATGTTCCTCCGAAGGACTCTTGGCCAAGATTCAAGGCAGGAATGAAGGACTTTGCTTTTGTAGGAGGGACGGCATCCCTGCCATAACAAGAGAACACAGAGAAGAAAAGGCAGGCTTTCATCTGGTATTAGAAAGAAGAGGGGGCAATTGCTGTCTCAACCCTTTCTATTTCACTGTAGAGTAGAAGCAAGATCACCTCCTGAGTGAAGAAATCTGAGGAGAGTAGAGAGGGTTCAAAACCATGCTTGTGAGGGTAAGAGAGTGAGTGGACCGGCAAAGCCTAGTAGTGGTACTCAGTAGGTCATCAATTTATGCACGTATTCAGTCAACAAATGTTCACTGAGATCAAGCAGAATGGTAGGCAGTGGGAAATGCAGAGATGAGTAAAACACAGCAGCTGATGACAGGGCTTCCCCATACGGTTGTACAAGTTGTGCACTGCCCAAACATGCCAGTAAGGGAAGGAGCTTAAGCTGAAATCCAGTTGATGCTTCGCTAGGCACGTCCCACAGCAAATGGGCTACATGTGCCCAGAGGGAGTGCCTTTATCAGTGAACTCAAAGGGCTAACGTGAAAGTTTGAGGCCCTGGTTAAGGGCTAGCTGCTTTAGGTCATGGGAGAGAAGAATGCACTGTAATTAAGAGAAGGCTCTGAGGGCACAGAGGGAAGAGTGACATGAACCAACCAATGGAGAGTGAGCAGGTCCTTGAGGGGGTGAGACCAAAATCCTCTCATGTAAAGTGAGCTTGGACATTCTCCTCTGACTCGGGGGCCCCGGGGCCACCAGAGAGCAAGCAGGGGGAGCGGGCAGAGTGGGAGGGAAGGGGAGTCATGGACAGAGGTGAGGAAGCTCATTTCACCATTTTGTCCTGTTTGGCTCTGAAGATACTTCTACTGCATACATGCTCTCTCCCCATCAGGGACACCTAGTCAGGGCTGGAGGTGAATCCACAGAGGAAGGGGGCACCAGGCCCCCCAAGTGTAGCTAAGCCTGGAGTGTTAGTATGCAGCCTTTCTCATCAGCCAGTGGCGATGGGCCACCAAGGTGGGGTTGCCGGTGAGGCAGCCCTGCTCAGCAGAGAGTGTTTCTTTTCACGTTTAGGTTGTGTTGGTGAGGACAGGTTTGCCCCATGTTGCTTCTAACTCTGGAGGCTTTCTTTCCTTTCTGGATCCAGGGATTCCGCTCACATATTGAGGCCAGAACCCAAAACGCCCTTGCTAGGCCTCTAGCAAGCTGTGTTTTAGATATTTATAAATGATTAATAACATTACATATATTCACTTCATGGAGTAAAAACCCCTCACATCTGTTATCCAATTTGAGATGGGAGACGACTCGGTGAGGTGTGAGTGAGCCATGTCTCGGGGAAGGTGGCTAGCTCGGCTGAGGTCACAGGCACGGTTGGTTAACTGGCAGAGCTAGGATGCAAATCCCTGTCCGCCTGATTTCAGAATAACTGCTCTTCTTTTACCCAGAGAAAGGGAATAGTAACACCTGCTTTATAGTTGTGAGAATTAAATGAGAAAATCAACACCAGGTGTCCAGCAGAACTCCCTGTGCATAATTCTACATTTTCACTCCCAGAAAGTCTTCTCTCCGTAGCCATAGTTACCTCTTCTCTCTTTAACCAAGAGTGACCAACCTGCTACACCACAATACAGAGAACACAGGCTGGCTGGTCCTGGGCCGCAGACAGCCTCTGTGCCACCCTGTGTTATCACATGGTGCCTGCCTGCTGTTTGGTGCTCAGAGATGGCTTCCTCAGGCCACCACGAGCCTCCTCTGTCTCCTTTCCCAGTAGAAACACAAAAGCTGCGTGAATGCGGAACAGCATTGTGGTCGTGGCGGGGATAGGGCGGGGTTCCAAGGCCGTCATCAATTATTGTCAAAACCCACTTCAACGTTGCATGTTAACATGGTGCTTACCGGGCACAGTGCCAGAGACAACAGTCTAGGACAGGCAATGGGAATAAGTAAAGGATGGGAGGGGCATCTCCCGCTATCTCTAACCCACCAGCTATAGGAAGTCCTTCTAGACACAATGGTTCTCAACCTCACCGGATACAGCTCCCCCTTTTTATGATGAATACACTATATTCTTATCATGAAATAAAGATGTAAACCACTATAACTTGCCTTTGATGGAGTATTCATGGGCGAGGACACAAGGGAGCCTTCTGGGTTGTTGGAAATATTCTATATATTGATTTGGGTGGTAGTTACATTGCTGTATTCATATATAAACATTCATTGAACAAGGGGTCTCTCTGTATTATTTTTTACAAATTTATATGAATCTATAATTATCTCTATTAAAATTTAAATTAAAAGCGAGATCCAGGTAAAGTTTTAAATGTGTATCTTGCCATAATTTTTAAAAAACGAGGTGCATTTCACACCCATCAGATTGGCAGAAATGGAAAAGTTTAATAATATTCATTTCATCAAGGATGTGGAGAAAAGGGAAATTCTTCAGTGCTGCTAGGGGCATAAATTAGTACAATGGCTATGGAGGACAGTTCAGTGTTACCTGCTAAGATTGGCAATGTAGATGCCCTGGGAGCCAGCAGTTCTACTCTCACACATGAATAAGAAAATATGTACGAGACATTCTTTGAGATATTGTTAGTACTGGTACAATATTGAAAACAAAGTGTTCATATGTTTTTTCTTTTATTTAAAGATAAAAGGAGGGACTTCCCTGGTAGTCCAGCGGCTAAGACTCTGAGCTCCCAATGCAGGGGGCCTGGGTTCGACCCCTGGTCCTGGAACTAGATCCCACATGCCACAACTAAGAGTTTGCATGCCGCAACTAAAGATCCCACGTGCTGCAACGAAGATCCCGCATGCCGCAACTAAGACTCGGCCCAGCCAAATAAATAAATAAATATTTTAAAAATAAATAAAGGGAATTCCCTGGCAGTCCAGTGGTTAGGATTTGGCGTTTTCACTGCTGTGGGCCCAGGTTCAATCCCTGGTCAGGGAACTAAGATCTTGCAAGCTGCGCAGTGTGGCCAAAAATAAATAAATGAATGAATAAGTAACTAAAATTTTAAAAAGAAAAAATACTGTGCAAAAGTCAACATGGAACAGGAAACATGGATGGAAGTGTTGAATTTGTTTCCGTGGTTTGAGAGACTGTGCAGTGCCCAACAGACACACACATACCATTAGCAAGTAATTGTGGTTATTTAAGAATAAAATCAAAATATTATTTTTTCTTTAAAGAAGATCACATTTCCATGTTGCCTGTCAAAACTGTAGCAGACAGATGATGTACTAGGCCATGAACACATTTCTGTCTATTAAAAAACCTCTAGAGGGCTTCCCTGGTGGCGCAGTGGTTGAGCGTCCGCCTGCCGATGCAGGGGACACGGGTTCGTGCCCCGCTCCGGGAAGATCCCACATGCCGCGGAGCGGCTGGGCCCGTGAACCACGGCTGCTGAGCCTGCGCGTCCGGAGCCTGTGCTCCGCAATGGGAGAGGCCACAACAGTGAGAGGCCCGCGTACCACAAAAAAAAAAAAAAAAAAAAACCTCTAGAGAAGCGAGTAGATGAGCCTTGAAGTTAGCTCAGTGATGGGGGTCAGTGCTTTGCTAATAATAAACGCTGTTCTCAGAACTCTTAAAGACACTTAGGAAGGCACAGCCCTGAGGAGCCAGGGGTGACTGTTGAAAAATACCAATGCAACACTCAAGACTCAGGAAGTTAAGAGGTGATGTGGCACTGGCACAATTGTGGAACCAGGAATTGAACCCATCAGTGCAGCAATGTGGTAGCCATCCCCCAGGAATCCTAGTCCCCTGGTATTCATGCCCTTATGTGGTCCCCTCCCACAGTGAATCACAGCTGGTCCTGTGGGGCCAGTGGAATATGGTGAAAATGACATCACGTGGCTTTCAAGGCGAGATCATAAATGGTATCGCAGTTTCCACTTTGGTCTCCTGGATCTCTGGGAGATCCATCCACCATGTTGTCAGGACGCTCAAGCAGCCCCATGGAGAGGTCCATAGAGAGAGGAATTGGGGCTCCCAGCTGCCAGTCAGCACCATCTTAGCTCAATGTATGAGCCACAGTGAAAGTGAATCCTCTCACCAAACTGTATACATTATATTCAGTGTTTTGTATACCAATTATACCTCAACAAAGCTGAATAAGGAAGGAAGGAAGGAAGGAAGAGAAAGAAAGGGTTAGTGTTTTCATTTTCTTTGGATACATACTCAGAAGCGGAATTGCTGGATTATATGGTAGTTCTAGTTTTAATTTTTTTGAGGAAACTCCATATTCTTTTCATAGTGGCTGCACCAATTTACATCCTCACCAACGGTGCACAGAGGTTCCCTTTTCTCCACATCCTAGCCAACAATTGCTATTTCAAGTCTTTTAGGTAATAGCCATTCTAAAAGGTGTGAGGTCATATCTCATTGTGGTTTTGATTTATGTTTCCCTGATGATTAATGATGCAGAGCACCTCTCATGTTCCTGTTGGCCATCTGTATGTATTTTTTGGAGAAATGTCTTTTCAGGTCTTCTGCTCATTTTTAAATCAGATTGTTTATTTTTTGCTATTGAGTTGTATGAATTCTTTATATATTTTGGACGTTAGCCCCTTATCAGATATATGATTTGCAAACATTTTCTCTCATTCAGTATGTTGCCTTTTCATTTTGTTGATGGTTTCCTTTGCTGTGCAGAAAATGTTTAGTGTGGTGTAGTCCCACTTATTTTTGCTTTTGTTTCTTTTGCTTTGGACATCAGATTAAAAAAATCATTGCCAAGACCTATGTCAAGGAGCTTACTGTCTATGTTTTCCTCTAAGATTTTTTCAAACTTTATGTTCAAGTCTTTAATTCATTTTGAGTTAATTTTTTGTATAGTGTAAGATAATGCTCTAGTTTCATTCTTTCGCATATGGCTGTCCAATTTTCCCAACACCATTTATTAAAGAGACCTTCCTTTCCTCTTTGTCTGTTCTTGTATCCTTTATCATAAATTAATTGACCATACCTGTGTAGATTTATTTTTGGGCTCTCTATTCTGTTCCATTGATCTAGATGTCTGTTTTAATGCCAATACAATACTGTTTTATTTATTTATTTATTTTTATATAAATTTATGTTTTTTATTTATTTATTTTTGGCTGTGTTGGGATTTTGTTGCTGCACATGGGCTTTCTCTAATTGTGGCAAGCGGGGGCTACTCTTTGTTGTAGTGCACGGGCTTTTCACTGTGATGGCTTCTCTTGTTGTGGAGCACAGGCTCTATGCACGTGGGCTTCAGTAGTTGCAGCATGTGGGCTCAGTAGTTGTGGCTCGCGGGCTGTAGAGCTCAGGCTCAGTAGTTGTGGCACACAGGCTTAGTTGCTGTGCGGCATGTGGGATCTTCCTGGACCAGGGCTCAAACCCATGTCCCCTGCATTGGCAGGCAGATTCTCAACCACTGCACCACCAAGGAAGCCCCACCATACTGTTTTAATTACTATAGCTTTGTAATATAGTTTTAAATCATGGAGCATGATGACTCCAGATTTGTTCTTCTTTCTCAAGATTGCTTTGGCTATTCAGGGTTTTTTTTATGGTTCCATTCAAATTTTAGGATTGTTTTCTCTATTTCTGTGAAAAATGCCATTGGTAGTTTTCTGAATTCTTGACTAATAGAAACTGTGAGAAATAATAAGTGAGTACCATTGCTTAAAAAAATTTATTGAGATGTACACTGATGATTTGTGCACTTTACCATATATAAGTGATACCACAATAACAAAGTTTTAAATTTAATAATCAACTTAATTCAGAATAATAATAGAATGTATTAATTATAACATAAAAGAAATAAAAGGAAAAATATAAACAGTAGTTTTTTTTGTTTTGTTTTTTGCTTTTTGCGGTACGCGGGCCTCTCACTGTTGTGGCCTCTCCTGTTGTGGAGCACAGGCTCTGGACGTGCAGGCTCAGCGGCCATGGCTCACGGGCCTAGCCACTCCACAGTATGTGGGATCTTCCCAGACCAGGGCATGAACCCATGTCCTCTGCATCAGCAGACGGACTCTCAACCACTGCACCACCAGGGAAGCCCTGAACAGTAGTTTAATATAAAAATTCTTGGCCATTACAAATCCAGAAGACTTGATTAGTTGCTTAGAAAAATCATCTCCATATATGTGATAGCACAAATGTAAACTGACTCTAGTCTGTTGAACTGGTAACTTAGATAGTACAAGCAGAACTGCCATTGGTGGCTTGATTTTTCCAAAATAGTAAATGTAGCAAATTATATTTTCCAAAAATGGCCCATTTCTTTTCCCACATGCTCTTCCAGAGACTTGACACTGTCCTATCAAGTGACAGAATCTATTGCCTCTCACTTGAAATTGGGCACACCTCTGTGACTGCCTCAACAAAACGATGCTACTTGATTTATGACACTAGGTTATAAAAAGTGGTAGAGTGGCAGTCAGCTTTTGGGATGGTGGAGTAAGGACTTTGAAAAGCCACTCTTCCATAAAGGCAATAAGAACACTAAAAAAATTTTTTCAAAATCAACTTTGTCACAAGTTTGGAAATTAATAAAATCTTGCAACAATCCTAAGAGCATTTATTCAAGAAAAACAACTGAATATTGGTAAGAGCAATGAACTTTATGGCATTTTTAACTTGCTCAATTTCCATTCCTTATTTCCAGCTTTGTAATAGTCTTGAAGACCAAGAACTTTGTAACTATTGTAGTTGTGAAAACCAGCAGCGTAACAGCAAGTGGAGGGGGCACAAGGAGTTTAGAAGTCTCTTAAATCCGCATTCTCAGAGAATTGTCTTTATTTGACTTCTCTAGTAGCTCCCTGGAAACCACCAAATTCAGGGCTTGTCTTTAGTTCACCAGTTCAGAGCTCACTAAATGTGAACAGATTTTTCCAGGGGCATTTGTCAAAAACAATCAGCAGGGGACATCCCTGGTGGCACAGTGGTTAAGAATCCGCCTGTCAATGCAGGGGACACGGGTTCAAGCCCTGGTCCGGGAAGATCCCACAAGCCGCAGAGCAACTAAGCCTGTGCGCCACAGCTACTGAGCCTGTGCTTTAGAGCCAGTGAGCCCCAACTACTGAAGCCTGTGTGCCTAGAGTCCGTGCTCCGCAACGAGAGCAGCCACCACAATGAGAAGCCTGTGCACCGCAACGAAGAGTAGCTCCCGCTCGCCACAACTAGAGAAAACCTGCACACAGCAAGGAAGACCCAATGCAGACAAAAGAAACCCCCCAAAACAAAAAAGCAATCAACAGCAATTGTTTAATATCACAGCTGCTTGAAGTGGCAATAACAGTTGGAAGAAAGAAAAGGCTGACCAAAATCTTAAAAGGAAAAGCTGTAAAATGAGATGTCCATAAGAAGATTTTAAAAGCTCTGACATACTAATAAAAATCTAAAAGGCCAGAGGCATGTGCAGGGCTGTGCGCATGCCCAGGAGACAGCTGAAAAGACCCTAATCTCTCACTCTGGCTGAACTTGAGGCTCTGCGCAAGCAGGAAAGGAGGCAGAGTTGTAAACTGCTGGAGCATTGATTGTGAGCCCCAACACGCACATAGAAACGCTCAGCAAAGCTGGGAGATGTACTGGTTCAGGGAGTTTAAGAAAATATCTATCCAATCACTAGCTGACCACTAAGCTAAATGAACAAAGAATTCAGTGGCCACACATGACCAAAAAATACAAACTCTACATAATTAGTTCAGGAAAGTCACTAAGCAAACAAATAGCAAAACAGAAAGAGAGAGGAAAAAACAAATTCAAAAACCTTGGAGGGGAGAATCTGATTTCCAGCATTGCTAATTATATTCTTTAAAATGTCCAGTTTTTGACAAAAAATTACATGATTTGAAAGAAACAGAAAAGTATGGCCTATACACAGGAGGAAAAGCAGTTCATAAAAACTGTCCCTTGGGTGTCTATACATCCAAGAACCTAAGCAAACTCCAAGTGGGATACCTCAAAGAGTTCAACACCTAGGCACATAATCCAACAATTGAAAGCTAAAGACAAAGAAAGAATCTTGAACATAGCAAGAGAGAAGTGGCTCATCACAAAGAATCATCAGTAAGATTAATAGACAATTTCTCATCAGAAACCATGGAGACCAGATGGCAGTGGAGTGACATATTCAAAGTCCTGGGGGAGAAAAAGGACTGTCAACCAAGAATTCTATACTCAGCAAAGCTATACTTTAAAATGAAGGTGAAATGAGGACATTCACAGATTTTTTTAAGTAAGAGAATTGTTAGCAAACCTGTATTACAAGAAATGCTCAAGGAGGGGCTTCCCTGGTGGCGCAGTGGTTGAGAATCTGCCTGCTAATGCGGGGGACGCGAGTTCGAGCCCTGGTCTGGGAGGATCCCACATGCCGCGGAGCAGCTGGGCCCGTGGGCCACAGCTACTGAGCCTGCGCGTCTGGAGCCTGTGCTCCGCAACAAGAGAGGCCGCCATAGTGAAGAGGCTCGCGCACCGCGATGAAGAGTGGCCCCTGCTTGCTGCAACTAGAGAAAGCCCTTGCACAGAAACGAAGACCCAACACAGCCGAAAATAAATATAAAAAAAAAAATGAATAAAATATTACTATATAAAAAAAGAAATGCTCAAGGAGGTTCTCAAGTTGAAATAAAAGGACTCTAGACAGTAACTCTAATCTACACAAATAAAGAACACCATTAAAAATACCTATATACCTTTGTGTTCTCTGACCACAATGGAATGAAATTGTAAATCAATAACAGAAGGAAATTTGGAACATTTACAAATGGAAAGAAATTAAATAACACATTCCTTGAAATTTTCTGAGTGGTAGGTGTGAGAGGAGTGTTTTTTGTTATTCATAATAAGACTCTTTCAACCAAATCTGAGTTTATGCTAATGAGGTAACTCTTGTTCGTTCCTAGATAGCCGAATGGCAGAGGAACAAATCTTGTGATTAGAAGGTTGGACCTCTGGGGAGACTGAGTTAGTCACCAAGGGCAAATGATTTAATCAATCATGCCTATATAATGAAACCTCCATAAAACCCCTAGACTACAGGGTTTGGAGAACTTCCAGCTTGGTGAGCACATCAAGATGCTAAGAGGGTGTGCTACCAATGCATCTCTCATTTGGCTATTCCTGAGTTGTATCCTGAGTTCTGTGAGCCATTCTAGCAAATTATTGAGCCTGAGGAGGAGGTGTGGGACCCCACCTCCCAACTTTACAGATGGTTGGTCAGAAGTTTGGGAGGCTTGGACTTGCAGTTGGTCTCTGAAGTGGGGGCATTCTTTGGGACTGAGCCTTTAACCCATCAGGTGTGTGCTAAATCCAGGTAGTTAGTGTCCAAATCAAATTATAAAACACGCAGTTGGGGTCCAGGGAGTTGGAAAATTTGTTGGTGTGGGGAAAACCCTCACATATTTGGTATCAGAAGTATTCTGAGTAAAAACAGATCGTAGTAGTAGGAATTAACTTATCCATTGTGTATTCCTGCTTAACAAGCCATCCCAAAACTTAGTGGCTTAAAACAAAACCATTTAGGGACTTCCCTGGTCGTCCAGTGGTTAAGACTCCATGCTCCAATGCAGGGGCCCCAGGTTTGATCCCTGGTCAGAGAACTAGATCCCACATGCATGCCACAACTCATACCACAACTAAAGATCCCGCATGCCGCAACTAAGACTCAGAGCAGCCAAATAAATAAATAAATAAATAAATATTAAAACACACACACACACACACACACACACACACACACACACACACACACAAAGGAAAAGAAAAACAAACAAAAAACACATTTGTTACTTCTCATGATTTTGTGGCTTGGCTGGGTGGTTCTTTTGCTGGTCTTGCCTGGGCTTGATCAAGAAGCTGCATTCGGCAGGTGGGTTGCCTGGAGCTGGAAGGTCTCACTTGGTGGAGGTGGATGGGAAACTGGGTCCTCTCTTCTTACTGGGCATCTGGATTCTGAGAATGTAAGCCCCAGCGTGTGCATGCTTATCCAGCCTCTGCTGTATCACAGGTCCCATGAGCCAAGCGATTCATAAGGACGAGCCCAAAGTCAGTTTAGGAGGAGACTCTACCCAAGGACATAAATGCCATGAATACCAGTGGGCTTGAATCACTGGAAGCAATCAGTGTAACTGTCTGGAATTTTTTTTTTTTTTTTTGCAGTATGCGGGCCTCTCAGTGTTGTGGCCTCTCCCGTTGCGGAGCACAGGCTCCGGACGTACAGGCTCAGTAGCCATGGGCCCAGCCGCTCCGCGGCACGTGGGATCTTCCCGGACCGGGGCACGAACCCGTGTCCCCTGCATCGGCAGGCGGACTCTCAACCACTGCGCCACCAGGGAAGCCCCTGTCTGTAATTTTATATACATTATTGCTATCCTGACAGACAGCAGGCTGCCACCTAGTTTTTCTTGTCATCTCTTTTTACAGATGAGGATCTAAAGTCCAGAGAGGTCAAGTAACTTATACTTGCTCAAGGTCCATAGCAATTAAGTGGTGGGAAATTCTAATTTCTGATTCCAAAGTCTGTGACCTTCCACTCAATTACAGGCTCCTCCTGGGAAGACCTGGAGCACAAGAACAGATGCAACTCACGAGAGAATTCCACCCCATGCTTTTATTACAATGGGAAGCAAAGTAAGCTTTATTTTTGTTAGCAAGTAATGGAGAAGATGAATGAGTCAGATAATATGGGTGGAGGAGATGTTAAAAGTTCATTTGTGACCTCGATGGCCAAACCATCCCATGCTCTCAGTGGAAGTTTTATGGTTCCTCAACTGTGGTCACTCAATATTTCATATATAATTCTCAACTGTAGCTCTCTCCTGTGTACTGTTTGGTGTTCCCCATTTATTACGAGCTCTTCTTGGTCTGGGTCCACTTTCCCTTGTATAGTGTCTGAAGCACAGCAGACTCTCAACAAATGTTTGTTGAATGAATAAATGAGGGAGCAGAGGTCAGGGAGGCCACAGATGGACTCTTTCACACTTTGCCAGGGACTCTGAAGAGAATCAATGGCTATCCAGGGAATGAAGCATTAAATGTGATGAACAATGAACTGTGTATTACCTGAATAACAAGCAGGAGTTCATAGAAGCAGATGTTTTGGTTAAACAAATAGGTCAAAATTCAAGAAATTAAAGACTAATCTTAAAATCAATTTGTGCTTTTAAATAGCTTTGTCATATTTTTCACTTAGAAAATTTCTCATTCATTTCAGCCTATTCCACTTGTTAGTTTCATTTTGCTTTGTTGATTTTTTTCCATAGTTTTTTACCAACAATTTCAAAAGTCCCCAGGGAGGAGTCCTACCCCACAGCACAGATTCTCTCCTCTTGCTTGTTCTACTCCTTTCAGCATTGATTTCAAGAATTTAAATTTTCTTCTCCAGTTGGCAGTAAATCATCCCAAAGAAAATTTGTTTAAAAATGCAAGAGTTGGGAGATTTCGTCTCTAGAGATATTGAACCATGAAGCGTTTGCACTCTGGTGATACCAGGCCCAGTGAAGGACAGGGGTGAAGCAACAGTTAAATTAAAAAATTAACTTTAAAAAAGTAAGTGTAAGTCCACTCACTGAATGTGGCACCCCAGCCGTTTTCAAATGGTATATTTAAGTGGTGTTGGTGGAGTTTTCTAAGAAAAGAACAAATCTCCAAAGAAAGGAAGGAAGGGCAGATTCATATTGACTATTCTGAAAAGAACACTAAGATTTAAAGGGGTAATTTAACATCCATGTGAAATATAGAGAGAGTAGAAGTGTGTTTAGAACCATTTCTTAAGTTCATGCCACGTATGCTCATTCACAAACAGACAGTTCTGCTTCTTTAGTTTCCCCAGTTGTCCTAAGTAAAGCCAGTCAGGGCTGTCCACCGTCTCCTGATCACCTGGGCCGGTGATGGTGGCAGGAACCAGTCCTGGTTCCAAATTTTCCTGACCTTCTTCTAGAAGGATCTGCATGCAGCTCGTGTGGATTTTCTCCCTGGGAAACTTTGGCAGGTAGACCAGCAGTCGGTAAAGGCAAAGCTGAATGGTCATGAATTCTGGGAGGCTGGGATAGAATTCCAGGAAGCTGGCACGGATTTCAGGTTAGTTCTGGACTTGCCTTCACACAAAGGAATGTCTCTATGGCGCAATTTCTGGCGACAGTCAGAGGCCTGTGGGACCAGAGCAGGTGTTCTTTATACTGAGAGCTGACACACAGCACACTTAGCTTAAAAGAGCCTCCATATGCTTCATCTTAACTGAGCAAGTAAGACAGGTGTCACTGACCCGAGGTTAGAGAAGACCAAACTAGGACTTCATGACGGCCACACTGGAGGCAAATCCAGCACTAGAACCCAGGTCTTCAACTATTCAACTATCCCTGGACCCCCCAGTTGATCAGGCCTTCAGCCCATCGCTGGCTCTGTGAACTCCACGCCTGGTCACGTCCCTCACCTCCCTCCCAGCTGCCACGACAGACCCCTCGCTGTTGGCAAGGGGTGCAGGGGACTGTGGCAGACCGGGTATAAATATCTATAAAGTTACACATGAATAAGACATATACTGAGCACAAAGGATGGATTCCTGCCTCGGAGATCAAGGTGGCCTTTGATGGGCTGCGGGGACCTGGGGGCCCCCTCTCTACATATGGCCATGTTTCAGGGGATGAGCTTCTATGACTCTTGGCTCTCCCTGGCCTGTCACTAAGGTGGTTCTCAACGAGGAGCAATTTTATCCTCAGGGGACATTTGGCAATGTTTAGAGGCATTCTGGGTTGTCACAACTGGCGTGAGGAGGGTACTCTAGCATCTAGTGGGTAGAGACTAGGGATGCTGCTGTATATCCTACAACACACAGGACAGCCCTCAGATGTTAGTGGTGCCAAGGCTGAGATACCCTGCTTTAAGGTAAGAAGCCTGGGCTTAGGAAAGCACTCCCTTGACAGAGCAACTTGCTTAAGACCTCACAGCTAGTGAAATCCAAGCCCAAGGCCAGGGATTCCAGTGAGGTTGTTCCAAAGCCCTCACTCATTCAAGGAGAAACCTTTTTTTTCTTTCTGGCATCTTTATCCTCTCGTTCTTACTCTCAATTTCTTCTCCTATAAAATGGGGTCACAATACCTACCGACTAGTATTATTATGAAGATTAACTCAGCTAAGGCATATGAAAATGCTTTGTAAACTGGTTAGTACTGAACTAATACCAGTTATTATTATGAATAAAAAGATCGTGAGTAACCAAATGGTGCAAGAGGGGCCATATCTGAGCTTGTAGATTATGCACCGTGTAGGGATATTGCCACAACTCCGCCAACAGAGATACACGTCCGACGCTGGAGATGGAAAAAGAACCATGTGGTTTCCATCTATATGGTAAAGGAGGCAGGATGGTTCTCAAAGCTTCTATAACACAATTGTTAAAGACATGGCTCTGGGTTTGAATCCCATCTCAGCCAAGTACTAGTTGTATGAACTTGGCAAGGTGTGTATCCTCTCTGCACCTTTGCTGTAGACAAAGGATAGTGGTATCTACCTCGCTCTGTTGTTTCTTGTTTATAACATTGCTTGGCCCATAGGAAATACAGAATAAACATCAGCTATTGTTATTAGTGCTGTTGTTGGTATCATCTGCTTCCTGCAATCCTCCCTCCCTTCTTCCCTCCCTTCCTTCCTCCCTTCCTTCCTTCCTTTCTTGGGCTGTGTTGGGTCTTCGTTGCTGCGGGCTTTCTCTAGTTGCGACAAGCAGGGGTTATTCTTTGTTGCAGTGCGCTGGCTTCTCATTGCGGTGGCTTCTCTTGTTGTGGAGCACGAGCTCTAGGAGTGTGGGTTTCAGTAGTTGCAGCACGCAGGCTCAGTAGTTGCGGACTCTAGGGTGCACAGGCTTCAGTAGTTGTGGCGCATGCGCTTAGTTGCTCCGCGGCACGTGGGATCTTCCTGGACCAGGGCTCGAACCTGTGTCCCCTGCATTGCCAGGTGAATTCTAAACCACTGTGCCACCAGGAAAGTCCCCCTACAGTGCTTTCTGACATTACCTTCAGCAACGCCCCAACTAGGAACATTTTTGTCAAATTTTACTATTTGTAGTAAATGCTATGGACTCCCTGCAGGTTGGGGTCAGAACTGTTTTGGTGGTTGCTGTATCTCTACTGCCTAACATGGTGTTATGGGCTGAATTGCGTCCCTCCAAAAAGTCTTATGTTGAAGCCCTAATCTTCCATGTGACTGTATTTGGAGCTAAGGCCTTTAGGAAGGTAATTAAGGGTGAAGTCATAAATTAAATCATAAGGGTGGAGCCCTGATCCAATGGGACTGGTATCCTTGTAAGAAGAGTAAGAGACACCCCGGGAAACAGATCTCTCCCATGTGTGTACACAAAGGAAAGGCCACATGAGGGCACAGGGAGAAAGTAGCCACGTGCAAGTCAGAAAGAGCTCTCACTAGAAACCAACCCTGATGGCTGATTTATCCTGAACTTCTAGCCTCCAGAACTGTGAGAAATTAAATTTCTGTTGTTTAAGCCACAATTTCTGTTGTCCATGGTATTTTGTTATAGCAGTCCTATAGCAGACTAGTACATGTGGAGTGCTCAGAAACTTCTGTGGAAAAAAAATAAGCGAAAGAATAAATAAGTCCCAGAACTTCCCCGGTGGTTCAGTGGTTAAGACTCTGTGCTCCCAGTGCAGGGGGCTAGGGTTCAATCCCTGGTCAGGGAACTAGATCCCACGTGCATGCCGCAACTAAGAGTTCGCCTGCTGCAGCTAAGGAGGCTGAGAGCTGCAACTAAGGCCCAGCGCAACCAAATAAATAAATATTTAAAAAAATCAAACCATCTCAATACTCTGTAATGACCTATACGGGAATAGACTCTAAAAAAGAGTGGATATGTGTATGTGTCTAACTGATTCACTTTGCTGTACAGCAGAAACTAACACAACATTGTAAATCAACTATACTCCAATAAAAATTTTTTTAATTAATCACTTTTTTTAATTAAAAAAAATTTTTTTTAATCACTTTTTAAAAAAAAACTAAATAAATAAGTCCCCTGTTCTCAAGAATCATACCACCTAGTAGGGCCTGTCAACGAGTATCTGCAATGCAATGCCCGCAATTATTAAAATATTTACTGGCTCAACAAGTATTTCCTGACCTTTTACCACGTGCCAGGCACCGTGATAGGTACTGGGGATAAAGCAGTGAATGCAACAGGGTCTCTTCTGTCACGTCTAGTGGGGGAGATAGCAAGCAAGGAGATATCATAGCAGGGAGAGGAACAGAGCAGGTGAGAGGGATAGAAATGGCAGAGGTTATCTTTCGTACAGAATGTTTGCGAAAGCCTCTCCGACACAGTGATATTTGAGCAGAGGCCTGAAGGAAATGCAGAAGGAAACCATACAGGTATCTGAGGGAAGAGAGTTCCAGGCTGAGAGACCGGCAGAGGCAAAGGCTTGAGAAGGGGGCTGACTTGTGTTCGTACAAAGGGGACCCCTATGGCCGGAGCAAGACAGGATAGGGGATGGGCAGGGCTGGGGCCACCGTGGAGCATCGGGGCCCCCACTGGCTCAGGTGTCCCCTCCAAGCCCTGAGAGTAGCCTGGCAGTGGGTTCACTTGTCACACACTTTGTAATTTACGCAATTGAGATAACTCAGCTGAGATGGATTGGGACTCCCGTCTCCTTCTCCCCTGTTTCCCTTCCATTACACTTCCTCCCAAGCTGGATGGTGTCGGCCATTTGACATTTGACATTTCGGGGATCCGGAAGGGGAAATTGACCTGGGAAGATTTTTAATCGATTGTGATTTGTTTTCTCATTGTAAAGAAATATTCATGTTCATGCATAACTTTGTATTACGGCTCTTAAAAAGTCCTCCAAATCGTGTAAGCTTCAGGCCCCTCAAAAACTGGATTCCCTCCTAGAGACCAAAAAAGTAGGAGGTGAAGACAGAAAGGCAGTAGTGACTCTCCTTTGAGTGAGCTAGAAAGCCATTAGAGTGGTTTGTGAGTTTTTTTAGGAAAAGTTCTTTCTCTCTTTTATCGTGGTAAAATACAATAACATAAAATTTACCTTCTTAATAATCTTTAAGTATGCAGTTCAGGGATATTAAATACATTTGTGCTGTTGTGCCCCCGTCACTACCACCCATCCCTGTAACTCTTTTTTTTAATTAAAATATTGTCGACATACAATATTACGTGAGTTTCAGGTGTACTACATAGCGATCTGACGTCTGCATACATTAGGAAATGATCGCCACGGTAAGTCTAGTAACCATCCGTCGCCGTATAAAGTTATTACAATACTATTGACCATATCCCTTATGCTGCATATTTTTACATCCCTGTGGCTTATTTATTTTATAACCGGAGGTTTGTAATTCTTAATCCCCTTCACTTATCTCACCCAGTCCCACACGCACTCTGGCAACCACCCGTTTGTTCTCTGTGTCTGTGAGTCTGTTTTCATTTTGTTTTGTTCATTTGTTTGTTTTGTTTGTTTTGTTTTTTAGATTCCACACATAAGTGAGATCATACACTATTTGTCTTTCTCAGCCATTCTTTTCTATGGCTGAGTCGTATTCCATTGTATATATGTACCACATCTTCTTTATCCATTCCTCTGTCGATGGACATTTACATTGCTTCCATGTCTTGGCTATTGTAAATAATGCAGCAATGAACACTGATGTGAATATATCTTTTCAGATTAGTGTTTTTGTTTTCTGCGGGTGCCATCAGAGTGTTTTGAGCAGAGAGGTGATGTGACTCAGGCAGGAAAGGATAATGCACCTGTCCTGTTAAGACTGCTTCACTCTGTGAGGGGCTCATGGTACATCAGGACATTGTGGCCCAGTGAATGCAAATCTCTGCATTTAAGTTGAGTCACAGGAGTTTTTTAGAGGGTGCAAGCAGCCTCACCCTTGGATGGGGAGGAAGTTGCCAAGGGCACAGGCCAGATATACAGTGCGAGGAGATAGATGCGTGTGGACTAGAGAGGTCGGTGGAGCCACATCACAGTGCACACGTGCTGCTTCCGATCATCTCTTGTTTTCGTTGCTTTTAATAATCAGGCACCATATTGAAGTGGGGGGGACGGCAACGACATCCACCAGCATTTTCTTACACTCTTCCTTGACCCACCCAGACTCTAGGGTTGTAGCCATCTTCTTAGTTCTTGGTCACAAGAGAGGGATCCTGAGGACGTCTGGGTGACACCAACGCAGAATATTCGTGCCGCGGGGAACGGGCTCTCCCTCGTACCCTAAAGTGCCAGGACCAACAGGCTTGTCTGGGGCAAGGACAGTTTAACATATCTCTTTGACTATGACCACTGGACACATTAGACATGAGTTTATATTTTGGGTTTGTTGTAGGTTTGGGTACATGTCCTTTTTAAAATCTTCTGCCCTTCATTTCATTACCAAATGGCAAAGCACCTTAAATTTCTCTGTTTCCCAAAGGCAGGTGCTCTGATTCTTGGGAGGTCTGCTCTCTGTCCCAGCATGTCCCATCATTGTCGCTTGCGTGCGTCACCTCAGGCCCTCGTGTGAATAGATCCCGGGTGGCCTCACATCTGGCCCTTCTTTCATGCCTGAACACGTCTGAATTCCCACTGGATGTTCCAGTTAGGCTGTTACTCTGGAAGCCCCACTCTCTGTGTAAATATGTGTGTACCCTATATAGGGTGTTATGTATATTCATAGAGGTGTTTGTGTATCTGGATGACATGCCACATCTCATGGAGCTAACCACAGGAACGTGTTTTTGAGCCTGTGTGCTAGAGTTTCTGTTCATGCCCATGTCCACACGATTGCCTTGTGGGACAGAATGACATGACTTCTCTGCCTTGGTGTAAATGTGAAGAAGAAGTTCATTTCTGTTATTTCAGTCACTCTTATTTTAGATTAACTGGGGGGAAAAGAGAATTTTCCAATAGTTTTTGGCTGTTCACTTGGAAGCCCCTCCTCTGATGGCATTACCTCTGTCTTCCTTCTGTTGTGTGTTTTCTTCTATATTTCAACACAGACATAATATTCAGTATTCACAATTCACATTGGTAAAGAGCTTTACAATTTATAAAGTGCTTTGAAATAGAGCAGTTCATGTAAACATCACAACAACTTTGTATAGAAGGAATTGTTTCTGTTTAACAGATGGAGTAATTGAGGGCCAGAGAGTGTACACATTTATCCAAGGGTGCACAGATAGGAAATGGCAGTACTGGGACTTGAACCCTACCTTTATGTGCCAAGCTCACTGCCCCAGTGTGAGACCATTGGTGACTCATTGTCTTTTTGTATGTTATGTTCAGGTTTGCCATAGAAAGACTGATGCTAAGGAAGTAGTTTTATTCTTGCTATAAGACAAATATAATATTAGCAGTTCGAGAATGTCCATTTTCTAACAGGGCTAGGCAACTTTTCAAAACCAAAATTTCTGTTTTGGATGAAGAAGCGTAATAATAAAGAATCAATGAGCAGTTTTTAACTAGTTTTTATCAAGAAAAGATACATCAGGGCTTCCCTGGTGGCGCAGTGGTTGAGAGTCCGCCTGCCGATGCAGGGGACACGGGTTCGTGCCCCGGTCTGGGAAGATCCCGCATGCCGCGGAGCGGCTGGGCCCGTGAGCCATGGCCGCTGAGCCTGTGCGTCTGGAGCCTGTGCTCCACAAGGGGAGAGGCCCCAACAGTGAGAGGCCCGCGTACCGCAAAAAAAAAAAAAAAAAAAGAAAAGATACATCAAAAAAAAAAAAAGAAAGAAAAGAAAAGATACATCTTCCTACTGGTTTATCAGGTGAAGTTCTTTGGCAACAGGTAGTAAAGATGAATCTGGGCTAGCATAAACCAACAGGAGGAATAAAGAAAATCATAGGTTGTCTCAAGGAACCAAGGGATAGGAATGCAGCCTGGCTAGGACCCGAAACCAACAGGGCTTTTCCCCTCCAGCTCTGTGTCTGCTTCTCTCTGAGCATGTGCTTTAGTCTTCTTTCTGTTTCTCAATTCAGACACGGTTTTTCTGCTTTTCTGGCCCTCAAGGAGGAATATGGGAATATGGCCACCCCAATATTTCCACAGCTTGAGATACCAAGAGAGGCTACTGACAAGAATCTTCCTGGTCCCAATTCTCAATTCCCAGGAGAGAGAACCTGGGCCCCACCTTGGGGCCAGGTGTCTCCTCTGGTCCAATTAGCAATAGCAAGGGAAGGGGGTGGTCATGTAATAGTAACACAGCTGCCCAGGGAAGTTCCCAAAGGATGAGGAATTGTGGTTTTGCACTCTGGATGTGCCCCCGGAAGTATTTACCATAACTGAGTAGCAGGAGAATTGTTATTAAAGTTTGGACTTAACCAGTTAGTGATAGTTCTGTTATAACTTAATTTTCACAACTATTTTTAAAGAGTTCAAAAACTCTTAAAAATAAACTTTAGTATCTTTTTTCTTCCAGTTTTATTGAGGTGTAATTGACATACAGCACTGTATAAGTTTAAGGTGTACAGCATAATGATTTGACTTACGTACAACATGAAATGATTATCACAGTAAGTGTAGTGAACATCCGTCATCTCGTATAAATACAAAATTAAAGAAATAGAAACACACTTTTTTTCTTCTGATGGAACTCTTAGGATTTACTCTCTTAACGTTCGTATATAACATCCAGCAGTGTTAATTATAGTTATCATGTTCTACTTTACATCCCTAGTACTTATCTTCTAACTGGAACTTTGTACCTTCTGACCACCCTCATCCAATTCTCCCTCTTCCCCTCCCCCGCCTCTGGTAATCACAAATTGAATGTTATACGTTTGCTTATATGTTTAAAGTTGGGAACATCTTTAGAGACCACCTATTCCAAACCCCCTTATTTATTTACTATTATTATTAAAATGTATACATTTTAATTTACTTATTTTATTTATATTTATTTTTGGCTTGTTGAGTCTTCGTTGCTGCGTGTGGCCTTTCTCCAGTTGCAGTGAGTGGGGGCCACTCTTTGTTGTGGTGCGTGGGCTTCTCATTGCAGCGGCTTCTCCCGTTGCGGAGCACAAGATGTAGGCATGTGGGCTTCAGTAGTTGTGGTGCACAGGCTTCAGTAGTTGTGGCACACAGGCTTCAGTAGTTGTGGCACGCAGGCTCTAAAGTGCCAGCTCAGTAGTTGTGGTGCATGGGCTCAGTTGCTCTGTGGCATGTGGGATCTTCCCGGACCAGGGCTCGAACGCGTGTCCCCTGCATTGGCAGGTGGATTCTAAACCACTGTGCCACCAGGGCAGCCCCCAAACCCCCCTTATTTAAACCAGTGATGAAACTGAGACTCAGAGCATTAAGTGACGAAACCAAAGTCACACAGCAAGTCGATTGAAAAGATGAAATTGGAAGATGTATCTGACTCCCAGAACTGTGCTCTTTTTATTGTACCAAGTTTCTCCCCATAATCTGCAAGTATGACTGGTATTGAGAAGAAACCAGATGTATCAGGCAGTGCTAGCTTAGAGAAGCAGAACCACTAGGAATGAAGTAGAATAAGGGGTTTAAGTCGACTGAGAGAACTCGTAAAACAGTCTCAGTCCAGCTGTTCCTCCTGGATTTGGGGCCAAGCGCAAAGTCACAGGGTAGGGGATGGGGAAGGTAAGATGCACGCAAACTGGGAGACAGGGAGGCAGCCGACCTCTGCCTCTCACTGGAGTGCACGTCAGCCCCTCCCCATCTCTGTAGCCGCCGTGACCTGCAGGAGAGGGTCTGGAAGAGCTGGAGGAAGAGACCCCACAGAGCTGGAGCTTCAGCTTGTTTGCTTCCCACACCAGTAGCAGAGCCATTGGATCCGCGAATAACAGTGTGAGTTGTCACAGGGCCTGACCTACCTGGACCTTCTGAGAATAGTCATGGCTACTGCTCCACCTCCATCTTCCAAGCCTTCTGCAAATGCCTCTTGTGGCCACCCCTCACCAGAAATACGTAAGAAAGGGAATTGCTGGAAATCTAGTTCAGCTTTTCCAGGTTGACACCGCAAAGCTGTCATATCACAACACGGATGGCTCTGTGGATGGCAGCAGTGCCACCTCCCAGCGTGGACCTGCAGCTACCACACCTCCCCCGAGTCCAGCCATCTCTTTCCAACTCTCTTGTCGCTGCTCACACCAGAACACAAGTGACCAGCAAGTCTGCCATCTAAGCTGGTATCCAGCAGGGAAATGAGATGCCCAGAGCAGGGCTTCTCACAGGCATCCTCATTGCCTGTAAATGGTGCTGTAGGAGGTACCCTCTCTTTGCTTGGGTTCACAGAACACAAGCATCTCCTTCCCTTGGAGGGTGGGGAGAGAATCATCACTCATCTGAACCCTGACCCCTCCCCAGTCTTCTCGGATAGAATCTCTCGGAGCAGGACGGTGAAGGCAGTAGAGCCTGTTCTGCCACTTCTTTTAAACTCCTGCGGACTCTGTCTGGTCCCAGCTGTCGGCTAATTCTCTCAGTATCAGCTCCTCCTGTCCTCAGCTTTCAGCCTTAGCCACAATTCCAGTCTGACAGGAAAGGTCTTACCTAACATCCCATTTCATAATTCTCCCATGGAGCTTCCCAGATACTAAAGCTCCTCCTGTTAGGAGCACCAATTAGGGATCTTTTGGAGATACATGCTTTACAGCTGGGAAGGAAATATACATCTCGTGTCATCTCAAAAGCAGAGGGGAGGGCTTCCCTGGTGGTGCAGTGGTTGAGAATCCGCCTGCCAATGCAGGGGACACGGGTTCGAGCCCTGGTCTGGGAGGATCCCACATGCCGCGGAGCAACTAGGCCCGTGAGCCACAACGACTGAGCCTGCGCGTCTGGAGCCTGTGCTCCGTGACAGTGAGAGGCCCGCGCACCGCAATGAAGAGTGGCCCCCGCTTGCCACAACTAGAGAAAGCCCTCGCACAGAAATGAAGACCCAACACAGCAAAAATAAATAAAATAAATTAATAAACTCCTACCCCCAACATCTTCTAAAAAAAAAAAAAAAAAAAAAAAAAGCAGAGGAGAAACAACCGAAAAACTGGATTTCCAAAGTCGCTACCCTTAAAGGAATGAAGCAGCTTGAGGCTTTCATTGAAATGACTAGAGTTCTCTGGGCATCCTGGTTGCTGCAAGGTAGAAACAGGACCACGGATAGGCAGAGGGAACAACTAACTTGCTGTCACACTTGGAATTCCAAACTAATAGTGTGTTGGCATCCCCTCACCAGAGGCATAATGTCTCCATGGCACTTGGCTAGAGGTTCCGTTGCATAACACATCACAAGTTGTTCCTATATACACCTACTCAGAAAGCTTCCCGCTTTCCTTCCTCCATAGTCTCATCAGAAGAAAGGAGCAGATTTCCTCTTTTTTTTAAAGAGAACTTTATTTTTATTTATTTATTTATATATGGCGTTGGGTCTTCGTTGCTGTGCGGGCTTTCTCTAGTTGCAGTGAGCGGAGGCTACTCTTCATTGAGGTGCACGGGCTTCTCACTGCAGTGGATTCTGTTGTTGCGGAGCACAGCCTCTAGGTGCGCAGGCTTCAGTAGTTGTGGCACGCAGGCTCAGTAGTTGTGGCGCACGGGTTTAGTTGCTCCGCGGCATGTGAGATCTTCCTGAACCAGGGCTCGAACCTGTGTCCCCTGCATTGTCAGGCGGATTCTTAACCACTGTGCCACCAGGGAAGCCTGGAGCAGATGTTTTTAATTGAATTCATTTTCCCTTCCCAAACACATATAGAGGAATCATTGGTTTCTCAATGGACTTATGTCTCTGCATGTAGTGTAAGTTTCCTTATAAGATGCTATGCTGGTACCTTTCTTTCTACTTAGCTCATCCTCAGCCTGATTCCTTTCATCCCCATCGGTTGATGGGAAACCGTCCTCATAGACACACCCAGAAATCATGGTTTACCTGCTCTCTCTTCATGCCTTAGCCCAGTCAGGTTCACACGTAAAATTAACAATCACACTACTTGACCTGTCTGTGTTTCAGTTTCTTCACCTCTAACTGGGACTTTCTCTATCATGGGGTACTTGTGAGGATCAAAGGCAGTACCGTGGTGACCCCCTTCACCCTTTCTGCTGCCTTGCAGTGAGCACCCCTTGCAGGGATTTATCTTCCAGGCAGCTTTATGCCCTTTCTGCCTCTGCATCCTAAGATAATAAGCAGAAAGGGTCAAGGTCAGTTCCTCTGAGCAGTCAAGCCTGGCCACGTCTCTGTTCTTACTCCTCTCTGCCTGCAGTGGGGTGGATCAACTACCTTGAGGTTGCTCTGCAGACAGCCTTCCTGGATTCAAGAGGGCAGAGAGCAGGAAGTCCCACTGTGGTCTCTGGCCTCAGCCACAGTCCCCATTGCATTTCCTGCAAGGCAACCACATGTGGGGGAGGAGGGCTTGGCCAACTATTACCAAGTTGGGCTTTGTTTCCCATTAACTATGCTTCCCTGCATATAACCCCGTGGAGGTATGGGCCACAGGACTGAGGTAGTCCTATGTTCCTGGCCATGATACAATCAAACACTGGTAAAAATCTCACTTCTAACTTCTTTTTTTTTAAATATATTATTATTTTTTAAAATTTCTTTTTTATTTTTGGCCACGCCGTGTGGCTTGCAGGATCTTAGTTCCCCGACCAGGGATCAAACCCGGACCCGCGGCAGTGAAAGCACTGAGTCCTAACCACTGGACCGTCAGGGAATTCCCACTTCTAACAACTTCTAATACTGCCTTTGTTTAAGTAATATAGAGTCTTTCTAAAGTCTTTGAATAATTTTAGTTTTAAATTGATTTCTGAATGAAATAACCTCTGAGTTGTTAAAAAGTAACTCAAAATGTTTAGTAAAAATTAGCATGCAATTGAACAGAAATGTCCTAGATTATCCTTATTTCAGATCTGTGATTCACCCTGCCCTCACCCACATAAAAAGGCCACTCTGGAAACTCTGGTAAACTGGGTGAATGTTAATCTGGTGCATAATACCATTTTAGAGACACAGAGAATTTTGCATTATGTTGGAGACACGAAGCTTTCTGGGTTGGACAACTCTCATAGGCAAGAGCACACAGCAGGAGGCGGCTCCAGTGGGCATTTTGCTTTCAGCTTCATGCTGTCTCTGTTATTGTGAGATTCTCACACTATGCCTATGGGATTTCTGTATTACTGGCAAACTTTATTCCAATTTTGAAAAATCAGCTACAGTTTTCTAAGGCATCCTAAACTTTGCTTAGGTGCACCCAGATGCAGCTTTGCGGCCATTGGAATAGAAGGAGGCATCAATAACAGTAGGTTTACAGAGAAGCTTCAGCTGCCAATGCTGGTGATGAACTTGCCGTGTCCCGTAGCAATGAATGGAATTCTACATGATGAGAGTCGCAGAACAGGCCTGAAAGGGTTGAACGGCCAAGGAAAGGCAGAAGGACAAGGGGACCCTCAGAGCTTTTTTTTTATTTATTTATTTATTTTTGTCCGCATTGGGTCTTCGTTGTGGTGCGTGGGCTTCTCATTGCGATGGTGGCTTCTCTTGTTGCGGAGCACAGGCTCTTGGCGCACGGGCTTCAATAATTGTGGCACGCGGGCTCAGTAGTTGTGGCTTGTGGGCTCTAGAGCTCAGGCTCAGTAGTTGTGACACTCGGGCTTAGTTGTTCCTCCGCACGTGGGATCTTCCCGGACCAGGGCTCGAACCCGTTTCCCCTGCATTGGCAGGCGGATTCTTAACCACTGCGCCACCAGGGAAGCCCCGAGGACCCTCAGCGCTTTATCTTCGAGGAGGTGGCAGCTGTGTACCATGAGGATGAGTTGGCAATGACATGGTTTGAGGAGAGAGACCCCAAATCCTCAGAAGTCTTGGAGATGAAGAGAGGGACCATGAAAAGGAGAAGGTGCCGGAAGTGGGAAGTCACTCCTCTCTGCGGCTCCATCTTGCAAGCAAACACATTCTGGATGCTGGTTACTGGGTGATGTCATGATTGTTATCTTTTCTGACTTAAACACCCTTTGAGTTACACATTCCAGAATTGAACATTTGCTTGACTTAGGAAGAATAAACATTAGCAGAGGCAATCTCTGAGCGGTAAGGTCAGGGATGTTGTCTTCTTACTTTACTGTGTTGACCAAACTCTCTACAATGAATGAGTGCTACTTTTAACATTTTAGAAAGCACTACTTAAAAAAAAAAAAGTTTGTTATTGCTCAAAGATGTATTTAGACATTCTATTTGAGACTAAAGGGAGGAGATGCAGCCTGGGGAAGAAGAAGAGGGGACACCAAGTCTGGGAGGATGTTAGACTGGAAAGATTATGGTTGGAAACGTCTAGGTTATTTGAACCAGTGGCTCAATGATATCACCAAGGAGCTGATTTCTTCCTCTCTGTTCTGTCTTCATCAGTTTCAGCTTCATTCAAGGCTGACTCCCCACTTTCTGGCACAAATTGCTACAGTGATTCCAGGCTTCATACCTATTCCCTGCACCATCTAGAACAGCACTGCCCAGTAGAAATATAATGCAAGCCCTATGTGTGATTGAAAATTTTCTAGTAGTGACATTTTTAAAAAGCAAGAAAAGGGTGGGACTTCCCTGGTGGTCCAGCAGCTAAGACCCTGTGGTCCCAATGCAGGGGGCCTGGGTTTGATCTCTGGTCAGGGAACTAGATCCCGCATGCATGCCACAACTAAGACCCGGGGCAGCCAAATAAATAAATTTTTTTTTTAATTTAAAAAAATAGAAGAAAAAGATGAAGTTAATTCTAACAACATACTCTATTTAACCCAATATATGCATAACATTATCTCAATGTGTAATCATTTAAAATTTAATAACCTATTTTGCATTCATTTTTTTGTACTAAGTCTTCAAAATTCAGTGTGTGTTTTATGCTTGCAGAACATCTTAAGTCACAGTAGCCACATTTCAAGTGCTTAATAGCCTCATGTGCCTATTGGCTCCTGCACTGGACAGGTCAGCTCTAGAGAAGAGGGAGTGTCCTTCTGTCCCAGCATTTCCGGCTAGAGTTGACATGATTGGACTGGATTAGGCTATTTGCCTGTGACTGTAGTAAGGGGAATGGATTGTGCTAATTGGCTGAAGCTAGGCGTGACTATGGTAGGCAGAATTATGCCCCCGCCCAGAGACGTCCACATCCCAATTCCTGGAATTTGTGAACATGTTAGATTACACAGCAAAGGGGAAGTAAAGTTACAGATGGAATTAAGTTTGTGATGAGTTGATCTTGGAATGAGGAGATTATCCTGGTGGGCCCAATGTAATCACAAGGATCCCTACAAGTGGAAGAGGGAGGCAAAAGAGAGAACCAGAGAGATGGCAGTGGGAGCAGGGCTCAGCTCCATGCCACTGGCTTTGGAGATGGAGGAAGGGGCCACAAGCCAAGGAGTGTGGGTGGCTTCCAGAAGCTGCAAAAGACAGGAGAGGGATTCTCCCCTAGAGCCTCCAGAAGAAACACAGCCCTGCCAACACCTCGACTTTAGTCCAGTGAGACCGTGGTGCACTTCTGATCTCTAGAACTGTAAGATAATAAATGTGTATTGTTTTAAGCCACTATGCATGTGGTCATTTGTTATAGCAGTCATAGGAAACTAAATCAATGACCCAATTTGGAAACCCAAAATTTTAAACGACAGGCATTTTGAGAGATGAAGGAGGTTTTAGTTCCAAAAGCTTGGTTTTTCAGTGCCAAAAACAAAACCATGAAAGAATGATAAAATTTGTGTCATAAACAATAGAGTGAAAAGAGAACAGATAAAGAATTGGACTGCCTTGTCCTCTGGGAGGCCTGATGAGGATTTCCTAGGAGAGGGAAAGAGTTAGAGAGGGAACAAGGTAATAAGATGCTGTCTATCTCTTAACTGGTTGCTGTTTTATGCTCAAGCAACAATAGAATCCCATATACACACACACACACACACACACACACACACACACACACACACACACATATATATATATATATATATATATATAGGGATCTAAGAATGGACAAGTCTTTTGTCCCACTTTCTACTGAAACCTTGGAAGCCAGTGGGGGAGGATTAGGCAGAGAAAGTCAGAGGTAACCCTTCAATTTTTCTCCAGCACTAATGGCCCGTGGTCATGACCATGAGGGTGTAGAGTATGTGGACCAACAATCAGAGACCATGATAAGATATGGACAGCTTAGTGCATGCCAGGAAGATAGATGCTGACAACAAGGCCAGCTAGGCAATGTTCCTCCTCAGTAAGGACCTGGGTGGACCCGTGACAAAGGTCAAGCTGCCACTATCACATCAACCTTAGGGCAATATCACAAGCGCCCTAGACCTTAGAAGCATCCCTGTAGAGGTGAGGAGCGAAGGGAAATTGTAAAATGACTCAGTTTAAATCTCAAATGACTAAAAACATCCAGACTTGAGTGCACTGTCTCTTGACATCTGAGAGAATGGAGACAAGTGAGACACAAAATTCACCTACAGAAAAATAAAGTGGCCCTTATTGCTCATGTGAATTTTGTCATCTAAAAAAATCTGTACCCTCTAGAAACATGCTCTAAGAATATTGGGAACCACTGAAATATCTATAGGTGCATAAATGATTAGGGTAGTTATATGTTCTTATTGAACTACCCCATTATTATTATTATAAAAATAGACTCTTTATCTCTGGTAATATTCTTTGTCCTGAAGTCTACTTTGTGTGATATTAATACAGACACTCCAGCTTTCTTTTGCTGAATGTTAGCATGATATACCATTTACCATCAATTTACTTAAAAAAAAAAAAAAACTTTCGGTTTTGAGACAATTTCAAATTTGAGGAGAAGCTGCAATAATAATAAGAAGAACTCCCCCGTATCCTGCCCCCAGACTAAGGTAGTGTTTCCCCATGATTAGCAAAAAGAAGAAACCTAAAGAAGAACCATCTGCCAACCTCAGAGCGACCTCACAGTACTCAGCTCTCCCCTCTGAACATTCCAGAAGCCTCGGCCTCCCCACATTCTCAATTCTGTCTCCTCAACCCAGGCTGTGTCCAGCTCTATGCTGTGACCTGTAGATTCTCTCCAGGTAATAAGGCGGGCAATTTTAGGACTTTGCATTCTCTCAGCAATCACTGTCATGCACTGTCTGTTGTCCAATGCCTGAAAACTGGTTTGATTGGGTTTTTTCCCGTATATTTTCTCCCCCGGTGTTTACTTGTCTAAGGTAGTCTGGTTCCTGCTACTCCATCATAGCTATAAGTGAAAACCTGATGATATTTTAAAATTAATCTTTACACCTTATACACATATATTCTTTTTTATACATGATGTATTTCATAATTTAAAAAATTGCGATCACCAAGCCAGAAGGGTTCATTGAGGTTAAGTAGGAAAATAATGAAAAGAGCATAATAAAAATCATTATAGTTTGACCTTCAGAAAAAATTAGTATTATTTTAACATTTTTTTTTTTTTTTTTTTTTTTTTTGCGATACGCAGGCCTCTCACTGTTGTGGCCTCTCCCATTGCAGAGCACAGGCTCCGGACGCACAGGCTCAGCGGCCATGGCTCACGGGCCCAGCTGCTCCGCGGCATGTGGGATCTTCCCGGACCGGGGCACGAACCCGTGTCCCCTGCATCAGCAGGCGGACTCCCAACCACTGCGCCACCAGGGAAGCCCCTATTTTAACATTTTGATGTACCAAATTGTTCCAGTCTTTTCTCCAGGCATATTTTTTAAACTTAGAGTTATTTTGCACAAAGCTATTTTGTAAGCTTATTTGTTGTGCTGAAATATATATATATAACAGAAAATTTACCATTTTAACCATGCTTAAGTATATAATAAAGTGGCATTAAGTCCATTCACAATGTTGTGGAACTATCACCACTATTTATTTCCAGAACTTTTGCATCGTCCCATACAGAAGCTCTGTGACCATTAAACACTAACTCCGCATTCCTCCATTACCCCAAACCCTAGTAACATTTATTCTACTTTCTATTTCTATGAATTTGCCTATTTTAGGTACCTCATATAAGTGGAATTATACAAGATTTGTCCTTTTCTGTATGGCTTATTTCACTTACCGTAATGTTTTCAAGGATCAACCGTGTTGTAACGTCAGAATTTCATTCCTTTTTAAGGCTGAATACTATTCTCCATTGTATGGATACAGCACATTTTGTTCACCCATTCATGTGTTGATGGACACATTGGTTGCTTCCACCGTTTGGCTATTGTGAATAATGCTGGTTTACAGATATCTGTTTCAGTCTCTGCTTTCAATTATTTTGGGTTTATACCTAGGAATAAAATTGATGGATTAAATGGTAGCTCTATGTTTAACTTTTTGAGAAACAGCCAGGCTGTTTTCCATAGTGGCTGTACCATTTTACATTCCTGCCAGCAATAATCAAGGATTCCAATTTCTTCACATTCTCACCAACACTTATTTTCCATTTTTTGGATACTAGCCATTTTAATGGGTGTGGCATGGTATCTCATTGTGGTACTGATTTGCATTTCCCTAATGACTAATGATGTTTAGCATCTTTTCATGTGCTAATTATCCATTTGAAGATCTTTTTTGGAGAAATATCTATTCTAGCCCTTTGCCCATTTTTGAATTATTAGTTTTTGTTGTTGTTGGGCTGTAGGAGTTCTTTATATATTCTGGATATCAATCCATTAGCAGATATATGATTTACAAGTATTTTCTCCCCCTCTGTTTGTTGTCTTTTCACTCTCTTGGTATTGTCCTTTAGTGTACAAAAGTTTTTAATTTTGTTGAACTCCAATTTGTCTAATTTTTTCTTTTGTTGCCTGTGCTTTTGATGTTGTATCCAAGAAATATTGGCCAAATCCAATATTATGAAGATTTTCCCTTATATTTTCTTCTAAGAGCTTTATAGTTTTAGCTTTTGTGTTTATGTCTTTGATCCATTTTGTGTTAATTTTTGTACGTGGTATAAGATAAGGTCCCACTTCATCCTTTTGCATGTGGATAGCCAGTTTTGCAGCACTATTTGTTGAAAAGACTGTCCTTTTCCCATTTAATGGTCTTGACACCTCTGCTGAAAATCAATTAACCATAGATGTGAGGGCTCATTTCTGGACTCTCTATTCTAGTCCATTGATCTATATGTCTGTCTTCATGCCAGTACCACACTGTTTTGATTATGGTAGCTCTGCAGTAATCTTTGAAATCAGGATGTGTGAGTCCTCCAACTTTGTTCTTTTTTTTTTTTAACTTTGTTCTTTTTTAAGATTGTTTTGGCTACTCAAGGTCCCTCTTGAGATTCTGTATGAATATTAGAACAAACTTTTCTATCTCTGCAAAAAAAACTATTGAATTTTGATAGGGAATGTGTAGACTGCTTTGGGTAGTATTGTCATCTTAACAAGATTAAGTCTTCCAGCCCATGAACAATGGCTGTCTTTCTATTTAAGTCTTTAATTTCTTTCAGCAACATTTTGTGGTTTTCGGTGTATAAGTCTTTCATCTCCATGGTTAAATTTATTCTGAACTATTTTATTCTTTTTGATACTATTGTAAATGAAATTGTTTTTTTTAACTTCCTTTTCAGATTGTTCATTGCTAGTATATAAAAATGCTACTGATTTTTATGTTGACCTTGTATCCTGCCACTTCACTGAATTTGTTTATCAGCTCTAATGGGGTTTTTTGGGTGGAATCTTTAGGGTTTTCTACATGTAAGATCACATCATCTGCAATCACAGATAATTTTACTACTTCCTTTCCAATCTGAATACTTTTTTCCTTTTTCTTGCCTAATTGCTCTGGCTAAAACTTCCAGTACTATGTTAAAAAAGAAGTGGTGAAAGCAGGCACCCTTGTTTATTCCTAATAGTCACAGAAAAAGTTTCAGTCTTTCACCATTAAGTATAATGTTAGATGTGGGATTTTTCTACATAGCCTTCATTATGTTGAGAAAGTTCCACCTTTATTCCTAGTTGGTGGAGTGTTTTTATCATGATACCATGTTGAATTTTGTCAAATGCTTTTTCTCCATCAATTGAGATGATCATGTAGGTTTTTCCCCTTCATTTTGTTAATGTATTATATGACATTGATTGATTTTTTGTATGTTGAACCATCCTTGAATTCCAGGGATAAATTGCATTTGGTCAGGGTGTATAATTCTTTCGATATGCTGCTGAATTCAGTTTGCTAGAATTTCACAATGCTGTTTTAAGAGCTGCCTTTTCACTTATCAGTATATCATTTTACCACATCAGTATATCATTTTATCCACATCGTGAAATATTCTATTACTTTGTATTTTTAAAATCTTTTTAAGCTACAAAATCCTTTCTTTTTTCCTAATAAAATCTTATGCACACTCACAATATTTACAGCACAGAACAGTGGAGCTCATCTTATTAAAGCAGGTTTATGGAGTCCAGAGCCCTGTGTACATGTTCTCCAGTTCTTCCACCTCTGTCCCCTTTCCCACCAGTCACCAACAAAAGGGACCCCAAAGAGAGCAATATGAAAGACTTTGGTATGACTTTTCATCACTGCATAATATTCTTTCAAATGAAGACCCCATACTTTCATTAACCAATCTATTATTTTTACACATATATATTACTTCCAATTTGTCAAGATTTTAGAGAAGAAATAAAATTATGGCCATATCCATAATTGTTTATCTTTAAGGTAAATTCCCCCAAAAAGGGATATTGGGACAAAAGTCAAAATTCTTAAAGATTTTAAGTATTTTGATCCTTATTCTTATATTACCCAGTAACAATGTGGTAATTTATCCCTCAACCAGCAGTGTTTAATTTGTATATACAAAATAATATCTCTAAAGACTCACCTGACAGTGTGCATCTTGAAACAATATTGTTTTCTGGCCTATAATTGATACACAGAGCAGAAATGGAGGTAAATAGAAACTGAGATGAATAAATTCTAACACCCGTCACCAAGTTGAAGGGTTTTTTAAACTTGGCTCCGTGGACAGACCTCTAGGGATCAATGAATGGCTGAAATTTTATATGAAATTTGGAATATGTGAGTGTTTGCTTTTGTTTATGGAGAGTGTCTACAGTTCTCATCAAAGCCAAGAACTGCAACCTCCCTTCCAACTTTTATTTTTAAACCACAACAACAAGTTAAACTGGAGGCCATCAGAAAAATAGCTCATTGGAAACCAGGACTGTTTCATCCCTGCCTTTACTACCTAGAACTTTTAGAACAACTTGGATCACAGTTATAAAATATACTGCTGTTCCTGGGACAAAAAGTTCGTATACACCATATCCTTGTATCTGTATACTCTCCAAGAATGTGTTGCATAAAACCATAAAATGGCAAGAGATGGAGAAAAATCTGAGAGCTCATTTGGTCCAAACCCTTCATTTTACTCATGAAGGCAAGAAGGCCCAAGTGTAAAGCAGCTGTTCAAATTTAGACTCTTGCTGGTCGAACATAGACCCAGATCCTGCAGATCCAAACGTTTAGGGAAGGGTGCCTTCCTGCTCTCTGGCAAACTGAACTCTTGGGTCAAACTTGACTTCAGGGCTTCCCTGGTGGTGCCGTGGTTAAGAATCCACCTGCCAATGCAGGAGCCATGGGTTCGAGCCCTGGTCAGGGAAGATCCCACATCCCGTGGAGTAACGAAGCCTGTGCGCCACAACTACTGAGCCTGCGCTCTAGAGCCCATGAGCCACAACTACTGAAGCACGCGCCTAGAGCCCATGCCCTGCAACAAGAGAAGCCCGCGTACCGCAACGAAGAGTAGCACCCGCTTGCCACAACTAGAGAAAGCCCATGCATAGCAATGAAGACCCAACGCAGCCAAAAATAAATAAATTAAATAATTTAAAACAAAACAAAACAGAAACTTGACTTCAATATTTATCAGCGAAAACCCCTAAAGTATTTAAATTACTTTCCTTGCCTAAATCTAACAAAATGAATCTTTGATCCTCTAATGGAGGATCTTGCAGGGTCGAGGGGGTCATTATTCTAAACATTCATTCTCATGTCCTAGAGGAGTATTTGCATCTTCTATGCTTCCTCTCAGGAGAGGTCCTGGAAGACCAACCTGAGATCTTCCATAGGCACCCAGGTCTATGACACCCAGCTCTACAACTCTCTTCCCAGCCCTTTCTAGTCTGCTCTGACTTCACATTTACTCCAGATCTAGTTTGTGGTCGGTGAGCACTGGAACTATGTAGCCCTCATAATATTTCCTGGTTCACAGCCTCGTGAAAATCTAGCTTTTTTTCCCCCTCTGTGTTCACAACAGACCTTTTGTTGCTTAGTTTCTCACCCAGGGGGAACAACTTTGAGGAAGCTGTCTGCTGCCTCTTCCTCAAACTCTGCATGGCACAGCCAAGCCCTTGGGCTACGTAAGTGTAGGATCCTTAGAGTTTTGACCTTAGGATGACTTATGGAAGTTCTAAAAGTAAGTTTATGAGGAAAAAAAAGTGCATGCATATAGGTATGTGTATGTGTGTGTATATATATATATATAGAGAGAGAGAGACAGACAGACAGACAGACAGAGAGACAGAGAGAGAGAGAGAGAGAGAGAGAGAGAGATGAGTGGGGCGGAGGGGAATATAGACAGTAAAATGTACTAATCTTAGGGTAATATATATATGTATATGTATGTATATATGTATATGTGTGTATACATATGTATATATATATATAGATAGATATCCATCATACAGATCAAGACATAGAATACTTTCAGCCTCCTAAATACTTGCCCCCTCCTGACCAGTGCCCCTGTCAATGAGTTACTACTCAGAGCTCTGTCACCAGAGATTAGTTTTGCCTGCTCTTGAAATTTATATGAATGGAAGCAAACAGTAGTATTCTTTTGTGTCTGGCTTCTTTGAGTCAACAATATGTCTATCAGCTTCACCCATATAGTCTACAGTCTACCACTTTCTTCCAGGAGTCAAAAAATGCAAAAACCCCAAGTAATTAAAAGCGCGATGTTTTAGTATCTGGATAATCAATATTTATATTTATCATATTTGTTCCTAAATAGACACAAGTGCCTTAAAGGTATGAAAACAAAATTCACAGAGACATACAACTAATTAGCAGACATATAAGAAAATGTTCAATCTTACTAGCCTAATAAATACTTCTAACTTAAAAGAAAATGCCATACCTATTTTTCAAATAATTAAAATTAGTTTTAAAATGAGTTCAATAAAATGGGAATACTCCCAGTGAGACTATAAGTTAGTACAAGTCCTAGGGAATAAAATTCAAGAGCCGTTAAAAGGATCTTCATTCCCCTATAATATTTCCCTATAGTGACGCGAACACAAGGAAATAATCTTAAATATGGAAAAAGGCTTTTGAATAAAAATTCTCAGCCAGTATCATAAGTAATGAAAAGTAAGAAACAATCAAATATCCAGCACTTGGGAAATGGTTACAAAAATTGTGACAGCTTCACTCAGCAGAATATTAGATAGTCTAGTTAACTGTGTTTTTTTTTTCTTTTCTGTTTTTTTGGCTGTGCCCCACAGCTTGCAAGATCTTAGTTCTCAGGCCAGGGATCAAACACAGGCCTGAAGCCCCGGCAGTGAAAGTGTGGAGTCCTAATCAGTGGACCGCCAGGGAATTCCCAGCTGCCTTTCTTAGGACAAAGATGGAGAGGGTGGGAGGTTACAGTTTGCTTGGGCAGGATTGGCTGTTTTGCTTTACATACAACATTACAAAGCTGAAACCTCTGGAATCCAGGGATTTGTTTATCATCAAACAATGGATTTATTAATTTTTTTTTTTTTTTTTTTTTGCGGTGCGCGGGCCTCTCACTGCTGCGGCCTCTCCCGTTGTGGAGCCTGTCCAGACGCGCAGGCTCAGCGGCCATGGCTCACAGGCCCAGCTGCTCCGCGGCATGTGGGATCTTCCCGGACCGGGGCACGAACCCGCGTCCCCTGCATCGGCAGGCGGACTCTCAACCACTGCGCCACCAGGGAAGCCCCTAAACTGTTTTTTAATTAAGAAATGAAAGGCCTTTTGTGGTAAGAGACTAGAGTGTAAATTTATCTGTTTCTAGCACATTTCCTGGGCAAAGTAGGTGATAGTGGTTATGATCAGAGTAATAACTGATGTTTTATATGAATGCTGTGTGTCAGGGGCTTTCCCAAGTGGTTCATACCCTCTTACGTATTTTATTCTCATTGAGCACATTTTGCAAGGTCTGCCCACACAGAGTGTTTCAACTTGTTTCTCTGCTAAGCATCTTGCCAGCCAGGTGGGTGCGATGACCCTGAGGGATGGGGGCCTCTGAGTTATCGTTTGGGGATCCTAGCAGCCAGGTCCTGGGTTTTATGGCACTTTTAAGCATGTTAAAGGGGACTGCGCAGGTCAAACGGGGGAGCTGGGTTTGCAGGTCAAAGGCTGGTTCACCCACCCGGGCCGGGGATCCGCAGCCGCCAAGGAAAGCGGCGTGCTGGGTCCTCGCTGGGCTGCGGACGGAGCTGTTACCCGCACCGATGCCGGCCAGGCGCCCGCTCCAGGTGTCGGCTGAGCCCTCACGTGTAGACAGCAAGGCCAAGTCCATCCGGTGTGTGTGTGAGTCCGCGAACACGGAAAACGGAAACCCCTGGGAAGCAAAGGAGATACAAATCCTTCCTTCGGAATTAGCCTTTTCCCCCTCCCCCTGCCCCCCCCCCCGATCTGCAGCCTATAAATTCACCCCTGGTTCGCCCCCTTTCAAACCAAACCGGAAGAAAGCAGAATTCTGTCTTGTCCGTCACATTTCTTCAGGAAAACACTGGCAGGGCTCCCTGATCCCCTCCCAAGGGTGCGGTGGAGAGAATTCAACCAAGTCAGCCTCTGAATGGCTCCAGAGTCAGACAACCCCGCTGAGCCAGCCCCGGGGAGAAACCTGAAATCGGAGGCATTTCTCTTTTATTCCTTCTTATTTCTCTCATTTTGAAAAACATTGAATTTTATGTGTATTGTAAAAGCACGTTCAATTGTTGAAAAACTAAATACTGAGGGAATCGGAAGGAAAAGCAAGAATCCCTGCTGTCGTCCTCTGCACTTCTGATGCCTCTACTTTTCAGTTGTTTTTTCTGGTATTTACTCCGTATTTTTAAAATCTAAGCCTAGCCCGCTATTGAGCTTTCGGCTTTAGATATTGCCTATCGCCTTTCAAGCGGAACAGCAGGATCTAGGGCTCTTCCTCTGCCCTGCCTTCCACACACCCAGCAGCCCCCCTCAGCCCACTCACAAATTTTGGTTAAATCCACATTTAGGGTTTCCGTTCTGATGACCTTTCATTTTATTCACAGCTGAGGCAAAGTCACGTACTCTCGCCAATGAGTTCTCCTCCATTGAGTTGGTCCTTGTGGATTTATGCTTTTCTTTTTTCACTCCTTCGCTCCATGCTAGTGAATTTGGGGGAATCATCAATCTTCTTCTTTTCACCAGAAGTCGGCTTTCTTCGTCTCCAGTCCACCTTCTCTCCTCCAAAGCCTTGACCTGTGCCCATTCTTCAGAGTCTGTGAGCCGATACAAGAAAAGCTTAAGTCATTTCCCTTCCCAAGGGTACTTGCATAATTTTATGAGGAAACACCAGATGATAAAAAATATTCAGGCTCCAAGAGAGGTTTGTGGAGCAGAGTTTCAGGCTGCTGAGGCAGGAGTTTGGGCCCCAGGGCACTTGGGTGGCACCTCTCATAGTCTGTTCTGCCTAAGGGTGAGGCCTGCAGGCGAACCCTCAAGCCACGAAGGGGTTAAGAGTCAGCTGCCGGAAGGAATCGGAGGGGAGGGGAAGGGAGAAGACAAAAGAATCCTGGTCTCAGAAGGAAGAGGACTCATTGGCTGGAAGGCTAGTCCCTTCCATGGGCTTGCTAAATATAACTGTTAAGTAATCTTCATTCCCCGGGGGTCAGGCTCAGGGGAGGAGCTAGGCCGGGAAAGAAGTGGGTGTTTGCAGCTCCAGGTCAAAGGTGTGCTGGAGGAAGCACCAGTGGCACCCTCTTTTCCTGCGATTCAGTTCCCTGAGTCAGTGTCATCCTTGTTTCGGGGTTTCACACTGAGTGGCTGCCTGCCCTTGCCCGGTGCATGATGAAGACCCGCTGTCCTTGGGTCACTTTGATTGAGGGCCTGCATTCCGCTGGGTTCTTTATCTGAGGGACATTCCTGACTAAAACAGGACAGATCCCAGAGGGATGCTGATGGATGGGGCCTCTGCTGACAGCACACAGGGCTGGCCCCGGGCTCAGGGGTCCCACCAGGTCCCACCAGGACCACTCCCTGGAGGAGGACCCTTAGGAAGGGCCTCGTGCCTTGCAGGGGCACTGGGGAGGGACCGGGCTGGGGTAGCGCTGCTGCTGGGACACTCTGGTGTCCCCTTGCCCTGTTTGTTTATGGGGACAGCCAGAGGTCTGTGTCGCTTGTGCAATGTTCAGTGAAGGGGCTGATTCCCGGACTCTGTCAGCTGGAAACTTAGGTTCTCTGTTAAAAAATAACAACAGAAAGAATAACTCTTGTGAACAGGGCAGTGGGAAAGAGAAAGCTGGATTCAGAGACCGGTTATACCTCACAGCAAAGAAAAACTTTGGAGAGAGAGGTTTCTGTACCCTCAGAAGATGTCTTAATCCAATAATAGTATTGCTATTTCCTTGTATACAGGCACAGTGTTTCTGTTGATGAAAGAAAGCACACATTTCTCCTCACCGTGCGTATAGTGGAGAGGACTGTTTACAACACACACACACACACACACACACACACACACACACACACACAGGAATAAGGCTTTAGGCACTTTGCAAACACAGCCTCTGGAGGCTGACCAAGGCTGTGGTGCTTTTAATCTTGCCACTACATTAATTTGTAACGTATTTCAATGCCTCAGCTCACCAGGCACTACTGAGTGTTCCAAAGGGTCTGTCCCACCTTTTTCCATATTAATGATCTTCCTGGAGAGGAGCCACTGAGAGGTATTTGAGTAGGGGGCAGTTTCTTCTTCGACCAGCATCTTCTCTCAGGCACCCCAGCCCAGAAGCAGTGTGAGGCTGTGAGTTCACCCACCTTCGTGGGAAGGTTGTGCTGTGGTTAATAGATGGAGCCAGTAGAGTCCCTCGGTTCTGAACTCCAAAGTGCGCACGAACCACCCAAACATCTTGTTAAAAATGCAGATACGGGGCTTCCCTGGTGGCGCAGTGGTTGGGAGTCCGCCTGCCGATGCAGGGGACACGGGTTCGTGCCCCGGTCCGGGAGGATCCCACATGCCGCGGAGCGGCTGGGCCCGTGAGCCATGGCCGCTGAGCCTGCGCGTCCAGAGCTTGTGCTCCGCAACGGGAGAGGCCACAACGGTGAGAGGCCCGCGTACCGCAAAAAAAAAAAGAGAAAAATGCGGATGCTGCTTCCTGCGGCCGGGGGTGGGGCCTGAGAGTCAGTATTTCTAACCAGCTTCCAGGGGACACCAGTGCTCCAGTCCACACAACCCTCTGAGTATTGAGGCCCCGGGGGACCTTGTTATAGAAACACAGAACCACCCAGGGCACACCTGAACACTTTGTCCTCTGCCCCTCTGGGTTTGTAGGACTCCTCGTCCTCTCCGTGGACTTGGGCTCTTCCGGCTTTAGGCACTTTGCTCCTGGTCTACATGCCTGTCCTTGTACTACTCAAGGACGGGGTACCCCATGCTCGCCATGCCTCCTGCTTCCCCCTGAGAGTTTATTGCGTCCATAATAATAATAACAACAACCTGCTCACTCCTCCCAGGCACTGTGCTAAGTAGGTATTCCACGTCCATTAGTCACAAATGAGGTAGACGACCATGATGACTGCGGTCCAGGTGAGGAGAGCAAGGCTCTGAGAAGTCAAACCTTGCCAGAGGTCATAGTCAACGGGGGATGAAGCTGGGGAGCCTAAGCATTGCACTGTGTTGCCACCCCATTAGTGACACAGGTGGCAGATGCTAGGAGGGATGGGAAGAGTGCTTTATGGACCCTGGGCATAGCTCTGGAACCCACACCTAATTCCCTGTATGTAGGACTCTACCCTCACCCAGCAGGTTCCCTGCATCTGGGACACGGGAGCTGGAGCCTCCCCAGAGCATTGCCATGGGGGTTTCAAAATGAGTGGAGCAGGGTTAGTTTACATCCATGCTGCTGGGAGAAGACAAAAGGGGTGACAATCTTCAGATCATGAGGCTTTGGGAAAGACAAGCCATTAAGGGAAAATGGGCTTATCTCAGAAGGTAGCCCTAGATAACCTTTGCTTCCACTTTCAGCCCTCGCATTCCTTTTTTTTTTTTTTTTTTGCTACAGGATTGAAGAAGAGAGTCAGGAAAACATCTCTTTGCTCTGGAATCTTTTATGCTCATCTGTCTACTGCAGTGATCAAAAGGAGGGGGGACACAGGTCCCTTATCTCCAAACATAGCAAAGGTCTGGTGAGCTCTTGTTATCTTGCATGCACACACATGTACACGTATGCACACGCATGCACATACCTGCGTATGTACACACACGTGATTTTCCAAGCCAATAAAGGGCTCAAGCATGGCAGGGGTGGAATGTGTCCATACTCGTGAAAACAGTCTTTTTAAAAAAATTTTTGGGAGAACCTATCTTCCTACATCTGCTTCTTTTTAAAAAAAAAAAGATTTTTATGAGTTTAAAAACAATTGATTTCTTTTTTCACTTCTAGTTTTATTGAGATGTAATTGACACACAGCACTGTATAAGTTTAAGGTGTACAGCACAACGATTTGACTTACATCATGAAGCGATTATCGTAGTAAATTTAGTGAACGCGCATCGTGTCATATAGACGTGACGTTAAAGAAGTAGAAATTCTGTTTTCCTGGTGACGAGCACTCTTAGGGTTACTCCCTTAGCTTTCGTACATAGCGTGCGGCAGGGCTAGTTATAGTCATCATGTTGTACGTCACATCCCTAGTACTTAACTTATTTACCTCGTAACTAGAAGTTTGTGCCTTTTGACCCTCTTCATCCAGCTCCCCTCCCCCACTCCTTCCTAGGTCTGCCTCTTTATCATTAACGTGAGTCTTGAGCTACCTCTCACTTCATTAAACTTACTATAAAAACTTATCAGCCGTGCTCATCTTTTTTCCTGCATTCTTGTTCTCTGCTGCTCAGTCTGAGCTCTCCTCTGCGCCCCTGGGGCAACCAGTCGTCTCTTGGAAATAAACCATCTGATATCCTTAATCTTTGCTTCCAATGCTCGTTTCATCCCCTCACTTTCATCAAAATCTGACTTTATCTGCAGAAGGATACCTTCCTCCTCTCTTTGCACAGCATTCCACACACATACCTCCCTTCCCCACCCTCCCCATTCCAAACTGACATGCGTCTCCTGATTCCTCAATCCCCAGTTCCTTTTCCTGACTATTTCGTGCATCACGAACTCTCAGCAGCCTCTAAGGAAGTCCATGCCGTTCCGTTTCCTCACCTTTCCCAGTCCTTCTTCCTGCCTCCCACTCTGTAGGGAGTTGTCTCTTGTTCCTCCCCATTCTGGAAACATCCATAGATACCCTTTTCTTACAGATCTTCAGCCTCCCCGGGGCTAGAGACCTTTATCTCCACCGCTTTTATGTCTTCAAGACACAAGCAGACAATCATACAGGATCGCTCCAGCCCACATCCTGGAGCCCTGACATTCTCCTTTCAGCTCGGCAGGATCTTACATTCCCTCCGTCCTACTCGGCCCCTCTCACTGTCTTCTGAGTGTCCTGCTGGCTTTCCTTGCATCCCCACCCAGGCTGGAGACTTCCCACTTCTGAGCTACGGGATCCCCCGGGGTGAGCAGTTCCCAGCCTCCACCATTTCTACAGGGTTCTCCCTCCGCATTCCTGTTCTTTGATTCTTTTGCGTTTCTCTTTCACAAACCTCGTGAGGTCCCTGCTATGGGGAGCCTGCACCTTCCACTTTCTTTCCTCTGCTGTGAGGCCACCACCGAGCAGGCTGGTTCCTGGTTTTTCTTCTACTTCTTATTACTTAGCCTGGAGGAAGATGTCAGTGACCCTTTGCAACCCTTATTCACTCCTCATACCTTTACTTCACTCCATGAGCCACCGGCCCATACCTGTCCCCTGCTCTTCAGATGCCCTTCTGGACTGAAAATATTGTGATTACCTGAAGTGAGGAGTTTCCTCACTGTCCCCCACTCCCTATTGGCCTTCTCCTCATTAGAACATTTATTAGGGACTTCCCTGGTGGTCCAGTGGATAAGAGTCTGGGCTCCCAATACAGGGGGTCCGGGTTCGATCCCTGGTCAGGGAACTAGATCCGGCATGCTGCAATGAAGGTCCCACGTCCTGCAACTAAAGACCTGGAGCAGCTAAATAAATAAATTAAAAAAATTTTTTAAAAGAGCATTTATTATTTTCCACTTGGCACACTGAAATAACCTCCTAGCTGCATGCATCCATCATCTCTTCCATTCCAACCCACTGTTGGATTTATTATTCCAAAGACCACATTCCTGTCTTGCTTAAAAATCTTCATGTTTCCCCACTGCCGTTAAATGCTTTGACGTGCTAGGCATGGCTGTTTCCCACACATACCCCACGTTGGCTGCTGCTAAATCTTTGCTCCTGTTCTTTTCTCTGTCTTGAGGGCCTTCTCTCCTTCATGGTCACATGAGCAAATCTTAATCTTACCTTCGAGGCAAGTTCAAAAGCCATCTCAGACACGAAGTTGTCCCTAAGCCCTCGTAGTAGAAGTGATTTCTCCCACCTTTGCTTTCTTACAGTTTTTGAGGCCTCTTGCAACATTTATAACTTTCCACCCCGTATTGTAGTTGACACACAAAACTGTTAGTTCTTTGAAGGGTACAGATCCTAGTCTACACACCTCTGCATGCCCCCTAGGAGCAGCACAGCTCATGACACACAATGCTGGACTATTAGGGATGCTTTTATTACAAATGACAGGAACATAGCTAACAGGCAAAAAATAAAGAGAGAACGTATTAGATAAACAAACACAGCAGGTCACACAGCCGTGGAAGGTACAGGAGAACAGCTGGGCCTCGGGGACAGCTGGAACCAGGGACTAGAACTCAGAAGGACGCTAGCTCTATAAATTTGCTTCTCTCTGAATTAATTCTCCTGCTGCAGTCAAGATCCTTCTGCATGGCACTTAGCTCCCAATACTCACGTACCAGGCTTCCACCTCCAAAGAGGGCTGGATTTCAAGTTGCAGTTTGAAAAAAAGTCTTAGAGAAGTACTCTGATTGGTCCAGCCTAGGTCAGAGGTCTGCCCTGGACCAATCAGCTTGGCCAGGGAATTGAATGACTCTATTAGGAGCTCACCCCTGAGTTCTGGAGCCATTTTTAGAAAAGAGGAATCTTCATGAGCCAGGCAGGTACCCCAAGAATTATAGCACTCTTTTTTTTTTTTAATTGAAGTATAGTTGATTTACAATGTTGTGTTAGATTCTGGTGTACAGCAAAGTGATTCGGTTATACATATAGTTACATATATATTCTTTTTCATCTTCATTTTCATTATAGGTTATTACAAGATTTTGAATATAGTTCCCTGTGCTGTACAGTAAGACCTTGTTGTTTATCTATTTTATATATAGTAGTGTGTATATGTCAATCCTAAACTGCTAATTTATCCCTCCCCCGGCTTTCCCCTTTGGTAACCATAAGTTTATTTTCTATGTCTGTGAGTCTGTTTCTGTTTTATAAATAAGTCCATTTGTATCATATTTTACATTTCACGTATAAATGATATCATATGATATTTGTCTTTCTCTGTCTGATTTATGATATCTCTAAGTCCAACCATGTTGCTGCATATGGCATTATTTCATTCTTTTTTATGGCTGAGTAGTATAACACTCCTGTATCCAATAAATTTATAACAAACCTGTGTTATTAATATTTTTGTTAATCAAAAAGAATTATGTAGTAGTGCCATAAGAAGTCAATCACCACTTAGGGTGGTTCTCTGTCATTTTAACCATGTACCTTTTTCTTACCAGTTCATCAAAGTAGGACTTTTTTTTTTTTTTTTTCCTCCGGTGTGCGGGCCTCTCACTGTTGTGGCCTCTCCCGTTGTGGAGCACAGACTCCGGACGCGCAGGCTCAGCGGGCATGGCTCACGGGCCCAGCCGCTCCTCGGCATGCGGGATCCTCCCACACCGGGGCACGAACCCGTGTCCCCTGCATCGGCAGGCGGACTCTCAACCACTGCGCCACCAGGGAAGCCCAAAGTAGGACTTTTAATAATTCCACGTGGTCAACCTCATTCCGATGAGAATATATACTTGAAGGGAAAAAAATTGTTTCTTAAAGGACCCGTAAAATCAAACTTTTCTCTAATTTAGATAAACATTACCTCCAACTAAAATTGGTTGATGAAATTTCCATGTGTATATATCTGGCCTCCAGTGAAAAAACGGCATCAAGCCCTATTATAGCTTTCAGTTGTACAAATTCCTTGTATTTTGACCAATTTCCTCTCTTCCACTTTCATCAACATCCTGTACCTTGAATCCCAGCACTTGTGGATTTGCTATGTGAAAGGTGTCTTTGTTTCTTTTGCCCATATTGATCATTATTCATTATGAAAAATTATGAACATATTTCCTTAGATTGGCTTTTCTGGCATGGTCCCTTATGGCCAGGGCTGTGAGGCTCAGATTAGAAAGTAAGTCAAGGATGAGTTGGTTTTCTCACTTTGAGCTTTTTCACACTTTGAGATCTTTAATATCCAGAGTAGTCATTTTGACCCCTTTTATCAATGTCACCTCCACTGAAAGTCAATAATAACTGAATTACCCAGAACCTCTGTCCCTTGAGTCCTTGAAAGTTGGGGGAATGGCAAGAAAAATCTTTTGTTTCAACCAACACTTATGGTTAAGAGAAGAAAGGAGCAACGAGATGTAAGGATGGGAGAAAGTGAGCTTTTAACACTTTACCCGGTAGCAGAACATATTTAGCATCTATATGAAAAGGAGATTCATTTATCCAGATGACAGGTCAAATGTCTAGACCATGGACTGAATATTTTTTCCATAGATTTGGAGTTGCCAGACTTAGCAGAAAAAAAAAAGAAAAAAGAAAAAATGTATATATATGATGCCCATTTAAATCTGAAATAAACAATGATTTTTCTTTTTTTAGTATAAGTATTTCCCATGTGATACTTAGGACAAACTTATACTAAAAGACTATTTGTAGTTTATCTGAAATTCAGATTTAACCATGTGTCCTGTATTTTATCTGGTAATTCTACTTAGGTTAGATGCTTTGGCCTTGTATAGACACAGTCTGAATTTTATTTTTAGGCCAATAATGGTTTTTTAATTTATTTTTTAAACATATTTATTTATTTGGCTGCGCTGGGTCTTAGTTGTGGCACCCAGGATCTTCCTTGCTGAGTGCTGGATCTTCAATGCGGCATAAGGGATCTTTAGTTGCAGCATGCGGGATCTAGCTCCCTGACCAGGGATCAAACCCCAGCCCTCTGCATTGGGAGCGTGGAGTGTTAACCGCTGGACCACCAGGGACGTCCCGTAGTTTTGTTTGTTTGTTTTTGTGGTACGCGGGCCTCTCACTGTCGTGGCCTCTCCCGTTGCGGAGCACAGGCTCTGGACGCGCAGGCTCAGCGGCCATGGCTCACGGGCCTACCCGCTCTGCGGCATGTGGGATCTTTCCGGACCGGGGCGCGAACCCGTGTCCCCTGCATCGGCAGGCGGGCTCTCAACCACTGCACCACCAGGGAAGCCCCCCATAGTTTTTTTAAAAAGATATATATCCATTGAAAAGAAGCCTTTCCCATGGTTTATTTACCTTTCCATTATCTTTGAAATGGAAATTTCAACTGCTCTTCTCAATTCCAAATTTTATTCTATATGGCTCACATCCTTAGCTGGAACCCTAAAGCATCACAGTTTAATCAACAGATAAATTGAGTTAATATTCTATTCTGTTAGTATGCCCATTGTTAATTTGATCGCCTCTAACTTTGAATACATTGTAGCGCTTAGGCAAGTGTCACAACCTTTAGTCTCCTTACAATCTCCTAAATAGTGGTGATGCAGTCATCTATTCAAGGACCAATTGTCAAGCACACAGTCCCTGTGCGGTACCTTTCTGGGCTCTATGAGATTTACAAAGATGTATAAACTCATTCAGTGACTCTCTGAAAAGCCTGTTGTGACAGACACTGTTCAAAGTGCAGGAGCACAGCTGTAGAAAAGAACTTGTGGTTACTAGGGGTGAAGGGGGGAGGGATAAACTGGGAGATTGGGATTGACATATACACACTACTGTATATAAGATAACTAATAAGAACCTACTGACTAGCACAGGGAACTCTCTTCAATACTCTGTAATGACCTATATGGGAATAGAATCTAAAAAAGAGTGGATAGATGTGTATGTATAACTGACTCACTTTGCTGTACAGCAGAAACTAACACAACGTTGTAAATCAACTATACTCCAATAAAAAGTGTTTAATAATTAAAAATTTTAAAAGAGGAACAAAAAAAGATGCTAGGAGTGCTATAGACGGACTAAGTTTATTGAGGAATAACATGTTCGATAAGGTGGTAAAAGAAACCAAGATCCCCAGTCCCAAGGGATATGTGGTCTGCTAAATACCAGGGTTTCTGTTTTGCTGAGTGGAGTATACAAGCTGAGGGCAAAGACTGACTTTCTTAGGATAACGAAGAGAAATTCTAAGGTTTAGTGGGAGAAAAGAAAGAAGAGGGAAGAGGCAACCGGCAGAGCTGGGCTCTTTGGTGGGAAGAGAAAAGATGTCCACTGGCGTAATGGATTCAGTTTCTGCCCAGTGATATGTGTGAGATGTGATCTCTCTTTCACAGGCTTCAAAGAATCTTCAATAAAGCATCAGTTTTCTCATTAGTATGTTGTTGTATTGGATGTGTTTTGCAGGATATGACAAAGTGGTGAGTATGGCCTCAAAGTGAGTGTAAAGTAAGAGGCATAGGCCCCCATGGGAGGCCCACCCATCTGGGTTACATCTTGGGAATGTTCATCTTACATGTTTGATATAAGTTAAAGAACCCAGCTGCAGTTCAGATTAAGTTGTTTCTAAGAAGACAACCCCACCATCCATGCCAGACATTTGGATTTTTATGTAAGAGAGCAAAGATACTTCTGGCATAAGCTGCAATGCTTCTTGGCATCAGTTAAGTTTCTTTTGTTTTAAGCAAATCAAGGCCGATTAAGCAAGACAAAAAAGGAGGATGTGGGGGAAGGGATTAATGGGAGACTGTATTGGAAGCACATGGGAGAGCTCACCGACTCAAAGGAAGAGCTGACCAGCTAGGCCTTGGAAAGGACAGGGCGACAGGGACCAGGGCTCCTCCAGGGCCCTCAGGGGCCAAAGCTCATAGATATTTTTTCTGAGCTGCTGCTATCATGTGTTTCAGCCCTACTTATCATCCTGGTCATGTTTTCAAGTTCCTGTGAGAGAATCTTATTAGCACAGCTGGAGTCAGGTGTCTCTACCCATTGTGGACAGCCAGACAGTACAGATGTGACCCACGGCAGAATCACTTGAGTTGGGCAGCCTCCTCTTTCCAGGCCTCCAGTATATCTCAAAACTAGATGGTAAATGGTGCAATCTCGGAAGCTTATCCTGTTGTGTCCCTTCTTTTAGTTTAACTGAGAATTTTAAATTATTCTCTCGCTCACACACACACTAATTTGGAAGTTATATACTTGATTGCTATTCTTCTGGTGGTTCCAACTTGCATACTGAACTTACAAAATCTAAGTTAATCAGTATCTTTACTCTACTTCCAGGCAATATAAGGACTTTAAATTCCATTCCCCCTTACTTACTTATAAACTGATTTTTTCATACATTTTAATTCAACTTTTAAAACACAACAAAAAATTATTAATTACCGTTTTATATTGTCAATGTTCATTTGCATTTACCATTTTCTTCGCTTTTCACTCTTTTTGTTGTACATTCCATATAAGATCACTTTTTTTTCTGTCTCAAGTATATCTTTTAGCATTTCCTTTAGGAGCTTTTGTTAGTGATGAGTGAACAATCTTCATTTCTCGGGACTATTTATTTATTTTGTCCTTATTCTTGAAAGATTTTTTTCCCCACTGGATATACAATTGAAGGTTGGCAAATTATTTTTTCAATACGCTGAAGATATAGCGCTATTTATCTAGCTTCCATTGTTTGCTGTTGAACATTTACTGCCAGTGTAGCTGCTGCTTCCTTAAAGGCAGTCTTTTCTCTCTTTTTTTCCTGACCGTTTTAAAGAGTTTCTTTTTTTTTTTAATTTTATTTATTTTTGGCTGTGTTGGGTCTTTGTAGCTGCGCACGGGCTTTCTCTAGTTGCAGTGAGCGGGGCCTACTCTTCGTTGCGGTGCGCGGGCTTCTCATTGCGGTGGCTTCTCTTGTAGTGGAGCATGGGCTTTAGGGGCGCGAGCTTCAGTAGTTGCAGCACACGGGCTCAGTAGTTGCGACGCATGGGCCCTAGGGCATGCGGATTTCAGTAGTTGTGGCATGCAGGCTCGGTAGTTGTGGCTCATGGGCTCCAGAGCACAGGCTCAGTAGTTGTGGTGCACGGACTTAGTTGCTCCGCGGCATGTGGGATCTTCCCGGACCAGGGATCGAACCCATGTCCCCTGCATTGGCAGGCAGATTCTTAATCACTGTGCCACCAGGAAAGTCCTAAGAGTTTCTTTTTTTTTAGTTTGCTGCAATTTTGCTATGATGTATCTAAGAATGTTATCTTGCATGGATTCAATGGGTTTCTTAAGTTTCTGGATAAGTATCTGGAGCAGTTCTGAAGAGGTTTGGGCCTTATGTCTTCAAATATTGCCTCTGCCCAATTCTTTTCTCCCTCCTTCTGGAATTCCTCTTTAACATTACTTGCATCTCTTAACCCCTATTTCATATTTTCCATCTTTTTGGTTCTGTGTTTCATTCAGAACAATTCATTGCTCTTTCACGAATTGTTTCTTCAATTGTGTCTTGATCTATGCCCTGAATTTTTAATTTTGGTTAACACTTAAACTTTATTTTTAAAATCCAGTGACACTTTTTATAGTTTACCGATCTCTGCAGATATTACTAAATATATACTTTAAACACTAAGCATGGATGTTTTATAATTTATAACCGCTTATTTATTTATTTATTATTTTTGGCTGCGTTGGGCCCTCGTTGCTGCACGTGGGCTTTTCTCTAGTTGCGGCGAGTGAGGGCGACTCTTCGTTGTGGTGCGCGGGCTTCTCATTGTGGTGGCTTCTCTTGTTGCAGAGCACGTGCTCTAGGCGTGCGGGCTTCAGTAGTTGTGGCTCATGGACTCTAGAGCACAGGCTCAGTAGTTGTGGCGCACGGGCTTAGTTGCTCCGTGGCATGTGGGATCTTCCCAGACCGGGGCTCAAACCCGCGTCCCCTGCATTGGCAGGTGGATTCTTAACCACTGTGCCACCAGGGAAGTCCCTATAACCACTAATTTAATAATTGAAAATCTACATGTGTCTTTTTATGGTCCTCTGTTGTTTCTGTTGGTTTCCTTGTGCGCTTGGATATTTTAAATTATATGCTGCTCACTGGCCTTATTAAATGATTTGTGGAGATGCTCTGTGGCCTAAGATGAAGGTACCCTTCTTCAGCAGAATTTGAATTTGTCTTTGCTTCTTTCGGGCACATAGGTACCCTTCTGTCTTGCACCACTTTAAACTTCATTCAGGGTTTGAGATTTCTCTTCAGTCTTTTGAATTCATGGTAATAACTACCTATAATTACAACTTCTATGCATTTGTTTTTCTCCTTTGCTCCTTCTGTCCAAGTTAAATCTCCTCCAACCCCATGGAGGTGGAAGCAGGGAGGTGGCTTCACCTTTGAAAGTGCCACTTCTTGTGGAGGCTTCCATTAAACCTTTGCCTTTAGGCAGTCTTGGACTTGAGTTTCTGTCCCTCTCACACTGAGAGTATGTGAAAACCATTGCTCAGTTCCTCCGACCAATCTGGCAAACACTGTGAGGACCAAAGTAGTTCAGAGTTCTCTGTTTACCTCTGGATTTTTGCTTTCTCTTAGCTTTTGGCCAGATTTTTCATTTTTATTTGATCAGTAATTTGATGCTTTTATGAAGAATTTGAAAAATTTTTTTCCTCATCGTTTTTAGATGCTCTTAGCCAAAGGGTATCTCTGCGTAACCTAACTCACCACGAAGAACAAGGTCTAGCCACATAGAGTGAACGCTTGCTCCTCAGGCCTCCAGCTAGTGTCATCTTTCTCAGGGGAAGTCAACACAGCATCCTCTGCTGTGAGACAAGGGCACCTGCCCTGTGTCAGTCAAATGTTTAACGATTTTGGGAGGACTAGAAGTTTATAACTGTCCCAAGGCAAACAATTCTAAAAGGACTTGGAAGTGAGCGGAATTTCCAGTCTGGAGTCTCTTAAATACTTCTTCCGTCCTGTACCGAAAAGGCTCAGTCCATATCTGAGCTCCACACTTGGAAAGAGGAAACATCTGATGGGTGACCTTTCCCCTGTGGTCCCACTTCCCATCATGGCAGATATACAGAGTATTCACCACACTTTATTCCTCATGGGGGGAATCTGCCTCGAGAGACATGGACATCTGCACCTGACTGAGTCAAGTTCTGTCCTTGTTTTATTTCAGATTCTGCTACCTCCATGTAGAGGTTATGTGGGAAAGAGGAGGCAGAGAGGGAAGGTAGCTGGCAGGGAAGATCTTCTGGGGAAAGATGGAGAGTTTGATTATCCCTTCTCTTGGCACTCAAATGCTTTGCCCTTCTCTCCATAAAATTTCCTGTTTACTAATGATTTCTCGTTATTGTGTTCAATGTCTCTGTTTGAGGGGCATATAAAAAAACAAAGAATGCGATGTCAAGATTGGTATCAGACTACTTATGGAAAGCCGACTGTAATTGCTTCACTATTTTGTTTATCTGCTCAGCCCCTGTAGCCATTTGAGCTTGCAACCCTTGAAGAGGATGATAATATTAGGTACCCAAGAGAATGAGCCCAATGAGGAGATGGGTAACTTCCATGTAAATAGCACAGGAGAATGAAACCTTTAGCCAGGAAGACTTGGAAGTCAGGTGTTGCTTAAGCAGAATATCTTTGTTTTTTCATGGAAAGGCATTTTATTTTAAATATAGCAGTGTGTACATGTCAATCTCAAACTCCCAATCTATCCCTTCTCCCCACCCTTCCTCCTTGGTAACCATAAGTTCCTTCTCTAAGTCTGTGAGTCTGTTTCTGTTTTGTAAATAAGTTCATTTGTATCATTTTTTAAGATTCCGCATATAAGCAATATCATATGATATTTGTCTTTCTGTGCCTGACTTACTTCATTTAGTGTGATAATCTCTAGGTCCATCCATATTGCCGCAAATGGCATTATTTCATTCTTTTTCATGGCTGAGTAGTATTCCATTGTATATATTGGCTGAGTAATATTCCATTGTATATATGTGACACATCTTCTTTATCCATTCATCTGTTGATGGACATTTAAGTTGCTTCCATGTCTTGGCTATTGCAAACAGTGCTGCAATGAACACTGGGGTGCATGTATCCTTTGGCACCATGGTTTTCTCTGGATATATGCCCAGGAGTGGGATTGTAGGATCATATAGTAGTTCTATTTTTAGTTTTTTAAGGAACCTCCACACTGTTCTCCATAGTGGCTGTATCAATTTACATTCCCACCAACAGTATAGGAGGGTTCCCTTTTCTCCACACCCTCTCCAGCATTTATTGTTTGCCAACTTTTTGGTGATGGCCATTCTGACCGGTGTGAGGTGATATCTCATTGTAGCTTTGATTTGCATTTTTTCTAATAATTAGTGAAGTTGAGCATCTTTTCATGTGCCTCTTGGCCATCTGTATGTCTTCTTTGGAGAAATGTCTCTTTAGGGTTTTTGCCCATTTTTTCATTGAGTTGTTTATTTTTTTGATATTGAGCTGCATGAGTCAGCAGAATATCTTAAGGAGAAGACAGACATGATAATCATCTGTAGCTGTACACTCAGGTTCAGCCAGCATTGATCAAGGACCTGTTATGCACAAAGCACTAGGCTAGGCATTTTTAAACACATAACCCATTAAAGTCAGAAGAATTGTGCCCTCTTTCTAGTGTTGAGCAGGGAAATGTGGGGAAAAAAAACAACTATTTTAGAATTAGGGAAGGAAGAAAGGTTCTCGCTAGATATTCTCTCATGTAGGGAAAAATATTTCAGGAATATATCTGGAGGCTCAAGGGCACATTTTAAAGCTCAAGTTTGCATAATATACCGCTCAATTAAGCCTCCAGTTCCTCTAAAGGACGTGGTGAGAGTCCTGGACATGAGAGATTTGTATTTTCTCCATATTTGTTCATCTTACATGTTAATTTTTAGGAAAGATTGTGCAATGTGCTGTTTCTGTGAAACCCACTGTCCATGGGGTAAGGATTCTCAGCACACAGTGCAAAAAGTGGTGTGTAACCCTACTACGGAGGGGAGTACCATGTGTCTATAGGGCAAAGTTTTTCTACAGGGAGAACTCTACTTATTTTTCGTTGATAACATGTATTATTATACTACCTTCCACTGTAGCTATTTGTGGATGCCTTCTATATCATATTAAACTCTAGTTTCTTGGACATTTGGGGGCCTTATTTTTCCACAGCACCTAACACAGTGAGTTACCCAGGACAGGCAATAAATAACAAGAGGCAGCGTGGGGCGTAGAGAAGTAAGTACTAGGGCTCTGCCACTAAAGACAGGAGACATGCAAGTGTCACAGATGCTTGTTCTTTTTCTCTCACCAATTTTTTTTCTTCCTTCCTTCCATACAATAACAGAATCCCAATTTTCATCATTTATCCATTCCTCACTCATGCAGTCAATGCCCTTTGGGAAAAATCTGATCCCACTCCTGGCTCCAGGGGTGTATTAGTCAGGCTCTTCCAGAGAAACAGAACCCATATATATGGAGATTAATTATAAAGAATTGGCTCATGTGGAGCTGAGAAGCCCTACAATCTGCCATCTGCAAGCTGGAGACCCAAGAGAGCCCATGAATTGAGTTCAAGTCCAAGGACAGGAGGAAACTGATGTCATTGCTCAAAAACAGGTAGAGAGAAAATTCTTCCTTCCCCCTCAGCCCTCTGTTCTATTCAGGCCTCCAACGGATTAGAGGAGGCTCACCCATACTGGGGAGGGCAATCTGCTTTACTCAGTCTACAGATTCAGATGTTCATCTTATTCAGAAACACCGTCACAGACCACTCAGAAAAAATGTTTGACCAATGTCAGAAACCCCGTGCCCATCAAGTTGACACAGCAAATCAACCACCACAAAGGGCAAGCCCTATTTAGTTTAAGCCAATCATCACATCCTGCCATGCTGCTGGCCACAGTGATTGGTCCAAGATGGGCAAATACTCCACTCCAGGCCAATGAAATGCAAGATGAGATGACATTTGCTGGGGATTTGCAAGGACAGAAACTTCCCTTACTTTTCTATGGAAGTGACCTCCAAAGATGCTCTTTTCCACCTGGACAAGAATGAAAAAGATTCAGTCCAGGGACTTCCCTGGTGCTCCAGTGGTTAAGACTCTGCACTCCCAATGCAGGGGGCCCGGGTTCAATCCCTGTTCAGAGAACTAGATCTCATAACAAAGATCCCGCGTGCCACAACTAAGACCTGGCGCAGTCAAATAAAAAAACAAGTAAATAAATAAATATTAAAAAAAAGATTCAGTCCAGAAAAGGTGCTAGTAGTCATCTTGTGATGATGGAAAAGCCAGCCTGGAGACAACAGGCAGGGAAAGGCATGAAAATAAACTGGACCAGTTTTGACATTATTGAGCCTGGGATCAAGGTTTGCCTGAAAACCACCATATATCTGGACTTCACAGTTATATGAGCCAGAAAATTCCATTTATTGTGTACACTGGTTGGGTTGAATTTTGTGTTACCTGCAACCAAAAGATTCCTAACAAATACAACTGGGGTTTTAATGTGATGATCAAGGAAACATTTTAACATTCAATGAGAACTCAACCAGAAAAGTAAACCATTTTTGCTATGAAATGTGAGCAACCAAGTTGGACCACATACATCAAAAAAGTTGATCATATATCCAAAACTTGAGACCACCAGAGAAATTCTGCAGAGCTGCAGGCTACATTCCTTCCTTCTCTCTAGCCACAAATGTCCTTCAGACTAGCCTGTTCTCCACGCGGTTCCAGGGGCACATCTTCCCAACTGTCCTCTGAGGGTTCACGTGACTGAGAGTCCTTAGAGAAATGGAGAGTGTCTTATTTTTCTTTGTGTTCAGCACTTTGAACAGTGCCTGGCAAAGAGTAGGCCCCTAATAAATATAAATCTATAAATGGGTGGATTTATTTAACGATTAGAGATCTTCCTCGACTTATGTTGTGGTTACGTCCCAATAAACCCATCATAAGCAAAGATGAAGGGCCCTGGGTGATGGGAGTGTCTTGTCAATTTCACTGTTGTAGGAGGCTGGGTTGGATTTGAAAGCAAGGAATACACCCTCTGTTCCATTTGAATCACTGAACTTTTGATGTTCTCTTTAAAGGACTGTGTGAGTCAGAGGAAAAAAACAGCTTTTAAGAGTAACTCCCACATTCATTTATTCACTTATTCATATTCACTGAGTGCCTGCTACATTCCAGCATTATTCAAGGCAGAATCACCCCTAATCCCCTACCTTTTGTGGGGCATGAGGCAGAGGACAAAGTAAGACCCTGGCCTGTGTCCCCCTCTTCTCATCTCCCCGAGACTTTATCCCACACCAGGAAGGGCCCTGTGCAAACTGTGTAGATGCTCCAGTCAGCTTGTCTAAGCTCCGTCCACACTCATCTGGCTAGAGTCAAAGGAGGATGGACCCCAGGAAGAGGCCTATGCAGACTCTGGGAGTATGCTTGGGGCCAAAGTGTGGGCTCTTGGTACATGTTCTGGAAGGAGGGGTGGAGGCTCCGTGTGGCATATCCACTTGGCCACACAGACTCTGCAGCGGGGAGCGGGGAGGGAGGGAGGACCAGAGGAGGGCCAGAGAGGGCTTCCTGCAGCTTACGGTGGGTAAGGGCAGTACTCATTTTAGGTACAGGGAATCCATGAAGAAAACGTGCAAAAATCTCTGCCTTCATGGTACTTACATCCCAGTGGAGGGAGACAGACTATAAACAAATACCCGAGTAAACAAGTAAACAGCTACATATAGAGGGTATTTGACAGTAATAAGTACTCTGGAGAAAACAAGAGGTACAGACAGTGCAATTTTAAATAGTGTGGGTCAAGGAAGGTATATTAGCTCCTCAGGGCTGCTATAATAAAGTACCACAAAGTAAATGCCTTAAATAAGAGAAATATATTGTCTCACAGACCTCTGAAACCAAGGTATTGGTAGGGTTTCTAAGGAACCTCAGGGTTCCTTCTGAGGCTGTGAGGGAGAATTCGTTCCATGTCTCTCTCCTGGCTTCTGGTAACCTCAGGTGTTCCTTGGCTGGTAGATGGCTATCTTCTCCTTGTCACTTCACACCACCTTCCCTTTGTATGTGTTTGTCTCTGTTTGTAAATTTCCCCTTTGTATAAGAACACCTGTCATGTTGGCTTAGGATTTCACCCTAATGAATGACTTCATTTTATCTGGATCGTCTGCAAAGACCTTACTTCAAAATAAGGTCATATTCACAGGCACTAGGGATTAGGACTTCAACATCTTTCAAAGGGACACAATTCAACCCATATCAGAAAGCTTTATTGTGAAGATGACATTTGAGCAGAAGCCCGAAGGTGAGAGGTAAGGGGTTGAGCCATGCTGAGATCTGGGGGAAGGGCTTTACAGCAGAGAGAACAGCAAGTGCAAAGGCCCTGCTTCCTCCTCCAGAATAACATTTTGGTGGGTTAATATAGTGAGCCGGGGAAGTCAAGGAGAGAGAGTCAGCGGCAGAATGACGCAGTAGGATCAGAAATGACCCATCCGCCTCTCATGGGTGTCCTGCATAATAACCCCATTGTCCATCCATTTAAAGTGTTGGAGATTCTTCCATTTCCCGACTTATACACAGTATAAGGTCACTGAAAGCAGGGAAGGAGTCCCTTACCTCTTTATACTCTCATGGTGCTCAGTGAACATGTGTGATGCTGAGGGTACATTAGCTACTATCTTCTTTCATTTCCACTCCAAGAAATGGTTTGTACCTGTGAGCCCATGGGACAAAAGGGAATTTGGCTGGAGGCAGGTAAGGCAACAAAGACAAGGGAGTCAAGTTTATCACTGAAAGGTGCCTATGGAATCTTATCATCATCCATTGCCACCCTCTTGTCATGATCGCCCCAGTAACATGACAATCACTGGTAGCTTTAATTCAAATTTTCTTAGCTTTTAAGTCCTATCCTACCAATGAAAATGAGAGAAGTGAAAGAGAATAGGCAAGTTTTCTGAAATTCAAATTTGGAGTAAGAGGAACTGTCTTTAGTTGAAATCTGACAGCCACTGATCAATTCCAGCATTACAGAAGGACCCACGTAGCATTGAAAATTCTGATTTATCTCATTTCTTCAGGAGTGGAATGAGCAGTTCTGTAGACGTCCATTGAATCATTCCTAACTTTCTGGCTTCCCTTATCTGCAAGTTGGAATGCTCTCTGGAGCTGTCAGCCATCACTGCCCCCCTTCCCCCCCGCCCCTTCCCTTCCATCCTGCCCGGTCCTCAGATAACAATCCTCTCCAAACAGGCTTTGTTCCCACCATGTTTGGAATGCTTCAAAGTCAAACTGAATGTGAATAAGAACCAAAGTCGCTTCATTACATTCCATTCACCTTCCTCTCACATTCCACACCTCACTCTTAGCTGGAGGGGGTCGGGTTGTTTTCCGATCACGACTCGCACAATTCTGCCTGCTGTGGCCCAGGCTTGTTGGGAGACTAAGTCCTTTGTTCCTGTCGTCCTTTGGGCCCTGGGCACCCTTCCTCGCCATCCCAGGTCTGCAACGGTCCCCTCCCTGTCTGTCAGAAGCCCACTCCGTATCCAAATCCTCATGTAAGACTTTGGCCAGAAGCTATTTTCTGGTGACGTGTACCCTTGGCTTCCCCCTCAGGCTGGAACAGGAAGCACAGAATCTTGTTTAAAGGATGGCAGAGGGATAAAAAGAACAAACGTCAGCTCGTTCCAGAGCCTTGCACTTTCTGGGGTTTTCAAAGTAGAAAAGTTTCCTCCAGCTTCCTTTCCAGGGCTCCCCTCTCTCCTCCAAAATGGAGACGCTTAGCGCCTGGGGCGGTGGGCTGCCCAGGCTGGTTGTTTGTTTCATCAGGAATGTTGGGGTGGGAAAGGGAGAAGGGTGAACAACAGGCCTTGTGTATGCCCAGCAAAATCTCCTTGGAACCTATGAACTCCCAAGTATCCTTAAAGGGCTCAGAAATTAATCCGCATTGAGCATCCCTCAGGCGACTTGCACATTCATTCCTAGTATAGTTTTAGCTTCACTCACACACAAATGCACACACGCAAACCACTGTGGGGTAGGTTTTATTATCCTCATTTTACAGATGCAGAAACTGAGGTTTGCAATGCTAAAGGTCTGTGGGTCACAGAGCTAGTAAGAGGTGAAGCCCAGATTGAATTCAGTCCTGAGTTCAAAGTCTGTACTCTTCCACTTCCTGTTATTTAAAAATAAATATTGTTGTTTTTCTGATTATCTAAGTGATATTCTTTTTTTAAATTTATTTTTCTATTGAAGTATAATTGATTTACAGTGTTAGTTTCTGGTATAGAGCAAAGTGATTCAGTTATACATATATGTATCAATATATACATATTCTCTTTCAGATTCTTTTCCCTTATGGTTTATTATAGGATATTGAATATAGTTCCCTGTGCTATACAGTAGGTCTTTGTTGTTTATTTTATATATAGTAATGTGTATCTGTTAATCCCATACTCCTAATTTATTCCTCCCCCCTTTCCCCTTTGGTAACCATAAGTTTGTTTTCTATGTGTGAGTCTGTTTCTGTTTTGTAAATAAGCTCATTTGCATCATTTTTTTAGATTCCACATACAAGCGATATCATATGATATTAGTCTGTCTGACTTACTTCACTTAGTATGATCATCTCTAGGTCCTCTAATCTCTATGATTATCTAAGTAGTACATATTCTTTATAGAGAATTTGGAAGACAAAATAAAATATAAAATTAAAATAATCTATAATTCCACTCTCCAGAGATAGTAGTCACTATTAACATTTTAGTCTCCTTTTCTCCAGTCTGAGTTTATGTTATGCTATCCTATTTTATGTCCTGCTTCTTTTGATGTTTTGGGTTTTCTTGCTTGTTTCTAAATAGTCTTTATTTATTTATTTATTTTTTCTTTCTTAGCGGTACGCGGGCCTCTCACTGCTGTGGCCTCTCCCGTTGCGGAGCACAGGCTCCGGACGCGCAGGCTCAGTGGCCATGGCTCACGGGCCCAGCCGCTCCACGGCATGTGGGATCTTCCCGGACCGGGGCACGAACCCATGTCCCCTGTATCGGCAGGCAGACCCCCAACCACTGCACCACCAGGGAAGCCCAATAGTCTTTATTTTTCAGAGCAGTTTTAGGTTCACAGCGAAACCGACAGGAAGGTACAGAGAGTTCCCTTATTCCCCCACCCCCATATACGCACAGGCTCCCGCACTGTTGACATCCCGCGCACCACAGTGGTGTATTTGATACAACTGATGAACCTATATTGACATCATTATCCCCTAAAGTCCACAGTTTACATTAGGGTTCACCCTTGGTGTTGTACATTCTACAAGTTTTCACAAATGTATAATGACACATACCCACTTTTATAGTGTTAAACAGAATAGTTTCACTGTCCTAAAAATCCTCTGTGCTCCATTTATTCATCTCTTCCTCCTCTAACCCCTGAACATTCTACTGTCTCCATAGTTTTGACTCTTTCAGAATGTCATATAGTCGGAATCATAAAGTATACAGCTTTTACAGATTGGCTTCTTTCGTTTAGTAATATGCGCTTAAGTTTCCTCCATACCTTTTCATGGCTTGGTAACTCATTTCTTTTTTAGTAGTGAATAACATTCCATTGTGTAATGTACCATAGTTTTTTTAACCATTCACCCATTGAAGGACATCTTGATGGCTTCTAGTTTTTGCAGTTATGAACAAAGATACTATAAACATCTGTGTGCAGGTTTTTGTGTGGACAGAAGTTTTCAACTCATTTGGGTAAATACCAAGGAGCATGATTGCTGGATTTGGGGTACGAGTATATTTGGTTTGGTATGAAACTGCCAAACGGTCTTCCAAAGTGGCTGTACCTGGGCTTCCCTGGTGGCGCAGTGATTGAGAGTCCGCCTGCTGATGCAGGGGACGCAGGTTAGTGCCCCAGTCCGGGAAGATCCCACATGCCGCGGAGCAGCTGGGCCCGTGAGCCATGGCCGCTGAGCCTGCGCGTCCGGAGCCTGTGCTCTGCAACGGGAGAGGCCACAGCAGTGAGAGGCCCACGCACCACAAAAAAAAAAAAAAAAGAAAAAAGATGAGCTGACTATATGTATGTGGGTCTATTTCCGGGTCCTCTGTTCTATTGATCTATTAGTCTAATTTTTGCCAATAAAAGACTATCTTGATTACTGTCTTGAAGTCAGTTCGTGTCAGTCCTCTGACTTTGTTCTTCTCCTTCAATATTGTGTTGGTTATCCTGGGTCTTTTGCCTCACCATATTAACTTTAGAATCAGTTTGTCAGTATCCACAAAACAACTTTCTGGGATTTTGACTGGGATTGCGTTGAATCTATAGATCAAGTTGGAAAGAACTGAGGTCTTGACAATGTTGAGTCTTCCTATCTGTGAATATGGAATAGCTCTTCATTTATTCAGTTCTTTTATTTCTTTCATCAGAGTTTTGTAGTTTTCCTCACATAGATCTTGTTCATGTTATTTGAGATTTATACTTAAATATGTCATTATTGGGGGTGATAATTTAAGTGGTATTGTTTTTTATTTCAAATTACTGATATATAGGAAAGTTATTGACTTTTGTATTTTAACCTTGTATCCTGCAACCTTGCTATAATCACCCAACTTTAGTTCCAGGGTTTTTTTGGTCAATTCTTTCAGATTTTCTACATAGACAGTCATGTCATCTTCAAACAAAGACAGTTTTATTTATTTCTTCCCAACCTGTATACCTTTTTTTTTTCTTTAAATATGGAACGCTTCACGAATTTGCGTGCCCATCCTTGCGCAGGGGCCATGCTAATCTTCTCTGTACCATTCCAATTTTAGTATACGTGCTGCTGAAGTGAGCACTCCAACCTGTATCCCTTTTATATCCCTTTCTTGTCTTGTTGCATTAGCTAGGACTTGCAATACAGTGTTTAAAAGAAATGGTGGGAGAAAATATCCTTGCCTTGTTTCTGATCTTAGCAGGAAAGAATGTAGTTTCTCACCCTGTTATATTAGCCGTAGTTTTTCTGTAGATGTTCTTTATCAAATTGAGGAAGTTCCTGCTCTATTCCTAGCTTGCTGAAATTTTTTACCATGCATGGGTGTTGGATTTTGTCAAATACTTTTTCTGCATCTATCGATATGATCACGTGATTTTTCTCCTTTAGCCTGTTGATGTGATGGATTACATTAATTGAATAAGCCTTGCATAGATGGAATAAACCCCCCTTGGTTATGGTGTATAGTTCTTACTATACATTGCTGGATTTGACTAGCTAATATTTTGCTGAGGATTTTTTCCATCTATGTTCCTGAGAGGTCTTGGTCTGGAGTTTTCTTTTCTTGTAATGTCTTTGTCTGGTTTTGGTATTAGAGTAACGCTGGACTCATAGTATAAGTTAGGAAGTATCGCCTTTGCTTCTATCTTCTAGAAGAGATGGTAGAGAATGAGTATACATTCTTTCTTAAATGTTTGGTGGAATTGCCCCAGTGAATCCATATGGGCCTAGTGCCTTCTGATTTGGAAAGCTATTAATTGTTGGCTCATCTTTAAAATTAGATATAGGTCTATTCAAATTGTCTATCTCTTCTACTGTGAGTTTTGGCAGATTGCGTCTTTCAAGGAGTAGATCTGTTTCATCTAGGTTATCAAGTTTGTGGGCATAGAGCTGTTCATAATATTCCATTATTAGCCTTTTTATGGCCATGGCATCCTTTTTTTTCTTTTCTGATGTTAGTCATTTGTGTCTTTCTTGTTTTCTTAGTTAGCCTGGTTAGTGGCTTATCAATTTACTGATCTTTTCAAAGAACAAGCTTTTGGTCTTGTCAGTTTTCTCTGTTGATTTCTTGTTTTCAATATCATTGATTTCTGCTCTAATTTTTATTTATTTTCTGATGCTTGCTTTGGATTTAATTTGCTCTCCTTTCACTAGTTTCCTAAGGCTTACATTATTGATTTTAGATTTTTCTTCTTTTCTAATATATTCATTTAATGCTAAACCTTTCCCTCTAAACACTGCTTTTTCTGCATCCCACATAGTTTAAGTTGTGTTTTCATTTTCATTTAGTTCAAAGTATTTTAAAATTGGTCTTCAGATTTCCTCTTTTTTTAAAAAAAATTTATTTTTTTAAAATTTTTTTTAAAGTTGCCAGCTGACTTATTGTCTGGTGAGGGCCAAATTTCTGGTTCATAATGTGGGTCTTCTGGTTCTGTAATTAAATGATGTAATGGGCATAAGATCTTTTGTGTGCTACATTTATTAGGTCACTAATCCCATATTTGAGGTCTCTGGCCTCATGACCTAATCACCTCCCTAAAGCCCCACCTCCTAATACCATCAACAAGGGAGCTGGGTTTCAAAATTGGAAAATTAGAGGTATAAAATGTTTATACCATAACAGGGACCACGGGGTTAATTTATTTTTCCTTTCATGTTAAAAGTTTTGCACATATATATTTATTATATAATCCTCAAACCCTAGTTTTTTTTTAAGATTCTTTTCCCATATAGGCTAGTACAGAGCATTGAGTAGAGTTCCCTGTGCCATACAGCAGGTCCAGACCAATGCTTATCTATTTTATATATAGTAGTGTGTATATGTCAGTCCCATCCTCCCAAATGATCCCTCCCCGACTTATCCCCTGGTAGCCATAAGTTTGTTTTCTGTATCCATGACTCTATTTCTGTTTTGTAAATAAGTCCTTTTCTACTGTTTTTTTAAGATTCCGCACATAAGCAATATCACATGATATCTGTCTTTCTGTGTCTGACTTGCTTCACTCAGCATGGCAATCTCTACGTCCATCCATGCTGCTGAAAAACCCTTAATTGTTAAGGATAACTCTCAATTTTTTCCAGTGTCATCAGCAATTCTTTCTGGCAGACACGTGATAACACTTTTTAAACAGGGATATTGAGACCAAGGCTCCTGACCTATTCTGTTTAATGACGTCGTATCTCTCACAGCACCCCATCATCACCAATACCACCACAAAGTTCAAATGAAAATGACAAGTATTATCAAGTTTGACAAGAGTGTGTATAATCCTTGAATCTCATTCACTGCTGCTAAGGATGAAAATTCATACAAATGTTTTGAAGATATTTAGAAGTATGTGGCTGTAGGTAGGAGGCCTCAGTTCCTTGCCACATGGATGTCTCCTTAGTGCTGCTTGAGTGTCCTCATGACATGGCAGCTGGCTTACCCCAGGATGAGTGATCTGGGACAAGGTGGCCATCCCTGGTTTCGTGTCAACATGACCTCAGGCACAGGCCTCCTTGTTTTTCCATTTTGTCTTTAAGTTACTTGTTGAAACAACCGGCCCGCGGTCCCCAGGACTGTCGCGGCTTTGGCTGCTGGGGCCCCTCCAGAGCCAGCAGCCTCAGTGAGGCCGCCCTCCCCTCGGGCTCCGGGGCCCAGATTTCTTCTTTGAACCATGTGTTGCTTAAATGTGTACTTAATGTTCAAGTATTTGGGATTTTCCAGCTATCTTTTTGTTCTTATTTCTAGTTTAATTCCAGTGTGGTCTGAAAGCAGACATTGTATGATTTCTCTTCTTTTACAGCTGTTAAAGTGTGTTTCATGGCCCAGAAGGTGGTCTACTTTGGTAAAGGTTCCATGTGAGCTTGAGAAGAATGTATACTCCGTTGTACTTGGATGAAGTAGTCTACAGATGTCTGTTATATCCAGTTGATTGATGGAGCTGTTGAGTTCAACTCTGACTTTACTGATATTTTGCTTCACGGATTTGTCCATTTCTGGTAGAGGGTTGTTTATGATAGTGGATTCATCTCCTTACAATTTCTCCTTACATTCTGTCAGTTTTGTTTCACGTATTTTGGTGCTCTGTTGTTAGGCACATATGCGTTAAAGATTGTTATTTCTTCTAAGTAACCTCCTAAGTCTAAGCTACTGAGCATAATAACTTAAGTCTATGCTACGTGGTACAGTTTTATGTCCTATGTTTTCTCATTAAAAACATGATTTTGGGGGCTTCCCTGGTGGCGCAGTGGTTGAGAGTCCGCCTGCCGATGCAGGGGACACGGGTTCGTGCCCCGGTCCGGGAAGATCCCACATGCTGCGGAGCGGCTGGGCCCGTGAGCCATGGCCGCTGAGCCTGCGCGTCCGGAGCCTGTGCGCCGCAACGGGAGAGGCCACAACAGTGAGAGGCCCACGTACCGCAAAAAAAAAAAAAAAAAAAAAAACATGATTTTGTTCCTAGGCACAAGCTCTTTTTACTCCATAAGTCTACTATTTCTTAATCAGCTTGGTTCAGACCAATTTGTGATGATTCACCATATTGCCACAGCAAGATGTTATTCATGTGCCCTGGGGAGTTGTAGGATGGGGTACTAGACATCAGATGGAGAACAGGTCGAGAGGGAGCCCTTGACAAGTGGTAGCCATCATCAACAAGAGAGATGGCAGAACAACGGGCAAAATTTTCAGTTATTGGGTGAGAGAGCAGGTTGGCATCAGCATAGACTGGACCAATGAAGCTCCTTCCATTCTAATGCCTGCCTGTTAGTACAGAGTTAAGACCAGGAATCCAAAGTAGAAAGCAGCCGGGTGCTTCTTGAGAGGGAAACCGAAGACGGGGGCAAAGGGCAGGGCAAGCTTCAGAGCCCACGTAGAGCAGACACCAGGGTCAACACCACTCACCAAGGCTGAGTGTCCAGCAGGTCTGCTGGATGGGGTCTCCAGCGTCTATTCTGAAACTCAGGCAACTTTCTCATCTGCCACTTTGGGGTTGTGTATTACTTCCTGCCTCCTGGGCAGCCAAACCACAGTTTGAAAGTGAGCCATGACAGATGTTTGACATGTGAACCCTCTTTAGTAACTGCCTCTGGGAATTGCTTCGGTTACTGCCCCATTCCATTCACCTGTCTTCTGAAACCTTGGCCTTGACTGGCCATGTCTATGATCAGAGTGGAAGAAGGAAAAAAGGCTCTAAAGAAAGGATTGAGTGATGTTCAAATAGATTGGGTGAGGTGTAGAGTCAACAGCAATGCCCTTAATGCTCTTGAATCAGCTGGGTATCAGACTGTTCTCAGTTTCAAGGTCTCCAAGGTCCACGCTCAGTACAGTCATGCCCCGGGCTTCAGCCTCCAGCCTCCTCACGTGACAGTAACTCTGAGCAAGGTTTCAGTGCCAACCAACTCACTAGCTCCAAAGATAAAGGTTGGCTTTATCTTGCCCTCTGAGAGGGCCTTTTGCATCTTTCCTGGGCTAAAGTTTCTTCTGAGCCATCTTTTGTTTTCACTGAAATACAGTTGTTGCTTTCCCATAACAGATTAGCAGAGAATGCTCTCTAACTGGCAGTAGGATCCTCTCATAACCACTGCCTTGAAGCCAGGAGACAGTGTGGTAGAATCCAGGGGATCGAAGTCTCAGACTTTGAATCAATGTATGACTAACTGCAGTGGAAGGACCAGGAAGAACAGAGCAGGAGAGGAAAGGAATACAGTGACGTGGTCGGCGTGCAGAGTCAGACGTGCCTTTGTTCCTTCCTGCCTTGTTATTGTCCAGCTTTGCGCTCATTACTTACTCAGAGCTTCAGCTTCCCCAAAAAGAATTCCCAGCATGGGCTCTCGAAGAGGGGTTACTTATTCAGCACCTGTTCAGCATCTATTAAGCACAGTGAGCCCCTGTAAAGCAGAGCCACGTGTTCTTCCTCTTCCATCCCAGATGGCTAGCACAGTATCTGGCACATTTCAAGCATTAAATCAATTCTTACTGAATAAGTAAATAAATGTGTGGATGGCAAAAAATAATTGAATGAAGAAAAAATGAATCACTATAGAAACACTGACCTTTGAGAATGTGCTCAGAAGGGTTGAAGGTTAGAGGAAGTGCTGGTTTTGATGCCTCTAGCAGTCGCTAGTACAGCCACGGAAGTAGATGGAAATACAAGAGTTGTGTCCCGGGCGTCCCTGGTGGCGCAGTGGTTGAGAGTCCGCCTGCCGATGCAGGGGACGCGGGTTCGTGCCCCGGTCCGGGAGGATCCCACATGCCGCGGAGCGGCTGGGCCCGTGAGCCATGGCCGCTGAGCCTGCGCGTCCGGAGCCTGTGCTCCGCAACGGGAGAGGCCACAGCAGTGAAAAAAAAAAGAGTTGGCTCCCTTCAAAATACACAGAGAAGCAGCCTTGCTAGAAAAGGGATGGAAGGCCAGAAGTTAACCAGCTCCATTGTGTAAGGAGCAATGTGGCCTAATGAGACAGTTGGGCCGATGTCATGAATGCCCTTAATGATTAATTTCTTAGTTAATAGCAGAGAAGCCTGAAAACTGAAATGACAATTGTTTCATTATTTTGGATTCTCCTGCGTATCTGGGTCCTGCTAATCGTCACCATGGGATATGTGGAAACATCAGCAAGGGAAGGTGCATTTTTAACCTTCTGAAGTATTTAAATATATTCAAATAAAATAAATGTAAATAAAATCTCCTGAGTCACCAGAAGAGGTATGAGCATAGTCAGGAAGGTATATTGGGGACTTCCCTGGTGGTTCAGTGGTTAGGACGCTGCTCTTCCACTGCAGGGGGCAGGGGTTCGATCCCTGGTTGGGGAACTAAGGCCTTGTGGTGAGGCCAAAAAAAATTAAAAAGTTAAAAGAAAAAAAGATTATGTACTGACTTCCTTGAATATCTGGGTGCTCTAAACGGGTCCTTATTTAGGATTTGAGACCCTGAGAACAGGGCTGCCAGAGGACCGAGTCACCCCACACGTAACAGGGGGACTAGTATAACAGGAAGCGCTCTAGAGATTTTTGCCTTGTCATTTCCTCTTTAAATACAACAGAAAAGTCCATTTAGCTGGGATTCTGGAACACTGCCTATTCTTCCTGTCCTATCTGACTGTAAAATTCAACAAGGGATCATAAATAATAGACTCTAGGCCAAAAATACATTGGGGGAATCCTGTCAAATAGAAAGGCTGACGTCAGTGACCTCTGCGCGACCTCTGATATTTAGTCTAAAGAGGGAGAAGCGAGATCACAGGTCCCAGTGCTGCTTCTGCTGCGCGGAGCTGAGGGAAGGGAATGAAGCAGAGCTGAGGCTCGGCTCAGCCCAGGTAGCCCTGGTGCTCTCTTATCCGTTGCTGCGTAATAAATTTTCCCAGGACTTAGCAGATTAAAAGAACAGTCGGTCTCATGACTCTGTGGGTCAGGAATTTGGGAAAGTTCAACTGGACAATTTTTCTGCTTCACGTGGCATCATCTCAGGAGTCAGCTGGCGGAGGCCTCATCTGGAGGGTCCATGGCTTCACTCCTCCACTCACATGCCCAGAGCCTGGTGGGCTTGGCTGGAACTGCATGTTCATGAGACCTCCTGGCATGGAAGTCCCCGGGCAGTCAACCCCTTACATGGTGGCTCAGGGCTCCCAGAGGAAGTGTTCGAAGAGACCTGGGTGGAAGCTGTAGAACTTCTTATGTCTTTACCCCAGGAGTTCTAGAACGTCACTCGTGTAGCATTCTACTAGTCGAGCGAGTCACTAAGGCCAGGCCAGCTCCAAGGTTAGAGGCACAAGATGCCACCTCTCTGTGGGAGAGGTAGCGAGCGTTTGTGGTCACCATTAACCTAGACCGTCGGAGAATGGAAGAAATGTCTACCCAGTGGAAGAGGGCTACCTGCAGAAGCATCTTTTCACTTCTCAGCAGGAACAGGAAGAAGACTGAAGAGATGCAAGGCAGGATGTAATCCTCCCAACCCCTGTCAGAGACTCGGGGGTGCTGCAAACAGCCCCGGAGACCCAGAGACCCAGGCCCTTCCCTGTGAGCACCTTTCTCTAAAACGAAGAGCTGTCTCTGACCTCTCTCCCTAAGCTTTCGGCCCATCTCATCTACAAACTCTTATACCTCTGGAGGTCTTGAAAAACTGGAGATGCTCTTCCTGCAGCAACATATTAGAATTGGGGAGAAAACCAAATCACAGGCCCCAAACCCGGCACATCCTACAAACATTCAAGTCTGGGCCTTTCTTTACATGTTAAAGACATAATACCTCATAAAATTTCCCAATACATTTTTCCAGTTTCTAAACACCTAGAAGCGAGATCATGGGTGAAGACAATCCGTGCATTCCACAATAGACATTTACTGCCCTCAACCACGGGACAAGCACAGAGCTGGCTCCTAGCAGAACAAAGAAGGAGGAAACATATAGAGCCTTCACACCAAGCGAGTCATAGGTGATAACAAGAGCCCAGACCTTCTCAAAGCCCTCTGAGTAAGGACTATCATTTAACCTCTGCACACAGGAGGAAGAAATCAGGCTCAGAGAGGTTAGGGGACTTGTCTAAGAGCACACAGTGAGGGGTGGTAAAACTGGGATTAGAGCCTGGGTCAGGCTGTGCAACCTCCTCTCAGAAGACACAAATCCCCTCAGAGAAAAGAAGCAAATGCACTTCTGGGTAAACACTTCTGGGTACAAAGGGTCCTGGTCTTCCTAGAGTCCCCTCCCTCACGTTTCGATCACCGGTGCTGGAAAGGGGACTGGAAAGGGGACTTGAGACAACATGCAGGACCAACCTTTCCAGTTAAGCTACAATCTCTGCAGGCCCCATTGTCTTACTGGGCACTTTTGAAAACCATCCATCCCCTCTGGAGATCAGCCTGGCAATATATAAAGAGAGCTATAAAAGTGTTCATACACTTTGACCCAATCGTCCCACTGTGGAATATCCCTCAGCGTAATATGCAAAAGAGAAAAGAAAGCAAATAGCACAGAGAGGTTTACAGTAACACCATTCACAGCCGTGGAGAATTGGGGTGTGACCCAATGTCCCAAATCGAGAAAAGGTTATGCGAACTATGGTACATGAAGACAATGGAATGTCATGTTGCTCTTAAAGGGAATCGAGTCTACAGATTCTGTTGATAGATCGAAATGCACACGTAAGAGAATCGCAAGAGAAAAGAGAAGAATGCAAAAGACTATGTACACTCTGGCTGCCGACATAAATCAGTCTGCGTGCGCATCGATAAGGATCAGAAGCCAACAGAAGGTAGCAAATAGTTAGTGCTCTAAATTTATAGCATATTTTCCCCTCTGAAGTCCAGAGTACCATGAAAAAAAAGATCCATCATTCACTTTTGTTCCTGGTGAGGAGGGAGGGGATTTCCTAATCCCAAGGCTCAGTGTGTGTCTGCAACATAATGTGTCTGCAAGAAGAGCCAGCTCCACGCTCATGTACGCTCATGTACTGGATACGCACACAGTGTTCAGGGCAATGCGGGGGAGGGTGCCTGGCCTATACTCACTAGGCCGTCTCTCTGTAACTACATATAGTTCTGGGCACCGCACTGCAGGGGAGACGGATAAACCAGAGCTCATTTCAAGGAGGATAACTAGGGTGTGTGGTTTCTAAAGGCCACGGAATTTGGGAAAAACTTGAAAAGCCTAGGAATATCTGGCCTGAAGCAGAAAAACCTATGAGAGACCCAAGAAGCTCTCTTCCAGCCCTTGGGAAGCATCCATGTGCAAGAGGGTTGGGCTTGTTTGGAGGGTTGGGAAGACCTATGGACAGAAGTTATGGAAGAGCAGAGTTCAGGTCAATATGAGGAGATGAGTCATTCAAGAGGCAGTGAGGCCCACGTCACCAGAAGCATGCAAGCGAAGCATGTAAGTTCCCATCACATAAATGACCCTCCAGTTTGACCTTCATCAACTCAAGCAGGATTACGCATCAACTCGGGAACAGACACAGTTTCTCTGACTCATGAAGCCCTGAGGGAAAAGCATATGGTAACAATAGAATATTCTGCCCTTCATAAACTAAGATAATTCTACTGACCCACTGTCAGTGAGGCTTCCATTTTGAGTTGTTTTCCTAGGACTGATCCTAAGTGTTTACAAAGTGATGTTGTGGAGAACTACAGACAGGCCAGAGGTGCAACCTAATGCTTTCATTTTTTCCAGTGGAAAGTGAATTATCCTGAACCGTGCAGCATCCGTGATTTTTGACCTCGTTAATCAAACAAACAATTGTGCCTTTAAGAAACTTACATTAACGTGACATTATGGTCTAGTGGCTTCTACACTTTTTATTTTATTTTATCTTTTGGCGGTGCTGTACGGCGTGTGGAATCTTAGTTCCCCGACCAGGGATTGAACCTACGCGCCCCCCTGCAGTGGAAGTGTGGTGACTTAACCACTGGACCAACAGTGAAGTCCCTACACTTTTCAAATTGAGAACCGCATCAGTAAAAAAAATTGAACATGTACCCCTAATGTCTGTTTGTTAATGTACAGATCTATACATGAACTACTGTCAAAACATATTAAATATTCATAAAGCTTAATATCTTTCTTATCTGTAAGTAAAAGAACATAAGCAAAAGTTCTAGTACTTTCTCCCCAAACTCCTTGGATCATTTCACTCACCCCTCCCTCCCCGACCTCAGTGTGAATACTCACTGGAGACGCCATAGCTCTTGCCAACGGAGAGGTCAGTCTGATAACGTTGGCGCAGCTGTAGTAGGAGCAAACGCATCGGGATTTAAGAGAATTGGGATAGCTAATAAATATAATACCACTATGTCTGAAAAACATTTAGGTCTATTGGTAGGCATGGGAGTTGTGGTTTCAGCAACTTGTCTCAAACCAGTTTACACGTATGATGAATAAAATCTTATAATAAAATATATGCAACTTTATAACAACTAAATGAAACCTTTAAAAAAATAAGGGATCTCATCATTGAATTTCAGTAGTGCTGGCTACTGAATGGATGGATTCACTTATTAATTCAGTATTTATTAAGAATCTACTAAGTACCAATTAGGCATTGTGTGCTATGTATTGGGGATACTGTAGAAAGAAAAAAACAGAGGGTCCCTGAGATTGTGAGATAATAAACAAGTATATGAGCCAGAAACTACACATGCAGGTAAACAAATCCCAAAAGCTGAAGGCTGAGGAGAGACTACCACATAGAAGAAGGTAAAGACATACGTAGCACACTGCCAAACACAAAGCATAACTCCAAAACCGAAGGGCAAACTTAAACTCGTCTTTCAGTCGGAGCCCATCACATATATTTTATTTATTCTTATTTTACTTATTATTTATTTTTTAATTATTATCTCTTTTTTTGGCCATGCCACACAGCCTGCAGGACCTTAGTTCCCTGACCAGGGATTGAACCCGTGGCCCCTGCAGTGGCAGCTTGGAGTCTTAACCACTGGACTGCCAGGGAAGTTCCCCATCATGTATATTTTAACGCCCTCTCTGGAGCTTAGAGCAGAACTGTTTATTTTAGGCGCTCAATGCACTGAGTGAACAGGTATCTGGCTCTAAGAACTTTCCTAGAATTGGGCTATTTCTGTCCTCATTCAAGGCAGCATGTACACTCTCCTTTCCTTGGTCAAGGCTTTCTGGCAACCTTTCCAGATGACACAGAGGCAAGCTGACTTCACGGCTACAGACAAGCCTCCCACTGGTCCTGCCAATGGGGAGTTCTCTTAGTTGAGCAGGGTCACCCCAACCCACACCTGTGGAAATAGTAAAGGAAACTGGATTTGCTCTAAAGTTGTTCAAATTCCCTGCAAGGGCAACTGCTTTATCTTAAAATGTAAGACTCCTGGAAGGAGCGTGCCATAGGTTCTGTGCCCGCTGAAGACGTTAATGTATGGTCAGTAGGTTGGATTTATGAGGCGGCATCATCTGGGAATCACATTCTGTCCATTAGGTAGAGCTAAGTGCTGTCAGGAATGCAGGAAGAGCCGTGCTGAAATGAGGGAGCACATAAGTGATTACGGTGCCTTAAGTGAATGCATCTGGACCAGCAGGTCCTTCGGTGGCGGCACCACTCTGCTCAACCTGGCTGAGCAGTCTACAGACTCACCTAACCCTCAGATGTTTGGAAAGCAGAATGCCAGTCCTTTGCTGTTTCATCTCACTGGCTTTTTGGGCACCTACATGACAAGAAAGTTGGAAGAGAAATCACCCATGTACTTGAGATTGCAAAGAAGAAGGGTAAATCTGCCCTCGAATTTGAACTTGACTCACACTCTAGGGTTCTGTGGAAGACTGAGCAAAACAGCCATGACTCCCAGAGGTTCATTGACACTTATTTCAGTTCTGAATATCTCCAATGAAAGAGTAAGAGGGGGCTTCCCTGGTGGCGCAGTGGTTAAGAGTCTGCCTGCCAATGCAGAGGACACAGGTTTGAGCCCCTGGTCCGGGAAGATCCCACATGCCGCGGAGCAACTAAGCCCATGCGCCACAACTACTGAGCCTGCGCTCTAGAGCCTGTGAGCCGCAGCTGCTGAGCCTGTGTGCCACAGCTACTGAAGCCTACGTGCCTAGAGTCCACGCTCCACAACAAGAGAGGCCGCTGCAATGAGAGGCCTGCACACCGCAACGAAGAGTGGCCCCCGCTCTCCGCAACTGGAGAAAGGCCACGCACAGCAACGAAGACCCAATGTAGCCAAAAATAAATAAATAAAATAAATTTAAAAAAAGAAAAAAGAGTAACAGGAAAGTCCTGGACTCTGTTTATAGAGAGGTAACCCTGAAGTCAGTAAAAAACCACAAAAAACAGAAAACGAAAAACCCTGGGCATTAAAATAGTATTACAAGAGAAAGATGGCTTTCTAATGGGATCAGGAATAGCAGAGACACTTCTAATATGAAAACTTTGTCACTTTAAGATCAAAGCAACATGAGAAATGGAAACCCTCATGCACTGTTGGTGGGAATGTAAATTGGTGCAGCCACTATGGAGAACTATATGGAGGTTCCTCAGAAAACTAAAAATAGAACTACCATATGATCCAGCATCTGGGTATTTTTCCAAAGAAAACAAAAACACGAATTTGAAAAGATATATGTACCCCCATGTTCACTGAAGCATTATTTAAAATTGCCAAGATATAGAAACAACCTAAGTGCCCATCAACAGAGGAATGGATAAAGAAGATGTGGTATATAAATACAATGGAATACCACTCAGCCATAAAACACAATGAGATCTTGCCATTTGTGACAACAAGGATGGACCTAGAGGCTATTACGCTAAGTGAAATAAGTCAGACAGAGAAAGACAAATACCGTATGATGTCACTTACATGTGGAATCTAAAAAAAAATCCCCAGGGACTTCCATGGTGGTGCAGTGGTTAAGAATCCACCTGCCAATGCAGGGGACGCGGGTTCGAGCCCTGGTCTGGGAAGATCCCACATGCCGCAGAGCAACTAAGCCTGTGCGCCACAACTACAGAGCCTGCGCTCTAGAGCCCGCAAGCCACAACTACTGACCCTGCGTGCCACAACTACTGAAGCTCATGTGCCTAGGGCCCATGCTCTGCAACAAGAAAAGCCACCGCAATGAGAAGCCCATGTACCTCAGCGAAGAGTTGCCCCCGCTCGATGCAACTAGAGAAAGCCCGTGCGTAGCAACGAAGACACAATGCAGCCAAAAATAAATAGAATAAGTTAGAAAAATAAAATAAAAATAAATTAAAAAATTAAAAGAACCCAAACTTACAGATACAGAGAACAGATTGGTGGTTGTCTGAGATAGGGGCTGGGGGTGGGTAAAATGGGGAAATGGAGTCTAAAGGTACAATCTTCCAGTTATAAAATAAATACGTCCTGGGGATGTAATGTACAGCTTCTGATAATTACCATAGATAATAATACATTACTGAGCTTCCCTGGTGGCACAGTGGTTAAGAATCCACCTGCCAATGCAGGGGACACGGGTTTGAGCCCTGGTCTGGGAAGATCCCACATGCTGTGGGGCAACTAAGCCCGTGCGCCACAACTACTGAGCCTGAGCTCTAGAGCCCACGAGCCACAACTACTGAGCGCACGTGCCACAACTACTGAGCCCATGCGCCTAGAGCTGGTGCTCCGCAACAAGAGAAGCCACCACAGTGAGAAGCCCGCACACCACAATGAAGAGTAGCCCCCGCTCGCCACAACCAGAGAAAAGCTCACGCACAGCAACAAAGACCCAACGCAGCCAAAGATAAAATAAATAAATGTATTAAAAAATAATAATGCAGTACTGCATATTTGAAAGTTGCTAAGAGAGTAGACCTCAAAATTTCTCATCGCAAGAAAAAAAATTCTGGAACAGTGTATAGTGACAGATGTTAACAAGCCTCATTGTGCCGGTCATTTCATAATATATACAAATATCAAATCATTATACTGTACACCTGAAACTAATATAATGTTATATGTCAATTATACCTCAATTTTTAAAAAACACAACATGAAGTACCTCCAATGGCTGTATAAAAATGTAATCTGAGCCATTCTCAGTAATCGTTTACACACTTAAAACAGATAGCAACCAAATGTGCAAAAATTCAACAAGGGAAGAAAAATGTATTCCAGAGAATGTAGACCAGAATCTGTTTGATTTCCCAGCAAACCCTGAAAATTGATGAAAAACAGATGGTAAGTAAACACTGAGAAAAGGAACAAGTGAAAGATACAACCAAACTAGCTTCAGTTATTCAAAAAGATTCCTTTAAACATTGATTTTAGGGAATTCCCTGGTGGTCCAGTGGTTAGGACACCGTGCTCTCCTTGCCAAGGACCCGGGTTCGATCCCTGGTCCGGGAACAAAGATCCCACGTGCCGTGCCCCAAAAATAAATAAATAATTGAGATTAATTTTTAAAAATAAGGGAAGGCTGTGTACTGTGTTACCATGATTTGTGATAGATGTATAAGAAAATCTCTCAGGGTCTCTTGGTCAGAGGAGATACGTGGGCTCCACGTGGAGGTGGTGGGTTCCATGGATGACTGAACAACCTGAGTGGGCTGTTGGCCCTGTATGAGCCTGAAGAGGGATCCCCACTGTGAAGTGTCTGTCCCTAGTCCTGTCCATTGAATTGTTTTTGTTAGCCTGGAGGACCACTTTATCATGTTTATGATTGACCCACGTTCCAAGGGACTGCTGACCCATTGGAGGGTGCCACCCAGGCGTCCACACACCCACTCACCAGCTGCAGGAGCTTCTGTGAACTTCAATTTCCTTCTCCGAGTCTCAGTAACGTGAGAATACCTTCTAGAGGCTTTGCAAGAATTAAACTACACAGCAGAAGTGAAACACCCAGGAGAGAGCTTCAATAAATGCGGATTTCTTTCTAATCTTAGAAAGTACTAGGATTCAATATTATCTCGATAGCTGAGATTGATAGATTAAAAATCCAAAACATAAAATATAATAGAACAAATACACACCTTATCTTAAAACAGACAAAGGGTAGGCTATGGGAGAATGAACATAATATCAACTTTGATTAAAAAGATAGAAATTCTGGGAATTTTTTAGTGGGCTGCTAAAAAATGGTTAAAGAGGTAGCCTTTAGGCTTTTGTTTTTAGTGTGTCTGATCCTGGAATTCTTTTTTTTTTTTGCAGCGCCACAGGGCTTGCGGGATCCTAATTCCCCAGCCAGGGATTGAACCAGGCCCACAGCAGTGAAAGCACAATTCCCAGAGGTAACTTTTTTTTTTTTTTTTTTTTGCAGTACGCGGGCCTCTCCCGTTGCGGAGCACAGGCTCCGACGCGCAGGCTCAGCGGCCATGGATCATGGGCCTAGCCGCTCCGCAGCATGTGGGATCTCCCTGGACCGGGGCACGAACCCGTGTCCCCTGCATCGGCAGGCGGACTCTCAACCACTGCACCACCAGGGAAGCCCCCAGAGGTAACTTTTAAAAAGATACACAATCTGGGGATTTCCCTGGTGGTATAGTGGTTGAGACTCCGTGCTCCAGGCACAGGGGGCCTGGGTTCCATCCCTGGTCAGGGAGCTGGGTCCCGCATGTCGCAACTAAGACCCGGCACAACCAAATAAATAAATAAATATATATATTTTCAAAAGATACACAATCTGAAGATACAGTATGGGTGGTGTGGTGTGGAATAGGGCTGAAGGCTGGATGTTGCAACTAGGCAAAAATTTGCTCAATAAAATGATGCATTTTCTAAAAGCAAAAGCTGTTTGCGAATGCAATTATTTTCCAAATGAGACAGTGGCACCTCCGTCAGGCTCTCCAGTGGGAGGGTACTCTTGGGTACCAGGTCTTTCACGGTCTCTCTCATCAACACCGGGGGCCTCATTCCTGGGCTTCTCTCCTATGGGCTCTGGTCCTCTGGGAGAGAGGTATGCCTGGGCTTTGCCTGCCATCATCACCAAGTAACTGTATGATACTGTTTCCCACAAAGGTCAGGCGGTAATAAAATAAAAAGAAAGTCCCAGTTCTGGAAAGACAGGCATGTCTCAATTTCCACTCACCTTCAAGCCACTGGGTATGATAACAAGTACTCAAAGTTGTCTGCACTTACCAAATAGCAGTCCTGTATTCGACAGCACACTGATAGTCATTGGTTCAAGCTCCTGTATATTTATTAAGTGATAAAACTGATGATCTCTTAATAATGAAGAATTCTGTAATTCAAATTTGATCATTTAGGTGACCCTTTTCTTGCTTCTCTATTGGCCAGAAGTATTGTGAAGATCTACAACCTAGTCTCATAAAGTCATATCTAATTATTTTTAAAAATTCATATTGACTCAGATAATGTACTTTTCAAATTTTGTGGTTTACAGAAGCAAGTCATCACTGAGTCATGCTTACAGTAAACACAGGCAAAAGGACAGTAATGTACTCAAATAAAGGTAGCACACTGCATTGGGTCTGTACAGAAATACATTTTTTTAACATTTACAAATACAGGTACTCAAAATTGACTTTCCCTAAATAATGTCTTATTCCTCATCTACAACCAAATTTAGTACATGCCAACGTTATTAAAAACAAAGCAATTTTTAGTTATGAGTATAAAAATTCATGTGTCTTTTTTTCCCACAAACAAACATTTTCACCATTTTTAAAGTGATCAAAAACAGCCAAATAGGACTTCCCTGGTGGCGCAGTGGTTGGGAGTCCGCCTGCCAATGCAGGGGACGCAGGTTCGTGTCCCGGCCCGAGAAAATCCCACATGCCGCGGAGCGGCTGGGCCCGTGAGCCATGGCTACTGAGCCTGTGCGTCCGGAGCCTGTGCTCCGCAACGGGAGAGGCCAAAACAGTGAGAGGCCCGCGTACCGCAAAAAAATTAATTAATTAATTAATTAAATAAAAAAAAACAAAAACAGCCAAATGGACTTTTGGGGAGTTTTCCAAAAGCAAAACAAAGGGGGAAGTTAAATATGAAAGAATCTGGTACCTGAATGAATTTTTTCCACATATATAAAAGATTAGTTTATCAAAAATTAAAGTACAGTGTGTTTCATGGGCTCAGAATTGCTCCTGAAATGTCTGGATAAATGTATAATTTGTTATACAATTTATATTCTTATAAATGTGATATACATGTGAATCTGGTGTTAAGGCATATTAAGAATACAAGCTTTGTAAATGAGTATGTTATAATTTTCTATTGTTAGAAGTTGTTATCAGTAATTTTGAATCTCAGCCCTTCTCTTGTCAAGCTGTACACTAAGCAGAGCTTCCAAATTAAGAAAATATTTGAAACACTTTCTTGAGTTGCTTTTAACACGAGACTCCTTGAACGAATTAAACCTACTTCGTACTGTTGACACTCATGTTTCCACTGGCTAGCAGTGCCAACCCTAGGCCTCAGAAAGGTAGAAAGTCACCCAGATATCCTCCCCGAATAGCTGACGTATCTGTGGAGGTAGCCACTGTCTTCACTGCACTTCGCCGCGCTGGCTTTTTTCAGTTCAAGTCATCTCCCTCCGTGGGAAATTGTCTATGAATGAATCTAACTTCTAGTCTACTGGATTGCCTTTCTCTCAAAATCCTGTTTACCTGGGGTTCTTCCTTCCTTTCCCCAGAAATCTATTGCCTTTAGTCTTTCTCCTCCTCCAGTTAGCTCTCTGATAGAAAAAGTAAATGTTGAATTTAACATGCCTTCTTGGTGCTGTTTGGAAGGGTTCTAAGTGGGAAAATATCCCCCAACCAAAAACAGAAAAAAAGGGGGGGGCAGTTTATGGCAGGGGAATAGTACAGAGAATTCATCTGGGGTGGATATACCTGTTGCTATGAGGGTAAATATATGAGAGATGTCATTTAACTTGTAGAAGGGTCTACTAAAACACAATTTTCCTTTTCTTTTCTTTACTTTGTAAAAAAGTTTTACTTTATTGAACTATAGTTGATTTACAATGTTGTGTTAATTTCTACTGTACTGCAAAGTGATTCAGTTTTATATACATATTTATATATATATATACATTCTTTTCCATTATGATTTATCACAGGATGTTGAATACAGTTCCCTGTGCTATTCAATAGGGCCTGTTGTTTATCCATTCTCTATATAGCAGTTTGCATCTGCTAATCCCAAACTCCCAACTCATACCCCCAGCAACCATAAGTCTGTTCTCTGTGTCTGTGAGTCTGTTTCTCTTTTGTAGATAGGTTCATTTGTGTCATATTTTTATTTTACTTTTTTTTTAAGATTGTTTTTGATGCGGACCATTTTAAAAGTCTTTATTGAATTTGTTACAATATTGCTTCTGCTTTATGTTTTGATATTTTGGCCCCCAGGCATGCGGGATCTTAGCTCCCTGGCAGGGATAGAACCCACACCCCCTGCATTGGAAGGCTAAGTCTTAGCCACTGGACTGCCAGGGAAGTCCCCTGTGTCATATTTTTAGATTCCACATATAAGTGATATCATATGGTATTTGTCTTTCTCTTTCTGACTTACTTCACTTGGTATGATAATCTCTAGCTCCATCCATGTTGCTCCAAGTGGCATTATTTCATTCTTTATTTTTTATGGCTGAGTCGTATTCCATTGTGTATATGTACCACATCTTCTTTATCCATTCATCTGCTGGTGGACATTTAAATTGTTTCTATGTCTTTACTGTGAATAGTGCTGCTATGCACATTGGGGTAAAACACAATTTTCTATTAAAACAATCATGTGGTATTTTATTATGTGGATGCTGTATATGCATCAAATCAATAATCAAGAACAGCTTCAAATAGTCCGTTGATAGTCCATTATGTTAGTAAGCCTTGCATTGCACTGGGGCCTAGTTTCAAATTTGCAGCACTGCCTAAGCTCAATGGCAGATATCTCAATTTGCAAAAACCCTTTGGCTCTCTCCGTATAAATAAATGAGGGGCTTCCCTGGTGGCGCAGTGGTTGAGAGTCCGCCTGCCGATGCAGGGGACGCGGGTTCGTGCCCTGGTCCGGGAAGATCCCACATGCCGCGGAGCGGCTGGGCCCGTGAGCCATGGCCGCTGAGCCTGTGCGTCCGGAGCCTGTGCTCCACAACAGGAGAGGCCACAACAGTGAGAGGCCCGTGTACCGCAAAAAAAAAAAAAAAAAAAGATCATTGTTTTTCTCAAAGGAAAAAAAAGAGTTATGATAATCACACTATTTGTAGATGGAACTAAGGACATGGGTAGAAAATGTGATGAAAGAGAAACAGGAGTCAATATTGATGTTTCAGGCTCCAAACCTAGGTGACTGGGGAAATTACTAAATTCAAGTCGAGGACAGGTTTTATAATCTGTAAAATGCTGACAGAATGTCCGTGGTTGGTATAGGTACAGACAAACCAGCTGAGAAGAGAAATACTGGGAAAGGGACAAAGAATGATGCATTAAGGTGGGAAAGTCCCATCTTGGAGAATGAGATATTTGAGCAGAGATGTACCAGACACAACTGCAGATTTCCAGTTGAAGTTGAGTAAGGCAGTAAGCCTGGAGACAGAGATTTAGTAGTCGTCCACATAGGGGTGATGCTTGAGGCTTCCAGTAGATAAGGGAGAATGATGACGATCGCTTTGATTTTCACAATATGAATTCTTCATTGCCTTTTCCTCTGGTGTGTAGTCAGTTATTATGCCTCTTCTGTGTCCGTCTATTTTGCTTTAGCTATGTGCTCCCAGCGGGTGAGAATGTGTCTGAGTCACTTTGAACAGCATGCAACTCAGCATCACTGGCAAGCAGGCTATTAATGTACACATTGCTCATCCAGATCGGAGCTGGTCTGACATGGGCTTGCGGAGGGGAGGACCCTGCTCCAGGACACAGACTATGGAGTTAAGTGTGAGTAGCGAGACAGGGCTGAGGATAAAAACACCCACTCAAAAGGCAGCGCCGTTGGGAAGGTCCTATGAGGAGGTAGAGTCCAGGCAGAAGACCATTAGAGGGCAAACAGAGCAAGTTGGAAGGTGAGGGCAGAAGGTTTAATGTGTAAGGAGGAAATACATAACGTGACGTTTTTTTCTAATCTCCTCCTCCAGTGATCCGGTCCTGAATGTATAACTCCAGGAGCTCTGACACTCTCTTGTCACAGTTCACCCAGCATCTTGGGCTTCGGAGTATGTAACCAGACGTGTACCTTCCCATGTGTAATTTAGTGTCTTTCCTTAAAGTCGGTCGTGGTTTTCACCATCTGCGAAGAATCAAATTGTAAGCATCTCAAACACAGGGATGTGTCAGAAGGGCCCCTGCCCCCGCTTCATGGTCTACCCTGAAACCCTTGAGGAACTGCCCCAGCTCTCCTGCAACCTGTGTCTGAATGAAAGAGGTGTCCACTGGATGCTCCCAAATTCAAGGACTCGTCCTACTGAAAGCAAGGGCCTCACCCTCGCTGTACCTTGTTCCCTGCATTATTCTCTTCATTCCACCAGGCAACCTTCTCACGCCCCCACCCTCACAGTCCAGGCCTCCTTGGGCTGGGTTTGCATCTTCCTCTGACACAGCACTTTCTCTGAAAACCATGCCTCAGGGTGAATGCTTGGCCCAGCGCAGAGAATCTCTGCACTTCTCTGCAGGCAGGCCCTGGCCAACGCGTCCCCAAAAGAGATCTGGTCCTCCTCGTGTTTGTCCACACCCTTGGTTCTGACCTGTTCATCCCACATTTCTGACACCCTTGCCCAACATCTTCCACTACGGAAGGTGAGTGAAAAGCTGAAGGTTGAAATAGTTACAGTTGTGATGAGAACGTATATGATCATTAGCAAATAAACATAATGTAACTCAAACGAATGAATAAAAACAGCTCACCTTTGTGTGGAGATACAGCTTTGGGGTTATATTTTCCCTTTCTTGCATAAAATTAGAACCAGTTGCTGTGCTTACAGAAAAGTCTTTGCTTTGCCAAGCAAATTGGCAGAGATGTTCTTGCAATAAAAGGACGACAACCTAATATCTTTTCCTAGCTGTAACCTATAAAATGTGGTCTCTATTGTATTTCCAAACATCAGGGAATTATAACTTCCTCCCGTCACCACCAACATTGCTAGGGACAGAAAAAGAAAAGCCAACATCTTTATTAGTTCTCTGAATAAATTTTTACTGTGCACATGTCAAATGCTGGAAATTGGGTTAAGCTCTATGAGAGTTGCAGTTGCATGGAAGCTCTGATCTCTGGCCCACAGGCATTCCCGATCTAGCTGGGGAGACAAGACATGTACAATTAGCCACACTACCAGGCAGCGTACCGTAAAGGCCATCGGAGTGAGCGATGGGGGACTCAAGAGCCATAGGATTTCAGAGGAAGGAGAGAGCATTTCTGGCTTAACAGAGGAAGTTCAAGTTGAGCTTGCCTTTCGCTTATTCAATAAATATTGACCAGATGTCTCTGAGGACTGGGGACTGTGCTAATTGTCGGGGAACACAAGAGTGGGGAAAACAGACATGGCCCCGTGGCTCCCATGAGAGCCTAGAAGGGAAATAGATCCTGATCAAATGATCACACAATATATAATAATAACTCATGGTAAGTTGAAGGAAGGAAGTAGAGGGAGCTATGTGGGCCCAAAGGAGGGCGTCAGGGAAGACTTCGCTATAGAAGGGATGTGGCAGCTGAAATCTGTAAATGTGTAGGAGTTAACTAGGAAAAAAGAGAAGAAACATACAAAGAAAGGAGAGGGATATCCAGGTGGAAATGTCCAGTAAGTTTTGTGGGGTTTTGTTTTGTTTTGTTTTTGTCCGCGCCAGGTGGCATGAGGACCTTAGTTCCCTGACCAGGGATCGAACCCATGCACCCTGCATTGGGAGCACAGAGTCTTAACCACTGGACCACCAGGGAAGTCCCCAGTAAGTTTTTGGACATGCAGAAGGTGTGGATTTACAATTGGGAAATGCCCCTTCACTGTGGGAAGAAGACGCAAATTCCTCAGCAATGTCTCATTTTTAAATTTGAATTCCCTCTGCCTAATATGTGTCAGGAACGCTCATGTTTTTAATGATTGATTTGAAAGCTGAAAGTTCTAGTCTTTACCTTGGCTTGGCTTGTAAAACACTTGGAACCCAGTCTACCCAGGGCAATGAGCAACTGAGATTCCTAGAGAGGATTTAAACCTGTGTAAGAACCAATGTTTTTGAAGATGTAGTGAATTAGAAACGTTTGAACAGCAATCTGGCAATGTAAATCAGTACAATCCTTTTAGAAAGCCATTTCATAAGATACACCAGAATATTGAACACTCATTTTCGAGAAAGTTCTACCTCTGGAAATGGATCCTAAATGAGATTCTGCATACAGAGAGAAAGTTTGCTATGCAAAGGTGTTAATTGAAGAATTGTTTATAAAATGGTAAAAACTTGAAAACAGGCTAAACTGTCCAACAGTTTTTGAATGCTTATGCAAATTATTATATATATTTATTCAACAGGATGTTATATTTCTTAAAATATTACTTATATATTTTTTTTTTTTTTTTTTTTTTTTTTGCGGCACGCGGGCCTCTCACTGCTGCGGCCTCTCCCGTTGCGGAGCACAGGCTCCGGACGCGCAGGCTCAGCGGCCGTGGTTCACGGGCCCAGCCGCTCCACGGCATGTGGGATCTTCCCAGACTGGGGCACGAACCCGTGTCCCCTGAATCGGCAGGTGGACTCTCAACCACTGCGCCACCAGGGAAGCCCACCTCTGACTTTTTAATATCCCTATTTAGCCATTAGATTTTGATGGATCAATTTTAATTTTTAATATTGAGCATATTCTATATTTTAGACCAGGGAGTGTAAAGCCATTTTGCAGTTAATGAGTTTCATCATTATGTACAATACAATGAACAGTGGTTTATTTAAATTGGGCAAACATTAACAATCATACACAGAGCATTTTTTAAAAACCTTCTCCACACTCTATGGCACATGGCAAAGTTTCCTGGTAGATCCGAAAAAAGGAAAAGGAAGAGAGAATTCACAGTGCGGGAGTCAGAGCCAACTCCTTGGCTTATTATTTCACTGGAGGGAGGCTCTGTGGGAGGCGTGGGTGGGTACCCACAGGCTGCACTTCCACAGAGGTGCTGTAATCCTAGAAGGTGCGGAGCAGACCTCCTGGTCCCCCTATGTCTTTCCTATACATTTATCACAATGCCTGAGGTTCTACCATTGCAATTTTCCCCTGGAGTCTTGAAAGCTAATCATGTTTATGGTTCTGCTTTGAAGATTGCAGAGCCCCTCTGGGACGACTTCTCCCCTAATACCTCAGAGCAGGTGCTCTAACCAGTTGATCGAGATTGACTGGTGGACCTTAATGTAAGAGGCAGGATTGATGTTAAGAGCCTGAATTCTGCCCCACCACTTACTGAGAATGACCTGGGGTGGGTTATCTTCTGAAAACTCAGTTTCTTCCTCTATAAAATAAGGATAACAATACTTACTTTGAAGGGCAGTTGTAAGGAGAAAATGGATGTCAAACTCTTAACCACAGCAGATGGTACCTATCTCAGACAACCAGGTGGGTCAGCGGGAAACTCTTAGCTCCTGACTGAGTGTAAGCACCTCCCTTAGCCCATGAGCGTCTCCAATAGAATAGCTTTTAACCTAGAGGTCCCAAAACCTGGCACTGTGGAGATTTGTTTTATAAAGTAAGAGATAGTCAGACACCAACACTTTAGAGACTCTGATTCAGGAAGTATAAGAGGCTTAGAGGTAAAGAGCATAGATTCTGACTTCACTCCGTATGACAATCTCTAGGTCCATCCACGTTGCTGCAAATGGCATTATTTCATTTTTTCATGGCTGAGTAATATTCCATTGTATATATGTACCACAGACAAATATGTGATATCACTTATATGTGGAATCTAAAAAAATTGGTACAAATGAACTTATTTAGAAAACAGAAATAGAGTCACAGATGTAGAAAACCAACTTATGGTTACAGGGGTGGGGAAAGCGGGGCGGGGGTGATAAACTGGGAGATTGGGATTGAGATATACACACTGCTATATATAAAATAGATAACTAATAAGGACCTACTGTATAACACAGGGAACTCTACTCGGTACTCCATAATGACCTATGTGGGGAAAGAATTAAAAAAGAGTGGATAGCTATATATATAACCAATTCACTTTGCTGTACAGCAGAAACTAACACAACATTGTAATTCAACTATACTCCAATAAAAATTTTTTAAAAAAGAAAAAAGTATAGATTCTGGAATCAGACTGCCTGGGTTCAAATTCTAGCTCCCTGGCCTACAATGTGTGTCTGTGAACAAGTCATCCATCTTTTCTGTACCTCAGCCTCTTCATCTATAAAATTAGGATAATAACAGTAACCTACTTCAAGTAATTGTTAATGGGATAAAATTAGTAAGCATGGGATAGGGCCTAGCATCTGATAGTTTTAAAAGAGGCTGTAGATCATGAGATGCAGCTGAGCTAAAACCACTTTGCTTTTTAATTAGCTCCCAACCATTGGTCCTTAAGGTAATTTCAGAAGGAGAAACAGGAGATTCGGGGACATCAAAGAATAATTTTTGGCAAATGACTGATCACTGACAAGGAAGATAAAAATGAGGAGGCATCATTGTTTGATCACGCCTTATATGGATACTTTTACGAAACACTGGACAATTTTCAAGGTAAACCATTTACGTCAAGAAGCACAAAGTCAAAAGATTGGAAGGAAAACCGATAATTACAGGATTGCACATGACAAATCAAAAGTAAATGAATCAGTGCCAGAAATGTTTAAAACTGCTTGAGTTGGATACTGAAAGTCAGGGGAATAAGATATACCCATCTTAAGATGGAGAGAATTCCATCAAATTAGATCCAGATGCATTTAGAGCTTCATACCTGTATATTACAAATAGACCAGCTGCTCTAAGTGTTGGAAATCAAAAGTAGGCAATACATGAAGAGGAATTTTCACGTACTTTAAGCAACTTAGTATGTTATCTATATTTCCAAACTTCAGTGACGCTGTCGGGCATTTCTTATAGCTTCTCTCTTCTTTGTTTTTCTCAATTGCCTTTTCCAAATTCTTTTCTCTTCCTCTTGCATACCATCATTTACTCTTCTAAGCTCTTGCATTGATAAAATCAAAAACCATGGCATCTAGGTATTTACACAACATCTTTTAATTGAAATTTTTTGCTGCGATAATTGTAGATTTACATGAAGTTGTAAGAAATAGTACAGAGAGTCTCTTTATCCTTTGCCAGTTTCCCCTAATGGCAACAATTTGCAAAATTATGGTATGATATTACAACCAGGTAATTGACATGGCTACAATCCACTGATCTTACTCAAATTTCCCTAGCTTTACTGATACTCATTTGTTTGCATGTCTGTGTGTTTATTAAGTTCTACACAATTTTATCACCTGTGTAGGCTCATGTATTCGCTACCAGAGTCAAGGTACTGAATATTCCAACACCACAAGGATGCCCCTCGTGCAGACCCCTTACACCACATCCATCTCCTTCCCGCCCTACCCCACCCCCAACCCCAAGTTCCTTACTCTGATATCCATCTTTTCCCCATTTCTAAAATTTTGTCATTTTAAAAATGTTACATAGGGCTTCCCTGGTGGCGCAGTGGTTGAGAGTCTGCCTGCCGATGGAGGGGACACGGGTTCGTGCCCCGGTCCGGGAGGATCCCACATGCCGCGGAGTGGCTGGGCCCGTGAGCCATGGCCGCTGAGCCTGCGCGTCCGGAGCCTGTGTTCCGCAAGGGAAGAGGCCACAACGGTGAGAGGCCCGCGTACCGCAAAAAAAAAAAAAAATTTTTTTTACATAAATGGAATCATATAGTATTGCAACCTTTGGGGACTGGCTTTTTTCATTTAGTATAATTTATAATTTCCCGGAGATTCATCCAAGGTGTCCTGGGTATCAGTAGTTCATTCCTTTTTATTGCTGACTGGTACTCTACAGCAGGGACGTTCCACAGTTTATCTGACCATTAACCTGTGGGAGGACATCTAGGCTGATTTTAGTTTTTGTCTATTTAAATAAGACTTCCATGAACGATCATGTACAAGTTTTTGTGTGAATATAAGTTTTCATTTCTCTGGGATAAATGCCCAGGAGTACAATTGCTGGGTCATATGGTAATTGCATGTTTAGTTTTATGAGAAATTGCCAAAATGTTTTCCAGACTGGCTGTACTTTTTACATTCCTGCCAGCAATATATGAGTGATTCTGTTTCTCTATATCCTCACAAGCATTTAGTGTTGAGACTTCTTAATTTTAGCCTTTCTGGTAGATGTGTAGTGATATCTCATTGTGGTTTTAATTTGCATTTCCCTGAGGGCTAATGATGTTGAATATCTTTTCATGTGTTTATTTGCCATCTGTATATCCTCATCATTGAAATGTCTGTTCATGTCCTTTGCCCATTTTCTTTTCTTTTTAAAAAAAAAAAATTTAATTTATTTGGCTGCGCCGGGTCTTGGTTGCAACACACGGGATCTTCATTGCGGCATGCGGTTTTCTTAGTTGTGGCATGCATGCGGGATCTAGTTCCCTGACCAGGGATCGAACCTAGGCCTCCTGCATTGGGAGCATGGAGTCTTACCTGCTGGACCACCAGGGAAGTCCCTCTTTTGTCTACTTTCTAACTTACTTTGTTTTTTTACTATTGAACTTTGCATGTTCTGTGTGTGTGTGTGTGTGTGTGTGTGTGCGTGTGTGTGTGTGTGTGGTTTTCCTGTGTTCCAGTATTTGCAAATCACATGTCCTTTGTCAGACATGTGATTTTCAAATACTCATTCCCAGTCTGTAGCTTTTCTTTTCATCCTCTCAATAAGGTCTTTAGCAGAGGAAATGTTTTCAACTTTGATGAAGTCCAATTTATCAAGTTTTACTTTTATGGATTGCGCTTTTGTGTCAAATCTAAGAACTCTTTGCCTAGCCCTAGACCAAGAAAATTTTCTCCTATGTTTATCTAAAAATTTATAGTTATATTTTACATTAAATCAGCAATCCATGTGACTTCCCTGGTGGCGCAGTGGTTAAGAGTCTATCTGCCAATGCAGGGGACACGGGTTCGATCCCTGGTCCGGGAAGATCCCACATGCTGCGGACCAGCTAAGCCCATGTGCCACAACTACTGAGCCTGCGCTCTAGAGCCCATAAGCCACAACTACTGAAGCCCACGCACTCTAGGGCCTTCACGCCGCAACTACTGAGCCCGCGCACCTAGAGCCCGTGCTCTGCAACAAGAGAAGCCACCACAATGAGAAGCCTGTGCACCACAACGAAGAGTAGCCCCCGCTCACTGAAACTAGAGAAAGCCTGTGCGCAGCAACGAAGACCCAACGCAGCCAAAAATAAATAAAATTAAAAATAAATAAATAAATCAGTGATCCATTTTTAGTTAATTTTTGTATAGATGTAAAAACTTTAGGTCAAACTTTGTTTTTTTACCTGTGGATGACCAATTGTTCCAGTGCCATTTGTTGAAAAGGCTATCCTTCTTCCATTGAATTGCTTTTTCACCTTCATCAAACATTATTGGGCTTCCCTGGTGGCGCAGTGGTTGGGAGTCCGCCTGCTGATGCAGGGGACACGGGTTCGTGCCCCGGTCCGGGAGGATCCCACATGCCGCGGAGCGGCTGGGCCCGTGAGCCATGGCCGCTGAGCTTGTGTGTCCGGAGCCTGTGCTCCGCAGTGGGAGAGGCCACAGCAGTGAGAGGCCCGCGTACCGCAAAAAACAGACAAACAAACAAAAACATTATTGACCATATTTCTGTGGATCTATTTCTGGAATCTTTATTTTGTTCCATTGCTGTGTATCTCTCTGCCAGTACCTCACTTTCTTGATTATTGTAGCTATGTAGTAAGCCTTAATATTGGGTGAGTGATTCCTCCCCCTTTATTCTTTGTAAAGATTGTTTTAGCAGTTCTAGGCCCATGACTTTCTATATAAATTTTAGAATAAGCTTCCCATGTGTGCAAAAAACCTTGCTGGGATTTTGATAGGAATTGTATCAAATCTATACATCAGTTTGGGAGAATTGATATTTTAATTATGTTGGACCCTCTAATCCATAACCACAATATGTGTCTGCATTTATTGAGGTCTCCTTTGATTTCTTTCATTGAGGTTTTGTAATTTTCAGCATATGGATCATGTTTTTATGTATATTTAAATATTTTGCTTTATTTGAGTGGTTGTAAGTAGCATCATGTTTTAAGTTTGTTTCTGTATGTTCACTGTCAAACAGAAATGCAAGTTTTTTGTGTGTTGGTCTTATATCCTAAACCCTTGCTGAACTCACTTACTAGTTTTACGAGATTTTTTGGTAGACTTATTGGGGTTTTCTACATAGACAATCGTGTTATCTGCAAATAGAGGTAGTTTTATTTCCTTTCTAATCCATCTACCTTTTTTAAAAATTTATTTTTCTTGCCTATTGCAATGACTACAACTTCCAGGACTATGTTGATAAGAGTGAGGGTAGATTTCTTTGCCTCGTTTGGGATCTTAGGGAGAAAACATTCATTCTTTCATCATTAAGTATGCTGTTAGCTCTGGGTTTTTTTTGGTAGATGCCATTTATTAAGTTTAGGTATTTCCCCTCTATTTCTAACTTTCTGAGAGTTTTATCATGAATCAATGCTAGGATTTACCAAATGTTTTTTCTACATCAAACTGATATGGTCATATGATTTTTCCTCTTCAGCTTGTTGAATCAATTATGTTGATTTATTTTTGAATGTTGAACCAGCCTTGTATAACTAGAATAAATCCCACTTGGTCATGGTTCATAATTCTTTTTATGAGAGATGTTGTTCTGTTATTTTTTTTGTACTGACTTTGTCTGGTTTTGTTACCAGGGTAATACTGGCTTCATAAAATTAGTTAGGAAGGAAGAGATTGTATAAAATTGATGTTAATTCTTCTTTAAGTGTTTAGTAGAATTCTCTACTAAAGGGCAGTTAAAAAAAAATAGACTTTATTTTTTAGAACGGTTTAGAGTTACAGGAAAATTGAGAAGACGGTACAGGGAGTTCCCATATATCTCATACCCAGTTCCTCTATTATTAATATCTTAAATTAGCATGGTACATTTGTTATAATTAATGAATAATATTGATACATTATTGTTAATTAAAGTCTATACTTTATTCAAATTTCCTTTGTTTTGACCTAATGTCCCCTTTCTGTTCCAGGACAGAAAAGGTAACCCAGGGATCACTACATTATGATTATTTATCATGTATCCTTAGGCTTCTCTCTTTTAAAAAAAAAATTATTTATTTATTTATTATTATTTTTTAAATTCTTATTTTATTTATTTATTTTTGGCTGCGTTGGGTCTTCGTTGCTACACGGGGGCTTTCTCTAGCTGCGGCGAGTGGGGGCTACTCTTCGTTGCAGTGCATGGGCTTCTCACTGCAGTGGCTTCTCTTTTTGCAGAGCATGGGCTCTAGGCTGCAGGCTTCAGTACTGGTGGCATGTGGGCTCAGTAGTTGTGGCTTGCAGGCTCTAGAGCACAGGCTCAGCTGTTGTGGCGCACGGGCTTAGTTGGTCCGTGGCATGTGGGATCTTCCTGCACCAGGAATTGAACCTGTGTCCCCTGCATTGGCAGGAAGATTCTTATCCACTGCGCCATCAGGGAAGCCCCATTAGGCTTCTCTTGACTATGACAGTTTCTCAGACTTTCCTTATTTTTTTTTTTTAAGATTTTTTTTTTTGATCTGGACCAGTTTTTTTAAGTCTTTATTGAATTTGTTACAATATTGCTTTTGTTTTATGTTTTGGTTTTTTGGCCACAAGGCATGTGGGATCTTAGCTCCCCAACCAGGGATCAAACCCACACCCCCTGCATTAGAAGGCAAAATCTTAACCACTGGACCTCCAGGGAAGTCCCAGAATTTCCTTATTTTTGATGAGTTTAAAAGTTTTGAGGAGTACTGACCAGGTATTTTGTAGGATTTCCCTCCATTGGAATTTGTCTCATGTTTTTCTCATGTCACATTAGAGTGAGATTATGGGTTTGGGAGAGGAAGAACACAGAGGTGAAATGCCATTTTTACCACATCGTATCAAAGATACATATTATCCACATGATTTATCACTGTTGTTATTGACCTTGATCACCTGGCTGAGGTATTGTTTGTCAGCCTTTTCCACTGTAAATATACTCCCTCACTTTCCATACTACTTTTTGGAAAGAATTTACCACACGTAGCCCACACTGAAAGAGGAGTTATGCTCCCCACTCCCTTGCAGGCAGAGTATCTGTATAAATTATTCGGAATTATACATGGGAGATTTGTTTCTTCTCCTCTTTTTATTTATTTATTCAACTTGTGTCAGATTTTCCTTAATACATTCTCAAATGTCATTAATACCAGATATGAGATGACTATGCAGGGTGAAAGCAGCCATTATCCTCTCTTGGTTCCGGGACACTGGAATGCATAACAACCACCTCACTTTATAGGTGCTATATGGCACAAGATCTTTACTGAAATTCAAGTGAATACAAACTAGGTTGAGTCCTTGGTGAGACACTCACACTCCGCACACATATTCGGATGTCAGGGTGTCATGGTGCAGAGGCTGGCCTGGGAATCAGGAGGCTGGAGCTGCACTGCTCTTGACTCTAATGAGCTATGGGACCTTGGGGAAGTCAAACTCTGGAACACAATATGTTCACGTGCAATCACAAGAACTGAACCCGATGAGCCCTTCCTCTACTAAAAATATCCACACGTTGCAAAGCCACAGCTAGGTTCAGAGTGGTTAACTGATCGCTGTAGGAGCAAATACTCTGGTTTTGCCTGACCAGCACTGGTGTGTAGAGTTTAACCAGGCAAGGGGTGGCCTTGGTTCTGCCCTGCTTCATGGTTACTTAGCGATGTTTTCTGACTGTGTCCCTCCCTTTCCGTCCCTATTACTACACTTTTTTCTTTTTTTATTGAACTGTAGTGGATTTACAATGTTGTGTTAATTTCTTCTGTACAGCAAAGTGACTCAGCTATACATATATATATATGTTCTTTTTCATATTCTTTTCCATTATGGTTTCTCACGAGATACTGAATATAGTTCCCTGTGCTATATACAGTGTGACCTTGTTGTTTATCCATCCTATATAATAGTTTGCCTCTGCTAATCCAAAACTCCCAGTCCTTCCCTTCCCTGGCTCCCCTCCTCCTTGGCAACCACACATCTGTTCTCTATATCTGTGAGTCTGTTTTTGTTTCGTACATATGTTGATTTGTATCATAGTTTAGATTCCACATATAAGTGATATCATATGGTATTTATATTTCTCTGTCTGACTCACTTCACTTAGTATAATAATCTCCAGGTCCCTCCATGTTGCTGCAAATGATAATGTTTCATTCTTTTTGATGGCTGTGTAGTATTCCATTGTATATATGTACCACATCTTCATTATCCATTCATCTGTTGATGGACATTCAGGTTGCTTCCTTGTCTTGGCTATTGTAAATAGTGCTGCTATAAACATAGGGGTGCATGTATCTTTTTGAATTATAGTTTTGTCTGGGTATATGCCGAGGAGTGGGATTGCTGGATCATGTGGCAACTCTATTTTTAGTTTTTTGAGGAACCTCCATACTGTTATGTAGATTTATTGAAGGTTAGGTTGAAGGAGACCTTAGAAAAAAACTATTCCAGGATTTTCCAAACTGTGCTTTTTTTTTTAATAGTGGTTATGCACACACAGATAAACCTGATTTTGTGGTAAACTACTTTTGCAAATTCTGTATTCCTCTCAGAGATTTACAACTCACGCTTGTATATCCAAGCGGGTTCTTTGCGTCATACTTCGTCCCCACCTATGAGTCAGGTCTTAAGACTGTCGGAAAACAACAGGAAACGGTTTTTTAAATATTATAAAATATTTCTACAAAATATTTTTTATAACATATATGTGGGGTGAAAAAGGCTCTGAGAAGTCTTGTTTATTGTTTAATCCAGAGTTGCTCAAACTGATTTGACCACGAAGCTTTTTTATTGTTGTTGCCACGAAATATCAATAACATATCTTGAACTAATGTTCTGAAGAACATAGGGAAGTGCTGATCAGCCCATTTTCTAGATGAGGGAACTTGGGTTAAGGGAAGTTTATCAACTGTACAAGGTCACAGGACTACTTAGTAGTGCAGCTGGGACTAAAACCCAGGTTTCCCAAATCCCTGATGGCCCAGTGTTCTTAGCATCATACTATACCACCACCTATGAGTCAGGTCTTAAGACTGCTGAAAAACACCAGGAAAATTTTTTAAAATATTGTAAAATATTTCTACACATATACGTTTTTTATAACATATATGTGGGGTAAAAAAGATATTAAACACCCATCACCCAGCTGAAAAAGTAGAATATTATCAGAAACGTTGAAGCCCTTAGGAGCCCTTAGAAGCCCTTTGAAGCCCTTAGAAGCCCTTAGAAGCCCTTAGAAGCCCTTAGAAGCCCTTAGAAGCCCTTAGAAGCCCTTAGGAGCCTCTACCCAAGTGTACTATCCTGTATTTATCAGTCACTATAAATATACCCCGAAAGACATTGTCCTATTTTGCATATTTTGAACATTTAATTAGTAGTGCTATCGTACTATTCTTTTGCAACGTGTAAAGTTTTTGCTCATTAATTTTGTGAGATTCATCCACGTTCATAAGTATAGCTAGAAATCCTTTGTGTGTATATATCATAATCTATTTATTCATTCTCCTGTCAATTGATATTTGAGTTGTTTCCTTCCCCTTTTATTTTGGTGGATCATAAGCAATGTTGTATGAATTGTCTTACATGTGTACATAAGTGTGAGCACATGTGCTATTATCTCTAGTGAGAAACTGCTAGAGCTATAAGATATACCAACCTTCACTTTTTCTACGTAACATGAAATAGTTGTTCAATTTACATTCTCACCAGCAGTGTATGAGGATTTCCACTGTTCCACAACCTCGGCAACATTATCTTGCCAGACATTTTTAAACTTTATATTATGGAAAAGTTCCAACATATACAAGAATTATATTATGAGCATTCTTCAGCTTCAACACTTATTGACCATGGCCAATCTGCCATGGGTCATCTTGGAGTATTTTAAAGCTAATTCCGGACATAATATCACTTCGCCTGTAAAAATTTCAGAATGTATCCTTAAAAAATAAGGACGCTACCTTTTAAAAATTGAAGTAAAACTTACATACAGTAAAGTATGCAAATCTTAAGATTACAGCTCAGTGAATGGCGAACTTTCACATGTACCCACAGCTGTGAAACTACCACCCAGATCTAGAATGCTTCCAGTTCACCCAGAAAACCTTCTGGTCCTTCTTGTAGGACCTTATAAAAACGTAAGAACAAGACCACTATCACACCTAAAATTGAGTAACAAATCTTTAGTAGCATGAAATATCCAGTCAATGTTCAAATTTCTTCTGCTTTTGTTTTTGTTTCGTTAGTTTTGCTTTCCGCTCAAACCAGGGTCCAAGTAAAAGCCACCCTTTTCCAGTCCTTGGAGTTTATTTGATGAACAAAGCAAGTGGTTTGTCCTGAAGCTTCCCACTGTCTGAGTCTTGTTGGGGGTATTCTCCTGGTACCGTTTCACATGTTCCTCTGTTCCTCATTTCCAGTAATGTGTGTTTGTTAAATCCAGAGACTGGATCAGATTCAGGATCAAATTTCTGGCAAGAGCACTTTATAAGTGGTGGTGTGTTCTTCCATCAGGAGGTTGTATCTGTTTTGTTTGGAAAGGCAACAATCATTGATGATCATTGCTTAGTTCGTTAATTCACTGGAGGTTGCCAACTTGTGAGATGCTATCATTCCCTTTTCATTTATTAGCTAGAATATTTCTCTAAAGAGCAACTTCTGCTCATCAATTACTTGGTTACCCTGAGATGCACTTTGTATGAGAAATTGCCAGACTAAATTTTCTACCAAAATAAAATAATATTGTGGTTTAAATTTTCTATTTCCCTAGTTACTAATGAGATTTTCCTAAGTTCCGTGTTTTTTCTTCTGTCAGTTGCCTGTTCTTGTCTTTTGTCCATTTCCTCCCATTGTACTATACGTACTATATGTCTTCTTACTGGTTTTTGAGTTGTTCACATAATCTGGATACTAATTCTTTGTTGGTTGCAAATATCTTCTGCTTTGTGGCATTCTACTTTTGGCCTCTGAGCTATCCCTTGTTTAGTTACCAGCTTGGAAATGCATTAAAAGATGTTCATTTTGCCATGTAAAGGGCACAGATACGTATACCACTAGCGACATGTGGTATAAATATGATGTGACATTTACTGGGAAACTTACAGGCAGAGAATCAGCAGACTGCATGGCCCCCTCCCCCCATCCTCTCTCTATTCTATGGATAAGTGTGCTTGGGCAAGGTATAGCTCATTTATAGAGAAACTAGACCATGAGAATAAAAGCTTCCTTATTAAGGAAACTAGCTTATTCCAAAGAGGAACTTCTAGAGCTCATTTTCTGGTAAAGCTGTCCTTTTGCTGAACTAGTACAGACCTGCTGAAGCAGCTCCTTACTAAGCTACAGAAATGGGAGAGGAAATGAACCTCCAGAGCCATCTTGATCTGTCTCTCCTTGTATCTGAGGTGTTCTGTAGTGGAGTAGCTTTTCAGATTATCTAGCCTCCCATTTTACCGGGAAGGGAAGTCCTCCAAAAAGTGTTTTTGAGGTCAACCAAATGCTTGTAATTAGACTGTGCCCAAAATAATACAAGCCAAGCTACACATCACTGCCAGGTTAACCTTCCTGGAAATTTTGCCTTGTTCATGTTAGTCTCTGGATCAGAAGCTTTCAGTAGTACCCCATTTCCTAAATATTAATGTCTGTATTCCTCAGCTGGACATTCAAGGCCTTCTGCCATCTTGTTCCAATTCATTTCTCTGACCTCACCTTTACACAAATTTCCACCCCACTAAACCGGACTCATTATTGTCCTTTAAGAGCACCACAAAATTCTACTGCCTTCCTTCTTCTCTCCAATTATCCAAGTCAGCAGTCTCCTCTAAGGTACAAACCAAAATCTCTCTTCTCTCTGAAGCATCCCCTGCTCAATCCTCTCTTGTGAACTATTTGATCGTTGATTAGAAACAATGATTTTTGACAGTTAGTGTTCACCAAACACCCAAGTGCTCCCCACTTTTCCCAGCCCCCTTTGCAGTTGGGTTGGGGCTATGAGACTAGCTCTGGTCAGAGGACTATGAGAAAGTCACATGTGTGAATAGGACCAAGGCAGTTAAGAACTGATGCATTCCCCCCCCCACCCTTGATTCCACTACCGTGGGGATCCTGTGTTCTAGATGGTGTTGCTACAATTTTTTTTGTTGTTGTTGCTACAATATTGAGGAGAACCACCCTACTACCATTGAACTTTGTGGGAATGAGTAATAAACAATGGAACTTTGAGAGTTGATTTGTTATTGTAGCATTGACTAGCCTATCCTCTTTTCATTTGGACAACATAAAAGTGCACTGTTTCTTGACTCTGACATTATTTTTCTTTCTCTTACTCATAAAGTTGCCTACCAAGCCTCACCACCCCATACTTTGAAAAAATACCTCCTATTCCAGAGGCACGATCCCTATAAGTGAGTGGCTTGTTCTTATAGCCCACAGTTGACCGGACCAGCACACCTGACTTAAGCTGGGCCATTGAGGTCCTCCCAATTATTTTTTCCTTGGAACCAAAACAAGTCAGCTCAACTTTTCTAGTGACTGGAGTTCTAGGATAAAACTGGGAGCTGTCAGCAGTCATGTCCAGATAGGAGAAGCTGGTTTACAAGAGATTCAGTTGACACAGAGAAGCAGGGACATTTAGGACTGCTTCCTGTTGTTCCTGAGACCTACATGTCTCTTAATGCTTCCTCATCTTGATGTATCAAACCTTTCTTGGATTCCAAGATGCCATAAATGTCATCTTGAGTCAGGTGCCCTAGACTGTCTGTCACCTGCAACCTAGCGAGTCCACCTGCCATCTGTCTACTCTTTTCCCTGTGGAAATATCATCAAACCAGCATAACAGGAATATGGAGAAATGTTTACCTTTGAGGTTGTCCCAAGTGGTAATAATGTTCCTTTTTTTTTTTTTTTTTAACATCTTTATTGGGGTATAATTGCTTTACAATGGTGTGTTAGTTTCTGCTTTATAACAAAGTGAATCAGCTATACATATACATATGCTCCCATGTGTCTTCCCTCTTGCGTCTCCCTCCCTCCCACTCTCCCCATCCCACCCCTCCAGGCTGTCCCAAAGCCCCGAGCTAAAATCCCTGTGCCTTGCGGCTGCTTCCCCCCAGCTATCTACCTTACTACGTTTGTTAGTGTGTATATGTCCATGACTCTCTCTCGCCCTGTCAAAACTCACCCTTCCCCCTCCCCATATCCTCAAGTCCGTTCTCCAGTAGGTCTGCGCCTCTATTCCTGTCTTATCCCTAGGTTCTTCATGACGTTTTTTCCCCTTAAATTCCATATATATGTGTTAGCATACGGTATTTGTCTTTTTCTTTCTGACTTACTTCACTCTGTATGACAGACTCTAGGTCTATCCATCTCATTACAAATAACTCAATTTCATTTCTTTTTAAGGCTGAGTAATATTCCATTGTGTATATGTGCCACATCTTCTTTATCCATTCGTCCGATGATGGGTGCTTAGGTTCTTTCCATCTCCGGGCTATTGTAAATAGAGCTGCAATGAACATTTTGGTACATGACTCTTTTTGAATTTTGGTTTTCTCAGGGTATATGCCCAGTAGTGGGATTGCTGGGTCATATGGTAATTCTATTTGTAGTTTTTTAAGGAACCTCCATACTGTTCTCCATAGTGGCTGAACCAATTCACATTCCCACCAGCAGTGCAAGAGTGTCCCCTTTTCTCCACACCCTCTCCAGCATTTATTGTCCCTCAGAATGGGAGAAAACATTTGCAAATGAAGCAACTGACAAAGGATTAATCTCCAAAATTTACAAGCAGCTCATGCAGCTCAATAACAAAAAAACAAACAACCCCATCCAAAAATGGGCAGAATACCTAAATAGACATTTCTCCAAAGAAGATATAAAGAATGTCAACAAACACATGAAAGAATGCTCAACATCATTAATCATTAGAGAAATGCAAATCAAAACTACAATGAGATATCATCTCACACCAGTCAGAATGGCCATCATCAAAAAATCTGGTAATAATGTTCCTTAAGGGCACCAGATGCCCTGATCCACACCAGGAATATTCTTGTCACACACCTCTACTTTAATGTCAAAAAGAGATACATGGATTTTGGCTCCACAGAACCACAGAAAACGGGGTGAATAATGAAAGGAGTAGGGACCCCAAGGGCACAAACCTAGCCGTGCAGGAGGCAACAGAATTATGTGGTGTTAATAGGCTTAACAAGACTGTCTTCTGAGCTAATCAGTAGAACAGCAAGGGTTATACTGTACAGTTCTCAAATCTTGCTTTGACAGGAGGGAGAGAGTTTTCTTGAAACTGTTTTAATTGGAGGGACTTCCCTGGCGGTCCAGTGGTTAAGACTCTGCACTTCCAATGCAGGGGGCGCAGGTTCGATCCCTGGTCAGGGAAACAAGATCCCACATGCCGTGCAGTGTGGCCAAACAAACGAAAACATACACAAACAAAAATAAAACATAAAAAAAGGCCTCTCTCATCTTCCGAGATGGCCCACACTCCGTCTATGGCATGTGTATCTCCCTCAATAAACCTTCTTTCACTTAAAAAAAAACTGTTTTAATTAATTGAAATATTGTAGAGGGTGCTATTGGCATCCACCAGTATCCCCTCGATGTACCCCCTAAGGTCACCTGCAGCACCTGAGTCTCTTCATGAGTGCTTTCTCTGGGTGCAGAGGTGTGCTCAGCCCATGTGCCAGACAAGCTGGAAGTATCAGGGGGGAAAAAACCCAAGAGCAATTTTAATCAACGAGGGATGAGAGTTGGTGGATAAATACCCCAGTGTTCTCACCCCTTGGCAGGACAGCCCCTAGGTGCATTCTGCAGTCTCAAAGGGACCCCAGCGGCGATGAGCACCGCTCATAAGCACAGTCTTTCGTCTCGTCCCTACATTTCCCCGGTCCCTCACCATACTTCCTTGTTAATAAACAACTTGGTCCCAAATCCTTATCTCTCAGGAACTATTTCAGGGAAACCCAAACTAAAATATTTTAAAATTATTATTGAGGCATAATTTACATGCAGTAAAAGTTACTTTTTTAGAGTACAGTTCTAGGAGATTTGAAAGTCACAGTTGATCATATATACCTTAAAGTTACACAATATTATATGTCAATTATGTTTCAATTAAATAAATAAATAAAATTTTAAAATTCTCAAAAAAAGAAAGAAAGACACAATTGTGTAAATACCACCACACTTCTCTCACTCTCCCCCTCCCTGAAATTCCCTGGCAATCATTTGTAGTCAAACCCTCCCTCCACCCGCCAGCCCCTCGTAACTGCTGCTCAGTTTTCTGTCCTTATTCCAGTATGTCATAGATGTAAATGGAATCATACGCTATGTCGTCTTTTTGAGTCTGGCTCCTTTCACTTAGCAAAATGCATCTGAGATTCATTCACGTTGTTGAACAAATCAGCGGTTTGTTCGTTTTTATTGCTGAGTAGTATTTCATGATATGAATATATCACAGTGTGTTTATCCCTTCACCAGTTGGAGAACATTTGGGTTGTTTCCAACCTTTGGAGGTTATACATAAAGACATTACAAACATTCACATACAGGCTTTCAAATGAATATAAGTTTTTATTTCATTTGGGTAAACACCTAGGAGTGTATAAGGTACATTTGTAAAAAGCTATTCAATTGTTTTCCAAACACCAATGCATGGGAGTTCCTCATCTGTACTTAGTTTTCAGTTTAAAAAACTTTAGCCATTCGGATAGGTGTGTAGTGTTATCTCATTGTGGTTTTAATTTGCATTTCCCTAATGACTAATTACTTTGAGCATTTTTTCACCAGCTTAATCACCACTCAGGTAGCTTTTTTGCTGAAGTAGCTGTTCAGATCTTTAGCTCATCGCTCTCTTATTCTGTTTGGAACATTCTTAAGACATTCTTGAATTTCAAAATGAGAGCTTTATTGATTTCTGATTAGAACTGCAGTTCTACTCATTTTTAAAAATCAGGCAGCACATACAAGTTTAAAGAAAGTGAAAACAAAATTAGAGACCCTTACTCTGATTCTTTTAGTCACAATGAGAGGAAAGTTTCAGGACACCAAGTGACAGAGACCCATCAAAGGTAAATCATTTTACTGATGGTCCTTAGCAACATTCCGATGTTAAAAATTAAAAGTAGAACTACCGGGACTTCCCTGGCAGTCCAGTGGTTAAGCCTCCGCTCCCACTGCAGGGGACACGGATTCGATCCCTGGTCGGGGAACTAAGATCCTGCATGCTGCGTGACGTGGCCAAAGCAAAAAAAAAAGAATAGAACTACCATATGATCCAGCAATCCCACGGCTTGGTATACATCCAAAGGAAATAAAAAGAGGATATCGAAGAGATAGTTGAAATCCCGTGTTCACTGTAGCATTATTCACAACAGTCAACATACGGAAACAACCTGTTCATCAATAAATGAACGGATAAAGAAGATGTGGTATGTATGTGTGTGTGTGTGTGTGTGTGTGTGTGTATGTATATGTATATATATGTATACATACACACACACACAATGGAATATTATTCAGCCATAAGGAAAAAGGACATCATGCCATTTGTGACAACATGGATGGATCTTGAGGGCATTATGGTAAGTGAAGTAAGCTAGACAGAGAAAGACAAATACTGCATGGTATCACTTTTATGTGGAATCTAAAACAAACAAGCAAAAAAAAAGTCAAACTCATAGGGAGAGGTGGGTAAAAGGGTACAAACTTTCAGCTATGAGATGAATAAGGTCTGAGGTTCAAATGTAAAACGTGGTGACTATAGTTGATAACACTGTACTGTAGAATTGAAGTTTGCTAAGAGAGTAGAACTTAAATGTTCTCACACACACACACACAGAGATAAATATGTGAGGTGATGGGATGTGTTGATCAACTAGGTGAGGGAAATCCTTTCAAAATGTGCACATATATCAAATCACCACTATGTACACTTTTAAAATCTTTCAATTTTATTTGTCAAATATACCTCAATAAAGCCAAAAAACAGTGTGGGATCTGGACATGCACCTGTTGCCAAGCTCCACTGGCATGCACGACCACAGCCCTGCTCCAGGATGGAGATATGGTCTGTATATACTTTTTTTTAAAATTGAAATACAGTTGATTTACAACGTTGTGTTAGTTTCCGGTGTACAGCACAGTGATTCCATATATATATTCTTTTTCAGATTTTTTCCCTTATAGATTACTACGAAATACTGAGTAGAGTTCCCTGAGCTATACAGTAGGTACTTGTTGGTTCTCCACTATATACATTTTTAATACCTTCTCTCGGGTGGAAACCATGGCAAACAACTCTCTTACCTCATGTAAGGTGGTGAAACAGTGAAATCCAAGCACAACTCTGTTACCTCATCCAGGTGCTGAGGGAAGAGTCTGTCTCTGTTCTCTGATAAAACTATTTAACACCAGTCAAGCACTCTTTCTTCACAAAGGACTTCTCACAGAATTCTACCAATGTGATATATTCTCTTTCTTTGAAAAAGAAGTTTTGTTTTCTTGAAAAAGACACACAGACCTAGCTAAATAGTCAACGTTTATTAAATCTATGTGCTTTGCAAAAGGAGGGGAAAAGTCATTAAATGGTAGTTTCAGAGGATGTCCTAAGAATCTCTCGTAATATCTATTAATATAAGATAGAGGAACAGGGCTTCCTTGGTGGCGCAGTGGTTGAAAGTCCGCCTGCCGATGCAGGGGACGCGGGTTCGTGCCCCGGTCCGGGAAGATCCCACAAGCCGCGGTGCGGCTGGGCCCGTGAGCCGTGGCCGCTGAGCCTGCGCTTCCGGAGCCTGTGCTCTGCAACGGGAGAGGCCACGACAGTGAGAGGCCCGCGTACCGAAAAAAAAAAAAAGATAGAGGAATATTGCTGATATTTTCCTTTTTAACCTGATTCTTTTTTCTATGCACATATACACGCACACACAAAATAGCACATAAAATAGATAATATTTTGTAACAATGTGAATGTAATATATATCATGGAAATCTTTTCAAATCAAAAAATAAGGATCTATGTTAATCCTATTTAATGGTTGCCCAGTACACACTGTGTTAATATAATTTATTTATGCAATCCCCTACCTCTGAATATCAAGGTTGTGTGTAACACCTACATATCACATTTGTTAAGTGAACTGTCTCTCTTTGTCCTTTGACCACTTTTTTATTGGGTTATTGAAAAATACCTTAAATACTAGTGATATTAAATATAGTTAATTAGTTTAAACATTTTAACAATCATGAGAAAACTTCTTTCCTTTCTTCCTCAATAATTTAATTTTTAAAACATTATGCAGGACCTCCCTGTGCAGTGGTTAAGAATCCACCTGCCGATACAGGGGACACGGGTTCGAGCCCTGGTCCGGGAAGATCCCACATGCCACAGAGCAACGAAGCCCGTGCGCCACAACTACTGAGCCTGCGCTCTAGAGCCCGTGCTCCACAATAAGAGAAGCCACTGCAACGAGAAGCCCGCACACTGCAATGAAGAGTAGCCCCCACTTGCTGAAACTAGAGAAAGCCCACGCACAGCAACAAAGACCTAATGCAGCCATAAATAAATAAATAAATTAATTAATTAAAACAAAACAAAACAAAACATTATGCAGGTCCTAGCATGGAAGGTGGTTGGAGTTCACATAAGGAAGGCAGCCAAGCAGGGTGACAGCCTGGCAGGCATTAGAAGAGCACATACAGTGGAACTGAGTGATAAGTAAATATACTGAGGATGATGAGAGGCAGGAGAAGGGAATTACAAATAAAGAAAAGGAAAAATCTAGAATGAGCATTGTGTATTGCATTGGGGTTACAGGGACTGATGTGAACTAATGGTATGGAATATAGAGATGTAGAAACAGATATATATGTTTGTATATATGTGTGTGTGTGCAGAAAATACAAGTGTGAGTGTGTACACATTTATATATCCCCTTGCTCTGTTCACTAAGAGGACCTGTAGCAATGAGCACACCTAAAGCCTAGATCTTGGTATCTAAATTCCTTTTCTCCACTAAAAGGACTCCTTGTAGAAATGGCTGATTCCAGGTCTGGGGAATGGAAAGTGTAAACTGAGTCGGCAATGTTTTGTACCAGAAAGTAAGGAAGTGCTTAGAGACTGATGTGCCATATCAAAAGGACACAGGAGTCACCTTGAATGGGGCCCAAATCTGGGACAAACCTGGGACAATTTGAGCATCAAAATAAATAATGACAGTAACATTACATTCCACTGGATAGAAAAGGAATCCACCAATCCACATTGATATAAATAGACAAATGAGTAAATACATGGGGAGAAGGCCAACTAATACGTTTAAAAGGAGTGATGGAATTAGAAAATTACCCCTTGTCAATCATTATGCTAGTTATTATTCAGGCAGGAAACCTCAGTTGATGCTAAAACTGGAAGGTGAAAGTTGGATGAGAACAGGATATTTACACAGCCTCAAAGTTCCTTCCTACAACATAGTGATTAATTATGAGAGGAAAAAGAGTAACCTTACCACCAGACACTATTATTATTTTCAGACCAGCTGACATCATGAGCTACCTGATGTACAGTAAGAAAAGCACAGCATCACTTCTCTGATGTCCCTGTCAAACATGGGTAACTTAATCTAATCCTGAGAAAAGAAACACCAGACAAACCCAACTGAGGGATATTCTGCAAAATAACTGAGGACCTATTCCAGGTCAGAGAAAACTGAAGAGACATAACAAGACATATATACACATGACAACGTGTGACCCTGGATTGGATACTTTTGCTTTAAAGGACGTTATTGAGACAGTTAATGAAATCTGATGGTGTCTCTGGGCGAACAGTATATGGGAACTCCTTGAACAGTTCTTGTCATTTTTCTGTAAGTTTGAAATTATTTCAAACTAAAAAGAAAAATCATAAACAGGGGAAAGCCAGAAAAGTGACAGATTTATAGTCAGATGTGGGAAGAGGGTGGAACACTCAAATACTCAGACACTTCTTTGTGGTAAATGGATGAAAGAAAAGCCTTTAAATGAAAGGAGAAACAAAAATGCTCATGTGGTTGTAAAATATCAATATTTCTTGCACAGGCCTTTAGTGAAAGTACCTCAGCAAGTGACATTTGTATTAATTAGCAAAACATAACAGAAAATAGATCAATCCAAAAAGGAGGCAGGGACTTCCTTGGGGGTCCACTGGTTAAGACTCTACCCTCCCCAAAGCAGGGGGCCCAGGTTCAATCCCTGGTCAGGGGACCAGAGCCCACATGCCACAACTAAAAGAGCCCGCATGCCGCAACTAAAAGATCCCACATGTGGCAACAAAGGATCCCACATGCCGCAACTAAGACCCGGCGCGGCCAAATAAATAATTATTAAAAAAAAAAAAAAAGGAGGCAGGCCTGCATAGGTCAATGTGATTATTGTCACTATCTCACAAACAACTACACAGTGAAAAGCAAGAGTTTAAAGTAAAGAAATATCATGAAGTTCAAAATCCAATAAAAAATACAGTACTGGAAAAAAAAGATATATATAGCACTGTGGGCCCAGAGCCAGAGGATATTCTCAGAATGGCCTTCAGACCTAAATTTAATCATCTGGATTTTTTTTTTAAGAACCATCCTAGTCAACCTTTTCAAAAAGGATAAACCTTTTAAGAGGGAGTCTGTATTTCCTCATAAAGGTGGAAGAAGCACACCAAGTCCTCAGCTGAGTTAATCTCCAGAAAGCAGGCTCTACTGTAGCATTGCACAGCATACTGCAGAGACATTGCTCATGGCAAATTTATTTCATGTGGTCGTGTACAAGCATAGCCATCAAGGAGCTTATGGACCGGCAGTGCGTGTCCTAACTATGTCTGTACTTCCGTTAAAATAAAATATATGCTCTTTCCTATGGTCTTGACAGCAGCTTTGAGGAGGACCTGAGCCATTATCACTAATCCAATTTTACAAGTCAGGAAACCACATCTAAACAAGATGAAGCGCCTTTCCCAACGTTGATTCTGATAGGTGGCAGAGTTTGGGCTCAACATAGAGGCACCATCGCTAAATTTGCTGCAATTTCCACGATACCAGACTCACTCAAAAACATCACAAATCAGCAGTAAGCAGTAACTCTGTGGTCTCAAACCATTGTTCATATGTTATGATCTGTAGCTCAGGAAGCTCATTCATTCAATAATAGCTAGTATGAAGTCCTCATTTGTAACTCATTTCTAAACATCTAACATTTATTGGAAGTATCAACAAGTACTTAAAATGTTTGTTAGTGATTATATGACAGAAGCTGAACAATAAAGCCTTTCCCATAATCTCCTTGTGTACACTGCTCCAGATTTCTTGATTAGATGATGTTCTGTTCAGATTGATAGTCAAGATACACACAAAATATGTTGAATCAGACCAGGTTATAGGTTACAGCCCAGAATCTGTGCCAGCAAGTCTGATTATCTACGGTCAGCTAGAAATCAAGATCAGCACCTGTAAAATAAGTTCCAGACAGTTTCAGAACAAACAATGCTTTTCAAGAAACATTTTCTAGAATGCTTAACTGATGTGGCATCAGACTTAAAAGACAATTCAGTGGATTTGCATCATGGTGAAAAAAAAAAAGAAAAAGAACCATTTACCCAAGTCTGCCTGTAATGTTTTTCACATGTTTTAAATATGGCATAAGTAGATATAATAGAAGTGTCAGATGAGATTATGTCACTATTTCATCTTTAAAAGTCAATGAACATTCCAGCATAATTCATATGCTTGCTCTCATTTTTTAAAAGGTGGTGAAGTAAAGACCTGGATAAGGGACTACTATTTATTTAAAAGCTATTCAGGGACTTCCCTGGCAGTCCAGTGGTTGAGACTTCGCCTTCCAATGCAGGGGGTGCAGGTTCAATCCCTGGTCGGGGAGCTAAGATCCCACATGCCTCACGACTAAAAAACCAAAACAGAAAACAGAAGCAATATTGTAACAAATTCAATAAAGACTTTAAAAATGGTCCACATCAAAAAAATCTTTAAAAAAATAAATAAAAGCTATTCATTCTACAAATATTTATCAACTATGTTCCAGGCACACAGTCTAAGTGAATGTACCGTTTTCTCATGTTAATAATGAAAATGAAGTAAGTTTTAGTTCACATAGCACTGGCAATACCGGGCATCCCTGATCATACTTGAAACCCCCAATACTAGTTCTTTTAGAATATTGTTTTGGATCAACTAAGGCACTTTCTAGAGTATTCATGTCAAAGATATAATTGTCTTAGGGAATTATATCAGGATTAAATCAAACAGTGTCATGTTGAATGTTTAGAGATGTGGTAAAGAATGGGATTAATATGCTTGGGAAAAAAAGTAGGGGAACTAGTTGGAAAGGTGGCGGCTGAGAGTAGAGGATGGAGATAACGGATAGTACAGTGAAAGAAGCAAGAAGACCCAGAGGAATAGAGAACTAAATGTAAGCCTGAGAAGCTGAGAATAACACTGTTGGTTTCCTACCCAATAGCTCTTACCCTTCCCTTTCTTCCTTGCAGACAGAAGCCACTTCCCATCACAAAGGGTGAACAAGCCAGATACTTTCCCAGCATTCAGTGCAGCTAGAGGTTCCCATGTAATCTGATTCTGGCCAATGAGAGGTGGGGAAGACCTTCCTCCTTATTAACACAGACTCTGCCTACCTTTTCCACGCCATTGAACATAATTGTGTAAGGATGTGATGCTTGGAACTGCTGCAGCTGTTTGGGGACTATAAAGGAAGACATCATGGGGTCATAAGAAGACATACCACATGCATTGACAATGGCAGAGTAAAAAGATGAACCAACTCAGGGACTACACTTCTCATTACGTGAAGTTTTAAAAGTTTTTGTTGTTTAAGTCACTTTCCATCCTTTTTTTTTTTTTTGCCACGCTATGTGGCATGCGGGATCCTAGTTCCCTGACCAGGGATCGAACCCGTGCCGCTGCAGTGGAAGTGTGGAGTCTTAACCACTGGACCACCATGGAAGTCCCCCATCAAATTTTTTGTTGTTGCTACTTGCAGCTGAAAACATTCTAATGAATACATTTTTATTACTGCCTTAGGATAAAGTCAAAATTACTTTCTATAACTTATAAAGTTCTTAAACTCTTAATTATCTAGCCCTCATTTACCTCTCTAAGCTAATCTCTGACCACTTTTTGCATTCTTCAGTTTTTTCAGTTCTCTAGCCCAAAGTCTTCTCCTTCCCTAGTTTCTAACTGGAACCCTCTCCACTCCTACCACTTCTGCTTGACCTGGCCACTACTGCTCATTCTTTAGGACTTGGTGAAATGTCACATCCTCCTAGAAGCCATTACTGACCACCCAGAGTATGTATTTGCCACATTTATGATGTCCGTAGAAAAGTGAACTTCCATAGTTAGAGCACATTTTCTACTCTATTGTAACTGTTTCAGACAGTTAGCCCGTGCAAGTCAGGCTTGTGTCTCTCTTATTCATCACTGTATCCTAAGAACCTAGATGGTACCTAGCAGTCATATCTATGGAACACACGAAGGAGTTGTAGGATATTGGAAACAAAATAATTTCAAAGATCAACTAGGAAAAGGCAAACACCTCACTAGAAAAATGTACAAAGACATGAGAGACGATTTCCAAATGGTTATAAACAGATGAAAAGATGGTCAGCCCCTGTGACAATCAAGAAATGCAAATGAAAAGAATAATACTTTTCACCAAGATTGGCAAAATGAAAAAGAACTTTTCAATACTGGGAATGTTGTAATGAAATGGACAATCTCGAGCACACTGTAGGAGTATAAATTGTATAAACTTTCTAGCCATAAATATCAACATTTAAAATGTGCCTACCGTCTGACCAAGCAATTTCTTTAGAATGTATTCTAAGGAAATAATCAGGCAATGTACAAAGACATTTGTCTATGGATAATTAAAAAACTGTAAACAGGACTTCCCTGGTGGCGCAGTGGTTGAGGGTCCGCCTGCCGATGCAGGGGACATGGGTTTGTGCCCTGGTCCGGGAGGATGCCACATGCCGCGGAGCGGCTGGGCCCGTGAGCCATAGCCGCTGAGCCTGCGCGTCCAGAGCCTGTGCTCCGCAGCGGGAGAGGCCACAACAGTGAGAGGCCTGTGTACCGCAAAAAAACCCAACACAAACTGTAAACAACTTAAATGCCCATCCATATAGAAATTGTGCACACATAGTGGCATTCTTCAAAGCTTTAAAAAAGATGAGATAGGAAAAACCAAGATGTCTTGATATGGATAAATATTTATGACAAGATTAATTTAAAAAGCAGATATAGAGCATTAATATATAATAATGCCATTTAAAATACATGTTAAAATTGATTTAAAAAACAAATTTAAAACAATTAAACCAATTAAGTTGTTGAAACAAACTGTTCAAAAATCATGTTGGACCAAGATGGATATATCCAGCCACTAGTTTTGAACATTTTCAGTCGGAGAATGTCCAGTTTACATTTACAAAGATTAGTCATACATACATTTTAAAGTGGGTCACTTAGGGTGAAAATTGCAGTAATGCTTAGGATTACTGGGACCCTAAAGTTACACACACACAGAAAGATTTAGTTTTGTATCTTTTCAGCCACTGATGTTTATCTTACCTAATTAGTCCTGTTTTTTTGCCTCTTAGAGATTTATATACTTATGTTATACTTAAGTTGATTTGATGAGGCTTTTTTCATGGGAAGAGAAATAAACTTCTGATGAAAAGGAAAAAATGCCTGTTCTTTTTCCTGCTGGATATTCCTAGAAAGAGGAGAGAGATTTAAAATGTTAACAATAAAATGTACAAAAAAAAAAAAAAAAAAAAGAGGAAACTGGGTACAAAGCACTTTCCTTTCGATCAGTCGTCCAGGCTACAGCCCCATTTTCACTATCACTTCTGCGCTGCCAGCTGCTGTCAAGGCTTTGGGGGATTCTTCAGCGTAAGGTTGCTTCTCAATTTTCTCCCATCAGGCTTAGGATTTCATTTTCTCAGCTCCCCCAATTTTATTGCTGTTGTTTCCTTTCATTCTCTTTATCCTTGTTAATGTATGTCTTAAAATAATAACAACAACAGCAAGAAATCTTTTCTGTGTTTTTATTGGAGGTTTTGGAACAGAGTGAATAGAAACGTGTATGTTTCACTCGACATCCTCAAACATTAAAATGTGACAATCCACATAAAATTTGAAGCACGGTTCCCGGGTCAGTGCTGTTAGCTGCTATTATTTTTATTAGTGTGCTCGTTCCCTTTTTAAATCAGACTGCTTGGTCTGCCTCTTCTGGCTAGTCTTTCTCCTTGTCCTGTCCAAGCATAGATACTTCCTAAGATTCTGTTCTCCAACCTCCTATTTTTTTTGTTTGTTTTGTTTTGTTTTGCGGTACGCGGGCCTCTCACTGTTGTGGCCTCTCCCGTTGCAGAGCACAGGCTCCGGACGCGCAGGCTCAGCGGCCATGGCTCACGGGCCCAGCTGCTCCACGGCATGTGGGATCTTCCCGGACTGGGGCATGAACCCACGTCCCCTGCATCGGCAGGCGGACTCTCAGTCACTGCGCCACCAGGGAAGCCCTATTGCAATACAGAGGGCATCGAAATATACATACTAACTCCTATCTCTTCTGGGCTAGAGATCCACTTTTCAACCGTTAGCACGATCCCAACACTTGCGAACCTTAGAATGAACTTGATGCTCATCTATCCATACGACCAACTCTTCTCCTCCAGACATCTATTTCTTTTCTTTTTCTTTTTTCTTTCTGGAGTTGGCATCACCGAATCCTTGAAACCTGGCTTTTAGGTCAAATGCCTTATTCTCCCTTAGCCCCTCCGTTCAATCATTTGTCAAACCACGTAGCTTCCCCCTTGGAAATGGCTTTCGTTTCCATCCTTTTTTCTCTGCTTGTCCGTGGACCATTCAACATCCCTGTTTTCCATCTCCCATCTCACCTCACTCAAATCTACCTTACTAGCCACTGAAGATTTCTTCCTAAAGGGTAGTTGTTGATAATGAGTAAGTGAACTACATATTCAGCCTTATCCTTAACACTCATGTAGAGGTTCTCTACATTCTAGACAAGGGTAGAGTACAGTAGACATTTACAAGCGTTTAATTTAGCATTTGACCTTTGACTGTTTAAAAGTGAGTCTCTGAAAGGCCAGAGACATTTGCTAATTTACTATTTTCCTGAAGCACAAGTTCAATTCACAGCTATAAAGTCGGTGACAAAAAAGTCACTTAATTATAAGCGTGCTTCCAACTATCCCACCACCGCATGGCAATCTGGCTTTGTTGCTTTCTACGTATCATCATGTATTTAGTAATTTTTATTGAGGTTCTGAAGGGAGCACATGTATTTTTCAATTCCATTTTACTGTCTTTTAGAATGAAAAGTACATGCTAGAAATGGCAGTTGTGATTTTTGTTGTTTTACAGATCTAACTCTTGGGTCAAGGGTTACCATACTGGCTAATCCTTAAAAATGCCCAGTGCTTCCTGGTTTCCAGAGCTTTGCTCCCACTGTTCCCTCCCCCAGTGTTTTCATTGTCTATTGCTACATAAAAAACCACCCCCAAACCTAGTGGCTTAGAACAATAATCATTTATCTGCTCACAGGTGTATTTACAATTGGGGCAATATTCTAAGATAGTCTGTCTCCGTTCCATGTGGTGTCATCTTGGGGGGCGCTCAAGGTAGAGCATCTACCTCCAAGACGGCTCACTCAGAAGGCTGGTTGCTGGTGCTGGATGTTGCCGGGAGTTCAGATAAAGCCTTGGGGGTTGAGGGAGCATGGCTAGGGCTTGAATTTCCTCCACGTGGGCCTCTCCAGGTGACTGCTTGGGCTTTCTCATTACATGGAAGCTGGGTTCCAAAAGGGAGGAAACAGAAGCTGCCATAAATTTTTAATGTCTGGGCTCAGAATTCCCAGAATGCCATTTCCTCCACATTCGATTGCTCAAAGCAGAAACAGGCCTAGCTCAGATTCAAAGAGAGGGCACATAAGCTCTAACTCTTGATGGCAGGAGTGGTGTGCATGTACCAAAAAAGGGAAGTTTTGTGGGGCTGTGTTTGAAGACCAGCTACTACCACCCACCTTTTGGCCGTAATACATTTCCTTCCCATATGAAAAATATACTTATCTCCTTCCCTAAGATATCAAAATATCTCATCCCATGATACATCAGTTCATAGTCTAGGACAGGGATGAACAAATCACAGCCTGAACCAAATCTAACCTGTGGGCTCTTTTTGTACAGCCCCTGAGATAAGAATGGTTTTTAGATTTTTTACAGGATTATAAAAAACAAAAACAAAGAGTACTAAGTGACAGGGATCACACATGTAACCTGCAAAGCCTAAAATATTTACTATCTGGCCCTATACAGGAAAAGTTTGCCAGCCCCTGGTCTAGGATATCAGCATCTAAGTCAGATCCAAGTGCAGATGTGGCTTCTTAGGTGTGGTTCCTTGACTATGGCTCCTCAGACGTGGTTCCTCTTGATCTGAAGACCAGTGGACTAAGGGGACAAAATATCTGTCTCTCACATACCCAATATCTAATGGTAAGGTAGGGACAGAAACTCTATAATAGATACTCCCATTTAAAAAGGGGAGAATAGGAGAGGGACATGGAAGCTGGTCCATAGCAATTCTGAAACCCAGCTTGTCAAATGATATCACTTCCTTACTTATGCTCACTCCTGCTCTTTGGGAATAATTCTCAGTGGCTCTTTCATCCTTCTTGAGTTATCTTCTCTTTTGGAAACAGCTCATAATTGCAAATGGGTAGCTTCCTCAGCCTGCTTCCTGCCTATAACATCAAAGGTCCAGAGGCCTCTTTTCATTATGAATAGTCTCTGTCTATTTCAGTGCAAGCTAGTAGAGATCCTTAAAAAGCCAGAGGTTTCTTTTTTTTTCCTTCTTTTTAAAAATTTATTTATTTTTGGCTGTGTTGGGTCTTTGTTGCTGTGTGTGGGCTTTCTCTAGTGCGGGCGAACGGGGGCTACTCCTCGCCGCAGTGTGTGGGCTTCTCATTGCGGTGGCTTCTCTCGTTGCGGAGCATGGGCTCCAGGCTCGTGGGCTTCAGTAGTTGTGGCACATCGGCTCAGCAGCTGTGTCTCGTGGGCTCCAGAGCACAGCCTCAGTAGTTGTGGCACACGGGCCCATTTGCTCCATGGCATGTGGGATCCTCCCAGGCCAGGGCTCGAACCCGTGTCCCCTGCACTAGCAGGCGGACTCCCAACCACTGAGCCACCAGGGAAGCCCCCAGAGGTTTCTTATACTTAAAGTTATAATCATCTCCCTTAGGCAAAAGCTGTACTCGTATTTCTTGCCAAGACAGTCCCTTCTCTACCTCTTGACACTATTGTAGGACAATGTCATTTAGATCCCCAGAAGCCCTGCTGTCTAGTTGAAAGGATCTATGAGGTACTACCTTAAATTTTTCTGAGATATTAACTTATCTATTATTGCATAACAAGTTACCCCAACACTTAATGGCTTAAAACAACAAACTGTTATCTCACAGTTTCTGTTGGTTAGGAATCCAGGCTCTGCTTAGCTGGGTCCCTCTGCCTCAAGGTCTCTCAAAGGTTATAAACCAAGATGTCAGCCAGGGCTATGATCTTGTCAACCTAATTTATGTCAGTTTACCGTACAAGATATCACAGATTGGTGGCTTAAACAATAGACATTTTTTTCCCCACAGTTTTGGAGGTTGGAAAGTCCAAGATCAAGGTGCCAGCCATTGGCATTTGGTGAGGGCCCTCTTCCTGGCTTGCAGATGGCCATCTGTAACCTCACATGGCAGAGAGAGCAGATACTCTAGTGTCTCTTCTTACAAGGGCACTAATCCTATCATGGAGGCTCCACCCTCATGATCTCATCTAAACCTAATTACCTCTCAAAGGTTGTACATCCTAATACCATCACATTGGGGATTAAGGCTTCACAATATGAATTTGGGGAGGATACAAACATTCAGTCCATAACAGGTTTCATCTAAGGCTGCACTTAGGGGAAGATCTGTTTCCAGGCTTACTCACATAGTTGTTGGCAGGATTCAGCTCCCTGTGGGTTGTTGGACTGAAAGCCCCAGTTCCTTGCTGGCCCTTGGATGGAGGCCTCCACCATTCCTTGACACATATGCCTCTCTATCAGGAAGCTCACATCATAGCAGCTGGCTTCCATCAAAGGCGGCAAGTGAGAGAGCAAGAGAGGGTGTGTAAAATGGGAGCTGTGGTCTCTTTATAATCTGACCTTGGAAGTGATATCTATCACTTTTGCCATGCTCTTTTCATTAGAAGCAAGTCACTATGTCCAGCCCACACTCACAAGGAAGGGATTACACAAGTGCTTGAACACCAGGAGGTTGGGGATCACTGGGGGGCCACCGTAGAGGCTGCCTACCATGGGGTCTTCTAGCTACATCCTTGTCTTGAACTTTACCTAAGGCCAGGTTTTCCTGGTTTAACCTTTGCCCCTAGGCCATTTTTTATTTTGAGAGTTTTGTCTTCTGGAGAATCTAGGAACGAAGAAGTTTTATTTCAAATCCAGCAAGTCCTGGCTTCTTTAGGTTTCCTCCAGATTCTGACTGAAAATGGAACAGTTCCTTTTTTCTTTAGCTCACCTCACTTCTCTTGTGCTAAATCATAAGCATCTACAAGAAACCATCCAACCCTTTTGACATTCTATCCAGATCTAGCTAGATCCACATGTTCATAAGGTATCTCTTCTTTCATGTAATAGCAGGCTAGTTTGGCTAATTGTTCTTCCGTTACATACATGGGGTCTCCTTTTCTCCTGCCTGCAGTGACAATACTCTCACTGTCTTTTAACAATGCTCTCCAGGACCTCCTTGGCAGTCCAGTGGTTAAGACTTTGCGCTTCCACTGCAGGGGGCACGGGTTCGATCCCTGGTCAGTGCAGCCACGAGAGAAAGAAAGAAAGAAAAAAAAGCCCAATGCTCTTCGCTAGCAGACTCTTCAAAGTTCTTCCAGCTTCCATCTTCCACCTGATCCTAAAGCCACTGCCACATGTTTTGCGTTTTTGTAATGGCAGGATCCCATTTCTAGGTATGCGAATTATGTTTCAGTTTATCTACTGCTGTATAACAAACCACCCTAAAACTTAGTGTTTTAAATATCACATATTAATGCATATATGTAGAATCTAGAAAAATGAACTTATTTGCAGGGCAGGAGTAGACATAGAGACATAGACAGAGAATGGACATGTGGACACAGGGTGGGGAAGGAGGGAGGAAGAATTGGGAGATTAGGATTGACGTATATACACTACCATGTCTAAAATAGCTAGCCAGTGGGAACATGCCATAAAGCACAGGAAGCTCAGCTCAGTGCTCTGTGACGACCTAGATGGGTGGGATGTGGGGGCGTGGGAGGAAGGTCCAAGAGGGAACGGATATAGGTATACATATCGTTGATTCAGTTCACTGTACAGCAGAAACTAACACAACATTGTAAAGCAATCATACTCCAAAAAAACCCCCTTAGTGTTTTAAAACAAAAGCAGTCACTTTTTTTGCTAACAATTTTGCAATTTGGGCGACTCAGTGAAGACAGCTCATGTCTCTTCCATGTGGTGTCAGCTGGGGTAGATCACCTAGGGCTGGAGTATCCACTTCTAAGATAACTCACTCACAAGGCTGGGAATTGGCCACAGCTGTCTGCCGAGAGCTCCGCTGTAAGCTGGGGACCCAATTCTCTTCCAGTGGGCCTCTCCACATGGCTGCATGGGCTTCCATAAATGTTGGAGGGAAGTGATTGAATCTCAGAACTATTTTCGGAGGTAAAGATCAGGATGTTGCACAACAATGGGAATATACTTCACACCACTAAACCATACACTTAAAAGTGGTTAAGACGGTAAATACAATGTTGTGTGTGTGTTTAGCCACAATTAAAAATTAATAGATAAAATCAGGGGAGGGTGGTGATGGCCTGGAGGTGGGTGGGGGCAGGGGTGAGGGAGAGAGATGTGTTAAGAATGACAAAAACTAATCAAACACAGCCTCTGGCTTCAAAAACATTTTTGGTCCAGCGGAGGATGTAGGAGAGTTAACAGAAAATCACAACACATGTGCTAGATACTGCAGCTTTCTGCCACGGTGCTAACAGAGTTACAAAGCCCATGCCATGCAAATTGCCTCAGAATAGACCTTTAACGCCTGCAATTCCCAGAGACGAACATTTAAGGCATAATTATAGGTTTGGATTTCTTAAAGCAAACTTCAAAATGAACACTGCTAGAGAAACAGAAATGAGGAATGAAAACTACAGGTGCGTAGAATATGTCCCTATCAATCTAGCAAGCAACCTTCCAGGCCAGAAGCAATGAAGTAAAGTGGTGGGCAGGGGGAAAAGCAGGTGTTTCTTGGTCATTAGCCCTGTTTTTCTAGGATATAAAATCCCTTTGTTGTCTTAGTATGTCTAGAAACTATTGCTACCGAGGAGATCTCATGTTGAAACTTTCTTTTTTTCAAGTAGTAAACAGGTCATAAAGATCATTTATATCCTGAATGAATGTACATCCCCTCCCCCAACTCTTTTGCCTCACTCACAAAGTTGTATAAATACCCAGTCTATTTATAGATTTTCATTGAGTGTTGCTGGCAACTTAACTCCATTGTTCTTCCAAATAAGTCTAAACCATTCTTCGTAGAAAGGGCAAAATAGGAGTCCCTCTTTTCCTGGTATATTACCCCATCCCCAGGGTGTTTTCTGAAAATATGCTGAATTTCACACTCACCATTGACTGTATGTTATAGATTTCCCTGCTTTATTGTAAATTGCCTGATGTGTCTGTCAGTTGATTGGCTGAGTGGTGGTCTTGGGCCCCTGTGCTGAGTGGTGTGATTTTATTTTTTACTTTTTGAAATCTCATCAGTTGTCCCATTCTGCACAAGCTCTCTATCTAGGGTCTCCCGCGGCAAAATAACGACTGAAGTCCACTTCCATGAAATCTGCCTAGTGCCTTTGTGGTGCTCTCCATGCCGAGACACCTCGGCTAATTCAGTCCCTTCGGCAAGGTCTTGGAAGGATCTGTTCATATCATTCAAGCCCTAGAATCAATACCTGATGAGAATGTGTTCACTCATTCAAAAATAATCATTGAGTGCCTACTATGTGTTAGGCACTGTCTCAATGTTGTGAACACGAGAATAAACAAGCCAGACAAGGATCCTCTCACGGAACTTATTCTCATTTTTTATTCCAGAGGGTTTTGACTTTTAACAATGGACAAGGTGCCAACTTGGCTTCAAGACAGAGGAATCAGGTCCTCTGCTTGAGATTAAGCCACATTTCCTTGGATGGGGGTAGGGGAGGTTCTCCAAGCACACCAGGACCACCCAACATCCACCTACTTGTAAGTGGAGTCTGACGGGGACTATCAAGGACTAGGTCAATTGTTATTTTTCTTGGTCCTCGGCCAAGCTCCATGAAGACAATGCCTTTCTGTGGAGTGTATTCAGGAACAGGCAAGAATGGCCAAGGAGGGCAAAGTGCCGGCATTATTGGTCAGCACAGGGGCCCAAGACCACCACTCGGCCGTTGCTCAGAAAGACATTGCCCCCTCGTGGTTCCTTATATAACTGAAGGAAGAATAACTGTACCCTTGCCTCTTCTGAACTTCAGTTGCAATTTCAATAGGCTCTTGGTTTATTTTCATCCGGGGGACATTTCTTTTCCCCCGTAGAGAGAAATGACAATATGACATCAATATAATCTCTTTATCAAAATCTCCAGACGCCCCCCAACACCAGAAAAATCCAATATGTAAATCCAAGTATCAGTACTGTTTTTTTTTTTTTTTCTCTTCAAAATGCTCTTAAAGCAAATATTTTCTTTGCTTTTTACCATCTGAACCAGGATCGGCGGTGACGTTGCCGTGGAGTTGTTTGGGGTATCTTGTCTCCACAGCACCACTTTCAATTCCCTAAAAGCAGAAGCCTTATCTTCAACTCCGCCTCCACCCCCATCCCATTCCCAGGAGCACTTAAACCAGTCCAGGGTAAAGAATGTCTAGTGGGGGAGGAGGTCGGGGGGGTTGGGGGCGGAGACAAACAGTGAAGCTAACAAATAATAATTAGAAGTTGTGATTGTCGCCTTGCTGGAAGGGAACAGCGTGCTGTGAGAGAGAATTCCTGGGAGTGAGAAGTGAGGGAGAAATCTACCGATGTTTGGAGTTTTAAATTATGTGTTTGTAGCAGTCACTAAGTTTGAAAGCTTAAATGATACAATATTGTAAAAGTTCTCGATGGCTCAGGGAAAGTGGAAATTAATCATGTCAGCTCCCAGGTATGGTAGACTTAACTGGGTCCGAATGGGTGCCAGGTGCTTTAGTTTTATCTATCAACCTATAATTTCCTCTAATAGCAAACTCCTGGTAGATAAATAGAACTACTTCCATTTCAGAGGAGGAAACAGAAACAGGCAGTTTTTCCTTCAGAGGTTGGTGCGTAAACAAGCATAGTGCGCCGACGTCCCAGAGCGCTGAGTCTCCCTTCTTTCAGCGGCTTTGACCCTCTGAATATCATCTGTCTTGGCCTCCAGTTCGCCTGGCGGTGAGAAATATTCCCTCAGACAACAAGTATTTATTGAGCGCCTACTGTATACCAGATAGCGTACTCAAATAGCCATGGGATTCAAAAGATAAACAGGGCCCGGTCTCGTCTTCCAAAAAGGATCTCCCAAAAGAGTAAAGAGAAGCAGCCAGGTAAACAATTCCAGGACAGTCTGAAAAGGGCTATAGAGGAGTCTGAACCGGGGCGGCGGGTTCGGAGACGCTGGAGAGGTTTGCGAGGGCCCGGCGTCGGAGGTGGGTTTGAAGCTGCGCCCTGAAAACGCCGGCCCGGAGCGGGCTGCCCCCGGATGTCACTCGAGTTCTCGCGTCCTGTCATTTTAAGCTGCCTACTAGGAAGGGAAGAAATAGGTCTAGGCCGGTACTGAAAAGGAGGGGTAGGGATTGGGGTGCGAATCCCTCGTGAAGCGCAAGCAAACAAAAGTAGCACATCACACTTCCAGGTCCTCGCGCGGGCAGGGCCTGCCTCCCCGAAACCCCTCTCCAAGCTGCGCGAAACGCTCGGCGATCCCCAGGGACCGTGCAAGAGGTAGGACCTGACCTTCTTCCCTCCCCCCTCCTCGGCCCTCGCCCTCCGACCTACCGCGGCGTCGGGGGCTGGGGTCCGCCGCTTCCGCCCGCCGCCCGCCGCCCCTCCCAGGCGCGCGCCATCCGGCCGCAGGGCAGCCGCCCTCGGCGCAGCCCCTCCTCCCGCGGGGGGCTTGCCGTCCCGCGTCCCGTTCCTGCCGGCTCCAGCCGGCAGCCCACGTCCAGGGAGGGCGGAGAGAGGAGGAGGAGGGGAGGAGGAGAGAGGGGAGGGAGGGAGGGAGGGAGGCAGGCGAGAGAAGGGGAGCTGCTTGGAGCCCGTACTTCCCAGAGCCAGCCAGGAGCGCGCACTCAGCGGCTCTCCGGGTCCCAGCCGCGCCCCGTTGACCCGCACCTCCTGCTCCTCCTGCTCCTCTCCGGGTACCCCTCGCCCCCTCCCTCCAGCAGCTGCTACGCTCGGGCAGCGGCCGCCCCCGGCCCCTACTCGGCCACATCCCCAACTCTCTGGGCTCACTCCTGGGACGCGCGTCCTCGCCCCATCCTTTCTTCCTTTCTCCCCTCGCGCCCGCCCGCCCTCTCCAGGTCTCCCTCTCGAGTCCCGATTGTCTCCGTCCCCTTCTCGGTCCGCCGGCGCCTCGCCCTGCCCCGTCTCTCCCTCGCACTTCCTGAGTCGCCCGCCGCCGCTGTCTCGCCGCGCCGCGGGAGCCCGAGCCCGAGCCGAGCCGAGCCGCGCCGCCGCTGCCCCGGCTCCAGCCCCCGCAGCGCCCGGGGAAGGGAAAAGTGGGCGAGCGCGCCCTCGCCCAGCCCCGCGCCCCAGCCCTGCCCGGCGAGGGAGGACCGGGAAGATGAACAACGGTAGCAAAGCCGAGAAGGAGAACACCCCGAACGAGGCCAACCTTCAGGAGGAAGAGGTACGGAGTGGCTCGGTGCGGTGGCGGGTACGACCTGGGACGGCGGCCGCTGGCTTTCTGTAAAGTGCGGGCGGCCGGCCGGCGGGGCGCGGGTCCCGGGGCGCCGGGCTGCGCCGGGGAGGGAGCGCCGCGGTCGAGGGTTTGGGAATCGTCCTGGCCCCGAGACACCGCCCCAAACCGTGGCCCCGGGAGGCTGTATCATCGGAGAGTGTGTTTTTGTGGGTCCGCGAGCGTCTGCGTGCCTAAAATTGCGTAACTTTGAGGACTTTGCTGAGACCTTTGTAAGTATAATGCTCAGCTTTGTTTGCCCCGGATTTTAAAAGCGGAATCGAGAGCTGACTCCTGGGTGACCTCAGATGATTGGGACCGGGAGGGTCAGCACTTAGCTCTGCGTCTGGGGCTGCAAGTTGTGGGGTGTGTTTGTGTGGCTTAAGGAAGAAAATCGGGTAAAGTTTCTCGTTAAAAGACACCTTCGGTTCCCTGCCCCCTCCCTTTCAATCTGAAAAGTTCTTGAAGTATCCTCTCAGCTGAGGCAGTTTGGATTAATAGATAACTCTTCAGCCGCATTCTTCTCTGATGAGTCAAAGACCCCGAACCTGGATGATTAGGTTTTGTAAGTTTAGGGGCTTTGCGGTTGTGGGGAGCAGAAGTTGAATACAAGAGTTTCAAACTTTGCAATTCACCAAGTGACGATCCAGGCTATTTTAGTAGGACTTTGACGTCTGAGCGTCAATTTCATGTGGTGCGTCCGTAACAACCGTAAATATGTTAACGGCTGCAGAGCGTTCCTTTGGTGGAAACAATATTCGATAAACGTGGGGGGAACTCCTGAACAAACTTTTCAGAATTTTGTACTTGGGATATTTGTAATATCCTGTTAAATGGCTCAGTTCCTGCAGGTACATTATCTGGAGCCCAGTAAACAATACTTTCCGCCTACTTTTTAAGAAGCCCACGAAACCGACTTTAAACATTCTAAAAGGAACTTTATGTTTAGGTGCAAGGAAGTATGCAGTCTCGGTAAAAGAGTTTTTACAGGTATTGCATGCTGATGTATGAGGTTGACCGAAAGGTAAACTGATTCTAAAGCGATTAGGATGTTGAGATTATTATGGAGATACTGTGTTGTGTGTAAACTAAAATTCTGATAGTGAAACCAAAGGTTGCGGAGGATTTAACTAAAACATACAAGCCCTCAGCACTTTGTGCACTTGTAAGATAGGAACTGTTTAAATGGGGAAGAAGGAGGGGAGCCCTAAGCCCTTGCAAAACAATGCAAAATAAACACAAGATTTTACTCTTAACATGATTGTAAGGTAGTGCAACCCAGGTGAATTGCTGTGAGCCCCAGGTGAATTGCCGTGAACCCCAGGTGAATTGCTGTGAGCCAGAAATTTGCCTTCTCACCTGAGGAAATTGCCTTTATTAAACTGTTATTTTGGAAAGCGTTGCTTACATGCTAGTTGTTTTTTAACTGCAAGTGGAGTACTACTGACATTCCTTCTTTTTCAAAGAGATGGAGCCTTGAATTGCATGTTTCGCTTTTTTCTTGAAACTTACCTGCTGCTTTGCTATTTGTTTTCCCTACCACTGAGATAAAATTTTAAAAATAAGTTTGCTTTTTTAAGGAGTTGCTGTGTTTAACTAATTCAGCTAACATACCAAGATAATAATGGCTTCAGAAACCTTTCTGTGTCTCTTAGATTGGCGATCTGTTGACTTCTAAGGGTAAGAATATATTACATGACACTGTCTTTCTCTCTTCACCTGATTGAGAACTTGGAAAGTTAATCAGGTTAAACCAAAGATTTTTTTTTTTTGTTTGAGTGACCCCAAACCATAACCTACTTGACAGAATTAGGTAGAGAAAAGTCACATTTTTCTGCTCGACCCATACAGCTTAACTGCCGACAGCACTGGCAAGTTGTCTGCCCTGATCGTGGGCGTCTTAATGTGTGAAGCTTGGGTACTAGTATGATAGAATCAGATGATCCCAGTAACAATCACTGCCTCTTAACCAGTGGGAATGGCCTGTGGCTCTAGAAAATATCAGTTTTAGCAAGATACTTGTTATTTTAAAAATAAGGGGACAGTTTAAAAGATTTCAGAACCCAAGTTGTACAAGAGGTGGAACAGACAAAACAGATACACCATGAAGAGAGAAGTTTTATAATGTTAAAGATTCAGGAAAAGAAAGTAAGTTGGCCTGAATGATCTAGGTAATTTTGCCCTAATTCCCTGCTTGGGGTTTATGTTTTGTTTTTGAAAAACTCCTAACCTCTCTTTCCTAACCCTGAAAGCCACAAGTAAAATAAATATGGTATTTGGTGCGTCCCATTAATGTGCACAGCAATATACAAAACCACCGCCCTGGACCCTTTCCCTGCCCACCCAGGGATCAGCAATTTGTTCTCAAACACATTTAAAAGCCGTGGCCAAGGATTCCAGTAAACAGAACACACACATATACAATGTATATACCCGTGATGACAAGAGAGGAAAAATGTGTTCTGTTGTAGTTTCTGATAGCCATTGAGCTGATGAGGAAGAGTGAGTCCACTCATTATTAAGAGAAAATAGTTTCATAGATAATCAGGGTAATTTAGACTTTATCACTTTATAAAATCCAGGGTTTTTTTTCTACTTTTTTAAAAAAGTGAGTTCCTTTTATTTTCTGGTACATTTCAGCCCTGATCGAGAGCTTCTAAAGCCCACTCTGAAACAGTGATGCTTGAAACACTTACTTTGGTTCCAATTGAATAGAAGGAACAGTCTAGGACTTAGGAGAATTTTTGCAGCTTTTTAGGGTTGGAAGTTTTTGAGAACTTGGGCAGGAAGTAGTCTTCTGCTCTGGGTAGTATTTAAAACTTTGAGGTAAAATAATTTTAAGATTTGGCTTGCCAACTGTAAGAATACATCTGGTTTTCTGACTTCTAGTATTCTATACATATGTGTTCCTATGCAAGTTGTCCCTGTAACGAAAAACCAGTTGTCAAAATCTCCCTGGGATCTGAGATTTACAAGGCTTCTGTATATGTATGTATAGGGCGGTAGATACTTTCTTACATAACTTTACAATTAATAAAATAATTCCAAGAATTTGCCTCTAATTTTGGACTAGATGGTATTCTCTTAAAACACTTGGCAGTTCTCACTTGACCGACTTTACTAAAGTTAATAAATATATAAGTAACAGACAAAATTATTTGTCTTATCGTTTAAGTTTCGTATATTGAGACATTCTAGTAGTAGATAGAAAATATTTTTGGTCACTGAATTTTCAAAATGGAAATCAGATAAACAGTAATCTGGTCTTATTTTTACTTTTATGTTATCTGTGTCATTGGGTACTTTTCAGGCTGATTACAAATCATTGCTGAAAGGTGTTTTATTATGTTGAAGCACTGGTTTTAGAGTAATTTCTCCTTAAATTGCTTTGAACATTCTTGTACTTAAAACTAAAACAGAAAAACCTGGCCTTGTTGGACTATTGATCAAAAAGATGTTTGTCAGATGTTGGGCAGAAATCACACAGAGTCAGGTCTTCAGAAGTTAATACAAATCTTTTACCTCGCATTCCGCCTTTTAAAGTACTTAGTAATTTTGCCCAAATATTGGGGTCGTGAAGAAGTTGTTTCTTATGTAATTGTCACAGAGAAGGGGTACCCTGGTAGTTTGCGGCAACAGCGGGTTTTCATTGAGCAATAAGATTAATCTACATTATGACCTGGGGAAAATACAAAATGGTTTTGTACAGTTTAACCAAGTTTGGAGTCTGTTACTCCAAATCAAATCAAATGCAATAAACTTATATTTCAATCATAAATAGGATTTGGTGACAGTGTCTTGGATGAAAATGTGGTGACTTCATAGTAAAATGTTGCTGCAGGACCACTGCCAATATGGCATGCATTTCTGAGTTATTTTTCCAGTAGTAGTTTTAAAATTTCCCTGATAAACCCTTATGCTCACTTGTCATCTGTTTCTAACGGTATTTGTTTGTTGGATAGATAGATTGGATGCTCTTATTTGAGGACCAAAGCCTTTGACGTTTGTGATGGGGCAGTGAAGTGGGAATTCTTGTGCACTGCGATGGGGATACGAATCACGGCAGCTTTTGGAAGGACTTGGCACTGTATATGAAAATTTCAAGCCCTTTGATTCCGCGCTTTTATTTTTAGAAATTTACCCTAAGGAAATAATAAGCATGCACAAAGATTTATTTAAAGGGATGATGCTTAGAGTTATTTATGATAGGGAAAATTCACAGAGACTCTGTGCCTAACAGGGAAATTGCTAAGTAAATCATGGTGTAATTCCTCTAAGAGAATATTAGGTAGCCATTAAAAGCCACATTTTTAAAGAATGTACGTGTGTGCGTGCGTGCGTGTAAATTTTTTTTTGGTGGCTTAAAACAACAGAAATCTATTCTCAGTTTTGGAGGCTAGAAATCTGGAGTCAAGGTGTTGGTATTGCTCCCTCTGAATGCTGCAGGAGAGAATCTGACTTTCTCTTCCAGCTTCTACATTTTAATTGAGGGGTTAATTCTCATGACATAAAGTGAAAAGAGCAAAAATAAAAGTTTTATATTATGTGATGCCAATTTTAAAAAATAACCAAACATTAATAAAAAAAAACTATCTGGTGGATTACAGATCATTTTTATTTACTTTCTGGTGCTTTTCTGTGTTTTCTAAATTTTCTATAATGAACATAGGAAGAAAAGCAATTTTATGTCTTTTCTCCTAGATTTCAATAAATGCCCTTGAAATATCTGTAGGTGTCACAAAACCATTGGGTTGGTCACATTTCGTTTTGCTGCCAAGCCTGGCCTGGGGAATCAGGCGTCTGATCCTCACAGCCTTTCCTCATAATGTTTATCTCATTCCCTTATCCTGTCTCTTCCTAGTGATCTTCAGCTGCTCTCCTTGTTCTAACGTGCTTTCTCAATCCATTCTAACACACACTGCTGGGTCCTCTGGTACCCTAGCTCCTTCAGCACTCAGTGAAGTCCAAATATGACACTCAAGCTTCCTCCTAAGGTACCTCCGTACATACTCTGCACACCATTTGTTTCAACCACCCTTTCCCTCTTGGTCTAGCTTGAACTGCTTTCCAGGCAAAAGTCAAGTTTCAGCCTACATTTTGCAAGATCTCATCACCTGAATGCCCTATCCCAAAGAGAGGCTTTTCCTTAGAATTCCAGGAGATACATATGTTATCTCCGTTTAACTCCTGGATCATTACATTTCATTTTTGGGTTTTTTTTTTTTTTTTCTCCTTTAAGATCTATGCTGTCTTATCACAGTGTTTCCAATCCCCAGCACCTACCCAAAGTTGGTACCCCAGCACAAGGTAAGTACCACACACTTACACATGTATGCACATGTAATTCTTTATAAGCATATGAAATATCCTTACTGGTGGGGATGGTGGTGATGACCTTGAATAGGTGAGCTGTCACAAAGCAGCCACTTCCTCAATGTGGGATTTAGAGCCGGTTATGGATGGACGGATCCTCTAGGAAATGACCTCCCCCACCTGTCACCTGCAGCCTCCATCTGCACCCACAGGCCAGTGTGCTTGGTTCATCCGACAGCCACTGCCAATGTGGGCCCGTTCATTTCGAGGTGCAGTTGGGTTTTCACTATTAGAATTTGGTTTCTGCTGCGGGATTCATTTTGACCTTTCGGACAGGGGTTTCTGGAAGCTCTGGTTCAATGGTGCTAGAACAGCATTCCCAAACGAGGCTGCCCTGTGTGATGGCCACTTTGGAATGTTTGTGTTCAGTTTCATTTGGCACCTTAGTGTCTGCCTTGGGGGTAGGGGAAAGGGAATGCAAATGTTCCTCTTGAACAGTGCTTGCTTTGGTCAAAGAAAAAATGTAGGAAGGAATGAAGAGAATGAACCTGAGTAATAGCTGGGGCAAAAGTGGCGGCCTGGCTCTCTGGGCTTGAGGCCGGCAGGGACCAGGTCTTTAAATTGATGCTATGTCGATATGAGGGCGTCATGGGGGATGAGCTTATCTGTCCATGGGGGATGACTTGGGTATGATTCCTTGAACCCACGTCCCTATCTTTAAGTGTACGGGGAGGATATTGCAAACTACTTCAGTGCGAGCGGGGAGTGCTCGACGGCGGAGCTTATCAGAACAGAGTCGCCTAGTTTGTTGCCTAGTCGTCTTCGCTGAGCGCCGGAAAGAGAAAATACTGAAATACTTGATCCTGAGACATTTTCAGACATCTTTTTAGCTGTTCACTCAGGTAAGAATTGTTAACTTCTGAGTATTCTGTGTCAAGTACTGGCCAAGCACTTTATATGTACCACGTGACTCATCCTCACAATGAGCTGATGTAGGTATTGCGGTGATGAGGACCCTCATTATGTGGGGAGGTGACTGAGGCACTGAGAGGCTGAGTGACTGGGGCCTTCACGTTCAGATTCTGGGGGGCCCAAGATCTGGGACGAAGCTCTTACTCCAAGTTGCGCCCAGGTTTAGTGGCGATGGCCCTGTGTGAACAGGTACAGTAAAGCACTGTGTTGAATTAAGTGAGGCGGTAGTTTGAGTTGGGAACCAGTCAGCAACAGAAGGAGAGGGTGACGGAGCTATATACATCAAAGAAAGCTTTAAAAAAAGAGGTGATAGTTGAGATTGGTTTTCCAGTTGAAGAAGGGTTGAGACAGGAGGGGAAAGATTGTCTAGTCAAAGGGATTGACCTTCAATGAAGATAGAGGCTTAAAAGGGAAAACAAGTGGGAGAGGAAGGGAAGTCAGGATATGAGGGGGAGGGAGACATGGGAAGGGGAGGGAGGCATTGGCGGGGGAAGGATAGAGGAGCTCTGCTTCCATGCCAGGGACCAGGAAAGACTTCCTGTGATGGGAGCTGGGCTTCTGTGCAGCGGGTCTTGGCGTTCTGAGATGTTCCTGTGGCAAAGGGGATGCACTGGATTTGGAGGCTATAACACTGCAGGAGTCCTGGTCTCAAAATTAGGCAGTGGCTGGCGGTGGTGACTGAGCCGGGCGGGAGAGGTGTTCAGGGGCTGCAGTAACTGTCAGATGACCAGGAGAGAAGCCTAGGAGTTGCATCTGTGGAGCCTCTTGGGTTTCTCTTTTGGATGACTAGCTAAATGGTGGTTGTATTTGTAGAAGCAGAAAATACCTGGAAGGGAAAGAGGCAACCGAGAGGGTTGGGTTTGAAGTGCAGAGGAGAGGTCTTTCAGAACAATTGAAGATTATATAGCTAGCAATCGAAAAGCTGTATACTATGAACTGAGTGCCCAGAAAATTAGAGAGGGCGTGGGACCCCTGCTCCTAGGAAACCTTGTGAGGGTAGGCAACAAAAGATGGACAGTTTACTTAAAATTTGAAGCTGTGTTTAAAAAAAAAAAAAAAGGGGGTGTGGAGAACTGGAAATTCTCAGGAAAAATTGGAGCAAATTTTTTTAAAGCACTCTTTTAATTCAGGAACATAATGTATTGCATATATCTGTCTAGTTATAATAGTGTTCAGGACATTTAACCATTTGAAAGCCCGATTCGGGGGAGCTTAAAAAACTGGGTATATATAGTGTATTTCATATATATATATTTTTTTGCTTTCATCAACAGTCTTTGCAAATTGTTTTCCTCTAAAATTTGCAGTTAATTCTCAGGCTCTTACAACCTTTTCTTTTCCCAACCCTGTACCTAGAAGGGACATAAAATTTGTAGATGGGTTTGGGAGGTAAAGATGGAAGGCCTGGAGAGGCTTGAGTATTTTTATAAGAAAAAATTTGCCTGAGTTGCTTTGTTCTTTATTTCATTTTATGGGGCTGGGGGGAGTTAGAATGAGCCTTTGGCTAGAGCCCAAAGTCATCTCTTCCGTGGGTCATATTTTCAATTTATTCATTCGTGCTTTCCTAAAAGTTAGCTACTTTTTCTGCTCACAGCTAAGTGTCAACTAGTGAATAAAGAAAAACGGTCCAGGAATTTAATTGCGTTTGTATTTCTCATAGGTTTTAACCCTGCTGCAACCATTATAATGCACATTATGTAGAATACTGGAGAAAAAAAACCAGAAATGGCAGTAATAAAGGCCAATCACACCAGGAAGACGGTTCCAAATTCCAGGCTGTAATACAGTATTGTTACACAAATTTAAAACGCAGAGGGAATGCCAAAGCAGCCTAGCTCAATCATGTCAGCCCCTAGGATTTTGCAAAGGTACAGAGAAACCCAGGAGTCTCAGAATTGAGGTACATCTCACCAACCCATGAAAAGAAGTTAGAGACTAATTTCCACTTTCAGTTAGCCTTTACTTCTCGTGAGTTTTTTTTTTTAAAATGACGTTCCTTTCTCTGCGCTTCCTAAATTCTTATGTCATCAGGTAGATATGCTGGCAGAAGGCCAACATTATTCTAAGAAATCCTAGAGATAAAACATATTTTTTTTCCCTCGAATCCCCAGGATCCTGTTTTGTGAACTTTTCTCTTACGCCCACCTATAGGATAGATAGTTTTGGCCTCATGAGAGAAGGGACAGCACAGAAAGTGTTATCTTTTTATAGAAGTAGCAGAATTTCCTTTGTGCTGGGAGGGGAAGTGCTATGAAAGTGTAATTACTTTACCCAGCATGTGTAATTTACAGGACTTAAAATGTGTGAGTTTCCAAAGAGGCATCTGTTTTTAAATAACAGTATCCCTCTAAGCCAGAAGGTTGTGTTTTGGGGCAGGGAAGGGAGACACACACACACAAACACACACACACACACGCACGCACGCACGCACATGCACGCGCGCTTCTGTCCTGTGCATGCCCTGGGATGCTGTGTGACAGGAGACTGAAAACGTTGGATAATTGGATAAAAGGGACTGGCTTATCCTTAGAAGGAACATGAGCTGTCCTGGAGTCCAGTCGCCCTGTTCTGATTCTGCCTCCTCTCCTCTCTACCCTTCTAAGCCTGTTTCCTTCTTTACCAAGACCTCCAAGCATTTTCCCAGCATTGAGCAAAAAAAAAAAAAAAAATGGTTAGAGCTAGTGCTGAGACCATTTTTGTTACAAAAATTTTTTTCAGTCTTACTGCATATGTGTAAGAAAATTGGAGAATTGAAGATCAGGTGCGTGTCCAAATATAATCAAACTTGTAAAAGCATGTATGGATTTTTGGCACATTAATTCACTAAGCATCTACTGAGTAGTGTCTACTGTTTTAAGCATTGCATATTATTAATTTCTATCTTATTTTAAAGTATAATTGATTAACAATGTTGTGTTAGTTTCAGGTGTACAGCAAAGTGATTCAGTTATTCCTATACACGTATCAGTTCTTTTTCAAATTCTTTTCCCACTTAGGTTATTACAGAGTATTGAGCAGAGTTCCCTGCCTTATATAGTAGGTCCTTTTTGGTTATATGTTTTAAATATAGCACATTTTACATTAAGCACTGCGCTTTAACCCAATGAAGTCTTCTCATCCCATGTTGAGGGATAAGGAAACTGAGGCTCTGAGGGATTAAGTAATTTGTCTGAGGTTTTATTTGCAACTAGCGGTAGGAGCTTAAACTCTCTCCAGCCAGGTGCAAGGTTCATGTGATCTGGGCCCTGCTGGTCTCCCTGACCTCATCCACCAAGAATCACAGCTTCATTCACTATGCTTCAGCTGCTTGGGCCTTACTGAGGTATCTCCAGCTTGCCAAATATGTTCCTGCCTCAGGGCCTTTGCGTGTGCTCTTCTGTCTGCCTGGGAAACTGTACCCCCAGATGTTCCTATGGCAGCCTCGTCTTTGGCATTCATTCAGATGTCAGTTCAGATGTCACCCAGGGAGACCTTTGACCTCCAAGTTCAAAGTATCCCCACATTCCCAACCACTGTCCCATCCCTCTTATTTTATTTCCCAGAGAGTACTTTCTACTTACTGACTTTACCTTGGGTACTTAAGTCTTGCACTCCTAGAATATGACTCCTGTCTTGTTTTGGGCTGTAACTCCAATGCCTAGAACAATGCCTAGAACTGCCCAACGTTTGTTATTTGTTAAATGACTGGAATACAAACCAACCTGTCAAATTCTGAGGCCTGTACAATATACCACATGGTCCTAAGTCTTTTCCAGCAGTTTTTAGATTAAATTTTAATGCTGCCTTCAAGATGATCATTTCTGGGTCCCCATCCCCCTGTACTTCAGAAAGTACAATTACCGCCTGCTATTAAGCCAGAAATTTTGGATGGTAAGTGATTGATGCCATGGAGATGGGGGCTGGGGAGGGTAAAACAGGTTTTCATACGTAAAGGAATCCTTTGTCTAGTTAGAATGGAAACCAAGTACGTATTTCCACAGAAGCAAGAGTGAAATGTGGGCCGCCCATGGAGTAACAAGTAAAAGTAGGGCAAGATGACTTTGATTACTGTTCTGCAGATGTGCTGTTGGGTTGCAAAGAGTTAATGTTAATAACCCAGGTGGAATTGATTTGGAGATAGACTTAGCACTCCCAGCCCTTTGAGTTAGTCTAGCCTCCAGCTCAATGTGCTTTCCTTCCTCTGCCTACAAAGTAAAAAAGGCACGCGGCTCAGGATAAGGCGGGCTTTAGCTAGCCGAATCCAGCCTGTAAGCACCTGTGTGGTAGCTACCAGGCAGCGGCTGACCTGAGCCCTGTGAACCCTTAGGCCGGCACCTCACAGCTGCAGATTATACCCCCTAGTCAGCCTCACAGACTCAGAGGCTGTGTTTCCTCACTTTGTAAAGCACAACAGGTGACTGTCAGGATGTAGACATCTGAGTCATCCTTGCTTTGGTCATCAGACTGCCTGTTAATTGAGCTCACTGAGGCCCTCATGAAAGTGCAGGCCATTGGATTATCCTCATTTGTGGCATTTATGTCGTAATAGTTGACCTTGAGCAAACTTTTTAAACTTTACCATCATCCACTGTCTGATACCCTTATAACCAGTGGTATATAAATCCTTGTATGAGTCGGTTCTTGACCAAATCATCAGTACTCTTTTTTTAAATTACTACACCTTTTTTTGTTTCCTAAGGGACGTAGGACAAGTCATTTAAGTGTCCGTTTCCCGAACTAAAACATAGGGGTGGACAGACAACACCTGCTACGTGTTAAGAGAACTGTAACTCCTCTGCCGGTTTTTCTGCTTCATCCCACTTTTCCTCTCCCCTGTGCTGTGCTACTGCGGCAGCCCAGATACATCGGGGTGGAGGGGGATAGGCTGTTTGCGGGGAATGGCTTTAAGCCTGAGATTGTTTTGTTTTTGTTTTTCACTGAGAAAATCCGTGCCCCTCCTGGAGAAATGGGTGGGAGTTTCTGGGTGTGAGCTAACGGCAGGAAATGACCCTCTCTAAACAAAAGGACTCTTTAAGGCCCATCCTGAGTCTTTGTGTTTTGAGGAGGGGTTATACAGAAAACCAGAGCTAGGAAATTAATCTCTGCTTTAGCTATGCTAAGGGAGGGAAGGGAGAAAGGAGAAAATTCCTTCCCTGCTCACCCTCCCAAATGTCTAAAGTGCCAGGCAGTACCCACTGTGAGTGCCAGAGAGGTTCAAAGTAAGGTGGGACACACTTCTTGGGACAGTGTGGCTTCATAACCCCAAGACGCAAAAAGGAACCAGGTTGGGCAGAATTATACCCACCGTGACCTTCAGCTTTAACCTTGGCTTTCAGCTGCTGCTTGAAACACCCATCACCAGCAGGATGCAGAAATACAGAACGGGGAAAGGAGAAGAAAGGGATATTTTTGTGTGATCTATTCGTTGGGGTGCTGTGATTTGCTAATGAAGACCCTATAAGTAAATCAAAGATTTGAATACTGCATTAACTACCGTCTTCGTTTTTTCTAAATCTTAACTGCTAAGAGTCACTGACTTCTGCCGGTTGACTAACAGAAGGCATTTGTAATCGTTTCTGTGTTAGATAGCAGGCCCATGTGAAGAAATGTGGGGCCTTGCCCCTGCTTTGGAATGCACCTTCTCTTCACTCTAAAGTGACCATTCATTATACCAGTATTTATACGGCAAGATGCTGAATTTATATTGCGAGGAAAGTGGTTCTGTCTTATCAAAATTATTTTGCCTTTACATTCTTGCTGACTTGCAGCAATGAACTTCTTCCAGGCACACCTTTTTTTTTTTTTTTTTTAGGAATATAAATCTTCCCACTAATAATTAGAAACACACATTTTTGTTGAAAGTGGTTTTGTGGCTTACTTTGTTTTCAGAAAACGGCAAACATCTCAAAGAAACATTGTTAGCCTACTATTTTAGGCTTTATATTGTAACTATATTTTTAGAAAGGCCTGCTGATGTGTTTGGTGGATACAGTGTGGTGTGTTGGGGGTAGAGAGGTGGATTACATCACGGGCACCAGACACTTAACAGAATTGCAGAGATAAGATTAAAGCGGATGCTCAGATCCCAGTATGAAAAGGTTTTATTTGGATATTACATGTGTTGAAAGACTGTATTTTAAATAGGAATCGAGGAGTGTAGAATTGCTGTAAAGGTTTACAGGGAAAAATTGTTAAATTCCAGTGTCTCATGTGTTGGTAGGTTTTCTCATTTTCCTAATAAGTAAACTTGAGAGAAAGATTAATGTTGTAGTGTTAGTAATTTACAGATATGAAGATATACATTGACTTACGTTCATTTGGAGGCTTATATGGTATACATCTGGCATTTGTTTTTCATTTGTAGAAGATCAGTTATTTTTCGGTTATTATCTGTGTAACATCACACATTTTTACAAAGAAAAGATTAAAATACCAGTGATGATCTGCTCTCTACATTTAAGCACTTATAGCTATAATGTCTGGCGGTAGAATTCTTTGCATTGAGAACCGTTTCTGCATCAGCTTTGGTGACTAGGACCAAATATTCCCAACCTGCATGCTTTACATAGGTTACTTTGTGGTTTAGATGCATTTGGGAATGAAGCGTGTCTGATTGTAGTGGGTGGAGGAACAGCTTCTTCTGTAGCTCTTTCCCTTCGTGCAACTACTGGTAAACCTTGAATCAAAAAGTGAGAATTTCCTGATCAGGAATGTTCTTGGATGATCAAAGGGAAGAGTCTTGCCCTTTGCAGGAGGACTAGCCTCTGTTGCCGTTTGGTCACAGTGCACCCAGCCTGCTGACTCTGTATCTTAAAAACAAAAGCCAGTAGGGAGGGGAGCGAAGACTCAAAAACACCTGTGGGGCTTTGGAATATGTTGAGTTCCTGATTTTGGCAGGTGATCATTTGAGAAGTTTTAACCGTTAAGTTGTCCCTTCCTCTGCCTTCCCAAAGCCCCCCCGTTTTTAATTAACAATTAATCAACATGAAAATTGCTCTCATTACTATTATTATAAATCATGGGTCATGATTATACAGAAAAATCCTTTTGGTATGAGCTTATTCTGAACTTCACGAAACAGTGTTGTTTCCTTATTCACTAATGAAGTCAGCCCAGGAAAGCTTGGTTGCTGCTTGGAGCAGGAGACCCAGGCACAGAAATCCAGCAATTTGACCTCGATCCTCCACCTTATCCCAGTGCTCTCCGAAATCTCTCCACAAAACTAATAAGCATTATATTGTCCAAAATGAAATTGCAGTCATATTCCTCGGAAAATGTACCATGAATACGTCACTGCCCTCCCCACCCCAAATGGGTTAATTTGCAGTCATACAAATTAGGGCATTTTTCATATAGGGTTGGGATAAAGAGTAAGCATATTGTTCTTAGCAAAGTCCTGAGATGACTTCCCTTTATCGAAAGCTCTAGGATATTAATGCCATTTTTTGTTGTTGTGTTGGACGTTTGTGGTACCCACCCCAACAGCAGTGGGCCACAGCGTAGCTTCAGTGTACAGCGGAGATTATCTTCTGGGATATTGTTGCATATTTTAAATCGGGTTACGCACTTAACTCTGCAGTCATTTCTCCCAATACTAAAAAAATAACTCCGTTGGATTTTTATTTTATCTGGTTTTTATTATTGAGACTACCAAGATGGCATAAGCCACTTGTTTACCTAATTGGATGGCATTGGGCCCAAATTTCTTTTCACCCTCTTTCCCCTCGAAATAACATCTTTTTTTTTATTGGCAAATAAATTCACCTATGTTATCCCCTCCTTTCCCTTCCCCCCATTCCAAAAATAAAAGTAAGCAAAAAACTCCCACAAAAAACAGAAGCTATAAAATTTATTAAAATTTTAACAATTCCTTTCTCTACAGCTAATGTTAACATTTTAGTATCTATCTTATATATGTCCTTTTCTGTGTGTACGAGTGTGAACACACACATACACTCACTCCCCTCTATTTTTACAAAAACGAGATCGTACCATAATAGTGTTTACTTACATTTGATTTTCTTTTCACTTTACATTACGTTATGAATATCTTTGCATGCCAGTGGATACATTCTGCAGCCCCGTCTTTAATTCTTTATACTATGCCGTAGTAAGGATGTACCTTAATGTATTTAACCCTTTCCTTATTATTGAGCCAGGAGCTTGTTTCCAGCTTTGTGATATAAACAGTGCTATACATCCTCCTAGCTAAATTGGAGTATACACCCTTAGTGATTTCCTTAGCCTAGCCTCTCAGAAGTGGAATTTCTGGGTCAAAGGGCTTACATTCCCTTTTTATTTATTTATTATTTATTTATTTAATTATTTTTGGCTGTGTTGGGTCTTTGTTGCTGCACGTGGGCTTTCTCTAGTTGCGGCTCGCGGTGGCCACTCTTCGTTGCGGTGCACAGGCTTCTCATTGCAGTGGCTTCTAGTTGCGGAGCGTGGGCTCTAGGCACGCGGGCTTCAGTAGTTGTGGCATGTGGGCTCAGTAGTTGTGATGCACGGGCTTAGTTGCTCCGCGGCATGTGGGATCTTCCCGGACCAGGGCTGGAACCCGTGTCCCCTGCATTGGCAGGCGTATTCTTAACCACTGCGCCACCAGGGAAGTTCCCCATATTGACTTTTTTAAACCCCCCTTCAAGACATCTCCTAGTTATTTTGAGTATTGCTTGTAGGCACTAAAATGCTTAGATAATTTCTGGAGCTGTTACTCTCAAGTTCCTTGAACACAATGAAAAGTGTTGATTTTTGTGGTCTTATGTAATAGGCCCTTGATATGTTTTGCCGGCTTTAAACGTGATAACTGGGTGATGAGGCCAATACTTTGGGTGTTGTGTGTGCACGTACAGAATTTCATTGAATTGGTTGCAACGTCAAGTGAACCAATAACACTGCTACATAAACTCTACTGTAAGATGCATCCCGATCTCAGAGATGTTACTTGTTGGAAACGTGTGTCAGAGCCTTGTAGCTCTAGTTTTCTGGTCACACGGTTAGCTTGCTCTTGAGGTGAGGATAGAGACACTCAGAGAGACGTTGGTCAGTTTGACATAAGTTTTGGTGGACAGCTAGCCAGTTACATTCCTGGAAGGAAATTTTATAGACACAGTTAAAAGAGTAATGCCTTTAATTAGGTGTGGACCCTGCAGTGGTCCTTTTCCTCCCCTCTAAATTGAGAAGTGTAGAAGCTGGACTCCAGTGTAGAAGCTGTCACGAGTATTTCTCAGTCTGAACAAGGTACCATCAGGACTTTCTCATCCACCCCGGAGGGGCTGTTTTCACTGCGATCAATGCCCACAACGTCCCAAGAGCCACATACAGCTCAGGAGTGGGGCCCCGGTCTCCCCATGTGGGCCGGGCAATCACCATTAACCCCAGCCCACAAGACCTCTTCAGTTGTTACCAGAACATTCCTGCAGAGCACACGCTCTCCACCAAGTCTACACAGATGTTCTTAGAGTGCGACTCTAGAAAATGAGCAGATGTATTGGAGACCTCAGTCTTGACTCATCCTGAATGTCCCATATGAATGGAAGTTGCATCTCATTTAGCGTTTACTCCAAGTATTTCAGGGTAAATTCCCACTGAGGTTATGAAATACTGAATTTCTACGCACGCAGCACCTTTCTCCAAGGAACTGGAAACTCTTTTGCAAATAAAAACATGCCTTTTCCTTGAGTCCTTGATTGTGGTTGACAGATGGGGAAGGAGTTGGTGGAGAGAACGTTGATAAGTGGTGAAGAGGTACAACTCACTGGGGTACCCTCACTGGTCCTTGTTGTCTTGGCCATTTAGGTGGGATGTAGAAGTGCTTACAGAGAAGCAGTTTTCCTGCCTACTTGGAAAGCCTCTGTCAACACAGAAAGCAATGGGAAAATACTATGAGTTCCTATGTCAATTGACACTATTGTGTAATATAGACAGAGGGCTTAGGAATTCAGAGAGATCTGTGTGGATGAGAGGGGAACAGGCTCTTTAGAAAGTGGAAGAAAGAGATGGGTTTTAATGAACTGGGCAGATTTAAATAGAGATGTGCGCTGCGATAGCAGAGTTTCACCATCATAAAGGTTTTGGGAGTAGGAATGAATGTGGCATATTTCTGTGGCAAAGAGGAGCCTTATCTGGCTGTGAATTTTGAATGAGTAATGATAAAGATTAGAGGATATTTTAAAGAATTTTTATCAGTTGTCCTTGGTTCCCCAACCAGGCCTGTTGCATAGGCCACAGAGGTACCACCTGCAGAACGCAATGCCGGTATGCTAAGCTTTTTCTTCTTCTTCTTCTTTTTTTTTTAAACTAGGCTTGCAGAGCCACATTCGCCAATCAGGTTAGCATACTGGAAAAATAAAACATTTTCCTCTTTGGTTCTTCCCCTCAACTTCCTGGATGGAGCCCTTTACCCCTTGAGTGCGTTTGTTTCTTTTCGTCTTCATTCTGCAGTAGCCGGGCTGTTGATCAGTTATGGTGGCTCTCAGCCTTAGAAACGGAATATGTAATTCCCAGGTGATGTAGTCGTTCCAGAGTTATTAAACTCCTAATGTATTAGGCCCTAGTGATACAATGGGCAGCAAGCAGACATTGTCCTTGACCTTCCTGGAACTTGCAGTGTAGTGGGGAAGTGTATATTAAATAAAAGCACCTGTAAATATAAAATTATAAACTGTGATAAGTGCTGTGAAGGAAAAGCATAGCTGATGGGTAACGAGGGGGCCTTGTTTAGTTTGTTATAGGCACCATTCACATCATTTCGTGTATGTTAACTCTTTAGTCCTCGTAACACTGTATCAGGTAGGTACCAACCATCATTATTCCTAATGCACAGGTGAGGAGCTGAGAGGTGAATAACTTGCTCTAGGTCACAGCTCATGAATTGCCAAGTCTGGATTTGACCTGCACAGTTAGTTCAGAATCTGTTGTCTTATACTAAACGTCACTGTCAGTCTGGAGTACTCTTTCTTTTTTTTTTTTTTTTTTAAATTTATTTATTTATTTTTGGCTGTGTTGGGTCTTTGTTTCTGTGCGAGGGCTTTCTCTAGTTGTGGCAAGCAGGGGCCACTCTTCATCGCGGTGCGTGGGCCTCTCACTGTCGCGGCCTCTCTTGCTGTGGAGCACAGGCTCCAGACGCGCAGGCTCAGTAGTTGTGGCTCACGGGCCCAGTTGCTCCGTGGCATGTGGGATCTTCCCAGACCAGGGCTCGAACCCGTGTCCACTGCATTGGCAAGCAGACTCTCAACCACTGCGCCACCAGGGAAGCCCTGGAGTACTCTTTCTTTCAAAAAATTTATACCAAGGAGATCAAGAGATCTTTGGGGCTTAGTACCCCTTAGGATCTTGCTTTCGTAGAAAAATTTGAGATACGGTACCTACCTAAGTCCCCAGTGGTGAGTAATGTGGCAACTTCTTTTCAAGGATGTGAGTCACCCAGTTACATATAGCATCTCTCGTTTCAGAAAATCTGGGTGGCCCGTGACGACCTGCCACAGTCTAATCTGTCCCACCTTCACCATCTTACCTGTCTGGACTCTAAATTAGACCCTCAGAGCCTCAACTGGCTTTCTCTCACCTTAGTCCATTCACACAAAGGGCAGATGAGGTACCTCTTCCAAAGGTGTTACTCTCCATAAATCAGCTAGCACCTGAAGACATTTGGAGGCTCCTCGGTCAAAGGATCTGACGTCTAGGAAAGTACTCTGAAAACTGGAGAACACTGCCCACCACCATTTTTGGGTTGTAGTGAGTGGGTAAGATGCAGATTTCTGTAGCTGACATTTAAAGCTGCCTGTGATGAGGCTCTTCCCTGCATTTCCAGACTTGGTGTCTGCTGTCTGCACGTGTGCACTCTCTCTCCTTTACCTCCATCCCAGCGTCTAGTCAGGTGGTGGTGGTGTCCTGTTCTTTCTTTTTTAATAACTCTACGGAGGTATAATTCACAAAACTTAAAATTCACCCTTCTAAAGCATACAATTGAGTCTCCTGGGGGCACATTTAGAGTTGTGCAAGCATCACAACTCTAACTTCAGAACACTTTTTGCTAGCCCCCTCTCCCCCCCCCAAAATAAAACCTGTGTTCATCAACGCCTCCTCCCAGCCCTTGGCAACTATAATAAAATCTTGTCTTCGTGGATTTGCCTTTTGGGGACATTTCATCCAAATGGAATAGTACAAAATGTGGCCTTTTGTGTCTGGCTTACTTCCCTTAGCATACTGTTTTCAAGGTTCATCCGTGTTGTAGCATGAATTGGTACTTTGTTCCTTTTTATGGCTGAATAATATTCCCATTGTATGTATATACTGTGTTTTGTTTATCTGTTCATCAGTTGTTGAACGTTTGAGTTGTTGCCACTTTTTGGGCACCCTGTTCTTACAAAGATGATTCTACCTCCAGGTTCCTGACCAGCTTGTGCCTAGAATGTCTTCTTTCATCCTCTCCTTGCATTTACATTTTTCCCCCAGGCTTACCCTCTGGGCTTTCCAAGTATTAGCCTAAGTGGCTTCCCCCTCATGGAACTATTAAGTCAGTCTCTGACTTAGCACACTGAATATGCTACCTAATATTTTTACTTCTGTCCTTTCATGAATATCTACACGTTTGTCTTTGGACCTCGAGCTCCTTTGCTTGTTAGTTTTAAAGACAATTCATGCAACAAATGTAGGGTTTAGGGTGAATCAATGAACAAGGCTAAGAGCCTTGGCCTTTGTGGAGACTTAAGATTCAAGCAGAGCTTATATTTTAGGTGACTTTTAAACACATATATATAATTTACTGCTATATTATATTTTCACCTGGCTACAAGCTGTCATACACTGTAGATTCTCAGTAAACATTATTAGATACTTACTGCATTGAACTTTTCTTAACTTTTAAAAACAGAATGAAGCCACTTAATCCTCTCCAAAGGTATAGGTTGCTGTCTTATTTCTTACTGGCGCTGTAATCACAGTGGCCGAGTTTATTCCTGAAGGTGAAAGGATGTGTGTGAAGTGTCCCCTTGGAGACTAGAAGCCAACCTGGAGAGAACAAGTATTTTCACATCCTCCTATATGCCCTGTCTTCCCTCCAGACCCTCGCCTGGGTCTTGCTCCTTTCCTAGGCTGTTCAAGTTGGAGTCTTAATTATTCCAAGGACTGGAATCTGTGGGAGAAAGAGGGGGGAGGGAGGAGGCCTCTCCTCACTTACTGTCAGAGTGGAGAAATTTTCCTCCCCCTTCCTGTTCATGAGTAGGAAAGCGTTTACTCAATTTCTGACAAAACTGAGGCATGTCACGCCCTGAACCAGGCGCCCAAGAAGGGCTGCCATCTCCTTACCCACTTGGCCATAATTACACGTGATGGCAGGTGTCTTGCTTCCCCAGTGTCTTTTGGAAATGGTGGTGGCATGGCTCTCCCAGAGCACCATGAGTATTAACGAGTTAACATTTGTAGAGGCCTCTGGAAATGTTAAGTGCCTCGTGTTCTTATCTCCTTTCTGGGCATAGTTGCCTTATAAGGCTGTCCCCTGGGTTGAGGGACTTCTGTTGGGGAGCTGGGCCAGCCTGTGAAGCTAGATGGCCGTGGCAGTCTGTGACAGTGTTCCCAGAATGGGCTCAGATTTCTTATTTTAATGCTGGTGATGCCACTTTTTTTTTTTTGTGCTAATTGTTAGTGTCAGTCTCATGAGTACTTTCCTTTCCCTCAGCTTTATTGCATCTATTTTTAGCACCCCATGTCCGTGATTCTTTCCCTGTGAAAACCAAGTATAGTAAAATCCATTTGAACAAAACAATCCAGGCAGAGTTTTTAAATTTTCTTTTTTTGGAAAGGAAAGGCTACTCATCCCAAGAATTATTTTGAAGTAAATGCACTCTTTTTTTTTAAGATGCTGTATTTAAAAAAGAAATAGCAGATACAACATTCCAATAGTGCTCCTTATTTTTAAATCAATGAACGAAAATGCACAGATATTCAATCTAGATGACTACAAACGTTTGTTCATTTTTCTTTCATGAAACAGAGACTGCTTTTCAAACAGTGGTATGTAAACATGGAAACTTACATGTTTAAGATCCGGTTTTAAAGATCTTTCCTCTCACTCTGGCTGTCAGGGTTATAACATACCCATCTATGCTTATCAGAGCTTTTTGGAGCTGGAAGGGACCCAGGAAGTGCTTTTGTTCAACACACTCCCTTGAGCGGTGAGTCAGTTGAAGCTCGAGTTTGGGTCTGGAGCCCATTCCCTTTTTCAAGTAGACCATGCTGTTCTAATTGACCCCTACGTCTCTCTCTGGAAAAAGAGCTGTCATCTCTCTCTGGATCCCTTTATGTCAAGTAAAATAACTCCTATATTTAGAGTTTGTTAGTTTATAAAGTAAAGAGGATGATAGCTACTCTCAGCCTACTCCCAGAGGGTGCTGTTAAGGTAAATGGTGTAAATATGCCAAAACGTTGTTTTGGGGTCAAGAGAGGGGTAGAAGGTTAGAATATTATTTCTTATATCCTTGTTGACCTCTAGAAGTATCTTGGGTAAAACCTCCCCTCCCTTTTTTTTTTTTAAAGTATCATCAGAGCAATGGGTATGGAGTCATTGGTAACTATCTGTGCTGGCTCAGTGGGTTACCATCATTTTCATTAATGATACACTTCTGCTTGCCAGGGCAGGACCTTGTAAGTAAACATAAGTCCTTTTCAGAGGCAATGAACAAATATTTTTGGTGAGCCTTGGACCTCCTGTATCTGTGTGAATGTTTATAGGCTATCTTGTTTATAAGAAATGGTGCAGAGTTGGGGAACTTTGGCCTTAGTGGTGGGAAGTGGGACACAGTAGGCTGGGTCTGTTGCTGGTTAGCCATTTGATTTGAACAGTATGCTTATGACCCCAGGGTCACTGGACCATCTGTGTATAGGCCAGCCAGCTCTGCTCTGTTGGGATTCCAGACCGTGGCCGGGAGGCTGGGCCATGTGTGTCACTGGTCATGAAGCTGGAGCAGATAGATCACCAGACCCAGAGAATGAATTCAAAACACATGCCCTGAGGATAGAAGACTGTTTGTGGCTCTTTAATTTATGGGGATATCATAACAGTTAGACATGTTACACAGTTAAAGTTTTCTGGTGAATAACAAAGTATGTATCTATCAAGGATCCTAGGAAAATACAGAAAAGTTTAAGGAAGGAAACAAAAACCACGTATCCCACTACTGACACATTTTACATTTTGGATTTTTCCCTTTCTTGACGGTTGCTTTCCTTGGCTTTCAGGATACCGTGGACTCCCCCGCCTCTTCCCCCGCTTCCCACCTCTGACCTCCCTCCTACATTCTCCTTTTCATCTTTTTTCCTTGGTTTGGTTCTTAAGTGATAGTATTCCTTAGCCCTCTGTCCTGTGTATTCACTTCTCATTATCCTGCTCTCCCATGGATGATGTCCTTTGTGCCAGACTTCTGTCCTAAGCTCCAGATTCAATTATCCAAGTGTCCACACCACCTCTAGTTGAATGGCTCTCAAAAACCTTAAAGTTAACATGTCCAGTAACTGATTTCATTATCCTCACCCCCAAACTTGCTCCCCTGTAGTCCACATCTGAGTCACCCTTTACCGGGGTGCCCAACTCTTCCCTCTCCCTCCCTAACTAGTCTATTGCCAAATCCAGCAATTCATCCTCCCATGTATCTCTTAAATCTGTTGCCTTCTCTCCATCTTCCCTGCTACCATCAGAGCAGGGCCACCATCAAAACTTTCTGCGCTGCTGGGCCAGCTTTGAAACACCTTTTGCCCTCCACCCTTGCCTCTCCACAGCTCTCGATCTTCGGGACAGCCAGGGTTACCTTTCAAAAACTGGAAATATGCTCTGCCATTCTTCTGCTCAAAACCTTTGATCATGTCCCCTCACCAGATAGTCTCATCTGTGACACTTTCTCCTGCAGATTCTGCTTTTAATCATACTGAGCTTCATTCACTTCTCTAGTAATTCACCATCGCGTCCATTTATTCAGTAAGCATTTTTATTGAATATCTACCATGGCAAATGCTAGGTTCTGGCAACGTGCTCCAAGGAGAATGGGGAAGGGGTCAAGATACACCTGGGACTGGGCTCCCCTGGAAGGCTGTAATGTCTCTGTCTTTGGGAGAACCTGGGCCAGGATCATGCAGTTCATTACTTTGTGTGCTAGATGGCGGGACTAGTACATACTGTGCCTAGTGCAGTGCCTGTGGAAGGCGTGCAGTAAGTACTACAGCTTGCCTTTCCGCAGGGCTTTGAAGGATGGTGACTCCTTGGAAGGACTATGTGGGAAGCACATTGTGTAGAGGGAGGGACATCTGATTTCTTCATCAAAAATTAAGTGTGTCTGAGGTTTGTCAGTTTGGTTTTGTGTTAGCTTTACACTTAAAATGACTGTGGATAGGGCTATATTTTCACGTAATACAATAAATCCCTTTTGTGACATTCCATCCCAATTTGGGATTTTCAGAGTTGGGAAATCCCTGTGGAGCCTGGACGTAGAGTGTTGTTTCTGGATATACTAGTGACTTATGAGTTAGAAGAGTTGCATATATAGTAGCCATGTCCCCTGCTTCATCTTGGGTTTGTTTTGCATCATACTGGCCAGATAAACTAAACAAAATGATAAAGGGTAGAAACGGTCCTCCATTAGTGAAGTCAATGTTTGTGTAAATGTTAATCCCTAGGAAATAGAATGTTATTCACTCCTCAGTCCTACAGATCCACTTTCTGACCCTCATTCTACCGCCTTGATGTTTTTCATATATTTTTTCTTTTCATGGGGGAAGCTTGTACTTCAAAGAGACAGATACATCTTGTTGCCTAATCTCAGAATACAATAAAATCTTTTGGTGGTGTTTGTGATTTCTGAAAAGTTTGTTGAAATGTTCAGATGGTTTACTTTCGTATAGAGACAGAATAGATCACATTGACTGGATATTTAAGCGTTTACAGAATGTTTGGAATTGTTGGATGCCTTCTCTGTTTTCTTTCTCACTGTCTGCACCTCCCAGGCAATCATCACTACCCAGTACCAGATAACTGACATTATCAGTGACTGAAATCAACATGGAGACTCCTCAGAAAATCTGTTTTTCATAAACTTTTGGAGAGTTGCAAAGGACCATAAATACCATGTTCCCTCATTTTTCAGTTGTTTTTAAAAAAAAAAAAAGTACAAAGTAATAAGGCTTGTGATTTTTTTTAATGTAAAAATACAGAAGTACATGCAGTAAAAATGTACTTTTCCCTTCAATCTCTTACCCCATTCTGTTCCAAAAGTGTAATCACAGTTAATGGTAAAATAAGCATCTTTCTATGCACTTAGATGCAGATAAAAATTTTTTTTAGATGCAATACATATGATTTACTCCCTCTCTTTATTTTAACCTGACAATAAATCTTAGATCTTGTGTATCGGAATGTGTGGCCATACCTCATTCTTTTTAATAGTTAAATAGTAGCTGTTGTAAGGATGCACACTAATGTCTTACCACTTTCTGCTGACATTTGAGTTATTTTTCAGTATTTTTTGCTGTTACTAATGCTACTGCAGGAAGCATCTTTATGTATACATCTTCAGACACAGGTGTGCTGGTATTTCTAACACAGTAATAGAGTTGCATTTTATGCATTTAACTTAGTAGAACTCAATCATAATATGCTCTTACATAATTAAACATGTAAGATTTTATTTTGTCTATGTGTTCTTTATGATATATGTACCTCGGTAAATCAATTTATGTTTATGTATACTATTAGGCATGTTGGAATTAATGAATTACATACACTTGGACAAGTTAAGGGATATTTAAGGATTTTTTTTCATATGCCATTTAAAAATTTACTCTAGGGCTTCCCTGGTGGCGCAGTGGTTGAGAGTCCGCCTGCCGATGCAGGGGACACGGGTTTGTGCCCCAGTTCGGGAAGATGCCACATGCCGCGGAGCAGCTGGGCCTGTGAGCCATGGCCGCTGAGCCTGCGCGTCCGGAGCCTGTGCTCCGCAATGGGAGAGGCCGCAAATGGGAGAGGCCGCAACAGTGAGAGGCCCGCCTACTGCAAAAAAAAAAAAAAAAAAAAAATTTAACTCTGGAACACGAGTATAATGTAGAGATCACTAGAATTGGAATTTCTGGAAGAAAAGGTTATGTGCACTTAACTTTTTGATAGATAATGCTGAATTTCTCTCTAAAAAGACTTATTAATATACTGTTGGTTTCTTCACCTCTCTAGCATCAGATAATTGTCTTTATTCCTCTGCAGTCATTGGCTGGGAAAAAGGCATTTCATCATTTTAATTTGTATTTTTATTAATGAAGTTGAACTTTTTCATATGTTCACTGGTTTTCAACTTTTAAACAGCTTGGTTAGTAGTCCTCTCTTATCCATGGTTTTGCTTTCTGTGGTTTGTTATGGTCAACTGTGGACCAAACATTAAATGGAAAATTCCAGAAATAACTCATCAGTTTTAAATCGCACACTGTTCTGAGTAGTGTGATGAAATCTTGTGCCATCCGACTCTGTCCTGCCCAGAATGTGAATCATTCCTTTGTCCAGTATATCCATGTTGTACATGTACCCACCAGTTAGGATAGGAAGAAACATACATAGTATTATCCATGGTTTCAGGCATCCACTGGGGGGCATAGAACATGTCCCCTGCAGATAATGGGGGGACTATTGTATTCTTAATTTTTCTATTAAGGTATTGATTTCTAGGCACTCTTTATATATCATAAACATTGTTTCATGTGTGTACTTTCTAAAGTATTTTGGAAATATTTTCCCTAGTTTTTTGCTTGTCTTTTAAGGATAGGCCCAAACTGTTATTATTTGAAACAAAGCCTAGAATAACAAACTTCAATAAGTTGGCCAGACAAGATAAACACAAAATCGCAAGGCTTTTTTTTTTTTTTTTTAAACCTACCAGCATAGGAAAGCAGTACTAATCAAACTAGAAAACAAAATTTAAAAAAATACATTCTTGGTAACAGTAAAAACAAATTTGAAAGAACTACCTGAAGAATACTGTATTCCAAAGGACATAAAAACCTGAATAAATGGAGATAAAGACTGTATTCCTGAATGGGTATCATAAAGTTACCAGTTTCCTCCAAATTAATTTATAAATTAAATATAATTCCAATAAGAATTTCAAAGTAATTTTAAAAGTATTTGACAAACTGGTTCTAAAGTTCAATTGGGCTTATAAATGTATGGACAGCCAAGAAAATTTTGAAAAAGAAGAACTATGAAGGGGGACTTTCCTCACCAGATATCAAAATCCATTTCAAAATGGTTTTAAAAAATCTTTAAATAGTGCAACATTTTAGTTGAAAGAGACAAATCACTAAATGAGGACAGTAAAGTCCAGAAAGGTGAAATGACCAGCTAAAAGTCATAGCGCTAGCTAGGGACATCTTTTCATGAAGTCTAAAAGTATTTCTCAGTTTTTAATCTGATTGCATGCTGTTCTAACTTTTAGCAAAACTCCATTTAGGGATTTCTTGTTTTGCCATTTAAAAAAGTAGTTTAAGGAAAATATGCACTCAAAGAATCTACTTGCTGGACATTTCACAAAGCTTGAATAGGGGTTAGAAAAGGAAGATCCTCATACAAGTCAGCCAAGTCCATGTGTGTTTCATGTTCTGGTGTTTTTCCCCGTGGACGTGGCTGAATAGTTTAGGGGTGAAGCGTGGTGGTGGAAGGTGAGGAGAGTCCTGGGGCATATCTAGGAACAGGAGGTAGGAATGGTTTAGAAACTTGGAATCAATTGACAGGCTGGTTAGTATTTTATTGACATTGTAAGTTAAAAATTTTAAATATTGATCTGTTGTGAGTCACGAGAGTGGCCGATTTTAATTTATTCCCCCCTATGCTTTAAATGTGTGCTGAGCTGTAAAGACGAGCAAAAGGTGCATGGATGGGAAGGGGGTGTTTAGAATTTGTAGTTACTTGTATGAAAATTTGGCTTGATTTGTTTTTTTGTTTTATTTTTTTGAGTGTGGCTGGTCAGCTGCAGAACCTTCTGTTGAAGGAACTGATAGCATCTAGGGTGGGGCTAAGAGCAGAATGGTGTTTAATCACATACTGACCAGCTTCCTGACACTAAGAGAATTATCACCAGGCAGCAGCTACCAGGCTAATTTAACTTTAGTTCTGGACAGGCACATCTGCAGTAATCATTATTGAAGTAAAATTTCTTCAAGCAAATGTAGGCATTACTTGGCTTCCTCTTTCTGGCGATGTTTTCATGAATCCTCTTCAGTGTTTTTGTCGTTGGCGTGCGCATATATGTCTTTCCCATTAAAAGCTCTTTAAAGTACAAATGTCATATGCAAATACTATATTTAGTATTCTTAAATTTGAACATACAACATCAATAGATGATTTCTAGAAGTTTTCTATGTACCTACTCTGTGCCAAGCGTTGCAGTGCCCTCAGGTGGCTTGTGGGCTACTAGGTGGAAAGTAGTAAACTGAGGTTAGAAAAGGTTAATTGCTGTAACAGATAAGAGAAATCACTGGGTAGGATATTGAGGAAAGCTGCTTAGAAGCAGTAGCATTTGGGCTGGGATGTGTCGGATTATCTACTGTTACTTTATACACAAACCTGGGCTTTGTTGAGGTATGAGAGTTCCATGGCACTTCCTTTTGTAGGAACTTAATGTACAAGAGAAACCCAAATGTCTGTTTCTGACACATTTAGACATCTGAGGGTAGATTTTGGAAATCCTTCTACTTGGTCTCATTGCCATAATTTTTTATTATGTAAGCTAACACACAAGAAGTTGCAGAAGAAGTACATCAAAAATGCACCTTCTTGAAGTGGAAAGATCACATTCTTAGAGGTATTGAATGGATGTGTTTTGCTGAAACAAAATCCCATTTTAAATTTCTGTGTGTCTACTCTTTTTGTTTGTTTGTTTGTTTTTTGCGGTACGGCGGGCCTCTCACTGCTGTGGCCTCTCCCGTTGCGGAGCACAGGCTCCGGATGCGCAGGCTCAGCGGCCATGGCTCACGGGCCCAGCTGCTCAGCAGCATGTGGGATCTTCCCGGACCGGGGCACGAACCCGTGTCCCCTGCATCGGCAGGCGGACTCTCAGCCACTGCGCCACCAGGGAAGCCCTCTGTGTGTCTACTCTTCATGCTCGAGGAACTCGTTAAATAGGGAATCATTTGACTGCGTTCGTGTATCCATTGATTTCCACTATCCAAACTAGGGATGAAAACGAGGACCTGGCCCAAAGTCCTCAGAGCAGTTGAAATAAATGTATATTATAGTGTCCATACCCCAGACCTTCATTGCTGTGTTAATGTCAGAGCTGTTCAACCTCACTTCCAGTCTCTTTGCTCTTGAACTGAATCGCCATGGGCTTTGCTATCTGGTGTCCCAGCCGAGCCCTCCAACTTTCTGTCCACCAGTGTCTTACCAGGGCTTTTAAAATTCTTACCCGGACTAGAGATCCAGACCCTCAAACATCTGTACTGTTTGTCCCTTATCTTTTTGTTCTGTGTTTCCGTCACCTTGCGGGTATTTATAAGTCACCAGTTCTGCTTTTGTTGGAAGACCTGTGTGGCAGGGCTGGGCATCGCTTTCCTCTTTGTGTATATAGGGTCTGGTTGCCTAGCTACCTCGGAGGAAGGATGAAGTGAGGAAGGGTCTGGAAGGGGAAGCCTGGAGAGGTCTGAGTTAGACTCGCTCTGCTTGTTTTCCAGTGTGGGCGGAGCTCCAAGGGGCCCAGGGAAAATCTATTGCTGGGAAACAGCCACTTCCCTTCCATTTCTTCTTTACTCTCCTTCCCTCTATTTCTTTCTTCCCTTTTTAGTTCTTCATTTCAGCTTCTAGCTCAGGCCCACGGGTGCTCACCGGGACCAAAGAATCTGCGGAGTCCATCGCGTCGAGGGGTGGGAACTTCCTGGAAGAATATCTTCGCTTTTCAGAGACTAGCCTCATGGGGCAGCTGAGAAGAAGGGCGTCCTGGTGGAGAGGTTTACATTCAGAAAATTTAGATGAGCGTTCCACTTCTTCAGAGTGCCTTGAGATTTGGAGTGGGCCAGTGTAGGTTTTGAATCCTGGTTTCTTATCCTGGCCTTGTCACTTATGAGCTGTGTTACCTTGGGCAAGTTACTTGACTTCTCTGAGGCTACGTCTTCCTTTGTAAAGTGGGAATAACAGAATCTGCCCCATAGGGTTGCATAATACAAATTGTAGCAATAGTAATAGAGAGTATGCCTCATTAGAATGTAAATATGTGCTCAACAAGTACAAAGCTGCTATTATTATTATTTATTTGGAAGGGGGTTATCATTGAGAAGTGGGATGAGGACAGGTTATGGAGAAATCAGCCAATAAGCCTAGCTTTGGTGACACAGAAAATTTAATTAAAAATCACTTACTTCGGGTTCAGTTAGGTTAGATGCATAACTTGGTTCATGGTGTGTTTCTTCTCTTGGCTGGGTGACCTTTAACCTTTCTAAACCATAGTTTCTTCATCTATTTTTAAGAAAATGATGGTAATATCTACTTCGTGGAACTGTAAGGTGATCTTGTGTGTAAAACATGTGGCAGAGTGTCTGGCACAGAGCTTGTCCTAGAAAGGATCTTATTTTTAATTCTTAGTAAACTTTAAGGTAAAAGAGCAATTAATGCTACAGTAACAATACATCATCGTACTCTGTCCCTGGAAATATGGTTGTTTCCAAAAGTTTTGACACTCCTGCAATATGTTTCTGGAGAAAACATACATACCCAACAAGAGCGTTAGCCCATAATTAAATAATAACACTACTCCATTATTACTTGGGTAGAAATTTGTTTTCTTTCAAAAGTTAAGGCTTACTTCTCAATATATTGCAGTGGATAAAAGCATGAATCCTACTCTCTCAGTAGTCTCTGCTCCTGGGATTTGAAGACATATATGTAGAGTAATTTTAATTTCTTTATCACCAACATCTAGCACAGTGATTAACAATGTGGTAGTAGCTCAATAAATGTCTCTGTAACTTAGATTGATTTTCCGATTTCTAAATGTTTTTTTTTACAAATAGTTTTTGTTTCATGGAGACTTAAAGTATTTGCACTTGTAGTGGTTATTTTGGTGTTTTATTTCTCAGTGAACAGTGGGCATGTTAACCTGGATATTGGCATGTTACCAAACGTGGCTTTTCTTTCTCAGTTTTGTTGAAACGGCTAGTTTCCTTAACCAAGGAATTTTGGTAAGATTTAGTGTATTCATCAAACACTAGTTGCCAGACGCCGTTCTAAACGTCTTACGAACGTTAACTTACTGAGTTCTCATAACAATCCTATGAGGAACTACAACTACAATCCCCATTTTATAGGTAAAGAAACCACAGAGAGGGCAGGTAACTTGCCCGAGCTTGCACAGCTTCGTGAGAAGGATGGCATCGAACCCAGGGAGCTGTTGACTCCAGCACCGCTCTTCTTTTTTATTTTTTTTTAATGAAAAAAAATTTTTTTTGCGGTACGCGGGCCTCTCATTGATGTGGCCTCTCCCGTTGCGGAGCACAGGCTCCGGACGCACAGGCTCAGCGGCCAAGGCCATGGCTCACGGGCCCAGCCGTTGCGCGGCATGTGGGATCTTCCCGGACCGGGGCACGAACCCGCGTCCCCTGCATCGGCAGGCGGACTCTCAACCACTGCGCCACCAGGGAAGCCCCCAGCACCGCTCTTCTTAAGCGCCACTCTGCTCCTTGCTGCCCAGCATCTGAGTGCCCAAAGGCGTGTCTCTCTTTGTGTCTTTCATGAAAAGTTGCTTCTATTCCCTTGGCCTGTGCACTGCTTTAAAGAAAGCAGCATGGAGCTGAACAGAAATAGAATAAATGCTGACAATGGAAGAATCGTGATATGTTGAAACGCTGGTGATGTAAGATGTGACCATGATGACAGATGCTGGGTTAGCAATGTTCACGTTCCACCAGGGGACCCCGTTGCCAGTCTGCAAATAAGCTTTCTTGTGTTCGGATTCCTTGGTGATTATTATTCCTCAGGGGGCAGTCATCCTTTTAATCTTGTGGTAGAAAATTAAGAACGAGTCTCACTGAGGTGTGGTTTATTTTTAAGTTTTCTTTTAAATATTAGTTTAGAGAAGTTAATTAAGTACCTGGCCTGTGAATCCAGCTTCTTGGATTTCTTCAGAGAGCAGGTTTTCTTAGGAGAATTAGATTACAAATTGGAGAGTTTTACCTTATCGGTAAATCATGAACATTTGGGGTCCTGAATAGGTGGCAGGCTTGCATAATAGGACCTGAATAAAGTTAGGCAAACATAACTATCTCAGATCTTAAAGGCCTTTTGAACAGAGCCTTAAGCTAAAGTGTTTGTCAGCGTTTCAAGTAAGGCACAAGAGGCCAGGGGTACTTTCTCATTTTGCTTGCACTGATTTTCTTTTCTTTTTTTTTTTTGTGGAACGCGGTCGTCTCACCGTTGTGGCCTCTCCCGTTGCGGAGCGCAGGCTCAGCGGCCATGGCTCACGGGCCCAGCCGCTCCGCGGCATGTGGGATCCTCCCGGACTGGGGGACAAAACCGTGTCCCCTGCATCGGCAGGCGGACTCTCAACCACTGCGCCCCCAGGGAAGCCCTGATTTTCTTTTTTAACTTAGGGTGTCTTAGGGTTGCCCCAGGTGTTATAAGTTGCAGGGAGGTCTGGCCTGCTTGAAAGCAGTGATTGTTGATTTTGGGGGTCATTGATCCCTTTGACAATCTGGTGAAACCTGTGGGTACTCTCCCCAGAAAACACACACAGACACGCACAGACACACACACACCCCTTTGTTCATAACCCCTTAAGGGCCACAGACCGTATTTGGAAATTCATCATGGGAGCCACTTACGGCCCCTCCCCATATGTGTGCCATCTTTTGCCTTCCTGGCTCTAAAATTCAGCTAACTGGTTAGTTTATCACACATACATTCTTGCTTGCACCCCAGGACCATTTGTTTTTTAAAGTCTTCCTGTCTCTGGGAAGTGAATCTCAGAAGGGAAGAAAAAACATTCCTTTAAACTCCACCAGATACTATCCCTGTAGGAGACAACTGTCAAGTGGACCCTGCTTTCTAGCCACCATTAGCCCTGTAGGAACTGAGGCAGAAAGGGGTTCAGTGAGCGAGCCTGGAAACTCTCCCCGTTCCTGCCGTGCCCTCTGTCACCTCACGCCACACTGGATTCCCTGCGCTCACTCACCTTTATGTACCTTGGCACATGTTCTCCACCTGGAATGCCCTTCCATCCTTCCTGCACCCCAGGAATGTGTGCTCATCTTTCAGGGCCCAGCTCAGGTGGAAGTCTTGCTGAACTCCCCCAGCAGGCCCCTCTCCCCACTGTGTTGCCATAGCAATTTTTAAAGGCCTGGGTTACAGCACACACACGATATGTTGTAATTATTTTTTATATGTTGGGCAGGCTCCACCGCCTGTAAACCAAGCACTTGTCTTAATCATCTTGATCACCCCGAACGGTGTTAGGTGCTAGGTATGTTTGCCATCCAGCGTCTAAACGGGTAGGCTGTGGGGTTAGGATGCCGGAATTCAGATTCTGACTTTGTGACCTTGTGAGGAAATGACTTCCGTCTCTTTGTGCCTCTGTTTCCACATCTGTAGGCTTCTGGGGGAGGGTGGACAGAGAGACGTGAATCAATGCATATTGTGTCTGGCACACAATAGTCAGCAAGTGTTCAACATCGTGATTAATCATAGTATTAAGCTGTAATATTATTGAGTGAATGAAAAACTCCAAGTAATCCAGCCATAGTTGGAGATAACATTTCAAGGAATGTAGTCGATTCTGTATTGTCCAAGTTTAAATACCAGCACAGATCAAATAAATCAATCTAACATCTGTGGGGCACCCCAAGAGGCTTGGTAGGACACCGTACTTTCAGCTACCACCCATCTCTTTGTATTAATGTTAACTGTGATCTATGAAAGGGCTTTAAAGCACTTAGAAGTAGGTACTGTGGGAGACTTCAGAGGACGAACTTATGGTTACCAGGGTGAAAGCGGGGGAGGGAGGGATAGACTGGGATTTTGGGATTGACGTGTACACACTACTACATTTTAAACAGATAACCAACAAGGACCTACTGTATAGCACAGGGAACGTGACTCAATATTCTGTAATAACCTAAATGGGAAAAGAATTTGAAAAAGAATGGTTACTTGTATGGGTATAACTGAGTCACTTTGCTGTACACCTGTAACTAACACGTCATTGTTAATCAACTATACTCCAATATAAAATAAAGATTAAAAAAAAGTAGATACTGTGGGAATATAAGACTTTTTTTTTTTAAGGAAGCGCACACTTTTAATATACAGTTTAAATGTGTTCACAACCTCACAACCTTGTGTTTTTCACGTCACTTTCAGAGCAGCCCTAGTAGGCTTTGGGAAATGGAGGGGGTCACCACCATGTTTAGCCCCACCGGTAACATTCAGCCCTGTGGGAATTCATAAGTAACACTTAGTCACAAAAGCATTGGCTTCTGCTTCTAAGACAGGTCAAAGGTGGTGAGAAAAAAATGTCACTGGAGTTTTTTCCTGTGTGTGTTTTATTTGTAGGTAGGATGGAGACATGATGCTAAAGTCATAAATGTAATAATTCTGTTTTAGAACTGGAAGGAACGTTGCTAGTCTAGGCTTTTCTCCTTTCAGAAGTGAGGAAACTGAGGTCCAAAAAAGTGGCTTGATTTGCCATATAACATTGTGTCTGGACGTGGGATGGGTCTATGCCTTGGCCCTCACGTGGAGTCACATGGATGGCCATGTGGCTGGCGCGGGGGGAGGGGCTGCTGGAGTGCCCATGCCCTCTGTGCAGGACCGCCTTTCTGCCTTCGAGCACACACCTTGCTTCTAGAAAGCCTTCCTGGACTCCCCAGGCAGTATCTTCTCTGTGCTTTCAAAACTAAATTATGCCTAAATTAAAAGCTGTGAAATCCAGGCCTCCTGGAGGGGTATTTAGTTTTCCCTTTTAAAAAAAGCAAAACAATTCAGCAAATGACAGTGTTGCAAGCCTTAACCATATCATCCAGTGATTGATATACATGTCCCCCAGTTTTTGTAGTGAAATATAAAAAGTTTATAATCTTATTTCATAGTCAAAGTTTAATCAGTTATAGTAGGTCTCAATACATCCTTAGCAATTGGGGCCTCAGGTTACCCAGCAAGATCCCTTTCATTAATTTCTTGAAGTTGTTTTCCATCATGTTTTGGCTTCTTGGTATCTATATAGTTTCTAACCTCGGCAGCCCAGGTTTCCATGCTTTAAAAAGTGGTATACATTTGCTGTTGTTTCCTTTTTCAAAATGTAGGTCAATTTGTGAATTTTAAACTATTTTTAAAGTGAAAGAGGGGGAGGGGAAAGTGCTTTTAGAAGAAATTGAATCACAGTAATTTGTAAATTAAATGCCCTATCCCTAGTAACTTGATTCATAGAACAATATTTTTGTTTGTAACTGTTTGGTTATATAATCTACACACAAATTGGCAAATTTAAAAAATATGAAATCGCACAAGTCCCTTTGCCACTGTTGGCAGTATAGAGAGAATCATACTTATTGCTCTATACCTGTAGTATTTCTATAAGAAACAACAAGTTGCATGCCTTGATCATTCTCTGCTTTACGTGGAATAAGATATTTAAGAGGTGAAAACAAAGAAGAGGCTTCATGGTGTATATCCCTGAAATGCACTTGTTTGGCACATTTTTCAGATCTTATAAAGAGAACTAATCTTTTGGTGAGTTGTTGAATAACTTTTGACTCATTCCCCTAAAGTACATTTCAAAGTATGTCATATCAATGAACAGAAATGCAATAATGACAGCATTTTAAAAAAATATAATTTATTTGAATAGAGCTTAAAGTAATGAATTAAAAACAAAGAAACAACCACTACCACAACAAAAACACAGAATGATTCCCATCCACACATGCAGCATTTTCTCCCACTTTTTTTTTTTTTTTTTTTTTTGGCGGTAGGCGGGCCTCTCACGTTGCAGAGTACAGGCTCCGGACGCGCAGGCTCAGCGGCCATGGCTCACGGGCTCAGCCGCTCCGCGGCATGTGGGATCTTCCCGGACTGGGGCACGAACCCGTGTCCCCTGCGTGGGCAGGCAGACTCGCAACCACTGCGCCACCCGGGGAGCCCTCTCCCACTCTTTTAAACCACCTCACGTTTCCCAAGCACCAGAAATCCATATTTTCTTTTATTTTTTGGTCAATAAAGGTAAGAGCAGGTAGAGAGACTCTGTTCAACCTCAGCCCGGCAAGGCACACAGCAGTTGGATAATTTACCATACGCGTATTAGTGGTGCAAGACCTAATTCTTGTCCCTTACAGTAATGCCACTGATGTGCTCTGGTACCCAACACAAGCAACAAAGCGGTACTTTTCATTGACTAATGGATTTAAGTTTTTTGTGTTTTGGGCTTTTTTTTCCTGGTTTTCCTGGAGACACTGTATTCAAGATGTAGTTTAATAAGGACCGATTAATTCACTGCAATTGTTAAATTGGTATTCTCGATATTCCTTTTCTATTAATGAATGCTGGGATTGCAGCCTGACACTGTTGCCTCATAAGGGTTATTCCAAGGCACATGATGTACTGTTATGTAGATTCACATGCAGTTGTGAGAAACAATACAGAGAGATCCCCATGTACCCTACACCTAGTTTCTCCCAGTGATACATCTTGCATAACTGCAGTATAAAATCTGATATCTCAACCAAAAAACTGACATTGCTCTAATCCACTGACCTGATTCAGATTTTACCAGTTACACTTGTTGTGTGTTTATATTTAGTTTTCTAAATTTTATCACATATGTAGGTATGTATGAACACAGTCAAAATACAAAACGGTTCTATCACCATAATACCTCCTGCTACAAAATGACAGCATTTAAAAAATTAGTGGTATTTAAGTGTTATATGAAGAGACTAGTGTTTGATTTCTTGGTAGCTATCTCAGTTACTAATTGGAGAAGGTAGAATAATCATGCAACAATCCTTCTATACATGTCTGAGATATTCTCATGTCTGGATATCTTTGAGAGACACGTACTAACACCCTATTTAGTAGTTTCTCCTAAAAGCCAAAATTATAGCCTCTGCCTCATATTCATTTACTTTTCTTGAGATATGGGTGAAAGTGTTATGAATTTTAAAAATACCTATCTCTTATAGTTCACTTACTCCAGAAAGATACATTAAGTGTCTACCATGTGCTTGGCACTGTGTAAGCTGCTGAAATTTAAAGACAAATAAAAAGGCCATTTTCTTAGTGAATATGATGAAAAGTAAAGCAGATGATGACAATGTGGAGGATAAGTATTTGTGGGTATGATTTACTTTTTTTAATGAACACTTTTTATTTTTGTCCGTTGCACCGGGTCTTAGTTGCAGCTCTCAGGCTCCTCAGTTGTGGCATTTGGGATCTAGTTCCCTGACCAGGGATGGAACACAGGCCCCCTGCATTGGGAGCGTGGAGTCTTATCGACTGTGCCACCAGGGAAGTCCCTATGATTTACTTTTTTGTTTGTTCGTTTGTTTGCGGTACGCGGGCCTCTCACTATTGTGGCCTCTCCCGTTGCGGAGCACGGGCTCCGGACGCGCAGGCTCAGCGGCCATGGCTCACGGGCCCAGCCGCTCTGCGGCATGTGGAATCTTCCCGGACCGGGGCATGAACCCGTGTCCCCTGCATCGGCAGGCGGAGTCTCAACCACTGCGCCACCAGGGAAGCCCCCTATGATTTACTTTTAATATGTAAGTGAAAGTGGTTTTAAAATGAGCAAGGCCTACTCCATTCGTCTCACCTCTCTTCTGTCATTGAATAAGAGTGCTTATCAGTATACGTATTACTGATCATACAGTTCTATTGTCAAGAAAGGAGTTTTAAAATTTTTTATTTAACGTCCCAAAGATCACTTTTCTTTAGAAACAAACTTTAATTTGACAGATTAGCCTATAGTTGTTGAAACTGACTCTCTGGTCAAAAGGTAATGATTTTTAGGCTTCCCTGGTGGCGCAGTGGTTGAGAGTCCGCCTGCCGATGGCAGGGGACACGGGTTCGTGCCCCGGTCCGGGAAGATCCCACATGCCGTGGAGCGGCTGGGCCCGTGAGCCATGGCCGCTGAGCCTGTGCGTCCGGAGCCTGTACTCTGCAACGGGAGAGGCCACAGCAGTGAGAGGCCCGCGTACCGCAAAAAAACAAAAAACCCCAAAACCCCCAAATACAGCTTCTGGCTCATTCGTAACATAGCGGTAGTTTCAGTTATTTGTTACTATTCGTGGCTTTATTCTTGTTATAACAAGGCAAAGAATAAATAAATGGGGAAAAAATCCTTACACAATTGTTTTCTATCTGGCTATATTGCAACATAGGAAAACAACAAAAGAAGAACCCTTTAGCCTAGACATTCCATTGACTCAAGAAAAATCACACAAGCTCTGAAGACAGCTTTTATTTGGAGAGAGAGACTTTTCTGGAGTCTTCCCATGCGGATTGTTCAATAGGAATCCAATGCACGCTTCTGCTCCTCTAAAATGATGATGTCTTTTGCCTAAGAATAGACCCTTCTTTCAGTATAGAAACCAGATAAGCTGTCCTACAGCGATCCAAATAGCTATCGGCCTCATCCCCACCCAACCCCCAAACTTGAATAACAACCCAGCAATATAATTTTACCGTTTACAACTTGGCTGACCCAAACATGAACTTTCAAAGAAAACAAGAGTCATTACTAAAAGAGATTCCATTTCTTTCCGGGGCCTAATTTAAGATGACTTTCCAGAACTTTGAAAAAACTTATTCTTCCAATGGCCACTTAATTGTGAAACAAAATAAACACCCACAAGGGAGGCAAAATACACAGTTCTCTTATGTTTGGATTTTAAAATACCTTTTTTTTTTGGGGGGGGTGAGTTTTTTCTTTCTAGGGTTGTCATACATTGTTTGGAATGATTTATCAGGTTCCATCCAATCCTGTGAATTTTAAGGGCGATGATTTATGAATAACTTTAATTCAGTAAGACCTCATTTCTTAAAATTTGCCCTGTTAAGCTTCTCATAATACCTCTCTATTCTATGTGCCCTGGTTATTCAGAGCCAGTGAGTGATGGTGTCAGCACTCTTAAGCCTGGTGGGCCTGGCTTCTAAGCCCTTGCTTGTTGCAGCGAACCAGACCACTTTTTATTGTGTATGCCTTTCCGAACACTTGGAAACGTCCTAGAGAACTGCAACAGCTCTGAGGAACTGCAAGACAGTATTTAAAGTGGCACAGCAGAGAATGCACAGGCTTTGAAGTCAGACAGGCCTGGGTTTAAATCCAGACTCTGCACTTTGAGGTGTTGTCTTGGGCATAATGAGCCTCATGGGTAAATCGGGTGATTCTGTCTGCCGTAGCAGGATCATTGAGATGAGTACGTGAGAGATTGTATGCATAGGATTGAATCAACTAAGTATAGTCGGAGTTTATGAAATGATAGCTATTCTTATTATAATTGAGTCATTATAATTATCAACTTGACCTAGAACGCCCGTGTTGTGATTTTTGCCATGGTATACGTAAGACCTGTCATTGTACCCATGTTATCTAAGAGATGACTTCCAAGTGTGGGTTACTTCAAGAATAAAGTAACTGAGCAGTCATGAGTCTCAGGTGGTCCTAAACCAATGCAGTGACTTCTGTGAGGTGAGTGAGCCCATATTTTGTTTGTGGTTTAAAAAGGAAAAGGGAAAAAACTCTTTATAGAGTCCTGCATCCTGACTTTTCTAAGCGGTGAAATGAGGGAGCTACACTGGATGGTCTGTAAGTTACCTTCTAACTCTGAAATTCTGTGATTGGTGCTAAACCCAGTACTAAAACTCTGGGAGCTTTTCGTTTCCTCAACTCTTAGGAAATCGGGTGTATCGGGGATTATTACATGAGAGTTGGAGGTAAGGGAGTTACTATCAGTGGTCTCTTCTGTCCACTAAGAACAGAAAAAAAGAACTTTGTGTTTCATTCTACCAGATTTTCAAAAATAATAATTCCTCATCTCACACACACACACACACACACAGACACACTATCACACAATTTAGTTCTCCAAGTGTAAGCTTTCTATTTGTGAGCAGTTTATGGAATTTCATTTAACCAGCTCCTAAGGAGGGCTTTTGTGGGACAGGGAAAGGAAGACCTCTCTGTCCTTAAGAAATTTACAATCTAAGCAAGGCTGAAAATGAAGAAGATCCTAAAACATGTTTCTAAAGGACACATGTCCAAAGAAGACACATATCCATACCATCCAAGTGGTTGCTAACTCCTTGTGAAGGCGTCAAGTTGGAACACATGCTCTCTGGCCGTCTTTTTAGGTGCATTGCTTTTTTATTTATTTATTTATTTTTTTAATGCTTGGCTTTATTTATTTATTTATTTACATATTTTTGGCTGTGTTGGGTCTTCATTTCTGTGCGAGGGCTTTCTCTAGTTGCGGCAAGCGGGGGCCACTCTTCATCGCGGTGCGCGGGCCTCTCACTATCACGGCCTCTCTTGTGGAGCACAGGCTCCAGACGCGCAGGCTCAGTAGTTGTGGCTCAGGGGCCCAGTTGCTCTGCGGCATGTGGGATCCTCCCAGACCAGGGCTCGAACCCGTGTCCCCTGCACTAGCAGGCAGATTCTCAACCACTGCGCCACCAGGGAAGCCCGCATTGCTTTTTTAAAAATAATTTTTTATTGAAGTATAGTCGATGTACAATGTTTTGTTAGCTTCAGGTATACAGCACAGTGATGGTTTTATACATACAATTATATAGACACACGTATTCTTTTTCACATTCTTTCCCCATGTAGGTTATTACAAACTATTGAGTATAGTTCCCTGTGCTATATAGCAGGTCCTTGTTTATCTGTTTTATATATAATAGCGTGTATATGTTACTCCCAAATTCCTAATTTATCCATCCCCCCCACCTTTCCCCTATGGTAGCCATAAGTTTGTTTTCTGTGTTTGTAAGTCATTTTGTAAATAAGTTAATTTGTATCATTTTTTTTAGATTGTACATATAAGTGATACCATATGATATTTGTCTATCTCTGTCTGACTGCCTTAACTTAGTATAATCTCTAGATCCATGTTGCTGCAAATGTCATTATTTCATTCTTTTTTATGGCTGAGTAGTATTCGTGTGTGTGTGTGTGTGTGTGTGTGTGTGTGCATGCGTGTACGTGTACGTACCACATCTTCTCTTTCCATTCATCTGTCGATGGACATTTAGGTTGCTTCCATGTCTTGGCTATTGTAAATACTGCTGCAGTGAACGTGTGTCTGCAGGGCACATGTATCCTTTCGAGTTATGGTTTTCTCTGGATATAAGGTGCATAGCTTTTTGATTTACTTAATTCTTTCATAAATTTCATAGACCTTTCTAATTGAGTAGTACTAGTACTTTATGGTACATGACTTTCTAAATTCAAAGTCTTTGCTGTAACTTGGAATTCTGTTCATGTCAGTAATCCTTATGGGACCGTGAGTACTGTGTTGATGATATACACAGATTAAAGAGACAGCAGCCAATGGGGATATGTGCACAGTCTGTGTGCGGTTGTGTGTGTGTGGTGGTGGAGTGATGAGTTAGGGAAGACTATATCAGGAATAATCTTGAAGAGGTTTCAAAGGTAAGTTGGTGACTGGGAGAGAAACAGCCTTTGGTTAGATTATTTAAGTCAGCGATATATTGATTCAAGATAGAAAAAATGTTTGGAATATGGATAAATTCAGGGAAGGAGCAACAATTTTTCTGACATTTCCTTAAGTCCTTATTTGGAATTTAGTTATTTCCAATAATTATCCCCATTTTTCTTTTGAAGAAAATAATTGTTCATAGTAAAACAGACTACCTTGGAGAATAGAAAGCTCCTGGCACCAGAAGATGTTTAGAGGTTTGGAAAAGTAATTACTCCAGGTTTTCTTTTCACTTTTCTGAACACTTTAAACATTTCCTGCTGCCAGGAGCTTTCTATTCTCCAAGGTAGCCCATTTTAATAGGGACAGTTTCCGTGGTTCTGCACTCCTAGAACTGTGACTTCCATGCTCAGTGCTATTCCTGCCTAGTTGGATGACAACATAATTAACCTACTCCTTGTACAGGGCAGCTGTAAATATTTTAAATGTGCCGTCAAATTTCTCCTGAGCCTTGTATTTTTCCCTTCAGGATGAACATCTCTACTTTGTTCAACCATTTTTATATGCCATAGTTTCCAGTTGATTTCCTGACCTGATTGCTCTTCTCTGGGAAGTCTTCAGATGGGATTTTGTGCTCTGAATACAGTCCTTCTATGCAGAACATGTTGGCACCATTACATTCCTTTATCTAACATTACTGTCACTTAGGACTACATTAGCTTTCTCAGCACATGTCAGTCATCCTGCTTCTCCAAGGCTGGGCTATGTGGTTGCCACAGCTTGCTGGTGCCCTTACATTTTTTCATGCAGTTATGGTTTGCTTGTGTTTTTGTTTTCAAAAGAAAGATGGGTTCATTGTGTTGAATTCATACGATTGGACTTTGTACTAGCAGAGATCCTTGCTCATGGGATTTAATGTTTCTTGAACATTTGAATAAGTAAGAACATTTGAATTGAATAAATAATGAACCTTTATACATTTATACTCCTCGTCATGATATGTGTAGCAGTTTGACCTGGAGTTGTTGGGATTATAGGTCAAACGTTAAAATTGATATTATCAAAGCCTGCCGTTTGGATAAGCAAGTTCACTTCAGAAGAATTTTGTGTTGAACTCTGAGTGCTTTAAAAAAAAAAAAACTGTTGTTTTTACTTAGGAAATGGTTTATCTATTATGGACGTTTGTCTTAGAGCACAATTTTAGATATTTATTTGCTTACTATTCATTCCCGTCTTCCTCTTCCCTTGCTGATAAATAGCCTAGTGGCTTTTGTTAAAATAAAAACTAATCAACAGGGTTCTCTAAATAATTGTAAAATTTCTGAGCCAACTGCTAGTCTTACCCTTCTCCTTCCCGAGTTTTAGGGTGGTCATTATAACCTTTATCAGATACAGAGTATAAGTAAGTAGATTTGCCCCATCTGTCCTACCTGTGCAGTGAAGTGGACTGACAGTATGTGGAACCAGAAGTTGATGGTGGTCATTATTGTAAGGGGTGGGGAAGACGATAGCAGCCAAGAATGCCATTTTACCTGAAACTTCTAAGTGACTTGGTAGAGGAAACACTTACTCAAGCAAGGGTGTAACTGGAATTCCCTGGCAGTCCGGTGGTTAGGACTCTGCAGTCACTGCCAAGGGCCTGGGTTGGGGAACTAAGAACCCACAAGCCACGTGGTGCGGCCGGAAAAAAAAAGGTGTAGCTGATTACCTTTCACAGAGGATTAAGAATTACCATTTACTTCTGCAGTTGGAATTAAATTATTTTACTTCTTTATCCTAACACACATGGGGGTGGAGTGAAGGGAGAGGTATTTCAAGTACAGACTATACTACTCTACCTTTTTATGTTTTTCTTTCCCTTTGTATTAATGATATATATTATTAAATAGCCTAGATGTGCCACTATGTCAAGTTTGTATTTATATACAGAGCTAGAAATAGAAAGATACGGTCTTATTTGAAACGTGTTTGTAGAGGGGGAATATCTGAATTTACTTGCAAGTGTCAAGCATACTCTGATACTGTAATACTAGTGGTTATTTTGACCTAATTTTAGTTGAAGTTAATGTGAGCTGTGATCAGTCACTAATGTGAAATAATGTTTGGGGGATAAACTTTATGGGTGTGTAAGTTAAAAGTAAATCACTTTAATCCTAAAGCCAGAAGGAAAGGATGTGTTCTTCTATGTTTCCTGTCGAATCTTACAGCTGAGTTGGAGGAGTCCTGAGTCGGCAATTTCTAAGAAGTTAAAGGTAGTTTTGATAAATCATAAAGCAATATCTTCTCCTTTGGGAGTCCTTTCTCAGGATAGCGTAATGATGTGGAGGCACTGATTCATGGTTTACAAGGAACCTTTTATAATAGGACCTAAGAGAACCCTAAATAGGCTGACTTGCAGTGAACGTCTCAAAGGAATGTTGTTAGAAATCTTTTGACATTCTGAAAGTTACAAGAAAAAAGTTCTTCTGTAGAGGTAATCTTCAATTTGCTTCTCTCTTGCTAATTGTTTCTTCTTTTATATAATTAAAAAAAATTTAAATTGTGGTTAAAACACAAAATTTGCCGTCTTAACCATTTTTAAATGTACAGTTCAATAATGTTAAGTATATTCACGTTGTTATGCAACAGATATCCAGGACTTTTTTTCTTACAAAGCTGAAACTCTGTACCTGTTAAACAACTCCCCATTTCCCCCCTCCCTCCAGCCCCTGGCAGCCACCATGCTACTTTCTGTTTCTGTCTACTTTAGGTAATTCTGTGTGAGTGGAGTCCTACAGTATGTCTTTTGGTGACTGGCTTTTTTCATTGAGCATAATGTCCTCAGGTTCATCCATGTTGTAGCATGTGACAGGATTTCCTTCCTTTTTAAAGGTGAATAATATTCCATTGTATGTATGGACCACATTTTGTTTTGTTTGTTCACTCATTTGTTGATGGGCATTTGGATGGCTTCCACCTCCTGGATATATTGTGGATTATGCTGCTATGAACGTGGGTGTGCAAATACCTTTACAAGATCCTGTTTTCAGTTCTTTTGGATATATACCCCGAGGTGGGATAGTTGAATCATATGGTGATTCTATGTGTAATTTTTTGAGGAACTGCCGTACTGTTTTCCATAGCAGCTACACCAATTTGCATTCACACTAAGGGTGAAGAAGCGTTCCAGTTTCTTCACTTTTTTTTTTTTTTTTTTTTTGCGGTACGCGGGCCTCTCACTGTTGTGGCCTCTCCCGTTGCGGAGCACAGGCTCCGGACGCGCAGGCTCAGTGGCCATGGCTCACGGGCCCAGCCGCTCCGCGGCATGTGGGATCCTCCCGGACCTGGGCACGAACCCGTGTCCCCTGCATTGGCAGGCGGACTCTCAACCACTGCGCCACCAGGGAAGCCCCAAGTTTCTTCACATTTTCAGCAGCACTTGTTATTTTGTTGGCTTTGTTTTCTATAGTAATTATCAATTTTTCACACTAACCATAATGATCGAATAATTTTTGAGTGCCTGAGTGTACACGAATAGGAGATTCGGGTGTACTCTAAAAAGCTAGGGTTTTAAATTGTTCTTTAACTTGCTTTTAATAGGTCTGGTATATTGTTTCTTCTTGATTTTTAGCAAAACCAGTAGGGAAATTTTTAACCAGGGTAGAAAAAGCAGTGGAACATTGTGTAGCTAAAATTGCAGACCTCAAACTTGGCACAGGTATTAGGCTGATAGAAAAAAAAGTCAAGTTCAGTAGACCAGATTGTGGGGAAAGCATGATTCATGTCATAGAGTTTACAAATAACAGGTGTACATAGTGCACTAGGATGTTTCTTACCCATGAATGGAAATGTTCCAGAGACTGAACAGTCTAGAAAGATGGATAAGGTGGTGGATCTCTTCAGCTCCCCAGTGTTTCACTTTTTCCATCATAATGCCTAGTTTCTGTCGTTTATCTGTTACAGACGCTAGGTCGTATCAAGATTGTCTCCTTGCTGTTAAATGTGGAAAAAAATGAACCCTCCAGAAATAGAAAAAAAAAATCTAATGTTTTGGGAGTTTTTCCCCTGTAGTGTTTATTTATTCGTGTATCCTCTTAATCGTATCAGAAACAACATGATCAGCCTCCTGTAGACTACACATATTAGAGAAACAAGTAGCTTGGATAGAAAAACATGGGAAACTACTGAACTAAGAGCAAGTAGTGACTTAATTTTGAAAGATACCTTTTTGGACCTTTACTGTGCCAAATGTTCCCTCTGGTGATATAGGCATAATTAAGCCAAAAAATGAAATAAAACACTTGAGATTCTTCACACTCCGTTTTCTCATTCTCTGCACTTCCAGGTCCTCATCGATTTTTTCCCTTTTGCCCTTCGTTCTGTGTCCCTTGAAGGTTTTCTTCCCTCTTCTCGCTTCCTCTGACTCTGGCAGCTCCCAAATGCGGCGTTGGTGGCACTGTATCTTGTTTCTGTAAACCCTCCCGGCTGGTCACAGCCTTCTCATCTTAATTACATTCTCCCTACTCCTGCTGTCTTCCCTGAAGTCTTCCTGTTTTGCTAAAGATGGTGCCCCTTAGGCCCTCGGTTTGCCGTCTGCCTTTCTCTTCCTTGGACTGATGCATGCGGCACCGGAGAGCAGTCCCCACCGCCGGAAGCTGTGTCGGGGGTGCAGCTGCACTTCTGGTGGCGGGAAACCCCTCCGGCTGCCATCTTGGTAGGGAGGCTGAGGGCACCAGCTGGGCCTGAGCCCGAGCCTGCTGTCAAGAGTGGGAGGGCACCAAGTAAGAGACCTATTAAGTTTCCTGCGGAGAGAAGAGGGAAGGTCAGGATGGCTTTGGGGATGATATTAGTAACTGAATTAAGGTTTCCAGGGAAATGGTAAACAGCTTGGCCATTAGCTGTCACCACGGATGCGATGACTCTTAGTCGTGACCTTTTTTTTTTTAACCCCCCATAATAATTTTTCTTCAATCATAGTGTCGATGTTAATGTCCCCTGAAACATCCACTTGTGACAGTAGGGGCGATTGAAAAAAAGCGTGTGCTTAGACAACTTCCTCCACACCCACTGGCAATGGCTCCTTGATAACCGAAGATGGCTGTGACAGAGCGCCTTCGAGCTCTGCCCTGTACCCACAACGCTGATCTGGAGCAATGCGCTGTGTGGGTGTGGTTTATGAAATACAGGCATAAATATAGGCCCAGTCTTTTTCCTAAAATGCAGTACTTATTGTTCTTTTCCTGAAGCCTCAATATGGTTTTTAAGATTTTTTTTTGTCCTGCATGAATAACTTTGGTAATTATGACTAGAAAATCCAAAACCTCATTCATCTGGATGCTATAAAAGAGAGAAGACAAGACTGCATAGCATAATGTTAAGACTCCAGGCTCTGAGCTGCTTGAATTGAAATCTCAGCTTTAACACTTACCAACTTTTTGACCTTGAGGAGGTTCCTTAACCCTTAGTTAACCTCGTTTGCAAATTAACTCCCATCTCAGAGGGTTGTGATAAGGGTGATTGAGTTGATACAGGTCCACACTTCCTTCTCTGAAATCCTTGGGACCAGATGTGTTTCAAAATCTTTCAGATTTTAAAAGGTAACACAGATTCAAACCACGTGGAGAGCGGGGAGGAGGTCATGATGACGCCCCGGAGCCGGAAGTGCAGCCCCTGGTCGCAGTCTCTGGCGGAGGACGTGGTGAAGAAGAAACCTCGGGCCACTGCTGAGGCGAGCAGCAGGAAATGTCAGCAAACCCTGGCAGAACTGGAGAGCGTCCTCAGCCACCTGGAGGGTCTCTTTGCCCAGACTCTAGTACCACGGGTGCTGACCCTCCTTGGGGGCAATGCCCTCAGTCCCGAGGAGTTCTACGACTTGACTTGTCTCGCTTGGTCCCCAACAGCATGGACCGAGCCTGAGCACAGCAGCTTCTTTGTGCCGCCTCTTCCGAGCCATTTTCATGGCTGATGCCTTCAGTGAGCTGAAGGTTCTTCCACTCATGGGCACCATCGTCATGGCACAGGGTCACCACGACTGTGGAGAAGACTGGTTTTGACCCAAGCTCAACTACAGAGTGCCCAGCCTGGGCCACAGATTGGCTGTGACCCTACCCCGTGGCCGACCCACCATCCCAGCTGCAGCCTGGGAGGATTATATTTGGTTCCAGGCACCAGTGACACTGAAGGGCTTCCATGAGTGAATGGGAATGCTCACCGTGAACACAATGGCTAAATTGTCTTTACCCCTGTGGCACCAAGTCACCCATCTCTTGCTTGGAGCTAGTTAATTCCTGGTGAGAGGAAGGTTCTCTCCTCCTGGCTGCCTGGCTCCGTTATAGACTTCCCCAGGGGCTGATGGTATGGCTAGGGCTGTAATAATCATCACCGAACAAGCATCTCTGAATCAAAGGCTGATTTTCCCAGAGGGTCCTGGGTCAGGTCTTTCTTTTGGGGGTTGGAAAGCAAATATGGGCCCAGAGACAGACACTCCTATGGAGGTGACCTTTTCCTGCTTTCTACTGAGGACTTTCAGAATTTTTACTAGGGACATAATGTGGATGTGACTTGTGAACTTAAATATAAAATGAATGGATTAATGTTAAAAAAACAACAACAAAACACAGTGTATAACCCACTGAACACAATACCCTCCGTGAGGTCTAAGGTAGAACCTAGTAATTAAGCAGACTACTATTTCTCCAGTGAAACAAATAGTTACACTAAGTGGGAGAAATGAAAACTAGTCATTTCAGGTGATGTTTTGCCACCCGGTGCATTTACATATACGACCCTTCTCCCCCCATCGCACACAATTTTAGGCCTTCTGAGCTTTTAGGTTTTGGAATTGGATTAGGGTCTGTGGATCCCTACATAACCATTTGTAAGCACCATTTTAATGTTAGTTATATGCAGAACTGAGTTCTTTCTATACTTTAGGACCTTTGGCTTGTCACTATAAGAATAGTTAAATCATTGTGGTTTAAAGTGAATATGGTGGGGGGTCACATAATTATATGTATTTTTCACATATTACCATTTCATTTGGGTTTCAGGTCTACCCCTTTTTCCAATTGTAAAAGAATAAGAAAGAGGACGAGGCGGAGCAGAAACATGCCATGTTCTTCTTTTCTTTTAAAATTTTTAGTGGAGTGTAGTTGCTTTACAATGTTGTGTTAGTTTCTGTCGTACAGCAAAGTGAATCAGCTATATGTATACATATATCCCCTCTTTTTTAGGTTTCCTTCCCGTATAGGTCACCACAGAGCACTGAGTAGAGTTCCCTGTGCCATACAGTAGGTTCTCATTAGTTATCTGTCTTATACATAGTAGTGTATATATGCCAATCCCAATCTCCCAATTCATCCCACCCCCACCTTCCCTGCTTGGTATCCATAAGTTTGTTCTGTACACCTGTGTCTCCCTTTGTACCCACTTTTCTAGATTCCACATATAAGCGATATTATATGATATTTGTTTTTCTCTTTCTGACTTACTTCACTCTGTATGACAGTCTCTAGGTCTATCAACTTCTCTGCAAATGGCACTATTTCGTTCTTTTTTATTGCCAAGTAATATTCCATTGTATATATGTACTACATCTTCTTTATCCATTCCTCTGTTGATGGACATTTAGGCTGCTTCCCTGTCCTGGCTATGTAAATAGTGCTGCAGTGAACATTGGGGTGCATGTATGTGTGTGTGTGTGTATATATATATATATATATATATATATCTTTTAAAAATAAGTTTATTTATCCATCTGTTTTTGGCTGCGTTGGGTCCTCGTTTCTGTGCGCGGGCTTTCTCTAGTTGCGGCGAGCGGGGGTACTCTTCGTCGCGGTGTGCAGGCTTCTCAGTGTCGTGGCCTCTCCTGTGGCTTGCGGGCTCCAGGCGTGCAGGCTCAGTAGCTGTGGCTCACTGGCTTAGTTGCTCCGCGGCATGTGGGATCTTCCCGGACCAGGGCTCGAACCCGTGTCCCCTGCATTGGCAGGCGGATTCTTAACCACTGCGCCACCAGGGAAGCCCTGGAGTGCATATATATTTTTGAATTAAGATTTGCTCCACGTATATGCCCAGGAGTGGGATTGCTGGGTCATAGCTGTGTTCTTCTTAATTGCCATCTTGTCTTGCCTACCAGTTGACTCCTCATTGAACAATTGTTTTAAAGAACATCTCTTTCAAAGATTTCAGATTTCTGAAGTATTTTCTTTTGTTTCTGACTTCTGCTTTCATTTGCCTCTGCTCTTAAGCACACATTAAGAACAGAAAGCCACCCTGTAAATCTTAATCTTTTGCTCTGGTTTGCTGCCAGTGAATCATTTCTAGAATATCTGATGTAGAAAAATCTTAAATTTTAAGTAACTTAAGTGTTCCTAAGATTTTAGTTTTCTTTTACAAAGAAGGGAGCCTCCTGAGCTTAGGACTGTGGGGTTAGTTGTCTCGTATGAACTCATGGTTAGTATTACAATTGGCCTGAAAGTCTAGCGGTCTGGCACGTCTTATTCTGTTAAAATCCATTGAAAAATCTCTTTGACGCTTATAGTAGAAAATAAGTAGATGTCTAGATTTTCATCCTCTTTTCACCTAGTACATACATTTGCCAGTCAGAGCCTGACCAAAAAGAGAATGTGGAATGTTTGAAAAAATAATGTATGCTTTTGAAAAGATAAGACAGATACTGTACGCAGAAACTATGTACTCTATGAAGGGCAAATTTAAAATTTTAGAGGAAATGTTACTATCCTTGTGTCTGTAAGAAACACATATTGACAAAAGTAACTATATACGTAGGTATTTAAGCACTTCAGGAGAATAATTTTTAGATTAATTTGCTGAAGTATATCTGTTCTCTGAAGAACTACAGATTTCATTTTTACTCATTTATAAATCAGTAGTTCATTAGTTCCTAAAAATAACTGATTTCTGTAGAAGTGAAGCTGATATTGGGGGTTTTAGATTTTTCTTTTTCTCTAACGTTTATCATTTATCTTTAGTCTGTCTATAAATACATTTGTGTGAGGATTTTGTTAACGGATTTCATTGCCTCCTTAAGACATACCAGTGTGGCACATTAAAAGTAACTTGGAAAGTTAGATCTAAATGGGCAGAAATCACCTTGAAGTAAAGCCTTGTTTCTTTGTATAAATGTATCTCTGTTCCTGCTTCACATCATAGTGAGGTGGGTTATTAATTTTAAAGATGATTTTATAGTTTGTGTTTGGTGATTCCTTCTAGTTCACTTTTCTCTTTTTTGTGTAATCTGTGAGGTGCATTAGGTCACTTGGTATGTTTTACTTTTAGTAGTCTCACAGTATTTTAAATCTTATATTTTACTCCTTTAACAAGTAGGAATCAAGGCCAGCAATCATTAAGGGTGAGGCTGTTTTGTTTCAAACTTGCTGCTCAAAAACCAAGGAGGTTAAGGAAGAAACCAAGATATCTTAGGTTCTTCTGCTTCTGTTTTCTATCTTAAGATTTAACACAGGTAGATTGGTTTTTAGTTTTTAGTTTAGTAAGTTTGTTTTTAACATGAGATATTTATAGCATGAGTGTATGTGTGTGTATGCCCACCATGCACGCAGTATGACATTGCAGCAACGAAAAACAGAGTAACGTGGCTTGAACCTAATAGACATTTATTTCTCTCACGTGAAAACCTGAAAAGTGTTCCATGGTCTGTGTGGTTGGTCTCTATTTTGTTGCTCTGCCATCTTCAACAGGTAGTTTTTATCTTATGGTCTAAGATGGCTGCTCCAGTTCTCACCATCATATCTTCTCTGCAACAGAAAAGAGGGGCGATATGCTCCCTTTATGGGCACAACTTAGAACTTGCAGGCATTGCTTCTGCCCACACCATGCGCAGACCTTAGAAATATAACCTTAACCAGCAAGGGAGTTTGGCAAATCGTGTACCGAGCTAAAATATATTACTTTGGGACTTCCCTGGTGGCGCAGTGGTTAAAAATCTGCCTGGCAATGCAGGGGACACAAGTTCGAGCCCTGGTCTGGGAAGATTCCACATGTCGCAGAGCAACTAAGCCTGTGCACCACACCTACTGAGCCTGCGCTCTAGAGCCCGTGAGCCACAACTACTGAGCCTGCGTGCTGCAACTCCTGAAGCCTGCGCTGTAGAGCCCGTGCTCTGCAACAAGAGAAGCCACTGTAGTGAGAAGCCCGAGCACTGCAACAAAGAGTAGCCCCCGCTCGCCGCAACCAGAGAAAGCCTGAGCACAGCAACGAAGACCCAACGCAGCCAAAAATAAATAAATTTTAAAAATATATTACTTTGTAAAATGGGAAGAATAGATACTGTAGAAAACTGGCCATTGCTACTAAAGTGTGTAATATTAAGTGCAGTGTTTTGTTAACGTTGAATACTCGTCACTGTCAGTATTTACCAAAGAAAAAAAGACCCAGGAATTCCCTGGTGGTCCAGAGGGCACGGGGTTCTATCCCTGGTCAGGGAAGTAAGATCCCCACACAGCGAAGCCAGAAAAAGAAAAAAAAGACTCACCTCTGTTATACAGCCATTGGGATCTATAATCACCAGTCTGGGGTATCCCTGAAAAACATTTCCTTACAAATCTTCACGTGTAGAGAAGGATCTCTAATTCTTAATTTAGGAAAGACTTTGTAAGGACAAATTGTTATTAAAAAAAAAAAAAAGCATATGGTTTAAAAACTAAATTCAGTAAAGATTAGAAAGTAAAAGTCCTTCATCTAACTGGCTTTGAAATAAATACTTTTAGAGCTTTATTTTGTCAGTATACAAAATTGCACCTGCAACATGTTTTTGTATCTTCGACATCTTTCTCTATCAGCAATGTAGCTCTACCTCACTTTAAAAAATGTTACTTAGCATATATTTGGGATTTTTTTTAATTAAAAAGATTTTAAATTAGAGATTTACAGTGTTAGTTTCAGATGTATAGCAAAGTGATTCAGTTATACTTATATATTCTTTTTCAGATTCTTTTCCATTATAGGTTTTTACGAGATATTGACTATAGTACCCTGTGCTATACAGTAGATCCTTGTTGTTTATTTTATATACAGTAGTGTGTATCTGTTAATCTATTTGGGGAATTTTTAAACAATGCTGTTAATATAGCTGTCACGTACTTCATCTGTGATTACATTTTTTTGTTAGTTGATTAATTATGGATAGTTCCCTGATCAAAACCGGAGACATATAAAGCCTCTTAGTTCGTTTTGTTCTTGCCTCAGAAATCTATAGCCTGGTCTTTCAGTGTTCCTGATTTTCTCTGAGAATACATACGCTGTTAGAAGTAAGAGGGTGTTGGCACGAAAAGCTAACAAACAAAAATTGAGATTTTTTTAATTTTAATTTTTATTTTTTGCGGTACGCGGGCCTCTCACTGCTGTGACCTCTCCCGTTGTGGAGCGCAGGCTCAGCGGCCATGGCTCACGGGCCCAGCCGCTCTGCGGCATGTGGGATCTTCCCGGACCGGGGCATGAACCCGTGTCCCCTGCATCGGCAGGCGGACTCTCAACCACTGCGCCACCAGGGAAGCCCTGAGATGGTTTTTCCAACTATAGTGTCCATTGTTAAATTCAGAATGAAACATTAAAAAATCTGTTTTCTAGTTCTGGATCATTTTTGCATAATTCATGTTAATTAGAATATTAGAATTTAATGGATTAGCTTGTATGTCAGTAAAGCATTAGAAGAGTTGGTATTTTTCACGTTATCTTAATGCTGTAACATTAAGGGTGTGTGAAGTCACTTGCGCGTTTTTTAAAAATGTTCAGCATGACGTTCTTGGTGGAAGATGGCAGGATACTTGTGAGGCGGTGCACTCCTGGTGTTTGGCCCCTGTGCCCCTTTTACCATTGGTATGAGGATTAGCTCTACCACTGTTCTCAGTACTAGTCTTAAAACCAGCTCCCTTTCCATTTTTTTTTTTTTTTTTTTGCGGTACGTGGGCCTCTCACTGCTGTGGCCTCTCCCATTGCGGAGCACAGGCTCCGGACGCGCAGGCTCAGCGGCCATGGCTCACAGGCCCAGCCGCTCTGCGGCATGTGGGATCTTCCCGGACCGGGGCATGAACCCGTGTCCCCTGCATCGGCAGGCGGACTCTCAACCACTGCGCCACCAGGGAAGCCCTCCCTTTCCATTCTTTACCGTCTTTACGGTGTTGCCTCTCAAATTCAAGACACCTTATCTATCAAGTATAGAATTTTTTGAAATGGAAGTAGCGGTGCATGAAAAAGAAAGGATGACTGGTAAGAATTTGGAAAAGTACATAGAACAGTGGGTAGAAATGGGTATAAAGGATTAGAAGTCTTGGACTCAGGACAATCAGGTCTTGGCTCTGTATCACTTTGTAGTTTTATTACAAGTTACTTAAGCCTTCTGAGCCTCAGTTTTCTCACCTATAAAGTGGAGACAGAAATAGGACCTAGTTGATCTGGTTGGAGTTGGGATTAAATACTGCATGTGGTAAAATGTTTGGCAGTATTTTTTAAGTATTATACAACTCTGCATACCCTTTATTTCTTCTCTTTATCCAATTCATCAAAACTTTGTGAGGCCATATTCACTGGAGCAGCTTTTCTCTCTATTCTGTTTATCAAGCCTGCCCTGCCCCTGGAGTTGAAGTCAGGATTAGAAATCTGGGGGTTTGGCATATTTGTTCACTCAGCTAGGAACACTGGAGAAGAATGATAGGTACCTTTTCCGGGGGACACAGCATTTAGATCAGTGCTAACTCCACGTTCTCAGACTTTTGAACAGTTTGCCACTCTGGTATCTATTCCTTAAATGCTTTGCTGAGCCTCATTGAATGAAAGAAAAGTAAGAGAGAGGAAAATGTGACAGACAAAAAAAATCATAGCATGTATAAGCTTGGATTTTTAGTTAAAATACTGGGATTCTCTCACATGGTCCTCCTCTTCTGACTTAGTCTCATATTTTCATATCCTGAAGCAACCTAAATCATTTCCCCTTTTTCCCTCCGCCTTTAGTTCTCCACAGGTCATGGAGCCTGTCCTCACATACCACCTCCTCTCAGGAGGAGACAGATGCCAGCACTGTCACCGCACCTCAAACAGGGAGAGACTGGGCTTCAGGGAGATTCACTGCAGGGGCATCACTGCTCAGGCTGGAGACCAGATTCTAGGGGGGTTCTGCCCCTCTGAGAGTCTCTTAGGCATTTTGTCTTTCAGAGTACTTTTCCATTGACTTGGAAAGCGCTCCTTCAGGACCGGAGTCTACGGTTTTATGGGCAGAGTTTAGTTTCAACAGAAAATCGTGAAAAATTACATTTTACGTTTAGTTATACTCCAGGTCAACTAGGATGTCCTGTTAGAAGCAGGGCTCCAAGCCTTTTTAAAGAACAGTTTATCTTTCTTTTAAACAAATGGAGGTATTACAAGGGACACGGATGGAAGGCAGGTTGCCACATCAAAATAAATTAATGCATAGTTTCCTTCTCCCAAATAAGTTTCCTCTTAAAATGAAGGGTAGGAGAATGGATTAAAATGACGAAACTTTAGATTGCTATGTTTAGTCACTTTACAGTCAAGAAGCACAATGACTAGCCAACATTCTAATATTTGTTTAAAAGTAGATGGCTTTAAAAGCCCTGGAGGTAGAATATTTAATCACTTGCATGCTAGCTCCTAAGAATTAATAATTAAGCCGTTCAGCATGAAATGGACTTGGAGATGGACTACTTTGCAAAGTCTATCAAGTAGACTTCCTTTCAGTCTGATGGAAACTCTGGATGGTTACAACCTGATTTGTTCGCTTTTATTCCTTATACCCAGAACTAGACTTTGAGGAGAAGGGTAGGACAGACACCTTGGGAGGTCACTTCTGATAGGGGCTGGAAGGGTGTGAGCAGAACACCACGCCCATACCTGTGGTGTTGGCCGGGAACGTGGGGAACAAATAGCAACTTTTTTTTGTTGTTGGTACGCGGGCCGCTCACTGCTGCGGCCTCTCCCGCTGTGGAGCAGGGGCTCCGGACGCGCAGACTCAGCGGCCATGGCTCACGGGCCCAGCCGCTCCGCGGCATGTGGGATCTTCCCGAACCGGGGCGCAAACCCGTGTCCCCTGCATCGGCAGGCGGACTCCCAACCACTGTGCCACCAGGGAAGCCCCAAATAGCAACTTTTGATAGTTTCCCTCCAACCAGCTCAGGCTTTCAGTCTCAGTTCCTGCCTTGGAACTCATGACGCTTGAGTGGGAAGAAGTCATCACATAAAATGCTGCGTAATATTTCCAGAGCAGCATGACTGTGAAAAAATAACTGGCATTCTAAAAGTTGGCATAGTCTCCTGTAGCAACGTGGGTGAACGTAGCTATTAATTTATCGGTCATTTTTGGTTTTATTGGGTTTCCCATTGACTGAAAGCTATAGAAGTTAGGTTTTCCTTCAGTTTAAGAAAACATTCTTTAATAGTAGAGAAACTTTGGAGTAAAATTATTTTTCCTTAGCAATTTATGATGCTCGCTGATGAAAGGCAGGTGTATTTCTTTAGTAAAAATCCTACCACATATATTGAAATGAGTAGAAAACATACAGTGAGCATGGTGACTAGCCAGCATTTTAATATTTGTTTTAAAAGTAGACTGCTTTGGGCTTCCCTGGTGGTGCAGTGGTTGGGAGTCCGCCTGCCGATGCAGGGGATGCGGGTTCGTGCCCCGGTCTGGGAAGATCCCACATGCCGCGGAGCAGCTGGGCCTGTGAGCCATGGCCGCTGAGCCTGCGCGTCCGGAGCCTGTGCTCCGCAACGGGAGAGGTCACAGCAGTGAGAGGCCCACGTACCGCAAAAAAAGAAAAAGAAAAAAAAGTAGACTGCTTTAAAAGCCCTGGAGGTAGAATATTTAATCATTTGCACGCCCTGAAATGTTCCAGTCCTGGGGTCTTGAACAGGCCCTGGGTGCTGCAATATAGGAGTCCTTTTGTTTTTCATAACCTGCTCTGTAGCAGAAGTAGGCAGACCAGCACATTTCACTGGCCTGGGCTTTTTTTTTTTTTTTTTTTTTAAATATTTAATTATTTATTTATTTTGGCTGTGCTGGGTCTTCGTTGCAGCACACGGGCTTTTTGTTGCGGCATGCGGGATCTTTAGTGGCGGCATGTGGACTTCTCGGTTGCAACATGCACACTCTTAGTTGCAGCGTGCGGACTCAGTTGCAACATGTGGCCTTCTCAGTTGCAGCGTGCGGGATCTTTTAGTTGCGGCATGTGAACTCTTAGTTGTGGCATGCATGCAGGATCTAGTTCCCCAACCAGGGATCGAACCCGGGCCCCCTGCATTGGGAGCACAGAGTCTTACCCACTGGACCACCAGGAAAGTCCCTGGCCTGGGCTTTTGAGGTCTTTAGATTCACACCTGCCATCCCAGTACCCTAAGCCTCAGAAGATTTCATTTTCATACCTCCCTAAGCTAATATCTAATAAACTTCTTGTATAAAATGATGTATATCAGGTATTACTACGGCTATTGACACAGGGTCTGTACTCATAGGGCTTTGTTGATTAGGCAAGGCTGAGCTGTCTTTCATTATTGAGTGGGTGTTTTGATATAGGTCGTGTGAAGGTTGTCAAGCAAAGCAAGAAGGCTTTGCACAGAAACTAAGTTGAGATTTTGATAGATACGGATCATCTCCCCCGACCCCCAAACAGTTTTCTCTTTGGAAGTAGCTCCCATTATTTCAGGATCTCTAGAAGTATGAATGGGGTTAGTTTAGTGCCTTTTCTCAGGGAAAACTGTCATTTTACTGATGTTTTCCCTCAAGAAACAGTCTGTTAGTGATGGATATACTGATAAGAACGGAGAACAAGTGAGAAACTGGAGATTTTTGTGCAGTTGGGGGCTGATTTTATTTATGGGGGCATTTAGCCCATTTGTTTTTAAGAATCAAATTAGCTACAAATTGTTCCCATCTTCTAGGGAATGCAGTGTAGTCGGCAGCTGGGTGCAGTGTTGATTCAGGAATTGATGTTGGCCTGGAACCACTATAAAGTAGTTGCTTCCAGGTTTCTTCTCCATCATTATTTTAGTTACAGTATTATTTCAAGGATCCTCAGAAAGATGGCACATCCCTAGAAAACAGTTTTGAGGGATGAAGCAGTGGTCAGAGGTGTTTAGTACTCGAGTATAGGACTCATAATTCCCTGAAGTGCTTCTTCCTCCATATCCCTCTGCATTCCTCCTCTGTGGGCTCCCTCGAGGCTGCATTCCTGTTTCTAAGAGATCTTCAGTACAAGTAGTAGTATACTAAGTTCAGCATCAGTTGAACTTCAATAAGAGGAAAGCAGTAATCAGAAATATATTTTACAGTCATCTTTGCTTAGTTGTCATGAAAAATATGGGCATCTAGCGGCCTTTTATCTCTATTCAGAGGTGGCCGAGAAACCCAGGTCCATCAAGTCCCACCTGTAGGAAGGCAGGAAGGAATGAGTAATTCATGTTTGATGTGCAGAGGTGGTTGTACCGGGCATTACCCCTCAGAGAGAAGGCTTCCAAACTGTAATTTTAAAATGTCAGATGTTAGAGGAGGAGAGGTGAAGAATCATTAGGTTGGAATTAGATATTCCACACTGGCGTTTGTTCAGACACTAGATGAACAGATCGTTGCATCCAGATTGATTAGCTCTCTCCACCTCTACTGCCCCTCCCATAAGAATTTTTTTTCTTGTAGTGTATAGAATTGGTCCTTCTTTCATTTCTTTTGGTTTAGTACCTGTCGTTCTCTCATCTTTGACCTCTGTAATGATGACTGGGTGGTGGGGAAGAGTACCAAGTGATTCTTAGGCCTCAAATTCCTGCCCATCAATGAGGTGTTTGTAGTATTTTCTGTTATGGAACGTATACAGGGACAACTTGCTTCAGCATCAAACCATTTCTTTCTTTCTTTCTTTTTTTTAAACATCTTTATTGGAGTATAATTGCTTTACAAGGTGTGTTAGTTTCTGCTTTATAACAAAGTGACTCAGCTATACATATACATATATCCCCATATCTCCTCCCTCTTGCGTGTCCCTCCCTCCCTCCCTCCCTATCCCACCCCTCTCGGTGGTCACAGAGCACCGAGCTGATCTCCCTGTGCTGTGCAGCTGCTTCCCACTAGCTATGTTTTACATTTGTCAAGCCGTTTCTTATCAGAGACTTGGAGCTGATTCCTGACATTTGTTTATTTCCTGTGAGGTGTACTTATGCTATTCGTCTAAAAACTATTCTTAATAGTTTCTGTTAGCTAGTCAAAACTTCAGAACCTTTTCCCTTCTAAAATATCCGTATCTACGAACTTTAGAGCAAATTGTGAGTACTGTTCTTACGAGTATCTCATACTGCTTTGAAGTATGGCTACCTGGCACAGATGTCTTCTTTCCCATACCCTGTAAATTCCTCAGAAGGACATACCAAACTTTATTCATCTTTGTGACCTCTATAGCAGTACTTCTCAGTGTGTGTTCTATGGGCTGCCTGTATCAGTATCATTTGGGACCCTATTTAAAAACGCACATTCCAGAGGCCCAGCCTTAATTAATCAGAAGACCCAGGAATGGAGACCAAGAATCTTCACTTTACATAACCGTCTTGTCCTCCCTGTGAACCTCATGCTCATTAAAGTTTGGGCAGGGCTTCCCTGGTGGCGCAGTGGTTGAGAGTCCGCCTGACGATGCAGGGGACACGGGTTCGTGCCCCGCTCCGGGAAGATCCCACATGCCGCGGAGCGGCTGGGCCCGTGAGCCATGGCCGCTGAGCCTGCGCGTCCGGAGCCTGTGCTCCGCAACGGGAGAGGCCACAACAGTGAGAGGCCCGCGTACCGCAAAAAAAAAAAAAAAAAGTTTGGGCAGTCGTTCCTGTAGAACGTTTTCAGTGTGTTCTCTGGACCAGGCAACTAGTTAGAAATGCAGAATCTCAGGCCCTACACTAGGTCAACTGAATCAGAATCTACATTTTAATAAATTTCTATGAGATAATAGGCACACTCAAGTTTGAGCACACCGCTTTACAACTCCTTACAAGTAGTAAGCTCTCAGTAATTAATCATTGCCTGTTGGTTCGTCGATCTGCTTCTCAGATATTCTCCTTTTCTAAAACAAAACAGCCACAACTCTCAGAAATTTTAGGCAGTGTCTCAGGAGAATTATTCTGTTATTTTCAATGAAGAATTATAGTAAGAGTTCACTGTGTCACTAGTTTAAGCACAGACTTAGTGATCTCCTCCTAAATAAATGCAGAAGTACCTCATAAAATATAATCACAGATCTGTTTCTCATAGGAAAGGGTCTAATTCTCTGCATGTGTGAGATTCACTCTGGGCCTGGCTCAAAGGCCTCTGCTCCCAGGTCAAGTGAAGTTCTTCCCAACAGCCCCCATGGCCCTTGGCAGTGAGGAGCTTTCAAGGCCACAACCTCATCTCAGTGGGAGGAAGCATAATTGACTATTGCTTTGTACTTTTAAAACTAGAAAACCTTTCTGTGGATGTGGTAACTTGTCATATCAGTGTTTCCCAAATGTGTCTGAACAGGAAAATCATCTGTGTTGCTTCTTAAAAGTTCAGACACCTAAGCCTCGTTCCAGATCAACTGAATCAATTTCTGGGGGAGAATCCCAGCAACCTATTTTTTAAGACACCCTGGACATCTTTGTAATCAGACATATTTTGAGAAACACTGAATTATCTGATCTTTCCCCTCAGCAGATTACCTTTCTGATTATATTTTTTGTTGTCCCTTATGTTTTCTTGAACATATATTGCCCCGAGAGCAGTAAAGAAGGTAGCTCGGGATTGCCAGTTTAGAACTGAAATATGTATAACTAAGTATTGCATAACACTGTTTTTCAAGGACTTAAAAATTAACGTTATTTCATACTACTTATGGTCCTTTGAAAATGTTATCAAAATGGCAAGTGTTTTGAAGATGTAAGATGGTGAAATGATGAAGCAGCGTAAAATACTTGGGGGGTAGATGTGTGTGCATGGGGCTTGCTTAAACATGTGATTTGTCATCTCTTATCTCAGAGCTCCTTTGCATTCAACTCTTGAATGTGCTTTAACCTAATATAAACTTTTGTTATTGTTACTATATTATTTAGAGAAAGGACTTATGCTTTCTTTCTCTTGTAATTAAATTGTTCATGTACTATCCTTTCTGAATTTTTGCAGAAGAAAGCTGGTTCTTTCCTCTTGGAAAGGAACAAATTGTGTTGACCGCTAATTTAGGATTAGAGTAATTCTGGGTCTTGAGCATTAAAACAAAAATAAATTATCAAATACTTAATGGTACACTCTTAGAAGTCACTGAATTTATTGGTTTGTGTAAATCCACTATTAGATAATGTCACTTAATTTGGGATCTCAAATTCTTACACTTTATAAATCACTTCACGGGTTTAAATTATTGTTTTTGACGGATAGATAGGAAGGGAGTCGTCTTCTCTTACAGTTAGGATCCTGACCATTTCTGTGAAGTAATTTAAGTACTAACCAGTTGTGGTTTTCCCCAAGTGAGTGTGTCATCTGTAAATGTCAGATTCAGAAGGAAACTTAGATCCCTAACCTTAGGAAATTTAGATCCCTAATTCAAGACAGTGATAGGTGAATAAGGTAAGGTGCCTGCTCTCAAGGAATTTATAGTTTAATTGGAAAGGACTTAACTAAAGCCTGTGAAACAAATAGAGACAGAATAAGACATATGACCTTGTTACAAACAGTGCAACAGGAGTTCAGCGAAGAAGGAAGGAAATAATGAAGCAGGCACGGAATGCTACTGCTTTGGAGAAGGAAGGAGACTTGATTGATTGGGGCTTCTAAGTGCAGAAGTGAGCCTTCTACCCAAGTAAAGAATAATTGTAAAAGAAGAAGAGGGGGGCTTCCCTGGTGGCGCAGTGGTTGAGAGTCCGCCTGCCGATGGAGGGGATGTGGGTTCGTGCCCCGGTCCAGGAAGATCCCACGTGCTGCGGAGCGGCTGGGCCCGTGAGCCATGGCCGCTGAGCCTGCGCGTTCGGAGCCTGTGCTCCGCAACGGGAGAGGCCACAGCAGTGAGAGGCCCGTGTACCGCAAAAAAAAAAAAAAAAAAAAAAAGAGGTTTTCAGTCAGGAACAAGCAGGGTATGATGGATGTTAAGACTGACTTAGTAGAGCCCAGGGAAGAAATATTGCAGAAAAGGAAGGAATCATAATTATGAATATTTGAAGGCCAGAGGCTTGGGAATTTTGTTTTCATGTAGTTGCAAGAAACTGATGCATGTTATTAGCAGTGCTGATTGTGAGGTTAGAAAAACAGGAATTTTGTTTGTGTCTTTATTCATTTCCAAAACCAAATGTGTGTGCATGTGTATGTGTATCTGATATTCTGTTTTTAACATCTTTGAGCCATAAGATGGCATTGCAAATAAAATTTTAAATTTCTGATAGTTTTAAATTTTATTATGTTCCGATGAATGGGACAGTCTCTAGCACAGATTATGACATTTGGAGGGAAAAAAATGGTGCTTGTGCCAGCCTTGCAGGGTCATCTGCGAGTTACGGGCCAGTTGTCTAAGCACTGCTTACGCTTGGATAGTGTTAAAGGGATGAGGTTCCCTGGTTTCCTAGTACCTGGGACACATTTCACTTAGCAAAAAAGTGTATTGCATGTGATGTGTAGTGTTAACTACACTAAAAAGGTTTTAAGTCATTGGTATATTGTAGCTCAATGTTTTTTATTTTTCTGATGACGTTTTTATATTCTGCTGTATAGAATGTATACGTTAGGAGTGTCTTTCACGAGGTTCCAAATAAGGTATCCTTTAATGGCTGAGATGTGGCCGTTTGGAAGAATGAGTGAGAAGTTTTGGCACCACGGGACAGCACAATCTGGAAAGTTGCTTGTACCTTTATTTGGTCTTATTAGAACACAGGCTCTGGCACTGTGAAAACTGTTTTGGCTGTGCGTATTTCAGCCTGTGTCCTACCCAGAGCCTGGAGAGCACACTGGGTTCCAGGGAGATCACTGACAGGTCAAGTCACGTCCACTAGGAAAGATCCTTCACATGCCCCCGGGTTCTGACAATTTTGAGAATTCTTCCTCAGTTGGAGAAGAACAGTTTTGGAACCTGCCTGAGCTGTTTGAAGTTCACAAAACGGAAAATATAGAGCTGGTTTCTGGAAAGAGTACTGTTTTGTGTTCTTTACAAGTATGTCGTATTATACATGCATATTTTCTTTCACGCGTTAAACCTTGAAAAGGAACTCTATAAGAAGTTCCTGAAGGGGCGTGGAGGTAGTGTGAGCAGCAGCATTTCACTCTGGAGATTCAATATTAATAAGGGAATATTTGTGTCTTAAGTGGTGTGTGCGGTTTGTTCGGTGGTCATGTTTTTTCCTTAATAGCTATTGTTGAAAAACTGTTTTATGGATAATTTTTCTAAGTATCTTTGGCTAAACGAAGTCCTAAGTTTTGGACTTGAATAATTTCATTCTTTAGTGTTCATTTTGCCCCGCCAGCAAAAAGTATTACCTCGTAGCAGTTGAAGGGTTATATTTACTTATTTAACAAAAACTTATATAATGCTTACTATGGGCCAGGTGCTTTTCTATATGCTTTACAAATGTTCACGTATTTAGTCTTCTTCGCAACCCTATGGAGTAGGTTTTATTCTGTCCCCCATGTTACCAGTGAGGAAACCGAGGCTCCAGTTGGTTACTGTGTTGTCCAAGACCATTTAGCTAATAGGTGTGTCAGCTGGGGTTCAAGTTCAGGCAGTCTGCCTGCAGAGTTTGTGGGCTTAAACACTGTGCTCTGCTAGGTCACTCTTTCTCAGGAGGGAAAAAACCAACACAGATGGATTCAGTCATGACTGTTCTGCTGTCGGTTCATCAGATTCTTTGATCTATCAGTAACTCTGGAGCCCATTTACCTGGTTTTGTGCTAACAATTCTGCTGAATTCTTTAAATTTGTGGCTTAAGATGACATTCTCCTTTACTACTGTGAATAAAAACACACAATTAAAAAAATATACTTGTAAAAACAATGAAATATATATTCCAAGGGCTTGATTGAGAGGTTCTCAATGGCAAGAACTAGGTCTTCTTGACTGATGTCCTTTGACCCCAGTATGCTTTCACCAAAAGCCTTTCTTTTCCTTTCACTATACCTTTGGAGTGGGGATGGAACCTGGAGATGAACTATTCCACACCTTCCTTGTATAAATAAGCAAACTGAGGCTCAGAGAGTTCATGCCCAAGCCCTCAACGGCTAGTTCCGAAGCAGAAATGTGACTTAAATTACTTGGCTCAATTTAGTGGTCTTTTCCTTCCATTATAGAAATTGAAAAGTTACAGTGCTGTGAGAACCCAGATAAAATATCTAATAAACTTTGAAACATTTTAGATCCATTTGGAAAGCATATATTATACTTTTATTAATCTCAGTTATTTCTCAACCTCAAACCTCATCATTTCTCTTCTGACATTTGTTATATCTTTCAGTACTTCCAGCCAACACATACAGTCCTGCTTGTAAGTCATGCCAAGTGTTCTGAGACCGGCATCCCTTTACATAATTATACATACACATAAGTAATATATAAGCTCAATATTGACTTGATTGAAATGACTGCACAAATGGGAAATAGATATGATTATAGGTGGTTATCAAATCAAACAAATATGTATCACTAGAGAGGTAGTTCCTATAGTAGGCTGGGAGATTATAAGTCATAGCCTAAGTATACAGAATGTATTCTGGCATTGAAAATTCCTACCATTGGAAAAGCTAGGAGGTGATCCAAACTTGAACATTGAAATTTTCTCTTTTACTGGAAGAATGTGTTATAAGCACTGGGCTTTGCAGTAAACTAACTAGTTTATAAATTAGAGGAGGTAGCCAACCTAAAATAGACTGTATTTTAAAAATTTGTATTTCAGGCATGTGGCATTTTAAATGCAAACAAATATTGGCTGAAATTCTCACGTAGAAATAGGTTTAGAAAAGTGGGTGGTTCTTAGTAAGTTCACCTAAAGCCCTATTAATACAAAATATAGCCTGCATATAATATATATCTGTGCTCTGTGGGAGTCTCTGTGACCCTCCCAAGTTTTTCACCTAGTAGTAGTTTAAAATATTTTAAATTTATATATTTGCAATTTTTATTTTCTATATCATATGAGATGAATTTTAAATGAGGTATGGATAATAAAATAAAATATAACTAAGATATGTAGTACAATAAAAGGTAGTGATTGAACAAATCAGGAACATTATAAATTGAGTAAAATACACTCTTTTTTTTTTTTTTTTTGCGGTAAGCGGGCCTCTCACTGTTGTGGCCTCTCCCGTTGCGGAGCACAGGCTCCGGACGCGCAGGCTCAGCGGCCATGGCTCACGGGCCCAGCCGCTCCGCGGCATGTGCGGTCTTCCCCGACCGGGGCACGAACCCGTGTCCCCTGCATCGGCAGGTGGGCTCTCAACCACTGCGCCACCAGGGAAGCCCAATACACTCTTTTTTTAAAAAAGTCACATTTGTTTCATTCTAATGACTTTTACAATATGGAATCTTATCAATTAAAAATTTAATAGGAAAAATACAGGTCTTCTTCTGATAGTACTTTAAAATAGAAATGCATGTGAATCCATAACCATATAGTTTCACCGGCTAGTTTTACCAACTGATGTAAGTCTCTTGACTGATGTTTATATAATTATTTATGTCAAAGTTTTAAAAAATATACACTTAAATTTGTTTAAACTTACTTTTAGATAATTGTAGGTTCACATACAGTTCTAAGAAGTAATACAGAGAGATCCTGTGTGCGCTTTGCCTGGTTTTCCCTAATGATAACATCTTATAAAACTGTAGCACCATATCACAACCAAGAAATTGACAGTGATACAATCCACTCATTTTATTTAGATTTCCCGAGTTTTACATGTACGTGTTTTGTTCTATGCAGTTTTATCCCACGTGTATGTTTGTGTATCCACCACCACAGTTAAGATGTGGAACAGTCCCATCACCACACGGATCCCTGTAATTGCCTTTGTAATATACACCTTCCTTCTCACCCCTCACTCCCTCTTTGTCTCTGACTTTCACAGACTCATCGGTTTTCCATCTCTAGAATTTTGTCATTTCAAGAATGTTAAATGAATGGGATTGTGTAGTACGTAACCTTTAGGAATTGCTGGGTTTTTTTCTTTTTTTCTTTTTTTTTACTGAACATAATTCCCTTGAGTTTCATCCAACTTATTTGTGTTAACAGTTTTTTATTGCTGAGTGGTATTCCATGGATACTGGTATACCACAGTTTGTTTAACCATTCCCCCATTGGACGACATCTGGCTTATTTCCAGTTCTTGGCTATTATGAATAAAGCATCTGTGAATGCTTGTGTACAGGTTTTTTTGTGTGAACATAAGTTTTTCTCTGGGATAATTGCCCAAGAATGCAATTACTAGGTTATATGGTAATTGCACCTTTAGTTGGGAAAGAACTTGCCAAACGGTAATATTTTCTAAGGTGGTTGTACCTTTTTACATTCCCACCAGCAGTGTGAATGGGAGATTCGCTTTCCCCACATCCTCACCAGCACGGTATTGTCATTATTTTTATGTCCTATGAGATGATACATTCTGATATGAATATTAATCAAATGGATAATTTAATGAGTTGTGGACATTAATCAATGTATAATGTAGGTAACATTATCTCCAATAAAAAGTAGTAATTAAATAGATCAAGTGTTATGAAATTGACTAAAATGTACTTCTAGTATACTTTGAATATTAATACTTAATCAAGAAGTTAGCTCCTACTTTTAATTTTACCATTAAAGTAAGTAGGAAGAAGGCAGGTGTTACTATGTCCAAGTTGTTTTTGCTTTTTGTTTTTTTAACATCTTTATTGGGGTATAATTGCTTTACAATGGTGTGTTAGTTTCTGCTTTATAACAAATATGTCCAAGTTTAAAGATTTTAGAGACCGATGATTTGCCTAATACCACTTCACAATTTGTTAACATTCTTTTTCCTTATTACTTTTCCTTTTCCTTACTACTTTTCTTTGATAGGAATGCTTGAACCTATCAGACTTGATTTTTCTTCAATCTCAGAAATAGAAGGAAAAGAGAACTTCCTGATGTGATGGAAGCTAAGCAAGAAAGAAAGGAAGGAGAAAAGGAGTCTAGGAGGATGCATTAATAGCAGGAGGCTGGGCTGCTGGTCAGAATGGGATGTACTCATGGCCTTCTAAAGAGGAGACAGAGGGTAGTGAAGGGACTTTGAGCCACACTATTGGGATTCATAATTTGGACAGTACTTCTAGTTTAACTTGTTAGTTCCTTTTGCTCTGTAAACGTATTTTTATTTTCTCTCTTGTCCACTTTAAGCTTGTGTATAACGGTTGTGTGATAGTACTGTCAGTTGCAGCCTCTCTTAGAGTTGCCTTTGGAGCATGAAAATACATTTCCTTTTTGATTGTTGTAACCCACCTTAATATAGGTAACATTTTCTGAGCCCTTACTGTGAACCAGGCACTGAACTCTTTATTTAGCTTATTTAATCATAGTGACAACTCTGTGTAAAGAATTACCCCCAAATTTAGCAGCTTAAAGATTGAACATTTATTATTTCAGTTTCTAAGGGTTAGGAATCTAGGATGCTTAGGTAGGTGCATCTAGTTCAGGATCTCTCATGAGGGTGGACTCGAAACATTTTTTTTTCCCTGTGCTATACAGTAGGTCCTTGTCGGTTATCTATTTTAAATATACTAGTGTGTACATGTCCCAAACTCCCAATCTGTTCCCCACCACCACCCCCCTTTCCCCCTGGTAACCATAAGTTAGTTCTCTAAGTCTGTGAGTTTGTTTTGTAAGTTCATTTGTATCTTTTTTTTTTAAGGTTCTGCATATAAGTGATATCATGTGATATTTGTCTTTCTCTGTCTGACTTACTTTGCTTAGTATGATAACCTCCAGGTCCATCCATGTTGCTGCAAATGGCATTATTTCATTCTTTTTAATGGCTGAGTAATATTCCATTGTATATATGTACCACATCTTCTTTATCCATTCATCTGTCGATGGACATTTAGGTTGCCTCCATGTCTTGGTGATTGTAAACAGCGAACAGTGAACATTGGGGTGCATGTATCCTTTTGAACCATGGTTTTCTCTGGATATATACTGTGTGTGTGTGTGTGTGTGTGTGTGTGTATACACATACTGTGGAGTGGGATTGCTGGATCATATGGTAGCTCTTTTTTTAGTTTTTTAAGGAACCTCCATACTGTTTCCATAGTGGTTGTACCAATTTACGTTCCCACCAACAGTGTAGGAGGGTTCCCTTTTCTCCACATCTCCCACATTTATTGTTTGTAGGCTTTTTGATGATGGCCATTCTGACTGGTGTGAGGTGATATCTCATTGTAGTTTTGATTTGCATTTATCTAATACTTAGCGATGTTGAGCATCTTTTCACTTGCCTCCTGGCCATCTGTATGTCTTCTTTGGAGAAATGTCTGTTTAGGCCTTCTGCCCACTTTTTGATTGGGTTCTTTTTTTGTTTGTTTGTTTTTTGATATTGAGCTGCATGACCTGTTTGCAAATTTTGGATATTAATCCCTTGTCAGTCCCATCCTTTGCAAATATTTTCTCCCATTCTGTGGATTGTCTTTTCATTTTGTTTATGGTTTCCTTTGCTGTGCAAAAGCTTTTGAGTTTAATTAGGTCCCGTTTGTTTATTTTTGTCTTTATTTCCATTACCCTAGGAGACGGATCAAAAAAGATTTTGTTGTGATTTATGTCAAAGAGCGTTCTGCCTATGTTTTCTTCTGAGAGTTTTATAGGATCTGGTCTTACATTTAGGTCTTTAATCCATTTTGAGTTTATTTTTGTGTATGCTGTTAAAGAATGTTCTAATTTCATTCTTTTACATGTAACTGTCCAGTTTTCCCAGACCATTTATCAAAGAGACTGTCTTTTCTCCATTGTATAGTCTTGCCTCCTTTGTTGTAGATTAATTGACCCTATGTGCATGGGTTTATTTCTGGGCTTTCTATCCTGTTCCACTGATATATATGTCAGTTTTTATGCCATTACCATACTCTCTTGATGAATGTAGCTTTGTAGTATAGTCTGAAGTCAGGCAGCCTGATTCCTCCAGTTCCGGTTTTCTTTCTCAAGATTGCTTTGCCTAATCGGGGTCTTCTGTATCTCCATTACAAATTTTAAGATTTTTTTTTTGTCCTAGTTCCGTTAAAAAAAAATATGCCATAGTAATTTGATAGAGATTGCATTGACTTTGTAGATTGCCTTGGGTAGTATAGTCATTTTGACAATATTGATTCTTCGAATCCAAGAACATGGTATATCTTTCCATCTGTTTGTATCATCTTCTATTTCTTCAGCATCTTATAGTTTTCAGTGTACAGGTGTTTTGCCTCCTTAGGTAAATTTATTCCTAGGTATTTTATTCTTTTTGATGTGCTGGTAAAGGGAATTGTTTCTTTAATTTCTCTTTCTGAACTTGCATTGTTAGTGTATAAAAATGCAGTAGGTTTCTGTGTATTCATTTTGTATCTTGCAACTTTATTGAATTCATTGATGAGCTCTAGTAGTTTTCTGGTAGCATCTTTAGAATTTTCTATGTATAGTATCATGTCATCTGCAGACAATGACAGTTTTACTTCTTCTTTTCCAATTTGGATTCCTTGTATTCCTTTTTCTTTTCTGACTGCCATGGCTAGGACTTCCAAAACTATGTTGAATAGAAGTGGCAAGAGTGGACATCCTTGTCTTGTTCCTGATCTTAGAGGAAATACTTTGAGCTTTTCACTGTTGAGCATGTTGTTAGCTGTGGGTTAGTCATATATGGCCTTTATTGTGTTGAGGTATGTTCCGTCTATGCCCACTTTCTGGAGCATTTTTTTTATCATAAATTGGTGTTGAATTTTGTCAAAAGCCTTTTCTGCATCTATTGAGATGATCATATATATGGTTTTTATTCTTCAATTTGTTGATGTGGTGTATCACACTGATTGATTTGCAGACAATGAAAAAATCCTTGCACCACTGGAATAAATCCTACTTGACCGTGGTGTATGCCCCTTTTAGTGTGCTGTTGAATTCAGTTTGCTAGTATTTTGTTGAGGATTTTTGGGTCTGTGTTCATCAGTGATGTTGGCCTGTAATTTTCTTTTTTTTGTGGTATCTTTATCTGGTTTTGGTATCAGGGTGATGGTGGCCTCAAAAAATGAGTTTGGGAGTGTTCCTTCCTCTGCAAGTTTTTGGAAGAGTTCCAGAAGGATAGGTGTTAACTCTTTTCTAAATGTTTGATAGAATTCACCTGTGAAACCGTCAGGTCCTGGACTTTTGTTTGTTGGAAGTTTTTAAATCACAGTTTCAGTTTTAGTATTTGTGATTGGTCTGTTCATATTCTCTAGTTCTTCCTGGTTCAGTCTTGGGAGATTGTACCTTCCTCAGAATTTGTCCATTTCTTCTAGGTAGTCCACTTTATTGGCATATGGTTGCTTGTAGTAGTCTCTTATAATCCTTTGTATTTCTGTGGTGTCCGTTGTAACTTCTCCTTTTTCATTTCTCATTTTATTGATTTGAGCCCTCTTTCCAACCTAACCTTACACCTAGAGCAACAAAAGAAAGAAGAACAAACAAAACCCAAAGTTAGCAGAAGGAAAGAAATCATAAAAATCGGAGGAGAAATAAATGAAACAGAAACAAAACAATAGAAAAGTTCAATGAAACTAAAAGCTGGTTCTTTGAAAATATAAACAAAATTGATAAACCTCAAGACATTTTTAGCTGGGGCTGCAGTCATCTGAAGACTTGGTTAGGGCTGGAAAATCTGCTTCCAGGACCACTTGCTTGTGTAGCTTTTGGTCCATCATCATGTAGCCCTCCCCATAGAGCTTCTTGGATATCCTCATGACATGGTACCTGGCTTCACCCATTGTGAATGATTCAAGAGAGTTTTCTGCTGAAGAAGTCACAGTGCCTTTTTAAATTTATATTTATTTTTGGCTGTGTTGGGTCCTCCTCTCTGTGCGAGGGCTCTCTCTAGTTGTGGCAAGCGGGGGCCGCTCTTCATCGCGGTGCGCTGGCCTCTCACTGTCGCGGCCTCTCTTGTTGCGGAGCATAGGCTCCAGAGGCGCAGGCTCAGCAGTTGTGGCTCACTGGCCTAGTTGCTTCGCGGCATGTGGGATCCTCCCAGCCCAGGGCTCGAACCCGTGTCCCCTGCATTGGCAGGCAGACTCAACCACTGCGCCACCAGGGAAGCCCATAGTGCCTTTTTTTTACCCAGTTGCTAGAAGTCACACAGTGTCACTTCGGCCATATTCTTTTCATTAGAAGTGAGTCACTAAGTGAAGCCCGTGCTGAAGGGGAAAGGAATTAAGTTCTACGTTGTGAATGGAGGAGTGTCAGAGATTTTCTGGACATAATTTTAAACTGCCACACCTGGGTTACCAGTGTTGTCTCGATTTTCCAGATGAGGAAACTTGTGAATGGAGAAGTTAAGTGACTGGTCCAAGGTGCATAGCTAGTTGGAGAAGTAGGGTTTAAGTCTCAGCAGCCTGGCTCATGTGACTCCTTTTCTTTTTTTTTCTTTTGGTTTCATTTTGTTTTTACTACATATGCTTTACTGCCTTGAGTACTTCATCTCCTGAGTACACATTAAAAAGTCACAGTGACTTCACTTCTTCATACTCATTCCCAACTGGACGTTTATGGGTTACTTGCCTCTTTTATGCCTCACTCCTAGTACTGTGACTTAATACTTAGATTCACTCATTTAGTTCATTCTGTACATACTTAGCATCTGCTGCGAAGTACTGGGATGCTCACCACTGTCGTGTGGGGAAGAACTTTGATTTTGAAGGTGTACCGACCTAGCAGCAAAGAATTTCAAGGTGTATATTGGGTAGTTTCCCGTGACTAAACATTGGGAAGCAAACATTTTTCCCATAGCCTTTTAGTTTTGCAGTTCTCACACCTTCTGCAGTTGTTAGAACTATGGTGCATTGTGGGTAGTTATTTAGAATGCATTGTGAGCTAAAGTTGACAGTGGGATCAACTTCCTCAGATGGAGTTTGTCCACTACTGATAATCAAAAGCAATAAATGCATTAGACCCCTGGGCACTGTTAGGACCATCATCTTGCCCCTGCTAATTTTTTCCAGTACTTTAAGTGACTATGAAGAACCCTGTGCTATCTGCGATAGTTTTCCTCTGCAGTTTGGGAGGCGTAAAATGAAGTAAAAAAAATTTTTTCCCCAAGAGATCTGCTTTGTAAAATGACAATCACAGTCACCCAAACTCTGCCGAAAGAGAAAGAGAGAGAGGTCTTAGAATTTTGATAATATTTCTGTATATTCTTGTCTTATATTTCATTTTGTTAGGCCATGGAATAGTCTGTATTATGGGTAGCCCAAGGGATCTTTTTGACATACAATTTTAGGGTACATTATAGGATTAAAAAACCCTAAGGGTAACTGCACTTTGGGGCATCAGAATGCAAACTTCTGTTTATAATGTACTGGATAACGTATCCAATGAAAAATCTTCATGTTTTAGCAATGTAAACAGTGCAGTGTAATTGGGTAAAGTGTACGATTCCATGGGTTAACCAGTGTTAAAACAGAATAAGCCATCAGAAAATTGACTAAAGGAACTTGGAGAAGCCATGGTGGGGTGTTAAAGGGTAAAGCTTCCTACCTTTATAAGGAACTTCTTGTTGAACTCGAAGGACTTGATAACCATATATTGTGTTTGACAGCAAATTCCTAATTTGCCTCTGGTACCCACCTCTCTTTGTGTCTGACAGCACTAAGAAAATTTCTTAATGAGGTTAAGCGCTTATGTGTACAGACACCTCTGCCTATACTTGGGCAGTTTCAAACCCTAGAAATTCTTGATTTGTCTTATCCTTTTAAAAATATAACAGATGTGAGGAATGGCCTAGATTAGACTTTGGTTTTAAGAAGTCCTATCAAGGTGAGATTTTGAGACCAACTGATTTTAAATTGATATTGGGTTGGCCTGGGGTAATCCTCCAGAATGAAAGTAGAAGCATGGTGTACCTCGTGCTAACTTGTGGCCCAGTTCTCTGTCCATTTTCTGAGCCCTGTACATACGAGTTTATGAAACGTGATGTTTCTCTTTCTTCACTATGTTCTCCCCGGAGTCTTCCTCCTTTACCTCATAAGTTAGTGGAAACTTTCTGATCACCTTGGCAAAGGGGGACCCTGGTTTCCATGGGCCTTAAATAAAGCTATCAATTTGGTTATACAGATAGGATATCCAACTGAATAGCACTTGGGACAAACACTAGTGGATCCCTCAAAACTAGGGAGTCGTGCATTGTGGGTATTTATGTGGCTTTTTTCTTTAGAAAGGATAGAACAGTTATCCATTTAAAGCTAAAACAAAGCTGGGAGTCCATAACAACAGCTTAGTGGCCCTTTTATCCTATGGTTAGTCAGTCCTTGGTGTCTGTAGCAACCTGGCCTCCTGAACCAAAACATACTTTCTCAGGGCTAGAAAAGGAGCAAGTCTTTAAGTCCAGTAGGTGGCCATTGTCAGGAAAAAGGAACTTGACCACCTGTCCAATTTGAAGCCAATGCCAAGAAGAAACTGGAGCTTGACCAAAGGCTGGTCAGTTTCTGCTGAGCTGCAACCAGAATTAAATACCTGGCAGGCCATGTTAATGACTGTGGTAATCCATTTCTGTGGTGGCAAGATAAGAATGGGAGGACTTCCCTGGTAGCGCAGTGGTTAAGAATCCGCCCGCTAATACATGGGACACGGGTTCGAGCCCTGGTCCGGGAAGATCCCACATGCTGCTGAGCAGCTAAGCCCGTGCACCACCACTACTGAAGCCCGTGCACTAGAGCCCGTAGAGCCCGGTGGTGACAAGAGAAGCCACCGCAATGAGGAGCCCATGCACCGCAACAAAGAATAGACCCTGTTCGCCGCAACTAGAGAAAGCCCGTGCACAGCAACGAAGACCCAACGCAGCCAAAAATAAACAAAATAAATAAATGTATTTTTAAAAAAAAGATACGAATGGGAAATCATAGCAGGCCAGCAAAGCCTTCTTTGGAACTGAGAGGACCAGCAGTCCTCAGCGTGGTTCAGTCTTGCAGTTTGGGTTTTCAGCTGGTGCTTATAGAATAAGCAAAGAACTAAATCTACTTACACTTTATTTAAAAAGAATAAAATAATTTATTATTATTTAACCAGAGTGTAAAACTTACAGGGCTCTGGAACACACAGATCCCCTGCCCCAGCCTCGTGTGTTTAAACAACCCAGCTCTATGGGACTTATACTGCCACACATACGTGGAGCTCTTTTTAACTTCTCTGCCCCTGAAACCACGTTTATTTCATGGTCTCGAGAGATAAGGCACTTCTTGGATGTTGGAAAGTGAGTGATTCCTCTGTTCTTGTCCTAGTGAGAAGTAGGTTGATCACAAAGCAAGAACGCCCCTTTGCCTGAAGCTAGGACGGGTGCTCCTGCACCTAGGGCCTTAGCTTAGAGTCACTAGTGCCCTTTTTTGGGTTAGATTTTATTTTTAGAGTAAGTACAAAGAAACACTCACTGACGGTCAGAATAGAAATGTGAAGCAAGTTACGTAAATGTGTATTTCTACTAGATCAAGTTTGTCCCTTTGGAGCAAGGACAGGCAGAAGATGAGAATTTCTAAGGACAAAAGTGGATGGGAAGGACCCAAGGTTTATATTTTCAAAGAAAGGAGATCTGTTTGGGCTTGTGTTTGTTCTTTTTTAAGAAATAGTTTATGCTTATAAATAGTTAAATGCCAGAGGGTACAAACATATAAAATGAAAGTTCTTTGTAATCCCACCTTCCCTCCCCATTATTAATTTAATAGTTAATGCATTATATATTCTTTTGGTACCTTTTTTTTTTTTTTTAACCTGCGCACGTACTTAAAAACACTGAAAGAATTAGTGGGATTATGGGCAATTTCTGGTGTTTTGCTTTTTTACTTAATAATCAGAAACCTTGTTCTATATCAGTAGATAAGGATATCTACTCACCATGTTAAATGTGCAAGAGTTTGAGCATTTTCTCAAACTTTCTGTGAATTACTCATTTACCTTTGAAATTGGATTTATTTAAGCAAACAAAAAGTATGTTTCAGTCGTCATTAGTAGAAATGTGATTTTACTGTTTCCCATGTACTGATCGTTCTCTCCTTGTTAATAGGTGTACAGTCCTGAATTTTCTGTGGTCTGTTTATGACTTTTTATGTCTGCGATTTTTATGTGATTTCAGTGTTTTTCATTTTTCCTCCCTTGCTTTTTGTCTCATTTCTCTTTTTCGTCTAAATTTCTGTCTCTTACAACGTTAATTTTTTCTGACTTTTTGTCACACGAGTGTTTATCATTTGATGTTGTAACTGTCCTGATATGATTGTGACTGGGAAGTATGATCACCTCATTTTGTTTGCCATGTCATCACCAGAGGCGTTGACAAGCAAACACTTACCGTTTCCCATGAATACAATGTTACTCTGCAGATTTCTAAAATCAGGGAAAATTTTATACTGTGTGCTTAGGACTGTGCTACACACTACCCAGAAAAGCACTTTCACCCTCTAAAATGCCCACTGCAAGATCTTACCTGGGAATCCACTTGCATATGTTTCAAAAAACAGTTACACCAAAAGAATGATTTAAACATACAACACATTTGAAAGCTGCTTTTAGGAGTCCACATTTGTATGTGTGAGAATGTGGATAGGTGGAGAGAAAGTTTGCAGAGGATAGATGATCATAGAAGCACCCCCATGGGTTTTAGGATATTTCAAATAAATGATTATACAGTTATTCATGAGTCATTAGAAAATGTGAGGGTGCCTTTCCCAATCCTAGGATTTAAGAGGAACCTCAAGACGTCAGCTCATAGCAGCTAGAGATGATGTCTCAGACCTTTTTTTACAAACGATTAAAATGTCCACAGGAAATGCCCATAGTCTTGGGACACTGTGTGTTTACTGGCTGTGGCGGCTTACATGATTATTCTCTACTGAAATTATATACTGAATTTAACAAGCATTTGTCTATTGGTTTTTATTTTAATGTCTAGATTACCTACAAGATCATGCATGTTCTTTGTTAAAGGGAGGGCGTTTCCATTTCAGGGCCTGTTTTGGCCTTTCTGTCCAGGAAAGCCCAAGACGGACACAGTGACTTTACTTAATTAGAGTTTAGAAGTCAGTCACTGAAGTGTGGCTTGTCTTTCCCCGTGGGAGCTGGCAGTGCCATTTAAGAACGCACAGCTGGTGTTATCCAAAATGTAACTGTGGCCTCTGCAGGAATGGTTGATAATGGCTGAGCCAAGAAGGCCTTTGCTCTAACTGACCCGCACAGGACGATTTCTCCTAGCATTTATTCTTTCAATCCTTTTGGGGTAGAAATGAAGTTGGAGGTACATCCACAGAATCCATTAGCGTCCCTTTGGGACAGAGCTGTCAGCAGCTTCACATTTTGAACTTCTATGAGGCATGTTGTGTCCTTGACTAAGAAATGTGTTTCCCCATGTGTCTGATAAAGTAAACATCTGCAATGCTAAAGGCGTAGTGCCAGGCACATCTGTGTCCATAGACAATGCTGTTAAATTAAGGGTTGCCCTGGAAAACGATTGACCTGCGACAAAGTTCATTTGGCATCATTCATTTGTTTTGGGGCGCTTTTTTCTGAGTATTTGATCATGGATCTTACATGTCTCTTAAACTTTGATCTCATTGTTTGGGTTCTAATTGTTTACTCTGTGAATGAGCTAAGCTTCCTCTTGTTACAGAAAGTTGCATATTCCTTCAGTGACAGTAAGCTCCCTGCAAGCAAGAATTGTGTCTAGGAAAGGGAACCCTCCTGAACTGTTGGTGGGCATATACTCGGGGCTCTCCGCACGTATTTCTGCCCTCAGGCAGAGGCTGTTGCCTGGCACTGCTGGCTATCAGGGAATCCAGCAGACAGAGCAGATGTCTTTTACATGTCCACACGTGCAGTCACATGGTATTTGACTAAACCGAATGGCCAATTAAATTCAGAATTAGATTGCCTTTTTCCTCTCATCTATTTGATTTACTATCAATCAATGTGGATTAAACAATCGATTCTCAAAAAAAAAAAAATCATGTCTAGGGACTTCCCTGGTGGTCCAGTGGCTAGGACTCCCGCTTCCACTGCCAGGGGCGTGATTTCAATCCCTGGTTGGGAAACGAAGATCTCCCATGCCACACGGCACGGCCAAAAAAAAAAAAAATCATGTCTAACCTTTGCGATTTCCGTAGACATAGCAAAGGCAAAACCCAGAAGTGCTTTACTATTTAATGGCTCAGATAAAACGAGTGGTGGTGAGAAGAGTAGGGAAACTAAAATGTTTTAAAACATCCCCGTGATTTTAGGTCCCAGTTACCACAGAAAAGCATGAATTAGATATTCAGGAAGAGGGTTTTTTTTCCATTCATTATCAGTGATTTTTTTTTTTTTTTTAACTTAATGAAGTTTCCCAGTCTGAGGAGGTCTAGAAAGGATTCAGAACACATAGATTCCAAGCATTTGGATTTAAGAGACCTTTAGTTGTCCTCATAACTTCATAATGTAAGTAAGTAAGAGTTATTTTTCCTAGCCAGACTATCTCTTCTGTCAGAGGAGAGAATAGCTCTTCATTGAGAGATAAGATGTCTTGGCAGGTTTCTGAGACAATAATGGGCTTCACTAGATTCTAGGAAACGTAATTCGTGTCCATGTATAAATAAAGTGTCAGACATCTTAGTTGCCTCTAATTTGATGAACAAAACAGAGTGGCCTTGAGTCTCTTTTTAATGCATGGGCGAGAGGCAAATTTAGGCCTATCAGTTCAGTGGGGTTTTTTTTGTTGTTTTTTTAATGTTTAACAGGTTTTTTTTGTTGAGATACTGAGATAAGAATCTTCTAATTCTGAAATATATAAAAAAGTTTATAAACTTCACAATTTTTATTGATACAAATATTGACATTATTTATGGTGTCCTAAATAAAGTAATAAAAAAATGTAGGCTGTTCTCAACCTAACAATACATTTATAGTCTCTAAAACATGCTTATTATAGAAAGATAGAAAATACAAATAAGCTAATAAAAAATATCAGAATCACTTATTAGGACTTCGCTGGAGGTCCAGTGGTTAAGACTCTGTGCTTGCATTGCAGGGGGCATGGGTTCAATCCCTGGTCGGGGAACCAAGATCCCGCGTGCCACACGGCACAGCCAAAAAGAAAAAAGAAAAATCACTTATTATTCCATCATTCAGGACTAAGTAATGTAGATATAAACCTTTTGGCATATATATCCTACGGTGTATTTTTCCCCCTTTCCATATACATACATGTGTTGGCTTTTTGTTCTATAGAATAAAACTGAATGTACTTTTTCCTTGAACATAATTTTTATTGGTTGCATAATACATTTTACGGATGTAGATGAACCTTAATTTATATCAGATAATCTTTCATTTAACTCCCAGATTTCTATTGGTTTTTTTTTTTTTGATAAATTGTTTGACTTGCAAGTTTCTAAAGCCTTTTTCTTTAGAATAGTGCTAGAAATGATAGTTGATTTCCTGAGTTAACTCCCCAGATCCTAATTGATACCTGTCACATGGCTAAGCTTCCCTGCTGGACAAATGGTACTACAGTGATTAAAACACAGGATCTGCTTATCATTATTTCCATGGAGCTCTGTGTAATCCATTTACCACCTGGCATAGTGCCAGATACAATGGGCACTCAACAAAATCTGCATGAGTGGAAGCTGGGATTCCTTCTCTATCCAGGTTGTCGTGGCCGGAGCCGCCAAGTAGAACACATGGTGTTCACTTTCTGGAACGTGGGAAGAGGGATGTGGATAGCAGAGAGGGTGCGCAGGATAGCAGAATTCCCTTGTGCATGTCTTCGGCAGTTGTCAGTAATTCAGCCTTCGCAGCTTTGATAAAGAAAGTTCTGTGGAAAGAGTGTTTATCACTGGCAAAGTTGAGAGAGAAGGGGGAGGCAAAAGGTATACTGAACAACAAACTTGACCTTAATTGAAATGTATAAAACACTGTACCCAAGAGCAACAGAATATTCATTTATTTTACATACACACAGAACATTTATCATGTTCTAGGCTGTAAAACAAGGAATTGAAGGGCAGTTTTTTAAAAGTTGAAGCATATACCTACCATATCATCCAGCTATTCCATTTTCAGCTACTTATCCAAGAAGAAAGAAAACACATGTCCACACAAAGACCTGTACAAATGGATACATGAACGTTCATAGTCATTTTATTTGTAAAAGCCAAAAAACGAGAGATAACCCTGATGTCTCTTAAACAAGTGAATGGATAAATGAACTGTGAGTGTTCATACCACAGAATACTGCTCAGAAATAAAAATAGACTATTGTTACCTGCAGCACTGTGGATGAATCTCGGAATAATTATGCTAAAGTGAAAGAAGTCGGACGAAAAAGGATACCTACTTTATGGCTCCATTTGTATGAAACTTTAGAACATACATACTAATCTGTAGTGACAGAAGGCCGATGAGTGATTGCGTGGGGATGAGGATAGTAGGACAAGGTAGAAGGAAGATTAAAGGAGCATGAGATAAGGAAACTTTTTTGGGGATGATGGATATGTTCATTATCTTGATTGCTGTGACGGTTTCACAGGTTATACATATGTCAAAACGTATTGTAAAGCAAGATGTACAGTTTATGTGTCAATTATACCTCAACAAAGCTGTCTAAGATATAAAGAAGCAAATAATGAAAAGGCACTCATGATTCTGGGGCTGTTTACTTGATCGTAGTGTTTATTGTACACCTACATGCAAACGGCATTACAACTGAGCATTGATTTTTTTTTTTTTTTTCCTTTGAGTAGTAACGTGATTTATAATGAGAAACTCGATCATGTTGTATCAGCTTGAGTAGAGAAGAGGAATAGGAAACATGGGGGTGAACCCGAACTCATAAAAACAGAGTAGTTAGTTCCCTGGATCTGGAGGGTGAGGAAAATGGGCAGATGTTGACCTAAGGATACAGGCTTCCAGTTAGAAGCTGAGCAAGTTTTGGGGAATCTAATGCACAGTATTGTAAGTATATTTAAGGTACTGTATTATAGGTGTACTTGAAAGTCGCTGAGAGGAGGGCTTAAGTGTTCTCATCTCAAAAAGAGAAATGGTAATTTTGTGGTGTGATGGAGGCGTTAGCTAATGCTGTAGTGGTAAGCATTTTGAAATATACATAAAAGTTTATTAGATCAAAAAGTACATTTGAAACGTAATATTATGTGTCAACTATATCTCAAAGCTGGGGGGTGGGTCTGACTAAAGACTCACTAAAATAAGTAGAAACAAAATGTGGTAGTGATGATGATTCAGTGTTTACTCCTTGCCTATTGAATCAAGACCATATTCCTGAGCCGATGACGTCATCCCCCCTCGGTTTGATCTTCCACTACCTGTTCACTTTTGGCTCCCCTTCTCCCAGAATCCACTGCGCTATCATCCCCTTCTTCATTGCCTTGGTTAATGCTTTTTATCTGCCTGTGCCTCTTCCCCACCTCACCTTTTTATATCTATGTGGTAAAATCCTACCTATCCTTGAAGTTTCCATTCAGATGCCCACGCGTTTACTCTGATCCTCCCAGCTTGAAATGTCATCTGTGTTCTGTATTTTAGCACACATTAAGTACGTATTTTGTACCGTAGCCCTTACGGTACAGACAAGTCTGCCCTGCTGTTTCAGAACTGAACAGACACAGGGTTATGCATTTGGCTACTATTTAGACACATTTCAATTGTTTAATAAACTTCTACATTTATTAAAATTACTGTAATTATCAATGCCAATGAAGGAAGCAATGACAAGACAAAGTAGGACAAAAAAATTGGTTCAGTTGTATTTTTGAACCACATTCTGTGTTCATTTGATTAGAGCAGAGGGGAGTGGTAGATTTACTGTCCTCATGACATTTTTGTTTTCCTTAAGCTAATGTTTTAATTATGGACCCTCTTTTTTTTTTTTTTTTTTTTGCGGTACGCGGGCCTCTCACTGTTGTGGCCTCTCCCGTTGCGGAGCACAGGCTCCGGACGCGCAGGCTCAGTGGCCATGGGGTGAGCTATTTTATGACTGTCCACTCCCTTGATCACTTCTTGTATTTATCTTTCAGGTCCGGACTCTCTTTGTCAGTGGTCTCCCTCTGGATATCAAACCTCGGGAGCTGTATCTGCTTTTCAGACCATTTAAGGTACCTTTTCTATCTTTCAGAAATTGTAAAAGGAGACAAAGAGTGTGTGTATAAGCTTCCTGGGGCTTTTTGTAGAAAGAAATGAAATGTCTGTGAAAGCACTGTTTTTAAAAGGTTAGTGAGTAAAGGAGATTTGACAACTCGGTCCTAATATACATTTTCACTTTGGAAGGACTGAAACTGCCTTTTGTCCTCCCAGTAGCTAATCTGGAGAAGTCTCTTACCGACGTGGACATGCATCTGTTTCTGTTCTACAGAACAGCTTTAGTGTCCTCCCTGTTTATCCTCTTGCCAATTAGGGGTGTTCTTCTGAGTACAGATCACCAAAAATACTATCAGTGACTTATTCTGTATTTATATTTCAAATGCAGTAAAAGTCAAGCCCTACCCCAAGGAGGTTCCTTATCAGTTGAAATACTGCTGTTAATACTATTAGGTTAAGTAGGCTTTTATGAACTAGACTAGGAACCTAGCACCATTATTTTTGCCATGGGCAAAATGTCCAAAGTTGCAAAAACAGTAAAACAAAATTTTAAAGAAATGCTTGGTATGAGTTGAGGGAAATCTTTCCTGTTGCTTCGTGAAATATTTAATGCAAGTTGTCTGTCCATTGTGACTATCAAGATAAAACTACTTTAGAGATAATGAATGTAGCTGGGATTGAAAATTTAACAGGAAATTGAACTAAAGCTGAAATAACCATGCTCCAAGGAGAAACCTTGAAGGTTAGCCTTTGGAGGGTAGGGTAGGGTAGGGTAGCTGGGGCTGGGCATGATGTGGGCTGAAGGCTTTGGCTCTCAAGGAGTGAACCTGGAAGTCATGACAGATTCAGGGCCTGTGTCTGGCCTGGTCACGTCACCTGAGGACATGTCAGCAACAGTGCCTGGCCGGGGCCACACTTACGATCACGTGATGGGCCATCTTGATTGATGGTTAAAGATCCATCCTGATTTGAAGCAGGACCCCAGCCACAGAGGCAAGACAGTTTGAGGGACAATATCTAACTCCTTAGGGGGAGAGAGTAGGATGCGACAGCTGAAAACAGTTGGGTAGTAGAAGGAGAAGGATGGTTGAGCAGGCAGTGAGTTAAAACCAACCAAGATAAAACAGTCTAGTTTATGTGCCCCAAAGGCAGCGTGTAATAATGGACATAACTCCATTCTGACAGCTCTCCTTTTAATGCAACAATAATGATGACATTACAGAGGGAAGCAGAAAGGTTAGCCATGAGGTTGGCTAGAGGAAGTGGGAAAGAAAGAGAAGGTATTGTGGGGAGAGTGCCAGCTTTATAGAATTTCCTGCGTTTCTTCTGCAGGGTTGTAGTTTTTACTGTCTGTCTCTTCTGTAGGATGAGGACTTTTTAAAGCCAACTGATCCTCGTATGTATCCAATAGTATGTATCCAACATAACATAAATAGTTATGTTTTTGTATACATACAGAGAGATTTAGCCAGCAAGCCCCTTAAGAATTATTATCTCATTTAATTCTCATCACAGTCCTTTAAAGTGGGTTAGCCTCATTTTTTTCAAATAAAGAAAATGAAACTTGGAGCAGTTGAATACATTTTGCTCAAGTTTACACACATAATAAATGGCACGGCCAGGATTCAAACCCAAGCAGTCATCCCTCATCTGAACGATTATTTGATACTACTTCTCTTTTTGTGACTTGAGAGGACAGTATATCCCTACTAGTGGTCTTTTACCTGAGTGAAATATCCATTTGTCCTTTGCCTCTGAGGCCTTCAGGGTGTTTAAACCTTCAGGTTTTTCAGAGGGTGAGAGCACCTTGAAAAAGGAAGAGGCAGGGCTGTGAATCATGACCTCTCTGGCTAGAAGAGCTCAAGGCCTTTGAGGTAAAATGTTTACAGTAGCTAATTAGTAACATAGTTCTCTGCTGGGAAAATAGGAGGATGAATCAGTCCCAACATGCTGCCCAGAAACCCAAACGCTGAAGTCAGGACCCTGGTACATTCCTACTAACCCTCTTTTAATTAAAGTCCCCAGAGTCTGACCCTCGTCTGCAAATCTGTCTCTGCACCAATACGTGTGGTGGTCAATCATGTCAAGTGTTGTTTTTTCCCCTCCTGTGTCATCCATCAGTGCAAGCTAACAGTCATTGATTATTTTCAGAAATAAACAGACTTTGTTATCCTTATCCTGGGGAGCCAGGAGGGCTTAAGGGAGGGAGTGAAAGGAGCGTTTCCATCTTCCTTGAGGATGAGCTGGAGTAAAAACCCAACAGGGAATTTTCACATCTCCCAATCAGAATACCAATGTGAAAGACTGATGGCTGCAATAAATAAGCAAAAGAACTCAACAGATTTTAGCATCACTGCCTATTTAACCTTTCCTGGAAGTTTTGAAATTTTCATTAAGTTCTACCAAGTACGATCTTAATGTTTTATGGTTTTATAGCAAATATATGACCAAGTCATCGCACACTCTGACCTTCCTAACTTAATTTATCCCCTTCCCTCGCCTAGTTCTATAAAATGAAAAAGACCTGCTGTTGACAGACACCATTTTCCTATGCGTAAGTGCATTCATGCACTTACGTTTCTTTTCTGAATTTCATAAAATATATAGAGATAAGAAACGTAAGTGCATGAATTTCAGGGCTTGATTTCTTTTAGGCCCAAGTATGCAAAGATTGGCGTATACATCATGCGTGCGTGTGTGTATAAAATTTGTTTTCCCAATGAACAGGCATTTGTGAGAAGAGTTGGTCAGTAGTCATAAGGGACTCATTTTCACTTGAACAGGATGCTATTACAATTGATCTTTTCTCCTATTACTCTTTATTTCTGGTCTAAATTTGGTTCTTTATTTTCAGGGCTACGAGGGTTCTCTTATAAAGCTCACATCTAAGCAGGTAAGAATTTCAGACTTGCACATAAATGATCACGTCCACAGTAAGTTTGGATTGGCTTTCTTCAGGAATGTTACTAGGGCTCGACATTCTTTTTTTATTTCCATTAAGATTTTATTTTGTTGTTGTTGTTGCTCTAAAATTAAGGGTGAGATTGCTTAGGAATTAGCACAGGAAAGTGATTCCTAATTCCATAGCCTCCAGCTAGAGTGTCTGAGTCTGTCCTCAAGGAAGGTAAATATAATGCATCCAGCATAGTTATATTGGGATTGATCTGTATATTCAAAAGAAATTATTATTATCCAAATTCACTTTTATTGCCAATTTTTTCCTGGGTGTTTTTTTTTGTTTGTTTTTGTTTTTTTGTAAAGTTAAACAGGCAGACTTTTCATTCACAATCAGTATGGGAATTTGATGATGAAGAATCAGCCTGTCTCTTAAACCCTTAATAACCGCAGGCAGAGTCTCAGGTCTAGAATGGAGCATAAAAGGTACAGAATGGAGGTAGTAACCAATGACCCTGATAGTTTCTGCAGGTGTCTTGAAAATTTGTAGCTATGTGCTTTTTTTTTTTTAAATGCTGAGCAACCAGCATCCTTCCTCTGGGTCACTTTTCATCTCTCAGTAAGGTATTCTCTGGTTCATCAGAGAATAAGCTATGTTGCAACCATCCTTCTGGACTGAAAGATACTGAGTCCAAAGGAATTGTGACCCCTCTCTTTAGTTGGAACAGTATGGTTTATACACCTAATTAAACACACAGCTTTTTAAAGGCATCCCTTGGGATTTGAGATTAAAATGTTCATGATATAATTTTGATCATGCAGTGAGAATACAGGGCTTTTATCATTGTGTCATTATATTCCTTGCACTTACAGTGTACCAAAAGGTGATTCGGTTCTCTTTCCATTTTAAAAGATGAAGAAACTGAGGTACAGTGAATTCAATTTAGGAAAGTAGAGCCTTTCCACCCAAGTTTTCCTCTGTTCCCTTGTTCACTGCTGCTCACCTTCCAGCCCCTTCTAGATTTTTTTTTATGATTCTCTAAATCTCCAGCTGTGCCCTTGAAGAACCACCCTCACAATCCCTTTGATTCATGTTAGAAATTTGGCTAAGCCACTGAGTCATGATTCTTCTGGACTGGCTTTCTTGTTTCTACCCATTGCCTGTGGTGATTTCTGTATCTTAGCTCTTCAGTTTGATATCACCTTTGACCCAGAAAAATAGACACCCCCAGATATCGTGTTCTTCATATTTTTTTTTCTTTCCTTAGCCCGTAGGTTTTGTCAGTTTTGACAGTCGCTCAGAAGCAGAAGCTGCAAAGAATGCTTTGAATGTAAGTACTAATGGTGTTAATCTTTGGGGGCTTCCTTATGAGGTGGTGGGAAGTAATAGAACCTCTTTGGACAGGAAATCAAATGGAAGGAATAGGACTGCTTGATCTAACAGCAAGGGATTCATTAATTAGCCCTCTAAGGAGATTTTTCCTAAAATTGTGGTTCGATGTGCAAACTATTAAGTAACACGTTGCTCTTCTCTAGCTTCGACTGTAGGGCTCAGAATACCCGATGATGTGGGTCTTTATTCAGCCCAGTTACATCCCATGGTAACGTACAGTTCAGTTTGGCCATCGTTATACTCTCAGTGGCAAAGCCTAAGTCAAGAATAGATGAAAATCTTGGCTTTCCTTAACACGTGAGGTTTTTGTTTAAGGTATGTGGCTTAAAAAAACAAATTTACAGGTTGTAGTCTTTATTCTGATTGATAAAAAACTTGCATATACTGCTTTCCCAGAAGACATTCTGCATTGTGGTATAATAAAAGATAGTCGACTATAATTGAATAGAGATACCTGTATTTGGTTTGTAAGCATTTTGTAAGTAGGTTCTGCTTATAAGCAGTATCATATGATATTTGTCTTTCTCCATTTGACCTACCTCACTTAGAATGGTATCCTCTAGGTCCACCCATGTTGCTGCAAATGGCATTATTTCATTCTTTTTTTATAGCTGAGTACTACTCCACTGTATATGTGTGTCACATCTTCTTTATCCGTTCATCTGTCAGTGGACATTTAGGTTGTTTCCACGTCTTGACTATTATGAATAGTGCTTCTATGAACATGGGGGTACGTGTATCTTTTTGAATTATCGTTTTGTCCAGATATATGCCCAGGAGTGGGATTGCTGGGTCATATGGTAGCTCTACTTTTAGTTTTTTGAGGAACCTCCATACTGTTTTTCGTAGTGGCTGCACCAATTTGCATTCCCCCCGCAGGAGGCATCTTTCTAAATGCGGAAATATTCTGGGTCCTTCTAAATTGAAGTCTTCACCAGCTTCTTTTTCTTGTCCTTATAAAGGAAATAACAGCAGCTGAAGCTTGTTCACTGAATGGGCTTTCCATTGCCCTTCATCGTCTCTGCTCTGGGTAGAGACATGTCACTGACCCACTGTCTGAAAAACAGTAGGTTTTTACGGTGGGTTGTTTATAGCTTGATCTTTTTTAACAGAAGTTTATTTTTTAGATGTTTAAATGGTCATAGTCAAACTGTGTTTCCTTGCCTTACTAGGCAGAGCATAGCTAACATCATTTCACTTTTTCTTAGTACTGAGGGTTGTATCATTACACACAACCGGTATTGAGACATGCAGTAACATTGTGATAGAGGTGTTTAAGCCCATTCCTGTGCCAGCTGGCCCCAGCTCATTATGCTCTCTTGTCCTAAGGTCTGGTTTTAGGCTCAGTGTTTGTTGCTCATATATTAATAACTTGGGAAGAACTCCAAGTGAAACAGGTCTCGTTCTGTTCTATTCTGTGGACCTAGGAAGAGTAACTCTTAAGATTTACCTGTGGCGTATTATACCTGAGCTTTCTTCTGCCCAGAGGTTGGCTTGTGAGTTTAGAGCATCTGTTAAGGTCCTGGGTCATCTCTTTCTCGATATTTTTAAGTTTTATATAAAAGTATTAGAGGTTTTTGTACCTTGGAAACTGTCCTGTTTCAGTTAAGAGAACTGAGACCAGAGAGGATGGATGGCTCGGTCAGAAAGTACAGGTTTAGAGCTACAACTAGAAGGAAGCCTCCTGTGTCTTAGTTCTGTCTACTTTATGTAACTTCTTGCTGTTTGCGTGTTCCATGGAATTGCTGCAACGACAGACTGTTTAAATCACACTGTCTAGGACAAATGCCCACAGTAAAGTTTGGTGCATGACCGTGGAGCAGGGTTTCTTCTCTCTGCAGAGAGAATGGGCCCATTCGGGATAATGTATTTAATTATGAAACCGCCACATCTCTGTGACCCAACATGCTCTTTTCACGATCATTTTTTCTAACCTGGTGAATTAAAAACATCCGATGCTCATAGCCATTACAAAATTTTTTCCTCATGTCATTCGTCCAGCTTCTCTTAAAAGCTTTTCCTCACATTCCTTTGGGGGAAAGTTCCATGTTGTAATGTTTTGTTTTGTTCCACTATTGAGAAACGTAAGCCTCAATCCAGTAAGTTCCTCTATATAGAGTAGTTCAGAGTGTTATAAACCACTTGTCCATGTTTAGAGCTTCTCTTCTTATTGTTTCCCTGTCTTGGTTCCTGTCTGGTTCAGTTATTAGTATTAAGTCTTTTCCCAAAATGACTTTAAATGATTTTAAAATCCATTTTCTTCCATTTTTGGAGTATGCTTTAGTCAGTTTGATAATTTTATGGAAAAACATGCTCAGATTGAATTAAGTGGTAACACTGAACTTTTATCAGGGTGTTCGTTAAATCTTCTAAAGTAAATACAGTATATTTTGGTTTTATAGCAAAAACTCTCAAATTAAGCTAAAAATAACCCAAACCCAGACTTCCCTTCAGGTTATCTGTGGTCGCATTAATCCATATGACTAGAAACCCCATCCATTCTTTAACCCGACAGCAAAATATCTAACCTATCCTTTACCCTTCACACACAGTTGTAATTTCTATACCAGCAGTTTTCCATTTTCCATGCTAATGGAAGGGGGAGCTGATAATCCAAACTATCAAATTATTTTTAGGATTTGTTTATAATTTTGGAATGTAAATCAACTACAGTGATATTGACAGTTATAGTCTGGTTTAGTAAAAATTTGATTTGTGGAAATTTTAAGAAGAAACACACACAGGAAGCAAGGCAGGCCTGGCAGTAAGGACCCTGAGCAGAGGTGGGAATAAGCCATCTCTGGCTCTTCCTGCCAACTATGAAAACCCCAGTGTTGCCGTTGTTGTGTAGCTGAAATCGTGTTTTCGTAAGTAAGAAAGACTGCAGGCCTGATTGTGTACACTTCCATGACAGGCTTTGTCTTACGTTGGTGTTTGAGATTCACTCATGTAAAGTATTTAAAAAGGTTACGTGTGGCCTGTTGAGTATATGTGCCATTTTGATTGATAGCCCTCCTCCCCTAATTTTAAATAGTTATTGGCTTAGGTTTTATCATAGGCTTTATTATAAGTTTATCAGAACTAAGGAAGTCGGATGCAAACTAGGTGCATTACTACAGATTGCCTTCACAACTAAACATTGCTTAGGCTGTCACAATAATTTGCTTTACTCTCAACCTAGACTCACTGATGTTAGTGATCTCCAGTTATCATGGCACCCTCAAGTCTATTGGGTTCTTTTATAAGTAGCTTTATTGAGCTATAACTCACCCATTTAAGGTATTTAATTCAGTGATTTTGGGTATGTTGTTATTTTTGAGTATATAAAACATATATAACAATTTGACATTTTAATGATTTTTTTAAGTGTACATACAGTTCAGTGGCGTTAATACATTTACCATGTTGTGCAACCATCCCCACTGTCTATTTCTATTTTTTCATCATCCCAAACAGAAACTTTGTAACCATTAACCAATACCTCCCTATTATTCCTTTCCTCTAGTCCCTGGTAACCTCTAATCTATATTCTCTCTCTATTAATTTGCCTGTTTTAGCTATTGAAATATTTGTCCTTTTGTGTCTGGCTTCTTTCACTTAGTATGATGTTTTCATGATTAATCCATGTTGTAGCAGATATCAAAACATCGTTCCTTTTTATGGCTGAATAATATTCCATTGTATGGATATTCCACATTTTGTTTATCTATTCGTCTTATTGGTGGACACTTGGGTTGTTTCCACCTTATGGTCGTTGAGAATAACGCTTCAGTGAACACTGGTGTACAAATATGCGTGGTTTTCAATTCCTTTGGGCATACGGCTAGGAATGGAATTGCTAAGTCATACGGTATTTATGTTTTTAGCTTTCTGAGGAGCCTCCAAACTTTTCCATATTGGCTGTACCATTTTACCTTCCCACCAGCAATATATGGGAATTCCAGTTTTCCCTGTGCTCACTAATACTTGTTGTTTTAAATTATAGCAATCCTACTAGGTGTGAAGTGGTAGTTGGTTTCTTGATAAATACTTTTTGACTAATTTCAGCAGTAGATTTGATTTCTCTTGAAACCCCATATGACTTAAAATATTGTTTCTTTTAATGGGGATTAGTAACGTTTCTTTTCTGTGACGGCAGTTCCGTGTAATAGAATTGTGTTACCCTTAAATAGTTTACCTGTTCATAAAAGAAAGGAGGGAAAAACCCAACCCTTGGATGATTGGTTTAATAAGATAAGACTTGGGCTTTGTATTCTCTCGTATACATTATGCCAGGCATGAAGGAAGGAAAGGTGTTTTCTTAAGGTCTGAATAGACTTTGAATTAAAGAGAAAAAAGCAGTTTGGTTTTGAGGAAGCAAAAGGTGGCGGTCATCTTAATAAGCAGAAAATGAAGAGGTCTTGAGGATATATAGCGCTAAATTATTTCTTGGTTACTGAGGAGATTTATTCAATAGTGTGAGGTAAAAAGAATTTTTAAAAAAATCTTTAGTAGTTTGTAAGAAAGCATGCTGAAAAGGTACTTGGTAGTGTCACACGTTGAAAAAACCGACATAATCAGAAAAAGATAGTTTTCTTCATCTCCATAAATTCCTGGCATTGAAGTAAACACTGTAGTTATTTATATCACAGTGATTCAGCCTTGTGCATAATTTGTTTTGTTGAATAGCTTGAGCTCTCCAAATAACTGAGTTTTAACACACTTGTATATAATAAATTGATTATTCCTATACCAGGTTTCTCATCTGTGAAATGGGGGTATTACTCCCAACGGTGTTAAAGGGAAATCACCAAGCAAAAACACTTGCAAATGTTCTAAATGTGAGCCCGTACCATGAATATACTTTCTCAGTGAAAAGATGTAGCCATAAAGTCCTGGTACAAACTCTTGAGTACGGAGGAATACCAGGGTACTCGAGAACAGGTATTGGCCACACAGAAACAGAAATCTGGACTACAGTCTCTGGTTCCTGTAGCACAGGTTCTTCTGACAGTTTGTGCGAGTCAGGACTTTTTATTGTAATATTTGTACAGCTTGTGGGTTAGATGAATTATTTCCACTAAACAAAACGTTTCACATACACAAGCATCCAGATGGCTTGTCTCAGCTCCCTGTTCACCAGGCACCATGTCAATATGTTTCTTATCAGTTTTAAAAATTTCTCCCTAAATTTCTCTTAGCTCAAAGTAGTTGAAGAGGCCCAGTTACTGTGATCCCAGCTGGGACTTTTGGATGGGAAATATGTGGGGCTGCCAGATGAGATCATGAGTTTGATCTAGTGTTTATCTGTTAAATCTGTTTATAACTGCTTACTCTTGACTTGCAGTTTTAAAGCAGCCATTTAATGTCACTGGGTTGGGGACTATGCCCGTGTCGGTCTAGAGCCGCCATAATGCAGGGTTGTTGGACTCTCCTCTTTTTCTCAACGACTGCGTGCACTTTGGGGCTTGACAAACAGCTTAGTCTGCCTAGCCCCGCTCCAAGAAATTTGAAATAGCCCCTTATTTTGCAGGGGAGGGAGTGCTGTGCTCTGTTCTTTCTTGCAATTTGGAGTTGTTACAAAATCTCTCAAGGATGGTGTGGCACATAATTTAAAAGTGGTTCTGAAAGAGCATATGAAGGTGAACGTGAGGAATTTGCTGAATTCCCAATTAGAGTCTTTGCCTGAAGAAAAGTAGGTTATTTAGATCTATTAAGCATTCACATAGGAAAGTAGGAAATAAAATGCTGGTAAAAGAAATCCTAAGGAAGTTTGAAGAAGGAAAAGTAGCTGGAAGTGTTAGCATCATCCTTTCCCCAAGGAAATTCTCAGGAAGAAGCACAGGTTCTCACACGTAAACCGGCCTGTATTCTAATGACAAGTATGTGTGGAGACCTCAAGTTTGCCCAGTTTTTCCCTAGGTAAAATAGTTCATCAGATATTACACGGCTGTGTGAAACTGCCCTCAGACTTTGCGTTGTGGCCTTTCTTCAAGGATCTACTTGTTTAAACTTATCTAGACTCTCTTTTTAAAATGCTATCTTGTATTGACCTTGCCCTTACTCCATGGTTCTTCAGGCATTTCGAAATGCTGAGAAGGTATTTGCCCCTGTTGTAAATGAAAGTAGAAAATACAGCTAGTGTTCGTGGTACCGGAAGTGCAAAGAATGAGTTATTTGCTAGGATTCCTGTCCGTAAGGAAGCCAAGCTAGTTTTAGAACCAAAGATCTTGACTCCCTAGGCCGTGTACGTTACTGATCGTTCTGAAGGGCAGCACATTTTGGTGCCTTAAGTCACTGTCTTTGTTGTAAAATTACTCTTCTACTCCTCAGTGAATGATCAAACCATCATAATGACAAGCGGCTATGGATCTCCCTTCAGCATTGGCTTTTGTGTTTCTGATTATCTACACAGATTTGAACTGTTGGTCCACGAAACTGAAACCCTTTGTCTTGCTCTGTAATTAGAATGCATTAGAACATTTTAAAGCCTTGGGGAGTAGGGTAGGACTTAACCCCCTTAAAGTGGAATAGGTTATCTTGACAGGGCATTTGTTAATTATTCTAATTTCCTTACACATATATACAGCATTTCTTTCTTTAAAATTAAATGCAAACTTTTCTTGCTGTTTCAGTAGACTTTAGTACTTATTACGTGGAAACATTTTTTAAAATGAGAGAACCACAAATAGTCAAGGATTTTTTTGTACGTAAAAATAAGAAGAGGCAAGGAAATAGAGTAAATCCTTCTAGGATATGGAAAATATGTCTAATGCATTATAAACATGGGAATAGGATAAGAAATAAAACAGAATTCTAGTGAACATTAGGCTAGTCTAGAATCTTAAAAATAATAAAAGCTGTCTAAAAAGGCTAATATTTATAAAAATAAACCATGAAATATATATATATTTCTCCCCCCAAAAGCTGACGTCTTCTTTTTTTTTTTTTTTTTTTTTTTTTGCGGTATGCGGGCCTCTCACTGTTGTGGCCTCTCGCGTTGCGGAGCACAGGCTCTGGACGCGCAGGCTCAGCGGCCATGGCTCACGGGCCCAGCCGCTCCAAGGTATGTGGGATCTTCCCAGTCCGGGGCACGAACCTCTGTCCCCTGCATCAGCAGGCAGACTTTCAACCACTGCGCCACCAGGGAAGCCCCTGACGTCTTCTTTATTGACAGAATCAACAGAACACGCGTGGCCGAGTTGGCCACAACGTCCCAACACAGCACATTCTAACATTCAAATTAGACTTATTTAAATGTGGCTCCTTGTGATTCCTTCACCTTGGTACTATGATGATTATCTGTACGCAGGGATTCTATATTGAAACAACCTCACTCACATCACCACTATCACTCAGTTTTTGGAGACTTAACAGCTTGGTCCAAATTTTAAAAAAGGTAGTAGGCTAAAAGACAAAAAAATAAAGTCAACTAACCTATCAGGCCTAATCAAGAATGACTTAATATTATTCACTCTCTTCTTTGAACATTTTCCTTAAGTGTTTTACTAGAGCTACTAGCTCACGGTTCCCACCACATGCATCAGTTTGTTTATAGACTTCAGATTCAAGCTCTTTAAGAGTATTCCGAGTGTGTTCAAAAGAACCTACGTTCTCAGAGAAAGATAACGTACACAGTATTTTTAAAGATCTACATTGTCGGTTCTCTGGCGCAAGGTGTTGTGTACCTAGGTGCTTTCAAGCCTCGAGCAAATAGCATGAATAGTAGGGAATGAGAACTTTCCCTCTGTTAGATCTTCACAGAAGCTTTTGTTTTCACTATATTCTTTGGAGTGTAGATTAGCATAATCATCCCTGATTTGGAAAAAGAGCCCAAGTGTATTCAGTAGTGGCTTTAAATCTTCTTTGTAATCAGAGAACAACTGCATGAGACCTACTGCTAATCCAAGTAGTCCACCTGTCTTTCGCAGCACCGTTGCTTTACATTCTTCTTCAGTGGGAGAAGTGTAATCATCCCTCCAATAGATAGCTAGGCCTTGTCCCTGATGGAGTTCTAAAAGCTGGCGGGTAAAAAGCTTTACTGCATCTGGGTGATCAAGGGTTAAGACTTTCTCTAAGCCAAGAAGATAGACATAATTGGCAGAATTGATGACAGATGGAATTCCATAGATGCTGTGTGCCACCGGAAAGCCACGTCGGAGTTTTGAGTTGTCTTCACTATCATCGATGAGTAAACTGGCATTATGCGACATTTCCGTCACTTCAATGATAATCTGTAGCTTGTCTTCTGGAACCTTTAGCCAATGATTAAACGCCTGTGAAAGTTCGGTTTTCACTTGTTTACCTGGTAACTGAAGTAAGTACTTGTAAGGTTCTAGAAGAATTCTTCGGGCTGTTTCTTGAGTATTCTTCATTGTTTTTTAATTTCAAAGCTGATGGTTCGAGGATGATATCACAACTTTCATGCTGGGGGTCCGGGAGTAGCAGTACCCAGCATCCACTTCCCACCTTATAGTTCAGAACCAGGCTCCCCCGGACGCCTGCATGAATCCCTCCCCTCACTTCACCATAGAACTCTCCGCCCTCCTCACCTGGCAGCAACACCGCATTACTCGGTGCAAGAAAATGCACCATCCCATGAACTAAATTTTTAAGACTAGAATTTCTCTTCTAAAAATGTCGTGATAAATTACAGCAGAAAACAATTTGAGAAAAATTAAGGGGTACCTTGAGTAACCCTGACATTGCATGAAAGGATGTAAGTTTTTGTTTTCTAGCCATAGTGGACAGGTTATTTATTTATTTATTTATCTATCTATCTACCTACCTACCTACACCGGGTCTTCGTTGCAGCACATGGGCTCTTTAGTTGTGGCGTGCAGGATCTAGTTCCCTGGCAGGGGATCGAACCTCGGCCCCCTGCATTGGGAGCATGGAGTCTTACCCACTGGACCACCAGGGAAGTCCCTAAAGATTAATGTTTTAAAATTAAAAGATCCAGATAATTTCCCTGGAAAATACAGTTGGGTAGAAAATTCCTAGTGTAAACCATTTTAATCTATTTTATTCTTTATTTGCCTGACACAAGATATCACTCAAAAGTGAATGGATGAATAAATACACAGAACTTAAAGAGTATAGAAATGTATTGTGGGAAATGAAAATAAGTTTAGATGGAAAAGAATTCACTCAAGCAGAAAGTTTACAACAAAGGAGCAAAAACAGGCAAAGTGTAAAAGCGTTTCTGCACTTTCAAAAGTAGGAATAAAAATTAGAATTCACACATCATTATAGTATAATTTTTGAATTTTTATTGGAGTATAGTTGATTTACAATGTTGTGTTAGTTTCTGCTGTAAAGCAAAGTGAATCAGTCATACATATACATATATCCACTCTTTTTTCAATTCTTTTCCCATATAGGCCATTACAGAGTATTGAGTAGAGTTTCCTGTGCTGTACAGTAGGTCCTTATTAGTTATCTATTTTATATATCATAGTGTGTACATGTCAATCCCAATCTCCCAATTTATCCCTCCCCCCTCCCCCTGGTAACTATAGCTTTGTTATCTACATCTGTGACTATTTCTGTTTTGTAAAAAGGTTCATTTGTACCATTTTTAAAGATTCCACATATAAGCGATATCATATGTTATTTGTCTTTGTCTGACTTACTTCACTCAGTGTGACCATCTCTAGTTCCATCCATGTCGTTGCAAACAGCATTATTTCATTCTTTTTAATGGCTGAGTAATATTCCATTGTCTATATGTGCCACATCTTCTTTATCCACTCCTCTGTTGCTGGATACTTAGGTTGCCTCCATGTCTTGGGTATTATAAATAGTGCCGCAGTGAACATTGGGGTATGTGTATCTTTTTAAATTATGGTTTTCTTCAGATATATGCCCAGGAGTGGGATTGCTGGATCATATGGTAGCTCTATTTTTAGTTTTTTAAGGAACCTCCATACTGTTTTCCATAGTGGCTGGTACTAATGTACATTCCCACCAACTGTGTAGGAGGGTTCCCTTTTCTCCACACCCTCTCCTGCATTTATTGTTTGTAGACTTTTTTGACGATGGCCATTCTGACCAGTGTGAGGTGATACCTCATTGTAGTTTTGTTTTTCATTTCTTTAACTCTTAGCGATGTTGAGCATCTTTTCATGTGCCTCTCAGCCATCAGTATGTCTTCTTTGGAGAAATATCTATTTAGATCTTCTGCTCATTTTTTGATTGGGATGTTTGTTTTTTTGATATTGAGCTGCATGAGTTCTTTGTATATTTTGGAGGTTAATCCCTTGGTTGCTTCGTTTGCAAATATTTTCTCCCATTCTGTGGGTTGTCTTTTCCTTTTGTTTATGGTTTCCTTTGCTGTGCAAAAGCTTTTAAGTTTCATTAGGTCCCATTTGTTTATTTTTGTTTTTGTTTTCATTACTCCAGGAGATGGATCAAAAAAGATCTTGCTGCAGTTTATGTCAGAGAATGTTCTGCCTATGTTTTCCTCTAAGAATTTTATAGTATTGGTCTTACATTTAGGTCTTTAATCCGTTTTGAGTTTATTTTTGTGTGTGGTGTCAGAGAATGTTCTAATTTCATTCATTTATGTGTAGCTGTCCAGTTTTCCCAGCACCACTTATTGAAGAGACTGTCTTTTCTGCATTGTATATTCTTGCCTTCTTTGTCATAGATTAGGTGACCATAGGCACATGGGTTTATCTCTGGGCTTTCTATCCTGTCCCATTGATCTATATTTCTGTTTTTGTGCCAGTCCCATACTGTTTTGACTCCTGTAGCTTTGAAGTATAGTCTGAAGTCAGGGAGCCTGATTGCTCCAGCTCTGTTTTTCTGTCTTAAGATTGCTTTGGCTATTCAGGGTCTTTCGTGTTTCCATACAAATTGTAAAATTTTTTGTTCTAATTTTGTGGAAAATGCTATTGGTAATTTGATAGGGATTGCATTGAATCTGTAGATCGCCTTGGGTGCTATGGTCATTTTGGCAATATTGATTCTTACAATCCAAGAACATGGTATATCTCTCCATCTTTTTGTGTCATCTTTGATTTCTTTCACCAATATCTTACAGTGTTCTGAGTACAGGTCTTTTGCCTCCTTAGGTAGGTTTATTCCTAGGTATTTTTTTCTTTCTTGATGCGACGGTAAATGGGATTGTTACACTATAATTTTTCATAGAATTTTGGTATTCATTTAGAAGGCCAATGTTATGTGCAAATAAAGGAAAACTGAATAGAAGGTGGAAAAAGACTGTTCACGGTTACAGGTCATAGATACACCTCAATGAAAAAAGCAAACAGCCGCATTATGAAAGAGAATCTGCCTGTTTTCCACATCTTAGAATGCTGAATAAAGGAGAAACGGAAAGTCTTTTATATAGGCTTAGAAAAGTCCACGGTAAGATGTTGATTTTTGCCAGCCTCCACTCTGTCTTCTTGGTTTATCTGTGGGGCCTTTCACCAAATTCTAAAAACATACTTAACGCAACCCTAAGAATGAATTCTAATTCACTGATAATAAAAGTATGGTGTGTATTTGATTTATTAGGGTGTTTTTTTGTATTTGTGCATAACATTAAATGTATACCTGTGAAAAAGTACTGAATCTCTAAATTTTGCAGCTAAGGGGAGGGCAAGGAAAGTGTGTCTTCTTGGTAACCACTTATCATGTCTGAGGGGCTTTCTGGTCAAAAGCAGTGTAATAAATAAAGGTGTCAGTCAGACTGACCTGGCTCAAATCCAGATTTTGCCACTTACTAATCCAAAGTTGTTTTCTCCCGTTAAGACTGACAGTACCTATCACAAAAGGTGAGAGGATCAAATTAAATGAGATAGGTATTTTTAAAGCCATAGAACTCAGTAAATGGTAAAAATTCTGATAATTGATGGTGATGATGACTTACACAAGGAACTGGTTTTAATTCCTTAGGTCCCCTTTTCTACAGACTGATTTAAAAATAATTTCTGTAGAATCCCAAATTCTCCTGGGTTCAGAGTACTTTTAAACATCGATTTGTATTATAGTATGATTAATGAAGTAGATTGATCAGTCCTTCCTTGGAGTTTTTGAGGGAAGCAGAGTGCAGAGTAACAGTGTTGTCCTTAATGTTCTCAAGTCTTCAAAATATTGTGAGCCCAACAAGCACACTCTCATCTCCCTTTTATCCTATTAAGCTAACCATGCATGTCTTTCTCCATTTCCGGTTCCAGTTGAATCTATTGCAAACCAAAGAACCCCACCTCAATTCCATATAAACGAATTTGTTTAACAGCCAGTGAGATTCTTTCAAGTTTTTTTGTCTAGGCAGCCTATTAGAGAGGGAGAAATTCAGCCTCTGCCTTGTCAGATCACCAGTAAGTGGCCTTGAGGTGATGCATGAAAGTGGAGGAAGAGTGCGGATTAAGGTTGCTCAGAGGCGAGATCTGTTTTGACGCTTTATTTTGGATCCCCGCACAGCACAGGAAGTACTTTGCAGTGAACTTCCGAAATTTGGACTTCACTGTTTACATTCTTTTCAACCAACTCTTGCTTAAGCCCCAAATTCTTGGTTGGAAAGAGCTCACAAACCATTTGATGGTCTAAGCAAGAGTGTTTTTAAAAAAGTTTAAGGAGCAAATGCTACCGTCCTTTTTTAATTTCTATATTTTTGCTGTATTCATCAGAGAACAGATTTCATGAATCGATTTTTCTGTAATGGTGTTAATAAGTGACTTTGAGGACCAAATAAGTAACTTATTGGTAAAGTTGGCACTCATTTTTATCCTCAGTAAAGTTGAGGATATAACATCATTGACTTTTAAAAATACTTTTAATCTTTAAATATAATGAAACCTTTCCTCTCTAAGGACTTGTCATTATCCTGATGTGTAGCTTAAAAATCAATAGCTAGAAAAAAAAAAAAATCAATAGCTAGGATGTACATGTTTCGCCTCCTCTCAGTATTTAACTTTAAGATTACCCTGAATATGGTTATACACGCGCAGTGTGGGAGAGTCTTTTGGGTCCTATTGGGATGAGGGATGTTCATTGCTGACAAACTGGAAAGCAGAAACAGGGCTGTAAAAATATACTTGGGGTCTATTGTGGGCTGTGTCTGATCTTTTTTTTTTTGGCTGCATTGGGCTTTCTCTCGTTGCTGCAGCGAGCAGGGGCTACTCTTCGTTGCATTGCATGGGCTTCTCATTGTGGTGGCTTCTCTTGTTTCGGAGCACAGGCTCTAGGGGCGCGGGTTCAGTAGTTGTGGCGCATGGGCTTAGTTGCTTCACGGCATGTGGGATCTTCCTGGACCAGGGCTTGAACCCATGTCCCCTGTCTTAGCAGGTGGATTCTTAACCACTGCACCACCAGGGAAGCCCTGTGTCTGATCTTTAAATGGAAGTCTTTTCAAAATGATTTTGGAACGTTTAGGCAACTGTCTTTTTTCAGTTATAGGGTTCGTTTATATCAGCACTGATCTCCCCCCTTCCCTCCTTTTTTCTCCTACACCAGCCACTAATAAAGACTCAAAGGAAACTTTGCAGAATGATGCTTAAAGCACATACAGAAAGTTAAGGTGGGTGCTCAGATGATCTAACACACACCTTAGGTGAACCTGAAAGAAGAGTGTGTTAAATACATTCTCTCTTCCTGCCTACCTCGCAAGTAGGACTTATTCTTCATATGCTTTTCTACGTAGGCACAGAAATAGTTGGTTTTTATAATTCTGAGACTGTTTACTTTGTAGAGTGTTAATCATTCAGGGTGTCTCAGAGTTCAGAAAGTACTTTAATAACACACACACACACAGATATCCACTGTCTTATTTTTCCTGGCATGCACCCAACACGTGTTCCGTGCAGAAGCAGGTTGGTTTCCTTCTTTTCATTAATTAGAAAATTAGTGTGTAATTAGTATGATTATCCTTTGCCTTGAAGAGCTAACACCACCACTAAACTCTGGTCTCAACACCAGTAACCTTTTTATCTTTAAAGGACTAAGTCATCTATTAATGATACACTGGATGTGGAATTAGTAAGCATTTAGAGACACATCCTTTCCCAGTTTAATTCTGAGTTTTGTGATTTCCTCAAGCTATATGAACACATGTGTGGCCATCACTAGGAAAAGAGATTTAAGCTTTTTTTTTTTTTTTTTTTTTTTTCGTGGTACGCAGGCCTCTCACTGTTGTGGCCTCTCCTGTTGCGGAGCACAGGCTCCGGACGCGCAGGCTCAGCGGCCGTGGCTCACGGGCCCAGCCACTCCGCGGCATGTGGGATCTTCCCGGACCGGGGCACGAACCTGTGTCCCCTGCATCGGCAGGCGGACCCTCAACCACTGCGCCACCAGGGAAGCCCTAAGCTTTTTTTTTTTTTTAATAGCTGTAATTGATAGGAATTTGAACATAAACACCCTTTTTCATCAAATGTACTATGTGACCAACTGTGTATATTTTCTAGACTGGCTGGTGTAGAAATATAGACTGTGGCTAGCAATAGGGTGTGATTTCTTTTGTTAGTTTTATTGTTTAGTTTTCTTTTTTCTTCAGTACCACACTCGCTGATTTAAGCTCACAATCTGGGCTTTACAGAGACAAACTACATACCCTAGAAAATCATTTACACTGGCACAGCATGGTTTACCCCTTACCTTTCTTTAGGCTGTCTCTTTCATCCCTGAAATTTTTGCTGTGACAGCCATAAGGTTGTGGACAAGTACAGGGAAGTACCTGGTTGAGGCAGAACCTCTTTGTTGATTTCTCAAATAAGTTAACCTCAAAATTCTGCGGTTCCTCTGGTGTTCAGTGGGGCAACAGACATCGGACTAGATGTCACAGACCAACATTAAGCAGATGTGGACCATCAAAAGTTTGTCTGTAGGTTTGCCCCATATCACCTCAAGATCTTCTCAAACACTTAAACGAAAACCATTGCCTAGAATCTGCTTTCTTTTAAGCTTTCATTGTGAGTGCTGTTTGAGTGCCGTCATTCGGCAGAGTGAAAGGCGGTCATTCAGCTATTACCTTTAACCCCAGGAGAAAGAGGAGATGCTCATGGTTGTAGTCTCTGTCCCAACAATGAGGTAGGAGAGAAAGAGGCTTGAGGACTAGACAGTAAAAGGGACTGCTGGCAGCACAAGTCACATTTGGCATTTGTGGGTTAAGGATTCCAAGAGACGCTTTTGTCCCTACCAGAACAGTTGACCCCCTGTTTACCTTCAGAGTCCTCAGGGTAAAAACGTTAACGTCGGGATTCTTGAATGAAAGAATACTATGTGCACTCTGTCCTGTGTTTCTTTCCGTGTAATATTATCTATTTCAAAGTGTCGCTGTAAAATACTGCTTTAACGGGTAACTGACTGTGCGTGAAGTGGAGACATCCTCTTCCTAACATTGTCAGGGCCCAGCTCTCTCAGTCATCCTTTTCAGGACAGTTTGAGAGCATAGTGGCAGAAGTTCAAACGATCGTGCCCTCTTGACCCTGTGGAAAATAAACTCCGTTTGACTCTGATTCTCTTGACATGTTAAAGATTGAGTTTATAGCTTCTTCAAAGGCCCTGTCATGACTTTATAGTTGTCCTATACAAAGCAGATTCTTCCCGGGCATGGTTATGTACACAGGGGGTGGCTGCCTAACAAAAAGTGTGCTTTAGTGGAAAAGAAAGAAATGTAGCTGTGGTGAATGGTCAAGTCACCAGATATGGAGACCCAGATATCTCCGAATTAGGTACTTTTACCTAATTCTCCTCCATAGTGGATCCCGTCTCTGGAGTTACCAGCCAGTCTCCCAAGAGCTACTCAGACTGTGAGAACATTGCAATAGAAATGGGCAAGAGAAGCAGGACACACATCTGTTCCCTGTGGGGGAAATGAAACCAGGTAGAATAAAAGAATTCTTTGAACCTGTACAGCACCATCTCCTCAAAACAGCAGCTCAGGTATCCCACTTTCTGCAGTTGGAGGAAATCTCATAGTTGAGCATGAATCACATCCTTCTCTTTTACAAGTGGTAGAAGCACCTTTCCAGAAGGTCCAAAGGCGAAGAAACCCCTATGAGTCCATGTTAGGAGGAACAGCTCTTTAGTTGGCCACAGGAGTGTTTCATAGGCCAGCATTAATCTAACCATTTTTTCTTACAATCAACCCTATGAGGTACGGACTGTTATTCCCAGTTTACAGATGAGGAAACTGAGGCACAGAAAAAAGGTTAACTAAACATACCCAGGATCGGTAGTGGAGATAGATATGAATGCCCACACAATTGCCACATTTTAAGCCTCTTTTTGGGGGGGAGGTTCTACCCAAAATTGGTTGTGTCCTTGAGTGGGGTATCTCCTTTATAATTGTCACTTTAATTCACTGCCACTGATGGTACCTCTGGAGAACCTGTTTTCTTGCTTCTTTCACCAGTAATTGGCAGGGGATCCACCAAGACCATTTTCTTTTTGTTTTTTTCTAGTCCTTCTGGATTAGGGGAGTGGGGTGGTCAGAAACAAAGTTTCCCTCATTTTGTTCTTGGGTCAGGTCTGTCCTAACGGTAACCACTTTGTAGGTTTTACCTTAAGAGTGTGGCTTAGTGTTGCGAGGGTATGAATTTGAGTTCTACAGTTTGTTCACATGAAAATGAAGCCCCTTGGAAGTGTATTTTAAAAGTGGCTGAGTCACTAAGAAATATAAAAATTCTTTTATTCCAGGCTCAGGTTGGCTAGTGAGGAATGAGAATGGGTTTCTCTATCACAGCCAAGCTGATTCCATTATAACACTCACCTGAGCTTGCTCCACAGTATTATCGGAAGAGGAATTACATAGGCTTCAAATCAAGGGTAAGCCTCTGGAGACATTTTAGGGTAGACGTGGATATTCCTTTCACTAAAAATTTCCAAACAAGATAAAGTTTCATTGTATTTTGTGGAACATCTGGTTTAAAAAAAAATTCTACGATTTTTTTTTTTAATTCACGGGGTTAAAAACGAGGGGCTATAAGACATCTAGAAACCTAATACTTATTGGAAGACTTTTAAATTAGTCAGTGGAGCAGGAATTGTACCTGGACTTATAGCCCAGCTCCAACTCACATAGCCACATAAGCCCAGAGAGCCCTTTGGATAGGGGTCTCTTTGTTAAAGTATGGTCTAGATATGTTACCAATGGAGAGGGACACCTTCTTTCCAAATGACTCTGCTTAGGCGAGGAGGAGTGAGTAGTAAATCAGATTATTCTAGGTAAATCCAGGGCAAGCATTCTGAGGTAGTTGGATTAAGAAAAAGAACGAGGCGTAAGTGGTCTGATAGTTTCTCAACAGACAATGACCCAGTAGCACGAGCTGTTGTATTAACAGTACTGATACTTCTGCAAGCAATGCCCTTTTTTAGGAATAACATGAAATATGTTTTACATCTGATGGATTCTTCTCCTCACTTGTTCATTTTCTGTTGGAACTCACGTCTATCTAAATTTTAGCAGTGGAAACTGAACAACAACCTCCGTTATTATGTGAAAATAATGTAGTCTTTGGAATATAAGGAACTTCACAGAGCTGTAATGTACACACACGCACACAATCAACAGGAATGAAAATTAAATTCCGATCTTTATTCTACCAGTAGTTAACTGGGAATTTAGGCAGATTACGTGACTTTTCTCCATGTTCATTTCTTCATGTATGTTGGGGAGCGTATGGCACTTTGGATGAGGCAGTTCTTATATTGTATGGGACTACCCTGCCCATTGTAGGAGTTTAACATCCTTATTATTTTCTGCCCACTGAATGCTCTCATACATTTCCAAATATCCCTAAGGAGTGTGCAGGACAGTGGGGGTAGGAGACAGGTGCAGTGAGGAACACTACGCATGGTTGAAAACTACTAGGTTAGGAGGTCCCCCCCCCCAACTTTCTTATCTTCTCTTTATGTATAACATACAGCTCTTCCCTTAACTTCCCTCCACACTGTTGTCTCTGAATGAGCCCCATCCACTCCATAGTAACAGGTTACCCAGGTGTGTGTTTCTATTTGGCCTGTCATTGAGCCATTTTAAGGCCCCGACTGAATGTAACAATTGTTTTCAGAATCCTGGGGAAACTTCTGCATGTACCTCGCCTAGAGTCTGTTTCTAATTCTATTGAATGTTTTATGCTGCCTTTAGAAGAGAAAGCTGAATGTATTCAGAAAACTGTAAATATATTTTTTGGTCCCCTGAGACGTCAGAATATCTCTGAAGTACATATTTACTTCCTCTGAGTTTCTGATGGAAGTGACATGTCTATCAATAATTTTCAGAAAACAGTTAATATTTCCAACTTCTTTTTAACTCTAAAAGGTAAATGTTAATTCTTCCAGCTTCATTCCCTTTTATATGTTGAATGGTTTGTGGCCCCCAGGTTATTTCCTTTCCTTGTGACCAAAATGCTGTTTGAAAATAGAAGGCTTTTATTTTCAGTCCTCTTTACAAAATGTTTTAAAATTTAACAAGCGTAGAGAAATGGACATCGAAGCCACGTTGAGACACCACTTCACACCTACTAGGATGGCGAAGATAAAGACAGGCAATAACAGGCATTGGTGAGGATGTGAAAAAATTGGGATCCTCATGCATTGATAGTCGGATTGAAATGGTACAGCTACTTCAGAAAACAGTTTCACAGTTCTTCAAAAAAGTTAACATAGGGGCCTCCCTGGTGGCGCAGTGGTTGAGGGTCCGCCTGCCGATGCAGGGGACACGGGTTCGTGCCCCGGTCCGGGAAGATCCCACATGCCACGGAGTGGCTGGGCCCGTGAGCCATGGCCGCTGAGCCTGCGCGTCCGGAGCCTGCGCTCCGCAACAGGAGAGGCCACAGCAGTGAGAGGCCCGTGTACCGCAAAAAAAAAAAAAAAAAAAAAAAAGTTAACATAGAGTTACTATATGCTGCAGTAGTTCTTCTAGAGAATTGAAAACATATCCACACAAAAACGTGTACACAGTGTTCATAGCAGCCAAAAAAGTGACAACAACCCAGTGTCCAACTGATGAAAGGATAAACGCAATGTGGTATGTTTGTACAGTAGAATATTATTCAGCAGTAAACAGTGGATGAACCTTGGAAACATTCTGATTAAAAGAAACCAGTGTGACAAAAGACCTCATGTTGTATGATTCCGTTTATAGGAAATATCCAATATGAATAGGTATTTTCTCAGAGACCGAAAGTAGATTAGTGGTTGGGGGAGGGGAGTGAGTGAAGAGGGAGAGGGAGGAATGAGCAGGAAGTGCGAATGGGTGCAGTTTCCTTTTGGGGTGACGGAAACGTTCCAAAGATGTATTGTGGTGATGGTTGCCCAACTCTGTGACTGTACTAAAAATCATGACATTTAATGCAAAAGAGTGAATTTTATGGTATGTGAATTCTTTGTAGTACCAGCTGTATGAAGTATATCTATAATAGCGGAAACTATTCCAGAAACTTTAAAAACAAGAGCGTTGAGTTTTTAGTTAAGTCAACGTTAAATGGAAACTTAAGTCATAAATAAGAGACCTCAGTGTTTGGTCACTTAGCAAGAAAGGACTTAAATACATTTTTGTGCTTGAATGAAAAATCTTTTGAAGGTAGCATGGTGTACTTGTGCCATCTCCAACCTCTGAATACCTTGCCTGTATCTTCCCCCACATCCTGTTATGACTGGAAATCTGTTGAGTACAAGGCGTACAAGAATAAGTAATAAGAACCATTTTCTCTCATGTATTTATTAGCTTGTTCTAGTCAGCAGTAGGGGAAGGAAGTAATTTATTAGCTTGTTCTAGTCAACTGAAGTGGAGGGAACTGGTGTTGGAGCACTAAGGGTTAGTTTAGGAGGACGCCATCTTGGTTTCTCAGTTGCTGAGAAGCTGGGTAGTTGTTTACTAAAGCTCAACCGAGTCGTGATCTCAGTGAGTTGGAATATAAGTGCTTTGCAAAATCCCCACAGCCTCAGCAGGGTATGCGTTTCTCTTTAGTTACTCCTGAGAACTGATTTAATTCTTCCCTCCCTATGGATCTTGTTTTATGTGCTACTGTTTACAGAAATCAGCAGTGTTGGCTCAGCTTTTCTGTTGAATGCTTGATGATTCTGATCGGTTAGCAGGAAATCACTTTACCACCCCACCCCCTCATCCCACTACGCTCTCTGATCTCTTCTGCCTTGTAGGATCATAATCACGCCTCAGTAATAGAAAGGTCAGCGGGCATCAGGTATATCAGCTACCACCTGGTGGAGCTCCGAGTCCTGGTGGTTTTGACAGCAGTTTTTGAAGCAGCCCTGGAGATTTACTGGGGTCTCTGTTTGAGTAAACCTGAAGAGGCATATCAGAACTCCAGCCCTCAGATGACCTGGGCTTTAGCACCAGAAACCGAGATAAGGCGGGTGGTGTGGTGGAGCAGGGAGATAGGATCCAGGTACTGAGATTATTACAAGATCAGAGGGGTATTAGTACTAAGTTTGACCTTGATTTGAGCTCCTTATTTCCTGGACACAAGATATGGGGGGTTTCATTAACCTCATCTGTAAAGGTTAAAGGAAGTCCTGAAGGCTAGGGAAGAACCGAGCAGATTATTACAAAAGAAATACTAGGATTTTCCTACACCGGGATACTGTTGTACAACGTACATAGTTTCTGGTGACAAATTATTCTCATTCTGTATTAGAAAGTCCGAATGAATTGGTTAAAACCTATAACCTGAACGAGGAACATTATTTCTCCCCTTCAGCACAGACACCTGGCTAGGCAGGGCTTTCTGGATACTCCACATTCCTTACAGCAGCAGTGGGTATTCCTTTGGAGTGGGGTATAGACTAAAGGGCAGTAAGAAGCTTATTAGACTCAACCAGGAATCTCAGCAATGATATGAAGTTGACTCTTAGGACATTGCTGCTACTTTACTATTTTTATTCTACACACAAGGAGGTAGTTTTATCTGGTTCAATACCGAAGCCTCAGATCCACTGGATTACTGGGTCAGAATGGGGTGTGTGTGTGTGAAACACCAGGAGATTCTGATAGGAAATGACCTTAGCTCTTGAAGAAATGGGTCCCTTGCGGCTGTATCTCAGGAGAGCAGAGTCCACTGGCGGTGGGGTGAACAGTAGGGGCAACCTGTTGCTTTCCAGTAGAGTTTCATGTAGTTCACCCGAATGGAATAGTATTCTAAACATTTGAATTTGCGCATATCGGGACTCTGTAAAGGCGATTGGCCCAGGACTCAACAGGAAAAGGCTGGGCATCAACCCAGGTTCATTCAGGCCTCGAACTTAACTGAACCTTTATAGCAATATTTATTACAGCAATTTTAGCCCCAGTTGTCTTTACCCCTTCCCCCCCCCCTTTTTTTTAAACATTTTGACATATTTCAATTAGAAATTGAAAATTAATTTAAAAATTCAATAAACAACATTGAAAACCTTGGTTTTTTAGAAACTTCCTTCAAAAGATTGGGTGTCTCAGGAAGTCACAGCAGGTTGGGGGGATGTTAAAATTCTGAGTCCTCAGCCTTTTAGGCAACATACGTAAAATTATTCAGAAATTCGTAACCAGAAATTCAGAAATGGGTAAAAATGAGTGGGTTGATGAATCAACTTTAACTTTTCAAGTGGTAAAACAGTTTTACCTGCTATGAATATACAGAGAGAGAGAAAGTGAAGACAACAGAATGCGGGGAGACCCCAAACAATGCAGATACAAACAAATGAATCTATTTCAAGTGAATAAGACAACCACAGTGAAGTTGGGAAGAATGGGGAGAGCTGACCCAAATAATTCTTGAATGTACATATCAGTTATATACTTTCAGGCCTAAGACAAAAAGAACTATATATACTGAACTGTAGTTAATAGGTTTCCTTTTTATGTTGATATTGTTTAGCGATTATGAAACTTCATTCCCGTGTTGAGCGAATAAGTAAATGTATAGTGGATAATGAGAGCTAGGATTCAGAAGGAGTTATTGATACAAATGTGGAGAGGGAAGGCTAGAATTAACCTAATGGTGTTGGATTGGAATTGGAGGTATCAGTACTAACTTATGTTTTTAATATATCTAAATAGATGTAGAGAAATAGATACGGATGTGAAAGCATGTGTGTGTTTCCGTATAAATCTGGGACAATTTGAGCACCGAAACAAATAATAGTAATAAATTATAAATCATAAAATAAGGTATGAATCGTACTGATGTGTGAGTGAATGAATGAACAAACGAATGTAGAAAGGAATAAATAATAAACAGGGCCAAAGGGTAAGCTTTTCCTTAGAGTAGAAGACTAATGAGTATGAAAGGAATGATAGGGTTAGAAAAAATCACCATTTGGCAATCACAACAGTAAAGATTGCTTCAGGTAAGAATTATCAATAGATGTTAAAACAATAGATCAATAGATGTTAAAATTTGAGAAACAAAATATTTAGTCTCAAAGTTATCTCCCTATGAGATACTTATGAGTTAAAAAGAGAAAAAATAGTAACCTCACAGTGGAGAAACTTGGCAAGTGATCAAAGTTATTATCACTAGTAATGAGACAAAAACGACATCATGTGTCTCCTGATACGATGCACTGAGAATGACACTTCTGTGATACTCCTGCCAAAAATGTATAACCTTAATTGAATCAAGAAACAAATCAGATAAACCCAAATTGAGGGACAGTCTACAAAAAAAATAGCCTGTACTCTTCCAAAATGTCAAGGTCACGGAAGACAAGGACTGAGGGAAATATTCTGGGAGACTGAAGAGATGACAACTAAATGCTATGTATGCCTCTGGATTAGATCCTGAATCAGCAGCACAAAGAGATGTCCTTGCTTTTAGGAAGCCAAACTGTAAAGGGTAAAGGGTATAGTGCTTTCAACATATTCTTAAACAGTTCAGGGAGGACAGAGGTATATGGGGAAATCTAGGCAAAGGGTACACAGGAATTCTTTGTACTATGTGTGCAACTTTTCCATAAATATGAAATTATTTCAAAGTAGGTATTTTTTAAGAACTAAGCAGAAAGCACCAACATATCTGGTTGAGTGCTGTCTGCCAGGATATCTGTTACTGTTAGTTATGCTCTGGCTCTGCTAGCGCTCCACAGGAACCCTTTTATTCCCGCTCTCTCCCTCTTCTTTCTTCTTTTAACCTGTGTCATGACGATCCTGTAAATTATAACTTTATAAATTATACATATTTGTAATAAATTCAAACGATACAAAATCATACAGACTAGAAATCCCCTCCCCACCCTGACATTGCCACCAAAGTTACCACTGCTGACGGGGTGGTTGTCCCATTATAAACATTCCTGGGTTCACACACTCGTACATACACAAAGGCTCCTCCTTCTCAGGCTACTTAACGTTGTTGAGTATCTTTTTCTTTTTTAAACCTCATATTGCCATGACATCTTTCTCGGTAAATATATATATTTTTGCCTCATTCTTTCCCTTTCTTCCCCCTCTAAATGAATGCTTCCTTTGTCTCTAAAACTCGTTGTCAAGGGCTGATAAACCCACTTACTTTAATGGTAGAACCATTTGTAAAGACACTGGGCTATAGCTCACAGATTCGAAGGATGTACCAAATAAACAAGACTCCATCCGGCATTAGGACAGGACTGAAGACCTCAGTGACAGGAGTTTAGAGACCTTTTCTCTAGTGGGAGACTGTTAGGGTAACTCAGCTCCAGCCACCTCCATTTTCTGTATTTTTATACTCAAGGTTGAAATCCTCAGAAGAAAAAACATGTTTGGTCACTGATGGCCACATCTATCTGTCCCTTAACTAGTCAGCTGTCACTAGGGGAGTGAGGGCACAGAACCTGGATGTTGGCCTCTGGGCGCTTCCCAGAAAAGAAGAGCCAGCAGAGCAGTTATCCCAGTCAACCTCTTTCCAGGGCTGTTTGAACTGCTTCACGTCTGGTGTGTTCCAGTCTGTTTAAGTCCAGCTGCCCTTCCACCACTAGAGTTATCCTCCACTGCAGTGACTCTCAGATGCGGTCCCTACGCAAGCAGTGTCAGCGTCAGCCTGGCAACTTGTTACAAACGCAGATTCTCAAGTCCCATCCAGGACCTACTTAATCAGAAACTGGAGGCGCGGGTTCAGCACTCTGTGTCTAGGAAGTCTTCCAGATGATTCTGATACGTGCTAACATTTGAAGATCACGCTCTACTACATAAATCTGATCATAATATTTCCCCAGTTAAAAAAATTTTAGCGGCTCAGCCATGCAGATACTCCAGAGTCCTCACTCATGACCTGAAAGTTCCTCGTGATCTCATCCCATTGCTTATGCAGTCTTACACACACACACTCACACACTCACACACACACACACACACACAAACACAAACACATCCACACCCTCTTCACATCCTGTCATACAGAACTTTGCTGAGCTCTTTCCTGGACTACCACCTGGTAAATTTCTGCTCTTCTGTCACTTCCTCTGTGTTGCCTTCCTGGTCCCCAGTCACTCAGGGCCGTGGCTCTGTTTCCCATGGAGTCCTAGACATTGTGTTTGTTTGTTTATCTAACCATCAGTGTACCTGTACAGCTCCCTCACCAGAGCCTGAGATCTGAACTCCTCAAGGCAGGGACTTACTTTCACTGATCCTTGTGTCTCTAGTACATGACAAACGTTATGTGCTTGGTTGAATCTGTTCTGTTTTTACTTTTTATTATGAAATTTCAAGCATACCAAAAGGTAGAGAGCATAGTGATGAGCATCCATTAATCCATCAGAATTTACCAACTTAACATTTTGCTGCATTTGCTTCCATTTTTTTCTAAGTATTCTAAAGTAAATACCTGATATTATGACATTTTGTCATTATATCTTCTTTGTATTTCAGTACAAAAACTAAAGACATTTTCCTACATTACCATTTTATCACACCTAATAAAATGGACAATTCCCAGATATCACATAATGCCCATTCTGTATTCAGCTTTCTTCATTTTCCCACGAGAGGTCTTTTATATCTGGTTGTTCAATCAAGGACCACACATTGCATATGAGGGTAGGCCTTTAAGGGTTTTTTTTTTTTGGCGATACGCAGGCCTCTCACTGCTGTGGCCTCTCCCGTTGCGGAGCACAGGCTCCGGACGCGCAGGCTCAGCGGCCATGGCTCACGGGCCCAGCCGCTCCGCGGCACGTGGGATCTTCCCGGACCGGGGCACGAACCCGTGTCCCCTGCATCGGCAGGCGGACTCTCAACCACTGCGCCACCAGGGAAGCCCTAAGGGTATTTTAATCATTCTAGAATAGCCCTTCTCTCTCTGTTTTCCCCCCCATTATTCAATGAATAAACTCCTGACTAATATTTCCACTCTTGTGGCATGACATTAATACCAGGGACACTACTAAGGACTTGGAATGGTCTTGAACCTTTATGTTCAGCATAATCATATGACTCCACGTCCACGATTTGCAGCCAGTAAATCTTTTCCAGCACAGCCTATGTGCATAAGAAGCCAGTATCACCACAGCTAGAGAAACAGGAGAGCTACTTGGGATCTGAGCTTTGCAGCACATTTAATTACTAGCTTCTCCATTTTGTCTGAAAGTCACTGAAAGAGCTGCAGTTCATTTACAGTGACTCTCTACATTCCTGTAGGCTTGGGTCTTCAGGATTTGGTGATTTCCTTTTACCTTGCCCATTTCCTTGTGTTTTATTATATACTAGCCCTTGCCTTATCCTTCTAGGACTCCGGCCTTTGATGTAGTTTGTAGAACACTAAAATGGCATTTTAAAGCTCTGTAACTTGCTGAGGGTCTTAATTCAATTTAAATAGGAAGCACAAATTTGCATTGAGGGGTCTAGGTCTACAATTCAGAAAGTTCTCTTTTTCAAGATTTTCTGTTTACAGAGAGTTCTTAAGCTTTAATTTTAGGAGACAGAGGAGGAGGAAAAAAGAGGATTTTAAAAACTTCCCTCAACAGCGTCCTAAATGCAATAATATACTCTGTTTGAGTTTAGAACATTACAGTATGCAAATGCAGGGTTTGAATTGTCCTTCAAGCCTCTGATTGCTCTCTGTAGCTTTTGAGATTGAACTGTTAGGACTTCCAGTAATCACATGTATCAACCAAGGTGGTTGAATAAAAGTGTTCCTATGGGCTGAGTCGCTTGCAGTGAGGGAACAGGTGGGGCTGGGGATGAGGCTGGTGGAGAAGAGGAGAGTTACCTGGACGAGACTGTAGAAAGTTCAGAAAGAGTACTGTGAGGTATTTTAGGGACTACGGTGCAGGAAAGAAAACCGTGTCATTAAGGTATCTCAGCTCTGGCTGCCATAACAAAATACCACAGCTAGGGTGGCATCAACAACATTAATTCTCTCAGTTCTAGAGGCTAGAAAGTCCAAGATCAAGTTGCCAGCGGATTCAGTATCCGATGAGGACCCTCTTTCTGGTTTGTGCAGATTCTACCTTCTCACTGTGTTCTCACGTGGCCTTTCCTTGGTGTGTGCTCCTGGAGAGAGAGGTCTCTAGAGTCCCTTCCTCTTCTCCCAAGGGCGCTAATCCCTTCGTAGGGGCCCTACCTCCGAATGCCATCACATTGAGAGTTAGGGCTTCAACATGGATTTGGGGAGGACACCAACATTCAGTCTGTGATACATAAGCACGTGGATTTGCTACTGCCCTGATATACTCTTAGGTATAGTAGGCTACTAAGGATACTTTCTATCTCCCAGAGTTTGCCCTGGGTAGGGAGTTTAGCCTTTGTAGATCACAGTGAATCTGTGTTGCTTTGGTCACAGTGTTCTAGGCCATCTTGGAGAGACTATTGGCTGTTCCTATAGCCCGTCAGATTGGGTTGCTTCTAAGTAACTTCTCAAACTGATATCATACTGATATCTAGAAACTGTCCTTTTTAGACACCAAGGAAATAAGACACCATTTACAATTGCAAGAGAAATGTTTCTGTTCACTTACCAGAAGGGTTTTGGTGAATTATAGGCAAGAGAGGAAAAAGTTGATTTTGAAGGGCACAGATTTCCCCTTTGATTTAGTAGTAATCTTATCCTGACAGCATTTAATGAGAAGTCACTGTGGCCAGAGAATAATCTTATTGGGCTTTAATTAAAAGCACAAGGGGATTTGTTCTGTTTTGTTTTCATGTCTCCTTCCCATCTGTCTCCCTCTTTTTCCTCTTTCTCCCCTCATTCTTCCTCTTCACTTCCGTGTTCTCCCTGCCCCTGCCCCGCTCTGCCTCCTCTTCTTCATCCTTTAACATTTAAAGTGTTTTTGGCTTGGCTGGTCCCTCTGGATAGAAACTGACCTGAGCAGGATATTGATTACCAAATATGGTATTGCTGCTAAAGATGTTAGAGGAATGTGGCTTGTGTTGTAAGCCTCCGGCCTCTGAATAAGCTGCCAAACAAATTAGGTCATTTTAACTTCTGAGCTTTTTTTTTTTAATAAAGAGCTGGAACTTTGATTTGGAACATGATGGTGGTGTTATTTTAGCTCACACAGGGAGGAGGGGTATGAAGACGGGGGTGGGGGGTAGAGGAGACTCAGTTAAGCATGTTTTAGGACCTGAGTCACGAGACCAGGTTGTGTAAGAGGCAAGCACGTTGTATGGAGCCTCGATGAACAGCTCTGGCACATCAGTGAAGGAGCTGAGGCATAGAATGCAGATGTCCAGCCCCATTCTCTGAGACTAGAAACTCCAGAGGACCCCTGACAGGTCCCAGGATACTCTTCTCATGTTACCCATGCTGCTCACGTGGATGGGGGCTCAGGGTTATTAGGAAAGCTGCTGCTTCACAGGAAGGATGGGGGAGTTAAGTGCCAAGGAGGACAATTAGACACACTTGGAAATTGATAGCAAGTTGCTTCTATGTGTAGTTGGATGGGGTGTGATAAGAATAAGCAAGTCCTTCCACAGCATACCTTTAAATGACAGCGGGGACTGTGCTCGCCTCCCAGCAAAGGCCACAGCTCTTCAGATCCGTATTTGGAAATATTCACTCTGTTGTTGATAGCAGCTTTGATAGAGTGAAATGCTCGTAGTAGAAGTAAATGGAAGCAGACACTGCTTCAGGGTGCTGCTTTGTCTTTTTCCCCTTATGTACATTTTTCTCAAGATTAATACTGAGGTTTCTCAAATTAAAACGAAAACTGAGACCAGTTAAAGAAAGAATTTCTTTTTATATCTCATATACCTGGCGCCCCCTTTTCACTTTTTGTCATTGGTTAGGGCCGCACCAGAGGATTCCTTTTCTTCTTGTCCACCCGCACCTGTCTGCGCCTTCAGTTGGAAATTTCACCCACTCCGGGACATCAGTGGGTCACGGCTCTGTGGCTGTAGTTGTGCCTCCCTGAGGGCCTCGCTTTCCTTCCGCTCCCCGCCCCCTAACCCCCTTATTTCTCTTATTGCCGCTCCTGTCACGTCACAGACTCTTCCTCCCGTCTTTGGAGCTGAGCCCGAGAAGTTCAGAGTTGTTCATCCTGGTCTACAGAGTTAGAGACTCTTACTCATTTCTTGTGGAAATTGCTCTTGTCTTCAAGTTTATAAAAAGAAGAAAGGGGCTTTGGGGCACCCAGGCCCACGTGGGTGCTGAACTGAGAATCTGTGTTCTTAAGGTACTCATTTTCAGAACTTCACTCCTTTTTCAGAACATGCCATACAAACAAACACGGTACCTAAGTCTGTTCTGAATGCACGTTTATGCGCCATACTATACTGGGGTGTCTTTTGGATACTGTTGTTGGGGTCCAGAATCATAGCCTTGGACGTAAATCTCCTGAGATTATTCATCATGCTCAGTAGTAGAGGTATTCTTAAATGGTGGGAGGGTTTCAGAATAGATTTATCTTGTCCTAAATCTGGTACTTTATAGTGTTTGTGACTTATTTTATTGAATATATTTGGTTTAGGTAAACTGCAATAATGGGGTTAAAGGTAATTGAAATTACTACCCTCTCTTAGGCCCATATAATCTGTGGTCTGTCTATCCATGTAGCTAGTAAGCCAGCTATAACCAAAATCAGGACCATACCACATTCAAGACATTCATATGAATTTATAAGCTAACTGGAATTAAGGAACACTAGTTATATTGAAATCTTAAAACTGTTTAGTTCCTGTCTACTTAGTAACTCAGAGTACATGTATCACCATATGAAAGCTGTCCAGTTAGAAAGGGATGGGAATTTTCCCCCTCTAGAGGTGATGAAACCGAGACATTGAAGAATTAACATTGTTTTAAACACTGGTCAAAGCCTTGCCTCTTACGATTTCAGGTGTTAGACTTTTCCAGTATCACACAGGGCTTTACATTAATTCATTCTTCTTGGTAGCCATTAATTAGTTTTTAACTATGCTAGGCATTTGCTGGTCCAGATTTAAAATTTGAACCTGAACGTTTTAGTCCAAAAAAGAAAAGGAATAGATGAAAAACCATGCAACTCAATTTTTAATACAGTAGACTAAATCTCCCTGACTTTGTGGACATGCTGTGTTATGGGTTTTCCTGTATTCTGTGTAAGTAGTGAGAATGAGAGCTCTTACTAACTTTTTTTTCCTGATAGGCCGGGTTTACTGGTGTGTTTATTTTGTCACCATTCCGGTTTGACTCTAAGGAAATGAAAACATCTTCCATTTGTTCTTTATTTCCAAAGGGCATCCGCTTCGATCCTGAAATTCCACAAACACTACGACTAGAGTTTGCTAAGGCAAACACGAAGATGGCCAAGAACAAACTAGTAGGGACTCCAAACCCTAGCACTCCTCTGCCCAACACTGTACCTCAGTTCATTGCCAGAGAGCCATGTAAGTTGATCTACTTTTCATTTTGGAAAAAAAAAATAAGAATTGTTCAAGTACTTTATGTGAGATTACACCATGGGACATAGAGCTGGCTGAGTGTCATTTTCCATTTCTGAGAAGAGACTGCCTTTTCTTGCTGTCTGAATTCCAAATACAGCAATCTTGTTCATGATTGGCTGTCCCAAAAGATGGTTCAGCTTGATCAGAACTGTAACTACAAAATTTTGTGTCAAGTGCTATAGATTTCCTTAGTGTGATCTCAACCTTATGGTGAGTGTGCCCTGTTTGCCTTGGGGTTTAAATCCTTATTCGTTTCCCCATCCCTGGACCATGAGTGCTGGTTGTCAGCATTCACTTTACTTCATCTGTTGAAGAATATCAGTTCTGTGGCTTCAGGGAAATAGAATATTAAATATGAAAGAAACAGATAATAAGAAGTTTGTTCTGTTTTTGAGAACAGTTTGGCCATAAATCTAGGAGGGAAAGTAAACATACACAAAGAATTTATATAGTAGAACGGTCAGTTCTAACAAACTAATACCAGTAAAGCTTTAAGAAAATTCGGGGCTTCCCGTTTTAAATTAATTGGGTAAAGACACTGACTAATTGCAAAACAAGTCTTTTACCCCACCTAATGAGCTTAATTCCCTTAAATGTCCAGGCTACAATTTCTGCCTTTGAGTAACTTGAAAATGTTGTCTTAATTTTCTTTCTCAACCTCAGTCAGTAGCAGAAGTGAGGCGTGAGATGGGCTCTAGCTTTTCCTTTCAGTGCACGGCCATACGTGATTGAATACGGCAGGACATTCAAGGAATCCCAAGTGCCTTGCCGTTACTTGGAATATTTCCATCCTATCATTCTTTTTTTTTTTTTAAACATCTTTTTTGGGGTATAATTGCTTTACAATGGTGTGTTAGTTTCTGCTTTATAACAAAGGGAATCAGTTATACATATACATATGTTCCCATATCTCTTCCCTCTTGCGTCTCCCTCCCTGCCTCCCTCCCACCCTCCCTATCCCACCCCTCCAGGCGGTCACACGTCCTATCATTCTTAATCTTCTTTCTAAGCCACATGATCTTGATCTTCTCCCTGCCTTCCCTGACAATACGCTTTAACTTTTCTTATTGAAATCGAAGGGCACGTGGGTGGGTTCCTTTCTCCCCCGTGTCATGTGCGTGTCAGATTTAATCGGGTTGTTGTGGAAATTACAGTCATTCTGTAGCTCAGTCACTCTTGAAAAGCTTCTGCTTATCAGTGGAAACTAATAGATAAAAGAAGAGTTTCTCCCTCGGTGTGTTCTACAGTTTTTCTCTGAAGCCAGGAAATCATAATAGAGGCAAAAAAAATTTTGTTCTTCGTGTCCTAGGGGAACTTAAAACCTTTGTTTATTTGGGAAATCTAAACAAAAGTTTCATCTTATGGTACAGTTGTACTACAGGAGGACGTATGGACCTTTCTTACTAATTCTGTATTCTAAACAGCATCTAGCCCAGTGCTTTGTACATTGCATATATTTAGTAAATATTTATTAGTGATGATAAGACGATAGATTGAGTATTTTAATTTGGCTATGTGCAGAATTATTCCATTTGTATGCCTCTTCATTTCTTTCTGAAATTTCTTCTCTCTTGAAGGCATCAGAAAAGAGTATTTGTAGGATACTTTCACTTAGAAAAGACAACCTAGAGTAACTCTTTACTTAGTGAATTTGCCTGCTTCACATCTCAGAGTATTTGGAAAAAATTAATTCAGACAGGAAGTGTAATGCAGTACTTTTATCCTTTCAGTTTTTTATTGAATTCTTTTCTTTCTGAGAGTTCGGTTTTTGGGTTTTTTTCCCCTAAATTTGCTACAACAGCTCTGTGAAGTAGTTAGCCAGAGAGGTGATGGCCAGTGCACAGTAGGGTACATGAAAGCAAGATAGATGAACAAACTGGACACCCGTAAGTCCCTGAAGTTACAGGAGAGCTTTGAGCAGAGTTCAGCTGAGCACTGCTCTGGCCGGCTCCACCTACCACCCTTCCCTGTGTACTGAACCGCTCAGAAGTGCTCAGATAGTTTCCATGTCAGGGTCAAAACTTGCCTGACTGCTCATGGCCAAACAGACTTTGAAGTTTAAAAAAAAAAAAAAAAAAACGCAAACACCAGTGTATTCTTGAGAAAATAAGTTGGCCTGATCTCTCTTAATATAGCTCCTTTTTATGACATAGGGGCCTTGACGGACAGCAATTACACCGTCCACTGAGATCGACCTTATCATCCATTACAATTACCTCTGGAAATTGTGAACTTTTCTGTCACATATGCAAAATTGTTGTTTTCCCTGAAGCACACCACAAACTAAGAAAGAACATTGTAGTCGTTCTGTACTGGCGAATCCAATTGCATTGTGCCTATAATTGGTACTAGAGGTGGTGAGTTTAACTACCTGTCAGGAGTAGACTATGATGGAATCATAGGCTTTGGGGGTTGGAAAAGGCCTGTAGGCTTCTCTGTTTCAGGCCATGAGAGAGAGGTTTTATAAATGCTTCTTTTTGTTGATGTTTTTTATATGATGGTGGCTGAAAAGTACTCATTGCCATCACTAAAGGAGGAATGTGCTACGATTCGATTATACAAACAAATATTGACTTGAACTCTCATTTCTCAAATACTGAACTTAAATGAGCACCAGGTGTGTTAGACACTGGGGAAGAAGGAGACCGTGGTTTCTGCCTTAAAAGAGCTGTCTCTCCAAGGGGTTGGTGGTGATCAAAGTTGTCGGAAAAGTTGGCCCATATAAAGGATATAAAAGAGATGCCTTGCAGCTTAGCCTAGATTGCCGCTAGTCATCTGCCTTGTTTGCCGAACACCTGCTCTGTGCCAAGCATCAAAAAGGAGGAAACCAGATATTGCAACTTAAAGAAAACCTTTGACCTTGCCATGCTCCTGTTCCCTTGCTGAAAAATGGGAATAATAACCTTCCTCACATGATTGTTATGAGAGCTAAATACGATATTATAAGATTGTGTTGAAGATTAAATGGGTGTTAATATATGTAGAGTACTAGGCAAATGTAAAGGACAATCTTAATTTTTTACAAAAAAAATGAGTTGCTTTTCGTTCCTGATAGTTAAACGTAGGTTTTGACCTTCTGAGGTGTCGTCACTGGGTGGCTAGAGCCAGTTGTCTTTACAAATTAGGAGAAAAGATGAATGACATTCATATACAATCCCACCAAAGTAGTATACTTCCCTAACTAAATTCTTACTAATTTGAGCTTCTCCTTCTCTTACTCCCTTTTATGTAATAAAGAAAAATAGTGTGCAAAAGCAGGAAGTTAAGAGATGTATAAAATTTATAAATTATATAAAATTGTGCTGGATTATACATTTGGTTATACAGGAAAATAGTGTTCTGAAGTGTAAGAACTCCGCTTTAGAGATGAACGCAGGGCGAGTCACCGTCTCTGAGTTTTGTTTTCTTCATCTTTAAAATGATGATACTGTGTGTCAGACCACTCTGCTAATAAACATTTTACATGAATTATCTCCTTTGATTCTCAGTAGCACTGTTTTACAGGTGAAGAAGCTGAGGCCTAGGAAGTTTCAGTAACTTTCTTGAGGTTTCACAAGTCATCAGGTGTTTGGGGTTGAATTGTGTCCCTGCCACCCAAGTTCATATGTTGAAGTCCCAACCCCCCAGTTGGCCGTTGCCTCCAAATGTCACCATATTTGGAAATAAGGTCTTTAAAGAGGTGATTAAATTAAAATGAGGCCATTAGGGAGGACCCTAATCATATGACTGGTGACCTTATAAGAAGAAAAAGAGACATAAGGGATGTGCTCACACAGAGGAAAGGCCCATGTGAGGACAGTGCAAGGCAAGGACAGAGGCCTCAGGAGAAGCCAGACCTACCGACACCTTGACCTTGGCCTTGTAGCCTCAAGAACTACGAGGAAATTAATTTCTATTGTTTAAGCCACCGGCTCTGTGGTATTCTGTTACAGCAGCCTGAGCAGTCTAATGCATCAAGCGATAGAGCCTGGATTTAATAAATTCTGACCAGTCACTTACTAGTTTTGTAACTTGGGTCTAATGACTTAACCTCTCTGTGCCTCAGTTTTCTCAACTGTAAAATGGCAATAATTGAACATACCCGTACGGTTGTGAGGATTCATTAATTGACAAATGCAGAAGTTGGAAGAGGGGCCACATAGGGAGTACTGAGTGATGGTTACTATGTGCACAGAAGAATGTATGTTCGTCTCTTGTTGTGAGACCTGTAGTTTTCCTGCTTTTTGTACACTCAGTATCCTAGCACCTAGAAAAATACGTGGAATGTTTTAAGATGCCACAGATTTCATTCTCTGCTTTTTCATTTGGAACTTTGAAAATTCACAGCATTAATTAGTATGATCGGGACATGATAAAACGCACATACTTCAAGTGTCTAATTTGGTAAGTTTTGTCATAATACATGTTGAATTTAATTGAATAAATGCTCTTGATCGGTTTACATTGCAGCATACCATATTCTGATGCCATTAGAAGGTGGAAGCAGCCAGTGCTCAACAGAGCCCTTAGGTCACACAGATCCTCCCCCTTTCGATTCAGATTTATGGAGGAAATATCAAAAGGCTCTATAGAACTTGGCAGAATTCAGATTCCTGTAGTCCAGCCCTGAGGATTCTGATTCTGTGGGTCTGGTCTAGGACTTATGCTCTGTATTTTTAAAAGTTCTTTGGGTGATTCTGATACACAATCATTTTTGAGAATCACCCGCAAAGCAAGGAATTGTAAAGTTAAGTTCTCCTTACTACTCACTCTCCTCCCTGACCCTAGCCTCACACACATCTCCTCCCCACAAAGAAAGCCAGTGCTCTCTAAGAGTGATACTTTTATTTTTTTATATTTGGATTATCTTTTTTTTTTTTTTTGCGGTACGCGGGCCTCTCACTGTTGTGGCCTCTCCCGTTGCGGAGCACAGGCTCCGGACGCGCAGGCTCAGCGGCCGTGGCTCACGGGCCCAGCCGCTCCGCGGCACGTGGGATCTTCCCGGACCGGGGCACGAACCCGTGTCCCCTGCATCGGCAGGCGGACTCTCAACCACTGCGCCACCAGGGAAGCCCTGGATTATCTTAATGGCTTCTTTTTTTCTTTGAATTTTATTTTATAAGAGTGATACTTTTAAACACCTAGTAAGCACATAAGCCTTTGGTGAATAATCAAACCACTTCCTAGTTTTCCTGCCACACCACTGGAATTTCCCATTTGTCCAGTACTGACCCCAGCCTTCGGGAAGTGAACTTTCTGACTTATGTCTGAAGAGATCCTGTGAAAGTTCAGAAAAGCCTTTAAAGTACCTGGCAAGTGCCCTCCCAGGGACAACACTCAGCAAATAGGAAATCTCTTAGCCATCACCTCTGTGGCATAGGGGCCTTCCAGGGCCTGGACTGAAGCTCCCTGTGCCCAGGGAACAGAGCCAGCATGCCTGCATTTTCCAGGGTAGCGTGCACAGCATGTGCTGCTTGGAAAACCAAGGGTGTCTTTATAGTCCCCGCCCCTGCTCAGAAAGTGCACTGAGTGCCACCAGGACCGGGGGCTGTGTATCCCACACCTGCTGTCCTCGAGCGGGGTCACCTAGAAAGATGGTGACTGGGCCTGAGGAAGACCTAACCAAGCTGGGCAGAGGGAGGCAAGGGAAAGACAAAGTTGCAGGTGTTCTATGGGGAGGAGGGCAAGACTTGTTTTTACTCTGAAAAGCAGCTCCCTTGCATTTTTGTGTTTTATGTTTCATGATGCAAATAGTTTTAGTTTTTTCTGTAGGTACAAGTACATGCTTCTGAGAGGAAAAACATTTTTAGGCAGTCCAGGAAAATATAAAGAAGAAAATAAGTCACTAAAATTCTACCACCCCAAGACAATCACCATGAACATTTTGGTGTCTATCCTTCCATGCCTTTAGAATGAAAGTGTATCTCTGATTTTTGAATTTCAAACTCGTTAATTCACCTCTTTGTCTTTGGGACAAGGTTCTGATGCGCACTGAGATTGAACAGGCAGAAGTAATATCTGGCTCTCACAAGCCTTCACACGGTCTCTCTGTACTGCACTTACTGTAGGGCACTATGTATTCAGGTGGCACAGATACCTTGCTAGAAACCAGAGGAGTGGTGGTAGACATGTCTATTGGGCTGTCTTTCTTAACGATCTGAGGTCTCAAGTGAGTCCAGCAAGCTCCTGAACTGCTGGAATTCAGGTGGTTGATTGACTGACCCGTAGGCTTTTATTAAATGCATGGGAAGAGAGGAAACATTTATTGAGCAACTATGCCATTCCTTTAAGAACTGTGTGTAAAATACTTACTTTCCTTCCCAAGGTCACACGGCTCATTTTTAACCTAATTGGCTCTAAACCCACTGCTGGTCTCACCATACCATACTACCTAACTTACGGCCCACAGGTGCTATCACTGTTTTTAAGATATTCCTTAGGAGGTACTTTAAAATCAAACCTCTGAAGGTTTATTAAAGACCCCAGAGGCCCGCATCAAGTTGTCAGGGCAAGATTTCAGGGCAGGTCACTACTTAGTGCAAATCAGGCTTCTTTAAAGTATCAGATTTGGCTGGCCAGGGTCCATTAACTCTAAAATGTATTCTTAAGTAGTTGACCAACTTGAACTACTGGACAGTTGTATTTAGTTGTGGTGTCGTTAATTCTAAGTCATTATTTCAGAAAATAAGAGTGACCACTTTTAACAGTTTATGTATTTTAGTTCAATAAATAATGGCATCGTCGGCCAGGATATTTGACTTCTTTGTTTATACTTGGAGGACATGCACACGGGTCGCTTAGGACGTTTTTCAGATCATTCAGATAGAAATGGCAAAGAGCATGGGTGGAAAGGCGTGCGATACAGCCCTGTTTTATTTACATTGTCTGGGGTCCTAAGACCTCACCTGCTCACTCCTTGAAACTGATAGTATGAAACCAGCATAAATACTCACCGGTTTATGGTTAAGCAGATAGCGTGCTCTATAGGTGGTGCCTCTTTGTAAAGTTCCAAGAGGCTGATACACAATCTGCAGGACATTTTTCCCTTTTAATTTTCAAAGCGATTGAACAGATCAGCAAGAAACCTTGCCTGCTCTTTATGTAAAAGATAAAATTGAGAGGCCCAGTCCTGCAGTATTGTTTTTTTAAAGGAAAACTAACACAGAACTGAGGGATTGTCTAGCTGGATACTGGATCTCTTACTTGGGGAGATCAAAGGTTTCAGTCTATTTTAGGGACCATCCCTGGAGACAGAAGTATGATGATCATATGATCACAATCTGAGCCCATCTGCATTTGAGAAATCGGCCCATCCTGTTTTCTTGAATCTTCTCGTTACACTTAAACTTATAAAATTGTATTTTTATTTCATTTTGGAAAATGATGATGCCTGACCCATTTTATTGTTAGTTATAAAAGTAAGGAGAGGGGCTTCCCTGGTGGCGCAGCGGTTGAGAGTCCGCCTGCCGATGCAGGGGACGTGGGTTCGTGCCCCGGTCCGGGAAGATCCCACATGCCGTGGAGCGGCTGGGCCCGTGAGCCCTGGCCGCTGAGCCTGCACGTCTAGAGCCTGTGCTCCACGACGGGAGAGGCCACAACAGTGAGAGGCCCACGTACTGCAAAAAAAAAAAAAAAAGTAAGGAGACCATAAATGAAATTTGAAGGGTTAAAATGATAGATTTTCCTCCCGTCCAGAAATAACCACTGTTAACATTTTGTTGTGTATCTTTCTATATACATTTCTATACATTTCTCTCTATATATATGCATAAAAAAATACGAGTGTGGCAGGTTGTTGTTTGGTTACAACATAGGATCATGCTGTCTTTATCAGTTCTCCCTTACCTCCTGAACACCCTTCCATCCAGGATTGTAAAACCAGAGCATTAGTTTTAAAGGCTCTTTATAAGTGAAGGGTATGGGCGTGGCGGTGAGGGCCTTTAGTGCCAGGCTAAGGAATTTTTTCTAAATTAACTTGTAGGGAGAGAATGGAGATTATTGAACACAACAGTCTCACACTTTATACCAAGGCAGACTCTCCTTCTTTAAGCTCTAGGAAGCTGCATTGGGAAGACAGGAAAGGGAGCAGAACACCATAAAATCTTTTACGTAGAGAAGGAAAATGGGTCGTGGGAAGAAGGCACTTGCCCGAATTTTGCCAAATTTGACTCAGAAGGCCCCTGGAAATACCTTAGGGAGGTGGCGTGTTTAGGACTGAAGCCGTCCTCCTCTCCACTCGCCCCTTCCACCAAGATTATGGAAGAGGAATTGGTGATGGTGAGGACACAAATCATTGTTTCGCCTGTTTTACTTAACCCAGTCCTTGCTGGTCAGGGTTTTGATGGGAGGGAGCCCAAGGGTGAAGAGGAAGTTCTGGAGAAAGACGGCAGTAGTGAGGAGTCTTTGGGCAGTCAGAGGCATTGGGAAGTAGTAGTAAAGGAAAGTAGTAAAGGTCAGGAGATGGACACGGAGGAAACAGGAGGCAGCCGGCTGCTGAGAGGAAAGGAGACGAGGACATCAGAGTATATATAAAAGCTGAGCTTCAAGCACCCATTGCCTCCGAGGCAGCTCTGCAGTGGGGACCATCAAGGCTTTCTGTCCTTGCTCTGGACCAGTTTGAAGCTGTCAGAAGTGATGTTCAATGAAACATGCCAGTGACTTCCATTCTGTGTACTGAGACTCCCTACTGTTTGAGTAACCCACTGAGCACCCTCCGAACACCCTCACCCCAGCAATACCAGCAGGCTTTTTTTTTTTTAACGGTACGCAGGCCTCTCACTGTTGTGGCCTCTCCCGTTGCGGAGCACAGGCTCCGGACGCGCAGGCTCAGCGGCCGTGGCTCACGGGCCCAGCCGCTCCGCGGCATGTGCGATCTTCCCAGACCGGGGCACGAACCCGCATCCCCTGCATCGGCAGGCGGACTCTCAACCACTGCGCCACCAGGGAAGAGCCCCCAGCAGGCATTTTGTACTCCCAATTGTTATGAGTCAGGACATGTATTCGGCACTCAGGATATATAAGAGCACCTAGGCCCCTGGACATTCTGAGAAATAAAACCATGGAACAAAACCACTGTGAATAAGGACAGCAAAATACTCTTAGAAACCAGAGACCTAAACTAATGTTTATTTCCACCTATGTCCCACTCTGAAAAAGCAAAAGTATTGTTTTCCTTATAAAAAGAAGAATCACTTACTGAGCCACACCAAGGTTTACAGCCCACTTCTATCTCTTCTCTTCAAACCTGCACATATTCCTAGTTTTTGCTTAATGTGTATAATTGCAATAATTTTAGTAATAAATGTAACAGTAATATTAAAATATCAGGCAGTGGATTTGGTAAGAGTGGTTTCCATATAGATATATCTTATATGGGAGGTATTTATTACAATATCAGTAGATCAGCTAATTTGGTCCAATTTATTTACGTTATGATATAATGAAGAGCCTATCTTTGATTAGCAATGGCTGTTAAGATTTTGCTTTGAATTTCTGTTTCTTGTTTGTCGGATCACTGATCAGCTATAAACAAATGCCTTAAGAACTCAGGAAGTCACATCTCCTTGGAAATCACAGAATTCTTTCATAATGCAAATAACTGACCCAACTTTAGTGTTTTGTAAACTCGTATTATTCATTACCTCTGCAGAGAAATGAGAGAATAAAGGGAGTTAATTTACTGGTACAGTCCAGAGAAACAGACACCACAGACTTCATTCTTTTAAGGCTACGTACCCTCTTTACCTACTCATTAAAAGGAAAGCATCTCGGGCTTCCCTGGTGGCGCAGTGGTTAGAGTCCACCTGCCGATGCAGGGGACGCGGGTTTGTGCCCCAGTCCGGGAAGATCCCACGTGCCGCGGAGCGGCTGGGCCCGTGAACCATGGCCGCTGAGCCTGTGCGTCCGGAGGCTGTGCTCCGCAACGGGAGAGGCTACAACAGTGAGAGGCCCGCGTACCGTCAAAAAAAAAAAGCATCTCTTTCTTCGTTAAAGTTTGATGCAGGCTTTCTGTTTCTCTCTTCTGCTTTTTCATACACTTGTAATCCTCAAATACAGAGACACTTTTTCTTGTACAGCAATTCTCAAAAGTATTGGTCTGCCAACCCCTGGTTGGTCTCCAAGACCCATTCAGGGAGTACACAAGGTCTAATATTCTCATGAGAAGAGTTTGTTTTTCTCACTGTGTAGTGGTAGACACAACTACTGGCACCTTAGTACATGTCAAGACAGTGGCACAAAACTGTACTAGTAATCACTGTATTCTTCACTTTTTTCTAAATTTATTTATTTATTTACATTTTATTTTTGGCTGTGTTGGGTCTTCCTTGCTGCGTGCGGGCTTTCTCTAGTTGCGGTGAGCGGGGGCTACTCTTTGTTACAATGCGCGGGCTTCTCATTGCGGTGGCTTCTCTTATTGCAGAGCACAGGCTCTAGGTGCGTGGGCTTCAGTAGTTGTGGCTCGCTGGCTCAGTAGTTGTGGTTCACGGGCTTAGTTGCTCCACGGCATATGAGATCTTCCCGGACCAGGGCTCAAACCCGTGTCCCCTGCTTTGGCAGGTAGATTCTTAACCACTGCGCCACCAGGGTAGTCCTCCATTTTTCTTTCTCAAGATTGCTTTGGCTATTCGGGGTCTTTTGTGTCTCCATACAAATTTTAAGATTTTTTTGTTCTAGTTTTGTGGAAAATGCCATTGGTAGTTCGATAGAGATTGCATTGAATCTGTAGATTGCTTTGGGTGGTATAGTGATTTTGACAATATTGATTCTTCCAATCCAAGAACATGGTACATTTTTCCATCTGTTTGTGTCATCTTCGATTTCCTTCATCAGCATCCTATAGTTTCTGGGGTAGAGGTCTTTTGCCTCCTTAGGTAGGTTTATTCCTAGGTATTTTACTCTGTTTGATGCAATGGTATGTGGGATTGTTTCCTTGATTTCGCTCTCTGGTCTTTCGTTGTTAGTGTATAGAAATGCAACAGATTTCTGTGTATTTATGTTGTATGCTGCAACTTTACCGAGTTCACTGATGAGCTCTAATAGTTTTCTGGTAGCATCTTTATGATTTTCTATGTATAGCATCATGTCATCTGCAAATTGTCTTCTACTAAACCAGATACTGAAGAGGTTTGCAAAAATGTAGAATTTAAGTTTTTCCTTGTTTGTTTTGAAATATGTTTTTCACAAAATATATCTTATTTATTTTAATATGTAATCGTTTGGTTTTAATGTTTTTCAAGTTTTAATTTTTAATATGGTGAATATCAATTGATATAACCCACAGCAACAAAAGTTCTTTGGTGTTTTCAGTAGTTTTTACCAGTGTAAAGGGGTATTGAAGCTAAAGTTTAGAAAACACTGGTCTTAAACATTTAAAGTTAATATTTTATTCCTGGTTGGATAGAGTGGGCACGGAGATCTGCAGTTACCAGAAGACTCCTGTAGGTTTGGGGCAGGTGATTATTTGGCTTCAGCAGCTAAAGCCATTCAGTCTAGACTGGAGGGAAACATTGCCCCTGCAGTGCCTGGGACCTTGCAGGCTCCTATACCAACCTCAGCTGTGAGAGGACCTTCTACTTCTGCTGCTTATTGTCTAGAGACCAGCCCGAGAATAACTGTGTTAAGTGGTGGTTTGAACAGCTGGATGATATGCCACCCATTCATTCTCAGAGAACCTCATACAGGCCTGGGCCTGGATTGAGTACCTTTCAGAAATGCTTATTTCTACCCCCGCATACTCCCTTTACCAAATGCAATACAAGCTCATTTCAAGAAACTGGGAAAAGATAGAAAGGGAGTTTTTAAAAGTTAATGTTTTTGAGTTCCTAAACCTAAAGGTACATGCTATTAAACTCTTTGGTATTTCCTTTGTTTTTTTGGGTTTTTTTTTTGCGGTACGCGGGCCTGTCACTGTTGTGGCCTCTCCCGTTGCGGAGCACAGCCTCCGGACACACAGGCTCAGTGGCCATGGCTCACGGGCCCAGCCGCTCCGCGGCAGGTGGGATCTTTCCGGACTGGAGCACGAACCCGTGTCCCCTGCATCGGCAGGTGGACTCTCAACCACTGCACCACCAGGGAAGCCCTCGTTTGTGTTTTTTAACATACAAGTTTACAAATTTTTTAAGTACAAAGGCTCAAGGCATTTTAACAGCTTTAAAAATGTACATGTATTTTCCTCATGTTCATTGGTTTTTAATAATATAACTTTTTATTTAGCGTACTATCTGTATACCTTAGAAATTAAATGCAGCAAATTATCTCTTTTTGTAAAGTTGGCAAGGAATCACTAACCCTGTGAGATGGCTTCCTAAGCTGCAGGTGATTTAAATTATCCAGGGAATGTTTTCATCACAGCGTTTTCTTTATATAAACATGCCTCACCCCAGTCACAGGGTAATGAGACTTTGGTGGGGGAGGGGGAGGGGAGAGAGGTATCGTTAATTTACAATGTTTTATTAGTTTCTGGTGTACAGCAAAGTGATTGGGGGTGTGTGTATATGTATGTGTACACATACGTACACATATGTATAGGCATATATATATATATATATTCTTTTTCGTATTCTTTTCCATTATAGGTTATTACAAGATAGGTTCTTGTTGTTTATCTACTTTATATATAGTCATGTGTATCTGCTAATCCCGAACTCCTAATTTATCCCTCCCCCACCCCCTTTCCCCTTTGGTAACCATCAGTTTGTTTTCTTTGTCTGTGGGTAATGAGACTTTTTAATAAAGCTTTCATTTCCAATTAAATTCAGGCTTCTGGATAATGGACAAAAGGTAGGCAGAACGGCCAGAGAGAATCTTCCTCTGCTTATCAGGAAGAAAAAACAAAACAAAACAGCGTTCTACTTATCTCTGCACCCTTTTCTCCATCTATCAAATGGGGATAATACTGTCATGCACAGTTGTGGTGATTGTGTACTTATGTGCCTGTATTGGGCACATGGTAGTGGCTCCATTAAATGACAGCTTTAAAAAAAATCATACTCGGTTGCCTACACCTCTAGATCCTTAAATCTACCGCAAATGTGTGGGCATGGAAGATTAGATGAGATGACAGCTCACTCAACACATTTATCTCAGGCTTGTGAGACCAGAGGCAGAGGACCTGTGCTTGCAATTCTGACCAATAGAATCTGTGAAATGGGGTTTTAAACCTCAGTCCCCTAATCCATACTTCTTTATCAGTTTGCTTTTTCTGTAAATGCTTACCTGAGATCCTGGAGAGATGTATTCTGTGATGGAGTTAAAAAAAAACAAACACCTAAAACGGTTTCTTCCTGTTCACAGAACAAAACCTTTCATCTGGATTTCCTTGAACTGGCCCAAACCCCCGTCCAGCGTTGTCACCCTCTGTTTTCTTCTGTGCACTATCCTCAGCAAATCTCGAGCTCCTTTGTGATTTCCTGCCATACTGTTCCTTCACCGTCTTCATCATCACGTCAGCCACCCCTTCAGTCTTTAGATCGCTGTGCACATTTTCTGCCTTCTGAAATCTTCTCACCTTCATCTACTAGGTCAGCCGGCTTCCAGGAGGTCTTTTCCGCATTCGATGCCTAATCGTCAGCTTCATCATTTGCACACGGCGTTGTCTATACATTCAGTTTTGCTCTGCCTTCTTTCTATCTCAGTCACTTACAGGCCTGTTGCTCCTACTGAAGTGTAAACATCTCAAGAGCAGAACTGGACCTTGTTCCACTTTTTATCTCACCTCTCCTCAAATGTTTGCTCAACTCAAGTGGGAAAATCGGCACAGGAACACACCATAATTTCCTGTACAGAACTGTTAATGTTTGGCCAGGGTGAGCTCCTTGACCTCCTGAGAGTTATTTAATTAAAAGACAGAAAGGCACTTCTCCACCCTCAGCCCCTGATTAGACTGTTTTGTTCAAGTAGAGAAGCTTCTTCTGGCTCCAGCCCCGTTGCTTCTCAGGACAGCTAAAATCCTAGTAGCTGCACACATTGTGGAATTCAGAGGAGTATGACAAAGCACGGACTACGTTACACTTCGAGCCTGACGTTTTTCATTTCATTTACGCTCCAAGCAACCACCACTTCTACTAGTTTTCTCCCCAAGGAAAAGAGCCTTGATACATGGTAATCCATTGTTACAGATCAGCTGTATATTTCTTGATATGCAGAAATGAGGCCTAGAGCTGAGAACGAAAGCAAGTATCAGAGCATCATGTAATATATAATCCCATTTATATCAATATCAGTATGTGTACATTTGTATGGCTTTTCATCACAGGTGTTAAAATATGTAAATCAAGTCTTTTTACAGTTGAAGTGTTCATACCAGGTCAATGTATTGCATAGTTAAGTCTCTTAAGTGTCTTTTAATCTAGAACAGTCCCCTTACCCCACTCTCTCTTTTTTATGCCATTAACTTGTTGAAAAAAGTGTCAGCCTTCCTGAGAAAAAACCGTCCTGCTGGGCTTTTCTGTTTATTTCTTTGTGTCCTTTTACTTGTTCCTCTGTTCCTTCTACTTACTGCAAACTGAAAGGCTAGATTTGAAAGGTATGGTTAAATTCAGGTCCACCTTTTTATTTTTTTTTTAACTTATTTCTTCTATTTATTTATTTTTGGCTGTGTTGGGTCTTCCTTGCTGTGGGCCGGTTTTCTCTAGTTGCGGTGGGCGGGGGCTACTCTTGGGTGCGGTGCGCGGGCTTCTCATTGCGGTGGCTTCTCTTGCTGTGGAGCACAGGCTCTAGGCATGCGGGCTTCAGTAGTTGTGGCACGCGGGCTCAGTAGTTGTGGCTCACGGGGCTCTAGAGCGCAGGCTCAGTAGTTGTGGTACGGGCTTAGTAGTTCCAGTGCATGTGGGATCTTCCTGGACCAGGGCTCGAACCCACATCCCCTGCATTGGCAGGTGGATTTTTAACCACTGTGCCACCAGGGAAGCCCCCATGTTCACCTTTTTTTGTCAAGTGTCACCATCATAGGCGGTGCCGTGTGCTTCGTATGGCATTGCATTATGAAGTAACTAACATATGGGCTATTCTGCATTTGGTGATGCTAAGAGGGACCTGTGAATTTGCATAGCAGTGGCATAATCTCTTCATTGTAAATGTCTCTCAACTTCATTTCCCTGGTTTCATCTACTGATCTTTACCTCACTGCTTCATTCGGGGTTGAAAAATGGTGAGTTTACTAATTATATATGTTTACTGTGAAATACAGTTAGTTCATCCAAGGCAGAAAAAATGCAGAATAAATGTGGATTATTGCCCTTTCATTGCCAATTTTGAGCCTAAGAGTTAGGTACCTGGTTGTCTGTATTGATGATCACTGTTTTGAGGGGGGTTTTGTCACTTCTTTTTCCTTTCACTTTTCATATTTTTCAGCATCATAATGAACTCACGTTTTTATATTTTCAAGGTGTTGCAGTTTATTTCAGTCATTCTTTCTGATACCCGAGGGCAGCAAAGGGGCAGCATCTTTTTAAAAAAAAAACATTTTTTTAAATTGAAGTATAGTTAATTTACATTGTTGTGTTAGTTTCAGGTGTACAACAAAGTGAGTCAGTTATATATTATTTTTTAGATTCTTTTCCATTATAGGTTATTTCAAGATATTGAATATAGTTAGCTATGCTATACAGTAGGTTCTTGTTTATCAATTTTATATATAGATGTTTGTATATGTTAATTCCAAACTCCTAATTTATCCCCCACCCCCCGCCATCCCCTTGGGTAACCATAAGTTTGATTTCTATGTCTGTAAGTCTATTTCTGTTTTATAAATAAATTCATTTATGTTGTTTTTAGATTCCACGTATAAGTGGTATCATGATATTTGTCTTTCTTTGACTTACTTCACTTAATATGTTAATCTCTAGGTCCATCCATGTTGCTGCCAATGGAATTATTTTGTTCTTTTTTTTTTTAAGGCTCAGTAATATTCCATTGTATATATTACATACCACATCTTCTTTATATGTCATCTGTCAGTGGACACCGAGGTTGCTTCCATGCCTTGGCTATTGTAAATAGTGCTGCTATGAACATTGGGGTGTATGTATCTTTTTGAGTTAAGAGTTTTCTCCAGATACATGCCAAGGAATGGGATTGCAGGATCATATGGTAGCTCTATTTTAATTTTATTATATATATATTTTTACCAGAAACAGTTTATTTCCTAGGACCACTAGACACTGACATCAGCTGTACCCTACTTGTTTGTGTCAGGTAATGAGATACTCTGCATGCAGAACACTTCACTGCATTGCCCTCGGGGGAAGCTCATTCCAAGGATTAGAAGAACATTTTTTATTGTAAACTACACACAAATTTGCCAGGTCATTTCCAAGTTCTGATGGAAAGTCTATATAATTTTTTTTTTTTTATCTTTATTGGAGGTTAATTGCTTCACAATACTGTGTTAGTTTCTGTTGCACAACAAAGCGAATCAGCCATATGCATACACCTGCCCCCGTATCCCCTCCCACTTGAGCCTCCCTCCCACCCTCCCTATCCCACCCCTCTAGGTCATCGCAAAGCACCGAGCTGATCTCCCTGTGCTATGTGGCTGCTTCCCACCATCCTACTATTTGACATTCAGTAGTGTATATATGTCGATGCTGCTCTCACTTTGCCCTAGCTTCCCCCTCCCACCCCACATCCTCAAGTCCTTTCTCTATGTCTACCTCTTTATACCTGCCCTGCAGCTAGGTTCATCAGTACCTTTTTTCTTTTTAGATTCCATATATATGTGTTAGCAAATGGTATTTGTTTTTCTCTTTCTGACTTACTTCACTTTGTATGACAGACTCTAGGTCCATACACCTTGCTACAAATAACTCAAATTTCGTTTCTTTTTATGGCTGGGTAATATTCCATTGTATGTATGTGGCACATCTTTATCCATTCATCTGTCGATGGATATTTAGGTTGGTTCCATGTCCTGGCTATTGTAAATAGTGCTGAAATGAACATTGTGGTACATGACTCTTTGAATTATGGTTTTCTCAGGGTATATGTCCAGTAGTGGGATTGCTGGGTCATATGGTAGTTCTATTTTTAGTTTTTTAAGGAACCTCCGTACTGTTCTCCATAGTGGCTGCATCAATTTACATTCCCACCAACAGGGCAAGAGGGTTCCCTTTTCTCCACACCCTCTCCAGCATTTATTCTTTCTAGATTTTTTAATAATGGCCATTCTGACCAGCATGATATGGTACCTCATTGTAGTTTTGAATTGCATTTCTCTAATTAGTGATGTTGAACATCTTTTCATGTACCTCTTGGCCATCAGTATGTCTTCTTGGTGAAATGTCTATTTAGGTCTTCCACCCATTTTTTAACTGGATTGTTTGTTTTTTTAATATTGAGCTCCATGAGCTGTTTGTATATTTTGGAGATTAATCCTTTGTCTGTTGTTTCATTTCCAAATATTTTCTCCCATTCTTGGGGTTGTCTTTTTGTCTTGTTTATGGTTTCCTTTGCTGTGCAAAAGCTTTTAAGTTTAATTAAGTCCCATTTGTTTATTTTTGTTTTTATTTCTGTTACTCTAGGAGGTGGATCAAAAAAGAATCTTGCTGTGGTTTATGTCAAAGAGTGTTTTCCCTATGTTTTCCTCTAAGAGTTTTATAGTGTCTGGTCTTACCTTTAAGTTTTTAATCCATTTGGAGTTTATTTTTGTGTATGGTGTTAGGTAGTGTTCTAATTTAATTCTTTGACATGTAGCTGTCTAGTTTTCTCAGCACCACTTATTGATGAAGCTGTCTTTTCTCCATTGTATATTCTTGCCTCCTTTATCAAAGATAAGGTTACCATATGTGTGTGGGTTTATCTCTGGGCATTCTGTCCTGTACCATTGATCTCTATTTCTCTTTTTTGTGCCAGTACCATACTGTCTTGATTACTGTAGCTTTGTGGTATAGTTTGAAATTGGGGCGCCTGATTCCTCCAACTCCTTTTTTCTCCATCAAGATTGCTTTGGCTATTCGGGGTCTTTTGTGTTTCCATACAAATTGTAAAATTTTTTGTTCTAATTCTGTGAAGAATGCCATTGGTAGTTTGATAGGGATTGCATTGAATCTGTAGATTGCTTTGTGTAGTATAGTCATTTTCACAATATTGATTCTTCAGTCCACGAACATGGTATATTTTTCTATCTCTTTATGTCACCTTTGATTTCTTTCATCAGTGTTTTATAGTTTTCTGAGTACAAGTCTTTCGCCTCCTTAGGCAGGTTTGTTCCTAGGTATTTTATTCTTTTTGTTGCAGCGGCAAATGGGAGTGTTTCCTTCATTTCTCTTTCTGATTTTTCGTTGTTGGTGTATTGGAATGCCAGAGATTTCTGTGCATTAATTTTGTATCCTGCAACCTTACCAAATTCATTGATTAGTTCTAGTAGTTTTCTGGTGGTCTCTTTAGGATTTTCTATGTATAGTATCATGTCATCGGCAAACAGTGACAGTTTTACTTCTTCTTTTCCAATTTGTATTCCTTTTATTTCTTTTTCTTCTCTGACTGCTGTGGCTAGGACTTCCAAAACTGTGTTGAATAAGAGTGGACATCCTTGTCTTGTTACTGATCTTAGTGGAAATGCTTTCAGTTTTTCACTACTGAGAATGATGCTTGCTGTGGGTTTGTCATATATGGCCTTTATTATGTTGAGGTAGGTTCCCTCTATGCCCACTTTCCGGAGAGTTTTTATCATAAGGTGTTGAATTTTTTCAAAAGCTTTTTCTGCATCTATTGAGATGATCATATGGTTTTTATTCCTTAATTTGTTAATGTGGTGATCACATTGATTGATTTGCATACGTTGAAGAATCCTTGCATCCCTGGGATAAATCCCACTTGATCATGGTGTATGATCCTTTTAATGTGCTGTTGGATTCTGTTTGCTAGTATTTTGTTCAGGATTTTTGCATCTATTTTCATTAGTGATGTTGGTCTATAATTTTCTTTTTTTGTAATATCTTTTTCTGGTTTTGGTATCAGGGTGATGGTGGCTTCGTAGAATGAATTTGGGAGTGTTTCTCCCTCTGCAATTTTTTGGAAGAGTTTGAGAAGAATTGGTGTTAGCTCTTCTCTAAATGTTTGATAGAATACGCCTGTGAAGCCATCTGGTCCTGGACTTAATGTTTGTTGGAAGATTTTTAATTATGGTTTCAATTTCATTACTTGTGATAGGTCTGTTTATATTTTCTAATTCTTCCTGGTTCGATCTTGGGAGATTGTACCTTCCTAAGAATTTGTCCATTTCTCTGTGGTTTTCCATTTTATTGGCATATAGTTGTTTGTAGTAGTCTCTTATAATCCTTTGTATTTCTGCAGTGTCAGTTGTGATTTCTCCTTTTTCATTTCTAATTTTATTGATTTGTACCCTTTCCCTTTTTTTCTTGGAGTCTGGCTAAGGGTTTATCAGTTTTGTTTATCATCTCAAAGAAACAGCTTTTAGTTTTATTGATCTTTGCTATTGTTTTCTTCATTGGTATTTCATTTACTTCTTCTCTGATACTTATGATTTCTTTCCTTCTACTGACTTTGGATTTTCTTTGTTCTTCTTTCTCTAGTTGTTTTAAGTGTAGGGTTAGATTGTTTTTTTGAGATTTTTCTTGTTTTTTGAGGTGAGATTGAATTGTTATAAACTTCCCTCCTAGAACTGCTTTTGCTGGGTACCATAGGTTTTCCATCATCATGTTTTCATTGTCATTTTTTTCTATGTATTTTTTAATTTATTTTTGATTTCTTCAGTGATCTCTTGGTTATTTAGTAGTGCACTGTTTAGACTCCACGTGTTTGTGGGTTTTTTTTACAGTTTTTTTTTCCTGTAATTGATTTCCTGTCTCATAGCGTTGTGGTCAGAAAAGATGCTTGATACGATTTCAGTTTCCTTAAATTTTCTGAGGCTTGATTTGTGACTCAAGATGTGATCTATCCTGGAGCGTGTTCCGTGTGCACTTAAGAAGAAAGTGTATTTTGCCACGTTTGGTCTATCTGCTCTGTCGTGTCATTTAAAGCTTCTCTTTCCTTATTTATTTTCTGTTTGGATGATCTGTCCATTGGTGTAAGTGGGGTGTTAAAGTCCCTTCCTATTACTGTGTTACTGTTGATTTCTCCTTTCATGGTTGTTAACCATTTGCCTTATATATTGAGGTGCTCCTATGTTGGGTGCATAAACTATAATTGTTACATCTTCTTCTTGGATTTATCCCTTGATCATTATGTAGTGTTCCTCCTTATCTCTTGTAACAGTCTTTATTTTAAAGTCTATTTTATCTGCTACGAGTATTGCTACTCCAGCTTTCTTTTGATTTCCGTTTGCATGGAATATCTTTTTCTGTCCCTTCACTTTCAGTCTGTATGTGTCTCTAGGTCTGAAGTGGGTCTCTTTTATACAGCATACATGTGAGTTTTGTTTTTCTATCCATTCAGCCAGTCTGTGTCTTTTGGTTGGGGCATTTAATGCATTTACATTGAAAGTTATTATCGATATGTAGGTTCCTATTATCATTTTCTTAATTGTTTTGGGTTGGTTTTTGTGGGTCTTTTTCTTCTCTTGTGTTTCCCACCTAGAAAAGTTTCTTTAGCATTTGTTGTAAAGCTGGTTTGGTGGTGCTGAATTCTCTTAGCTTTTGCTTGTCTGAAAAGCTTTTGACTTCTCCATCGAATCTGAATGAGATCCTTGCTGGGTAGAGTAATCTTGGTTGTAGGTTTTTCTCTTTCATCACTTTAAGTATATACTGCCACTCTTTCTGCAGAGTTCCCGCTGAAAAATCAGCTTATAACCTTATGGGGATTCATTTGTATGTTATTTTATTTTTCCTTGCTGCTTTTAAGATTTTTTCTTTGAATTTAATTTGTGTTAGTTTGATTAATATGTGTCTTGGTGTGTTTTTCCTAGGGTTTGTCCTGTATCGTATGGGACTCTCTGTGCTTCCTGTACTTGGGTGACTATTTCCTTTCCCATGTTAGTGAAGTTTTCGACTATAATCTCTTCAAATATTTTCTCAGACCCTTTCTTTTTCTTTTCTTCTTCTGGGACCCCTATAATTCGAATGCTGGTGCGTTTAGTGTTGTCCCAGAGGTCTCTTAGATTGTCTTCAATTCTTTTCATTCTTTTTTCTTTATTCTGCTCCTCAGCAGTTATATCTACCCTTTTGTCTTCCAGCTCACTTGTTTGTTCTTCTGCCTCAGTTATTCTGTTATTGATTCCTTGTAGTGTATTTATCATTTCAGTTATTGTGTTGTTCATCTCTGTTTGTTTGTTCTTTAGTTCTTCTAGATCTTTGCTAAACATTTCTTGTATTTTCTCACTCCATGCCTGCATTCTATTTCCGAGACTCTAGATCATCTTTACTATCATTACTCTGAATTCTTTTTTTTTTTTTTTTTTTTTTTTTTTGCGGTACGCGGGCCTCTCACTGTTGTGGCCTCTCCCGCTGCGGAGCACAGGCTCTGGACGCGCAGGCTCAGCAGCCATGGCTCACAGGCCCAGCCGCTCCATGGCATGTGGGATCTTCCTGGACCGGGGCACGAACCCGTGTCCCCTGCATCGGCAGGCGGACTCTCAACCACTGCACCACCAGGGAAGCCCTACTCTGAATTCTTTTACAGGTAGATTGCCTATTTCCTCTTCATTTATTTGGGCTTGTAGGTTTTTACCTTGCTCCTTCATCTGTGACATATTTTTGTGCTGTCTCTCTCTCGTTTTTTTTTGTTTGTTTGTTTTTTTAAATGAGTGCGATTGTGTTCCTGTCTTATTGGTTGTTTGGCCTGAGGCTTCCAACACTGGAAGTTTGTAGGCTATTGGGTAGAGCTGGGTCATGGTGCTGAAATAAGGCACTCTGTGAGACCTCACTCTGATGAATATTCCCTGGGGTCTGAGGTTCTCTGTTAGTCCAGTGGTTCGAACTTGGAGCTCCCACCGCAGCAGCTTCGGCCCAACCTCTGGCTCATGAACCAAGATCCCACAAGCCACATGGGGTGGCAAAAAAAAAAAAAAGAAAAAAACAATAACAAAGTAAAACATAAAATTAGACTAGGAAACTAACAGATATGTTGGAAAGAATACAAAAATAAAAATATAGATGACTCAACAACTTGAAGGTACATCAGTACCACAATAGTAAAAAAGAGGGGAAGGGAAAAGAAGAAAAGGTGGGGTGGTGGTGGTGGTGGGAAAGGCCTTGGCTGTGGTGGGCGGGCCTATGCTCAGGACCCACAGGGCTGGAAAAGGCCCTGGGGACTGTGGCGGGTGGGATTTAGGCTCAAGGAACAGAAGGGGCCCAGGCGTGCCCCCCACCCCTGGTCTCAGAGGGTGGGGGACCTCACATGGGAGCACAGCAGGCTTCCTGGGCTCAAGTGGGCAGGGCAAACGCCCTCCACTCCTGTCCTCCTTCTCTGGTCTGGGAGGGCCCCTCCCGCCTGCCTCCCCTGATTGATCTCTGAGGCCTCCCTACTATGACCCCAAGGAGCCACGTGGCTTGGAGGGGGCTTTGGAGGGCAGGGGACCGGACTGGGAGCTCAGCAGGCTCCCTGGGCCCGAGTAGGCCGGGCGATCACCCTCCACTCCTCTTCTGCTCCTTCCGGAGGGTCCCTCCTGCCTGCCTCTCCTGATCTCCCTGGCCTCAGGGATGCCGATGCTGTCTGGTCTCCACTTCTCCTCCCACTCTCAGCTCCCCTACGTCCTACTGGTTCACTTTGGGGTTCCTCCTGTCTCCTTGGGCATCAGTGTACGCTACCAGCGGCCAGCAGGCGCCCTAGTTGTGGGGAGGTGCTAACTCTGTGTCTTCCCACACCGCCATCTTGACTGCCTCCAGTAGCTCTATTTTTAGTTTTTAAGGACCCTCCATCATGTTCTCCATAGTGGCTATATCAGTTTACCTTCCCACCAGCAGTGTCAGAGGGTTCCCTTTTCTCCACACCCTCTCCAGCATTTATTATTCGTAGACTTGTAAGCAATGGTCATTCTGACTGGTATGAGTTGATACCTCGTTGTAGTTCTGATCTGCATTTCTCTAATAATTAGCGATATTGAGCATTTTTTTTTTTTTTTTTTTTTTTTTGCGGTACGTGGGCCTCTCACTGTTGTGGCCTCTCCCGCTGCGGAGCACAGGCTCCGGACGCGCAGGCCCAGCGGCCACGGCTCACGGGCCCAGCCGCTCCGCGGCATGTGGGATCCTCCCGGACCGGGGCACGAACCCGCGTCCCCGGCATCAGCAGGCGGACTCTCAACCACTGCGCCACCAAGGAAGCCCTGAGCATCTTTTTATGTGCCTCTTGACCATCTGTATTCTTCTTTGGAGAAATATTTGTTTAGGTTTCCTGACTATTTTTTGATTGGGTTGTGTGTTTTTTGACATTAAGCTGCATGATCTGTTTGTATATTTTTACAATTTATCCCTTGTCGCTAGCATTGTTTGCGAATATTTTCCCCCAGTCCGTAGGTTGTCTTTTCATTTTGTTTATGCTTTCCTTTGCTGTGTAAAAGCTTTTAATTACGTCCCATTTGTTTAGTTTTGTTTTTATTTCCATTACTCTAGGAGCAGATCCAAAAAAATTTTGCTGCAATTTATGTCAAAGAGTGTTCTGCTTTTGTTTTCTTTTAGGAGTTTTATAGTATCTGATCTTACATTTAGGTCATTAATCCGTTTTGAGTTCTTTTTTTGTTTGTTTGTTTTTTGCGGTACGCGGGCCTCTCACTGCTGTGGCCTCTCCCGTTGCGGAGCACAGGCTCCGGACGCGCAGGCTCAGCAGCTATGGCTCACGGGCCCAGCCGCTCCACGGCATGTGGGATCTTCCCGGACTGGGGCACGAACCCGTGTCCCCTGCATCAGCAGGCGGACTCTCAACCACTGCGCCACCAGGGAAGCCCTTGAGTTCATTTTTATATACGGCGTTAGAGAATGTTCTAATTTCATTTTTATACAGGTAGCTGTCCAGTTTTCCCAGGGCCACATATTGAAGAAACTGTCTTTCTCCATTGTATATTCTTGTCTCCTTTGTTGTAGATTAATTGGCCATAAATGTGTGGGTTTATTTCTGGGCTTTCTATCATGTTGCATTGAGCTCTATGTCAGTTTTTGTGCCGGTACCATACTGTTTTGATTACTGTAGCTTTGTCTATACTGTAGTATGGTCTGAAGTTAGGGAGCATGATTCTTCGAGCTCCATTCTTCTTTCTCAAGATTGTTTTCACTGTGGGGCAGCATCTTTTCGATGGAAAGAAATTCCAAGACTGCCTCAATGTGCAGAGCTTTGTTATGTCCATTATTCTTGGGGAGTGATGGGCTGTCCCTGCCTGGTGGTTCAGGAATGGAACAGTGCACTTTTGTTCATATACTTCCCCAAATGCTCAGTAGGACCTGTCATTGTTGGAGTATAAAGAGTTTCTTTGGTCATGTATTTGGTCAAATCAGATTTTTTTAATCCACACAAAAAAAGGCCACTTATACGACCTCACTGAGGATAAGATTTTTAGAAAAAGAGATTGTTGTTTTTAAAATTCTTCAGATTACTTAATTAGGAACTGCAGTAGAGCACTGGGATTACTAGTCATTATATAGGATTGGATATTTTCTTCTTAATTTAAAAAATATGTGAGCAGAAGAGTAATGAAAAGTAGTTTTCCATTTCTCCCCATGAAATTAAACTAAAAATGGAAATGTGGGACATTTAACAGCCAGAATCATCCTCAAAAAGAAATGAAATTTATCTCATAAAATGAGTGTCTTTGAATTATGCACGTAAAATAAACGTAAAACAGACTGAGCAATGATATTGACTAGATACTTTAAAATAAGCTCGGGGGCAAAAAGTTAAATATTTAGATTAGTGTGAAATGTTAGCTTTGTAGCAGTGTGCCATTGATGGAGTATTCCTGGAACATGTCTTCTCTGCTTGTTTTAACACCTGACCTTGGTCCCTGAAATGGAATGTATAGACGGGAAGACACTCAGTGATGTGGGTGGGTTTGTTTGACATTTTCTCTTTGTTTGTATAAGCCTTCAGTTGTTTCTTTGCACTCTCTTTAATACCATTGAAAATTTGGTGGCTCTCTAGAATCAAGGCAGTATGGATCTGTCATTCCATAATGATCTGTTTGGGTTCACTGACTATTCCCCCAGAAAGACTAGACACTTGAGTCTGAGGTTGAACTTACTTGATTTTTCATTTTATGTTTATGAATAGTAGATTGATTCCATCAACAAATATGGTTCCTGGCACAGAGATGGAAACTTAGTGGGCACTTGGTTTAAAAATGCATAGTTCCCTGACTGTGCCCCTCAACTGGGGCTATTATCGTACATAAACTGATTCATTCTGTCTGATAGGCCACAGTGACATGGCATTTAATTGTTTATTAATGAACTTAATATCTTGTCGTATGCTCATTGGCCATTTAAGAGTGGTATTTTTCTATTTATCTGTTCCTTGTTTCCCTTAGTGATATGTCTATGTTAGAAAAACAGTGCTTTCTTTACTAGTGTGGTTGATTTTCAGTGGATAATTTCTTTATCATTTGGTTGAAGAAGAAACTGGTAGTTTTGTGTTTTCTTTTTTCTTCCCCCAGAAAAAATGATAACATGAGCACCCATCACAGCTAGTGGTTTCCCTTTAAAGTAGCGATGAACTCCCTGTTCTGGTTGGCCTCACTGAGCTATAGTGGGGATAAAATGAGATAATGTGGGGCTTCCCTGGTGGTGCAGTGGTTGAGAGTCTGCCTGCCGATGCAGGGGACACGGGTTCGTGCCCCGGTCCAGGAAGATCCCACATGCTACGGAGCGGCTGGGCCCGTGAGCCATGGCCGCTGAGCCTGCGCGTCCGGAGCCTGTGCTCCGCAACGGGAGAGGCCACAGCAGTGTGAGGCCCACGTACCACCAAAAAAAAAAAAAAAGAGATAATGTGCTTTGAAATATATTGAGCACTACATAATGGTACATTGCAAATGGTACTGCTTCACCAGGAGGACGTGAAACTCGGCTTAAACACAGTGTCGTTTAGAATGCATTTAGTTCCTCTAGAAATACCTTTTTCTTAATTTCTGGGCTCTTACAAAGTCCCTAAGTTTCATTACACTTAATATAGACACAAATTGTGTTATTATAATGGTCTCTTGGTATGTTACACTCTGGTGACTGGGGGAATAATCAAATAACCCAGAGGATAGACAAGAAAGAGTTTACATTTACAAATTGTTATCTTTCAAGGTCACCATTTTTAATGGCAATCCTCTAGGTTTTTATTTTTAACTGTTTGATATGGAAAATTTCAAACCTACACAAACGTAGAGAAATTGTTTGCATAATGTTTTGATGTTTTTAACAGTTTAAATCAAGATGCAGATCTGTGCAATCTTTACATTGGGTTGGTCTCTGAAATCACTCCGATGTGGTAATCTCTGTTCCTTTCTCATTCTCCTTTTTCCTCACGGTGTAGTTACTGAAGAACTCACATTATTTGTCCCATAACTTCCTATAACATGGATGTTGCTGATTGCATCTCCGTGGTATTGTTTAGGATGTTTCTATTTCTGGATTTTCAGTAAATTAGTAGTTTCCTTATGGAAGGCTTGATCAGATTAAGGTTTGAATTTGCAGTAGGAGGGCAAGAATGCCTTATAAGTACTAGCAGTTTGTACTTGCACCTAATGATTAGTTGTATCCTGATCTCTTTTTTGTAATGTTAACAGCCATTGATGAACGTTACCTAATAGCCCATTCCTTTTTATATTTAATTATTTACTTACCTTGGTTATTTTAATGTACTTCATGAAATTTTAAAAACATTTTATATATATTTGCCAGATAGCCCTGTATAAAGATTAGAACCATTTACATAGTGTACAGCCATGTATCAGAGTACATAAACTTTAATTCTCTTTATAGATGATGTATCTAAGGCTTAAGTGGAGTTACAGTTTTCCCCAGGGTCACAAAGTATGGTATCGAGGGTTCAACATACGAGTCTTGCCTCAATCTCATACATAACACCAGCTTCCTTCTTCTCTTCTTTAACCACAGCTCGTCTTCATTTAGGAGAAATGATGGAAAGGATAAAGAAGGTAAGGTGAGAGATTAAAAGAAAGGAACTGAACAGTTAACACAGGAGAGTTAAAGATACAAAACTGACTTCCAGAGCCTTCCCCCGTTTATCCTGTCATTTTGACTCTCTGTTGCTTCTCCGGCCATTGATTATCATTACTTAGGTCTCATTTATTGCCTGATCCTGTGTATGTTTCAAAATATACATTTAACCAAACATCAGTGGCTTTAGCATCTTAATTCAGACTTTGCCAGAAAAACTACATTTTGGTAGCATCTTTTCCCACGCCCTTTAAAGACCATTTTTAACACAATAATAAATACCAAAGCTGGAATCCTATGGGAACATGACAAGTTTAGTCCATCATTTCACCTTAACATACCACTTTTCCTAACACTTCTCTCTTAGTTTATCAGTGGGTGTATTTATGAAGTAATTTAGTCTAGATATATTCATGAAGAAATTTAATAAACAAGAATAAACCTTGTCATTTAAAGGTATTTCAAAAGCCATTTTGTCATGTGGTAAATGTTTCTTCAACTTGTTCCACTGAAGTTCTTTTACTAAAATAGCAATTGAATTTGACTTCTGGCAAATACTTACTCCTCAAAGGTTGAGCTAAGTTTTGAATGTAGGGATTTTGCATAGAAGCTAAATTTAGCAATTAGCAGTCTTCCACTTCTAGTTCAAATCTAAGTGAACTTTTAAAAGTCTAAAATATACGGGCCTCTCTGAAGACCTAGACTCTGACTGATATTAACAAATGCCAAAAGAGAAGTGCAAACAGGAAACTATGTGATTCTTTTTTTAAATGTTTTAAATCATATAATCATTTTTCCACTTGACCCCCACCTCACCCCCAAATAAAAAGGATCTACAGTAAATCTGTGGAAACTTTAGAAATCTTTTTGTTTTTCTTCCCCACATCTCCCTATTTATATATTTTAAGTGCCACATGATACGGCAAACAAATGTAAATGATGTGCTTTCAGAGTTCACTGGCTTCCGCTCTGAAGTCATCTAAAATTCTGCAGCCATAATACAAACCATCAGATAAAAGTGTGAGAGTTTATACTTGGGAAGCATTAAGTGCCTTAAAATGGTTAAGTGGAACCACAGGAGCATTTTTTTTTTCAGTTTCTAGAAGGGATTGTGTTACTCCTTTAAGCAAATGAGTAATGAGATTTCAGTTCCGGAGAATGGACGCTCCCTGAGGAGACTGTAGGTAGGTACATCCTGGTACAGAGGAAGGTATTTGGCGCACAGACCCTTCTAAGGGCAGGTAGGTTGCTAATCTCAGGATGAAGCCAAATAGAGCTTCCACCTCTGCCACTGGTGACCGCCCCTCCAGCTGGCCTTCCCAGCTTCTCGCTACTTCTCTGTTGAATTCTCCCCTGAATACCATACAGTGTGTCAAAGAGTTCCTAAACCCTCAGATGAAATGTATTGATTTGTTTAAAATATTTGATGTATTTAAATCCCAGATTAGCAGCAGTTATCTTTTTTTTTTTTTTTTTTTTCTCCTGTGTTGGGTCTTTGTTGCTGCGCGCCGGCTTGGGGCTACTCTTCGTTGAGGTGCACGGGCTTCTCATTGCGGTGGCTTCTCTTGTTGTGGAGCACAGGCTCTAGGCGCGCGGGCTCTAGAGCTCAGGCTCAGTAGTTGTGGCGCACAGGCTTAGTTGCTCCGCGGCATGTGGGATCTTCCCAGACCAGGGCTGGAAACCGTGTCCCCCGCATTGGCAGGCGGATTCTGAACCACTGAGCCACCAGGGAAGTGTCCCTAGCAGCAGTTATGATAGCAGTTAAAATAGCTCTTTGATGAAAAGCTGTTTTTAATAGATCTCTGTAGTGGTCTGAGAAGAGCTCCATTGCCCTCTGGGTAGAGTCTCACCTCTTTACAACGGTGCCCCAGACCTTTGTGATCTGTGCTTCAGCGATACACAGCCCCGGGGAGTCTGCACTGGCAAATCATGTCCCCTCTTTGCCCCTGGGCTCTTTGCTTAGAGCACCCGTTCCCTGGCCATAAATTCGGTCCTTTAGCTACTTGTCCTGTAAAAGTCACCTTAACAGTCTCCTCCTCTGGAAAGCCTGTCTGACTATTCAAAGGAGGAATTAACTGTCCTTCTGGATCAACTGCCCTGCTAGATTAGTCGCTGCTATAGAACTGTGTTTATTCCTTTAGAGAAAACTCATCATACTATATATTCAGTACTGTATAATGTATTGAAGTCGCTAATTACTCTCCATCTCCCCATCTGTAGTCTCTAAGTTTCTTGAGTAATAAGACTGGATGTTGTGGTAGATGCAGTAGTATTTAATAAATACTTGCTAAATTAATTCTTGCTCCAGTTCTGCTTCTAACTGGCCAAAATTTGTATACCCTGACACTTCCACACAGCAACCTATTTTTAATCCCTGGGCTTCATGGTACAATACAAGTCTAATCCACTTTTACCTGATAGTCCTTCAGAGTCTAGATTTCTGGCAGATGGATCTCCAGAATGAACGAGATATTCCAGAAAGAGTGATTTCTTATTACATGGGCAGAACATACTTACTTGCTTGTAGAAGAGCTGTCACTGGGAGAAGACTAAAGCCTGGCTTTCCTTCTGAAGAAGCGTAAGCAAAGATCTTACAGTTTTCCTTCTAATGAAGGAAGGAAGACAATAAAGGTGATCTTGTAAATACTGACTACATTTAAGTTGGATGATAGGTATAAGAAGTTCTTAAAAGTAAACACATTCCGCTGAGATCAAATTTTCAAGCTCAATTTTATTTTAATAACTGGGAAGCCCTGAAGTTGGCTCTGGAAGCACACACAGCCTTGGGCAATCCATTCTGAGCTGTGTGGCTACCGCCGATTTAGACGAATTACATTCCCGGCAAGAGGAAGAACTGGTTTTAAAGTTCAGTGGCAAGAATAACTTTTTTCAAGAAATCATAACTAACTTTACCCAGCTAGAGGTGAGTTGTGTGGGGGGCATGGGAAGAAGGAAGGAAGGAGCAAAGGGAAATCCTAACTACAGTTAGGAGTTACCTTTGATTCAAAAGGAATTGGGAGGGCATCCCTGGTGGCGCAGTGGTTCAGAGCCGACGCAGGGGACACGGGTTCGTGTCCCAGTCCGGGAGGATCCCACATGCCGCGGAGCGGCTGGGACTGTGAGCCATGGGTGCTGAGGCTGCGCATCCGGAGCCTGAGCTCTGCAACGGGAGAGGCCACAACAGTGAGAGGCCCACGTACCACAAAAAAAAGAAAAAAAATAAAAAAGAATTGGGAGCTACTGGAAATGTGTAAAAAGGGTAATTACTCAGCATTAGGTTTTGAAGGAGGTAGCTTTGTGTTAGGTACTTTCTCATCTCCCCAAATTAAACATAATGATTTAAAATGCATCATCAAAAGTGCCAGGGTGATGATTCAGATAACGCTCTGTGGCTCCATCCTAAAAAGGGCATGTTAGCCTGTTTTTCTGACACATGCTCTCAAGAAACTTTCCCAGTACTCCCCCCACCTCTATTTATTTCCAGCACCATTTGCCCCTTTGGACCTGATTCTCATCTAAAGATATTCTGAGTGTGGGAAAAAGTAACTTTTCCAACAAAACCTTGAGATAAATTATTGTAAACCCTCAGGCCAGCTTCTCGCTCTATGTTTGCAGCAGGGACAGAGGAATTAACAGATGGAATGGTTCTGCGAGCTGGTGTGAAGTCTCCACACCATGGAAGCCTGGCCCTAGCTGTGGTCTCACAGATGCCCTAAGAGGCCTCTTCTGGGGCTCCCAGCCTCACTCTGGATGAAGTTGTTCTTCCCCCAACCACTAATTCTACAGGTCTCTGAGCTAAACTTCCCAGTCTCCTCTCTTTTCATCAATTCTCATGAAAGGTCCAGAGACAGCTCTCCAAACAGTCCTTTCTGCCTGTGAAACGTTTGTAAACTACTGTCCTGTCACCCACTAGCTGGCCTGCGGCCATTGGTTACATTCACAGCCTAGTCTTTTCATATTTTACCATCCAAGCCCCGCACAGTATGTGCCGTGGGCTTTATGATTTGTTTACCAGTTTGTTCCCAGCCTCTGCATCCCACGCTGGGCCTCAGCACTGTTTGAGAAGAGAAAAATTTGGAGGGGATCCAGCACAAAGCCAATGATTGAAAGATTGGAAAGAGGAGTTGCTGAGTGAAAAGGATGAAGGAACTGGGTGGGTTTAGCTCTGAGAAGGAGATAGAGAGGTTGAGAAGAAAAGTCAGCGGTCCCTTTGCTTGCTTCATTTTCGTCATAGTTACAGTACTGTCCATAAAGATACTTAAAAAAATTGTAGGGCTTCCCTGGTGGCGCAGTGTTTGAGAGTCCGCCTGCCGATGCAGGGGACACGGGTTTGTGCCCCGGTCCGGGAAGATCCCACATGCTGCGGAGCGGCTGGGCCCGTGAGCCATGGCCACTGAGCCTGCGCGTTTGGAGCCTGTGCCCCGCAACGGGAGAGGCCACAACAGTGAGAGGCTGGCGTACCGCAAAAAAAAAAAATTGTATTCCTTGTTTAGTGATGGACTCTTTATATAGAATGTTACATTACTTAGGACAAAGTGGTCTGAGCTGCCCACACAGACTCTTCAATAGGATCTTAAGCTGCCTGTGTTCCTGTCCCTCCTCTGATTTGCTGTGAAATTTTGGTGGCGAAGAGAGGTGAGCCGATGTTGCATGAGGAAGGGTGGCGCTCCTGCGAGCCTGTTCGCCTAATGAACTCTGGTTGGAGAACTAGGGCATTATCTTTCCTTACTATCGAGGTGGGTCTTAAGTCTTATACAGTTGTGAGAGCTGTTAAAACCTGGAGTCAATAGGTAGAGCATGTGTGACCTTTGGGAATCCTCAGGTGTGAGAAGTTTGAAAATAATAGCGGTTATAGTAACAGCAGCCATTGTTACTCAAGGCATTTTGTTAAGCTCTTCATACTCCTTATCTGATTTACTCTTCACAACAACCTGTCACATAAATACAGTGGTTATCCTCATTTTACAAATGAGGAATCAAACTCAGAGAGTTTTAAAAATATGTCCAAGGTGTCACATGTGGCAGAGTGCCCGTCTGGGGTTCAAAACCAGGTCTGGCGGGCTACAGAGCACAAGGTATTTGTGTTTATTTAAACAGCTTTATTGATATATAATTTGCATACCATGCAATTCACCCATTTAAAGTGTACAATTCAATGTGTTTTTTGTATATTATTAATTTTTTAAGTTGTAAAATATGTATGACATAAAATTTGCCGTTTTAACCATTTTTAAGTGTACAGTTCGGTAGTAGTAATTGTATTCACAGTGTTTTGCAACCGTTACCAATATCTGTCACTGAAACTTTTTTATCACCCAAAACAGAAACTAACCATAAAGCAATAACTCCCTATTCCCTCCTCCCCACAGCCCCCCAGGAGTCTCTAATCTGCTTTCTGTCTCTGAATTTGCCTATTCTATATCATTCATGTAAGTGGAATCATGTAATGTTTGCCATTGATGTCTGGCCACTTTCTCTTAGCTTAATGTTTCAGAGTTCGTTCATGTGTAGCATGTGTTAGAATTTCATTCCTTTTTAATGGCTGAATAATATGCCATTGTATGCATATACCACATTTTGTTTAGCCATTCATAGGTCGATGGACTCTGGAGTTGTTTCCACCTTTCGGCTGTTGTGCAGAGCCCAAGTTTTAACTGGCACGTATACCTTACAGCCTAAGCTGAGGACCACCCCAGGGTGGACTCTCCTGTCTTCAGCCCTTGTTGCAGCGAACTCTGCATTGCACCAGCTTTTTCTAGTAGTACTTACAAGAGTCAGGCAGATTTGGTTTCTGAACTACAGGTCTGTCACGTGTCAGCTGTGGGAACAAGGACCAGTTACTCAGCTTCTCTCACCCTGAGTTTTCTCAGTCTCTAAGGTAGAAGCAGTAGTACCTGCCCTTCAAGGTTATTTTGAGACACATAATACCTAGTAGCTGTGTTTGCTTGCGTGTTTGTTTTTAATTTTTATTGACGTATAGTTGATTTACAAGGCTGTGTTTGTTTCAGGTGTACGGCAAAAGTGAATCAGTTATACATATATCCCCTCTTATTTCTTGAGTAGTTTTTTAAATGGGTCATTTGCTGGGGTTTAGATATTTTTCTTCTGTATAAAATTTAACAAGTATAAAATTAAGAATATGCAAAATCCACTATCCAGAGATAATCACAATAATATCAGTGAATATGTGTTATATTCGCAAGGAGTTTTCTAAATCCGTTACGGATCTCATGCAATTCTCCTGACAGCCTATGAGAACATGTGCTCCTCTCCCCCTTCTCTTCCCCTTCTTTCTCTTTAAATATTTTCAGATGAGGAAGTTTGGCCTTAAAGAAGTTACTCACTTACCCCAGGTCACATAGCTAATAAGTAGCTCAAATCCTGGACCGCTAACCAAAGAAGTGTGCCAATCCCTCATGCAAAGCGTGTATGTGTGCGTTATTAGGGAGATTATACTATCCATGTTGTTCTGTAACCTGTTTTCTTTTTCACTGAGTGTTCTGTTAACATTTTTCCGTATCTATAAATGCAGATTTATCACATCGTTTTCAGTGGCTATAATAATATGCCGTTTTATAGTTATTTAACCAGACTCTAGATTTGAACATTAAGGTCCTCCTCCCCCTCAGTTACAAAGAAGCAAAACAAACCTCACATGACCTGCTTCGTAATGCTTAACCAGCTGCCAGTTCTAGGTTTGTGAGCGATCTCACTGGCACTGGGATGGCTTCGGGCATGTCCTTTCTACTGTTAAGGTGCTCTGGTATCTGACTCTGAAGAGGTGAAGCAAGCCCACAGACTCCCCACTCCTCCTGCCTGGATTGCCCACCAAGGCTCAGGAGTCACGCCGTAGCCAGCCAGCCTTCCTGCTGACCCTCTCATGTTTCCCTGGTTTTGTGTATCAGCGTAACACTGGAAAAGACTTACACTAACAAGCAACCTTTCAGAGTTTGAAGGTAATCTGGTCATCACAGACCTGAGATCCTCAGGAGATAGAGTTACTTTTCCCCTCAAATGAAGAAGCTCAGTTAGCCTAACCCCTCCAGTTCTCTTTTGGTATTTCAGGGCTTCTGACCAGGTTAGGATGCCCTGTTCTCTCAGATGAACTCTTCCTGTCATTCACATCCCAAGAATGAGTACAGTCTTCAGGAATGAGTGGAGGAGGGGGGATAGTATACAGCAGTGCTTGCCAAGTTTTTACTGTTGGTCTTACTGCAAAGTCAACAGTGCGACTGTTAACCTCCTGCACAATTAAGATCTAGGCTTTTTGTTATGGTTGTTCTTAAACTTTGTGCTTAAATCTTTCTGATTTTTATGAGGCATAGAGATGGAGAAAAAGGGAAAATACAGTCTGGCCAGTCAGGGGCTGAGGTGCATCAACTCTTAGAGCTGCTGTCGTAACTTAGTCCTGTTGTAGCCGGTGGAATTGGGTGACCGGGGAGCTGTAGATCATAGCCAAAGGTACTTGGCCACTTCTTTTTTTTTTTTTTTTTTTTTCGGTACACGGGCCTCTCACTGCTGTGGCCTCTCCCGTTGCGGAGCACAGGCTCCGGACATGCAGGCTCAGTGACCATGGCTCACGGGCCCAGCCGCTCCGCGGCATGTGTGATCCTCCCGGACCGGGGCACGAACCCGTGTCCCCTGCATCGGCAGGCGGACTCTCCACCACTGCACCACCAGGGAAGCCCACTTGGCCACTTTTATTTATGAGATTAAGTGGACCTTTGAGCAGATCAGATTCTCTTAGAGAAGCTGAAGGGCTGTGAGACTTCTTTTAAAGGAAGCCTTGTGCTATTAAGAAAGAGCGCTGTTGTTTCAAAAATAAAAAAGTGAATGCCATGTAGTTAACAAAGCTTTATCCTCTAGTGATCATCAGCTTATTCCTGGTAAAAAGAGCTGAACAGTACGTATGGGGCACAAAAGAATGAGGAAGACACATGAAAAGTGGCTGAGGGCACACATTCTAGTGCACCACTGCCTCCTCCCAGCAGCTTCGGCCCCAGACAATTTGACGAACCAAGGAGTTTTCTTGTAAATAGGATAGAGTTCCTATAGCAGAGATATTGTTTACACCCCCAGCTTGTGTCCTCACCTCCTTTCCTATATCAGCGTCAGTAGCTGTTGCTGTTGTTACGTAACACTGTGTGCGATGCAGTGCACTTACTATACGCGTCTCGAGATCTCAGTTCCTTTTTGTAATGAACCTATGTGATAGCCTGTATTTTTCCCTGAGGAAGCTGAGGCTCCGAGAAATTAGAAAAACTGTCCAAGATTGCACAGCTAGCAACGTTTACAGCTAAGACTTAAAGAGGAGAAACACTAGTTTGACTTTCAGGTGAAATGTATTGAGTCACCTCTCACCGCATTTCTGGAATTACGTCATGTGTAATACTGATCCAAGAAGGTCATTTGTTCTTCTCTTGTCCAGTCCTTTTCAGTCATCATTTGCTGACTCCCCGGAGAGTTTACAGCTCTTCCAGCACTTTCCAGATGACAAATCGCATCCTCCTAACAGCCTGCCGTCTTGAAATTAATAAGGACTTCCATTTCCAAATAGCTGTTTTCGAGTACATTCTTCTCCCCACCCAGGATCACCAAGATACATTCAATTAAATAGGAATTACCCTTCACGTTTGTAGATAATGAGGCCTGCCCCTGGGGCTCAGCATTACTGTCCCAAATTTGGGCTGGAGAAATCTCAAATGATGGCATTCACCTAGCATCTGGCCCACAGTTATGTACTTAGAAAATATTTGTTGAAGACATTGACAGAGATGTGATAAAATTGGAGAGAAAGTAGCCCTGACTAAATTGACATTTTTGCATCCTGTGGGCTTTGTTCATTCATGCTGGCCCTGAACTGTATTTAAGAACTAGTTTAGGGCTTCCCTGGTGGCGCAGTGGTTGAGAGTCCGCCTGCCCATGCAGGGGACACGGGTTCGTGCCCCGGTCCGGGAGGATCCCACATGCCGCCGAGCGGCTGGGCCTGTGCGCCACGGCCGCTGAGCCTGTGCTTCCGGAGCCTGTGCTCCACAACGGGAGAGGCCACAACAGTGAGAGGCCCGTGAACCGCAAAAAAAAAAGAGTTTAGTCTCTTGCTGTTGTTGTTAACTGGACGCTGCTCAGTTATTTCATCCAGCTTGTGGGCTAATGGTTCAAGCCTCTTAGAAAAGATTTTATTCAGCACCATCCTGGAGTGTGCAGGTGGAACTGTGCTTCAGTGGTAATGTGGGACCTGTGTCACCTCTGAGAGCACAGAGGGACCAAGGAAAGCAGTTCTTGCAACAAAAGTTTCTGGAAGGGGAGTTTTGTTTACAGAAGTTTTACTCTGAGGTCACTAGATTATAAAACTGGATGAATCAAGGAAGGCAAGTTTAGAGAAGACGGAACAGGAAAGCAACTTTCTGAGTTTTCTGCGTGCTATCAACTTTGTTACCTCTGGACAGGAAGTTCTGAGCGTTCTGATGGCTTTGTTCCAATAGGTTTTTCACAGTTCACAGTAATTGGCGGTATGAGACTTTTCAAATTTAAGTGATTGATGTCTGGCCTCCTGGAAGAAATGTTAAAACACCTCAGCACAGAGAAATGTTGAAGCAGCCTTGGCCATATCCATCAGCATTGTGGTGCTGAGATACGGATGCTAAGTAAAGACAGTGATAGCGATATTTCAGGCATTTGGTTCACTTTTTAATACTATGAAGTGATGATCAACACAATGCCATGAGGGATAGATGGCCTTACTCTTTCGTGTCATCCTCCTTATTTTCCAAGTACCATTCAGAGGCTGGAGCAGGAATAGTTTGGGAAAGCATGTTCACGTAGGGGCTTTTATGGCACTTACCACACCTGCGATTCGGCTACCATAGCGCCTGGGCTTTGACAGTCAGGAGGGGGTAGTGGTGGTAGTAGTCGAGTGCCCAAGCCACCTCAGTCAGGAAGGTGATAAATGATACACACAGTTCCCTCTTAAGTCAGTTGATGTGTTCAATTTTATAATTGCAATTATTTTTTAATTTTTATTTTATATTGGAGCATAGTAGATGAACAATGTGGTAGTTTCAGGTGCACAGCGAAGTGATTCAGTTATACATAGACATGTATCTATTCTTATTCAAATTATTTTCCCATTTAGGTTATTATAGAATATTGGGCAGAGTTCCCTGTGCTATACAGTAGATCCTTGTTGGTTATCTATTTTATTTTATATATTTTTTACATCTTTATTGGGGTATAATTGCTTTACAATGGTGTCTTAGTTTCTGCTTTATAACAAAGTGAATCAGCTATACATTTACATATGTTCCCATATATAATTGCAATTTGAACTTGAATTTCTAGGAGCCCAGATGATAGTATCACCTGAGGAACTATAAAATTTCTATCTGTTTATCTCTCGAGATGATGGCATTTTACTTCAGTAGGTCTTTATCGTTTGTGTTTTAGTCTGTGGGCTGTACCTTGTCAGTGATCGGAAAGGCCCCTTGAGAAGCACGATGTTAGCGTAAGCTAGTGCCATGTTTTTTCCCCAAAAGATTGGATATATTTTCTTGAGTACTAGGAAGTATGCTTGGAACTTTTTGACATAGCCATGCATATTTAACTCAGAATTATTTTCAAGATAGCAAACTACAGACTAGGATTGATCTGACATGAGAGAAAACCAGAGAAGGAGGAAGCAGGGATGACATAGGTTTTACCAGCGTGGCCCACACCCACCTCTCATCTGTGCAGCCGGGATATCATGCTCTGCCCATGGCTTGTGAATATTCTCAACATTCCCTGTGGATAAATCAAGGGCAAATAGCCCAGGGCCAGCCTGTGAACATAGATGGGGAACCAGAAGCGTGGGTGGGGGCTGGGTAGGGCTGCTGAGCTCATAGAGCAGGAGAAGGGAAGGGATGAGAGCAGGGGCTCAGCTCAGACACACAGCTTCATTCAGAAATTTCCTCACGCGCCCCAGAGGCCAGCGTGCTATTGTATGTGTGTGGATTTGTGTTATCTGTACTTTAAGGTGTATTTTGAGGTTTTGCTTTATCCGTTCCCTAAGTCAGCTGCAGTCTCTTGAAAACTGACAAGTTATTAAAGTTTCTACCTTTTTGCCCGGGAGCGCTGCCTGTGCAGAGTTAGACTGATATTTTCTTAAAAGTCAAGGGAATGTGCTAAAATTTAAACCATTTGGGTTATTTCTCAATTTTAAGTGCTCTTTTGTAAAATTTATTTATTTATTATTATTTTATTTATTTATTATTTTTTGCGGTACGCGAGCCTCTCACTGTTGTGGCCTCTCCCGTTGTGGAGCGCGCAGGCTCACGGGCCCAGCCGCTCCGCGGGGCATGTGGGATCTTCCTGGACCGGGGCATGAACCCGCGTCCCCTGCATCGGCAGGCGGACTCTCAACCACTGCGCCACCAGGGAAGCCCCTTAAATGTTTTTTAAATGGAGGAAGAAATTTATTTTCCTTCCTTTCTGTTCCCGCCAACATTCTCAGTCAAGCACGAGTTGTTGACATTTCTCAACTGCCATCTCTGTGATCCAAACCAGTAATTTCTTGCGTCTTCTTTCGCCCTTACTTAGTGTTTATGTATACATAGTATGTCTCCAACTAGTTTTGTAAAACTCATGTCAAAATTACCTTATGAATATGCTTTTCTTTTTATTATAAATTTAACAAATTAAGTATTCATTATATATCATCAGTGCCAGAGAAGCAGAGCAGAATTGTCATGTTCTCAAAATAACCTCATGTGTTATTCATCTGCCCTAAAGTAGTGTTTTGTTTCTTTTTCGTTTTTGAAGGTGGTGACCTGTCTTTTCTCACTTAGAAAGTTAAGCTTTACGGTTTGGGTAGAATAAACCACCATCTTTTTTTTTTTTTTTTTTGCGGTACGCGGACCTCTCACTGCTGTGGCCTCTCCCGCCGCGGAGCACAGGCTCCGGACGCGCAGGCTCAGCGGCCACGGCCCACGGGCCCAGCCGCTCCGCGGCATGTGGGATCCTCCCGGACCGGGGCACGAACCCTTATCCCCTGCATCAGCAGGCGGACTCTCAACCACTGCGCCACCAGGGAAGCCCTAAACCACCATCTTAACAGTGGGTGAGAGCCTGAGCTCTGGAGCCACACTGCTTGTATTCAGATCATGGCTCCACCCCCCCCCCCCAGTTGCGTGGCCTTGAGCCTGTCACTTCATCTCCAAGCCCTTAGGTAGCATCCTGCTTTTGTGACCCAGAGTAATAACAGCAGTCCTGATAAGGATGTTCTGGCGACTAAATAGGTTGAAGTCTGAGAAGTATTTTGCACAAAGTATGCACTTTATAAATATCCTTATTATGACCATCTGTTATGTGACTAGTCCCATAGATGGCCACACAGCCACTCTTATGTACAGTTCTGAAATCCCTTTGTAATTAAATTACCTACCACAGATGGAAAAGGCTCTTTGGGCAGCAAAAGAGGCAGAAGAAACATCTTAACTGACAGTGCAGTTCTGGACTAGAAAAGAAGAAGAAGGGGGTGGGGTGTGCTGTGTAAAAGGGAGGGTTTATTCCTTCAGGGAATATTTATTGTCTCCTTTGCTCTAGACACTGTGAAAGGGCACATTAGTGAATATAGCTAGTAGTGTTCACTAGTAGGGAATAGCTAGTAGTGAATACATGAGAGTATTCTACCCTCATGAAGCTTACCTAGGTCTCTAGCAGAGTGGGGCTGGGCGAATGTTTTTATGTGGTTTATATAATATGAAACCAATGTTTCCTGGAAATAGAGCTCCTGTGAAACATCCAGATTTGATTGCAGTCAGTCCTTTAACGACCGGCCCTCAGATGACCTCAAAGTTCAGTTGCCGTGTCTGGGAAGGGAATTGGCTGGGGAAGCTCTGGGTGACCCTCAACCCTGCAGTTGCAGGTCTCAGGAAGGAAGAGCTATGAAAATGCCCCATTGTGATGAGCAAGCGTAGATAACGGTGGTGACTTCAGTCAGGTCCCCAGAGGAACAGTTTTCTTCCAGTTTATCATTCTCTGGGTTCCCTTCAGCTCTCAGATCAAGAGTCAGATCCTTTTAAAACCACGGGTTGGAAGGTATTTTGGCATGGGGCCAGCTGCACTGTGAGGAAGGAACAGGACCTTGAGAGCAGGGACTGCTTGGAGGCATGGTAGAATGTCATTAGCTGGTGGGGAGGTGACTCTGGGCCAGCTGAATAAAGACCAGCTCGCTTCTGGAATTTCCTTGGCATATTTTGTTGGTCCGGGTTTGCCTGCAGGTTTCAAGGGTTGCTCTAGGAATGTGTGTTCCGAGAGAAAAATGTGAGTGGAGAGATAGCGGAAGTTATTAGGAAGGCAGTTTAGAAGTCCAGGTGGGAACATGCATTTGGGTGGTAGAAGTAGGGCTGGAAGGGAAAAGATAGTGTGAACGGCACAGAGGGAATGTCATCAGTGTGGAGAGGCAGAGAAGTGAAGGGTCTGGATTCTGGACGGAGATGACTTTGATCCACGCCCTGGTTCTGTCGGTTGCTGTGAGTCAGTGGGCTAGGTATTGAACCTGTGTGCGTCTCTTTCCTCATAATGTAAAGGGGCTGGTGTTAGTACCTTCCGCAAGGGGCACTAGCACAGTGTGTGGCATATAAGATATGCTCCGCAAACATTAGCTACTTTACTACTGCTGTTTTCCTTTATTGTATTAGCACTTGGCAGTGGTTTGGATATGGGAAATGAAGGAGGCTTTGAACCTGAATGAATGGGATAAAGGGATGTGGGGAGGTAAGAAGAGGAATTGATTTGTGAGTGCATTTTTGTATGAGTTGACTTGGATGTGTTTAGGATGTCTACATTGGAGTGGAAATCAAAGCTGTAGATTTATGAATTATCCTAAACAGAATTAGTAATTGAAGCAAAGAAAGTGGCCCAGGACGGGATTAAAGAACAGGTAGAGTGGAAGAGGACTGAACACAGACTCGATTTCTCCTGGTGTCTCCTGCACTTAGTACGGTTGGTTCCTGGTGCAGAACACAAAAACTACAGTCGTGATTTGTGCTGAGTGGTGCTGAACACATCCTTTGAGATTTTCGCCGAATCTTTTTTAAAACATCTTTACTGGAGTATAATTGCTTTACAATGGTGTGTTCGTTTCTGCTTTATAACAAAATGAATCAGCGATACATATACATATATCCCCATATCTCCTCCCTCTTGCGTCTCCCTCCCACCCTCCCTATCCCACCCCTCTAGGTTGGTCACAAAGCACCGAGCTGATCTCCCTGTGCTACGTGGCTGCTTCCCACTAGCTATCTATTTTACGTTTGGTAGTGTATAAATGTCAGTGCCACTCTCTCACTTCGTCCCAGCTTTACCCTTTCCCCTCCCCATGTCCTCACATCCATTCTCTACGTTCACCAAATCTTTTGATTCTTCCCCTACACTTACCTTCTTGGAGAGCTAATGAAGTATGTTACCTTTTGTGGGAAACGAAAGTTTTCTAGGGCTGTGACAACAAATTCCCAGCAATTGGGCTGAAAACAACAAATATATTCTCTCAGTTTAGGAGGACAGGAGTCTGAAATCAAGGCATCTGCAGTGTTGGTTCCTTATAGAGGCTCTGAGAGAGAAACCATCCCATGCCTCTCTCCTAACCTCTGGTGGTGCCGGCAGTCCTTGGCTTTCCTTGGCTTGTAGATGTATCATTCCAACCTGTCTCCATCTTCACCTCACCTTCTTCTCTATGTCCTCTCCTCTTCTTCCCCCGTTGCGTGGCCTGTGGGATCTTAGTTCCCCGACCAGGGATCGAACCGGGGCCCTTGGCAGTAACAGTGCAGAGTCCTAACCACCGGACCACCAGAGAATTCCCCTCTCCTCTTCTTATAGGGACATCAGTCATTGGATGTACCCGACCCCCCAATCTAGGATGATTTCATCTTGAGATCCTTAAATAATTACATTTCCAAAATTTCTGTTTTCAAAAAGTTACATTCTGAGGTTCTGGGCAGATGTGAATTTTGGGGGCGGGGGGACACTGTTCAAACCTCTGCAGGAGCTGTGTGCACTTTGCTCTGCCACAGAAACGGGGAATGTGCTATGTTTTTAGCCCTCACACCAGAAGAGCATGTCCTAATGGGGTAGTCCTCAAAAGAGTGGGCCTCTTAAGGCTGGTTTTTCAAGGGTTTACTTAACAAACTTGGATCAACTACTTGCAGAGGTATGTGAATAGGAGCTGATTGCTTAACAGAATCCTTGATTTATTTTTCTTTGGAATTTTTCATCAATCTTGGGTCTTCTGTGTCATGGCTGCTGTTTTTTCTGGCCAAATTCTTCATCTCTCAGGCAAGCGCTCCTGGAGGACTCTGTCCCTGAGTTTGTTCTAGTAAACTGAGTATGCTAAAAGCTAGAGATGAAGACCACCTGCTCTCCAGGGGCCTGTCACCACCACCAGTAGTGGGGATATCCCCATGTCAGGGAGGACAGGATGGTATGTGACAGGGAGCCTGAACCATGAGACATGAGACCTGGATGCTAATCCCAGTTCAGACACTATGAGACCTTGGATAGATCTTTTCTCATCATTAAAATGAGACACCCATGGGCTTCCCTGGTGGCGCAGTGGTTGAGAGTCCGCCTGCCGATGCAGGGGACGTGGGTTCGTGCCCCGGTCCGGGAAGATCCCACGTGCCGTGGAGCGGCTGGGCCCGTGAGCCATGGCCACTGAGCCCGCGCATCCCGAACTTGTGCTCCACAACGGGAGAGGCCACAACAGTGAGAGGCCCGCGTACCGCCAAAAAAAAAAAAAAAAAAAAAAAAAACCCAGGATTGAAGTGTAATCTAAGTAGCATTGGCATGCTCTCACATTCATCCTCTTTCAGTACCTATTTGTCTCCCACACGGAAGTGAATGAACCTAGAATGTGTTCATTTCCTCCTGAAGGCCAAGGTATTTTTTTTTCTCCATTCCTTTTATCAAGTATGAACAAGTGGTTGACTTCTTGATACTTTCTGGTGGTAGGCACCAGCGTAAGCAAAGAGTGAGCACTTAGAGCCCTGGAAGCTGCAGAACGCAGCAGAGCACAAAGGGGACTGATTGCTCCCGAGAAGGCCAGCCTCACCTCACCTTTCCCCCCCCCACCCCCCGCCGCCCGGGGAAGTGACATCTAAGTGGAATCCCTTGAAGAATGCTTAAGAGTTAAGCCAGGTGAAAGGAAAGAACACTCCCAGCAGAGGGGAAAAGAGTGTACTAGACCTAGAAGTGGGAAGGGAACCATGTATGGTCAAGCCAGGACAATGGCTGATGGATCCTAGACCGGGAGGGAAGACCAGGTGAGAGCCGGGCTGGAGAGGTGGGTGGTGATGGCGAGATCATGCGGGGTCTTCTAGGCTATGGTCACATCCTGTGCAGAGAGCAAAGAGAAATCGTAGGTTATTTAAGCAGGAGAGTGACGTTACTAAGCTGTGTAGTTTTAAAGCTGACCCAGGTGCAGTGTGGCGTTGTTTCTAAGAGTCATTCATCTTTATCTGTTTCAATGTGACCTTAGACTGGAAGCTTCGCCTGTCTGCATCCTTGTTTCCTCATCCAGATGAAAAGGCAGACTAGGTGATCTTCATGAGCTCTTTTGGTTTAAACATTCATCAGACTTGGCAGTGCTTTCTTTTCAAAGGGATTGGAGGTTGGAATTGGGGACGTTTCTAGACTTTGTTGGTTAGAATTCAGTTTGAACTCTCCCGGTTGCATACTCTTATGCTAAGAAGAAGGCCTATTCAGATGTATATTGTGAGCCCTCAACAACGTTATCCTCAGAGGTGCAAAAGGAGGAAAGGATGTAGCCAGATCTGGTGCCAAGGGAAAGGATTGACCCAGCCTCTCAGGAGGGTCAGATTAGGCCCAGACAAAAAGCCCTGGGCTTCTGATCTCTTTCTGCTCACTGGGGCCTGGCTCACTCTGGGTGGTCAAGAGCCTCTTTTGTTAGGGGACCTTAACCCCCTCCCCGACTCCAGTTCATCCCAATGGGCCTAGGGCGGCAAACTTTCTCTTCTTTTTTCAGCCTTCCCGTCCTATTAAGTCAGAGCAGGCTGCGCAGTGACTCCAGAAGGTGAAGCCCACCTGAGCGGTGCTGGCGCCTCTCCTTCCACCCGGGAGTCGTACAAAGGGCTTGTGCTGTGGAAAACCTGTCTCTAGCTGCTGTAATCTTCTCAGGACCACATTAGCAACAAAAAAGAGCACACAGACGCACAAAGCTTATGCAGCTCACTGCCCTCTTCCATCAAAGGAGAGTGCATGCCATTTCGGGGAGTCTGCAGCCTCATGGTGAAATGCAGGCGTCCATGAGGGCTGCTCTCCCACCGGTGTGATCCTGACCGGGGCCGGCTGCCTCTGCTGTGCCTGTGTGGTTCTGTCACTCGTGGGTGGCCCTGAGCCAAGCAAGGGATGTCAGGCTGGGTCTGCTTTGACCCTCCAGTTTCACTCCCAGAACAAGTCCAGGATTATCGCTGTCATTTGCATTTTCTCTCCTGGAGTGTTTCATTCATTTATTCAACAGATACTGTGTAACAGGTACTATCCTGGGCACTTTGAAAGCAAAATGCCTAACACTTTACTCAAGCAGCTGATAATAGAATAAGACAGACAAGTAGGAAGATAGCAGTGGTTCTCATACTTAGGCGTGCATCGGAGTCACCTGGAGGGCAGAATTTCTGGTTTAGTAGGTCTGGGGTGAGCCGAGAATTTGCATCCCCCGCCCCGTGCCCCATGCCCCCTGCCCCCTGCTGCTGTTTCTGCTGGTCCGGGGAGCCACCTGCCGGAGCTGCAGTGCTGATGGGAAGCTGTGGCTTGGGGATCATGGGGGAGGGAGTGAATAGCTCCACCTGGCTTGTTTACCTTTCTTCCTGTTATTTTTACCCGCTGTACTGCTTGGGTCAGATTATCAACACCTCAGTTTGCGAGGCCATTAAAGCTCTCTCTCTCAGGCTCCCCCTGGGCCCTCCAGGGGCTCAGGGTACCTTGGCCACTGAAGTTCGTCAAGAGAGCCTAGTTCGTTCCCTCTCCCAGGTGTTTCCTTGTTCCTTCTTTCTTCCCCACCCCGCTCTGGTTACTCATTGCCCACCTGCCCGTCCTCCCTCAGCTGGGCTTCCAGGAGCTCCAGGAATGAATTCAGACTTCGGAGATTTTGAAGAGGAGCTTCCTTTAAAAAGCGGTCCCTGGGTGAGAGCAGCTGCAGGAGCGGTTTTCAAGCTGTTCTCTCCAGAACCCTGGTGTACTTTCTGGGGACTCAACAGGGGTGGAGGTCCTCCAGCCGTCCCCACGACCACCAGCAAGTCAACCCAAACCGCTGCACTTTTAGTAAACAAGAGTTTCTGGGAAACACGTTTGAAGAAAGGTTCCATCGCTTTTATTTTTCACTTTGAAGATTCTTGCTCCAAAACACTTGCTCTTGTTTGAGCCTCTGCCTTTGCTCCATTTTTTTTTTTTTTTTTTGGTGGATATGACAAATACTGCAAGGATTGAGAAATTTTAGATCTAGTTCTTATGGATATTCCCTCAGTTCCTTTAACAAAGAAAACAGTGGTGTATCTTTAAACAACTTGTAGAATTTTCTGTCGGGGACTATTCAGTACAAGCATCACTGCAGGCTAAATGCCAGGGTCAGAGCTGGCCCAGGGGTGCAGACTTGAGTGAGACCTGGCTCCTGCCCGCAGAATGTGTCATCGGTAACCCCCTCCCTGCCGTCCTCTCCCCGTTCTCAGCGACACAGAGCATCACCGCTGACATATTTTGAGTGCCTCCTCCTCCGGACCGTAACTCCAGATCCATCCTGAGAGGAGATGGAAGAAGGGATTTATCCTTGTGCATCTCCCCTAGTCTCTTTTAGGCCTCTGCTTCACTACCTGACTATATACTATTTATTACTCTGCAACTTTGGGTTTAGAGGATTTGGAAGCAGGCTTCCCCCCGCCCCACCCCGTTCAGCTGGGCTAGGTTTTATGCAAATATCAATCAGTGAGTTGTCTCCAAGCATCTGTATAGGCCCAGTGTGAAGTCATGCTTTAGGATAAAATGTGGAAATGTATGGAAATCGTAAATTCCATCAGGCTGAGATTGAAACCCAGACTGTCTCTTTAGGATCAGATATCTTAAAAGACACACATTTGAAAAAAGACACACATTTGAAAACCTTTCTAAAGGAAGCCCCAGGGTGCCCTGCAGCCAGCCTCACCTTTAGCCCGTCAGGCTGCAGGCCAGGCACAGCCCCTCTGATGCTGGTTGATAGACTTCTGCCGTCACAGTGGGGCTGGACAAGCGTGGGCTGAGAAATTAGTGTGTGCTGGGTCTTGAGACTCTTGCCTTAAAAAAAAAAAGACTCAGTGTCTTAAAATAGTATGGTAGCTGAAATAACAGTAACAGCAACAGTAATAGCTCGCCATTCCTGAGAATGGTTGTTTGTTTAAAATAAAATCTGAGGCATTGGTTCTGGGGGTATTTGGTTTCCACGAGCTGGGCTCTCACAGGAGTTGTTGCTCTAATGGACATCGTGTGGTCTCATCACGACAGGAAACACGGGGGTCTGTGAAGCGTTCTCTTAACCCCTCTGTAAGGAACTTCCTTACAGAAACTGCAGACACCTACACACCCTAGAACTGGAAGTAGGTGGTATAGACCTGATCACTTTAAAGAGGGCTATGGTGCTTGTATTCTCTCCAGATAATTACTATTAGTCTGCTCTTTTGGCCTAGGCTTCCCAGCCTAGATAGACAGGCCATCTGTGTTCCCATCACCAAGTCTTGAGGAGGTCGTTTCAACTGCCTTGTTGAGAGAGGGAGTCGGGGCGGCCACATATATAACCCCACCTTGTGGGCATCCCCGGCTGCCCCCTGACGCGTCCTGATTGGTCAGCTCTGGACCGTCTCTGAGCCTGTTGGAAGCTCTTGAACGCAGGAGCCGTGCGCACGCCCTGTCCGCTGGCGCAGACGCGCACACGGCCTCAGCTGCCTTCCGCTGGTTCTGTAGAGCAGTCCCCACGTCACACTCAGCAAAGCGGTTTTCTGTGTCTAACCCCCTTCCCACGCTGAAAACCCTGCCTGGGGTCAGAATTGGGGGAGATGGGGGAGACCTACAATGCAGGCCTGCGCTGGCTTTAGATGGGTGGGAGGGAGTGAAGGGACTCTCTTGACCTTGGGTCGCGTGGACTGTACCCTTGTGGGACGTCCTGAATGGCGCAGGCACTGATGGCTTCACCGGGTCACCTTTTCCTGACTTCCTCGGTGGCCCTGGGGGGCATCCCGGGCCTACTTGATGTCAGACTTTGACAGGTGATAAAAGCACGTACTGAGAGGGCTGCTTCACGGGTTCCAGATTCAGAACTATTGACTGAGGTTATTTTTGCCTTTGCTGAGACGCTCCCTTGTGTGTTTGCTGTTACTTTAATGGGTTGCTTCCTGATCCATGCTGAGGCCCGGCACTTGCCCTTCAACCCGGCAAACTGCAGCGTGACCTGAGTGGAATCGGAGGTCCACGAGGTCCCTTTAGACCAGTCAGTTGGCAACATGACTCATCTTTTTTCCCCTAGAAAATAAAATCTGTGTAAACAGCAATTGTGAACGTCCTTATTTGGATTTTTGTGGGGCTTAACTTTAATCGGCATACCCCAGGCTTTGCACTTCCGTTCTCTGAACTTTTGACACCTTACGTGCCCTGTAGGCACAGTGTCTGGCCTTGCGCTTCTAAACAGAAAACGTTTGGTGATCCTGATACCTGTCAGTAGTAATTGTGCTGATTCACAGGAAAGTCCTCCCATCCTTCTGGTCTGTCGCCGTTCTCCCAAAGGCTCTGCAGTGAGTCTTCGTGGGAGATCGCCTCCTAGTTCTTTCTTCCTCTTTTCCTCGGAGGACCCCGTTTGCTGTTTGGTGCAGGAAGTCCCCACTGTTCGTGGGTTCCCCCGAGCTACGGTTGGAAAGACATCAGAGTGTCCAGGGTGGAGCCCGGGCCTGAGATCTCAGCAGGCCAGACAGGAAGCAGATTTCTTGCTTTTTTTTTTGTCCATTTTGTATTTACCATTCTCTTGATCAGTGTTTGGGGGGACCGAAGCCAACAGGTTATTGAAAGAACGAGAGCGACTTGACTTCTGACATTGATGGGGCTCGGGGCTACACTGGGTGTTTTGTTTCTGGTTTGGAGCCAGCTGTTTGGTAACCACTAACTCTTCCCTTATTCTTTTCTTGCAGATGAGCTCACAGTGCCTGCACTTTACCCCAGTAGCCCTGAAGTGTGGGCCCCGTACCCTCTGTACCCAGCGGAGCTAGCGCCTGCTCTACCTCCTGCTTTCACCTACCCCGCCTCACTGCATGCCCAGGTAATTCATACCCATCGGCCACGACTTCACTCCACCAGCAGCCCTTTCAAACCTGGTTCCCCAGGGCACACCATACAACTAACCCCTATCCAGCTAACAGATCCGCCTTCGAGAGATTACTGATCCCCTCTGAGTCAAGCTGACACTCCTCCAGGACTTCCGAGGACCGTCTGACAGCAATGATATCACCCACTGCCTGATGTTTGCCCCAAACAACACCTCTCTCTTCCTTAATGATCTCACCCTCATATCACACACGAGAGACTGGGCCCAGGTCACCCCCCCGGCCAGCTAGAGGGTGTCATGGGAGCAGAGATGTGTGTGCCTTGCCGTGGGGAAGGGCTGCAGAGGAAGGCGTGCGCTTGTTCCAAGAGCTACCTATCTGCGTGTGCTCCTGTGTGCCGAGGTCTCTTCTCTTGTGTTCTGGGAGCTCTAGGGACGAAGGAGCGAGCTGGGAGCTTCCAGGAGGAAGGTTATGTGCTATGATACATATGTTAAAGAAGAGATTAAGGGTTCCTTTTTTCCATTTTTAAGAGACCCTGTAGAAAAGGAGGTACAGTATAGTGTCTTAAATGTAATTATAGGTCAAGGTAGAGGTGTCTCTTCTGACCAGCTTGCTCTCTTAGTTAAAATAGCCTGGGCTTTATAAACAAACTCCGCTGTTTCTTCACAAAGATTACTGTCCACCTACCAATCCTTTCTCTTCCCTTGGAAACGATGTTCCTCTTAGCTTTGCTTTTAGTACCAGTAGTAGTAATCAAGGTTGGGATTCAGCGTGATGATCGATAATGACAAATAAGATAGAAAGAATACAGCTCTCATTTGTCTTACTGCATGTGTAACTCCTCTAAAAGCAGGAAAGCCTGTTTTTAAAAAGTTACCAGCCTGAACAGGTGGGGTTTTTGTTTGTTTTGCTTAGTGTTTGTGTACCAGGCTGGATGAAATAATTAAAAGTCTTACGTTGTACACAACTTACTGTGTTGTGCAAGACACCTATAAGCGGCCCCAGCAAGGGTCTCCCAGGCAGGCCATGGGGTCGGGAGTGTTCTTAGCTGGACCTCCTTCCATCCTCTCTCAGCTGAGTTGTTGACGCTTCGTATGTGCACGGACAGCCCAGCTTCCCAGGGACCGTGCAGGCAAACTACAAAGAGAAGGCCTCGGTGCCTGGGCCTCGGAAGTGCTCACCCTTTGTGTTGGAAGAAGGGGGTAGAAAGTAGTACAAGTAGTGAGGAGAAAGGTGGTGGTGGGGAGAGTATTTGGCACCGAAAACAAAGTAACGGGGGTTCTTCCGAAACTGGTGACCCAGTTTCTGGATTCACTGTGCTTTCTGCTTTTCCTTCCCTGTTGCATTTTCCACCTTTGTCCGTGTCAGTGCTTGGTCACCCTTTGCAACGGCAGGTAGTGGGGGAGGGCAGAGGGAAAGGAAACGGGCTGATACCTTCTGCCGAGTTATCAGAACGCTCGTAGTGACCTTAGATTATTTTGTAGATGCCGTGGAGCAACTCAGAAAGTCCCCTGTGTTTGTGGCCCACCCCTGCCATCTGGGGATATGTGACCCACCTCTTCCTGTGCTGCCTAGATACAGACCAATTGACAACGGAGGCAAATGTTAATAATACCATGAAATGGTGCCAAGTTTGCCTAGTCTTCTAAATACCCATGGCTTTGGTTAATCAGTACCAAAGCCTTTCACCACTGTCCTGGAAAAGCAGGAGTTGACAGTGGCCAGAAAGGACTGCGAATGGCGGCTTTTGGCCGTGATGTCTGGGTAATTTGCCCTTGCTTCATTCATATAACGGATGAAATCAAAAGTCATTCTGGGGAATACGGTGGGAGAAGGAGGGTAAAAAGTCTTAAGAGATCAGAAAGCCCAGGCCATTGTGAGAAAGGATGAGGAGAGACAGTGCCAAGATTACATGGACTCAACCGTTACGCTTATTTAACTGGGATGTATCGCCCATGGTGGCACCTTCCCCGTGAGCTCTTCCTTGACCTTGAGGCTCTCCCAGCCGGGAATCCACCTGGTCCTGCCACATCAGTCCTACAGTTGGTGGGACTCTCTTCTGATACCAGTGAGATCCTTGTGCTCAGCCCCACTTCTTATTTGGGGTCATTCCCAGTGCAAGCTTGGGTTCTGTATCCTAAAGACTGATGAACAAATATGGTCATTTAAATGTCTTTGTCCAGTGTGAGAATCGTAGAATGAACTGGGAGAGGCTTGACAGATCAGCTGGTCTGACCCATTTTACAGATGAGGAAACAGACTGGAGAAGAGGAGAGAGTTGTCCAGAGTCGCAAGTGGCTCTGCCATGACCAGAGCCAGCTCACCTGACTCCCAGCTCTTTCCACACCTCAGTGCTGGCTCACCAAAGACTAATTCTTTGATGGAATTTTGGAAAGGCCTTGCTCCAGTGACTCCTTGGATCTTTCTCCTGTAACTAGATGGGAAGCCTGTAAGAAGAGACTTGGAGACAGAGACGAGGGAATCAGAACTTAACCTTCACCCAGAGGGCCTGAGAGAATTTTTATTAACTGGAGGTAGAGCAGAGGGGAGACCAAAATGGAGCGTCCTCTTAGTGGCTAATTCCATTTTTGTTTTGGAAATCGTATTATGTCTTTGGAGATCAGCTTTTAAATAATTTTGCTTTTCTTAGTGATGTTGTGCTCTGTTTTGAGACGTGGATTTTTTTTTTCTTCTAGTGTTTCTCTCCTGAGGCAAAGCCCAACACACCTGTCTTTTGTCCACTTCTCCAGCAAATTAGATTTGTCTCTGGGAATGTGTTTGTAACATATCAACCTACTGCAGACCAGCAGAGGGAGCTCCCATGTTGAATTTGCTTGTTAGCTCTTTCTTCCCCCTTTTGCAAAAACTATTTCTTGGTAACATTTGAGATTTCAATAAAAATTTTAATTAGAGAAAAAACGATCTCAAGTAGACTGCAGCGTTTTGTTTTCATGCTGATGCGATTTTGGAGCTAAGATGTTATCTCAGATTTTGGGAGACCTGGGCCCGTGACACTCGGTATACCTTATATGCGAGAAGGACTCAGCATCCCAGGGAGACTTGGTCCAGAGCCGAGGCCTCACTGCTGCTCATATCTTCTTGGGCTCCTGAACCCTCAAGAGCTGCCTATTGGAAGATTCTCATTCTAGCATCCATGTGTCACATCTGCCAGGAGATCTCGCTTCAACGAGGGTAGAAGTGTTTTCAGTCTGTGTGATCCAGAAGGAGGACCCAAGAGAGACAGAAATTGTCGTCGAAAAGGAGTTGCGTCATATTTCTACGTCTGCCCAGCTTCCACCTGTGGTCGTGTGCCTCCGTCTCTAAACTGAAGATGCTTATGTGACATCAATTTTAAAGAATTATTGGATAACGTAATCGGACTGTAAGCTTCAGTACTGCCTTCTTACTTTTAGGGATGAAAGAACATCTGTTTCTAAGAGCATCCGATTTCTAAGAAGATGGTTCACATTGTAAGCAATGATCATCCAGCTTACTTTCACCGTCATGGTATTTGAAGTTTATTAAATATATTATGTGAGTCACTGTGAACAGCAGAGGAAGGTTTCATTCATGACTTTTAGGAAAGTTATGCTCCGACGAGAAGGTCCAGACAGTTCCTCTCACCTCCTAGTCACACAATCTCAGCTTTTTAAGTCTGGGTTCATTTTTGCTGTCAGTCTTGTTGCTGCTGGGATTGAGAGAAAGCCAGTAAAATGCACTGCCCTCACGACACTCTAGAAACAATACTCTTTCCCTTGACCAGCATCGTACTGTCGGGCCTGAAACTTCTGCAGGTAAGTGGGACTGAGAGAGCAAGTCCTGACTGCCCGTCTCTTCCTCAGAGGCCTCAGTGGCCCCGAGGAACAGCAGGCCTTCTCCCAGGGCTCCTGTGTAGCTTGTAACTGGAACGCATCACCTGCACATAAACAGAAGGTTTTAAAATCATACCACGGACTTCCCGGGGCAAGACGTGCCCCTAGGGAGGTCCCTTGTGACACACTGGAAAAAATTTAAAGGCTAAACCTAAAACAAATACCAGAATGAACCATGGGGGAGAAGACACAGGCAGATAGGGAAGCGAGATCGTGGAGGAGAGAGAAGCCTAGGATGGTGTATGGGCGGCCTGACTGCGGGACCCCCGGCCAGGTGTTCACTATGCAGCGTTTAAGAACTGCGTGTGTGAACTTCTCTTTAAAGCGCATCTCGTTAGGCATCTCCTCTGTCCCTGCGTCCCATAGCGAATACTGAGAGGAAGAAGGAGGTCCTGGCCGGCGTCAGTCTGATTTAAGTACGGAGCCAGTGAGAGGTAGCGGGTCGAGGGCGCAGGGAACAGGGCAGGCGTGAGTGCGGACTCGGTGGAGCACAGCCCCAGCGGCAGGGCGGCCGTGCTTCCCACCCAGGCGTGTGTGGGAAGGACTTTGATTTCTCAGCTTCTCCCTCCTGTTCAGAAGGCAGTAGCCAATGCTGCAGAGGCGGGCCCGTGAACAGAGCCCACGGGAGGCAGCTTGAGCCCCTCACCAGACGGCCAGCCTGTCGGAGGGCAGGGCGGGGGCAGGAGTTGCGCGCCCTGCTTGTGCGCCTCCCGCGCGGCATCCACGCTCAACCCGGACGTCCTCATTCTGGAGGCCCGGCCTTCCCAAACGGGTATTGTGTATTGTCTTGCCTGCAGCCCGGGGCTTGCGGCCGGCACAGAGACCACGGCTTCGAAGGACCGCAGCGCTGACTTTGAGGCCGTTCAGCTCAAGGCTTTGAATTGTTTTCAGCCATAAATGAAACTGTTAATCCTCTGACATTTACTTTTCTCTCTAAACCTGCAGCTCCGTGAAGGTCAGAGGGTGGGGAGAAACCGCTGCTTGGTGTTCCGTCTCCTGCATACATCAGCCTTGTCTAGTTCCCTGTTTTGTTTGGCTTTCTGGTCACCTAGGAGCATCTGGCCTAACTCCCATAAGAGCCTGAAGGCAGGCGGGGCAGGCATGGTGCTCCCAGCGCCAGCCTCCAGGGAGCACAGGGCCCCCCTTTCTTCTCCCAGCCCCTCCCCCCCCCCAGGGGGGCCTCCTCCTCTGCCTGCCCCTCGAGGCCTGGCCTCTGCTGGGGCTACCTGGTCAGACACAGGCGCTGCCATTTACACGACCTCCCCTGAACAAGCTCCTCAACCTGAAGTGGGGCTAATCGTCCCTCGTGTTAAAGCACTTAACAGGGTGCCTGGCGCACAGTAAGGGCTTAGAAAGCGTTAGCCTTTTAAGGAGCATTGGAATCTTCGAGGAGAAGAAAGCCCAGGACTGGCTACCCACGAAGCTCTGCTAGTTCAAACACTAAGGACATCGAGCATGTCTTGACACTCATGGGGCCGCAGGGTCCTCAGGGCTGCAGCCAAATGAAAGACCAGAGGCTGGAAAGAGTGAATGAGGAATAGGGGAGCAAGATGAGGCCTCGAATGACAGCCACCGACGTCACCGAGCGACGGCACCTGCCCTGCGTCCAGCGGTGTGGTCTCTGCAGCTTGTGCCAGCACTGGGAGAACTTGTCCCCCGGAGGAAGTCCCTACAGCCAGGCCCGGACACGCCTGTCTGAAGAAAACCTGTCCCTGACAGGAAATGGATCAAGAGCGGGAAACAGCTGGATTCCCAGAGAGACCAAGTGGTTCGTGTGTGTTGCTTCACTCAGAGCTGTTGTCCCTGAACTCTCCAGCTGCTGGTCACCCGGTCTGTTCATCCCTGGGCTTTCTAGCTCATTCTTCCTACAGTCCTTCCACTAGGGTTCTGCCCAGCCTCATTTCCAGGCGATGGTGTTACACTTTGTGCCTCGGGGGGAGATTATTCTCGTCATAGTCCTGTGGCTGAACCAACCCCCAGGGGGGCCAACTCCTGGCCCAGCAAATTCTCTGTCCCTTTTTACCCTCTCTGTCCCATCCGTCCCTTCCCTCCCCTCCTCTTGCTGTCTGGTATTTGAAGAACTAAGGATCCTCTTAATAAAGCAGCGACACAAACCTTGACCCCGTCCTCCCTGGCCTCTCAGAAGCAGTGCAGAGCCATTCTCCCAGAGTTGTTGGGTCTAGTTGTTCCTTTGGCCAGAGCTGCTGCTACGCCACTGAGGCCCAGCCTTCCCCATACTGGGCGGCTTTCCTGACTGGGGGGCGGCAGCAGGATTGCCTTCGTTTGGTGCGCTGTGTTTTCCAGGTTTCTTAAGCGTGTTCCGTTTGCTCCTGTAAAGCTACGCTCCCTAGATGCTGTGTGTGTTCTCCCCGACCTCGCGAGCAGGGAGGGCCCGTCCCCGAGTCTCAGTGAGTCTCCCCTGTAAGTGCTGTCTGTGAGCCCGCCTCCCCTTTGGGATTCTTGACTACTGAGCCGCCCGCCCATACAGCGGGATGTGCCGAGGGCCTGGCATGTAATCAGTAGGGCCCTCCGTGTTTAAAATCCAGCAGGTCGAATTTTAATGACAATTTCCGTCCGTTCTGCTAACTTGGGGATTTTAGGCAAGCTTGTTTGTTTGTTTGTTTGTAAACTCCCTGAGCCTCAGTTTCCTCATCTATAAGTAGGAAGAACGAACGCTTGTTCTCTGGGGTTATTTTGAGGGAAAGAGTAAAGCGCTTGGCATAGAGTAGTAATTACCGGTAAAATAGCTCTTTCATTTCTTTTTCTTTTCTTTCTTGTTTTTTGGGGGTGGGGGGGGTCAGAACTTCAGGCGTGACCCAGAGGCTCCAGAGCACCTTTGTAGCTTAAGAAGCAGTTAGGCTGCAGGGACTCAGGACTGGTACCCCGCCAGCAGAAACCTAAGGGTCCAGGCTTCACTCTTTGGTAAAGAAGAAGAGAAGCAGCTGGGGCCGGGCCAGGAGGGCAGCCTGTCGCTGTGGTGTGAGCTGAGGGGAGGCTCAGGTGGGGTCAGCTGGCCGTCCACCCAGGGTGTTTGGTCTCCTTTGGTGGGAATAGTCACCCAGATACCATCCGAAAGCACGTGAATTCTAACTGCTTCGGAAACAAAACCAAGGCTACAGAGAAACTTCGGAAATGTAAAATGTAGCCTCCGTAAAAAGAAAGTGAACTCCGTGAAGAAAACTAATTGTGACAGGAGTAAAAAGGAAAGTCGGCTCCAAATGGGATCATGTTTTATTCAAGAAGTGGGCAAGGCCAGAACTTGGATGGCAAAGTGGGACAACCCAACTCCAAGACTCATCCACTCTGCCACGAAGTGCTTCTCGCTTCACCGAGCTCGGCTCCCGGAGATCTCTGATGGCCCTTGATAGCAAACAGAGTTAAAAATTAACAGTCTGACAAAATTAAAAATGGATGACAAGCAACCGCTGTGGACTTAATCTGACACAGGATGTTACATGCTTGGGTGCCCTCGACCCGAGTGGCGTCTTGAGTGAATTTCTGGGATGTCTGAGCACATTTCACCTGCCTGTTTGGAAGCAAGAGCCTGGTTTGTGCTTGGGACAGATGGGGAAAGAGTCTGAAAGCCCAAGAGAGAAAATTAACCCTGAAGGCTTATGTTTAATTAAGCCCAGCCTTGACTGCTCTTAGCGGGAGGTACTCACAGGCCTCGGACCTTGCTTTTGAGGTCTGGACCTTGTCGCTGCCTGGGCTCAGGCCTCAGCACCGTCCCACCATTCAGACTGGGAGATCAGACGGGGTCACGGGGTCGGGCTGGGGCGTGGCCTTCTCCCCAGCTCTCCGGGTGGGTCAGATGGCAAACTTAAACCTTTGAACCGGTTCCTGTAAACCTTGACATTTTGTCTAGGTGTTGGCAACTTGTTTAATTGCCCTAGGCAAGGAGTATTAGGTGCTAAACAAGTAGCGTGAAGAATGCTGATTGCATTTCGTGTCCTCCTTGTCTGCTAAGAAAGAGTGTGAGGGGGCAGAGGGGACCGGTGGGTGTGGATGTCCCTTTAGAGGATGATCTTCACGGGCCTCATTTCATGAAGTAGAGGAATTCCTGGAAAGCGTTCTTCCAGCTTGGGTGAATGCTTTATTAGAAATGGGGAGGATTGCTATTTAAAAGAACCCTATAACTGGTCCCATAAAGAGGGTCATCTTTTTTGTATTGCAATTACCACTCCGGTCTATTTGGTGAGTTTGGAGTTTCTTGGACCAGAGTGTGCTTCTGCCTTGGCAGCCTCTCCTCAGCCTGGCAGCCTGCAACGAAGTTTGCCGTGGGCCCTGACGTGCTTTATTTGGTGATGCTGCGTAAGATCGGATCCTTAGAGCTGGGAGTCAGTGGGGCAGAGTTGCTTATAATTAAACTGCGTGAGTGGCTGCGGCCAATGGCTCAATGCTGGGAAGGCCCTGGCAGGGTATTCAGGGCTCCTTCTTGGGGACAGTGGTGGAAACCTGCCTAAGAATATCCATGCCTTAAAAAGGAGAGGAAGCTTCGTTCTGACTGTGGTGCTGGGAAATCTGCATTCAGGGACGGCACCTGCATTAGGAAAGGTAAGAATATCTTCACTGCTCCTGATGGATTAGACATCCAGGGTACCAGCTGGTCTGGTGATCGTCTTCCAGCCCTAATTAGTTTTGTTAAGAGCTGGGAACTTGGATGCTGTGTCAGCGTGCCTCAGCCTCCTGGATCCACCATACGTCACCACTGGAAGGGGCCTTCCAGACCAGCGTTTCTCAACACTTCTGTGTAACTCAAAAGATTACGTGATCAGATACACTTGAGAAACCCAGGATTAAATCAGGTCAAACAGGTTTGTTTAAACTTCTCAGAGCCAAAAAAATGTGTATCTAGAATCTGCTGAGACTGTGCATTTTTCTCTCAAACGTACTTGACTGCAGAGCATCTCACTTCTTCCGGACACACTTCTGGAAACCTGTTCAAGAGCAGTGTCTCTCAAACTGGAGCATACATATGCATCATCAGCTCCTGGAGGACTCGTTAAATGCGGGTGCTTGGGCCCTACCCCTGCAGTTTCTGCATCTCTGATATATGTCCCAGGTGATGCTGGGGGTCAAGGGACCACACTCTTGAGAACCACTGGTCTAGACTTGTCCCTTTATTCCGTAGAGAAGAACATTGCTAAACCAAGTGAGTTGAGTCAGCTGCCTGGTAAGCACTTCTCATGACTGTTTCCAAAGGCATGTGGGATGATGGGAGTCATCACTACTCGGGGATAGCACGCTGCAGATGATTCCCGTTTCGGTACTTTACACTGTGCGCCCCACAAACCACCGTACGGGGGCCAGTGCACCAGGCAGGGCTCCCACCCTGGAGCCCAGTCAGGGTTTCCTGTCCTTGGCAACACTACTGGGGACATGAAGTTTGTGTATTTTAATCCTCTGGGCCTTAGTTTCCTCATCTACGAATGGAAGAGGATGGGAATTATCTCTATGGGTTCCTTCTCCTCTCTCTAGCGCTCCACTTTATCTTTGCTCTGAGTCATTTCTTTTTCTGGCTGCCCTCCTGTCTGTCACCAGTCTGTCCCCAGTCACAGGAGCTGGTACGAGGCTGAGGTGATGGAGACTTCCGTGTTACCCTTGCAGGGCCACTGCATTTGAGAGCAGCGTTCCTGCAGAAGTGTCATGGTGGCATCCCAGTGTGGGCCCTGGATAGTGAATCGTGACAGTAATAGCTGTCGGCGTTATGAAGCTCTGGGGGAAGGGTCCCAGCGTCTTCTGTGTTGCTTATTCATTTATATGTCACAGTTTTTGTGATGTGCTTCGCAGTCTCTGGCACAGAGTAAAGATCAGTGTTAGCTTGGACCGTAGGAGTGATGTTAGAGGCTCCTGCAGGGGTTTCTGAGGCCCCTGGAATTGCATACAAGGTTGTGAGCATGCAGTTGTGTATGTGTGATTGAGCACACGTGCATTTTTCTGCAGACAGGACCGTTGCCTTACAGGGTGGTCAGCTGCCTAGACTGCATCCCTGCTGGATTGTCCCTGGAGCTGGAGTCGGGGAATCATGGGTCTCCCCGGTGTTTGTGACGCATCTAAGTAGCCCCTAGGCATTGGGCAGGAGTGGCCGCGAGTGACCTGGGGCCAAAAACCACAGCAGAAGAGCAGCCTGAGTGGGTGTTACGGAAGAACCGTGTTTTCCCAGACAGCGGTGATTAGCACAGAGCAGCTTGTTCCCCGGGGCTGGCTGCCTGAGCTCGGGTTTTGCCCAGTGAGCTCTGCTGCTCTGTGCTCTGCGGGCCCAGGGACAGTGCTGATGAGAAGTGCGGGCTCGGCCACCTGCCTTCTGAGGAAGTGGCCTCACAGAGCCGACGCAGGCAGGCGCGGTGGTGTCCAGACGTGGGGCACGAGAGGGATGGATCTCGGGGCCCGTCTGCTGCGTGGCCGCCACACCCTCCCTGAGAATCAGCCAGTGGGCCGACTTCACCTCTGCTCGGCCGAGCGCATCGCACCCTGGAGCCCGGGGCTCAGCATCCGCCGGCCCGCCCGTCGCCCGCGGCCGGCGGGGGAGAGTGCGACGCCGTGTGTGCGTGGAGAGGCTGGAGCGGGCGTGCAGGGCGGGAGGGGCTTCACCTGCATCGAAGCGAGGCTCCTGCCAGCCACTCTGCGGCTCTCCCCTCCTCGGGCAGCCCCTGTCCCGTGCCTCCTCCGTTGACCACCAACGCGTCTTGGCCTCCTTGGGCTCAGCGCTCCCGCCCCGCACCCGGCAGCACCCGGGCAGCACCAGCTGTCACCACCGCGCTCCCCCGACCCCGGTGCGCACGGACCCGCCCCCTCCAGTGTGTGCTTAGGTTCCAAGTCCCCACCCCATCCTTTACCACCTGTCTCGGGAAGGCAGCTCCACCTCTGCCCTTTGCTTAGTGAGCAAGTGGATTCAGATGCCCAAAGCCGTAAGCCGTGGGTAGGTATGAGTTTTTTCTTTGAGTCTCTTCCTCCCCTCCCTCCCTTCTGCCCTCTGCCCTCCCTCTCCCTTCCCGGCCTCCTGCCTCCACACGTCCCCTCTTTCTTTCTCTCCCTTTGCCCTGCCTACCCCCCTAAGTTCCCCCCGTGACGTGTATTTAGCCTACCTGCATGCAGTGTTTTTGGTCCCCGTCCCCTTAATTGCTATGAGTGTTGAAAGGACTCTGGCTCTGTCTTAAATGAGCTTCAGTACCAGCTGGTGGCTCCCAAGGAATACAGCTCTGCCCTCTGCCCACGCGGGGGCCCACTTTGGCTGGTAAACTGATTTCTAGTCATATCTGATGTGCTGCTCCGGCGGGTCTCTAAGGCACAGCCGGCCCAGCGGTTTCCCCGAAATGGAGTCCTGGTGTAGGCAGAAGCTGCACCCTGGTCCTATGAAGCCTCCTGAGTAAGTGAGGCCAGACACCTCTTCTCCCAGCTGGGACAGAGTGCCCCAGTGTGGCCCCTCACCCTGCAGTGACAGCCAGAGGGAAGTAGCCGCTCTGTGAAGGAGGCCCATGGGGTCAAAGGGAACTCCACGCACTTGTACATGTGGACCAGGGGGAGAGGCCAGGGGTACTACGTGGGCTCTCCCGGGCCCATTCCTAGACAGCCCAGGTTTTGGAATCAAGTTAGAGCTGGTGGAGCCTGAGCCCTGGATTCTGACCCAGCCCCAAGCCCACTGGGCTCTGTGACCATGGTGGACATCATTCAGAAAACCCAGCCCTCAGCTGATTTCCCCACCTGTACAAGTCAGGTAAGATGAGGCGGAAGGTCTCCATCAATGCCTTAGGCCCCCTGCACCTCTGCATCGGCCAGACCGCTGCTTCATCTGTTTATGCTTTGGAGATGTGAATAAGATGCCATATGAAAAAGGGGTTTTGCTGCGGATTTTATCTCATTAAACTACGGAAGTTGATTTGCCAGGGTAAAATTCCTCCCAGCATCACATTCCACTCTAGAAACGTTCTCACGTGAACCGGTTTGGGCCAGACCCAAGTAAAGAGCAGTCTTCCTCCTGCCATGCTTGGGAGTATGCCACCTCCCCGTGCTGGCAGCCTCCCCCTTCGCTGTAATCTGCTCTCCCGCCACCACGCCCAGCGCTGCTTCCTGTGTTGCTCACAGGCCGGTGGGGAGGTCGTCCCTCTTCGGTGTAAACGGACGCAGCGGTAAACGGGCATCTCTCGCCTCTGTCCAAAGGCTCAGGGCCAAAACTGACGGTGCCAATAGATGGACATCTGTCAAAGCCATAGTGCACTCGCCCTTTTGTTTGTTTTTTCACATTCTCCTCATTACAGGATGGGAACATTCTGCCAGTGCACAGAGCATCACCAGCCATTTGTGTTTGGGGCTGGCCTTTCATTCTGGAAACCTAACGGGGGAGGTGGGGCTCAGCAGAGTGAGCAGACAGACACCCCGCGGGGCCAAGAGCCCAGGACCCTTTCTAAAAGAATAGGAGCAGAATCTCAAAAGGCTTCCTGGCCAGACCACTGGCGTGGATGGTGTCGGGAAGCATCCCTTCCTTATCAGAGCCGATACGTGTTGCCACAGGCTACTCAGAAAGCCATTAGGCAGCCTGGCCCCCAGCCTAGGTGCTGCTGAGTGAGCATGGAAAAGGGGGCTCGCTGGGCCAGGTTTTAGCCCAGCAGTGGCTGCTAGCGGAGAAGGAAGCTGGGAGCGGGGCAGCTGCTGGCCCGGCTGCCCCGTGAGAGCTTGGTCCTGTGAAGGATTCCTCAGGATGCGGCTCCAATGCTTTCCAGCCCCTGGAGGGGAGAGCTGCCCGTGGGCAAGGATGAGTGGGCGCTGCCTGGGGACAGTAAAGGGGGCAGTAGCCCAGCAGGACGCCCTGTGAGGAGTGTGGATGTACGGGCGGGCAGGGGACGCCCTGGTTCACACCTTCTCCCCTTGTGTCTTTCCAGATGCGCTGGCTCCCTCCCTCCGAGGCTACTTCTCAGGGCTGGAAGTCCCGTCAGTTCTGCTGAATCCCATGTAAGTACTTGGTTTCAATGAGAACTGTGTCCAGTGCCTGGACGAGCCCAGGCCAGAGCAGACGTTTGATAACTGGGTGCCTGTCATCCTGCCTCAGCGCCTACTCCTGGGCTTGTCCATGAACAGTCACCCGACAAACTCCTTGTGGCCCAGAGAGTTCCGGGGTTTACTTTGCACAGGCAAGTTGCCCTGTTGACCTGAAGTTTCAGTTGGTGGCTCATGTCACCTTCATTTCAATTACTAGGGGAACCGCTGAGTGCAGATTTCAGTTACTGAAGCCCTTAGCACCGTAAAAGGTCAGCGCTTCCAGGGGGCTCCGGTCCTAGGTCAGAAGGAAGGGCCTCACCAAACAGAAGGATTAGCGTTGGGTGTCAGAGTACCAGAAATCCCACACGGGAGCGTCGGAGGGGCCAGTCAACCCACACCCCGACCAGTCAGGATTCTCTCTCTGGCCCTGGCAATAAGTCAGTCAAAGGATGACACTTTTGTACTTTAAGACATCAACTTCAATAAGTTAGGATTGTACCTTTCCTTCCCCTAAGCTGACATATTTCTGAGTGTGGTCAAAGAGCACTTGGCCTCGGGTGTAACCGTGGACAGAGACTTACACGCTTCTAAGGTCGGAGTTAAAAAGATTTTTTACCGAACGATTCTCAGAGCCTTTATAACAATATGGGCATTGTGAATCTTGAAGATTAGGAAACTCTAGGATGCAGTATTTCTCAAACTTATTTGAGACCAGGAAACCCTTTTCTCCCACAATCTTAGGAGACGAATGTTTTACATAGCACACACCTTGGGAAACCGTGCCCTCACCTCTTATCCAGAACCTACACCAGGTTATACACCATACGTATAACCCTTGGACCAGGAGTCACCTGTTAACACTTGTCACTAATATGTGATTATAGGGGGAAAACCAGGATTCTTTCCTTGAAGCTACTTGTATTTGTCCCTTATTCTGAAATTGTTCTTCTCTGTGTGTTAAAGTACCCTTTTAAAATGAAATGGTAATGTTAGTGACAGTGTGTTTCCAATGTCCTTTCTTAGAAAGGTGAAGTCAGCCGTCTGTGCTAGACACCTAAAATGTTCTTTAAAATGTTTTACTATTTTGTGAAATCTTAGTTTGCTATTTAAGGGTGACTTTTTTCTCCCTGAAAATATAATTTTTAAGCTTTTGAGGTATATTCTGGAGTCCCTTTAAGTCCAGAATTTCCTAAGTCCATGCTCCATATCCATATGCCCATAATTAATTTTAAAATTTGATTTATGTATCCCCGGCCATTGTTTCTTTGTTCCGAAAAGCCTTAGGCGTTTGTTGTGTGGGAACCTTCTCCATTACTGGATGACACCGGTCTAGCGCTGTCGTGTTATACAGCTCCGGAAGGCACTGTTCCCAGGTACCTCTCTGTGACAGTGTTTATCTCTTAATTTTTGGAGGCTGGTAGGTATTCACCTAGAGGTGTTTAGGGTAAGAAAACCAGAAATTCTGAAGCTTATGAAAGAGTTGATGGGGTGAAATGTAGATCTGGCATTTTTTGCAGAAGCTGATAGTTGAGGAAATGAATGAAATCGGAGGTGAGGTCGGTGGGACAGAACCCAGAGGCTCTCCTGGATGCAAGGGGTCAGCTTGTTGAGAGTGAAGAGTGACCAGGGACAGGGGCGGCACGGCGCCCGGGGAGGGCAGTGTTGAGCTGCCTGTCCTGAGTAAGCTGAGTAAGATTTTGGCAGTTCCAGTTGGCAAAAGATGGTGGTGGCATAGGGCCCAAGGAAAGAGAAGGCAGGATTGGTAAGCAGTCGAAGAGATCTACCTCCATACCCCAGAGATCTAGAGGCGGCGTGGCTACCAGAGAAGGGCCAGCAGTTGCTCCCCACTGCCCTGGAAGTATGGCTTCTGAAATACTGTAGGATCTGGGTGCATCATTGTTCTGAGATAAACTTGGGCCATGGGCCAGGCTCCTTCCTTGGGGTCTGAAGGGAGTTGGGGAGGGGAGGTATTTCGGGAGGGGGATAGATCACTGAACTCATTACACTGCACTTGGGGTTGGGACTGCAGTCTCCCGTCCTGCCTGAAGTTAGAGCAGCTCAGTGTGGCTCCGTTACCCAGGCTCCTTCTCGTCTCTTAGATCAAGTCCTTTCCAAGACAGCTAATAATCCAGGCTGTGTAATCTTAAGGAGACGTAAGTGAGAACTGAAAACAGTGGTGCTGATGAAATAACAAACATTTTAGAGCAAGATGAGTCTCCAGAAAAGGGCAAGTGAAGGGTAAGTGCCACCAGTGGAACCACTGGCCCACATGGCCTTCCTGTACTCACTGGAAGGGGCTTTCTTCCCCCCTGGAAAGATGGCACCGGAATAGGGGCAGGAGTGACATCTGGTATCAGACATAAGGACCTGTACGCACACCGGCGTCACTTCTGATGTGTGGAACGTCAGGGCTGCCTCCTCCTGGATGCTGAACATTCCAGGCCTGTTCTCCCGGAGGTCCTTCAGGGATTTTTAATTGACCCGCTCTGAGCGCTTATTTCTAAAGGGAAATCAGTGACTAGAAAAGTAAACAAGCTCTTTATTCTTTAAACGTGTGTTATTTATCTACTATACGGTAGATATAAAAATGTGTGAGGGCTTCCCTGGTGGCACAGTGGTTGAGAAGTCCACCTGCCAATGCAGGGGACACGGGTTCGTGCCCCGGTCCGGGAGGATCCCACACGCCGCGGAGCGGCTGGGCCCGTGAGCCATGGCCACTGAGCCTGCGCGTCCGGAGCCTGTGCTCCGCAACGGGAGAGGCCACAGCAGTGAGAGGCCCGCGTACCGCAAAAAAAAAAAAAAAAAAAAAGTGTGAAACTAGGCCTGTGCCCCTGAAGAGCTTCAGTTCTAAGGGGTAAGAGCCATGGACACACGTTTTAAAGAGAAAGGAGAATTATTGCCCAGGATGCTCCCAAAGAGAGGAGCGCTCCAAAGGAGGTGGGTGTGCGTGCGGACCGCCATCAGTGGCGTAAGTAAGGCCACCAGAAGGGTGGTCGTCAGAGGGGTGGGTGTTACGTTTTATTTGTTCAACATCTTGACAGACAGTGTTCACTCTGGTTACAACGTGTGCACATCACTACGGAGTTTTGCTAATGGGTCAGCCTTGTGGCCGAGAACCCCAGGAAACACAGTAACGATTGGCAGTGATCAATTTCCCAGATGGGTTGAGGACAGAAAAGCATGAGCAACTCTGTAGTCACTCCTTACAAGGAATAAGGGTTACGCAGTCTTCCTGGTTGGGTATCCAAATGTAGTTAAATAAATCAGAAAAAAGAGGGGAGAAAGAATTAGAGTTGGAGTGGACGTGGGAGGGTGTTCTTAAAGAACTCATGAAATTTCCCTGGCCGGGGACCGAGACCACAGCATAGAAATTATAAGCACGTGTAGTCACGGCCTCACCGAACTAAAGGAGAGCATGGCAAGGGATAAGAATTTGAACCTGTTTGTTCCCCTTGTTTAGTTTTGGGGAGGAATGGCCTAGTCTGTCTTTGGCTGCGAGCACAAGCGCCTTGGGGATGCGGCCACGATCCGGAGAGCCCCAGCTGCTGGATGTCCAGGCAGCAGCACTTAGAGCTTAGCAGGGTGGGAAGGGCAGAGTCTTCATGGAAGCCCAGACAGCTGCTGTGGCTTCAGGCATTCACCCCCTGCCTTCTGCCTAGAAGAGGCCCCAGGGTCCTTCCCTTGTCTTCTATGAACCAAGGTCTTTCAGTCACACGTAAGGCCATTGACACAATACATATTCAGTGACCATCTGCGGGATATAAGGTACTGTTCTGGGCGTTGCAGACACAACAGTGGACAGAAGCAGACAAAACCCTTGACTTGGTGGAGGTGACATTCTGTAACAGGGAGAAGAGTAATAAAATACTAAAGTAAACAGTAGGTCGGGTGGTGACAAGGGCTAATGGAAAAATGCCAATCAAGGAAAGACGGCGACTGTGAGGGGTCAGCAGGTGCTTCCCTGCACACGGGAGCAGAGATGAAAGCTCTCCCAGATTTATATGGGGTTCTTTTTTCAGAACAGACCTCACTTTACTCAAGCTTAGAGGACAGTTTAACTTCTCTGTTCCTCTTCTCCCCTCCGTTTTGCTACATCCAAGTGAACAGGCTTGGGCTGGGTGGGGCTTGAAGGCAGCGCTGGCAGAAGGTGCCCGGCGGCCCGAGTGGATGAGCCCTTCCCTGAGAGGGGTCTCCACGTGCCCTGGTTCTGATTCCCTCACCCTGAGCCCCGGGGTCTGTTTTGCTTCCTGTGTGAGTCAGAAAGTAGGGACGGGCCTGAGAACCTGCCTCCTGCCAGGTACGGGGGTGGTGGCATCCCTTCCAGCTTTCTGCTAACCACCTCCTAGCACCTGCCGAGCCATGTGCCAACCAGGACTCTTGTGACAGCCAGCACAGTCAGCTGTGGCTCCCCCTTCACCCGTGGTCTATTCTGTGAGTCTGGCTGGGACACGGAGGCCCCCGAGCACGTGCACCAGGGAGCTGCCTGCCCGGCCCCTGGAGGAAGGTCACAGATCGCGGCCGCATGTTAAGATCAGGACACTGAGCCTCGGCGTTTCCGCAGTCGCAGGGCAGGGCCACCTGCAGGAGCCGACCATCCACGGCCATCAGCTCTCTGCGTGGCTGAAAGGAGAGCTTCAGAAGGCCGGCGTGCGCTACATAGAGGTGAACGCGTTGGGACTCCCCTCTGGTGTTTTGTGTTCTTTGGGGAGTCCGCTCCCGGGGTCTCTGCAAAGCAGACTCTGGCCCATGTGTTCTCTCTGCCCACCCGGTGAGCCTGGCGTGTGGACAAGTGTTGCTGATACAGGAACTGCAAAGAGTGGCTTGCTGATAAAACCCTAGTTTCCCAGAACCCGGGCCCAGAAGCCAGGGTTCCAGGACTCCTAAACCACCAGTCCTCAGTCCTCCCGACTAGCTTCAGCCCAGAGGCTGAGAGGAATCTGGTCATCAGTGTGATTTCCTAAACGACAAGCAACCTAAAAAGGCAGCCTTGGTCTGGCCGCCCCAGGCGGCACCCTGGGTCTGCAGGCACACCCTCCCTCCCTCCTTGCCTGTGCCCCAGCAAGTGTGGACACGGTCGGGGAAACTTGGGTCACATGATAGGTTTTGTTTCCAGGGGTGAACATTTATTTTTCTGTCCTCAACCCAACTTCTACCAGGAGACTAGAATCACAACTACTTATCTTTCAATGTTTTTATAGTGAAATTCTGGGGGAAACTTTTTTTTTTTTTCCTGACTCTGAGAAGAGAGATGCCCTGGGAAGGCGATCTTTCCTTCAGCCTGCCGCATCACCCCAGAGGCCGTCTGAGCGCAGGGCATGGTCTCCCTGCAGCATCCCGGGGCAGCTTTCCACAGCACATCGTGCGCTCCTGTCCACAAAGCCCTGTGCGCCAGAAGCAGCTTCTCTGTCCCGGGAAGCAGAGCAGCGCTGAAGACTTGAGGAACGTTAGCAGGGAATCGGGCACCGGTGTCCACGTGCTGGGCGAAGGCCTGCCTTCCTCAGCACCAGGAATTCTTGATGAAACCTGCCAGCTCGGAGGCAGCCACGCCTGCAGGAAGAATATTAAAAATGTGTTGCTCACTAAGTGTCTGCCTCTTCCTGTCTCAGAATTCTCAGACACTGGGAATAGCAGGGTATGTTCACAAGCGTTAGCTTTTGGGTTTTGTCTCCTAGTAGGTGCCCGGAGCAAAGTCGAGTTCATTGGTGCACGTGATAGCACAGGGTTCTCCTGGAGGGTTGCTTCTGTGGCCTTGGGCTGACCAGAGTTGTCCCTGGGGTCTGGGGCGGCCCCTGGAGTTGGTTAGGTTTCGGGCTGCTCTCGGGGGCCCTCAGATGCCGTGCCTTTCCTCTGTCTAGTCCTGGGGGACGTGTGTGCAGAGGCCCTGCCTGTCTGCCCCCGGGGGGCTTATGCCCTGGTGCTCCTGAAGGGGCACGCTTTTTTCCAGGTGCCCTCCCCACTGGGCTTGCTGCCAGGGAGTCCCTGGGGGGCACCCCGGCCCCCGAGAGCCGCCTCCCGCTGGCTGCACCACGTCCCAGTGAGAGCTCTTCGTGGCACTCCCAGTTGGAAGCTTGTCCTCAAGCTCAGCAGTGGAGGCCTTTGGTGCTGGTGCCTTTGCCTCGCAGCTCTTTACCCTCGGAACAGGCCCGGGGAAGCCGGCAGCCGGGGCTGCTGTCACCGTGGGTGTCAACGGCTCATCTCTTTCTCCACCCCAGGTTCCAGGTGTGTGATGGTGGCTGCAATCTGTCTTGTGGGTCTTAACGCAATCTTCAAGTGGCTCCTGTTCTCGAGCTGTTCTACAAAACTGGAGCGCGCTGGTGAGTTCCAAACTCAGAGACTGAACGGTTCCTCCCAAGAAGCAGCGTGTCCCAGGCAGGGCACGACCGCGTAGAGTGGTGTAGTCGGGACCATCCCACCAGCATCCCCTGTGGGTGGGGCCCCTCCGGGGGCTGCGGTGGGCGCTCTGAGTTGAGACCTGCTGGTGTGGGTGCTCGGGATCGGCGTGCGCTCGTCTCCTCCAGCTGCCGTCTGCTGAGGGAAAGTCGTCCCAGGGTAGCAGGTGAGCTCTGCGGGCTCTCAGAGCGCGTCACCCAGCGCTTGGTCCTCACAGCCTTGCTGGGCGAGGCTGTCAACACCTCTCATCCAGCAGTATCCGGGTATGAGGTATTCCATCAAAGGGAACATATATATGAATGAAGTTTTTCCCTTGAAGCGCTAAGGCGTTTTTTTTAACCGTTCTGGTGGAAATCTTCAGATGTAGTGTGTATATTCCTTTTGATCTGTTAATCCAGTTATACGGAATATACTGCAGCCCTTTCTTGAGGACTTGGAGACATTCTGAGCCTCTAAAGAAACGGGGCGATTGCCCTTGGGCATGACTGAATTAGAATGGAGTCTAAGTGGACTCCTCTAAACTGCGGGGCTTTTCTAGTGGTGAAGATTTTGGTGATGTGTCCGTCTTCTCCGTCGCTACCAGCTGTCACTGCTCAGTTCTTTCACTTCTGGCAGTAAGCGATGTCTCAGAACAGTCGTGCAGCAGGGTTCCAGGAGGCGACCTGCCTGCTGGGCACCACATGTGGGGCTTCCAGTCTCTTTGGAAAGCTTGACCTAGAACAGCAGGAATGCCAGGGGCAGGCCAGCAGCAGTTATGTCCCAGCCCAAATAAGGTGGCAGATTTCATCCCTGCGAGGGGCCTATAAAGAAAAGATGAGTCATAAAGAGAACAAGATTCCTGCTAAGGGCTGAGAACCAGGCAGTCGGGCCTAGGAGGTCATTACCACATTTGGGGCATAAGTAAGCTCGTGCTCCGAAGACCACCTCTCAGTGCCCCCCAGAGGCGCGTGTAGTGGGCGCGTGCAGCCTGCCCACCCTGCCTGGTTGGGGAGCCAGCATCAGGCACTTGGGGTCTTTTTTCCCACTGACGTCTGTTTCTCACACTAACGAAACTGACCAACAGGTAGAGAGTTTTCCACGTCACACAGGGCAGCCAAGAGATATCCCACTAGTTCTACAGCCTTCTAATCGATCCGGTTTTCCTCTTCTCATGGTCCTTAACAGAAGTGCCCACAGTATTCTTACGGATATTACCACTCAGTAAAACTCTTTAAAAAGACAAGACCTTGCGCTTTGCTTTCTCTCCTCCTCTGGGGAAATTTAAGGACCAATTAGAAGCCACACATACAATTTTTTTAGAAGCAGGTTTAGAGTAGGGATTTTTAATTTTATTATTATTTTTTTAGTGTAGTAAATCAGCCCAGATCTCAGTCATTGGGGCACACGCAGATGAGCCCTTTCAGGAAGCAGCAGCAGCTGGAGCATGTGATGACTCTGCAGACAGGGGAAGGGCCTGGTGACGGGGAGGAGAACCGGCTCGGTCCTGGGTGGCCCGCGTGGACGGGGTCTTCAGCACTAGCCGTGTTCACGGTGGGGCTTACCAGCCCCAGGCCACCCATCGGTTACAAGAGTGTGGAGGAGGCTTTCCCCTCCCCAGCTCTGAAGTCCGCCAGCACTGCAGAGATAGGCCTGGCCTGTGAGGAGGGAGGATCTCTGGCCCCGAGGGCTGGCGTCCACCCAGGGCCACAGCAGGGGGCGGCCAGTGTGAGCTCGTGTCCGTGGCCAGTGGTGCGCTGGTGCAGGGCATGCATCTTTAGAATAGGGAGGAGTTTCTAACCACAGATGACTGTTCCCTAGAGACCCTATAGACTGTGAAGCTTTTAAAATGTTAGTCTTTGTGTTACAAATTAGTACCAGCATTTGATCTTTCAAAAGTCAAGCTGACAGGTATAAAATGAAAACTAAACCACTCTTATTAAAAACCTTGGTCATATGATGTTGGGATTTGGATGGAAGGGAATATTTCTTACCTGACTTATAGTAAACATGAATAAATGTTAGAAAAACTCGGGGAAAAAATCATTAGTAAATAGGTCAAGTATAGATACAAATGGATTGGGGGAAAACAGAAAGAGGATTTTCTTCTTGCTGGGAGAAAACACTCACAAGGCGCTTGGATCAACACACTCTAACTTACCAACCTACCAAGCTGCCTCGGGGAAGAGCAGCCTCTCCTGTGGGTCTCGGCGTTGGCCACCCCCAACCCCACCAGGGCAGCCGGCACCATGACCCATACCCATCGGCAGCTGTCCCCAAGCACTGAGGGACACGCAGTGATCTCCATCAAGGACAGCTGAAATGAACTGGTTTAGAATTGTGTAATATTCCTTAAGACACAGGGAGACACTCTCCATTGTCTTCAAATAGAGACAGTGGTGACCTGCTTCAGACAAGATTTTATACACATTTTCTTCCCTTGTTTATCCCATCACATGCATGTCATAGTTGACCCCCTTTCCGGAAAGGTTCTGTGAGGAGAGTCTGCTCTGTAAACAGAGCCTGACTCTCTCCCACCCCCCATGGTGCTCTGTGTTCCCGGATGTCTTTGCTTTCTGTTTAAAATGTCCTTGTTAATACATTCCAAGGTTTGAACTCCGTTCCTAGCTAAACCCCTTTCCTTGTTTACAGGGATTGAAATAGCCACATTTTGACCTTCTATTCAGTCTGCAACATCTATGGCAATGCGGACGCATTCTTTTCCCATGTGAGAACTGCATTTACCCAGCACAGTTATGGAAAAGCGGAAAAGCTCAGGAAACTATCGACTCTCACCCCTTTGTTTCTTCCCTCCCTGTTCTTTTTCACTTCAAAAGATCCGACTTTCTACGCAGCCTTAGATTAACCAGCCCCGTCCATCTTTCTTCCTGCTCAGGGGCCCAGGAAGGGGACAGAGGACCCTTAAGTCGGGTGTGTTGCTTATCGCCTCAGAAAGCTGGGGCGCCTTCCCAGTCCCTGCATCAGCTTTCTGTAGAGGCCCTGTCAGGGCTGGTGTGCAGAGCCCCACGTGGGCCCCAGGCACAGTCTCCTGGCAGGCCACGTCCCATTAATAGCCCATCGTTCCCGTTTCATGTGTCCTAGAGTCCAGGTGTCTGCATTTTTGCTCCATGCAAGTGACTGTGTCTGGAGTAGAGGATGGTGGAGACGGTCTCAGGGAGGGAAGTAATCCTTGTGAAAGCCAAGTAAGTGGCCTGGACCGTGAGAGCTCCAGCCAGGAGATGAAAGCCCTGCAGCCAGAAGGGATCAGGAAAGGCTGGAGGAAATGGTGCTTAAACTGAGTTTTGACAGATAGTAGGGTTTGTGTATGCGGAAATACACTAACAGAAGCGGGGGACGTAAGAATGACTGTGTGGTCTTGTGGAAAATGGATTTTGATGAAGGTTTTGAGGGTCTTGGGGAGGCAGCGGAGATCTGAGCCAGGTAGCAGGAGGTGCTTTAGGAATTGTCACCTTACTGCCCAAAGCAAAGTGCATGGTCTAGTGGAAACACGTACCCGGAGAGGCGAACCAAGCTGGTGATGGTGGTGTCAGAGTGACCTGAGAGTGCAGGGCGTGTCTGGGACGCATCCGTGTGAAGGCCAAGTGGTGAGTCTCGGTAGAGACGCGTTGCCTTTGAGGTCGTGGCAGAAACGCCCAGGGCAGAGCTGATGGGAATGGGGAGAACTGCCCCGGAGCTGGCAACGTGCACTTGGCTGAAGGAGGCCTTTGAGCTCCGGAGAAGCAAGCAGACCTAGACCAGGCAGGCCCTGCCTCACCGAGCCAGGGGCTGTAAGAGCTTTGTCCTTCCTAAACTAGTGGGCGGCCCTCTCCAAGCCCATGCTCTGTGAGAGGCCCCTCAAGTTCCCAGAGCTTATGGGCTGCCCGCTGCTGTCCCCTGTGAGTTGTTCCGAAGTGGGAACTGCTGTTCCTCGGCACTGGTTTCCTGGAATTGACGATATCCACGGCTTGGGTTGCTGGCATGCGGTCAAGTTTGGAATGACGTGGGACTTGTCATTCCAGGCCTGACAAGCCAAGACTGAGGAGGAAGGAAGCTGGCCTCGTCTCCGGGTCCCCAAAGCTGGTTTCCCTCCTCCGTGGACGGACAGAGACTGGCAGGTGGGGGAGGCCCCTTTGGCAGCCAGAGGGCCGCAGATCAGACGCTCATGGGGACTGAGGCTTGTGAGTTCATTAGAGAACGTCAGCTGCTACAGCACCAAAGACCAGGCCTGGCCCTGTGACCCCCCATAACCCTGGGCACGTGCATTCCTGCCACCCACCCGGGCCTGCTTCAGGCCGTGCACACCTGGGCTGGATCGGGGGTCCTGGTGCCCCACCCCCTGCTGGGTAGAAATCAGGCGGGAGAAGAGATGTAGCTTTCACGGGGGGGGGCGGTCCTTCTGCTGGCCCTGCTGAGTGTCACAGTACGTGTGACCTGCACCAAAGATGGGGAGTGAAGGGTCCTGGCCCACTTCGACTCCTCCAGCATTGAGTGAGTCTGGAGGGCTGGTCCCCACTACTGTGCTGGGCACCAGGGGAAGCAAAGGAGTTTTCCTGAAGGAGGTGACCACCTCCTGCTGGACAAATCCTGTACCAGAGAACTCGGAGAAACTGAAGGGAGGACACGGGGACCTGGCTCCCAGAACTCGAGTTGGGAACATTTCTAAACCGAAGGGGACACTCGTTATCCTTTCTATAATCGTAACTAAATGATAGGCGAGGACTAATTTAATAGTTACAACAAGCTGAAGAGACAGGTAAGTGTTAACCTGACTTCAGAGAAGAGGTTCTGGATGTCCAGATCCCTACTCTTGAGAGCAGTGTCCTACCTTCTCCCCATGGAGTTTTCCATGGGCCACAGGTTTGTGGTTATTATATACTTGGTCTTCTGACTTGTGGCTCATTAGTTTTACCCATTTCTACTGTCAACAAAAAACTAGGCTCTGACAAGATATACTGGGACACAGTTTAGATCCAGCTGGCACTGGACGGATCTGGGTGGGAGAGGAGTGTTCATTAAGATCGTCCAATTAGCTGTGTCTGAAAGAGTTTAACTCAGGGCAGGACAGGGGCTGTTAACAGCAAGGACGGCTTCCTCCCACATACAAAATTCTAGTAGTATATGCTGATTACTTCTACGTATACCTTTCCGGCAGTCACAGGTTTATGTGAGTCTGACCTGTTGGTATTGGTAAGATGGCAAGAAAACAAGGGACCGGGGAGCTGGAGAGATGAAAGTAAAATGAGTGACAGAATAAGAGTAGAGCACCTACAATGCAGCCTTCACGTAAGTGAGTAAATCCAGACACAAAGGAGCTGAGAAGTGTTTAAGAAACTCCTGGGACCAGGGCGGGGGTCTGCCAGGGACGAAGTCTAGATGATTGTCCAAAGGCCCTTTATTCTGCCACGAAGCAAAAACAAATATGAACGTTTCCTTGCAGGGGAGGGAGGGCTTGAAAAGATTCTAGTAAGAGAAAGATAAACAGAAATTAAACACCCACTCCCAGTGTTTGTAAAGCCAGAGCACTGAGCGTCTGGCTTGTGAGTGGTCTTCGTCTGGAGGGTCAGTGAGGATACTCCGTGTTTACAGAAAGGTGTACACATGCGCCGTTGTAGGGAATCACCAGGAGTCTCTGAGCCGTGGCTTCTATACACTGGTGTCCCGAAACAGCCCCGTGGCTCAGAGGAAGACCACGCACTTGTGAGACCCACTGCCCTTACGTGCTTTCTTTCTGTTTCAGGCTGGAACCCGCCCAGTTTTGGTCCCTTCAAGACTCTGCCACAGCCTCTATCACACATCTGTTTTTCTCGAAGAAAAAAATACAATAAAAATGTTTTACTCTTTTACACTGTATAATTTGTAAGAAACCGTGTTATTTGTGAACGCATGGTCTGCCATTTCTGTACAGTTTGGAGATATTTTCGAATGAAACATAAAAGATGTCAACGATAAAATCAAGAGTGAGTATTTTTATACCAAACATTTTAAGTATGACAGGATGGATGCTCTTACACTGGGTTCGATCACAGATTTTGTGCTTGACTTTTGAATGCTTGTAATTTAAAATAGATATTTTTTTCCTCTAAAAGAAGCTGCATGTTTAAGGCATGTTTTTAAATATTATCAAAATTTCCAGAATCATGGTGAATGTATAGAAATCTGTTTCCCTGGCCTGAGTCCAGGGTCCACGAGTAACGCAGCGTTAGATGTTAGAACCGCTAGTGCAGTACTCGGGGTTTACTTCCAGGTCTAGTAGGACACCCTGCAAGACAATCAAAGGCCTCCAGGAGCTTCTATCTTAACGGCGGCAGGTTCCCGGCTGGGCAAAGCAGCCTTTCCTTGGTGCACATTCCTCACTTAGAAGAGCCAGCAGCTCCCGAGGTAACTATACAAACTGTGGGCCGAGTGTTGGGTTTTGCCGTTTTCTTATGTTTTTCTTCTACCAGCACGCTCCTGTGTGCACCCAGCTGACGCGCGACTCCCCCGGTGAACGTGCTGAGTCTAAGGGGAAGCCTTGGCTTGGGAGGCCAGCCCGGGCCCAGGAGGCAGCTGCCTTTGCCCGGCCCACCTGGCTGCAGTGGGCAGCTCCCATCTCCCAAGTGATTTTGCAAAACATGGGTTGAACTGAGCTGGTGTTCCTGGGCCTTGGCAGCAGCAGGCCAGACACACCACTTAAAACATGATCTTGAATCCCATGTGCTCACCGTGACACTATCTGCCCCATCGGCCCAGGGGGAGGTGCGCAACCAGTGGCGTCTGGAATGGTACTTGTCAGCTTGCTTCAAGACTCCGTCAAAGCCAGTCAGTCTAGCATGGTAAGCCGACACTTCCAGAGTCTGTGGCAGCTCACTCTCCCCCTTGTTGGAGAAGAGCCCGGGTGTAAAAATATATTGACCTAAGAATTTTTAACTGCTGATATAGCTAAACATGACCACAAGCTTTCTTACCGATCTGCTCACGCTGTGCTGAAGATTTCGATGTTTTAATGACTATAGTATATATACATGGCTGGTGTCAGGTTTTCTAGTTTCATTATTTTCCATCAGAAGTAAAGAGATCAAGACACTTTTAGAAGCTCATCACCAAAAAAACGAAAGGAGCCAGGGGTGAGGGGCGCTCACCCTCACAATTAATGACAGGAAGGAACGTCCCTGCCACACCCAAGCCCTGCTTAGGCCTTCATCGCTGCCTGGTTCGTGGTGACAGTTCTGTACTCTTGTTTCTAAGGAAAACAGCAACTTCCACCCAGTCGATTATGCTTTTATAAACTGTTTAAAGGTACTTTTCTATTGTCATTTTTAAGAATAAAGTGCTAATTCCAGCTGTCACACCACTGCTTGCCATATTCCTTTTTGTAAGACCAACCCAGTGCATCCACACTGCAGACCAGGGAGCAGCGTTTTTGCTCCCATTTTCAGGTCTGGACAGAGCTAAGCACTGGCCCTTGAGCCCAGGACAGAGGGGCTAAGGGAAGAAAGGGGCAGGGATGGGAGAGCCTGGACAGCCAAGGCTCTACTGGGGGCGCCTGCTAACTGACGGACGCAGCCGCCGTGACCGGAGCCTCCCGACCCACAGGAGGGGCGCCGGGGAGATTCACACACATTTCTTGATGTCTTTTACTGCACTCAGCAGACCCCACATCCTCCTCAGGCTACAAAGCTTTAGCTCAGGCCTATCTGAAATCTGTATTTGTGGTTTTCTACTGACCTAGAGTAAGAAATATATTCTATTGAGAAGCCAGGCCTTGATAGCCAAGACCATACAGTGCTTTATATAAATACATTCTCACCAACTCCTCTTCCCCCAAAAGGGGGAGGGGGCCAGAGCACTCAATTCCAACTAATGGCAACCACCACGAGCAACTATTCGTCTCGCTGGGCACTGACATTATCGGTTCTGTGGTTTGGATCTCACGTTCCTTTTACAGAGAAGACTAGCCACCAAAAGTGGGTGAAGGCAGAAAAGGACCACACAGCTCAGTGCCCTGCCCAGGCTCTGCAGGCCACATCTGCCATGGCTCCGGGATCAGGGCTCTGGGACAGGCTTGATGATGCGCTTTGCCTTCCGCCCATCTGGGACCTCCCAACTCCAAGGCACCAAAGACGAGCCAGACAGCCTAGGAATTAAGGGTGCCTCCCCCGGAAGGGCTGAACACAGTCACTGCCATAGGTTTTTGCACAAAGGGCCTTGGGGGGGATGAGTGAGTGCCTGGGTCACCACTGCTGTGCAGGTGACAAGTCTGGACAGTACCTGCGTGTCTAGCGTGAGCTCCAGACACAACCCCACGTGAGCACTTGAACACCAGCTTCATTTTGTGTCACCCCACGGAGCACAAACACCGGAACTGGGAGTTCGCGATAAGAAAAGGGCAGGTCTGTCTGTTCCCTCTTACTTCTTGCGCATAATGTCCCAGTCTGTAGACTCCAGCAAGATGATAACTAAGCCATCCGTTGTTACCAAGTAAACCCTCCATTGGGAGGGGAGATGTGCTGCTTAGAACATAGGACTCATGTCATAAAACTGGCATTAAGTACTAAAATTAAGTACTATGCCTTCTACCTCTATAACAAAATTACAAATTAAAGGAATCTGGAAAAGAACCTTAAAACTTGCAAAATGAAAGTTACAGTATAATCATAAAGGCTTCAAATTCCCAGTACCTGAATATACGTCCAAACCTACTTTCATAGGAGAGGAAGCATGACTGGACACCCCAAGAACTCTTGGTGTCTGTGTCACGGTGACATACAGGAATCAACTAGTTATTTTTGAGTGCTTTGGGCAAGGCATGCTTAGCTCAAGGAATGCAAGCAGACTTCCTACTGTATCCCGCATCTACCACTGGGACGTCCAACTGTTAGGTGAAAAGTGTATTCTTACCCAGTGTGAAGAGGATTTTCAGCACGCAGCTGCTCTCTCACTCTTCCAATGTCATCCCTGTTCTATCACACCTCCTCATGACATCAAACAACTGGACAACATTCTGAGAAGGCAGAAGAGTGTGTTACTAGTGATGTGTCATCTGAAATGTTGGTCCTCAAAACGCCTACACTGAAACTCATGACTGTGATGCTGAAAAACCATACTGAGTCAGCTAACTGATAAGGCCCTCTAAACAGGAAAACATTTAACTGCCACAGTGAAGCTCTGTCTACTGCTGCAGAACGTCCTGGCTGGTACCCAACTCCCCTAGACTGGCCTGGCTCTAACCACCCCAAGCCCCCAGATGCCAATATGCCGTGAGAAACCTTCCTGACCTTCCTCAGGTGCTGCTTTACCAGGGCTTCCACAGTACAAACCACACTTCCCTGCTTTATGAGGGGAAAGGGCCCTGTGACCATGAACCGTAACAACGTGCCCATAAATCAAGACCCAGGGAAGCCTTCCACTCCCCACTGCTCACACCCGTCTCTCATTTGAAGTGAAACTCTCACCATGCTAACTAACAGTAAATTAGAAATTTACTTAGGCTAGATTAAATTAAACCCAAACTTCTCCTCTGGGCAAAAGGACACACCTACATGGAACAGGAAATGATGCTCAGGTTAAAATATTTACCTGGACAAAAGAGCACTTTTCCCCTAAAACTAGAACGCAGAAAAGTTCAAAATCTCATATGACAGTCAAGTGCAAGGTAAACCTGACTTTGTTGTTTCTGAAGCTGATCCTGCCAAGGTCAGGCTATAATTTACAGCAGTGTCTCCTATTAGTATCCTTCTGTGTTTTCACTTATTTTTTAAAAAAATTAAGGTAAGTCTGCTCTGAACGTCCTTTAACCCCTGCAAAGTTCTGGGTGGCTGAAAGTCACTGGGTTCTCACAGGGTCTTGAGACCACATGGTTTGAGTCACAGGAACGTGCTGGCCCATCTCCAAACCAGGAGAGCTGGACAAGTGCTACAGGCCTACCTGTCCAAAGGGCCCGTGGCAGCAGCCTTGCCACTTCGCCTGAGAGCACCAGCACACCTCTAATGGGAATCCCATTATGAAGGAAAATGCGCTTTTGCTTTTTGAACTGTGGCCAGGAGGAAGGTCGACAGCACAATGCCAGGGCCTATTCTAGCTCTGCGTTTCCCAAGTGCTCATTCAACATGACGCTCACACGACAGGGACAGGGGTTCCAAAGTCCGGTTCATCTGAGAAGTGGTTTCCAAGAGGTCCTTGGGCCTCCCCCACCCTCTGCTCCCCACAGAACATCTAGTCTCTCAGAACAAGCCCAAAATCACACCCGAGGAGAGGATGGACTGTCCTACGTGAAGCTCCAAGGGTGGTAACACGTGGTACAGGTCGTCGCGCTGTCTTCACACACAGCACCCCAGCTTCACTACACAGCAACAGTGCCAGACCCAGCTCGTTAAGAACAGTCAATAAAACCTTAAAAAACAAAATTATCTTCCCCATAAATAAATCATTTTTGCAAGTAAAAACAGTAGCTAGGAGGAAGAGCGGACACCAAGTCTCATTTTCTATGCCTCAGAAAACCATTATTAGCTGATATGAACTGGGGAACTTATAAATCCAAATGCCCCATTCCCACATCCAAAACGTTTTTTCTGCTAGTGACTTCAGTCAGCTCACAAAAGAACCAAGGGCTGTATGTCTGCAGTGCCCTTGCTACAAACAATGGAACGGGAAGTAGCTGCACTGCCTTCTCGCTGAGACTCTGCTCCACACGTATCAAGCGCTGCTCCAACCCCCGAGTCCCACCATTATCTCGCCACACTTAGAGGATGTAACAGCAACAGTCAAATGTCATTTTTTACACTTTTGGGCTCAAATATATTTTAGCTACCCCCTGAAAGCCTCGGCTTACGGTGATGAATTATAGATCAAATGCACTACAGACTGTCTTAAACTTTTAACACACCCAGACACGCCCATTCCAACTTCCTTCTGTTAAACAGGCCACAGACCCAGCAGAAACGGGCAGAGGTAAGAACGTGACTTTGACTTTAACTTGAATTTCTGGTGGATATGTTTCTAGGTGCCCAGAAGAACTGGTAAAGAACTTCTTTCTTTTTATTACGACCCTCAAACACAACTGGGTTCGTATCACAATTTCCCACAAAGACTATATCCCTCCCCACATGTCAAAACAGCCAGAAAACAATTAACAAAATGGAAACAGTAAAGTCCTCACCTAACAATAATTACTTTAAACATAAGTGGATTAAATCCTCCAATCAAAATACCCAGAACTGCTGAATGGATTAATAAACAAGATCCAATGATATGCTGCCTATCAGAGACTCACTTTAGCTTTAAAGACACAGACTGAGAGCAAACGGAATAAGGTATTTCAGGCAAATGGTATTCAAAAGAAAAGCAGGCATAGCTATACTTATGTAAGACAAAATAGACTTTAAGAATGGTAAAAAGAGACAAAGAAGGTCATTGAAGGTCATTATACAATGATAAAAGGATCAATCAATCAAGAATATGTAACAATTGTTGGAAATTCCCTGGCAGTCCTGTGGTTAGGACGTGGCACTTTCACTGCCAGGACCCAGATTCAATCCCTGGTCAGGGACCTAAGATCCTTCAAGCCATGTGGCGCAGCCAAAAAACAACAACAAAAAAGAATACATGACAATTGTAAATACTTATGCACCCAATCAGAGCACCCAAACATATAAGCAAAAACTAATAAAACTAAAAGGAGAAATAACCTGCAATAAAATAATGGTTGGGGACTTTAATATCCCACTCTCTACAATAGACAGATCATCCAGACAGAGGGTCAGTAAGGAAACAGGATTTGAACAACACTAGAGACTAAATGTACCTAATAGACATATACAGTTGACTCTTGAACTGCATGGGTCCACTTACATGTGGATTTTTTTTTCAATAAATACACACTACAGTACTATACAATTCATGGTTGGTTGAAACCACAGATACAAGGGCCAACTGTAAAGTTACATGCAGAATTTTGACTGTGTGGGGCTTCCACACCCCTATCCCCCATGTTTTTCAAAGGTCAACTGTACAGAACATTCTACCCAACAACAGAATAGGCATTCTTCTCAAGCACACATGGAATATATCCTATGATAGACCATATGTCAGGCCACAAAACAAGCCTTAGCAAATTCAAAAAGACTGAAATACCAAGTATCCTCTCCAACCAGATGGGATGAAACTAGAAATAATAAAAGGAGGAAAACTGGAAAATTCTTGAACATATGAAAATAATGCTCACCTGAACAACCAATGGATCAAAAATGAAAGGAGAAATTTAAAAGTATCTTGAGACAAATGAAAATGGAAACACAATACACCAAAACTTACGGGATACAGCAAAAGCAGTTCGAAGAAGGAAGTTCACAGCAATAAACACCTACATTAAGAAACAAGAAAAATCTCAAACAACTTAACTCTACACCTTTAGGAAACAGAAAAAGTACAAACTGAGCCCAAAGTTAGCAGAAGGAAGGAAATAAAAAAGACTAGAACAGAAATAAATAAAACAGAAAAGCAGTAGAAAAGATTAACCAAACTAAGAGCTGGTTTTTTGAAGAGATAAACAAAACTGATAAACCTCTAGCTACACTAAGGAAAAGAGAGGATCCAAATCAACAAAACTATAAACGGAAAAGGAGACATTACAAGTGATACACAAAGAATCATAAACAGCTACTATGAACAACTATATACAACAAACCAGACAACCTAGAAGAAATGGAAAAATTATCAGAAACATATAACCTACCAAGACCAAATCAGAAGAAACAGAAAATCTGAAAATACCAATTGCTAGAAACAGTAATCAAAAATCTTCCAACAGGGACTTCCCTGGTGGTCCAGTGGCTAAGACTCTGTGCTCCCAATGCAGGGGGCCCAGGTCTGATCCCTGGTCAGAGAACCAGATCCCACATGCTGCAATTAAAGATCCTGCACACCACAACTAAGACCCGGCGTAGGCAAATAAATAATTTTTTTTTAAAAATCTCCCAACAAAGAAAAGCCCAGGCCCAGATGGCTTCACAGGGGAACTTCATCAAACATTTAAATAAGAGTTCATGCCAATCCTTATCAAACTCTTCCAAAAAACTGAAGAGGAGGGAACATTCCTAAACTCATTTTATAAGGCTAGCATTACCCTAATATCAAAGCCAAAAAAGTACACTACCAGAAAAGAAAACTAAAGGTCCATATCCCTGATGAATATAGATGCAAAACTTCTCAATAAAATACTAGCAAACTGAATTCAGCAGTACATTAAAAAGATCATTCACCATCATCAAGTAAGATTTATCCTTGAGATGCAAGAATGGTTCAACATACATAAATCAATTTGGTATGTCACATTAATAGAATGAAAGAAAAAAATCATATGATCATCTCAAAAGGTGCAGAAAAAGCTTTCCAAAAAATTCAACATCCATTCATGATAAAAACACTCTTAACAAATTAGGTACAGAAGGAACATATCTTAACATTAAATAAAGGACACATAAGTCCACAGCTAAATGGTGATGGGAAAACTGGACATTCACATGTACAAGTATGAAACTAGACCCCTAACTTACACCACTCACAAAAATTAAATCAGAGTGGATTAAAGACTTAAATGTAAGACCAAAATGCATAAAACTCCTAGAAGAAAACACAGGAAAAAAGCTCCTTGGCACGAGTCTTGGCAATAAACTTTTGGATACAACTAAAGCACAAGCAACAAAATCGCAAATAGACAAGTAGGACTATATCAAACTAAAAAGCTTCTGAACATCAAAAGAAATAATAAAATGAAAAGACAATCTATGGAATTGGAGAAAATATTTGCAAACCATTTATCTTATGATAAGAGGGTTACTATCCAAAATATACAAAGAACTCATACAACTCAATAACAAGAAAAAAAAAAAAAAATAATCCAATTAAAAGATGGACAAAGGACCCGAATAGACCTTCATCCAAGTAAGATATACAAATGACCAACAGGTACCTGAAAAAATGCTCAACATCATTAATATAATCATTAGTGATGCAAATCAAAAGCACAATAAGCTACCACCTCACACCTGTCAGAATGGCTAGTATCAAAAAGACGAGATAACAAGTGCTGGTGAAGATGTAGAGAAAATGGAATCCTTGCGCACTGTTGATGGGGTTGTAAACTGGTACAGCCACTGTGGGCGGAAGTTCCTCCAAAAGTTAACAGAAACTACCATATGATATTGCAATTTTACTTCTGGGAATATATCCGAAGGAAACAAAAACACTAAGTCAAAAAAGAGATATCTGGGGCTTCCCTGGTGGCGCAGTGGTTGAGAGTCTGCCTGCCGCTGCGGGGGACGTGGGTTCGTGCCCCGGTCCGGGAGGATCCCACATGCCGCGGCAGCGGCTGGGCCCGTGAGCCATGGCCGCTGGGCCTGCGCGTCCGGAGCCTGTGCTCCGCAGCGGGGGGGGCCACGGCAGTGGGAGGCCCGCGTATCGCAAAAAAAAAAAAAAAAAAAAAAAAAAAAAAAAAAAAAAAAAAAAAAAAAGAGATATCTGAACCCCCATGTTCACAGCAGCATTATTTACAATAACCAAGACGTGTTCCCCATTGTTCCCTAGTGGATGAATGGATACACGCAGATACACACACACACACAAATAGAACCTTATTCAGCCATAAAAAAGGAGGAAATCCTGTCACTTGCAACAACATGGATGGACCTTAATGGCATTATGCTAAGTAAGTCATACAGACTAAGCAAATACCAAATGATCTCATTTATATGTAGATTCTTAAAAGAAAAACCTCACAGAAAAAGATCAGATTTGTGGTTACCAGAGGTGTGGGCCAGGGTGAGGGGAAATTGGACAAAGGTGGTCAAAAGGTACAAACTTCCAGTTTTAAGATAAATAAGTACTAGGGATGTAATGTACAGCAAGAGGACTACAGATAGCACTGCTGTATGATACATGTGAAAATTATTAAAAGTAAATTCTAAGGAGTTCTCATCGCTTGTTTTTGGTATGTATATGAAATGAGTGACATTAAATTTACTGTGGCAATCATTTTATGATGTATGTAAGTCAAATCTTATGCTGTGCATCTTAAAACTTACACAGTGCTGTATATCAACTGTATCTCAATAAAACTGATGGGGGTGGGTATGTATAGACCAGAAAAAGTAGGTATACTTGGAGATAAGCCAGCTCCAGATTTTTTTTTTTAAAAAAAGAGAACTAGTTTATGCCATAAAATATTAAAGCTCTTCCTTACTAGCAAAAATCCTCTACAAAGCAAGACAGATTGAGTTTCCCATTTTCTAAATCATCCTGAGGAGTCTCAGTTTTACATCTTTTCATGCCATATTTTGGGGCTTGGATCTAAGAAAGAGGTAAGATGACACTGAAATAGGATGACACTGAAAATGGATGAGAAGTAAACAAAAAGGATAAAAAACAGCAAAAAGGCTCCTTGTCATCTGCACAAAGTACTTACTGCTTTGGGCTATCATCATACCTTTTTTGAGAACACCAAACCTTGCTTTTATAATCTACCACGATGTGATATGAGAACCATAACAATCACCCCGAAGGGCCACCACAGACCATAAAACAAGCACAGATAAGGAAAATGGGTAGTTTACCATAGAATGATGGAATGGCCACAGATTTCCCCAGAAGTCACCACAACTCTTAACCCACATGTGTGAGAGCAGCTCTCCTGAGCTCAGCCAGTGATTGGGAGACAGAGGGAGTCTCTGAAAGAAGAACCTCAGGGCCAAGCCCCATCAGGGCTGGGACACAGTCATGTCTTCATCCTTGCTGGAGATGGCATGAGAACATGACTTGCGAAATCCAAGAGGCTAAATACTGATTTATCCTTTTAAAAGCAAGCATTAAAAAATCACATGTAGTGTACCTTTACTGCTTCACCTGCTACCAAGAGGCACACCTTGGGTTCCAACTGTGAAGTCCACACGCTCAGCAACGCAGCCCAGACCTCGGTCTCCCAACAGCATTCCAGACACCACCTGTGGGAGTCAAAGACAAGCTGCCACCCGTCACTGCCAAGAATGGAAAGAAGCAAACTGAACTCACTGACATCTCAGAGCTCCTTCTACAACGATTTTATTATAAATATGCTCTTTTGGAATAAACAAATACTGCATTCAAGACTATCGGCAAACCTGTTCTAAGGTAATGAAAAGGAAAATGGAACCAGGAACCACTTAGAAGTAGAGATAAATAGCAAAGTCACCTGCATGCCATGCTGAGCGCCTTTCCCCCAAGAAGGAGGTTAACAGGGGACATAACATTTCTCATTAGCCCATTAATGAAAATAAGCTTCAAGTTTGGTAATTTGCACTAGTTCTGTAAACTGAACTGCTCCTGTCCTCGGTCCTAAGAAGTAGAATGGGAAGACGGTCAGTCTTCAGATCCCAGCGTCAACAAGGAAGATCTTGACTTTGTAACTCTTTGCTCTCAGACAAAACTGTCCACTACTTGCCAGGAGTGATGTCAGAGTAGTCCTTCAGCACCCCGGCCAAGTGCTCATTGTGAGTTTTAAACCGTCGCTTTTTCTGTGAAGCTGGCTTTTTCCTTCTCTGAATAGGAGCCTACAGGAAAAGGTAAAGACGGTTAGAAACAATGGCTGCTCGGAGCGGTAATATGGGGAGGATTTACAAAAGATGCCCCAGAAAGCAACAGCAAAGAGATGCAGGGTTTGTGACCTTTTTTCTGTTCTGCAGCCCAGCCTCACACACACCAATCCACACAATCCTTGTTCTAAAACACAAACCAGGGCTTTCTGTTACAGTGAAGTGCATACCTCCACCTGGAATAAATGGGCTGGCACGAAAACTAACCAGAACTATTGTAGGCATGAAGTGGGTAAAAAGAGAGACAGTAAATCTCTTTTGTTTTTCATCTCTATTATCAGGTTTAAAATTGTATCCACCATTAATTACCAATAAAACAAAGACCTGAAGCAAATACAGCAAAATATAGAGATATGGGCAAATTGGGAAGTGGATGAACACAGAAAGATTTGTTAAATATTATCCTCTTTTCTTCACTGTATACCTGAAATACTAATATCACATAATATTAACAAACTAAGCAATGACGGGAAACCATGAAGTGCTGCAATCACACTAATTCTTGGAGATCACTGGCAATAAATTTTCCCTTTTAAAGGAGTCCTAAAACTTCACTGAATAAAACACAGTCACAAACAAGTCAAGCTACAAAGGCACGATGGTGGACAGGGAAGGGGGGTGGTAGTGAAATACTTCTCATCCTGGCTTTGACCCTGGGCTGCAGAGAGCTGGTTAGCTGGTAAAGGAATTCACAGGTCTTCACTCAATTACAAATCCCTCCAATGAGCAGGATCTGGGGGCTATAAAGACAGTAATATCTGGTTCCTAAGGGATCTGAAAGTCAACAAAGATAATTCAGTGTGATCAGGGCTAAGGCAAAGCCAGGCACCGAGACCACCGGGCTCCGGGAGCAAGAGGGGTGGGGGGTGGGGTGAAGACCATAAAGGCCAGAACGATGAAGCAAGCCCCTGGCAGAAACTGGGAGCACAACACATGGGCACTGCACGCCCTATGGCTGGAGCTTAAGCGCAGGCAGCCTGTCAGGGAGGCTCTCACATACCTGGCGAGCAGCCCCTGAGGGCAAAGAGATCCGCTGGCCCTCAGTACACCAGACGTGATCTGAATGCATCTGACCAAGGTCACAGGATTAGGACACAGAAAAAACTGGAAGGGAGAACTAACTACCTACCTGCTCTTCCGAGAGCTGCACAGGACGCAGGCTAACAGTTCAAAGAGCAGAGGATTACATTTTCTTCTAGAGAGTACGTACCATTTTCTTTGGTCCAGATTCCTGCATGGAAGAAATACCCTGCCGCTTCAGATACTCTTCAATTTTCTCCTCATCCATTGAATCCACAGTGACACTCCTCCACAGTTTCTGAAACTCTGTGCCAACAAGACAGTAGTTACTGTACAACAGATGTTTACAAGCTATAGCATCTCAGTGTGATCGAAATCAGGCTTCGATATTATCTCCTCTGATCTCAATGAGCACATCTGAGATTTCATTATAAAAACAAAGGAAGACAGGAACATTCAGATGCTGGACACAGCAGTAGAAGGGCCTGGGAACACGAACTGCATCCCTACAGACCAGATCAGCACTGCTCTATTTTTAGAGCCTATAAATGAAGGCCATGTGATTGAGCCTCCCAGCTTTCCTGGGAAGAAAGGCAGTTGACCCTCTCCTTTAATCCCAGAAATCAGTTCTCCATTGAAATAGTTCAAATTCCTGATCATCTCTCATGAGCTCAGTATAGCCCACTTCCTCTCCTACAGGAAAAGAGAAACAGGGAGATGAGGAACCAAAGTTTTATACGGAGGAGTTACAACAGCCTATTTGCAAAAAAGGCCTTTTGAAATCAAACAAATGGGGGATGGGTGACTAAGAGGTGATAAAAGTGAGGGGAGGAATACTGAGACAGTAACACTGTCTCACATGCCCTGGAAGACAAAGGAGAAAGGCCCTCCATCCAGCCTACTCCTTGTTCTTAGAGACCCCGGCCCCTTTGCCACACCACCATTTCTGCAACCAAAAGAGATCACAATTGGGACATGTCCAGAATGAAACTCAAATGCATCTTAAATTCTGTCCCTAAAGAGAGGCTCAAATAACCAGGTTTCACTTCATTATTAACATCTACTTTCCAACACACAAAAAATGTCTTATGATGGCAAATCATAAGACATTTGTATACTCTGGATGGTGAAAGAGGCAAGTTCACTGGGTGCCCTGAGGCTGGGGGCTGGGCCCCTGCTCCCCAGAGCCCTCTCTTGCAAGCGCATGCGCATGCCCACTCACACTGCAACACCACCTACCCCCATCCCCACCCTCCTCCCTGGCATGGCATCCCGGAGGCCTAATCCAGGTGGCGCCGGCACCGCCCCCTGCCTTACTTTCAGATAAAAAGTGACAATGGAGAGGGGTCCATTCACAAGCTGTAAACAAAGTAGGCATGAGATACTGTGCTGGACCAGACTGTTCTCCTCTTTCCTATTTCAATACGTATTACATGAAGCAAATGATGCTCTAACGGCTGGGGCTCCAGTGATACTTAGGAAATCTGTTTTCTGCCACACACAGAAAGGTTTTTGCTGACGGTGACCAAATGCAAAAATGACAATCTACTACAAAGAATTCAACCTGGGCACAAAGTTATTTCAATCCAAAACATCTCTAAATAAAAAAATTTTTAGGGCTTCCCTGGTGGCACAGTGGTTGAGCGTCCGCCTGCCGATGCAGGGGATGCGGGTTCATGCCCCAGTCCAGGAGGATCCCACATGCCGCGGAGCGGCTGGGCCCGTGAGCCATGGCCGCTGAGCCTGCGTGTCCGGAGCCTGTACTCCGCAATGGGAGAGGCCACAGCAGTGCGAGGCCCGTGTACCGCAAAAATAAAATTAAAAAGAAAAATAATTTTTTTTTAATTTCTTTCAATACATTAAGAGTTCTTTTCCCTATATGCTCCCTGAACTTTCATCTGCATAGATTACAGAAATCAGTTAACAGATGACAATCAATTGTTTGCATGACTTTCTCAGCCCCTTGAAGGGCTATAAGCTCCTCGGAGCGGATATTTTTTTTTTGTAAGTTTCCTACTATGGTTGGCACTGAATTTAGCACATCCTCAACAATTTGATCACTGAACGTATGAAATGTTATTCTCTGGGCATCACAGAGTATCTGTTTTCTTTTTACATTTTTTCAACTTTTTTATTTTAAAATAATTTTACATTAACAGAAGAGTTGCAACATTAGTACACAGAACTCCAGTACAGGTTTTGCCCAGCTTTCCCTAATGTTAACACTGTATACGATCTTAGTAAAATTATCTAAACTAATAATACAAGCCTATTAACTAACCTACAGATCTTATTCACATGTCACCAGTTTTAGCACTTGCGTCCCCGTCCTGGTCGTCCTGGTCCGGCACCACACCTGGGATCCCACTGTGTTTAGCTGCCGTGTCTCCTTGTTCCAGGCTCTAAGTGTGCCCAGTGTCTCCTCATCTCTCAGGACCATGACACTTCTGAGGAGTTTCTGTAGTTATTTTATACAACGGCCCTCAATGTGCGGTTGTCTGCTATTTCCTTGTGATTAAATTGAGGCTATACATTTTGGGCAAGAACATCACAGAGAAGACATTGTGCCCTTCTCAGGACCTAACATCAAGGGTCCATGATGTTCACATGGCTTATTACTGGGGCTGTCAGAATGATCACTGGTTAAGGTGGTGTCTGTCAGATTTCTCCACCATGAAGCTATTATTTTTCCCTTTGTAATTAATAAGCACCCTGTGGGGAGATCTACTGAGACTATGCCTAAACACCCTGTTTCTCAGCACACGTTAGCTCACTAATTTCAGCATCCACTGATGGCTCGTGCCTACAACAACCGATACTTGTAGGTTTGCCTAACGGCATGTTACTTCCGTCATTCCTTTCATGCGGATGGATTAGGATTCTATAAGGAAGACTACTGAACAAATGGATCAGATTCTCGAGCCAATCTATTTATTCAATTGTTAACTTAGTATGGATTCATGGATATTTATTTTATTTCATGGATTATAACCCATTACTATCATGATTTATTTTCTTGTTCAAATATCCTGGCTTTGGTCATTGAGTCCCTTCAAATTGTCCCTGGCTCCTTTTGACTTGCTTCCCTTTTTTGTTGTTTGGGGGTTTTTTGAGCATTTTCTTACTTTCTGGTACCAAAACATGTTCCAAGCTCATCTTGCATTTCCCCAAACTTGGAATCAGCTCTTCGCCAAGGAGTCCTGACTCCTTTTACTGGAGAATGGTATTTTGAAACCAAGATCTAGGCATCCTAGTCTCTTTTTCTAGCAATCACTTTTATTTTTTTGAAAACAGCAAATGATTAGGGGACATGAAATTTAAAGACAAATGATTTGTTTTAGGAGATTATCTCCAAGTATCATGAAAGTCAGTCAGGCTCTAAATTATAAGGGTAAATAAAATAGGAATTGTTTAAAAATCTGCTATCTTTTAACAGAAAAGAAAGGCTAGAATTTTAAAACTCAGATTTGACCCTTTCAACTGAAGGGAACCCTGTCCTAATTGAGCTAAGAATGAAAACTGTGTAACAGAAAGTATGCCAGAGAAGGAAAGAAAATAAGCAAATTCATTAATAAGGCTTTGCTTAAATTCCCAAATAACTCATTCATATTTTGGCTACACCCAAAGCTTTCCTATGAAATACAAAACTAGCAGAATAGTACAGACTGTGGCGACAGAGGGCCTGGATGTGGAACCCAGTGACACTATTTACTAACTATGTCACATGGGAGAAGTTACTTAACCTCTCTGCCTCAGTTTCCTGACCTGTAAAATTGGGATAATAATATGTATTTCATAAAGATGTGGGGATAAAATGAGTTAATATCTATAAGGCACTGAGAATAATGCCTGCAGAGGAAAAAGCACTATCTATATCTGTCATAGTTACCATCATCCTCTGAGGTCTATCATCTCTTATTTCTGAGTGTTAATGCCTTTAAGGAAGGCAGATGAATCTGGCTGCTTTCAATAAGCATGACTCATCTGAGATTTATCCATGTTGTTGGGCATGTCAGTACTTCATTCCTTCTTATTGCAAAGCTGTATTCCATTGTAAGGATGTACCACACTTGGGGGCAATGAAGGGACTGTTAAAGGGCATCTGAGTTGTTTCCATGTTTTGGCTGTTATGAATAAAGTTGATATGTACATGGATTTTGAGTGAACTTGGGTAAAAACCTAAAAGTGGTACGGCTGGGTCATACATACAGTATATGTATTACAGCATACTAATAAATATGACGACCTACACCTCACACTATATGCAAAAATTAATTCAAAATGATCAAAGATCTAAATATAAGAGCTAAAACAGAAACTCTTTGAAGAAAAAACAGAAGTAAATATTGGTGTTGTTGGAATAGGGAATGGTTTCTTAGATATGACACAGAAACACAAGCAACAAAAAGACAAATACATAAATTGTACCTCATCAAGATTAAAAACGTTTGTATCTCAAAGCACACCAACAAGAAACTGAAAAGACAACTCACAGAATGGACAATATTCACAAAACATAACTCTTTTAACAGACCTGTATCCAGAATAAAGAACTCTTTAAAATTCTATAATAGGACCTTCAAGATGGCAGAGGAGTAAGATGTGGAGATCACCTTCCTCCCCACAAATACACCAAAAATAGATCTACATGTGGCACAACTCCTACAGAACACCTACTGAATGCTGGCAGAAGACCTCAGACTTCCTAAAAGGGTGCACAAGGAGAGGGGCACCGCCTAAACAAGCTTCAGAGATGGGCACAAGCCACAGCTATCAGCGTGGACACCAGAGACGGGCATGAAACGCTAAAGTTACTGTTGCAGCCACCAAGAAGCCTGTGTGCAAGCACAGGTCACTATCCACACCTCCCCTCCCGGGAGCCTGTGCAGCCCGCCACTGCCACGGTCCCGTGATCAGGGACAACTTCCCTGGGAGAACGCGCGCCTCAGGCTGGTGCAACGTCTTGCCGGCCTCTGCCGCCACAGGCTTGCCCCGCATTCGGTACCCCTCTCTCCCCTGGCCTGAGTAAGCCAGAGTCCCCGAATCAGCTGCTCCTTTAACCCCATCCTGTCTGAGCAAAGAACAGATGCCCTCAGGCGACCTACATGCAGAGGCGTGTCCAAATCCAAAGCTGAACCCCGGGAGCTGTGCGAACAAACAGGAGAAAGGGAAATCTCTCCGAGCAGCCTCAGGAGCAGCGGATTAAATCTCCACAATCAACTTGCTGTACCCTGCATCTGTGGAATACCTGAATAGACAACGAGTCATCCCAAAACTGAGGCGGTGGACTTTGGGAGCAACTGTAGACTTGGGGTTTGCTTTCTGCATCTAATTTGTTTCTAGTTTTATGTTTATCTTAGTTTAGTATTTAGAGATGATCATTGGTAGATTTATTTATTTGGGTGCTCTCTTCCTTTTTTTATATATTTTTCTTTTTCTCTTTTTGTGAGTGTGTATGTATATGCTTCTTTGTGTGATTCTGTCTGTATAGGTTTGCTTTTACTATTTGTCCTAGGGTTCTGTCTGTCCGGTTTTTTTTAGTATAGTTTTTAGCACTTGCTATCATTGGTGGATTTATTTGTTTAATTGCTCTTTTTTTAATTACTTTTTTATTTTAATAACTTCTGTTTCTTCCTGTTTTTTCTTTTCTCCCTTTTCTTCTGAGCTGTGTGGCTGACAGGGTCTTGGTGCTCTGGCCAGGTGCCAGGCCTGAGCCTCTGAGGTCAGAAAGCCAAGTTCAGAACACTGGTCCACCAGAGACCTCCTGGCCTCTCATAATATGGGAGAGAGCTCTCCCAGAGATCTCCATCTCAATGCTAAGACCCAGCTCTACTCAACGACCAGCAAGCTCCAGTACTGGACACCCCATGCCAAACAACTAGCAAGACAGGAACACAACCCCACCCATTAGCAGAGAGGCTGCCTAAAATCATACTAAGTTCACAGACACCCCAAAACACACCACCGGACACGGTCCTGCCCACCAGAAAGACAAGATCCAGCCTCATCCACCAGAACACAGGCACCAGTCCCATCCACCAGGAAGCCTACACAACCCACTGAACCAACCTTACCCACTGGGGAGAGACACCAAAAACAATGGGAACTATGAACCTGCAGTCTGCAAAAAGCAGACCCCTAACACAGTAAGTTAAGCAAAATGAGAAAACAGAGAAATACACAGCAGATGAAGGAACAAAGTAAAACCAACCAGACCAAACAAATGAAGAGGAAATAGGCAGTCTACCTAAAAAAGAATTCAGAGTAATGATAGTAAAGATGATCCAAAATCTTGGAAACAGAATGGAGAAAATACAAGAAACGCTTAACAAGGACCCAGAAGTACTAAAGAGCAAACAAACAATGATGAACAATGAAATTAAAAATTCTCTAGAAGGAATCAATAGTAGAATAACTGAGGCAGAAGAACGGATAAGTGACCTGGAAGATAAAATAGTGGAAATAACTACTGCAGAGCACAATAAACAAAAAAGAATGAAAAGAATTGAGGACAGTCACAGAGACCTCTGGGACATAAAATGCACCAACATTCAAATTATAAGGGCCCCAGAAGAAGAAGAGAAAAAGAAAGGGACTGAGAAAATATCTGAAGAGATTATAGTTGAAAACTTCCCTAACATGGGAAAGGAAATAGTCAATCAAGTCCAGGAAGTGCAGAGAGTCCCATACAGGATAAATCCAAGGAGAAACACACCAAGAGACATATTAATCAAACTATGAAAAACTAACTACAAAGAAAAAATATTAAAAGCAGCAATGGAAAACCAACAAATAACATATAAGGGAACCCCCAATAGGTTAACAGCTGATCTTTCAGGAGAAACTCTGCAAGCCGGAAGGGAGTGGCAGAATATACTTAAAGTGATGAAAGGGGAAAACCTACAACCAAGATTACTGTACCCAGCAAGGATCTCATTCAGATTCAATGGAGAAATAAAAAGCTTTACAGACAAGCAAAAACTACGAGAATTCGGCACCACAAAACCAGCTTTACAACAAATGCTAAAGGAACTTCTCTAAGCAGGAAACGCAAAAGAAAAAGACCAACAAAAACAAACCCAAATCAATTAAGAAAATGGTAATAGGAACATACATATCACAGAACACCTTATATGTAAATGGATTAAATGCTCCAACCGAAAGACAAAGACTGTTTGAATGGATACAAAAACAAGACATTTAAATGTCTGTCTGTCTACAAGAAACCTGCTTCAGACCTAGCGACACATACAGACTGAAAGTGTGGGGATGGAAAAAGATATTCTATGCAAATGGAAATCACAAGAAAGCTGGAGTAGCAATACTCGTATCAGATAAAATACTTTAAAATAAAGAATGTTACAAGAGATAAGGACATGACATCATGATCAAGGGATCAATCCAAGAAGAAAAACTAACAATTATAAATATTTATGCAGCCAACATAGGAGCACCACAAAACGTAAGGCAAATGTTCACAGCCATAAAAGGAGAAATCGACAGTAACACAAAAACAGTGGGGAACTTTAACACCCCACTTACACCAATAGGCAGATCATCCAGACAGAAAATAAATAAGGAAACACAAGCTTTAAATGACACAATAGACCAGATAGACTAAATTGATATTTATAGGACATTCCATGCAAAAACAACTGAATACACTTTCTTCTCAAGTTCTCATGGAACATTCTCCAGGACAGATCATATCTTGGGTCACAAATCAAGCCTTAGTAAATGTAAGAAAACTGAAATCTTATCAAGTTATCTTTTCCGACCACAACGCTATGAGACTAGATATCAATTACAGGAAAAAAAACTGTAATAAATACAAACACATGGAGGCTAAACATTATGCTACTAAATAACCAAGAGATCACTGAAGAAATAAAAGAGGAAATCAAAAAATACCTAGAAAAAAATGACAATGAACACATGACAACCCAAAATCTATGGAATGCAGCAAAAGCAGTTCTAAAAGGGAAGTTGATAGCAATACAATCACATCTCAAGAAACAAGAAAAATTTTAAATAAACAAACTTACACCTAAAGCAATTACAGAAAGAACAAAAAAAACCCAAAGATAGCAGAAGGAAAGAAATCATAAAGATCAGAGCAGAAATAAATGAAAAAGAAATGAAGGAAACGATAGCAAAGATCAATAAAACTAAAATCTAGTTGCTTGAGAAGATAAACAAAATTGATAAACGATTAGCCAGACTCATCAAGAAAAAAAGGGAGAAGACAGAATTAGAAATGAAAAAGGATAAGTACCAACTGACATTGCAGAAATACAAAGGATCATGAGAGATTACCACAAGCAACTATATGCCAGTAAAATGGACAACCTGGAAGAAATGGACAAATTCTTAGAAAAGCACAAAATCCTGAGACAGAACCAGGAAAAAATAGAAAACATAAACAGACCAATCACAAGCACTGAAATTGAAACTGTCATTAAAAATCTTCCAAAAAACAAAAGCCCAGGACCAGATGGCTTCACATGTGAATTCTCTCAAACATTTACAGAAGATCTAACACCCATCCTTCTCAAACTCTTCCAAAATATAGCAGAGGAAGGGACACTCCCAAACTCATTCTATGAGGCCACTATCCCCGATACCAAAATCAGACAAAGATGTCACAAAGAAAGAAAACTACAGGCCAATATCACTGATGAACATAGATGCAAAAATCCTCAACAAAATACTAGCAAACAGAATCTAACAGCACATTAAAAGGATCATACACCATGATCAAGTGGGGTTTATCCCAGGAAGGCAAGGATTCTTGAATATATGCAAATCAATCAGTGCTATAACCACATTAACAAACTGAAGGAAAAAAACCATATGATCATCTCAATAGATGCAGAAAAAGCTTTTGACAAAATTCAACAGCCATTTATGATAAAAACCCTCCAGAAAGTAGGCATAAAGGGAACTTTCCTCAACATAATAAAGGCCATATATGACAAACCCACAGCAAAATGGTTCACAATGGTGAAAAACTGAAAACATTTCCTCTAATATCAGGAAAAAGACAAGGTTGTCCACTCTCACAACTATTATTCAACATAGTATTGGAAGTTTTAGCCACAGCAGTTAGAGAAGAAAAAGAAATAAAAGGAATCCAAATCAGAAAAGAAGAAGTAAAACGGTCACTGCAGATGACATGATACTATACATAGAGAATCCTAAACATGCCACCAGAACACTACTAGAGCTAATCAATGAATCTGGTAAAGCAGCAGGTTACAAAATTAATGAACAGAAATCTCTTGCATTCCTATACACTAATGCTGAAAACTCTGAGAAATTAAGGAAACAGTCCCATTTACCACTGCAACAAAAAAAATTAAATATCTAGGAATAAACCTACCTAAGGAGACAAAAAGGACCTGTATGCAGAAAACTATAAGACACTGACGAAAGAAATTAAAGATGATACCAACAGATGGAGAGATATACCATGTTCTTGGATTGGAAGAATCAACACTGTGAAAATGACTATACTACCCAAAGCAATAAACAGATTCAATGCAATCCCTATCAAACTACCAATGGCATTTTTCACAGCACTAGAACAAAAAATTTCACAATTTCTAAGAAAACACAAAAGACCCCGAATGGCCAAAGCAATCTTGAGAAAGAAAAATGGAGCTGCAGGAATCAGGCTCCCGGACTTCAGACTATACTACAAAGTGACAATAATCAAAACAATATGGTACTGGCACAAAAAACAGGAATACAGATCAATGGAACAGGACAGAAAGCCCAGAGATAAACCTACGCACATATGGTCACTTTATTTTTGATAAAGGAGAGAAGAATATACAATGGAGAAAAGACAGCCTCTTCAATAAGTAGTGCTGGGAAAACTGGACAGCTACCTGTAAAAGAATGAAATTAGAACACTCCCTAACACCATACACAAAAATAAACTCAAAATGGATTAAAGACCTAAATGTAAGGCCAAACACTATAAAACTTTTAGAGGAAGACAGAGGCAGAACACTCTATGACATAAATCACAGCTTCAAGATTCTTTTTTGACCCATCTCCTAGAGAAATGGAAATAAAAACAAAAATAAATGGGACCTAATGAAACTTAACAGCTTTTGCACAGCAAAGGAAACCATAAACAAGATGAAAAGACAACCCTCAGAATGGGAGAAAATATTTGCAAATGAAGCAACTGACAAAGGATTAATATCCAAAATTTACAAGCAGCTCATACAGCTCAATACCAAAAATACAAACACCCCAATCCAAAAATGGGCAGAAGACCTAAATAGATGCTTCTCCAAAGAAGATATACAGATTGCCAACAAACACATGAAAGGATGCTCAACATCACTAATCATTAGAGAAATGCAAATCAAAACTACAATGAGGTATCACCTCACACCAGTCAGAATGAACATCAACAAAAAATCTACAGACAATAAATGCTGGAGCGGGTGTGGAGAAAAAGGAACCCTCTTGCACTGTTGGTGGGAATGTAAATTGATACAGCCACTATGGAGAACAGTATGGAGGTTCCTTAAAAAACTGAATATAGAACTACCATATGCCCCAGCAATCCCAATACTGGGCATATACCCTAAGAAAACCATAATTCAAAGAGAGTCATGTACCACAATGTTCATTGCAGCTCTATTTACAATAGCCAGGACATGGAAGCAAACTAAGTGCCCATTGACAGATGAATGGATAAAGAAGATGTGGCACATATATACAGTGGAATATTACTCAGCCATAAAAACAAACAAAACTGAGTTATCTGTACTCAGGTGGATGGACCTAGATTCTGTCATACAGAGTGAAGTAAGCCAGAAAGAGAAAAACGAAGAGCATATGCTAATACATATATATGGAATCTTAAAAAAAAAATGGTTCTGAAGAACCTAGGGACAAGACAGAAATAAAGACGCAGAAGTAGAGAATGGACTTGAGGACATGGGGAGGGGGAAGGGTAAGCTGAGACGAAGTGAAAGAGTAGCACTGACATATATACACTACCAAATGTAAAACATAGCTAGTGGGAAGCAGCCACATAGCACAGGGAGATCAGCTTGGTGCTTTGTGACCACCTAGACGGGTGGGATAGGGAGGTTGGGAGGGAGATACGAGAGAGAGGGGACATGGGGATATATGTATACATATAGCTGATTCACTATTTTTTTGAATTTTATTTATTTCTTTATACAGCAGGTTCTTATTAGTTATCCATTTTATACATATTAGTGTATACATGTCAAGCGCAATCTCCCAATTCATCCCACCACCAACCCCCCCCACCACCACCACTTTCCCCCCTTGGTGTCCACACGTTTGTCCTCTACATCTGTGTCTCTATTTCTGCCCTGCAAACCAGTTCATCTGTAACATTTTTCAAGGTTCCACATATATGAGTTAATATACAACATTTGTTGTTCTCTTTCTGACTTACTTCACTCTGTATGACAGCCTCTAAATCCATCCACATCTCTAAAAATGACCTAATTTCATTCCTTTTTATGGCTGAGTAATATTCCATTGTAGATATGTACCACATCTTCTTTATCCATTCGTCTGTCAATGGGCATTTAGGTTGCTTCCATGACCTGGCTATTGCAAATAGTGCTGCAGTGAACCATTGGGGTGCATGTGTCTTTTTGAATTATGGTTTTCTCTGGGTATATGCCCAGTAGTGGGATTGCTGGGTCATATGGTAGTTCTATTTTTAGTTTTTTAAGGAATCTCCATACTGTTCTCCATAGTGGCTGTATCAATTTACATTCCTACCGAGAGTGCAGGATTCCCTTTTTGCCACACCCTCTCCAGCATTTATTGTTTGTACATTTTCTGATGATGTCCATTCTACCTGATGTGAGGTGATACCTCATTGCACTTTTGATTTGCATTTCTCTAATGATTAGTGATGTTGAGCAGCTTTTCATGTGCTTCTTGGCCATCTGTATGTCTTCTTTGGAGAAATGTCTATTTAGGTCTTCTGCCCATTTTTCAATTGGGTTGCTTTTTTAATATTAAGCTGCATGAGCTGTTTATACTTTGGAGATTAATCGTTTGTCCACTGATTCGTTTGCAAATATTTTCTCCCATTCCGAGGGTTATCTTTTCATCTTGTTTGTAGTTTCCTTTGCTTTGCAAAAGCTTTTAAGTTTCATTAGGTCCCATTTATTTTGTTTTTATTTCATTACCCTAGGAGGTGGATCAAAAGAGATCTTGCTGTGATTTATGTCAAAGAGTGTTCTTCCTATGTTTTCCTCTAAGTTTTATAGTGTCCAGTCTTACATTTAGGTCTCTAATCCATTTTGACTTTATTTTTGTGTACAGTGTTAGGGAGTGTTCTAATTTCATTCTTTTACAGATAGCTGTCCAGTTTTCCCAGCACCACTTATTGAAGAGACTGTTTTTTCTTCTATATCCTTGCCTCCTTTGTCATAGACTAGTTGACCACCGGTGCTTATCTCTGGGCTTTCTATCCTGTTCCATAGATCTATGTTTCTGGTTTTGTGCCAGTACCATATTGTCTTGATTACGGTAGCTTTGTAGTATAGTCTGAAGTCAGGGAGTCTGATTCCTCCAGGTCTGTTTTTTTCCCTCAAGACTGCTTTGGCTATTCGGGTTCTTTTGTGTCTCCATACAAATTTTAAGATTTTTTGTTCTAGGTCTGTAAAAAAAAAAAAAAATGCCACTGGTAATTTGATAGGGATTGCATTGAAATCTGTAGATTGCTTTGGGTAGTATAGTCATTTTCACAATGTTGATTCTTCCAATCCAAGAACATGGTATATCTCTCTGGTGGTATCATCTTTAATTTCTTTCATCAGTGTCTTATTGTTTTCTGCATACAAGTCTTTCATCTTCTTAGGTAGGTTTATTCCTAGGTACTTTATTATTTTTGTTCCAGTGGTAAATGGGAGTGTTTCCTTAATTTCTCTTTCAGAGTTTTCATCATTAGTGTTTAGGAATGCAAGAGATTGCTGTGCATTAATTTTGTAACCTGCTGCTTTACCAGATTCATTGATTAGCTCTAGTAGTGTTCTGGTGGCATGTTTAGGATTCTCTATGTATAGTATCATGTCATCTGCAAACAATGACAGTTTTACTTCTTCTTTTCCAAGTTGGATTCCTTTTATTTCTTTTTCTTCTCTGATTGCTGTGGCTAGGACTTCCACAACTACGTTGAATAAGTGGTGAGAGTGGACATCCTTGTCTTGTTCCTGGTCTTAGAGGAAATGCTTTCAGTTTTTCACAACTGAGAATGATGTTTGCTGTGGGTTTGTCGTATGTGGCCTTTATTATGTTGAGGTAGGTTACCTCTATGCCCACTTTCTGGAGAGTTTTTATCATAAATGGGTGTTGAATTTTGTCAGAAGGTTTTTCTGCATCTATTGAGATGATCATATGGCTTTTATTCTTCAATTTGTTAATATGGTGTATCACATTGATTGATTTGCGTATATTGAAGAATCCTTGCATCCCTGGGATAAATCCTACTTGATCATAGTGTATGATCCTTTTAATGTGTTGTTGGATTCTGTTGGCTAGTATTCTGCTGAGGATTTTTGCTTCTAAGTTCATCAGTGATATTGGTCTGTAATTTTCTTTTTTTGTAGTATCTTTGTCTGCTTTTGGTATCAGGGTGATGGTGGCCTCATAGAATGAGTTTGGGAGTGTTCCTTCCTCTGCAATTTTTTGGAAGAGTTTGAGAAGGATGGGTGTTAGCTCTTCTCTAAATGTCTGAAAGAATTCACCTGTGAAGCCATCTGGTCCTGGACTTGTTTGTTGGAAGATTTTTAATCACAGTGTCAATTTCATTACTTGTGATTGGTCTGTTGATATTTTGTTTCTTCCTGGTTCAGTCTTGGAAGGTTATACCTTTCTAAGAATTTGTCAATTTCTTCCAGGTTGTCCATTTTATTGGCATAGAGTTGCTTGTAGTAGTCTCTTAGGATGCTTTGTATTTCTGTATGTCTGTTGTAACTTCTTTTTCATTTCTAATTCTATTGAATTGAGTCCTCGCCCTCTTTTTCTTCATGAGTCTGGCTAATGGTTTATCAATTTTGTTTATCTTCTCAAAGAACCAGGTTTTAGTTTTATTTATCTTTGCTATTGTTTTCTTTGTTTCTATTTCATTTATTTCTGGTCTGATCTTTATGATTTCTTTCCCTCTCCTAACTTTGGGTTTTGTTTGTTCTTCTTTCTCTAGTTCCTTTATGTGTAAGGTTAGAATGTTTGAGATTTTTCTTGTTTCTTGAGGTAGGCTTGTATTGCTATAAACTTCCCTCTTAGAACTGCTTTTGCTGCATCCCATAGGTTTTGGATCGTCCTGTTTTCACTGTCATTTGTCTCTAGGTATTTTTTGATTTTCTCTTTGATTTCTTCAGTGATCTCTTGGTTATTAACGTATTGTTAAGCCTCCATGTGATTGTGTTTTTTACATTTTTTTCCCTGTAATTCATTTCTAATCTCATAGTGTTGTAGTCAGAAAAGATGCTTGATATGATTTCAATTTTCTTAAATTGACTGAGGCTTGATTTGTGACCCAAGATGTGATCTATCCTGGAGAATGTTCCATGAGAACTTGAGGAGAAAGTGTATTCTGCTGTTTTTGGATGGAATGTCGTATAAATATCAATTATATCTATCTGGTCTATTGTGTCATTTAAAGCTTCTGTTTTCTTATTACTTTTCTGTTTGAATGATCCGTTCATTGGTGTAAGTAAGGTGTTAAAGTCCCCCACTATTACTGTGTCACTGTTGATTTCCTCTTTTATAGCTGTTAGCAGTTGCCTTATGTATCGCTCCTATGTTGGGTTCATATATATTTATAATTGTTATATCTTCTTCTTGGATTGACCCCTTGATCATTATGTAGTGTCCTTCCTTGTCTCTTGTAACATTCTTTAAAGTCTATTTTATCTGATATAAGTATTGCTACTCCAGCTTTCTTTTGATTTCTATTTGCATGGAATATCTTTTTCCATTCCCTCACTTTCAGTCTGTATGTGTCCCTAGGTCTGAAGTGGGTCTCATATATGGGTCTTGCTTTTGTATCCATTCAGTGAGCCTGTGTCTTTTGGTTGGAGCATTTAATCCATTCACGTTTAAGGTAATCATCGGTATGTATGTTCCTATTACCATTTTCTTAGTTGTTACGGGTTTGTTTTTGTAGGTCCTTTTCTTCCCTTGTCTTTCTCACTTAAGAGAAGTTCCTTTAGCATTTGCTGTAGAGCTGGTTTGGTGGTGCTGAATTCTCTTAGCTTTTGCTTGTCTGTAAAGCTTTCGATTTTGTCGAATCTGAATGAGATCCTTGCCAGGTAGAGTAATCTTGGTTGTAGGTTCTTCCTTTTCATCACTTTATCATGCCACTCCCTTCTGGCTTGTAGAGTTTCTGCTGAGAACTCAACTGTTAACGTTATGGGAGTTCCCTTGTACATTATTTGTCGTTTTTCCCTTGTAGCTTTCAATAATTTTTGTCTTTAATTTTTGTCAATTTGATTACTATGTGTCTCGGCGTGTTTCTCCTTGGGTTTCTACTGCCTGGGCCTCTCTGCGCTTCCTGGACTTGGGTGGCTATTTCATTTCCCATGTTAGGGAAGTGTTCGACTATAATCTCTTCAAATATTTTCTCAGGTCCTTTCTCTCTTCTCCTTCTGGGACCCCTATAATGCGAATGCTGTTGCATTTAATGTTGTCCCAAAGGTCTCTCAGGCTGTCTTCTTTTCATTCTTTTTTCTTTATCCTGTTCCACGCCAGTGAATTCCACCATTCTGTCTTCCAGGTCACTTATCCATTCTTCTGCTATTGATTCCTTCTCGTGTATTTTTCATTTCAGGTATTGTACTGGTCATCTTTGTTTGTTCTTTAATTCTTCTAGGTGTTTGTTTTGTTGTTTTTTTGGTATGAGGGCCTCTCACTGCTGTGGCCTCTCCCGTTCAGAGCACAGGCTCCGGACACGCAGGCTCAGTGGCCACGAGTCACGGGTCCAGCCGCTCCATGGCATGTGGGATCTTCCCAGACTGGGGCAAAAACCCACGTCCCCTGCATCGGCAGGCAGACTCTCAACCATTGTGCCACCAGGGAAGCCCTGTTCTTTAATTCTTCTAGGTCTTTGTTAAACATTTCTTGCAACTTCTTGATCTTTGCCTCCACTCTTTTTCCAAGGTCCTGGATCATCTTCACTATCATTATTCTGAATTCTTTTTCTGGAAGGTTTCCTATCTCCACTTCATTTAGTTGTTTTTCTGGGGGTTTATCTTGTTCCTTCATCTGGTACATAGCCCTCTGCCTTTTCATCTTGTTTATCTTTCTGTGAATGTGGTTTTTGTTCCACAGGATGCAGGATTATAGTTCTTCTTGCTTCTGCTGTCTGCCCTCCTGATTCACTTTGTTATACAGCAGCAACTAACACAACAATGTAAAGCAATTATACTCCAATAAAGATGTTAAAAAAATAAATAAAAAATAAACAAATGAGACCTAATTAAACTTAAAAGATTTTGTACAGCCAAGGAAACCACTGACAAAATGAAAAGACAACATACCAAGTGGGAGAAAATACTTGCAAATAATATGACAGATAAGGGGTTAACATCCAAAATATATAAATGGTTCATACAACTCTATCAACTCAATATCAAAAAAATAAACAACCTGATTAAAAAATGACCAGAAGCTTGAATAGACATTTTTCCAAAGAAGACATACAGGTGGCCAACAGGCACATGAAAAGATGCTCAACATCTCTAATCGTCAGGAAAATACAATAAGACATAACCTCACACCTGTCAGAATGGCTGTCATCAAAAGATGACGAATAACAAATGTTGTTAAGGATATGGAGAAAAGGGAACCCTTGTACAGTGTTTGTGAGAATGTAACTTGGCACAGCCGCTAAGGAAAACAGTACGGAGGTTCCTCAAAAAACTAAAAATATGACTACCATGTGACCCAACAATTCCACTCCTGGGTGTATATCCAAAGAAAATGAAACACTAATTCAAAAAGATATGTGCACCCCGATAGTCACAGCAGCACTATTTACAACAGCCAAGATATGGAAGCAACCTAAGTGTCCATCAGCAGATGAATAAAGAAGATGTGGTACATATATACAATGGAATACTACTCAGCCATAAAAAGAATGAAATAATGCCATTTGCAACCACATGGATGGACCTGGAGGGTATTGTGCTAAATGAAGTAAGACAAAGAGAAAGATAAAGACTGTATGATATCACTTATATGTGAAATCTAAAACAATAAAACGAATGAATATAAGAAACAGACCCACAGATATAGCAAGCAAACTAGTGGTTACCAGTGGGGGGAGGGAAGAGGAGAAGGGCAAGTTGCGGGGATGGGATTAAGAGATACAAAAACTACTACATATAAAATAGGTAAGCAACAAGGGTATGTTGTGTAGCACAGAAAAAAAATTCTATAATAACAAAATTTTTTTAGGGCTTCCCTGGTGGTGCAGTGGTTGAGAGTCCGCCTGCCGATGCAGGGGACACGGGTTCGTGCCCCGGTCCAGGAGGATCCCACATGCTGTGGAGCGGTGAGCCCATAAGCCATGGCTGCTGAGCCTGTGCGTCCGGAGCCTGTGCTCCGCAACGGGAGAGGTCACAACAGTGAGAGGCCCGCGTACCACAAAAAAAAAAAAGAAAAAAATTTTTTAATAGGTAAAGAATTTAATGAGACATTTCTCAAAAGATAATATACATGTATAACTGAATCACTTTGCTGTACACCTGAAACTAACACAACAGGGTAAATCAACTATTCTCCAATATATAAATAAACATTTTTTTAATAAATAAAAATTTAAAAAATAAAACAAGACAACATACAAATGGCCATTAAGCAAAAAGATGCTCATCATTAGAGAAATGTAAATCAAAACTATGATAAGATACCATTTCACACCCAGTACGACAGCTAAAATCAGTGTTGGCAATGATGTGGAGAAATTGGAACCCTCACGCACTGCTGCTGGGAATGTAAAATGATGTAGCCACTTTGCAAAATAGTATGGCAATTGCTCAAAAGTTAGCCATTGGAATTACCATATTATCCAGCAATTCCACTCCCAGGTATGTACTTAAGAGAAATGAAAAATTATTTCCACACAAAAACTTGTACATGAACGTTCATAGTACCATTATTCACAATGGCCAAAAAGTAGAAACAGCTCAAATGCCCATCAACTGATGAATGGATGAATAAAATGTTGTATATCCATAATGTAATGTCCTTTTTTAATGTACGCATTTAATGCTCTATTTCCCTTTAAGCACTGCTGCAGCTGCATCCCATGAATTTTGATATCTTGTGCTTTCACTTTCATTTAATTCAACATACTTTTTTACTTCCCTTGTGATTTCCTCCTTGAACCACGAGTTATTTAAGAGTGTTATTTAATTTCCAAATACTTTGGAGCATTTCCAAATATATCTCTGATTTCTAGTCTAATTCCATTATGATCCAAACACATCTTTTATATGCTTTCAATTCTTTTAAATTCATTAAGGTTTTGTGGCCTAGAATATCATCTGTCTTGGTGAATATCCCATGTACAATGGAAAACATGTATTCTATTTTTGGGTAGTCTTGTTTTACAAATGTCAATGAGGTCAAGTTGGTTGATAGTATTGTTTAAGACTTTCATATCCTTACTAATTTTCCATCTATTTGTTCAATCGATTACTGAGAGAGGAGTGCTGTGAAATTCAATCTTAATTGTGGGTTTGTCTATTTATCCTTTCAGTTATAGCTGTATTTTTAATAAATTTATTTACTTATTTTGGCTGTGCCAGGTCTTAGCTGCAGCACGTAGGATCTTTAGTTGCGGCATGCATGCGAGACTTAGTTCCCTGACCAGGGATCGAACCTGGGTCCCCGCCATTGGGAGTGCGGAGTCTCACCCACTGAACTACCAGGGAAGTCCTGTATCTATTTTTAACTCATGTACTTTAAAGCTCTGTTGTTAAATATACGCATATTTAGGACTATTATATATCTTTGGAGAAGTGAACCCTTTATCATTATGTAATATTCCTCTTTATTCTTCGTAATTTTCTCTGTTCTGAAGACTACTTTGCCTGATACTAATACTCTAGCTTTCTTTTGATTAGTGTTTGCAGGATTCATCATTTTATATCCTTTTACTTTTTTTTTTTTTTTGGTGGTACGCGGGCCTCTCACTTTTGTGGCCTCTCCTGTTGCGGAGCACAGGCTCTGGACGTGCAGGCTCAGCGGCCATGGCTCATGGGCCCAGCCGCTCCACGGCATGTGGGATCCTCCCAGGCCGGGGCACAAACCCGCGTCCCCCGCATCAGCAGGCGGACTCTCAACCACTGCGCCACCAGGGAAGTCCTATCCTTCTACTTTTAACCCACGTTTTTACAAAGTTTCTCATAGACAGCGTATACTATGGTCTTGCATTTGCATCCAATCTGAAAATTTGTCTTAGTATGTTTAGGCAATTTACATCTATCTCAATTAGTATGTTTAGATGATTTTACAGTGAAAAGTATGTTATATGATTTTGTATGTTTAGACAGATGAAAATTTTAGTATGTTTAGATGATTTACATTTAACATAATTATCACTTAATGTGGTTGGAATAAAATCTATCATCTTGCTCACTGTTTCTAAGTTTTGTCTCCTCTCTTTTTCCTTCTGTTCCTGTGTTCATCTGGATTAACTAAATATATTTTTATGATTCCATTTTCTATTATTGTCTTATTACTTATAGTTTTATTTATGGAGCTATATATAATTGATACATAACACTGTATTAATTTCAGATGTATAGCATAATGATTTGATACATGTATATATTGTGAAGAGATTACCACAGTAAGTTCAGTTAACATAAATCGCCTCACATAGTCATAATCCCTTTTCTTGTGATGAGAACCTACTCTCTTAGCAGCTTTCAACTATACAATATAGTACTGTTAACTATACTTTTTCTTTTTAATGGTTTCAGTGGTTGTCCTAGGGTTTACAATACACATCTTTAGCTAACCAGAGCCTAACTTCAAGTAAATTATACCAGATCATATGTAAAGATGCTATAATAGTATATTCCCTCCTCACCTTTGAGCTACTGTCATAAATTTTACTTTTTTTTTTTTTTGCTGTACGTGGGCCTCTCACTGTTGTGGCCTCTCCCGTTGCGGAGCACAGGCTTCGGACGCGCAGGCTTAGCGGCCATGGCTCAAGCGCCCAGCCGCTCCGCGGCATGTGGGATCCTCCCGGCCAGGGCACGAACCCGCATCCCCTGCATCAGCAGGCGGACTCTCAACCACTGCACCACCAGGGAAGCCCATAAATGTTACTTTTACATATGCTCTAAACACAAATTCATGTCTAATATTTCTGCATTATAGTCAGCTATCTTTCAGAGTGATTAAAAATCTTTAATTAAAAATTTTAATTAGGGCTTCCCTGGTGGCGCAGTGGTTGAGAGTCCGCCTGCCGATTCAGGGGACACGGGTTAGTGCCCCGGTCTGGGAAGATCCCACATGCCGCGGAGCGGCTGGGCCCGTGAGCCATGGCCGCTGAGCCTGCGCGTCCGGAGCCTGTCCTCCGCAACGGGAGAGGCCACAACAGTGAGAGGCCCGCGTAACGCATAAAAAAAAAAAAAAAAAAAAAAATTTTAATTAGACAAATGAATTTTATATTTACTTTCATTTATTCCATTACAACACACTTACTTTCTTGTATAGATCCAACTTTCTGTCTAGTATCACATACCCTCTGCCTTAAGAACTTCCTTAAGGGATTTCTGATAATGCAGGTCTGATGACAGCGAATTCTCTCAGTTTCTGTGATACTGAGAGAATATTCCTCTGAGAGAATATTTATCCTTCGTTTTTTAAAGATTACTTTTGCTGGGTACAGAATTCTGTATTGAAAACTTCTTCCCTTTTAGTGCTTTAAAGATGTCACTGCACTGTGTTTTGGTTTGCACAGGGTCAAATGACAAGTCTGCTGTAATTCTTTTTTCCTCTGTAATGAGCTTTTTCCTCTACTTCAATATTTTCTCTTCTTCAGTTTTTGGCAGTTTGAAAATGATATGCTTAGGTGTTTTTTCTGTCATTTGTTTCTTTTGGGGGATTATCTCGCCTCATGTTCTCTGAGCTTCCTGGACCTCTGATTTGGTGTTTATCATTAATTACTCGTTATAATCATTAATTATCATTATAATTAATAATACTTAGTCATTATTTCTTCTCTCCCATTCTCTTTCTCTTCTCCTTCTGAGATTTTAATTAGAAATTCAGACCATTTGATGTCATCTCACAGCTCCTGGAGACTCTGCTGCATTTCTTCACATTTGTCTCTGCATTTCAGTTTAATCTGTACTGGCCTATCTTGCAGTTTACAGATTCTTTCCTTGGTTATGCCAAGTTGACTAATGAGCTTTCTTGTCTCTGTTACTGTGCTTTTCATTTCTAGAATTTTCATTTGATTTGCTTATAATGTCTATCTCTCTGATGAAATGTCCTTCCTAATCATGCACGCTGTCTGCCTTTTCTACTGGAGGCCTTAACATATCAACCAGTGTTATTTTAAATTCCATGTCTGACAGTTGCAATATCTGTGCCCTAAGAATCTGGTTCTGTAAATTCCCTTGTCTCAAAAGTGCTTTGCTTTTCCTTGCTTCTTTCTATGCCTCATAATTTTTCTGAAAGCAGGATATCCTCTGTAGGACAGCTGAGACTGAGGTAAATAGTTTCTGTGCTGGGAATGGGCACGCCTTTCCTTCTTCTAGGCCTTCAGCGCGTGGAGGTAGAGGCATTCTATTGTCAGAATGTGAACTTGGTTTGGAGTCTGCTGCTGCTATGGTTACCCACAGTGCACCACAGGCTCCAAATACCTCTAGCCATACCTAAGGGTGTTTAGGGTAGAGCCTGCTTCGCCAGAGGCTTTTCCTCAGTGTCCGCTCAACCTGCGCTTCGAGGTCTTCCCTACGCTGCACCCTGGATGGTCTGTCAGCCTCCGCGCTCCTGCGACTCTCACGGAATTCCACTGCTACCTGTCACTCCAAATCCGTCAGCCCGTGTGGGGGTGGGTGGGAGTTCTCTGATATTCCGATTAAGCCTCAGCTTTATTTAGACAAGCCCTATGTTCCGAGGTGTCTGGGGGTAGCCTTCTCAGTGCTCCTGCCCTGCCCCCTCTGCCAAGGTTCTGGGCCCAGCATACATTCCTCCCTTCCCCCAGGTAGAGGGTTTTTCTTTCTTTTCTTCTCACAGGAGTTGAAGGCTTCTGTCTCATAGGAGACAGGGAGGAAGGAGAAGTCAGATAGGGCTTCATGTCTTTTCGGAAGCGTCTACTGTTCCCCTCCTCCAGACCTGCCCTATAATGCCAGTTCCCCCGACCCTGGCCTCTGCTTTGTAAGCAGCGAGGGCAGTCTGCGGAGAACAGCCTGTGAGTGGGTGCGAACTCTCATGTGTCTGTGGCCCCCAGGGGTTCTATACTCGCTTGCTAGTCCACACTAAGCGTTTAGCAGGTCATTAAACATTTTAACTGAATTCTTCTGAGCAGTGGTCATGTTCCCTGTGCCAGGTAAACAAGTGTTTCCATCCCACCTTTTTCTTGGAAGTGCCTGCCTTTCCTTCCATTTCAGGTTAGGTGGTTGCCCTGCAACCTCAGCTCTCTGATGGAGTCAAGAAAACTGCAACTTTGCAGCTGCCCAGGGTTTGCTGTTGCTGCAAGAGTGGGAACAGTGCTCTCTCCAGCTTTCTCTAAGTGAAAGCTACAAGCCCCCAACTATCTACTTCTTAGCCAAGCTTTGAGAACAATGTGACTAACATGGCTAGCTCTGCTCACATCAGGCATGTATGAGAGAAAATATCTTCAGGTCAAACTTCCACGTCAGCAACAAAAACATCTAATCCCAAAAAGGCATACAAATTATCTTAAAATGTACACCGTATCAGGGAATTTACATGTCAGATTTACATAGCTGCTGAAGGAATTATGTCACACACAATAGTTCTGACGTTTTAAATATGACATTAAATTCTAACTATCAACGTGTAAAAATTGTACTCACTATTTAGAATAAGTAATACATGATATAACTGTATAACAACTATACTGTGTACTTCTCTCTGTATAAGAAAAAGGTAAGGAGAAAAAAATACATGTAATAAAAACACCTTTCATTCAGTGTTAAACTTCACTCAGTTCACTTCTTACCAAACCTCTGTGTTAGCAGCATTGCAAAATTTCAGCTCCTTGAAGACTGAAACTGCTTTCACTTTGTACCTGATGTGTACAGAGCTTATATACCTCAGGCCACTTACGACACAATGACAGAGGCAATATGACAGGAATGGTCTGGAAAGCCAGTCTGTGTTACTGTACCACCAGAAAGAATATACAACACTATACATTTTCATAGTACAGTGGAATTGAAAGGACATTAAAACAAAATTTAACTACCTCCTTTTGCTAAAAGAAGTATCACTTGAGCTGTATTCAGACGAAAATACCTGAATAAAAACTCTTCAATGTCTTTGTTTCAATGAAACATTTCTACTTTAATCCATGGCTTTCCTTAGCTCAATGCTGTTGCAGTACTTAAATAATACATCTATTGTGTAAATGTATTACAGCTGCATAAATACTTAAGATGAACACTGGAAGGCAGGGCCTAATTTTAGAAACAGGATCTCACAAGATCCCAAATTTAATTACTTGTTAATGTTTGTAGGGACAGAAAATGCTCAGATTTTCTGACAGAGGTACAAAGAGAAATTAACTGGTGTAAATTTTATAAAAATCACGGCAAGAAAATATAAATTAAAATCAAGATAATCTGTATTTTCTGTGAGGCCAGCAAAGTCAACTAAAAACATCTAGTGAGGGTAAAGAAATGGATACCTTCGCATATAAATTGGTCCCAAAAATTGGTGCAAACTTTAGGATGGGCATTAGGCAGGCTACTGAAATTTTTTTCAAACATGCCTTATCTTTTGACCCACCAATTATACTTTAAGAAAACTACAATAAGGAGATAACCAAGCAAGTGTACATATATTTATGTGCAAGGACTGAGCATTATTTATAATAGCATATAGCAAAAAAATAAAGCAAACACTAAGCTTCTCTTTGTGGAGCATTAAGAAAAAGTGTTTTAAAGTATGTCCCTATCTGGAATACCACACAGCTATTAAAAAATGACCTAAAACAGCATCAGGGCCCCAGGGGAGTAGCTACTGGGAGGAGTCCTAGATTCTAAGGATAAAGCTGAAATCGCTGAAGCTTCCAGGCAGAAAAGAACAAGTTACCGGCAATGGGGGGACAGTCAGATTGTTATCGGACTTCATACAGAAACACCACCTAACAGTATGTCACTGCCACACATCAGCACTCCGACTGAACTGACTCTGCTTCTCTGCTACCCGTCTAACCAACTGCAGAACCACAGATCCACTGAGTTAATAACCAGATAGTGGAATAAAGTAACCAGATAAGTAAGATTAAAACACCTAATATTTTGGTACTATTTTATATTTTTAATGTTACTAATAATAGTTAACCTGCTGATACTATTATTCTTACTATGTGCCAGGTTCCGTTCCAAGCTCTAAGCATTTTTACTTATATTAGCTCATTTAATCCCCATAAGGACCACTGAAGTACAGATATCACTATTCCTATTTTATAGCTGAGGAATCTCAGACAGAGAGGGGTTAAGTATTACTAGGCAGTATCTTGCCTAAGCTAGTAAGGAGCAGAGCCAAGAGTTAAACCTACAGATCAACTACTCAGACCATCCTCTTGACCACTGCATTTATACTGCCTCTAATGAATAAGATTCTGATTTAAGAAAATAAATACCTCTGAAATAAAACACATACCCAAGTCCAACTACTCTGGGTTCACTTACCTATTTAATTCTTTTTAATTACTACACAATAGACTTTCTCCTTACTTATGCTATATCTCATTTTTGGACATTTGCTTCTATCACAGATAGAATGAAGGGTGAATCTTCAGTGTGACTGAAAGCTTGCCCACTCAACATTTCCTCTCTATAGCTAAGACTGCCACCTAGTGAGCTAAAACAAATAACTTGATCAGCGTAATTATTTTGAGAAATAAAATACAAAAAAAGACAAACAGGTGGACAGTGAGAAAGACAAATGTTAAGATATGCATCTGTGGGCTTGCCTGGTGGCGCAGTGGTTAAGAATCCGCCTGCCAATGCAGGGGACACGGGTCAAGCCCTGGTCCAGGAAAATCCCACAGGCCGCGGAGCAACTAAGTCCGCGCGCCACAACTACTGAGCCTGCGCTCTAGGCCCCGCGAGCCACAACAACTGAGCACGCAAGCCACAACAACTGAGCACGCAAGCCTAGAGCCCGTGCTCTGCAACAAGAGAAGCCACCGCAGTGAGAAGCCTGCACACCACAATGAAGAGTATCCCCCGCTCGCCACAACTAGAGAAAGCCCATGTGCAGCAACAAAGACCCAACACAGCCATAAATAAATAAATAAATTTATATATATATAAAAAGATGTGTATCTGTTTTCAACAGGTTTTCTCTGGAAACACATAATTTAAATCATTAACAAAAAACCTCCGTTTTTAAAATTAGTGACTTACGCAATACCGACACTTTCAACTAAAAGAACAGCATCTTACCCCTGAGGTTCCTGTGGGTGGCTGTGAGCCCCAGGGTCTCCACAGCACTGTATGAACACCACAGTGACATGCTGTACCATATGCGTACCCATGTCGTTCCACCCTCCGCCTGCGCTCAAGGACAGAAATCTCATTCACTTTGCTATCCCTCATATCACTGAATGTGCTGAATGAAGGAACGCAGGAAAAGAAGCTTGAAGACAACATATCGTAATATTTCTGTTTTATAAACATAAACTGTACCTTTAACATAACTCTCAACCTGGGCAATTCTGCTCCCCAGGGAATTTTTGGTAATGTCTGGATACATCTTTGGGTGTCACACTGTGGGGAAAGGGATGCTAATGGCATCTAAAGCAGCGAGGGATACTGCTAATCATCCCAAAATGCACTGCGACAACCCTATCAAAAAAAATTATCCCGCTCCAAATATCAATCCTGCCAAGGTTGAAAAACCCTGCATCCTCCCAACTATCCTTATTAGAAAGTATACAGATTAATGATAAATACCAACTTATAATAAACTGAGCCTAGAACCCAATTCTGTTTTATGTATATAAACAAAGTATTTCTTATACTGGTTTAATACACACTTGATTTTCTAAGAATATAAAGTGTATAATGTATATGAATACAGTATGATTAACCTTTGTAATCACAGAAAAGCTACACCTTTTATTTTTTAGAACTTTACCAAGAATTCTTTATCACTTAAGGAAAACACCAATTATGGTATATAAGTTGCGAATGAATCACACCTTCATTAGTTCACTTGTAGCTATCACATTCAATGGTAATTCTATATAAAAATGTAAACAGCTATTTCATTTATATTCCATTTATATCTGAGTATGTATAATGTGCTTCAACAATTACAAATATCGAAATAAATTTTAAAAATATAAATCTGCACTTCTCTTTTTATGAATCCAGCATACACCCATACCAAACCCTGAGAAAGCACACAAAAAAAGGCAAAAATCCTTAAATACATTAGTAAAAGGAATGCAGAAATACAGGCGCCAAAGAAGGGTTATTCTAGGACTAAAAGGATGGTTCAATATTGAGAAATCTAGTAATGTATTTCACCAATAGCAGTAAAGATCTTTAAAAGATGCAAAAATAATTTGTTTACCTTCCCAGTATTTTCCTGATTTATATGGCTGTTTCATTAACATAAAAAATACATATACATACATCCACCGTATCAGGTCTGTAAGGATATTTGCTGCAGCAATGTTAAGTGTTTAAAAATCCATGCATCAGAGACACCTATAAAACAGAATACTAAATAGCCACACAGGACGACTTCCCCTGTGGTCCAGTGGGTAAGACTCTGCGGTCCCAATGCAGCGTGCCCAGGTTTGATCCCTGATCAGGGAATGAGATTCCCCAGGCATGCCGCAACTAAAGATCCCGCATGCTGCAACTAAGAAGTCCACATGCCGCAACTAAAGATCCCGCATGCTGCATCTAAGAAGTCCACATGCCACAACAAACATCCCATGTGCCGCAACTAAGACTGGCACAACCAAAATAAATAAATAAACAATAAAATAAATAATATCCTAAAAATAAATAGCCACACAGCATCACTGAATACCTGTAGTATACAGAAAGTAAACTAGAGAAATAAACACTAAACTATTTACAGCACTTATTTCTAGATGTGTGGGATTTTACTAAAAAGCATATATGATTACTTTTATAATCTGAGGTGCAAAAAGTGAAAATCCTCATTTTGTCTTTATAGCCAAGTAATGAGGAGATGGGAGGAGTTTAAGCCTTGCGAAAGGCCATATAACATGGCAAATGAAATCAGGTAATACTAAGGAACAGAACTGTAGGTAAAAAATACACAAACAGGGGCTTCCCTGGTGGCGCAGTGCTTGAGAGTCCGCCGGCCAATGCAGGGGACACGGGTTCGTGCCCTGGTCCGGGAAGATCCCACATGCCACAGAGTGGCTGGGCCCGTGAGCCATGGCCGCTGAGCCTGCGCGTCCAGAGCCTGCGCTCCGCAACGGGAGAGGCCACAGCAGTGAGAGGCCCGTGTACCGCAAAAAAAATAAAAAAAAAACAGGAAAACACTGACCAAAGTTAAAACAATAGTATCCACAGAAAGCACACACAAGGCACACAAAAATCACAATGGCTTAGTGTAAGGAGTACTATGAGGGTTACTGCTAAATCCAAGTGTGCTCCTAAAATCTCTCCAATGAAATACCATCAAGAAATCCTACAGTTTCATGCTACTCTTACAGAGCTACTGCAATCTCTCTCATATCAAACACTTGCCTCAATTTAAACATCTGCTTCCAGAACAGATATGCTACACTATGCTGCCATCTACAGAACAGACTTAATACTAAAAATTCCCACTGAGAAGGTTTACGTTGTTGAAAGTGCCAAGATAAATGAAAGAGAAACTAAAAATAGTGATGTACTATATTGGGAAGTAGAAAAGAGAGATACGTGTTGGAATCAGAGAGATGATAAAGAATAAGTCATTAGACGATGTTTCAAGTTAAAAAAAATAACAGTATGAGCATATTATTTAGCAAGATGGGAAAAACCACCAGAAGAATCTAAAATAAAACCAGTTAAGTTACTTGCCAGAAAAAAAAGGGACTGGAACTAGAGAAAGGAAAAGCACATCTGCTGTTTATTGTAAGATCTTCCTTACTATTTGAACATGTGATACTTGTGATAAGTTTTTTTTTAATACTGTGAAAATCTTCTTCAAATGGATTAACTATGCTTAAGAATAAAGGAATCGGTTGTTTCTTTGTTTAAACTCAGAAGGACTTAAAAATCAAGTTTTTAAAAGGAAGAAATCAATTTGACAATTATAAAAGTTTACATAACACCAAAATTCCAAGTAAAAGAGACTCAGGCAATACAAACACTGCTCAGCCAAATCTTTCTTAAATGAGCACCTATCATTACAATGTACAGAAGGAGCTGACTACTATCTTGTTTACATATAGGAAGCTTACTTTATTAGAAATGGCATTATAGAAGAGCCGGAATACTTTGCAAATTCCATTTAATTAACAAACATTTATCAAGAACCAACTATATATCAATACAAGGTATTCTGGATGAAGATTTTCCCAAAAATACAATATTCTATTTCCTACAAAAAATCATGGTCATCTAAGTAACCTTAGGTTGACGAAACTACAGCACCACAAGCCTGATTATCTACAGCCAGATAACACATAAGAGAAAACCTTAGGGTTACTGTACAAATTACAAGTCATAATCAAGACAGGTTTGGGCTCTATAGGGACAAGATTTGTAAATGCACTTCTTATACAAAATTACTCATTCAACAGAAACTCTTTCATTTAATGTCATAAAAATAGTCAGTATGACTACAGCAATAGTTTCACTGTTTGCAGTCTATACTACTATCGTACTATATGTCCCTCTATATTTTTAGAATATTTTGCTGGGAGTTTGTATCACTTTTGAAATTTTATAATTAAAATGACATTCAATCCTTTTCTTGCCTTCTGATAAAACTTCAAAATTAATACAAGTTTAGAGTAAAACATAATTGCTTACATGAGAATATCTACTTGTATAGAAAAGAAATTTCTTGTGACTAAACCCTTGTTTAATTACTATTTTACTGGAAAATATTGATGAAATATTTTAAACTAAAATCCAAAATGTAAGTATCACACATTTAGTACAAGACAACACAGAGCTTAGCATACAACTCTAAAATTGCCAGAAAGAAAAAATTAATCTCCTTTCTTATCCAATTTCATAATCAAAAAACTCTAAGTTATTTAAGAGAATATCAGTCTCCACAAAAAGTTTATTCTTTTTCCCATCCTGAAACAAGCTTTCATATCAAGATATGAAGTAATATTTGTAAAACAACAGAAATAAACTGCTGCTTGGTACAGCAGAGCTATGAGCATAAGAAATCATGAACTGCTATACTATGACTGTACCTAAAATCTTTCAAATTACACATTTCAAACTGCATTGTGAGAAACAATACATTAGACATAGAAGTTATTAGCGTTGAGATGATAATGCTAAAAAAGCAGTATTATAAAATTTAAGTTATAATTGTATTATAATATTATAAATTCTGTCACCCTAAATTTGTAACATGTCTGCAAATTAAAGAAAGTATCTATACAGAAAGGCTCACCTTCATCCACAGAAAACTGACAGCTCTTATCATTGAAGAAAAGAATTTTCTTCTTATCAGGACGGTTTACAAATAGTATCTGGTCCCCTAAAGCCTTAAAGATAAAGAAAAAATTTTCAGTTAACTCCAAATTACATCACCCAAGAAAAAAAAAATTTTTTTTTTTAAAACAACAAAGGACTCCCACTTCCTTTAACCCTCAGTACACCATTAGGGTCCACTAGACCAAATTTTAATTCTTGAGTTTCTTTCTTGAGCAGTTCTATTTTTAAGAATTGATATTTTGAGACTTTTATTCTTAGAGATCATCCAAAGTACACAAAGAAAAAAAACTGTTTTAAATAGAACAAAATTCAATCTATGCTGCAATTACAATTTGGGTCTACTGGACCCTTTCATTAATCTGTGAGAAAAACTGTGGAAACTCATTGTTCTTACTTTTCCTTTACCTTGAAATATTTTGTTACTCATCATTATCCATCTATCATTTCCAATTATGCTTTGAAAAGCTAGAACAGTAAGAAAATGGAAGAATGATTAAATCACCTAAAAATGTGTGTGCAACTATGAGATAAATAGCCATCCTTCAGTTTTCTTCCTGCACTGCCCAAAATACTGCATCATCTTTAAAGAAAATATAAAAGACTTGAGTAGTCTTTACTATCTTTTAGCTTTCACTGAGCACAGTTGACAATTAAACATTTTTCATTTTCTACTACTCTAGCAATGACAAGAAAATTGATATAAGATATTTCATTATTATTAATTAATGAGAACAAGAATGCAGAAAGCCTGGTAGCAGTAATCTGGACTATAATGATGATGGTAAAATTCATCACAGAAATAAAGTCTCAATCTATGAGCCTTTAGATGACAATAATCTCAGCCTTAGGCATCAATGTGTGAACTACATGGACTTAACAGATATATAAAGAACATCCCATCCAAAAGCAACAGAATACACATTATTCTCAAGTACACACTTGACATTCTCCAGGATAGTTAATATGTTAAGCCACAAAACGAGCCTTAACAAATCACATCAAGCACCTTTTCTGACCACAATGGTACGTAAAACTAAAAATCAATTATAAGAAGATGGAAAATTCACAAATATGCAGAGATTAAGCAATATGCAGAAATTAAGCAATATGCTGCTAATCACTGGGTCAAAGAAGAAATTTAAACATACCTTGAAAAAAAGGAAAATACAACATACCAAAACTAATGAGAGGTTAAAAAAAAAAAGCAATTCTAAGAGAAAGTTCATAGGTATAAATGCCTACATCGAAAAACAAGAACAATGTCGGATAACCTAAATTTACACCTCAAAGAACTAGAAAAAGAACAAATGAAGCATGAAGTTAGTAGAAGGAAGGAACTAACAAAGATTAGAGTGGAAATAAGTTTAAATAGAGACTAAAAAGACAACAGAAAAGAGTAATGAAACTATGAGCGGGTTCTTTGAAAAGATAAACAAAATTGACAAACCTTTAGCTCAACTATCCAAGAAAAAAGGACAGAAAACTCAATTAAATCAGAAATGAAATGAGAGGCATTACAAATACTACCACAGAATACAAAGAATCATAAGAGACTACTATGAACGTACACCAACAAAATTGGACAACCTAGAGGAAATGGATGAATTTCTAGAAACATATAAGCTATCAAGACTGAATCATGAAGAAATAGGAATTCTGAACAGATCAGTTACTAATAAAGAAATTGAATAAGTAATCAAAAATCTCCCAACAAACAAAAGTCCAGGACCAGATAACTTCACTAGTGAACTCTACTGAACAAAGAAGAATATCAATCCTTCTCAAACTCGTCCAAAAAACTGAAGCAGTTCATCAAACTCATTTTTCGAGGCCAGCATTACCCTGATACCAAAACCAGATAAAGTATGCTACAAGAAAAGAAAATTACAGGCCAATATCCCTGATGAACATAGATGCAAAAAATCCTCAACCAAATAGTCAACACACCAAATTTAACAATACATTAAAAGAATCACACACCACAATCAAATGGGATTTATTCCAGGCATGCAAGGATGGTTCAATATCTGCAAATCAATCAATGTGATACAGCACATTAACAAAATGAAAGATAAAAATCATATGATCATTTCAGTAAATGCAGAAAAAGCATTTGGCAAAACTCAACATCCACTTATGATAACTCTCCACAATGTGGATACCAAGGTAACATACCTCAACATAATAAAGGTATGAGTCTTGGTGAGGATATGGAGAAAAGGGAACCCTAGTGCACTGTTGGTGTGAACGTAAACTGATGTAGGCACCTTGGAAAACAGTATGGAGGTTCCTCAAAAAATTAAAAATAAAACTACCATATGATTCAGCAATACCACTTCTGGGTATTTTTATCCAAAGAAAATGAAAACACTAACTTAAAAAGATATATGCACCACCTTGTTCAGTGCAGCATTATTTACAGTAGCCAAGATATGGAAACAGCCTAAATGCCCAATGATGTATGAATGGATAAGGAAAATGTGTTATATATAAACAATGGAATATTACGCAGCCATAAAAAAAAAATGAAATCTTGCCATTTGCAACAACATGGATGGACCTTGAGGGCATTATGCTAAGTCAAGTAGGTCAGACTGAGAAAGACAAATACTGTATGATCTCACTTATATGTGAAATCTTAAATAAATAAATAAATATATATATATATATAAGCTCACAGATACAGAGAACAGATTGATGGTTCCAAGAGGCAGTGAGTGGGTCAAGGGGTGGGCAAAATGCAAGAAAGGGGTCAAAAGGTACAAACTTCCAGTTGTAAAATAAGTCACAGAGATGCACTATACATTATGATGACTATAGTTAATAATACTGTATTGCATATTTGAAAGTTCCTAAGAGAGATCTTAAAAGTTCTTACCACAAAATAATTTTTTGATAACTATGTATGTGACGCATTTAAACAGACTTACTATGATCATTTTTTACAATTAAGAAGAATTTTTAATTAAAAAAACCCTTAGTTGATTCAATACACCATCTTAAAATTAAACCATATCACAAACACAGTTATTAAAATTATTCTGGAAGTTAATTTAATTATTAAAAAACCCCCAAAAAACAACTACTGAGATGAATAATCTGGAACAGTCACTGGTTTCTCTCATTGTCTATATGGTCAACAAAATGACAGTAGAAGTTATCTTCTATCTCCACCAAGAACTGAAGAAAAGGAAACAGCACAGAAGGGATTTAACTTAATTAGGCCAAATTTCTCCCTTGAGAAATTACTTAGAACATATCTTCACATATTTAAAATGTGAGGATTTTTTAAAACTTGGGGCTTCGAACAATTTAGAAATAATACTGCTTGCAAATGACAGACTGTGTGCTTTTCATGACCGCTTTTCAGCTCTACTCCTTAAGGAAGAGAGCCATTAAAAACAGGGTAACAGGGACTTCCCTGGTGGTGCAGTGGTTAAGAATCTACTTGCCAACGCAGGGGACACAGGTTCGATCCCTGGTCTGGGAAGATTCCACATTCTGCGGAGCAACTAAGCCCGTGTTCCACAGCTACTGAGGCTGTGTTCTACAGCCCACAAGCCACAACTACTGAGCCCTTGTGCCACAACTACTGAAGCCTGCACACCTAGAGCCCATGCTCTGCAACAAGAGAAGCCACCACAATGAGAAGCCCACACACTGCAACCAAGAGTAGCCCCCACTCGCCACAACTAGAGAAAGCCCACGTGCAGTAACGAAGACCCAACGCAGCCAAAAAAAAAAAAAGAAAAAGAAAAAAAGTGGAAGCCAAATGTTAAAAAAAAAAAAAATAGGGTGACAATGTGACTTTACATCACAAAATTATTTAAAATAGAAAAAGCAATTATCAGTTTACGTTACTATTCTACTTTAGAATGTAATATAAAGCCTACCAAAGAGTAACAATACTAGCCTGTATCAAAATGGGAAAAAGAATAGAGCAGGAAATGTACCTAGCACTCCCAACTGTTAAGCTAGGATTCAGTAGTTCTACCTTTCAACATGCTACAAATAGTGCACAATTTATCAACTTTGGTCACATATTATTTGCAACATTTGTGCAGGTTAAGCTTAGACACTTAAGTGAAAATCTTAAAAACAGTTCTTCATCTGGTAATGGCCAAGCAGCTCCTAAGGGATCAGCCCACCAGAAGAAAACTACTATACTAATCTCTGGACAAGACATTTTAAAAAGAATAGAGCTAAAAGAACAAAACAGATGTGTCATATGCCATCCACCACAGAGAATACAAAGTTTGAAGTTTGACTCTAGTCAAGACAAATGCCCACTTAAAAACAAAATAAACAAACAAAAACACTCCTTGGAGGAATATAACAGAATCGTGAGCCATATAATTCAGTGTTCAAGACTCAACAGAAATTAGGTATATGTAGAAAGAAAACATGACCCGTACTCAAGAGACGAAGTCTCAGAGCAGACCATCCCCAAGATGACCCAGCTCTTGAAATCAGGAGAATTTTAAAGCAGCTACAAGAAATTACACACAGGATGTAATGTAAAATATGCTTGTAATGAATGGAAAAAAAACAAAAAACAAAATCTCAGAAAAGAAACAGAAACCTAAGAAAGAATGAAAAGTCTAGATGGAACTTCCCTGGTGGTCCAGTGGTTAAGACTCCACGCTCAATCCCTGGTCAGGGAACTAGATCCCACATGCCACAAATAAGACCCTGGTGCAGCCAAATAAATATTTAAAAAAAAAAAAAAAACCTCTCTTGAGGGGATTGTTAAAAAAAAAAAGGTCTAGAACTGAAAATACAATCTATAAAGAATTAACCAATTGGGCTTAATAACAAATTGGAGGTAAAAAAAAGTACAATTAACAACAGATCAATACAACAACAAAGTCCAAAAGCACGCGTGCGTGCACACGCACACACACGCACACACACACACACAGCCTAAGGGACTTGTGGGACAATACCAAAAAGGCTAACACGTGTAACTGAATTACCAAGAAGTAGAGAAAGAAGCACGTTTTCTCCACAGGTAGCAAAAAGAATGAACCTGCTTACAGGTTAACATCAATCGTTAGCAATTTTGAATAACAGAGACTCGCAGCCTTCCCAAGAGAGTTGAAAATTTAAACAGGAAATGTAAACTCTATCACTTTTACTGATTGATAGCCCCTTTAGGAATTCGAAACAACCAAATTATAAATGTTCTTGTGTTTTAATGCCTCTGATTCCCTCAGGTTAGCAATATGCACAAGCGTTGTTGAAGGAGTTCTTAAATACAAACATAACAACTTATAAGAAAAAGACTGTCTTTGAGGAAATCTTTCCAGAAATATTTTGAAGAATCAATCATACACAACAACACAAAAGGGAGCTGTCAAAAGTTCCACAAAAATGGTTATGCTCTGTCCTGCTCTACAGCACAAAAAACAAATTTCAAATCTTTAACTGGCTCGTAACAACCCCAAGTATATATGATGGAGGAGGTTTTAAAAATAACTTTTTTTAAGTCATGATATTTTTTAAAACCAAAAGATATTATTAATTCAAATTATATTAAGGCATAGAAAGAAAAGAGAGGTTACCTTGACAGCTTTCTGGGAATTGGGCAGTCCTTCTTCAATGTCTTCTAAAAGAATTCCTCCTAAGCCTCGCTGGTCATGCTTATCTAAAAGCCGAAGTAGGGCCTTCTTATCTTTCAAGTTGTACTTGGGCTTGAAGGCATACTTTCCATCTATTACTTCAATTTTGGGATTATTGACTAATGCCTGTAACAGTGACACAATTTGGACATATTAACAAAAGGAAATACCATATATACATTATTTAATTCTACCAATTATTAAAAAACCACAATACTCGTATTACAGTGGCAAACTAAAAGTATCCTGTGGATATCAAAAGATCTAAAACACCGGACATCCAGGATCCAAAACAACAGGTAGAAACCAGCATGGTGCTCATTTTTTATAAAAGAAACTGTTTATTATTTATATAGATTCTTTGGATGAGAAAGAAACCACTTTATTACAACTGCTTTGAAGAACGCTGTACCCATATTCTTTCGGAAGACAAAAGAGGTAAGGATCAATAAAACACCTATTAACATCACTAGACAAAGTGAAATGGGTACTGCCTACCCCACCCTCAAAGTATAGTTTATCACATATTGGGATTATAATGTGAGAAACATTACAGTGGGATGAAAATACCAATAGTCAGTCTGCTCCACATGGTATCAAATGGCACTAGCAGCTGTGGAAGGAACTGAAAAGGACCAGACTAGTGTGTATAAGAAATTTACCTATCACGTTGTCAGCTGAGATCGAAACTGAGTAGGAATGCAGAAATTACTGAATATAATTATGTTTCTAGTCAGTCTTGTTGTATAGCTAGTATCAGAAGGAAAGCCCTTCAAGAAAGAGCAACCCTATTAATTTTCTTCTACAGCTGCCAGCCTGATCCTGAAAGGATAAAAAGAAGAAACAGAAAGAAGAAAGGAAGGAGAATAGAATAGTAATTAAGATAAACTTTACCTAATGTGGGTAGTCCATGAAATTTCAAGATTAGGTAAAACATCAAAATTTAAATGTGGATTACCACTATTTGTATATCACTAATATAATGAGCTACAACAATACTAACTGGTTCATTTTACATTAGTAAAATCAAGAACAATATTTGCTCGATAAAATAAATTAAATTCTATTTTAGGAAGTTTACATTTGGTCTTTAGAATCAGCACTGGTCCTAGAAAGTTGTCTTATTAAATTGTCATTTCATACTTAAACAGAAAAGAGACAAATATCTCAACTTTTAAAGTGCTACTCATTTCCAAATTAGCGTGGTCACTGATGGTTGGGGATTCCTTTTCTTCCAATGTTGTGTGGAACATATTACAATGTTCATGATTATTTTTCCAAGTAATCTGCTAGAGGCAGTAACATCACTATCAAATCATAATAGCAGTAGCGGTATAACAAGTATCTTACTTAACAAAATATCTTGGTTTCCCTATAACACCTCATGCTTTAAATGTCCTAAAACATAGAAACAATACAACCTGCCAACATGTACATTATAAATTCAGCAATTCAAAATAAGCATCAATTATTCTGTAAAAAGTTAAAAACTGGTACAATGACTGACTTCTTTATAACCTTTATGCTAAAGTCTTTGACATTTTTAAATAGATACATAAGGTTATATAAAACTAAGTCAATCTCAAAATGTGTATGTTTAAAGAACAAAAACCCTATACCAATTCTTTTAAGAAAAAGCAAAATTTATCATATCTCAGTATATGAAAACCCTAGTTAGAGCAATTTTTTTTTTTTTTACAATAATTTAAGCCTATTCTTACCTCAGTCATTAGCCATTGTTTCTGCTTGAGTCCAATATCTAAATGTTGTGTTTCATCCAAAATTTCTTCTAAAGTAAGAGGATGTGTATCTCCTCGCTGATGCCGTGTCTATTGCAGCAAGAAACTGTTATTAGAAGACAGGTTTTTTTAATGATTTTTTTGGGGGGGTGGGGGGCACGCTGTGCAACTTGTGGGATTTTAGTTCCCTGACCAGGGATTGAACCCAGGCCCTCAGCAGTGAAAGCACAGAGTCCTAACCACTGGGCTGCGAGGGAATTCCCTGGAAGACACTTTTAAAATGCTAGATGCGGGCTTCCCTGGTGGCGCAGCGGTTGAGAGTCCGCCTGCCGATTCAGGGGACACGGGTTCGTGCCCCGGTCCAGGAAGATCCCACATGCCGCGGAGTGGCTGGGCCCGTAAGCCATGGCCGCTGAGCCTGCGCGTCCGGAGCCTGTGCTCCGCAACGGGAGAGGCCACAACAGTAGGAGGCCCGCGTACCGCCAAAAAAAAAAAAAAAAAAAGGTAAAATGCTAGATGCATTAAATAATAGTTACCAGTAAATTAATCTATTCAGGAATGCGGAATGTGTATTATTTAAGGCAGTACAATTATAGTGATGAAAAGAATGGACTATAAAATCAGACAGAACCGGGCTTCCCTAGTGGCACAGTGGTTCAGAGTCTGCCTGCCAATGCAGGGGACACGCGTTCGTGCCCCAGTCCAGGAGGATCCCACATGCCGCGGAGCGGCTGGGCCCGTGAGCCATGGCTGCTAAGCCTGCGCGTCCAGAGCCTGCGCTCCACAACGGGAGAGGCCACAACAGTGAGAGTCCCACGTACCACAAAAAAAAAAAAATCAGAGAGAACCAAGTTCAAACTTGTAGCTATATAAAATCAAATGACAAACTGAGAAAAAAAATTTGCAATTCATATCACAAAGAGTTAGCCTTCCTAATATTTTAACAGGTCCAAAAACTTAACAAGAAAATGACCCAAGACAGGAACACAAAAAGCACAAAAAAAGAGCTACAAATGACCTTAGACACATGAAAAGATACTCAACTTCCACTAAGGTATTTCTTATCACACCGGCAAAATTCCACGCTTGACAACTCTACTGGTAAGGCTGTAAGGAAACAGGCCCTCTCACACACTGCTGGTAAGAATGCAAATTGATACAACTCCTACAGAGGGAATTCGGCAATATAAATGCATTGAAACCCCTGGCCCAGCAAGTTGGCTTCTAGGAATTTACCTTACAGATAAACCACAGTGTAGAAAAGCAGCATTGTTGTAAAAGGAAAATCAGAAACATTAGTTTTATTAAGACATACTATTAGAACTATTACAACACTAAGTTGTATTTGGAAAAACTCAACTGGCCATCAATAGAGGACTGATTAAATAAACTACAGCACATCTATGCTACTATACAGATGTTAAAAGAAAGAAAATACAGAGGTTCTCTATGTGCTAATTTGGAAAGATGTACCAGGACAAACCATTAAGTTAAAAAACATATGTAGGGCCTTCCCTGGTGGCGCAGTGGTTGGGAGTCTGCCTGCCAATGCAGGAGACACGGGTTCGAACCTTGGTCTGGGAAGATCCCACATGCTGCGGAGCGGCTGGGCCCGTGAGCCACAATTACTGAGCCTGCGCATCTGGAGCCTGTGCCCCGCAACGGGAGAGGCCGCAACGGTGAGAGGCCCGCACACAGCAATAAAGAGTGGCCCCTGCTCGCCGCAGCTGGAGAAGGCCCTCGCACGGAAACGAAGACCCAACACAGCCAAAAATAAAATAATTTAAAAAAAAAGAAAGAAAAAACATACGTAAGTGGCACGGGGGTGTACGTCAGAATCACCTGAGGGAGGGGCTTGTGAAAAGACTGCTGAGCTGCAGTCCCAGAGTTTCAGATCAGCAGGTCTAGGAAGGGCCGAGAATCTGCACTTCTTACAAATTCCCAGGAGATGCTGATGCCATTGGTTGGAGAATGACACATTGAGAACCAATGAGCTAGGCTAAACCAAACTAACCAAATCTTTCAACATGATTTTTTACATAACTGAGATACAACCACATAAAGGGATAACAGTGAGATCAAGAGAAAAATCATGCCATCAAAAACAAAGTGCACAACTGATTTGTCATCTTAGAACTAGAGCAGTGCCTCATATGGACCTAACGGTATCTCTTGAACCTTCTCCATATAATTTCTACATAATTCTCATCGAGCAATTAAAGAGCTCTTCCATCAGTAAATGAATAAACTATGAGGCGTATTTTGTGTTGCCTTTTTCCTTTCTTTCTGAGTTCTTGGTTTTATCAGCTCTTCAAAAAGGGTACACAAGGTACACTTCCGAATGTACTCTTTCCCTTTCAAAACAGGCCTGCCCCCTTTTTACAAAAAAAAAAAAAAAAGGTATAACTCTCACCTCCACCCAGAATTTATACTGCAATACCTGGAGGTATATTAAACTCCAGGGACTCAACCAAAAGGGCAAGTCAAAAGAATATTGTTTTGGGGAAGCCTTCATAAATGATAAATTGAGGTATCAAACTATCCACTATAGACGGGGCTTCTTGTCTCTTCCAGTCCTAAATATTTTTCTAGGAGTTAAAAATAGGATATTTTGCCCTTGCTATGACATTCTAAATTCTGATGAATTACAGTTTGTGGGCAATTGAGAGCTGTTCCCTGTAAACAATTCTGTCTCTTCCATCCCCACACACCCTACCTCCATGACATACTGTCCAAGAATGCATCACTCTTAGGGGAGAATCTCCAAATAAAGGGAACATGGTAAGAAGTATCTAATGATAAATATAGATTTTTTCAGGTATTTTCATATAAGTAATTCTCTTCAGCAATTCTCAAAATCCATTCCTTGAATATTTATTAGCCTGAAGAAAACGCACATTTAAAGAACTGAAGCAGTATCAATAAAGGAGGCTGATTCTTTTAAATATAACAAATATTTTCTTGGACTACCAAAATGTTCAAATCATGCTACAAAAAACCCATAGACAAAAACCACATAGGAATTGTTTTAGACTGAGTTTGCATTATTCAATGTGGTAGTTAAAACCTACTTTATCAAATCATATCATGAAATTTTCATTCTAATTAGTCAATTCTCATTATGCTTTAAATATTTAATATTTCTAACTCCTATTAAAAAAATAAGTCATAGCTAGCTGTAAAACCAATTCATTTTTAGCAATAGGTATACTTCTCCTTCATTAATCACCCCAAGGTAAAATTTAGTTATTTTTGAATCATTCCCTTTTATTTATATCTAAAAGCTGAATATCAGAGATGGAAGATACAAGCACACACATTTAGAAAAGGAATAACACACTGTTTAACACATCCTTGCTTCATAAACATTTGATTATTTATAATGATGCAATGTTACATGATGGTAGCCTGTGTATTTATTTTTTACATTATATAAAAATGGAAAAATTCATTCTTTTTGATCCTTATAATTTTAATCTCAACTACCTTAGTAGTATCTGTTAGTATTCATTCCATACTATATTTCTCAGTGACTTTTATATTACTTAAAATATGATAAAAAATAAGTTTGGTATATCTGGTTGGTCTGACAATGGAGACTAGCTTTGTTAACCAGAAAATAATTTCCATAAACTGAGTATGCTAAACCTTCAACCTGACAGTTTTGGCAAAAATATATTTATACACCTAAGATAAAAGCATTTCATCAAAAAATATTGCACTGCAAAGGTGTGTTGAAACTAGTATTTTTATTTTCTCAATTGCTTCTGAATATATCAGATTAACCAAAGTACCGATATGGGGAAGAAGAGGAAGCTGATATAATTAGACATTTACTCAGTCTTGGTAAAACCTTTTTGATACATCTCCTAGAAACTAAGTAGATGGTTAAGGACCAGGTAACAAATCCTCTGGCAAGCTAGGTGATTCCCATTCTTTTGCTTTCAACAAAACTGAAGAAGGACCTAACAGAAGTGTCCACTGATAAATGTTTGATGATAAATCACCATGTAATTTCTGGCATACAACTTGGAAGGTTTTGCTATCACAAAATTAGAATGAACTTATTTATATGAACATTTATTTCTCAGCACTTAAACCTGCAAGATCTCAAAATAAGACAGGAAATTGGTGCCAAATTCTGTTTCATTCTATCAGTAAATAATATATTATCTCCAGACACAAGAACCACTGGAGAGATAAGACAGCTCCATTTATTTCATTAAAAATGGATTTCCGTTGCATAATTATTACATACAAAGTGAATTTTAATCAAAATTTTAATATATTTATGTTATTCTAATCAACTATGTGGTAATAATAATTATAATGATGGCTCAAACCAGAAAATATTTAGAGCCTTATGGTTACAGGGAAAACATCCCTAATTTCAATTTATATACAATTATTGTGACAAAGGAGTTTGACAGATGATCAATAGAAGATTTCCAAACACTAAAATATATAACATTAGGATAAAATTCAGTGGGAGTAACAGAACTGACATACAACTTGAAAGGAAAATAATTAAAATTTCCAACCACTAAAGTTTGTTTTCATATTTTTAAAAAATGGCATTTAGATTCCCTTAGATAAATTTAAGAGTGCTGTATTTTACTGAAATATTACAATATGCCAGAAATTGCATCCTGTGTCACTATTTAGACTTTTGTTATAACATAAATAGACTCACAGACATAGAAAACAAACTTATGGTTACCAAAGGGGGAAGGGAGGGGTGTGAGGAGTTGGGGATCAACAGCTACACACTACTATATATAAAATAGATAAGCAAGGACCTACTGTATAGCACAGGGAACTATATTCAATATCTTGTAATAACCTATAATGGAAAAGAATCTGAAAAAGAATATACATATATGTATACCTGAATCACTTTGCTATACACCTGAAACTAACACATTGTAAATCAACTATACTTCAATTTAAAAAAAACCTTTTGCTGAAAAATTACACTTATCAATTTAAATATGTGGAAAGGAACACACAGTTTTTCAAAATTGTTTCAGGGAACATATGAGTAAAAATTTGAAGATCGTTGTCATAGATTAACAAAGCAATAAGGGTCTCTAGATAAATGAAAACTGTTTTTAGCAGAGTAGCAAAAACATGACATTAAATGTCAGTCTCCCTCAAAAGACTGACAGCCTCAAGGGCCTACATTTCGTCTGGGTATTCATACCATTCGTGCCATAATAGCAGATAGTAGGTTTTAGTATTGCTTACCGTGTGGGGGAATGGATGGATGGAATGAAAGGTAAATGCCTAAGTGTCAAGAGTATATTATTTGATAATGGGAAATTGTAAACTAACACATTTCTACCTGAAATCAAATACAAACCACAGATTTCAGATATACCTAGACAGACACCAGGTCTCTTAAATTAGAAAAGAAAAGACTTCACATAAAATTTGATTTATATACTAAGGAATAGCTGAAATTTGAAATAATAACAAATACAGTACTTTCTTTGACTTTTTTTCAAGAGATACAACTAGTAACTAAATGGGAATAAGAGTTTGGCAGACAAGGGGGGTAAATCTGAAATCACTTAGCCATTTTAGCTATAAATGAAATTTCACTTTCATAAATTAAGTTAGGGTTCAGAATCCTTAGTAAAGTCAAAATGTCATACCATCAAAACTTCAAAATTTACTTCAAGAAATACTAAATCTCTCATCAAACATTAAACTCCAATTCTTTTGTGAGTCAAAGTTTTTCTGAGACAGTAATTCTCAAATTTTCTCCTTCAAGATGTAGAAAAGCCACCATCTGCCTGAACTATGTAGCTTTTTACTTCTCACATCAATGGAAGTAATATCCTGTAAATCGTTCACATTTTCTCACTGGTTTGGTCAGCAGGTATTGACTAACTAAGAGGTGACTGTATCTACTGCCTGAGCACAATTTTATTAAATGAAATGGTGGGCTTAAATTGTGTACTTGAACTAATGTAATGTAATGTAAATCAAATACACTTAGATGACTCACTGCAATGCTAACTTGATACAATGTAAAAGGCTTCAGGCAGTAATTTTTTTTTTTTTTTTTACAGTTTTTAGGTATAATAGGCATAACATAAATGACAAATACTGAAACATACAATTTGATAAATTTTGATATGTATATACAAATTTACTTCTGAAAATACCAATCCCTACTTCCGCCAAAAGTCAACAGAATTTCTGTTAGCTGAGAAAAGTACTTACCTTCATGTAATTCACAATCTTAGCAAGAACACCAAACTTATATCCAGAGCTTCCTGATAGAGCTTTCAAGTTAAATGATCCATTGTTATGATCTGAAAATGAGGTTCAAAAAGCAATTATAACATTTTCATATTAAATGTGATTACTGACTTTTAAGCAACTAAGATGATTTTAACTCTGGTAAAATATTTGTTTTGGAGTCTTCCTATCTAGTAAATTCTACCCTATAAAATTTTGGTGACAAATTCAAAATCTGCATGCATAATTATTTTCTCACCAAGGATGGAAGCAAAGTATAAATAATTCAAAGGCATTAAAATACATTTCTTTTATAAGTACCTTTATCTCACCCTTTCCTTAAGTCTGATTAGATTTCCACCATAATTAAAAGCAAGGTTTATTAAACAAGAGGACAATACAAATCTCAGTCTGATCCATAGTGCTTTTCTAACAACCTTAAAAACCAAGAGAAGTGAGTGGATTACTTCCAAGGGATAAAAAGTTCAATTTATCACCAATGACATCAATTTCTGCTTATCAACTTAAAAAAAGTAAATGGGTATTGATTAATGGGAATTAATAAAAAGTATGATACAATAACTATTTTAAGGTAAATTTTAAAGATATATTAGGAATAAAAAAAATAAGCACTGTGCTTGCTTCGGCAGCACATATACTAAAATTGGAACAATACAGAGAAGATTAGCATGGCCCCTGCGCAAGGATGGCACACAAATTCGTGAATCATTCCATATTTTTACCTAAGTGTCCATCGACAGATGAATGGATAAAGATGTGGCACATATATATAATGGAATATTACTCAGCCATAAAAAGAAACAAAATTGAGTAATTTGTAGTGAGGTGAATGGACCTAGAGTCTGTCACACACAGTAAAGTCAGTCAGAAAAACAAATACCATATGCTAACATATATATGGAATCTAAAAAAAAAAATGGTTATGAAGAACCTAGGGGCAGGACAGGAATAAAGATGCAGATGTAGAGAATGGACTTGAGGACATGGGGAGGGGGAAGGGTAAGCTGGGACAAAGTGAGAGAGTGGCATGGACATATATACACTACCAAATGTAAAACAGATAGCTAGTGGGAAGCAGCCGCATAGCACAGGGAGATCAGCTCAGTGCTTTGTGATCACCTAGAGGGGTGGGATAGGGAAAGTGGGAGGGAGACACAAGAGGGAGGAGATATGGGGACATATGTATATGTATAGCTGATTCATTTTGTTATAAAGCAGAAACTAACACACCACTGTAAAGCAATTATACTCCAATAAAGACGTTAAAAAAAAAAAACACATAAGCACTGCCACTGCCTAAACGTGGATACTTAAAAAGGATGTAGCATGAAACAAGGAGCAATCTACATAGAAGATCATTTGGTTCAGAACATATACCATTCTGTTGCATATTTACAGGCAGAAATCCTAATGCTACCATTGCATCACAAATGCATTCTATTAGCCATAGGCAGGAAGAGTAAAAAAAAAGCCACTGTAAATACCAGGAAGACATTTCATAAGTACACATTCTATTAGCCAGGCATCAGATCAGATATTATAAAGTTCCCATGTGGCTGATCCACAAAGGAAGAGGTTAAATAAAAGGGGGGAGAGTCAATTTCTGGCACCAGTTTGGTAATAATAATTTAAACAAAAGAATGCATTAGAATAACCACAAGTCAAATTAACAACTGTCAGAGATCCACAGGAACAGCTTCTAGAAGGCAACATAATATTCCTTTGAGATTAGTTAGTGAAAAGGCTTTACTGAATGATTTTTTGAGACCTCATATGCAATTATCCTTTAAAAATAACTGTTGGGCTTCCCTGGTGGCGCAGTGGTTGAGAGTCCGCCTGCCAATGCAGGGGACACAGGTTCGTGCCCCGGTCCAGGAAGATCCCACATGCCGCAAAGCAGCTGGGGCCATGAGCCATGGCCGCTGAGCCTGCGCGTCCGGAGCCTGTGCTCCACAACGGGAGAGGCCACAGCAGTGAGAGGCCCGCATACCGTGTAAAAACAACAACAACAACAAAACTTTGTTACAATTTTAATAATATAATAACTTAATTGACACATTAAAGCCTTCTTTACTATGTTTTCAAAAATAGCAATATTAAGAATGCCTTATGAGGACTTCCTTGGTGATCCAGTGGAAAAGAATCTGCCTTCCAATGCAGGGGATGCGGGTTCCATCCCTGGCCAGAGAACTAGGATTCCCACATGCCGTGGGGCAACTAAGCCCACGTGCCACAAACTACAGAGCCCACATGCTCTGGAGCCGCGTGTCACCACTAGAGAGAGAAAACCCACACGCTACAACTAGAGAGAAGCCCACGCGCCACAACCAAGGGCCTGCATGCCACAGCTAAGACCCAACACAGCCATAAATAAATAAACGAACGAACAAACAAATAATAAAACTCTGCTCCCTTGGCAAAATTCTAAAAAAACAAAGAATGCCTTATAGGTGTGCTTTCACATTTACTACTTCAATTATGAAATACTTCCTACATGGTTCATTTTCCCAAGGTTTCAGGAAACTCATAATGATAATAGTAACTAACATTTATTGAACACCTACTATTTCCAAGACCCGTGCTAAATGATTTTCCCATTTAATCCCTCCTAAAAATCCTATTTAGGAGGTTTTACTGTCTCATTTTAAACCTCAGAAAGCTCAGAGTAATAAGTGGCAGAGCAAAGATTCAAATCCAGTTGTAAACTCCGATATGTCTTGTGTAAGAATCATTAACTAATATTTATCACAGGTTATTCCATCTCAAACTGGATATTTTGTCACAGTACAGAAATTCATAAATGCATATTTAGGGAATTCTTGTTTGACTTTAGGAAAATAATACTACATTTATTCTACACTACTAAATAAACAACTAACTGGAAAGACTATAAATAACAGTTAAGGACAATATGCTAAGGATAAGCACCACGCATATGGTCAATCATGAAGCACATACAGTTTTGTTTACCATAAGGCCTCCAGTGTTTAACTCAATGCCAGGCACAGTCAACAATAAATATTAATTGACTGAATGAATGAACGTAATAAGAATATTTCCACATACCCCTTTATTGGCCCTAGAAACAAATGTGCCAATTATCCATAATTTTAAAAAATAAGTCTGCATAGCATTTACCCAGTCTATGGTTGTTCTAGTAGCCACTCCCATAAATAAAAACCTTGACTGTTGGGCTTCCCTGGTGGCGCAGTGGTTGAGAGTCCGCCTGCCGATGCAGGGGACACGGGTTCGTGCTCCGGTCCGGGAAGATCCCACATGCCGCGGAGCAGCTAGGCCCGTGAGCCATGGCTGCGCAACGGGAGAGGCCACACACAACAGTGAGAGGCCCGCGTACCGCAAAAAAAAAAAAAAACCCTTGACTGTTAAGCTTAGACCACAACTCTAATACACTGTAAGAAAATCATTCTATCTCTACACATCCAACTGAGGATTCTTTTGCAATTTAACTTTCACAGACTGCTTTTTTTTAACACAGGTGGTGTACCTACCAAAACTTACCCTTCTCCCAAATAATAGAAATAAAAACCTTATTTCCTTTCTTCTTCCTCAGAATTTCATCTAAATCAAACCACCACATAGAAATAACCACTTTCACAGAGCAAGATTTACGTAAATAACAAGTATTAGAAAGAGAGAAAGCAAATATCATTTATGAGATCTTATGCACACTTCATGGAGGAAACACCACGCTGGTAAACCTGGACTGTTTGTTTCCCAGGTTACTGCCTCTCTTGACATTATCTTCTAGCCCTAGCACTGAAATAATCACTGAAGGATCTGAAATTCTACAGCTAAGCACTATGGAATCATCAATTTGTTACTAACTCACAAATTTCTGTGCAGAAATTTAGCGTAAAGACAAAAAAATAAGGCCAAAATAAGGGGTGACAGTTGAGAACCCAGACGGCTCTATTCAAGTTTATGAATGATTTACTCCTAGGGTGGCAGGACTTAATGCAAATGCACGTAGAGGAAACTGTCAGCTGCATTGTGGTTCAACCAATAGAAGCACAGCTCCATCTTGGCTGTGCACTAGACTGCATTACAAACAGACGGATACCATCGCTTCAACTGCAGCCTTTCAGACAAGAGGTAGGTTATACGATCTTTTCATTTAATAATACATGTCCTTATGATACAATATAAATATTTTACCATAAAAACGAAGCAGAAAGCTTTGTTCCTACTAAAGACCCCAAAAAATGTATTCATGTCATTGTTTGGTAGGATTTTATTATGAAAATATGAAGACTATCTTTGCTATTTGATAAGCACCCTTACCATCTGTGCCTTAACAGAAAATCATTACATTTTCTATGAACCTAATCTATATCCAGACCTCAGAGTAAGCCATATGCATGTGATGTTAAGAGGTTACTTGCAAATTTCATTTTCTCCGAGCTATTTCATTTCAGCGGTTTGGTTTGTCTTAACAAAGGATTTTTCTTAAAGAAAAATCTAGACTAAAAGCAAATCCAGGACTAAAGCTTTCTGATTATATGTGCAAATTTAAAGCAGTTATTTATAAGAAAGTTTGCTGTATTTTAAGGAATATGAGAAAATAATTCAAAATTTTATTTGACTTTGAGTGTAGATGCAGAGAATGCCAATAAATTATCACACTGTGATTTTTATATAAAAAGACCATAAAGGTACCATTACGTAGGCTGCATTATACTGTAACCAAAGAGACATTTATAGAGCTTTAGACTTTCATACATTTTCATTAAAATAATTCCCTACAGTCAAATTTTAAAGTCTCTATCACTATAACATACAAATCATGCTATTAAATCAAAACCTTCTTAAGCAGTGTTTCATTTTTTATATGCCACAAAAATATACATTTATCACAGTATTTCTATATAATATTAAAGTTATTCTTAAACCAAACTTAAAATAAATACACAGTAAGTCGTTTTGATAAACTAAATTTTAAAATAAAAATATGCTCTAAGAAGAATTGGTTATGGGAGGAAGGAGGGTACCTTTCAAGGTAATATGATTACTTTCATAGCTAACAGCAATCATTCATGCCTACTAAAAATTATTATTCAACTGCTGACCGAATTTCTAATTCTACAATATTAAAGCATGAAAAAATAATTATTTAGTAAATGCTAGAGTTCCAGGATATTACCTATATATACTGACCTAAGATCCAACTTCTGTCCTTTTCTTTGCTGGTAAATCTATTTTAAATTTTAAAGGTTTATTTTTTCATAATTTTTATTCCTTCTGTTTCTTAACCAGTGTTCTGCTAGCATGAGCAAAGTATCCCTTACAAAGCCCAAAGGTTGCTGTAAGAAGATATTAGATCTCTCCAGGTTCAGTACAATGTGGTTAACTGCCTAGAAAACGTTCCTGTTTGCTATACGAAGTACGGGAGCTCAAAAAAAAAGTCTCAGATCAAATAAAAATAACTTTGTCAAATAAAACAGTTAACTCATAACTCAAATTTCAGGTAAATTGTAGACAAAAACTCCTGCCACCCACATTTTTTAAACATTATAATCAGCCTACATTTTACTGGCAATATATCTATAGTTAGTACAGATGGAGGCTCATTGCTGTTTAGCCAAACTAACTAAAGACATGGCCTAAGCCAGAGAGTTCCAGCGTTGGGTGCGTTGTTCTATATATAAAGGCTATTACGATTAATTGATCATATTTCAAAGTGATATGCTTAAATGCACTAGAGAATTCAATTCAAGGCTTTTTTCCACAAATAGAGCAAAAGCATAATTTTATTCTGATCTGGCAATTCAAGGTTCCAGAACAGTTCCAAGTCCTATCCTTGTAAATATTTCACTAGGGCCTTTTAAAATGGGAGGAAAAATAGATGATGGGAATATATTGGAAAATAATAATAACTAAAAATTATATATGTAAGAGACTGTTCCTACTTTTTACTGTTTGCTCTCACTTTTCGTAAGGCATGTTACGGCATTTGCTTCACATAAATTTACATTTTAATTTCAAAGATAGTCTCAAAATACAAGAAAATCCTAATGATAAATGTCTTTCTATGTATCTAATTATGTCTAATTCATCAAAGCAAGATTTAGATTTTATCCTATACTTAACACACAAAATTATTAGAGCTCTACCGTACTCTGAAAGAATAAACCACATTAAATTTAAGGTAGAAAATGAATCTATATTACAGGGTTTATTTTTTCCAGATATGCCCAGAAGCTAACAAAAAGTGAATGTTTTGAGATGCTCATCAGTTATCAACACACTCACAAATGGCACTGTCATCATTCACAACATAAACCTGATACGTATATATACTCTTTCTGAAAACTGCTTAGATGCTCCTAACAAAACTTACAAGTACCCTTGGAAATGGCACATACTGCTATCCAGTCACTATCGCAAGTATAATTATCATAAGCATATTTGCGTGTGGATAAAGTACAGTCTTACCGAAGTCACAATTTACTAATCCTAATTTTTTAGAAGTAATCCAAACACACTGGATTATTAAAAACCAAAGGCAAGAAGTACTTCTGGGTTTGAATAAATAATACACTCAAATGGTTCAAAAACCAAAGGAATATAACAAGGTACATCTTGACAAGTCTCACACACATCCCGGTCTCCCGACTCTACTCTCCAATCAACCCCACAAATAATCATTGTTATTAATTTCTATATATCCCCAAGATTTTTGTGCAGATACAAGCACTAAAAATATATATTATTTCCCTTTTTCCTCCTGCATTTTGTTTACTTAAAAACATATCCTAGAAATCTTTCCATGTCACTACAGTCACCGCATTCACGCTTAACATCCGACTGTGTGAGTATACTACATTAATTTAACCAGAAGAACAGTTCATTGATGGGTACAAGTTAACTTCAAAGTAAGTGAATTTAGTTGTGTGTCTGTCTGCCTGCCCCCCTTCTTGCCTCCCCTTATCTCTCCCTTCCCATCTCTCCCCCTCCCTCCCTCCCGCTCTATTTTTTAGGAGCAAGGGGACCTGAAAATTTTTTAAGCAGTTCACTTGTACCTCAAAAATAAATAGAATATAAAGTTCCTTAAGCCAACTTTCTAATCATTCTAAAATTTCATTTTGAAACAGTAACTTACATTATTAGTCTTTACAATTTCTCCCCAGTCTTAAGAAGTCACCATAAATTTAAAAAGGCCTACTCATGGGACTTCCCTGGTGGTCCAGTGGTAAAGAATCTGCCTTCCAATGCAGGGGATGTGGGTTTGATCCCTGGTTGGGGAACTAAGATCCCACATGCCGCAGGGCAACTAACCCTGCATGCCACAACTACTGAGCCCGCACATTTCAACAAGAGAAAACCCGAACACCACAACTAGAGAGAAGCCCACGTGCCACAACAAAGACATGACACAGCCAAAAATAAAAATAACAATAAATGAAATAAATATTAAAATAAATAAAAATAAAAAGGCCTGCTCATAATAAATTAAAATACAAAGTAATAAATTCAGTATAATTTCAACCAGGTATGAGTTATAGATTTATACAGCCAATGTCTAGGATAAAAGAAAAAAATTACAAGTTTGATATGTTACAGAGATAAGATTATAGGTGATGCTATTTTTTTAAATAATTATTATTTTTGGCTGCGTTGGGACTTCGTTGCTGCGGGCTTTCTCTAGTTGCGGCGAGTGGGGGCTACTCTTTGTTGCAGTGCGCGGGCTTCTCACTGCAGTGGCTTCTCTTGTTGTGGAGCACGGGCTCTAGGCACACGGGCTTCAGTAGTTGTGGCACGCGGGCTCTAGAGTGCAGGCTCAGTAGTTGTGGCGCACGGGCTTAGTTGCTCCACGGCATGTGGGATCTTCCCGGACCAGGGCTCAAACTCGTGTCACCTGCGTTGGCAGGCGGATTCTTAACCACTGCACCACCAGGGAAGCCCATAGGTGATGCTTTTAATTTTTATTTTAAATTGCTATAATGATATTTTTGATATCAATAATGAAATAGCAGTTTAAATTAATGTTAATTAATAGGGTGGATTAATTTCAGAGGCATAATGTAGAAATTACCTCACTCTACTCTCTCCTCCGTCCCCTACCATTGTTTCCCCTGCAGTCAGTTCTAATGCCAGAGAAATCTTCAAAAGAAATTCCCAAATTTTAAAAAGGAATCAACCTGAAAGGCCTTAACAGAAAGTCTAAGGAATACTTTAATCAGTGCTGAAGAGGGCTAGGTTAGCCAAGGTAAAATTATTAGACAGACCCTCAAGCAATTCTTCCTGTTCTTTACCTACCCACATGAGTCGCACAATCCCCCTTTTCACCAAGGTCCTAATCTTCTTCCTCTTCCTCTCCTCTATTAGCTCTGCTTTTTAAAAAGCACCTGAAACTCATTCACACTGAAGTAAAAATAATTGTAACAATGTTTGTCACCCCTCCCAGGAATATCTGCATTTTAGCAGTGCTAAAAATCCTAAGGGAGTTCCAAAGCTGAACATTTTTCAGGCATTTGTGTGTCTGTGCACATGCATTCATGACACTATCAGCAAGGCTGGATCAAAAAGGACTTAACCTTTGTCTCCGTTTGAGTTAGTTTCTATAGGTTACTTGACTATTTGTGTAAAAGGTGGTTAAGTTCAGAGGCAGCAACAACGCAGAGGTGGAGGGGTAGCCTATCAGGACTCCACACTGCACAACCCCAATTTACACTGTATTCTACCTGAATGGCACCCACCCCACAACAAAACATGACTAGTGCTCCCCAGAGCTGTACAACGCAGCAGCCTGCTTTCTATAAGGGTGTGCTTGGAAGAGAAAAATTCAAAAGATAAAAGAGTAACTTTGAGGGCTTCCCTGGTGGCACAGTGGTTGAGAGTCCGCCTGCCGATGCAGGGGACATGGATTCGTGCCCCGGTCCGGGAGGATCCCACATGCCGTGGAGCGGCTGGACCCATGAGCCATGGCTGCTGAGCCTGAGTGTCCGGAGCCTGTGCTCCGCAATGGGAGAAGCCACAGCAGTGAGAGGCTCACGTACCGCAAAAAAAAAAAAAAAAAAAAAAGAGTAACTTTGAAAGGCTGGGTCTCTTGACATAGTTTGAAATACTGTAATGTAATGGGAAGTTACTCAAATACCTGTGTTCCAGACAATCCATTTTTGTATGTCCCAGGAAAAGAAGCAATTAATTCAATTACTGTCCATTAGTCTCTTGTCCCTCATTTCAAGGTGAAAGGTGACCAAGCACCATAAATGGATTCTTAAATCCAACAGGAAAAAATGAAATTATTAAGCCTTTACTTTTGGCCTCAGATCATCAATTTAACCTTCAAAATATATGAAGGAAAAAAGGAAGAGACCAAGTCCATCCAAAGAAGTGAGATGATCTGCCACGCAAATCAGATTTAAAGAAAAACGAAAAAAAAACCCTTAGAAAATATTAGTTTATTAACCCCAAAGTTTTAAAATTATATTTATAAAGAAAACAGAAATCTAAGGAATTATATTGTTATATTTGGGGGGTTTTAAGTCAGTTTTTGATCATTTTTGGTGTGAAAATGATATAGTGGTTATATTTAAAGACAGAGTCCTCACCTTTTAAGAAATATATACTGAAATATTCCTAGATGAAGTGGCATGATGTCTGGGATTTGCCTCAAAATAATCCATGGAATGGAAGTGGGCAGAGATATAGACTGGCCAAGAATTGATCAATGAAGCTGTGTTATAAGCACATGGGTGTTTATTATACTCATACTTCTGTAGTACCTTGAAATTTTCTATAAATGAAACATACTCTCACACACAAGTTATCTCCAGCAGTTAGAAAAGTATTTGTTGGGACTTCCCTGGTGGTCCAGCAGTTAAGACTCCACGCTCCCAACACAGGGGGCCTGGGTTCAATCCCTGGTCAGGGAACTAGATCCCACATGCCGCAACTAAGAGCCCACATGCCGCAACTAAAAGATCCCGTGTGCCACAACTAAAGATCCCACGTGCCACAATTAAAGATCCCGCGTGCCACAACTAAAGATCCCGTGTACCCAACAAAAATCCCACATGCTACAACTGAGACCCAGCGCAGCCAAATAAATAAATATTTTTTTAAAAAGGATTTGTTACTCAGTAGGTAATCAATAAACATTTGTTTACAAGAATCAAAGTCTATTTACAACTATGTAGCAAAAAAAATCACACAAAATATTTCTTTCATAAAAGCAAGCACACAAACTGACAACAGTCACTGAATTAGGGAAGTGAAACTATGGGGTTTTTTCCTCTCATTTCAAAAAGTTTCTTAGTATATAGAGGTATTTTATAATTTTTTCAAAAAACTTGAGATATTTTGGGGGTTTTTGTTTATTTATTTTTTACTGGGTCAGGTCTTAGATGCAGCACGCGGGATCTTCATTGCAGCATGTGGGCTTCTCTCTAGTTGTGGTGTTCAGGCTTTCTCTCTCTAGTTGGGCATGCAGGCTCCAGAGCACATGGGCTCTCTAGTTGAGGCGCGTGGGCTCGGTAGTTGAGGCACGCAGACTCAGTAGCCCTGCAGCATGAGGGAATCTTAGTTCCCCAACCAGAGACTGAACCTGCGTCCCCTGCATTGGAAGGTGGATTCTTTACCACTGGACCACCAGGGAAGTCCCCTTAAAAAGATATTTTTGAATGATTAAGATAATAAAATCATTTATTATTTTTAATACTATCAAATCTTCAATCTTTACAGTCCCACTTAAGGCCCAACAAGTATCAGGTCAACAAGAGCAAAGCTTAATGCAAGAACAGTGAAACTTTAACTCACTGGCTAATTCTGTGAGATGGAATAATAATTTAATAATATATACCTTTGGGATGCTGCATTTGCCTGTTTTTTTTTTTTAATATTCCTGTCCATAGGTTATTTAGGTATTATGAAACATTTAAGACTATCAAAAAAAAATCCTAAGATTAAGGTCTCTTCATAGGCAACTTTAATCTAAAACTGTTTTATCTTTATTCTGAAAACTGTCATTATTTGGCTTTTCTTTCTCTACTGTTTTTCACTCAGCCATTATTTCCTGATTCAGATCACCTGTCCTGGAAGTTTAAAGGAGTGGAAATAGACAGAAATACACTGAACCAAGAAGGTGAGAAGGATCCACAAGGGTAATGGAAAAAGCTCTTCTGCAGACAGTTTGAAGAACACAACTTTAAAACGCTAAGTTTTTTTTGTAGATAACAGCTCTCTGACCAGTGCTTTAATCAAATTTTAAACCAATTCAGCTGCCTTTTTTCTCCCTCCATTAGCAGTTAATTTCTGTATATGAAGCTTGATCATAAATATTTGTCTAACAAATGATATACATTAAAAAATACATAGTATGGGGGCTTCCCTGGTGTCGCAGTGGTTGAGAGTCCGCCTGCCGATGCAGGGGACACGGGTTCGTGCCCCGGTCCGGGAAGATCCCACATGCCGCAGAGCGGCTGCGCCCATGAGCCATGGCCACTGAGCCTGCGCGTCCAGAGCCTGTGCTCTGCAACGGGAGAGGCCACAACAGTGAGAGGCCCACGTACCGCAAAAAAATAAAAATAAAAAAATAAATTTTAAAATACATAGTATCGTTTACATAGTACACTGCATAGATATCGAAAAAATTTCAAGAATACCATTCAGACATTAATTCTGACAGAAAATAAGGAATACTCATGCAGCCTATATAAATTTACTAACAAATCTTAGAAACTGACACTTGAATTGACCAATCTGTAGAGTTTGGTTACATATATTCATTTTCTACCTTTCTACAGATTCAAACGAGCTATATAAGAAGTGGAATCTCTAAGAATGGCCTCCCAGAGCTCAAGCCTCTGGAATGAAACAACTACATCTGTTTATCAGTACCTTGGTTTTCAAGTTCAAAAAATTTACCCCTTCCATGATAACTGGAACACTGCCTGCTTTGTCATTCTGCTTTTATTTATATTTACAGTGGTATCTTTAGTGGTGCTGGCTTTCCTTTATGAAGCGCTTGACTGCTGCTGCTGTGTAAAAAACAAAACTGTGAAAGACTTGAAAAATGAACCGAACCCTCTTAGAAGTATGATGGACAACATCAGAAAACGTGAAACTGAAGTGGTCTAGTACTCTACATAAGATGAACAAAAGCTCTGAAAACAGCCGTCAATTACTGAGAAAAAAAGAAAAATTTCTGAGGTCAACCGTTATTACAAAACCGACTACGAATAATTAAAAGATTTCTACTAGAAGGGAAAAACAAGTTAAATATGCACTTTTTGTGTGTGTATCGATTTCATTAAATATACTGTAAAACTTTCACAAATGTGAATAATTTACCAATCTGTTTAAAATAACACTTCAAAAACTAGTTAAAAGATTCCTAGAACTCAATACTAGGCATTAAAAAGTAAACTGGAAACCAAAAGAAAGGCTAATGATCCCAAAATAACATACCTAAACAAAGCATGTGAACTAAAAAAACAGAGTACTATCCTTCATATATTTTGGTAATTAAAATGCTACTTAAAATACTCATCTAAATCTATAGTAAAATATTCCCACTTATACGTAAGTCCCTACTTACTAAGAAGCAATACTTTCTACTTTATTGAAGACAACTAAAATATTTTTAAAGATTTAAGTTTTATGTAGGATTAGTGTGAAAAAAAAAGAAAAGACTCAAAATACTCAGCAAGGTCACAAGGACACTTGCATAAACTTTTCATAAAATTGACTTACTGTTTAGTAAGAAATACATGGTCTAAGATGAGCTGTTTTCAAACTAAAACTTTCTAGCATACCCCCCTAAATTGCATTTCTTGAGCTTGTTCTTTCATTATGTCTCTCGCATTCACACTCCCAAGGACTAAGACACCCAATGCAAAAAGACTGCCAGGTAACTCCCTGACAGTTCAGTAGTTAGGACTGGACGATTTCACTGCCGGGACCTGGGTTCAATCCCTGGCCCGGGAATTAAGATCCCGAAAGCCGCGCAGTGTGGCCAAAAAAAAAAAAAAGACTGCCAAAAAAGTCAAGAGCAAGTCAAAAGCTAGGACCACTTAACACCTGTTAAGAAATATGGCAATCTTATTTCTTGGAATGCCAAAGGCTGTACAGTATTATATTTTATAACCCTGACACTATTTTGCTGCTACCCATGAGCAAACCAAAATATGCTTTTAACCACTACACTATAACTGCCCTTAGACCAGAAATGTCACTCCTGGAAACTTATTCTGAGAAATTACTTCAAAAGAAAAAACTGAAGATACAAAGATGTTTACAATAGCATTACTCAAAATAACAAAATAATTGGAAGTAACGGCACTTAACTAAATGTGTCTCATCAACATTAAGAAGCAACTGAAAATTATGGCAAAACAGAAAATACTTGATATGGGAAGTGAAAAATAAGTATCTGTCATTTTCAACTTAAAGAGCCCTACATGCCAGTCTGAAATCACTTTTCCACACAATGTTTTTATATTTTTTTCTAACATTAGAAAAAAATAACATAACCAACTTTCAAAGGACTTGTGGAACTTAGGTATACAAAATATTCTGGTAACCAAGAGCTACAATGAGCACTTGTTAAAACCACATTTTCATAAATGGAAAACTTTGGGGTCCTTGCCATAGATGGGAAGCATACAGGTCCTTTGATAACTAGATTTTTTGATAACATACACTACCTTTTCCCTACCCTACCCTGTAATCTATTTAGCCATTTAACAAATAGGTACTGAGCGCTTCCATGTGTGAGGGATTAGGTTACAATGGCAAACAAGTAATCATGCAATTACAGTGGCACACAATAGCTTTGTCAGAAACAGGGAGTGCTCTGGGAATTCAAAGACCAAGCAATAAACACAAATTGGAAAATGGGAATGACTTTAAAGCTGAAACCTAGAAGAGGAATAGGAGTTAACCAAAGGAAAGAGGGAAGGAGGTAAGAAAGAACGTTCCAGGAAGACGAAATAATATGAGCAAAGGCCAGGAGGCAAGAGAGTGAAGCATGTTAGAGTAGCAACAAGCCAGTATCATTAGGACAGAGTACAAGGAGAAAAATGAGATACAGGCACAATAGATAAGGGGGACAAGATCAAGTACAGCATGTAGGCTGCAGGAAAAGGTGGGCTTTGTCTGAAAAGCAATGATCAGCCTTAAGCAGAGAATGACATCATCAGATTCATGATTAGAAAAATCACTGACTTGTACAGTGAGAATGGCCAGTAGGGAAGCTAAACCAGGACACCTGACAAGCAGCTGACTGGGCAATCCAATGGTAGTGCCCCGAGCTAGGGTGGTATGGTAGTCTTCAGTGTTTACACCCAGTATTTCCAGCTCCCCTCTTTCTGAGCACATGGAACTGGCTGGGTAGAGCCCTGTGACTAGCTCTGGCTAATGAGCTGTGAGAGGAATTGATGTGTATCACCTCCAGGCCACAGCATTTAACTGCCAGGCAAGATCTTCCAGAGTTCTCTTTCCCTCGGGCATTGAAACAAAACCAACAACATTTGAAATATCAGCTACTCTATCAGCTTGGGTCCTTGAGTGACTGTACTGAGCTAAGACCCCTGCCAACACATGATAAACATGTGGTATGAAAGAGAAACAAACCTTTGTTGTTTTAAGCCACTGAGATTTTGGAGCAAAGATATTCTTAAGCAGATCAAAGAGACCAGGTCTAAGAGCAGGTCTCTGCTAATGTTTAAAACAATTTGTAAAATTTTATTATGAATTCATGTAAATTTCATTGTAATGAGAGATAATCGAACCTAATGCACGTGCTAACAAGAATGATAAACCTCCTTTGGTAGAAAGACTGGCTCTGCTTTAACATCAGTACAACAGCTTGAAGAACATCTAACAAGATGACATCAATAAAGATTACACTGGGGCTTCCCTGGTGGCGCAGTGGTTAAGAATCTGCCTGCCAATGCAGGGGACACGGGTTCGAGCCCTGGTCCAGGAAGATCCCACATGCCATGGAGCAACTAAACCTGTGCACCACAACTACTGAGCCTGCGCTCTAGAGCCCACGAGCCACAATTACTGAAGCCCGCACGCCTAGAGCTTGTGCTCCGCAACAAGAGAAGCCACCGCAATGAGAAGCTCGCACACCGTAACGAAGAATGGCAAGCCCGTGCACAGCAACTAAGACCCAGTGCAGCCAAAAATAATAAAATAAATAAATTTATAAAAAAAAAGATTTCACTGCTACACTTTGAAGGAGGTAAATAATTTCTGTTGTGAGTTAAGTTGCACTGACCTAGCTGTCTAAAAGATAATAGCCTAAGAGTAAACTAAACCCAAAATAAGCAGAAGGAAGGAAATAATAAATGCTGAAGTGGAAATAAATGAAATTTTTAAAAACCAGAAAAACAGATAAATCAGTGAAACAAAGAGTTGTTTTTTTTAAAAGATCAACAAAATTGACAAACCTTTAAACTGGACTAACCAGAAAGCAAAACAAAAACAAATAAACAAACAAAAAATTCCTAAGATCAGAAATGAAAGAAGGGAGGGATATCACTATTGACGTTATAGAAATCAAAAGCGAATACCCTAAAAAACTTTGGACAATGTAGATTATGACATGGACAAACCCCTAAAAAGACAAACTACCAAATTAACTCAAGAAGAAATAGAAAATCTGAATAGATCTGTAAGAAGAAATTTCAACCAAGAGCATCCCACAAAGGAAAGCTCAGGCCCAAATGGCTTCCCTAGTGAATTCTATCAAATATTTAAGGAGAAATTTATATCAAACCTTCACAAACTTTTCCAGAAAACAGAGGAAAAGGAAATACTTCGCAAATCGTTTGAGGCCAGAAATACCCCAATAAGCACAAGAGAAGAAAACTACAGACCATATTCCTCACGAGTACAGATACAAAAATTCTGTACAAAGTATTACAGAAGTAGATTATTCAGCAAAGTGAACCCCACAACAAGTAAAAAGGATTACACACCATGACCAAATAGGATTTATTCCAAGAATATAAGGTTGGTTTAACATCTGAAAACAGATTAATGTAATATACAATATTAATAAAAAATAAAAACAAACATGATTACCTCAATAGATGCAGAAAAAGCATTTAACAACATCCACTACCCATTTATATTAAAAGCTCTCAACAAACTAAAAATAGAGGGGAACTCCTGATAAAGGGCACCTACAAAAACCCTGCAGCTAACACACATAATAGTCAAAGACTGAATGCTTTCCCTCTAAGATAGGAACAAGCGGCAGATATTCACACTCACTACTTCTATTACTAGCCAATATTAACAGTCAAGAAAAAGAAAGAAAAGGCATTCATATTGGCAAGGTGAAGTAAAACTGTTCTTATTCGCAGATGACAAAATCTTACATATAGATAATCCTAAAAAATCCACACAAAAAACTAGAAATAATGAGTTCAGCAAGGTTGCAGAGTTTGAGATCAGTGTACAAAAATCTACTGTTTCCATATACTAGCAATTAACAAACCAAATATCAAATTAAGAAAACAATTTCATTCACAATATCAAAAAGAATAAAATATTTAGAATTTAACAAAGCAAGACATACATTAAAAACTACATAACATTGCTGAAAGAAATTAGAAACCTAAAACAACGGAAAGAGAGCCATGTTAATTGACTGAAAGACTTAATATTGTTAAGATAGCAATTCTCAATGCAATCCCTATCAAAATCACAGCTGGCTCTTTTACAGATGAGACCTGACAAGATGATCCTAAAATTTATATGGAAATGCAAAGGCTCCAGGAAAAACCAAAACAACTTTGAAAAAAAGAAAAAACTGAAGGACTTACTTCCACACTTCCCAATTTCAAAATGTCACTAGAATGCTACAGCAATCAAGAGAATATCATACTGGCATAAGAACAGAAATATGAGTCAACGGAACCTAATTTAGATTCCAGAAAAAACTCTCATTTGTAGTCAACTGATATTCAACAATGATGCCAATGCAAGTCAATGGGAAAAAGAAAGTTTTTTCAAGAAATGGTGCAGGGATAACCGAATAACCACACACAAGAAGATGAATTTACACCCTTATGTTAATCCCTACATAAAAAAATCAACTCAAACATATCACAGACCTAAATCTAAGAGCTAAAACTATAAAACTCTTAGAAGAAAACACAGGAGGAATTTTTTATGACCTTGGGTTAGGCAAAGATTCCTTAAATATGACACCAAGAACACTTGTGATATTGGATCAAGAAACTGTACCCAGAATATATAAAGAACTCTTACAAATCAGTAGGAAGAAGACAACCCAATTTTTTCAAATGGGCAAAAAATTCTGAATAGACATTTCACCAAAAGACACATGATCAATAACACATGAAATGATGTTCAACATAATTAGTCATTAGGGTACTGCACATTAAAACCACAATAATACCACCTCACACCCACCAGAATGGCTACAATCAAAATGACACGGAATAACAAGTGTTGGCAAGAATAAGAAAAAAAAAATGGAACCCACACACATTGATGGTGAAAATGTAAAACGGTAGAGCCATTTTGGTAGTTTCTTAAAAAATTAAACATAAATTTACCACATGACCAAGAAATTCCACTCTTAAGTGGAATTCTATCCAAGAGGAAAAAAATACACATCCATACAAAGACTTGTATGTGAATGTTCCCAGCAGCACTATTCTTAATAGCCAAAAAGTGGAAATAATCCAAATGTCCATTAACTGGTGAACAGATAAACAAACTGTGGTATATATCATACAATGGAATACTCTTTAGCAATAAAATGGAATGAAATACTGATACATACTACAACATGGATAAATCCTGGACAAAATGTCAGCAAACTGAATCCCACAACAAAGGATTACACACCATGACCAAGTAGGATTTATTCCAAGAATGCAAGGTTGGTTTAACATCTGAAAATCCGTTAATGTAATATACCATATTAACAAAGAAGAAGAAGAACATTATCATCTCAACAGATGCCAGGTAAAAGAAGCCACATACTGAAGAACACATATTGTGCAATTCCATTTATATGAAATGTCCAGAAAAGGCAAATATATAGAGAAAGAAGTAGATTACTAATTATCAGAGGCTGAGGGGGGAACAAAAATTCAATTGTAGTAATAGTTGTTGCACAACTCTGTAAACTTACTAAAAATCTTTGAATTATACCCTTAAAACGAGTGAATGGTACAGTATATAGATTAAACCTCAGTGAAGTGTGTTTTCTTCTTAAAGATAATAACCTAAATTCTAACTACAAAACAACTATTAACATCTAAAGAGCAAAAAATTCTCATCATCCCATCCCTTACACTTAACAAAGTACCTAACAAACAATACGAATGATGAACTGAAAAATGAACTAAATGGTTTCCCAAAAAATAAAAGCTGAACAGTCCTAAAGAATCAGGCTTCCCTGGTGGCGCAGTGGTTGAGAGTCCGCCTGCCGATGCAGGGGACATGGGTTCGTGCCCCGGTCCGGGAAGATCCCACATGCCGCGGAGCGGCTGGGCCCGTGAGCCATGGCCGCTGAGCCTGCGCGTCCGGAGCCTGTGCTCCGCAACGGGAGAGGCCACAACAGTGAGAGGCCCGCATACCGCAAAAAAAAAAAAAAAAAAAAAAAAAAAAAAAAAAAAAGAGTCAATTCTACTAACCAGAATTTTGTTTAGAGCCTGATGATCCTCCATGTTCTAGCTTCGCTTTCTTCTTCTTTGATGATGATGAAGATGACTCAGAAGATACAGAACGTTTTTCTACTATAGGAGTGGAAAGAGCTCGTTTTTTGAACAGCTCCCGTTCTCTCAAGAGACTTGGATCCATAATGCTGCAAAGATAAAAATAAGTTTCTTTAATACAGATTCCAGCCACTCAAATCTATGTGCCAAATCCACAGGTCTCAACAAGAGTTATTTCCCAAACAGAACTACCTTTTATTACTAGTTCTCTAGCACTTGTATTTATTCACTTACTCATTCACTCAAAAAATTCTTTAATTAGTGCCTGTTGTATGCCAAGCACTGTGTTAGGCACTAGTAAAGAAAAATAGGATTATTCTCTAAAGCTCTAGAACTACACTGTCCAATACAACAAACAGCCACTGGCAGAAGTGCTGAGAGAGCGCCTGAAATGGGGCTAGAGTTGAGATGTACTCTAAGTGTAAAATACACCCGCATTTAAAAGACTCAATACAACGAAAAGAACTTTTAAATTACTGAAATATTTTAGACTGATTACGCTAATGTGATAATAGTTTGGATATACTGGGTTAAGTAAAATATTAAATTAATTTCCCTTATTTTTTCTTTTTTAAATTATGGCTACTAGAAAATTTTAAATTACATGTGTGGCTCACACTTGCAGCTCACACTGTATTCCTATTGGACAATGCTGCTTTAGGTAAACAACAGCAGGACTACTGGGTGGAAATTAGGAGACAAATTTAGGCTCATTGCAAAAAAATGAGAACCATCAGAATTGCTTATAAATTAAAAGGTATATTTTAAAACTGGTGGACTCTCATAAGTAGTGAAGAGGCTGGATTCATATGTTAGAAATAGCTACAGAAATTCCTGATTTGGAAGGAGGTGGGACTAGACTTCTTTGGGTTTTTTCCCAGTTTTAAAACTCTACAATTCTGGGCTTCCCTGGTGGCGCGGTGGTTGAGAGTCCACCTGCCGATGCAGGGGACACGGGTTCGTGCCCCGATCCGGGAGGATCCCACATGCCGCAGAGCGGCTTAGGCCCGTGAGCCATGGCCGCTGAGCCTGCGGTCCGGAGCCTGTGCTCCGCGACGAGAGAGGCCGCAGCGGTGAGAGGCCCGCATCCCGGGAAAAAAAAAAAAAAAACAACAACTCTACAATTCTAAGCAACTTCAGTACAACCAGGGAAGCCACAGGTCATTCAACAAGTACTTTAAAACATTCCTCTCTTGTCTGAACTCTCCCTAGAACCCCATGGAGAGTCTCAGAAGTACACAAGCTGACTACAAAAATGATTTCTATACTACTAAGACTAGTGTTCGTAAGTTGGGAAACAAAGTCCCAGAGGAAAAAGACTCTTATACTTTGAAAGCCTTCAAGCATGGGGTAGCTCAAATATTTAAGTGAATAATGAACAGAAGAACATCTTTAAATTGCTCTAGCCTCATTGTTAATGGCTTTACAATCCCTTATTAAATGTCTTCTGTTTGGGCTTCCCTGGTGGCGCAGTGGTTAAGAATCCGCCTGCCAATGCAGGGGACTCGAGTTCAAGCCCTGGTCCGGGAAGATCCCACATGCCACAGAGCAACTAAGCCCGAGCACCACAACTACTGAGCCTGTGCTCCAGAGCCCGCGAGCCACAACTACCAAAGCCCGCGCACCTAGAGCCCATTCTCCACAACAAGAGAAGCCACCGCAATGAGAAGCCCACGCACCGCAACAAAGAGCAGCCCCCGCTCAAGGCAACTAGAGAAATCCCACTGACAGCAACAAAGACCCAACACAGCCAAAAATAAATAAAATTTTAAAAAATAAATTAATTTTAAAAAACCAATATATTAAAAAAATTTCTTCTGTTTGTGAGGCACTGTACTACAACCTATGAAAAGTTCTGGAAGATAAATCCTTGCCTTCAATAAGCTTACATTTGAGAACATGAAAGCACTGAGCACCTCGGTTAAAAAGCAATGAATAGGGACTTCTGTGGTGGCACAGTGGTGAAGAATCCGCCTGCCAATCCAGGGGACACAGGTTCGATCCCTGGTCCAGGAAGATCCCACATGCCACGGAGCAACTGAGCCTGTGCACCACGACTACTGAAGCCCGCGCCCCTAGAGCCCGTGAGCCACAACAGGAGAAGCCACCGCAATGAGAAGCCCGCAAACCACAACGAAGAGTAACCCCCTCGCTGCAACTAGAGAAAAGCCCACGCGCAGCAACGAAAGACCCAATTAAGCCAAAAATAAATAAATTAAATAAATAAAACATGACTTAGCATGCTAGAAGTTAAAAATATAAGCATTGAATAATTACTCCACCATTAAAAAGAATGAAATAATGCCATTTGCAGCAACACGGATGGACCTAGAGATCATCATACTAAGCGAAGTCAGAAAGAGAAACACCAATACCATATGCTATCACTTGTATGTGGCATCTAAAATATGACACAAATGAACATATCTACGAAACAAAAACAGACTCACAAATATAAAGAACAGATTTGTGGTTGCCAAGCAGGGGGGTGGCAGGGAGGGGTAAGGACTGGGAGTTTGGGTTAGCAGATGCAAACTATTATACGTAGGACGCATAAACAAGGTCCCAGTGTAAAGTACAAGGAACAATATTCAATATCCTGAGATAAACCATAATGGAAAAGAATATGAAGAATATATATGTATAACTGAGTCACTCTGCCGGACAGCAGAAATTAAACACAACATCGTAAGCCAACTATGCTTCAATAAAATTTAAAATATATACATATATAAAAGCATTGATAAGAAATAATCAGAGTAAACTTCAGCTAAGGAACGAAAAAAGAATCACCAGCACGGGACCTCGAATCTAAGACCTGCCTTCTTCCCTCAGTTCTAATCCCTAATAGCAACATGACCTGGGCAATCCACTAGACCTCCCTAAATCCAATTTTATCATAAGTAAAATAAGGGTACTACCAATGCTGTCTACATCTAGCCCAACTGTAAGAATAAACTGAGAAAATGTTTGTGAAAATGATTTTCTAAATAGTAAAGCTATAAAATATATGTTATTTCAGTACTATTATTTCGAGCTGGATCTGAAAAGAAGTAACCGAATGATTACACTGGGGTGAGGAAGGCAGGAGGCAGTCTTGGGGAGGAAAAGTGTCAGAAGAAGAAAGGAGAATTCCCCAGTGATAAGGGGAGGGCAACAAGCCTAAAACAGGAAACATCTGTTATCTGTTGATTTCACCTTGTAAAGACAGATAACTAACCCCGTCTGTTATAACCATGATTTTAACACAGATTTAAACAAAAGCCTTACAGTTTACAAAAACCTGATGTTTACAGCATTTGATCCTCACAACTCTACGAGGTAACTGGTACTTCGCGTTATTTCTATTTTAATACGTGAAATCTGAAGTGAAGAGGCATCGTTAAGGTTACACAGCTGAAAGTACCTGAGCCAGGACACGAATATCCTGACTCCTAAATCAGGTGCCCCTCACTCCAGACCTGAAATACTGGTAAAGGCCTCCCAAGCAAAGGCGACCTGTGTGGTTATGAGTCAAGTTCAAAGGCACGTAGAACAGGTTTAAGGTCTTTCACCATCACATGCTCCGCCTAACTTTTCCTCACAAGACTACGCAGTACCTGTAGAGTTTTACATGTACTGACCTGTGTTGTAGACAGGACACGTCATCCTGCCCATCTGACATTAACAAAAAACAAACCACAACTCAGAGAGTCCATGTGTTCCCCCAATAAGAAACCAAAAATTAAAAGAAAATCTTCTGGCTCCAAAGCCCACATTCTTTCCACTTTATCATTTGACTTCTTCCAACCTTTCTGCTCTTTCCTCTCTCGCCTCTTTCCCGCCTGCGCCTCGCAGGTGCCAACACTGCTATGAATAGCCGGCGAGCTGAGAATAGACACTTGCTCACCTCTTAAATGACAGAAACGTAGAGGTGGACGGAAAAGTGGTTAGCGCAGCTATTTGTTTCGGGAAATGTCTTTAGGCTTTGCAGGAAACAACCATTATAACTCAAGCTTAGGAATCATTCCAAAGTAGGTCTCCAAAAGGCAGCTCTAAACAGGCCAGGAAGAAGCACCTACATCCCAGCCTTTGGGTGGCTGGGCACCGTTTCCCCAAACTCCACACACCTGGTTCCTACAGCAGCTGCTAATGCAAGCTGGGGGGCCAAAAAGAGGCACAAATCAGCTCTCCGATGTGAATGTCCCCTCTTTCTAACCCAAAACTTTGCTCAATGAACCTCCGGCCTAAAAGACGATGCTCCCGAGAAGCTGTTAGCGGGTTTCAGCGTTTCGCGCCGGGAACGGCGGCCCCAGCCTCCCGCGGGGTGGGAGGCCCGCTCGCCCCCGGGCGGAGGCGGCCCGGAGGAACAACAGGCCCGGGCTCCGCGCCCCTCACCCCGCTGCTGCAGCCCCTACCTGAGCCAGGAGGGCCGCCCCACGAACCCGGCCGCCGCCTCCTGCTCGTCGTCAGCGCCCCCGCTCGCCCGCACGCACGCCCAGCGCTACCCCGCCAGGTCGGGGGTCTCCGCACTGGCGGCGGCGGCGGCGTCTCAGGCGGCTACTCGGCCACGGGCTCCGCCCGCCACTTCCTGATCCGCGGGTTCGGAGCTCAGTCCCGGCAGCCACCGCGGCCCCTCGGCCGCCGAGAACGCGCATGCGTCCTCATGTACCCCGCCCGGGGAGGGGAATCCAGAGCTGGGGCGTCCCTGGTCTCCATGACAACGGGAGGGTGGTTGGGAGCGGGGCTTAAGTGGGAGTTAAGTAGCCGCAGCTGAGAGGGAAGAAATCTTTCCCTCACAGAAATACAACTGTAAAGCTACTAAATCCTCCTGCAGCGTGCTCTGGGATCTGTTTAACCCAAATGGCGACGAGATCTTTCAAGTTACTGTCTATCAGATGTTCTGTGACTTTACATCAAATGTCAGTCACCATCACCTAAACTTCGAAGAACATTGTTCCAGCTCTCTCTTTTTCAACTGAGGAAACAAGAGGCCCAGTGAAACTAAATAACTTGCTCGGGACAGCACAGCTAGCAAAGGCAAATCCTGACGTGAAGTTCAGTTTCTGAACTCCCAACCGCCCCCCCTGTAAACTCTCTTGGAAAAGGATTTCGGATTCAGAAGCTGCATAAGGGGTAGAAATAAGGCGACGGAAAAGATAATTGGCCTTGCCCACGACCTGCAACGTATTGGAGCGTGTCAAATTTCGTGTGGCCGGCCTTTCCTCACTCCAACTTGAAGCTGCGCATAGCCAGTGCTTAACTATTCTACAGCTGTCGTTTACCTAGTGCTGGTTACTCCTCAAGTTACTTAACCTGCGTTTCGGTTTTCAGGTCTGGGAAATGGGAATAATAATTGTACTACCACAATACGTTACTTTCATTGGACTGTTGTGAAGATTGTATGAGATAATACGTAAATATTTACTCAAAATTTGGAAATAAAGCCAAAAGACGATTGTGTGTCGTTTTAAAATTGATTTCTTTCTACAGGATTTTGTAATAAACTCACTTGATGTTCATCTGACACCCTCAGGAAAGGTAGCTTCATTTGTATAACAGTTTATGAGGACTCAGAGGTTTTATAACCCAGGAGAATCAGAGATTAACTGGTAAAAAACTGATGAGGTGTAATGAGAAGCAGGTGTCCACTGCAAAAAAAAAAAAATCCCAAAGCTTAAAATTGCATTGTCCTGAGAAACATGAGCCAGTTTTGTATCAATTTAGTTTTATCTTATCCTTTCCCCAATGATTTTATAAATCCCAATTTACCATATCCTTGTGGAATCAGTTCTACCGTTCTGTTAGCTTCTTTATTAATGAATGAGAGACTTTATATACAAATGGACAATGGCTAGACCATATATGATAAGAAAACTCTGGCCCACTTAAAAAACCAAGCCACAACCTTTGCAGCAATTAGCTCAGAATGGTCAGGATTTACTCAAAGGCTGCCAACTTCCTTATTTCAGACACCCCTCCCCCAGCTTCCCCTGCCAACAAACTTTAATCAGAACATACCAGAAGCATCCCCCCTCCTTTTTTGCACTATAACACTTCCCCTCTCTGTGATTGCCTTTGAGTCTCTGCCAAAGAGATGGTGGCTGAATCTCTTGCTACATAGCTAGGGATGCAGTCTCTGTTCTCACGTGAGTGGTCTTCATTTATTTCCACTGTGTTTAATAAAACTTCCACACATGCTCGTTACCTAGTCACTTGAAACTTAGGAGTTTAACAATTAGCGACTCATGCTTTTACAGAAGTAGATCTACCACACAGAGAGCACACAATGAACTGTTAAAAGATAAACTAAGGTACATTAAAATTTAGAAGCGTTTAAGCAAATAGCAATTCAAATCAGCCACAAACAAACAAAAATGGTTAGGAACACTCCACTGACAGCAGCTAGGGGAAAGGTTTTTACAGAGAAGAGGAGGAAGCAAATAAAAGAAAGTATTGGTTGGCTACAGCTCTAAAGCAGTTGCCTTAGTCGGAAATCCTGGTTGGCTGTTTGTGATTAGTTGTTCTTAAATTTTGTTTTCTCGGATTCCAGTGACTCCAGCTTAGGTTGTGGTTTCACGTGTAGACTTACCAAGGCTCTGGAGCCACCTTAGTCTATGGCCTCCTTGTTTAATTACTTGGACAAAATGCTCACAAGTATTCCTTTATTTCAATGTCCTGTCTCATTTCAGCCAGTTGGAACAGCTATAGGACACTTAACTGCCTTCTAATGCCAGTATTAGAATATGTTATTTATAATCCAAACCCTCAAATGTCAACCGCCCCCACCTTTACCCCAATATTAGCCATTATTATCATTGCCCAACTTGACACCCTCCCCTACACACCCCGGCAAACCATTAAAATATATACATGATCAATGTCATCAAGCAGTGGCATCACTCCTCTTTATACATCCTGTTGCCTGTGACTAGGTCATTGCACTGAAAGCGATGACTGCACTCATTCAAAATACTTTGGTGTGACTTCCTGCACTCTGAAGGTACTCAAGTGAAGAGAAAAATGTGCTCCCTATATGGCCCATAATTAGGCCATTTTTGTGTCAAATGTACTTATACATGGACACCACACTACACATGAACTAAAAAAGGATTCTGTTTTGTCTGCTGGTAATGTTGACTACATGATGATTTGCATGATAACCGCATGGCCAAACATCAGCCCAAATTAGCTAGATTTCACAGAATTCATGATTTGGAGCTAAACATATAGACTTTTATTCTGCCTCCTCATCCTTGTTACACAACATAGACACCACGTGAATTGCTTCTGAAGCAGCCTCTAGCTTAGGGAAGGCATATGAAAAACATTTCACTCTGAGGTGAGGGCCATGACTATTTATAAAGACACAGCTGTTTGTGTAATATACACAAAGTCTCCACCACTGATGCTTAAATAAAATAAACCTTTATAATAATTAAAACCATCTACATATTGGCAGCCTCGGTATTTCCAGATCAGAAGGGTGTGGTGAATGTCAAATTATATGAAGAAGGATCCAAGCTATTCACGCAATAACAATTTATGTCTTATCTCATGGATGCTTATAATACACCGCATACTCTTTGGTAGAAAGTGTGGTGACTTCTTCAGGGAAATATACTTTGCATATTTTAAAAAACATCCTTTCCTCCTGGCCTGTCCAAACCCCCCCATCCCCCAAAACAACTCAATATATCCACATGATTAATTCAACATGGTGCATAAATTTTTTTTACTATTTTATTTAATTGTGGTCTATGTATATAATTTTGCCATTTCAACTATTTTAAAATGTACAATTTGGTGGCATTAATTACATTCACAACACTGTGCAACTATCATCACTATTTCCAGAATTTTTCATCATCCCAGACAGAAACTCAGCACCCATTGAGGGATAACTCCCCATTTCCTCCTCTCCTCAGCGCCTGGTAACTTCTAATCTACTTTCTATCTCTATGAATTTACCCTAATTCTAGATATTTTATATAAATGGAATAAGACAGTAGATGTCTTCTTGTGGCTGGCTTGTTTCACTTGGTGTAATGGTTACAAGGTTCACTCATGTTGTGGCATGTATCAGAACTTCATTTTTTTAATGCGGTGGCTTAATTTTACATTTTAATTTTTCGCATTAAACAGTTGCTTGGTAGAGGAAAACTGAGGTAAGGCAAATAAATTCACTTCATTTTGCCATCAAACAAGAACTGCTTTTCAACTCCCCTCACCAGTTAATCCATCTCAACTAATTAAACAGATAACTGCATTCTCAAAATAGCCGACAAAGCAAATTAGCCCACATCTACCCAGATCAAGAGCTGTAGTCAATACTCTGCTCATCACCTGTCCTAGATTTCTCTAGCATCGACAGTCTCTGCTCCCTTGGAGCCTTTTGCCCGGCTTTCTTTTTTTTTTTTTTTTTTTGCGGTATGCGGGCCTCTCCCGTTGCGGATCACAGGCTCCGGACGCGCAGGCCCAGCAGCCGTGGCTCACGGGCCCAGCCGCTCCGCGGCACGTGGGATCTTCCCGGACCGGGGCACGAACCCGTGTCCCCTGCATCGGCAGGCGGACTCTCAACCACTGCGCCACCAGGGAAGCCCCTTTGCCCGGCTTTCTGATGCAGGCTGCCCAATCCTGAAAATATCTTTCTAGGACTCCACTTCTGTCTCAAGCATTCATCCCGTGAGGGAAGAAAACAGTCTTTTTCCTCTCAATCCATCTTAAATTCTCAGGCTGGGGCCCTCTAATTAGACTAACAAAAGGCAGACTAACAAGAGAAAAGCAAACAGAAGTTTATTAGCATGTGCAACACACACACACACACACACACACACACACACACACACACACACGAGTACCAAGAGATGAGTAATGCAAAGAAGGGGTGGTTAGAACTAGAGCTTACTTAGCATCTTTTTTTTTTTTTGGCCGCACTCCACGGTTTGAGGGATTCTACATCCCCGACCAGGGATTCAGGGACTGAACCCGCACCTCAGCAGTAAAAGCGCAAAGTCCTAACCACTGGACTGCTAAGGAATTCTCTTACTTAGCATCTTAACAAAAGAACAATAATTTTTTAGAGAAGAGACGAGATTTTGAGCAAAAATGACGTTGAGTTTCTAGGGTGGTAAATTGTGTAAAGGTAAACATTTGGGGAAACTAATGGAAGATAAGGGCTAGTTAGTAAAGTTTGTTATATAGCTTCCTCTGGTGCCATCTCTGGGGTGAGAAGGGTATAAAGTTGTCTCCATTGATTAACTTTTGTCCTTCCTGGTAGAGAGAGGAGGGGGCACACCTTCACAAATTTATGTCCTACTTTTAGGCAAATAGGGGGAGGACAGAGAGCTTTTCTTATATCTGCTTCTACTCAGTTGTCTTCAGCTCAAAACAATCCTTAAGCCCAGGTGGCATATTTTGTGCTGGCACATTCTGCGACCCTACAATCATCTCTCACAAGCTTTCTAAAAAAAAATTGCTATTGCCTCTGCTTGATAAGTTTCAATCTGCAAGGGTTAAAATACTGGCCTTGGAGCCAGAACTGGCCTGAATCTCTGCTCTACCACTTACCAGTAGTCATATGACCTTAAACCAATATTTAATCTCTGTAAACCTGCATTTCCTCACCTGTAATGGAAAGGATTATCTCAGATTGGGCTGCTATAACAAATTACCATAGACTGGGTGGCTTAAACAAAAAACATTTCTTTCTCACAGTTCTGGAGGCCGGAAAATCCAAGATCAAGGTGGCAAAAGAACCAGTGTCTGGTGGGAAACAAGCTCTCTCCTGTCTTTTTTTTTTTTCATTTTTTGGCCATGCCATGTGGCATGTGGAATCTTAGTTCCCTGACCAGGGATCGAACCCGTGCCCCCTGCAGTGGAAGCCGGAGTCTTAACCACTGGACTGCCAGGGAAGTCCCTGTCCTGTCTCTTCTTATAAGCACTAACCCCACCATGAAGCTTCCACCCACCTAATTATCTCCCAAAGACCCTACCCCCGATACCATCCCCCTGGGGGTTAGGTTTCAATGTATGAATTTGAGGGGGACACCAACATGCAGCCCATAACAAAGATTACATGAGATAATAAACGTAAAAAACTCACCACAGTATGTGGACTATAGCAGGTAATCACTAAATTATAGTTATTCTTATTATTAGAATCCAAGTCTCCAGTTAAATTCTTTTCAAAGGTCACTGATGATTTCCCAATTGCCAAATCTAATGGCCTCTGTGGTAGGTTGTATAATTGTTCATAATGATTCACTTCTTCTTCCTGAAGGAAGATTATACTGTCCACCCTGCTAAACATAGGAGTGGCATGTGACTTGCTTTGGCTAATGGACATGTGTAACATCTAAGGAGAAGCTTTAATTTAAGAGCTAGCTTGTGATTCACCGTCTTGCTTTTCCCCTGCCATATTCCAGATTGGGGTACTTTGTCAAGCCAATCCTGGAGTGAAGATAACATGGAGCAGAGCTATGGCCCATCCACAATAGACATGTAGCATGTATGAGAAATAAACTTCATGGTTGAAAGCCACTGAGTTCATCCCTAGCCTGACAGAGTGTGAATGCACTGAAACTTTTTAGCTTTTGCTCCCATAAAGCTAAGTACCAACCTATGTCCTACTGACTTCATCAAAACTCTTCCTAAGTAGTCAACTGATCTCCCCACACAACATCTATAGTTAGTCTCTCTCTACTTTAACACCATCCTTTTCTCAATCAGGGTCCATAGTATGAAAGTGAGTGGTCCCAATAACCCCTTGCCTGGCAGCGCCTTCATTATAAGCCATCAAAAAAACTTTCACTTAAAGAATGAACTCAAGGATGACTACAAATCTTTATTTTGAGTAACTGAGTGAGCGGTGATCCATGTACTGAGATGGGAAGCACCGGGAAAGAAGCAGGTTTGGAGGAGGAAGTGAGTTCATTTGACCACATTAAGTTGACAATGCCTATTAGCTACCTAGATGGAGCTGTTGGGTAGGCAGTTGGCTATAGGAGTTCGTTTAGAGACGGTACTTAAAGCCATGGAACTGGATCAGCTCATCTAGGGAGTGAATGAAGATAGAGAAGAAAAGAAGGCCAAGGATTGAGCGCTAGGACCCACGAAGGAAGACCACCAAGGATGCTGAGAAGGGGGCAGTGAAGAGAAAGAGAACCAAGAAAGAGTGGGTGTCCCAGAAGACAAGTGAAGAAATATTTCAAGAAGGAAATGTTGACAAAATGTCAAATACTGGTGGGAGGTCGTGCTAGATGAGACTCGAGAATTATCCATTAGGTTTCGTATCATACAGTCATTGGTGACCTTCACAAGGGCAGTTTCCATAATGTGGTGGGGATGAATGTCTGAGAACTGACAGAATGCCTAGACGACTCTTTTTTTTTTTTTTTTTTTTTGCGGTACGCGGGCCTCTCACTGTTGTGGCCTTTCCAGTTGCAGAGCACAGGCTCCGGACGCGCAGGCTCAGCGGCCATGGCTCACGGGCCCAGCCGCTCCGCAGCATGTGGGATCTTCCCGAACCAGGGCACAAACCCGCGTCCCCTGCATCGGCAGGCAGACTCTCAACCACTGCGCCACCAGGGAAGCCCCCCTGTATCACTTTTAATGGATAAAGAAAACCTCTACCAGAGCTCTGATTCCCTACCTCGACACACAAACAGACTTCCTCCTGGGTAGCTCTTGGCCGGGATGAAGTTATTGATTCATGCCTTTGCCTAAACCAATCGCTATTAAAGGGAAAGAAACCACTGACAACCTCAGGCAAACATGATTCATTTTTCTGTGGGTGGGAAGGGAGTAGCCTTTTTTGAGTGCATGAATAAGCAAAGTGAAATTTAGAGCAAAATTGAGGTTTTGCCAACAGAACTAAGAAGGGGATTAATTACTGAGCAGATAATCACCACGGTCTGCACCCATGTATGTAGAAGAATATATCATCAGACATATATGTTTTAAACGTAATGGGAAACTATACCCATTTTTATTTGCCTGATTGCTAGAGAAGTTGAACATTCTCTCATATACCAGCCATTCAGTTTTCATTTAAGTGAATGGTCTGATCATTTCTTTTGCCTACTTTAAATGAACAGCTTCTCATTAATTTATAGGATATATATACAGAAAGAGAGAGAGCTCTATATAGATACATCTCTATTTCTATATATTGTATATACTATACACTGGATACCAGTATACTGGAGAAATCTCCAGATAGATAGATGATAGATAGACCTGTCAAAAAGTGTTAACTTTATCAATAGGGAGAAGTTTAATGTTTTGGGATAATTTGATTCACTTGTCCCCGGTGTACTTTGATTCCACAAATAAACGTTTATCATCTGTGATGTTTGAGTGTGAGGAGGAATAAACAAATACTAGAGTGAAAAAAAACATGCTGTCTTCGGAGAGTTTAACAAAGATCTTGAGTGCAAGTCAGGCTGTGAAAAGTCCTCTAGAAGGTATAATCAAAATGCTTCGTGGAATTCCCTGGTGGTCCAGTGGTTAGGACCAGCGCTTTCACTACTGGGGCCCAGGTTCAATTCCTGGTCGGGGAACTAAGATCCCACAAGCCGAGGCCAGGCCAAAAGAAAAAAAGAAAAGTGCTTTGGAAAGAGGTCAGAGAATGTGCTTTGGAAAGAGGTCAGAGAATGTGCTTTGGCCGGGAGACAGGAGTCAGCGCTATGGAAGGGAAGTGCAGGATAGCACAGGCAGAGACCCAGAAGAGGCCATGAGAGGAGATGGTGCTGGAACTGGCGAATACACTATCTTTACCAGACAGAAGGTGTTGGCTAGGATGGAAGAGTTGTCCTGCCAGTCTGGCTGGAATGTGGAGTCTGAGATGGGACATAAGGCTGGAAAGGTAGATTGGGGCCAGTGTTCAAGTTTGGGGTTGTCCATCTGAGGAACCGTGGATCTATCTCGGAGGTTGGCATGGCATTAATAAGGATAAACACATCATTATCCCTAATCTTGAAGCAAACAGATCTTTTTGCCCACACAAAATGAAAAAAAAAAAAAAAAAAAGACATCTTAAAAAGCATTAAAAGAGGATTTCCTGGCGGTCCAGTTGTTGGGACTCCGTGCTTCCACTGTGCCGAGGGCCCAGGTTTGATCCCTGGTCAGGGAACGAGGATCCCACAAGCCGGCGTGGTGTGGCCAAAAAATAAAAGAGGCATTAAAAAATGTTCAGTGTTTGTTGTGGTTTGTTGTGAAAGAGTCTATTCCTTCCATTATCACCTCTTGTGTCAGCATCAATTCCCCTCCCTCCTTGGTTACTGGCTCCATCCCCTCAAGAAACATACGCAGATGTTTTTTTTCATCTTCAAATAGTTTCACCCAGCCCTCCCTAGCAATCTTCTTATCTTCAGAGATGGGCCTTAATAGGCAGAAAATGAATTCTTTTGAATGAGTGAGTAGTTTGAAGTTGCTGCTTTCTCAACCAAGGAATCTCCTTTTAGCCACTTTTATTTTGCTCTTTCTCCCTATAAATCTACTAAAATTGGAATCTCAAAAGTCCCCAATAACCTCCTGGGAAAGAAAAGAACAGCCCTGATGTCTGAGAATGGATCTGAGGCTCACAGCTGAACCATATCGTTCTCCTGTTGGACAAAAATCTCATAGATTTAGACAAGGTCGCCGTGCAGTACAAAATACCAAACATCCCCTCTCTTACTGAATGAGTTAATGCTGCTTCTTTACCAATTATTAGTAATGGGGGTTAGGGGAGCTGCCGCCCCACTGCAAAACCCAGTCATAGAATTGCCCCCCGCTTTCTGCTATCAGTCTACAGCCAACCTCTGCTTCCTGAGACCCTCCCCAAAGATACCCAGTGAAAGCCCATATCCTATAATAGGTTCTGTCAGAAAGAACTCTTACTAACACGCCCCATAACCCTCTATGTCACTCCTCACCACCACCAAGTAATAACCCACCTTGTTCAAAGACAGAGATTCCTGTGGTCTTTGGCTGAAGAACACTGACACTGCTGTGAACTTTCTTCTGCCTTTAGGCTCAGTGGCCTAAGACCCTTTTCTCTCTCTTCCTGGAGCTCCTTCCCCACGACTTTACTTCTGTTCTGTCCCTTTCTTCCAAGGTCTTCGCCCTTTATCCATCCCTTAAATGTGGGCATTATTGATGCTCTGGCCTCTTCTCTCTCTTCACACTCCTTGTCTTAAGGGTCATAGATATACTCGTGGCTTTAACTATGACCTCCAGGCATGTAATGCACAAATCTGTCTCCCTAGTCCTGACTTTTCTCCCAAATTCCAGCTTTTTTATTTCCAGATCCCTACTGAGACCACAAACTCAACATGTCTAAAACTTAGCACCTGCTCCCTTTCAACCAGTTTCTGTCTGTCTTGGTATTTTATTAATGGTCTTTCTATTAATGGTATCATCCTTCTCCCAGTTCTCATGCTGGAAAGGTCAGGGCTAGTTTTGACTCTTCCCTTTCCCTCAAGCCCCAGACTCAAATCAGTTCACAAATTCTGCAGATTCTTCTATTGCAAATTTTCTTGCACGTGTTCCTTTCCATTCCCACTACCACCACCCTAGTCCAGGCCCTTTATGAACTCACACAAAGACAGTCACAGCCTCACTGCTCATCCCCACCCAAGTCTCTACTTTTTTGCTATTTCCACCTTCATCTTCCAACCCCACTTTGATGGCATTTCCTCCTTTCACAGTCTTCAATGATTCCTTATTGCTAATCTTTTCATCCATTTATCAAGGTCCTCTCCAAACATCACAACCTAATTTTCTAGTGTCATCTTCCACTACTCCCAGTCATTCAATTCAACAGTACTGGGCACTGCAGTAAACAGGAGGAACACACAGTACAAAGATGTGTAGGGCATGCTCCCTGGCTTTGAAAGGAGCAAAGGACAGGTACATGGACACATACTTAATGGCAATGCACAAGTGCTGTAATAGATGGATAAGCTTTCTTGTAATTTAAGAAAATAAAACTGTATTAGTCACAGTTCTTAGAGAACCACTGAAAATTGACATGGGCTAATTTAAGTCAAAGGAATGGTATACTATGTACGGTACCTCACAGAATTTTGGGAGGGCTGGTGACCCAGGTTCAGAAGTTAGGCAGCCAGAGACACAGTGGTCAAAACCATGACTCTGAAATGGACCAGTGAGGTCAGCATTGCTGTCACGGTGTTGTAATCACTGTAGCTAGAAACCAACATGGCAAGCACTGGGACTGCCGCCAGGCTGCCCCTTGATATTATTACCACAACTGCCATCACTTGCCACTAGAATGGATTCTCCTATACCTGTTTCTTTGCATCACTGGTTTCTGAATAGTCAGGAATGGGTGCATCTGATCGGCCAAGCCTATGTCATATGCCTCCTCCCTAGCTGCAAGGGAGCCTGAGAAGTCACGCACCTAGCATTTTGGGGTTCTATGTGGGGAGTTGGGCTTTGTCTCCAAGGCTCACAAGGTTGGCATTCCCCAAACTTATGGAGTCTTGAGGTTGAACAGGCAAAAAGGACAAATGTCTACTTACACAACTTACAGAGAAAGAACTTTAAAGGGGAATTCTTTGCATAAAAATTTTATGTAAAATCTAGATTTAACCCCAGCTCTACCATCCACTTTTTATTTTTTGAAACTGCTCCTAACACATTAAATAGCACTTAAAATATACTATATAAAACCCAGAAATGACTGTATACAATTATTCTTACCTTTAAAATGTTGACTGTGGTCTTGATTGATGAATCAACATGCTAAATTACTGTATCAATGGTAATGGCAATAAAAGAGTATTTCTTAGAGTAGGGCACAATGGAAATCTTCTATATCCACCTCTTACAGCTCTTCATTTATATCCAGGAGGTCAGATTCACGGAAAGGTTCATGCAAAGTTTGTTGAAGACCTGAAAATCCTGCCTACCATTTTTCAAAAAGATTAAGGATTAAAATGTTGGCTCTTTTTTATACTATAGATCCTAGTGTCAAAAATCACACAGTAACAAACCTTTGTCCTCTTTCAGCCAAAGTTACTGTATGATATACCAGGAATATTATGAAACTGAAATAAAGAATATAGAAATGATTGACACTAAGTAGAAAGTGACATACACAAGGTGAACGCAGAGTGTAGACCTCGTATGTGACAAGGTGTTATGGGAACACATAATACATGCATAAGACCACAAAAGAAATGTCTTCACAAAGGTGTTTTTAGTCAAGCCCTGTAAAATGAGTAGATTGCTTTTAGTGTGTGTGATAAAAGGTGACCACAAATTGACCACTCTCCCCACTGAGAGCCAAAGTCCAATTCACTCCCTCTTAAATCCTTTGTGACTTGCTTAACTGATAACACTTAGCATTAGTGACATTCTAGAACTTCCAAGGTTAGGTCATAAAGCTTGCAGCGGCTGCCTAGGAAGCACGGAACAATCTCTGGGAGCCCTGAGCTTCCATGTAAGTCCATTAACTCGGAGACGACCATGCTGGAGAGGCCACACATGGGCAACTCTGGTTGACAGTCCCAGCTGAGGCCAGCCTTCCAGTCAGTCATCCTTGCCCAAGTGCCTTACACGTGGGTGACTGTTTTAGACTCTCTAGACCAGCCCATCCTCCAGTTGACTACCACCAAGTGATTTTTATCAACATCAACAGAAGAATCATCCTTGCAAGCTCAGTCCTGCTCCAATTTCTGACCCACAAAATCATGAGATATGATGATTGCTATTTTAAGCCACTAAGTTTCCAGGTAGTTTGTTATGTGGCAATATATAACCAGATCATGAGGTTCACAAGTGGGGAAGAACACTCCATACAAGGCTATCACATACTCTTGCGCTCCAACCAAGTTGAGCTCTATCATTCCCCACGGATACGTGGCCCACGTCTGCCCCACTGTGCCTGCCCCACGCTCTGACCTCCTGCACAACCCCCAAATTCCAGATCTTACCTGACCTCTTTCCTTCTCATAGCCTTCTTCAGTTCTCCCAGCAAAATGGTACTTTCTGCCTTCTCTGAACTTGTATACTTCCACCTCTCCAATGCCTCCCTAGGGTGGCACTGTCCCATTTTCCTCCAACAGTACAAATCTGTGTCTACTGTCCCAATTAATTAACAGTGGCCCCCTCACTCCCCAAAGTGTCCCATCCTAGTCAATAAATCATACGGTCACCCCGTGCTTAATGCACTGCTTTGAACTGCAGTTACTTGTGTAGAATTTTTTCTCCTATTCTAGATTATATGGTTATTCAAAGAAAGCAAGTACCATGTCTTTCCTCCGATAAACATCTACTGAGCACCTACAATGTGCTACCTTGTGTACCTGTACCTTCCCCAGTGCCTTGTGGAATGGAGGTGGCAAAGGGTGAGATCAGCTCGCGGGCTGGACTGAGCCGAGAACTGATGAGAACGAAGACCCACCCTTGGAAAAGGTTACTTCCAGGTTGGTTTACTCCAGAACCAGAAAAAAAGTAGTGCAGAGGGTTCCTGAGATAAAAAACACATGGTGTGGACTTCCCTGGTGGTGCAGTGGTTAAGAGTCTGCCTGCTAATGCAGGGGACACGGGTTCGAGCCCTGGTCCGGGAAGATCCCACATGCCACGGAGCAACTAAGCCCGTGCACCACAACTACTGAGCCTGCACTCTAGAGCCCGTGAGCCACAACTACTGAGCCCGTGGGCCACAACTACTGAAGCCCACGCTCCACAACAAGAGAAGCCACCGCAGTGAGAAGCCCGTGCACCGCAACGAAGAGCAGCCCCCTCTCACCGCAACTAGAGACAGCCCGTGCGCTGCAAGGAAGACCCAATGCAGCCAAAAATAAGTAAATAAATAAAATAACTTAAAAAAAAAAAAGAAAAAAAACACATGGTGTGAGAGTACACATGACCGCTGGGGCCTCTCCTTTTTCCTTCTGGAATCACACCCAAAGCTTGGGCCCTGTGCAGAGTGAGAAACCCACCAGGTCAGTGGAGCTCAGGACCATGGTCCACTACCTTTTAGGCTGGTGGAGGAGAGGGGGCAGTGTCATGTCAGTCTACGTCCGGGTTTTTAGACCCTGTTTGCTTGCTGCAACATTTACATTACCTGGTTACCAGTGGTATTTTTCTTTCTTTGAGACTGGACTTACTTGTCAGTGCAGCAGCCTAGCCATGGCTAACCAGAAAGACATTCAGTAAAAGCTTAATGACAGAGGTCAGTAGCATTAAGTCCCTGCTGAAAGCTGTGGAAAAATTTAACCAGCTTATGTAGCTAGTAAAGGCTAATGGAAATAAAATGCTAAAAACTTGGGCTTCCCTGGTAGCGCAGTGGTTGAGAGTCCACCTGCCCATGCAGGGGACACAGGTTCGTGCCCTGGTCCGGGAAGATCCCACATGCCGCAGAGCGGCTGGGCCCGTGAGCCATGGCCGCTGAGCCTGCGTGTCTGGAGCCTGTGCTCCACAACGGGAGAGGCCACAGCAGTGAGAGGCCCACGTACTGCAAATAAATAAATAAATAAATTAAAATTAAAATTAAAACCTATATGATTTCTAGACTGTGCTTCCAACTCAACCATTAAATTTGCTAAATGTTTCTTTTATACCTCTGGTCTTTATTTATAAAAGTGAAATCTCTTTTCTCCCCCATAAGGTCTTAAGCCGACTTAGGGTAGCTCACTATTGGCATCTGACCCTTCAATGTGAAATATCCTTAGAAAATGAACTGTTACCCATAAACTCATAACAAATTTTATAAGAAGACTGTAATTTTATTTTCAGATTTTTGGAAATAGTTTTCAAAACATAAAATGACAAGAATACATACAAAAACTGAAATCATTCACTGAACTGTGAACTCTTAGCAGAGGAAAGGACTTTTGAAGTACATGTGAAAACACGGATCACTTCTAAAATGTCCCTCTCACTTGTGCAACCAGCCTCCTCAAATCTTTCCCAAATTTGATGAACTTCATCTCATAAAAGTAACACAAACCATTTTTAATCATTTAGAACAAAAGAAAGAATAAAATACAGGAGGCAGGCCTCTCAAGTTACATGCTTTTAGAGAAAACTCACATCCTTGGAGCAGCTTTGTAATATGCAGAGCGCAGTACTGGCTTCAAAAAAAAAAAATGACTCTGTACTTGCGTTATTTAAATGTGAAGAGCAGCCGTCATCTTCCTCTATAAAAATTAGCAAGTGACATTCATTCAAGTACATTAATTTCACTGTACTTCATATGGTTTTATACTTAGGATGAGGCAAAAACAAAACAAAAAACAGCTAGCACAGAGCTATTAATAAAACAAATAGTAATTATTGAGAGATGTAATCAAATGAAAATCAATCCTGGATAACAAAACAGATTTCTAATTACATAAATAAGTTTACTGAAAATTTCCACTACTGGAAGATCCTGATTACAATAAAGAAATACATACAATGGGAATGGTAAGTAAATGTGATGATTTGGCTCCTTTCTGAAGGTCTAGTGGTCCAGCTGCTGGCCATACGAGTCTCTGGGTTCTCAACGAAGTGTGACCAGTTCTTCTGAAGAGGTAGGATGAATGGCAACAGTGTTATCAAAGTCGGATTTTGTTGCTCCCATTTTTACTGCGACCGCAAAACCCTGCAGCATTTCATCACATCCAATTCCCTGCATGTGGATCCCAACCACCTGCGACAGAAAAGACAAAAATCCTTCAAGTAAAAATTTTTATCTCCATAACTGTATGAGCCAGCTCCTTGTAATAAATCTCCTTCTAGGTACACACACACACACACACACACACACACACACAATTTTTTTTATCAGGTACACTAATAAATTTTTTATTAGTCATGAGAGATACCTGATATTTAAAAACCTCTAAAAAAAACTTACATCTCTAATCCCAATATAGCATAACACAGCTACATGGCCTGCGCAGCCCTGACGTCCCTCCCCTGCCTACCTCACTCAGCTCGCCCCACTCTGGACTCACCAGCTTTCCTCCTGTCCTGAGTATTCGCCATGCTCTCCCCTTTGCACAGGCTGTTCCCTCTGTCTGGACACTCTTTCCTCCCCTCTTTTAAGTGTTAAAGCCCATTCATTCTTCAGATAGCTACACCTGCCTTCCTGAGTTAAATTGTCCATCATGTGAGCTCTCAGTCCCAATATTTCTCCATCATGGTTCTATCACAATTGCAAAGTTGTATTCATCTGGGGACTGGACAATTACAGTCCATCTTTCCCAGGAGATGTTAATCTCTAGATGGAGGGGACCCTGCGCACTTCTGCTCCTCACTCTACCCTCCTGGCCGAGCACAAAGACAGCCCTTAGAGGCACTCAGCCCATACGTGCTGGCTGCCTGGACAAATGACCAACAAGAGGCATTTGTTTCAAATCACATTTTTCAGTCAGGTTTCTGAATATATTTTAAAATGACTAGTTAATATTCACCTCCAGCAAATACTTTTAAGGTCAGTAGACTACTGAAAAGCAAAGTTAGAGAATATAAACTAAATACGTTGCTTAAAAACAAATCAAGGATATACTTAATATTAATGAACAGTACATGTAAAAATGATTGATGCAAACTTAATGTTATACGTTTCTTTACAATTAAAAAAAAAGTATATCTCAAGTAAGACAAAGAAATCCCAAATCATGTACTGTATATACATTCAGCCAAATTTTTAGATATTGTGATCTAAACTGAATTTACAAAGAGCTTCTGGTGATAGCAGGAGCCTTATGTTATTTCTCTCCATACGGTATCCCAGTTCTTACTCTTCAGTTGATTGTCAGGTGATGTTGACCAAGTGAATGAATGATAAATGGCATAAAGAAATAACTGATATGAAGAGATAAGTAAGGACCTTGCTGATTCAACAACTGGAAATCTCAGGCTACTGAGGAACATTCAGGGCAAGAAACAGCAACCTTTATCTTCCTGCCAAACCACTTACTTTCTTCTCTTTGCACTGATTCTCTGCTTCTGTCAACTGTCAGTGATGTTGATTTTTATAAGCCAGAAGCCAGGGACCATCTTGTGGCTTTTGGTGTAAGGGCCACTGATTTAGATACAGACTATGTTCTTTTTTAATAAGAAAAGTTGGAAACCATACCTGAATCTTCAGTTAAATTACTGTTCCTCACAAAGCCATGTTCCCAAGGCATATTGCTAAGTTCCACTTTAATATTTAAATCAATTTATAGAAAAGCCCAAGAGGCTGACCTAATATCAAAACAACACCTATTTCAAAAATTATTAAAAAAAAAAAAAAAAAAACCTGTTCAAACTCAAATCACAATGAGATACCACTTTGCATCCGGTAGGATGGCTACAATAAAAAAAGACAGTAACAAGTGTTGACGAAGGTGAGGAAGAACTGGAACCCTCGCACGTCGCTGAAGGGGACATAAAATGACACAGCCACTTTGGAAAACAGTTTAGCAGTTCCTCAAAAAGTTAAACCAAAAATAGATAACTGATTATCTCAGAACATTTTACTAAATAAACTTCTTCCTCACTGATTGGTTATGTTAAGTCTAAATTTTTTACATTAAATTCTTACACTTACCAATATTTCTGAGTTGCCTATCTATTCTGGCCTACTGGTCAATGACAATCCCGACCTCTCCCCTTTATATTTTACGTGCTTTTTTTGGCCACACCGTGTGGCTTGCAGGATCTTAGTTCCTTGACCAGGGATTGAACCTGAGCCACAGCAGTGAAAGTGCCAAGTCCTAACCATTGGACTGTCAGGGAATTCCCCCCCCACCTCCACTTATGTTTTTAAAGTAGTGGAACCTTCTTTCTATGTGAAAGATTATGAAGAACCGCAATAGAGAGAGAGAGAGACAGATAAAGGTGGGACTGTGCCAGTTGAATCAGAGAAAGCTTTACCTGGTCTTCCCTTCCCACCTCACCAAAATACCCCATCCCTGCCAACCTTGAAGACAGTCTTGAGCTTACTGGATTTTTCCCATACCTTTTCCTCTTTGTTGGCACAAACCATTTTCATCACACATTTTGTTTTCCTTTTGGTAACTGCATGATACATTGGGGTAAAGCTGGTGGAATAAATCTTCACATTTTCTTTTCCATATTTATAAATGGCCTCATCTATAATGCACAGGGGGGAAAAAAAAGCATCTATCAGAGACTTAAACAATTCCAGAGCTATCAGAGAGATGGCAGGAAATACATAACCTGAATCAAAGTACAAGGAAATAATAAACAAAACCACAATGAGCTGGGGCTTCCCTGGTGGCGCACTGGTTAATAATCCGCCTGCCAATGCAGGGGACACGGGTTCGAGCCCTGGTCCAGAAAGATCCCACATGCCGCAGAGCAACTAAGCCCGTGCACCACAACTACTGAGCCTGCGCTCTAGAGCCCACGAGCCACAACTACTGAGCCTGTGCACTTAGAGACCGTGCTCTGTAATGAGAAGCCTGTGCACCATAACGAAGAGCAGCCCGCGCTCGCCGTAACTAGAGAAAGCCTGTGCGCAGCAACAAAGACCCAGCGCAGCCAAAAATGAATTCATAAAATATATTTAAAAAAAAAACCCACAATGAGGGACAATCTACAACATAAATGTCAATGTCATGAAAGACAAAAGACAGGCTGAGGAGTTATTTCTCTTGACTAAAGGAGACCAAAGAGGTATCAAAACTAAATATACTACATTATCCTGGAATGAACCCTGCACTTGAAGGGAAAACTGTTAAAAATGAAATTATTTGAGATAACAGGCAAACTTTGAATAAGGTCTAAAGTTTAGATAATATTGTATCCACTTAAATATTCTCATTTGAAGCTATGCTTCTGTAAGGGAATGGCCTTGTTCTTAGGAAACAGATACTGAAGTGTGTGTGCATGTGTATAGAGAGAAAATGATACGGCAAGTGTTACCAGTAGACAGGAGTCTTCTGTAGTATTTTTGCAACTCTTCTTTAAATTTGAAATTAGTTCAAGTAAAAAAGCTTAAAAAATCAAACAGATAGGGTGGAGTGGGGAAAGGAGTTATACTCTCAAAGTACTAGTAGCTGGGGAGGAAACTGGACCTGTGATGAGAAGTTAGTAGCTAAAAAGAAATATAACTCGGGGGCTAAGATAGATTTAGTCAGCTAACACACACCTAGTTTAACGTTAGCAGAGGAAGGGAAGAAACCATAAATGACCTTTATTTTTAAACACCTACCTTCTGTGAGTCCCACTGTCCCAATAGGGGGGTGGCTGAAGACCACCGTAGGGATGTTGTCGTAGTCTAACTTGGAATCTTCTTTGCATTCAAAAAGTCTATGGGCAAGTTTTCGGCCAGCAGCAATCGCAACTACAAAGATATTTTTAAATCAGTGTTTAGCTTATTGTTTATCTTAACATAGCAGGATTATTCTACTAACCGTTTATCCATCTGGCTTAACATACGAAGTTCTGACAAAGTCTTCTGTCAATGCTCATTACAATATCTAGTTCAATATAATAAAAGACCTATCCATACCTTAGTTAACAATTCAAAACTATTGGCTTATGTCAATTCTGTACATTCTATGATGACCAAAAAAAAAAAAAAAAAAAGACACATTTACAAGTTCCCAACCACCTGGCAAGTTACCTCTTAATGAGATATTAGCTTTTTGATATATTTATGGAGCACACTACATTAGTTTCGAGCATCCTCAATTCTACTTTATAACCACAGTCATTTCACAGGAATATTTTGTTTCTTTTTAAAACTATTTTTATTTCTTATTGATTTTTTTTAAAGTTTATCCTCCTTAGCCTGTTTTTATTCTTAATGGTCAAAAAAAAAAAACCCCTGAGTTCAGAAAAAGCATCAGTTACTAATTTTATTGACTTCAAATTGACAATTTTTTTTCCAAAATAAGGTATCAGTAGGATACATAAGAAATATTTTTCACCTCAACAAAATTTTCAGCTGTTAGATTATGTTATGAAGGTTCTGAAACTTTGCTTGTTAGTTTGCTTTTGTGGAGAGAGCTTCCTTAAAGAGCTAAAAAGCTTTGGGGGTGTGTTTCCATTCTGAGTAAGACCCGGGCTATTTTGGAAAGGATGGTGAGGCCCCGGAGGGGTACAGGTGAAAGCAGATGGATGGATACCACCAGCAGAAGCAGGACAAAGAGCTTGAAATGATGCCAGTTAACTCATGAAGTAGGCTGAAGTATGGGATTCTGAGGATGGGGATCAGGTTGTATCAAGACTAAACAGTCATATAAGAATACTACTTCTGGGCTTCCCTAGTGGCGTAGTGGTTGAGAGTATGCCTGCTGATGCAGGGGACATGGGTTCGTGCCCCGGTCCAGGAAGATCCCACGTACCGCAAAGCGCCTAGGCCTGTGAGCCATGGCCGCTGAGCTTGCGTATCTGGAGCCTGTGCTCCGCATCGGGAGAGGCCGCAACAGTGAGAGACCCGCATACCGCAAAAAAAAAAAAAAAAAAAAAAAAAGAATACCACTTCCTTCCACATCTCCAGATGACTGTATCATCTGTATAAAAATTTCAGTCTTCACCAAGCATTTTTTAAATCTTTTAAAGAAAAATAAATATTATTCAAAGCATTTTTAAAGGAAAAAATGAATATTACTCATAACATGTCAGGTTCCCAACCAACATCTATCTCAACACATTTTACCATTTTGATGACATGAAGACACTCAGCCTTTTAACTCTGCTTGAGCTGATTTGACTATGAAGAGCTGAACAGTTTTTTTGGTTTTTTTGGTTTTTTTGTGGTACGTAGGCCTCTCACTGTTGTGGCCTCTCCCGCTGCGGAGCACAGGCTCCGGACGCGCAGGCTCAGCGGCCATGGCTCACGGGCCCAGCCGCCCCGCGGCACTTGGGATCTTCCCGGACCGGGGCACGAACCCGTGTCCCCTGCATCGGCAGGCGGACTCTCAACCACTGCACCACCAGTGAAGCCCTGAACAGTTTTATATAACACACAGAGCCTCCCTTAGCCCCCAAAAGAAGAAACATTACCTGGAGTAAGAAGAGCTTTTCCACACACATCCCCAACTGCGTAGACACCTTTTACATTCGTATTCTGGAATTCATCTACTAGGATATGACCTTTGTCATCAGTCTGAATCCCCTAAAATTGTAAAGGGACATCATGTAAGTATTTGGCTCATCTACAGAAAAATAGCAGCTCACATCTCTGGATCCGCCTCACTTCAGGCACCTCTTCCGCCTGAATCTCCAAGAAACCACAAGACTCAACCACAAGATGAAAAACATCTTAGCAAGCTGGCAGGTTTCATATCCTTTGCTTAATTTAAAAGGTAAATATTTAACTCAGTTTTGAGGAGTTTTAACAGGATTTGTCTTTGCATTGTACGATTCAGCTGGCCAGGCAAGCCTGAAAAGGAATCACTCAACTATCAGACATGGTACCTGGCATCCCCATGGAGTCCACCTAAGACAGTGATTTTCAATTCCTTGGAAGCGCTCCTCCAGAAGCATGCTAACTCATACTTTAGACAGGCACAGCCTGAAGCAGTCATCAAAAGTAGACTTCTTTGAAGTTTACAGTTTTATCTTTAAAAATCCAAGCAAAATTTGTATTCTACTCTAAAAGATATCAATGTTTCCTTTAACCAAAATTTCTCCCTATACATTGAGTCAAATTTTTGCCCCAAGAATATGTGTCATGCTTATCTTGTGGCTTTGCAGATCCCCGGTGTATATACTCCCATGTGAGAAGTAGAAGGCCAGCAGGCATAGGGAGTAGGTAGTGTAGTGGTTAAGAGTAAAACCTTTGGAGCTGGGAGATCTGGGTTCAAGTCCCAGCTCTGCCACTTATTAGTTATGAGACCACCCATTTATCAACAAATACTTGACCCACACCCCAGGCTACTATACTTGACTGTCCTTCAAAATTTAAAAGAACAAATAAGAATGCTAACTATAGCACTGGTACATGAGCTTCATATCTGTACCCATCCCCGAGTGCCACAATGTCCATGACGAGTCACACAACCATCCATTAGGATTAGAGCTGCAGACAATAAGAAATAATTATAGGGCTTTAAAGAGACAGGTATCATAGTAAAAAAGAAATTTGTAGGGAGAAGGCTAGTCAGGAAATGGCGAGACGATGACCTGATCTAGGGTGATGACACCAGAAAGGGGAAAAAAAACCTTTATTTCCATTCCAAAGGCAGAAGCAATGGGATTTAATGACAAACTGGACACATGGAATAAACAGAAAAGAATCCAACAGAACCCACTCAAGTTTTGGGGGGTCTGGGGTTGGATCAGGGGAAATCACAGGACTATTGACCGATTCAAGAAGGTTTTAGGGGGCTTCCCTGGTGGCGCGGTGGTTGGGAGTCCGCCTGCCGATGCAGGGGACCTGGGTTCGTGTCCCGGTGCGGGAAGATCCCGCATGCCGCAGGAGCGGCTGGGCCCGTGAGCCATGGCCACTGGCGTCCGGAGCCTGTGCTCCGCGGCGGGAGGGACCACAGCAGTGGGAGCCCCGCGTACCGCAAAAAAAAAAAAAAAAAAAAAAAAAGAAGGTTTTAGGCAAGGAAAGTGGTCAAAAGGTACAAACTTCCAGTTACAATATAAATAAATACAATACCAGGGATATAACATCCAACACGGTGACTACAGGTAACACTGCTGTTAGGAGAGTAAACCCTGAGTTCTCAACACACAGAGAAAATTTTTTCCTTTTTTCTTTTCTACTTTTATTGTATCTACGTGAGAAGATGGATGTTAGCTGATCCTCTTGTGGAGATCATTTCACAATGTATGTAAATCAAACCGTGGTGCTGTATGTCCTGAACTTATGCAGTGATGTATGTCAGTTATTTCTCAATAAAACTGGGGGAAAAAAAATAGAACATCGTAGGCAGACTAGGTCAGCTTACCAGTTTGTTTAAATTCAGGCCGCTGGAGTTTGGGTCCCGTCCAATGGCCCAGAGTAGACAGTCAACATCTGGAATGGTGGTCAAGGTGGGTTTCCTACCAGGAATTGAAGTGACCATGCAGAGTTCCAGGCCTGAAGAAGTCTTTTTAACTTCCTTGACCTATTGGGAGATACAGTTTGTTAACTAGGGGTGTGGGGATGGGAAGGAAAGCAAATAAAGAGGAAACTAGAATTCTTAACATTTAAAAACTCTCCACTGAATCCTACATATGAGTTTTACATGCTGACACATGTAGTTTTGCCCAAAAGCCACCAACACTGGAACTCTCTGGAACCAGCTTAAAAACAAAGTATTTGGGCTTCCCTGGTGGCGCAGTGGTTGAGAGTCCGCCTGCTGATGCAGGGGACACGGGTTCGTGCCCCGGTCTGGGAAGATCCCACATGCCACGGAGTGGCTGGGCCCGTGAGCCATGGCCGCTGAGCCTGCGCGTCCGGAACCTGTGCTCCGCAACGGGAGAGGCCACAGCAGTGAGAGGCCCGCGTACCGCAAAAAAAAAAAAACAAAAAAAAACAAAGTATTTTAAAGCGTACTTCTTCAAAACTGTGATAAAATTTTAAACCACAAATCTAAGCACAGTGATTTGCAGCTGGAATCGGGGGAGGAAACGGCTGTAGCAGCATCATTAGAGAGTTCTTAAAATTGCACCACCCTTGCTCCTCCCTGGACATTCTTAATCAGGACTTGGGGGAGGAGGGTAAGATCAGGTCCAGAGAGTGAAGGGCAGACAGAGTTCAGTGAAAGTCCCAAGGGGATTCTGATGTTGACCTTAACCACCAGTCCAGGACTTCAGCATTTACAAAGCAACTTCACATTTATTGTTTTACTTATGATATGGCCTATGCTGAAAGGGCAAAGCTTTGGGGAAGAAAGTCATTTTTACAAGGCTAATGTTCCAGGAAAAATCTGACATGTAGGTGATTCCCTGAGAATAAAAAAAAATACAAAGTAACTTTGTCATTGTTTCCATCTATAAAACCCAAAGGTGTTCTTTCAAAAATAGAGTCCATGGGACTTCCCTGGCAGTCCAGTGGTTAAGACTTCACCTCCCAGTGCAGGGAGTGTGGGTGTGATCCCTGGTTGGGAAACTAAGATCCCACATACCTCACGGCCAAAAAGCCAAAACATAAAACAGAAGTGATATTGTAACAAATTCAATAAAGACTTTAAAAAAAATAGATTGCATAATAATATTTCCTGAAATAAATAAATAAATATAAACCTGAAAAATAAGGATGTTCAATGAGGCCTTTGAGCACAAAAATTGTAGATTTAGTTCTAACTAAACTAAATTCAACTTCCAGATTTCTAATCCTTTATACCTTGGATTTCATTAAAACATTAATGTGAAATGCAGCTTCTGAGGATAAAGAAAAGTCTTGGTAGTACTCTAGAAAAGAATAAACTGACTGGGGTAGAGGTAGTTTGTGTTTATAAAGCTAGTGGGGTTCACAACAGATAGACGACCAAGGGCCGTAAGCTCGCCCTGGGCTCGGTCATACCTGCGAGTACTTCAGCACCTCTATGCCAGCGTTCTCCAGCTCCTCAGTGCAGTTGGAACTGATTATTGAATCAAAACTTCTGAGCACCTGTATACACAGGCAGCAGAGGAATGCGTGGTGGGAAAGGATAAAACTTCATTAAAGATATGCTACAAACCTGGGAGGGAAATTTCAGTATCAACCCCCCTCTTATGTCCTTCTTCATTCACGGCTGCACTTGAGTGGAGTTTTTTTTCTTTTTAGTCATCTTTAAAAAATTATGGTTCTGAAGAACCCAGGGGCAGGACAGGAATAAAGACGCAGACGTAGAGAATGGACTTGAGGACACGGGGAGAGGGAAGGGTAAGCTGGGACGAAGTGAGAGACTGGCATGGGCATATATACACTACCAAATGTAAAATAGCTAGCTAGTGGGAAGCAGGCGCATAGCACAGGGAGATCAGCTCGGTGCTTTGTGACCACCTATAGGGGTGGGATAGGGAGGGTGGGAGGGAGACGCGAGAGGGAGGGGGTATGGGGATATATGTATACATATAGCTGATTCACTTTGTTATAAAGCAGAAACTAACACACCATTGTAAAGCAATTATACTCCAATAGAGATGTTAAAAAAAGAAAAGATTTAACCAAAATAAATAAATAAAATAAGTTGCTATAAAAAATTATAGTTAATTTACAACGTTGTATTAGTTTCGGGTATACAGCAAAGTGATTCAGTTATACATACACACACACACACACACACACACACACACACACACACAGTGTCAGATTTTCCTTTATAGATTATTATAAGATATTGAATATAGTTCCCTTTGCTATACAGTAGGTCCTTCTTATTTATGTATTTTATATATAGTAGTGTGTATATATTAATCCCAAACTCCTCATTTATACTCCCCCAACCCTGCTATCCCCTTTGGTAACCAGAAGTTTGTTTTCTATGTCTGTGGGTCTATTTCTGATTTGTAACTAAGTTCATGTGTATAATTTTTTTAGATTCCACATATAAGTTATATCATGTAATATTTGTCTTTCTCTGGTGAGTGGAGTTTTAATAAGTCTGTTTTCCGACATCACTACCAACGTCTGCATTACACCTGACTTCACCCACTCCTGTTCTAGAGTTAAATCCATAGGCAACCTTCATGCCTCTACTGTCTTTGCCATGTTCCTCTCCTCCCAAGCTCTTCTCTTTTCCATAAGAATAGGGACCAGAAATTCTCTTTCCCCTTTCAGTATTCCAGGGCCAGCTTTCCTGCTGATACAATTTAAGGGAAGATTCTTGAACAAAATCTCCTATTCTAGGCAGAAAAGTCAACAACATGGCCTTAGAGATTTTTTTTTAATACTAGTCTTAGTATTTGTTTAAGGTTTCAAGCTATGTATTTTAGGGTTCTAAATTTGGTAAAAATGGGATCCATTCCAATTAAGGTTCCCAACAAAGTTGAAAACACTGGTTTTTCTTCTGGAATGCTAGATGTTGTTCTATATGAGCCATGGCCGCTGAGCCTGCGCGTCCAGAGCCCGTGCTCCACAACGGGAGAGGCCACAACAGTGAGAGGCCCGCGTACCACAAGAAAAAAAATAATAATAGTTGTTACTGTCTAGCAACTTTTTTCTTTTCTTTTAATAAATTTATTTATTTATCTTTGGCTGCGTTGGGTCTTCATTGCTGCACGTGGGCTTTCTCTAGTTGCAGCGAGTGGAGTCTACTCTTTGTTGCAGTGCACGGGCTTCTCATTGCGGTGGCTTCTCTTTGTTGCGAAGCACAGGCTCCAGGCGCACAGGCTTCAGTAGTTGTGGCACGCAGGCTCAGTAGTTGTGGTTTGCGGGCTCTAGAGCGCAGGCTCAGTAGTTGCGGCACACGGGCTTAGTTGCTCCGCGGCATGTGGGATCTTCCTGGACCAGGGCTCAAACCTCTGTCCCCTGCATTGGCAGGCGGATTCTTAACCACTGTGCCACCAGGGAAGTCCCTAGCAACTTTTCTTTACTAAGGCTTCCTCCTTCTTTCTCTAGAGATTTCTTTGGGATAACACACAGGTGGGGTAAAGGTGGGAGGTCGTGATTTATTCATAGAGTAGCTCTAGAATGCAGTTATACCAGGAAGGGGAGAAGATGGAGAATGCACTGGGGATGGGGGAGGGCAGGAAGCCCAGATATATGTGGCTCTCTGCCACAAGCCAATTTTCCAAATGCAGGAATTATCCACTCTACTGATAAACTGATGTGATTTATTTACTTATTTATATATTAGATTCAGGCTACCTATACCTCTGCCTTTCTCCTGCCATCTAATTTGCTGGACATATTCCAGCAATGCAAAATAATACTGACCTATGAAAAACATTCTTCAGGACAAAAATCTCCTGGGGGTTAATTTTAGGACAAGTCTAAAAGCCAAAGAGAAAGTCCTCTGGAGTCCACACTGACCAGGATTATCGGTTTCCCTCATCTGCCCCACTATTTGCTCAAATACTCAGGAATTTGAGTCATTGTATTTGAGTTGTCAGGGATCTGATAAATGTTCCAAAGGCATTAAATGACTTGCCCAAGTCACACACTTGTTGGGGAAGGCCAGATTCTTAGGGACCAGATTCTTAGGGACCAGATTCTTAGGCCAACACTCTTGTTATTGCCCCACATGGTGTCTCGGAAAGCTCCAATACGGTGCCACGACCCAGTGGTGCTCAGTCACGATTAATCAACACAACACATAAAGCAACACTTAATCAAGTACTGAGAAACATGGAGGCTGAATTTTAGCAGAAAGAATATTGGCCTGAGCTTTCTCAGAATTTCATTGACTCTCAGTTTTGATATTAATTAGCAGTCATGAAACCTCACTTGGCCTTAATTTCTTCATCTACAAAATGAGGTTCCAGTCGATGAGATGATCTATAAGTTTCTTTTATTATTATTATCTTTTATTGTGGTGAAAAACACATACCATTAAATTTACCAACTTAGGGCTTCCCTGGTGGTGCAGTGGTTAAGAATCCGCCTGCCAGTACAAGGGACAGGGGTTCGAGCCCTGGTCCAGGAAGATTGCACATGCCGCAGAGCAACTGAGCCCGTGCGCCACGGCTACTGAAGCCCACGCGCCTAGAGCCTGTGCTCTGCAACAAGAGAAGCCACCATAATGAGAAGCCCACGTACCACAACGAAGAGTAGCCCCTGCTCGCTGCAACTACAGAAAGCCCGCACGTAGCAATGAAGACCCAACGCAGCCAAAAATAAAATTAATTAATTAAAAAAAAAATTACCAACTTAGCCATTTCTAAGTACGAAGTTCCATGGTGTTAAGTGTATTTACATTGTTGTGTAACCAGAACTTTTCCCTCTTTCAAAACTGAGACTCTGGGGGTGGTGGGGAGGGATAAATTAGGAGTTTGGGATTAACAGGTACATACCACTATACATAAAACAGATAACCAACAAGGACCTACTGTACAGCATGGGGAACTACACTCAATATTTTGTGATAACCTATAAGGGAAAAGAATCTGAAGAATAATATATACATATATAACTGAATAAGTATGCTGTCCACCTGAAACTAACATAGTATTGTAAATCAACTATACTTCAATAAAAAAATAAAAAAACCTGAGATTCTGTATCCATTAAATGATAACTCCCCATTCCCTTTCCCCCCCGCCCCTGGCAACCCCATTTCTACTTTTTGTTTCTATGAGTGTGACTACTCTAGGTACCTCATATATGTGGAATCATATAGTGTTTGTCTTTTTGTAATTAGTTTATTTCATTTAGCATAATATCCCCAAGGTTCATCCATGTTGCAGCATGTGTCAGAATGTCCCTCCTTTTTAGAGCTGAATAACATCCTATGGTATGGATATTCCTCATTCTGTTTATCCGTTCATCAGTGGACACAGGTTGCTTCCGCCTCCTGGCTATTGTGAATAATGTTGCGATGAACATAGGTGTGCAAATATCTTTGATACGTTTCCTTTTAATGCAAAGAATTTAGTAAATTTTTTGACTGAGTGTTAATAATCCAACACTATCTGATCATGTTAAATTGATTTTCAGAATATGAAATTAACCTGACAGTTGGCTCAATTTAACTAATATTTATATTTAAGGACGTATGTTGTATTAAGGCATGCTATCTACCACTTCATGATGGAAACACCAGCCAGTCTGATCAAATCTAAATCAGTATCATCAACTAGCAGTTGGTGGCTGGGAAGGATGTAAGCCCTTATTCAGATGCCTTCAAAGCAGCTCCATGTGGAACAGACCAACCAGCTCCACATGCTTTGCACCCTAGTATTTAATGACAACATAAGAGAAAGTTCTCCCTGTAGATTTTTAAAAGGATTAACATCAAGGAAAAGGACAGAATTTACCTTATCATGCCGTATGATTAGTGATGTCTTAGAACCCAGGGCAGAAAGGATCCCAGCTATTTCCACAGCAATGTAACCAGCACCAACGATGACACTGCGGCTACCATGAGAGTAGAGGGTTAAGATCGTTAAATAAACTTATTTTAGAATAATTTTAGATTTACAGAAAAGTTTAAGAATATAGATAGTATACCCCCTGCCCAGTTTTTCCTAAAGTTAACATCTTACATTCATAGCAGCACTATTTGCAATATCCAAGACATGAAAACAACCTAAATGTCCATCAACAGATGAATGGATAAAGAAGACATGGTACATATATACAATGGAATACTACTCAGCCATAAAAAAAGAATGAAATAACGCCATTTGTAGCAACACGGATGCAACTAGAGATTATACTAAGTGAAGTAAGTCAGAAAGAGAAAGACAAATAACATATGGTATCACTTACATGTGGAATCTAAAATACGACACAAATGAACTTATCTATGAAGCAGAAACAGACTCACATAGAGAATAGACTTGTAGTTGCCAAGGCGGAGGGGTTTGGGAAGGGATAGACTGGGTGTTTGGGGTTAGTAGATGTAGAATGGATGGACAAGTCCTACTGTATAGCACAGGGAACTATATTCAATATATAGTCCTGAGATAAACCATAATAGAAAAGATACAAAAAATAATGTGTATATATGTATAAGGGAGTCACTTTGCTGTACAGCATAAATTAACACAACATTGTAAATCAACTACACTTCAATTAAAAAAACATAAAGTTAACATCTTATAAACCATGGTACAGTTGTCAAAACTGAAACTGGAGGGCTTCCCTGGTGGCGCAGTGGTTGACAGTCCGCCTGCCGATGCAGGGGACACGGGTTCGTGCCCTGGTCCAGGAAGATCCCACATGCCGCGCAGCGGCTGGGCCCGTGAGCCATGGCCGCTGAGCCTGTGTGTCCGGAGCCTGTGCTCCGCGATGGGAGAGGCCACAACAGTGAGAGGCCCGAGTACTGCTAAAAAAATAACTAAAAAAAAAACTGACACTGGTACATTACTGTTGACTAAACTTCAGACTTTATTCAGATTTCACCTGTCTTTCCATTCATTTCCTTCTTCTGTCCCAAGATCCAATCCAGGATAACACAGTAATTTTAAATAGAAAATATCCTTCTGTAGAACAGAAATATATTTTTAGGTGTTTTAAAAATTCCTTAGCTTCATTTCCTCAGAGAGGAAATAGAAACCCTTTGGAGCTAGAGACGATTCCTTATGCAGAGATCTTTGCACCTAAAACTAAAATTGGCACCATAATTTTTTTTTTTTTGCTTGTCCGAGAAAGTCTTTATTTCTCCACCACTTTTTTTTTTTTGCGGTACGCAGGCCTCTCACTGCTGTGGCCTCTCCCGTTGTGGAGCACAGGCTCCGGATGCACAGGCTCAGCAGCCATGGCTCACGGGCCCAGCCACCCCACGGCATGTGGGATCCTCCGGGACCGGGACACGAACCCGCGTCCCCTGCATCAGCAGGCGGACTCTCAACCACTGCGCCACCAGGGAAGCCCTCTCCGCCACTCTTGATGGGTAATTTTGCAGAGTAAAGAGTTCTATGTTGGTGGGGTTTTTTCCTCTCAACACTTTAAATATTCCACTCTCTTGTTTGCATAGTTTCTGAAGAGTTGTTGTAATTCTCATCTTTGCTCCCCTTATAGGTCAGGTGTGTTTCATCCTTCTGGCTTCTTTCAGAATTTTTTCTTTGATTTTCTACAGTTTGAAAATTATATGCCTAGGTAGTTTTTTGACATTTATCCTACTTAGTGTTCTCTGACCTTCCTGGATCTGTGGTTTGGTGTCTGACGTTAATTTTGGGGAAAGTGACAGTCATTATTGCTTCAAATATCTCTTCTGTTCCTTTCTTTGGCATCACAATCCTCACCACCGTTATTCTCCTCTGGCTCAGTATTTTCCCTTGATCATTGCTAAATTCTATCAATCTTTGCAATATGATGAAAGGCCAATTTAAGCAAGCCATTTTAACTTGTAGCACAGATCTGCAATGAAACTAGATACCCTGAATAAATTCTGGTCTAAAAAAGCATCTTAAACACTAGATAAATGTTTGGGTGAAGGTCTGAGTCCATGGTGGAGAAGCTGAGCCCAGCCCTAGAGTAATCGCTGAAGCATACAGAATAAGTGCCCTTCAGCTGGAGCTAACCCTTTCAGGGCTGGAGTTCTCTAAAGCATGGTCCTACCACTGGTGCAATGCTTGGGTAAGAAGAAAGCAATCAGGGAAGAAGAAAGGAAATCTTTCTTTAGTACCTTCTACAAGTAAGGTACCTATGTTGTGACTCCCTGCCTTCAGAGGGCTATGGTCTAGATGGAGGATGAGGTATGAACCTGAATGGCTATGTATTAGAGGTAAGGATGCTCTTATCCTACAGCCCAGTGTATAAAAAGAGAAATGTCTAGTTTGGAAACTAGGAAGTAGCTCTTCTTCCATCTCTACCATCCTCTCTCCTATTATATGTTGACCGCTTTTCCTTTCTTTAGGTCTTCGCTCCTTACTTTCTTCTTTCCTCTCTCCATCTTCTCTCTCTTCCCCAAACATTTCTCATGTAAGTCCTACTTCTGTTAAGCATTGCGCTGGACACAATGGGTAGCGATCCCTGTCCTTGAGGAATTCCTGAGGGGAAACACGCCCAGGGGTCTGTTAAAGCTCAGAGGGCAACACTTAGTTCCTGCAGGGGAGAGGGCTCAGAAACACTCCAGATTCCTGAAAGATGAATAGCTCTGGCAAGGGTTGGGAGAAGTATTCCCAGTAGAATGGATATACGAGAAACACGTGTGAAACGTCTTGGCTTCTTCAGAGAGGAGACAAAAATCTGCAAGGAGCTCAGTGTTTCCCCCTCAGCTTCCACAGTCCCCTCTAGTCCACCTCGTACCACTAAAGTAACCACTGGAAACAATCTTTTTTTTTCTTTTTGGTTTAAAAAAAAAAAAGGAATTTATTGATTCATGTAACCAAGAAGTCCTGACTTCAGGTATGGCTGCATTTAAGTGTTCCAATGATGTGTCAGGACCTGGTACCTTAAAGATGCTCAGCTTTGCACTTCATGTTGGCTTCATTCCCAAGCTCTGCATTGTGATACAGAGACTGCCAGAGGAATGGCATGGTCTTAACAAGCTGAAGCTCAGGCTGGGGAGCTGCCATCCAGGCTTTTGGAGTCTTGATTTTTCTTTTTAATTAATTAATTTATTTATTTTTGGCTGTGTTGAGTCTTTGTTGCTGCACGCAGGCTTTCTTTAGTTGTGGTGAGCGGGGGCTACTCTTTGTTGCAGAGCACAGTCTTCTCATTACGGTGGCTTCTCTTGTTGCGGAGCACAGGCTCTAGGCGCATGGGCTTCAGTAGTTGTGGCTCACAGGCTCTAGAGCGCAGGCTCAGTAGTTGTGGTGCACGGGCTTAGTTGCTCCGCGGCATGTGGGATCTTCCCGGACCAGGGCTCCAACCCGTGTCCCCTGCATTGGCAGGCGGATTCTTAACCACTGCGCCCCCAGGGAAGCCCCTGGAGTCTTGATTTAAAACACCAGTCTTCAGTATATGAAAAACTCAGTAAGTTAGGTAAAAACTGTGAACCAAGCACAATCTCCTTCGTGCCCTCAATGCCTGTTGGTCTTGGAGAGTCTCCAGGAGAGGAGGGGGGGAGGCCGTGGCTCACCCTGAGGACATAGACACTTTGGCAGCCACACCTGGGAGCCCTCCACCACCTAGAAACAATCTTATATTCTGCTGAGTCCCCAGAGCACTTCTCTTTCCCTCATTATCGCCGTCAGAACCTCTTGTCCCACAATGTTCCACAGAATCCATGCTCCAGCCTCCCCTCAACCATAAGCCCAATGAGGGTAAAAGCTGGATCATACAGCCCAGAGCACATGTTACCTCGCCTATAAATTTGTTCCTTCTTTGATTATTTACTTACTTACCAACATAACAATGATAAAGGAGTCTTAAAAAAAGAAGACAAAAATCATATACCAATTGTTAATTCATTTTCCCAGAGTCTTGTTTATAACACGCATACATTCCTTTCTTCAACCTGTAGTGCTACCAGCACAAGTTTAATAAATGGTTTAAAAATAGGTAATGGACAGATATCTACAATGAAGCTTCTTTGAGTCCAGATTGAATTGTATCATTTAAACACAATGAGTCATGACCACATTTCTGCATATATTCTCACATGTCTCATATCCGTCACACCTAAAACCAAACAGATCACGAGGAAAGAAAGGCTGCTCTCTAACACACTGCCCTGCCCCACAGACAGCAAATCTAAAATGCCTGTTTGCTTTTCTCAAAGTCAGAAGATGACCTGGTCTGAATGTCGTAACAGGACATTTTCACAGCAGCTATGGGACTGCCAAGACGCCTTCTTGTCCCTGATGAACCACTTGTGGTTCCAGGTGAATGAAGGTAAAGGAACAAGCAGGGATTATTAGTCACCCTCCAGAAAGGTCTTGATGGAAAAGCACGGGATTAAGACTTCCCACTGCACTGGCAGTACCTACCGAGAGAGCAGCAGAGTTGAGCAATAATGACTCCAGGGTGAGTGCTGCTCAGAGGGAACTAAAGGCCAAACTCTGGGCTAACAGGGTCCCTCCTCCAGTTCCCAGGTGCCCTATCACTTATCATGAGTGAAGGGAGGACCCCTCTAATCAAGGAAGCCTGCAATTGGCAGCTTCTTCAAATTAGAGAAACAATCCTCCTCATTATGTTTTTTCTCTCTGTGTTATCTAAATCCATGACAGAAGTCTACTAAGGTTATTAGGACAAACATGTATAAAGGCCAATTTCAGAAAACCTATTTTTGTGAGACTGACAGAGCCTTCATTTATCCAGATGCCTCTGTACTAGCTGCTTTGAAGACCAGAATCACTTTAGACACATTATCAACTGATGCTCTATCAAGTTGAAGAAAGAAAAGAGTTTTAGGACTTGAGTGTTTATTCTCAAAACCACCCTGCATTTGAGTCTGGTCCTAAAAATTTTACAATGGCCTCTGACCAAAAGCATGAAAGATTTGAGTCATTTATTGTGGGCTACTCATGGATGAGATACCCAAGGTCATAAAAAGAGAAGAGGTAGAACAGAATTCTGGAAATTCCTACATTTAATAGTTGGGAAGAGGAGGTAGAAACTGAGGGAGAATGAACACGGAGGTCAGGAAGAAAAGCAGCTTACCTAGGCAACTCTTCCAGCTGAAAAAACCCATCACTGGTTATTCCTAGGCTGGCACCTATGTAGGAGAATGCAATATAGGTCACACAGATGGAGTTTTCCCTTGTAAAATAATCACAACATTTTATGTACGAACCAAACACTTTCTCAGCCATCACACTCTCTGTTTCGACAAGTTCTGTTAAAGTCTCCACTTGGGAAGCTGCCAATCAAATCTTCCCTGAGTCAACATTTTTATTTCCTCTGTAGAAATAAGAGTACTGATGACTAAGTAACTATTAAATTTCTTTGAGGAATTAAGAGCTCCTCAGCTTGGGACTTCCCTGGTGGTCCAGTGGTTAATAATCCGCCTTCCAATGCAGGGGACTCGGGTTCGATCCCTGGTAGCGGAACTAAGATCCCACATGCCTCAACTATAGACCCAATGGCAGCCAAATTAATTAATTAATTAATTAAAAAAAAAAAAAAACATCTCCTCAGCTCTCATGAATAGACTCCTTGCTGGCTCTGCTTCATTCTCCCGCCCCCAAATGGGCTCAGCCTTGGTTCTCTTCTCTCTGCTTTTTTCCTTCAAAGGTTTTAACCAACTCTCCCTTCATTGTGGGAGACTTCCAAATGTGTAGTTCCAGTTTTGACCTTCTCCCCAGGTTCTAGTTCCATATTTCTAACTGTCTTTCTATACCATTTAACTTTGTTTCAAACTCAGTTATTTTCAAAATAGAATCTTAACTTTATTTCCCAAGCCATATCCCTCTTGTTTACCACTTCAGCTGAAAAGACTACCTTCCATCAATAAGCCAAAGTCTTGAGTTATCAATCCGTAATTCCTTCTCTCAACAATGGCCATCTCATCAGTTATTTAAAATACTGCATTTCGCCAATTTCAATGTACAATGATTAAGGACCCATCCTGATTTCAGAGGTTTTAATGTGTCTTGGAGTCAATGAAATATACTAGCCGATTCATCCTTCTGTGTCTCTTATGTCTGTCCTCTCCTCCTAGCACCTGGCACATAGCAGTGGCTTAGTAACTGTCTGCAGAGCGGAACTGAGTATTTCCACCACATTTCAGACGCTAACCCTGTAGTTCAGAACCTATTACCACCTCCTGTACATTCTATTGCAACAACTTGCTAACTGGCCTTCCGCCTCTGTAGATCACTACCAGATCAGTTTTCTATAATTATCACTTAGGTCTTGTCACTATCCCATTTATAGGCTATTAATAACTGGTTTTCGTGAATGACAGAGATTCCTTAATTTGACTTCATAAATGTCCACAATTTGGCCCCAACCTTCTTCCAGTTTCAGTTCAATGTACTTGCTTCCAGATTTCACTGCCAGAAAAACTGGTTTAATTGACTGAATGTCCTTTAAAGACCTATTTCTTACCCACTGGCTCTTCTGGTCTTTCTCTTCTTCGGCACATGGTGCTCAATTTGTAAGCCCTTTTCCCAGGAAGTCTTTTTGGTCCATGACAGCTCATAGTAATCCGTCCCACCTCTGAGGACCCCGACCCTCACTGTCTGGCAATCACCTTGGAACACTTACCTTTTATTTTATTTCTTTGCATTTGTTTTTTATTACACGTTTTAAATTAATAAATGTATATCTTTTTTTTTTTTTTTTTTTTGTGGTATGCGGGCCTCTCACTGCTGTGGCCTCTCCTGTTGCGGAGCACAGGCTCCGGACGCGCAGGCTCGGCGGCCATGGCTCACGGGCCCAGCTGCCTCGCGGTATGTGGGATCTTCCCGGACCGGGGCACGAACCCGTGTCCCCTGCATCAGCAGGCGGACCCTCAACCACTGCGCCCCCAGGGAAGCCCAATAAATGTATATCTTAAAAAATTCAAAAAGCACCACAGAGCATCTAGTGAAAAGCAGGTCTCTTTCCCAACCCAGAGCTCTGGTCCTCTCCTTGGAGGGAGTTGGCACTGCAGGGTTTTGAGTGTCCTTCCAGAGATCCTAGTGCATCTGTACAGTCTCTCTGTCTTTTTAAAAAGACATAAACTGGGGCTTCCCTGGTGGCGCAGTGGTTGAGAGTCCGCCTGCCGATACAGGGGACACGGGTTCGTGCCCCGGTCCTGGAAGATCCCACATGTTGCGGAGCGGCTGGGCCCGTGAGCCATGGCCGCTGAGCCTGCGCGTCTGGAGCCTGTGCTCCGCAATGGGAGAGGCCACAACAGTGAGAGGCCCGCGTACTGCAAAAAAAAAAAAAAAAAAAGATGTGTATATCCAATCTTACCAAATAAATTTTAAGTTACTTGACAACAGCATCTTCACATTTTTTACAGTAGTTGTTCTTTAGCTTTTGGGGAGTCACAGACCCTTTTAAAAGCTGGTAAAATTTTATCGATCCTCTCTCCAGAGAAAAAAATACATAAATACACACACACTCAAAATTTTCCATATAAATTCAGGTTGGTCATGAGTCGTAAGAAGCCAGTCCATGGTCATGGGTCTTAAGAAGAAGTTGTATAAACTATGATCACCATCCACAAAGACCTTATAATCTACTTGGCGAAAAAGATACGGACAATGTTTCCTATGAGAGAACAAGGCAGTATGTTATAACTCATGCCTGTGTATACAAAGGTAGACAAGACTGTCTCGGAGATTCCTTACTTCTTTAATTTTCTAATTCTTTATATGACAGAAAAATATGCATATAAGAAGGTTTAATTAGCTGATGAAGTTACATCTCTACAAGATTTCTCTCTCTTAAAGAAAACAGTAGATATCTCATGACAAACTGAGGCTGAAAACAATCTCTACTGTGCCGAGAAGGGAAGGATGGGGCTTTTGCTGATTCTTCCCCCTGTGTTACTGTAGTATGTCTGAGCCTGGAGCTGGATGAAATATCTTCCTTTGCCCCGTCACTAGGTACCACTTAGGCCAATTACATTTAGGTTCTGCATAGACCTTCTCTCATGTGTCCAAGACAAAGAACTGGTACAGGGCAGATCCCCTGGCATGGCTTGTAAGGTGGCAAACAACGGTAAATTCTTTCTGACTATTGTTAACAAGCATACACCTTTGGAAGACTCACCAGGGATCTGGCTCTCCTGAGGAAGTGAGGGCACGCCACCTGTGGCAATCAGTATGTGAGGGGCAGTGTACTTTTCCCCGTTGACCTCCACTGTGGGCTGGGCATCACCCGTGAATACTGCATGGCCGCGGATGATTTCTATGTGGGACTGGAGAAGGAAGCATGGTCACTTTAGCCTGTTCTTAAGATTAAAAAACAAAGGGGTGGGGAAGGGAAGTACTGGGAGTTTGGGATTAGCAGATGCAAACTATTATATATAGGATGGATAAACAACAAGGTCCTACTGTATAGCACAGGGAACTATATTCAATATCCTATGATAAAACACAATGGAAAAGAACATGAAAAATATATATATTTATAACTGAGTCACTTTGCTGAACAGCAGAGACTAACGCAACATTGTAATTCAATTATACTTTGATAAAATTAAAAAAAAAGAAGAAGAAAAAGATTGAAAAATAAAACAAGGGAATTCCCTGTCCAGTGGTTAGGACTGGTCGGGGAACTAAGACCCTGCAAACCGTGTGGTATGGTCAAAAAATACCCAAAAAACAAACAAAAAAACCAAACAACAAAACTTGCTGCAACTTCTTGCATCTTTCCATTCTCTACTGAGGATTGTGATTTATGGTTTGCTGATGCTAAGACAACTCTCCAACGTTCGAGTTTCTGCAGAACTTCTGACTGTTAATTGATACTTAGGTTGGGGGTTGCCATTTGATGCTAGAAGTATGCAGTAAGAAAAAACAAAGGGACTATCTTGGGCCAAAACCCAGAGACTAAAAAAAAATATATGCAAGTCATTCCCACAAGGAAGAAGATTACATCTTTGTCCCCAAGAGTTGAAGGAGAAAGCCTTCCTCACTTAGAATGAAAACACACTGAAGAATGATGTGTCTGGAGGAAAGAAAGAAGGCTGAGAAAACAAAAGGATAAAGGTGCAGGGAGCTGAGGCCAAAGGGAAATACTCTGGCCAACGGAGGGAAAAGCAATGTTTCTGTTTTCTCAAACGAAGGGGGGAAGAATACCACAAAATTCCATGACCGTGAAGCTCTACACTAGAGGTGTTGAGAACTCAGACTTCATTTGCTCTTCCTGGCAGCCTCTGTGCCTGGGCCTGAGTTTGGACTGCCAGCAAGCTTCTGCCTGCCAGGATACACATACTGGCAAGAAATGTGGGCAACTCACAAGGATAATGGGATCCTGTAAGCACGATCACAGAATGGAGCGTTGCAACATTTTGGAACACACCTGGTTCTGAATTGAGCTATTTCCTCCTTTCTAATCAGCCCTCCAGGCCTGTTCTGCAGGTGCCCTGCTTAATCAAGGTGAATCAAGATCGATGCCAAAAGCCACAAGGCTCCTGAAAAACTTTCCTTCAGGAGGTAATGATTTCCTACCGGGTGCTAGACAAAAAGGAGACTGAGTCGAGTGGCAATAATATGGGTAATCGCTTGGGGAAGAAACTGATGAAATTTTTATTTTCATTTCCTAGGATATTTCACAGAAAGTTTCCTATTCCGAATTTCTGGATTGCCTGTGATTCCTTTTCCATAAGGTCATGGTAAATTCTGCTACACACCAAGATTTTTGAGTATTAAAAAATGCTATTTCCTAAGTAATTTTCCTATCTCTTTTGCAAAAGTACTTTAAGCTAGCTCCATTAAAAAAAATTTTTTTTTTATTTGGGTGTTGTAGTATAGCAAATGGCATCTCATATTCATGTCTAGCCACCTTAAAATCTCTTGAACTCAGTGCACAGGGGTCTGAAGACCAAATACTTTCCCCTTGAATTTGGGGGTTAAGGTCAGAAAATATCACCCTCCAAAAAAATAAACCCAATGAATGATAAGAATTAATATAAAAATTATGAGGTTAGCCATCTGTACAAGTAACTCACCCTAAAAAGGGGTTTATAAACACGTGCTAATGAGATTACAGTGGCCCAAATACCGTCCCAAATATACTGATCTAGTATAACCTAAGCTATGTTGATGTCTTAGAAATTGCAGAGTGAGACTACAGAGACCAATTAAGGGTGCTGGGAGTCACACTGTCAAGAAAAGGGAGAGTTGGGACTTCCCTGGAGGTCCAGTGGTTAGGACTCCGCACTTTTACTGCCAAGGGTGTGGGTTCAATCCCTGGCTGGGGAACTAAGATCCCACAAGCCGCACAGCGAAGCCAAAAATAAAGAAAGAAAAAGGAGAGTTGGATGGTGCTTCAGTACAGTCCAGTGGAACAGGAATGACAGCAAAGCATGAGGGTGGGAAAAGCCTCAGCAGAGCAAAGGACAACATACATTTGCTGAAGGCAAACACACCTTTGCCCAATTTTCCTGATTGGACTTCATTCCCCAAAACGTCCTTCTGAACCATAACATGGTGTCCTGAGTAGATTTAGCCACCAAGGACGAGGGTGTTCTCAGCAGACGAACTATGGCAGGTTTCCAGCCAGATAATGGTCCTGATTTTAATCCATAAACTGGCACATTGTTACATAATCAGGCTCTTATGTGCTTGGTTTCTGGAACTGAGTGGAGGGTCAGACAGGTGCAGGCAGGCATCAGGTGAGACCTGATTCGCCGACTTAGGCACATACGTCCCACTTTCCGTAGAAATAGAAATGAGACTGGCCTACCGAGTCCGACTTACATTCTTACAGGTCAATATCAAAACCAGTAATCACAAAAGAAAGAAAAGAAACAAGAGATAAATGTAAAGGCTATGTCTGGTCAGATTTGGTTCTCCGGCAGAGAACAGCTTCTTCTCAAAGTTCAAAACTTGGCACGCTCACCTTGATTAGATTATTCTGATAGATGGTGTTTAGGCGGCTCACGTAGGCATCCCGCTTTTCCTTTATAACCCTGCAATGAAACCGGAGTCAGTACTGAGGATCTGGACCCTCCTCTTTCAGTCGTAACTAGGGCCTCTGACCCTGAACACCTCGGAGCAGAGAATCAGACTGTCCATAAGAGCCCTGGGAGTGAGTGTCTCTAAAGGCAGGCACACCTTCCCCTGTGTCCGTCCACGTTCCGTATGTGCAGAACCCTTATTCTACTCTATGGAGAATGTTCACCTGGCACGCAAGGTTCGTAAATTTCTTTCTGCAAAGAAGGCAAGGAGAGCTGCTTTGGCACAGTGCCTAGTATATGGTGGCCACTCATTATTTCCTCAATAAATGAATGAATATGCTAAAATTTTAAAAAAAATTTATGGCTAGAAAAGTTCATGGCAGGGAATCCCCTGGTGGTCCAGTGGTTAGGACTCCATGCTTCCACTGCAGGGGGCTCAGGTTCGATCCCTGGCTGGGAACTAAGATCCTGCATGCCGCAAGGCATGGCCAAAAAAAAAAAAAAAAGTTTATGGCAGTTCCTTTAGAAGTTAAACACGGGGGGATTAAGAGGTACAAACTATTATGTATAAAATAAATAAGCTACAAAAATATATTGGACAGCACAGGAAATATAGCCAATGTTTTGTAATAACTCTAAATGGAGTAAAACCTTTAAAAGGTGTGAATCACTATGTTGTACATCTGAAACGTACATAATATTGTATATCAACTATACCTCAATAAAAAAAATAAATAAAAGGTATAAAACTTCAAAAATAGTTAAATATAAATTGCCATATGACCCAGCAATTCCACTTCTAGGGATAGTCCCAAAACAACTGAAAACAGGGACTTGTAGACCAATATTCATAGCATCATTATTCACAATAGACGAGAGATGCAAAAAGCCTAGGAGTCCATTGAAGGATGAATAAAGAAACAAAGTGTGGTATACAAATATTAGGGAACAGCATTCAGCCTTAAAAAGCAATGAAATTCTGACACATACCACAGCATGGACGAATTCTAAAAGTGCTACGCTAAGTGAAATATGCCAGGCATAAAAGGACAGATGTTGTATAAGGTACCTAGAATAGTCACATTCATAGAGACAGAAAACAGAATAGAGATACCAGGGGTTTGGAGCAAGGGAAGACTGTTTAACAGGTACACTGTTTCTGTTTGGCATGGTGGAAATCTGGAAATGGATGTTGGTGATGGTTGCACATATAAATATACCTAATGCCACTGAACTGACAACTTTAAAAGGGCTAAAATGAACCTTTCATGTTGTGTTGTGTATTTTAAAACCACTTTATTGATGTATGACTGACATACAAAAAGCTGTACATATTTAATGTATCAACTTGATGAGTTTAGAGATAAGTATATGCACAAGTAAGTCATCACTGCAATCAATGCCAAAAACATATCCTTTACCTCCAAAAGTTTATGTTATATACATTTTGCCACAATAATACACCCTCAAAAAATTTATGGCTTACTTCACTATGAAAGAAAAAATGTACGTTTGTAAACAGAGCCCTCTCAGCGTTTACACTTACCGCCAGCTGAATTTACCCTCACAGCTTTGAAAGCCATAATCAACGTGGTCATGCATGAATTCCGAGTGGACAGCTGTGTTCCACATTACCTATAAAAAAAAGTACCCAAGACAGTAGTGCATGAGTCCAGAGAAAAAAGAGAAATTTTTTTCTACAGAAAGGTAACTATATAATAGTAGATAAAGATACTGACCTCTAACTTACAAACAAAACTAAACATTTTAAAAGAGAAACTTCAGAAATATGACCAGATAGATTTCATAGTGAGACTTCTGAAATGTTGGGGGAAATTAATTCTACTGTTGAATTCCACAGTTTATATACTCTGTAAAAGCAGAATATTATATGTCTCACAGTTCTTCCATTCAAATTTACTACTGCTTACATTCATTTTAAGTTTCAAATTTCTTTAAGCCTTGCCTTCTGTGCTCAATTTAAGAAATAGAATTGCACCTGTAACTTTAAGATTTAGAAGGAAACTATTAGATCAAATTGAGCGCTGGAAACTTTAAGAAAATGGATTCCTATTAACTACAAACGTGTCCCTGTAAGGATATATGTAATCAGACGTGTGGAACTCAAAGGTTAGCTGCGTCTCCTGTGGGATGTAGCCTATAATCTGTAAACCAACCGATCATCATGAGAACTGAATTGAAACTGGCATCCAGAACTCTAGATGACAAACTACCATCTTCTTTGTCAGACACGCCAGAGACATGACTTTTATTTATTTATTTTTGGCTGTCTTGGGTCTTCGTTGCTGTGCGCGGGCTTCTCACTGCAGTGCCTTCTCTTGTTGAGGAGCACAGGCTCTGGGCGTGCGGGCTTCAGTAGTCATGGCACACGGGCTCAGTAGCTGTGGCTTGGGGGCTCTAGAGCGCAGGCTCAGTAGTTGTAACACACGGGCTTAGTTGCTCTGTGGCATGTGGGATCTTCCCGGACCGGGGCTCGAACCCGTGTCCCCTGCATTGGCAGGCGGATTCTTAACCACTGTGCCACCAGGGAAGTCCCACGACTTTTGACAAGCCTTTGATTCCTTCTTTGTACCTTCCTCCCTTTATGCCTAAAGAAGAATAAATTGATGACTGTGCTGGATTCTTTTAACTGAGGTGCAATTCTATCAACTGCTTACCACAATGGTACCCAAATACTGTCCTCAGAAACATCATTCAAGCAACTTGAGAAATGCAATTTTAGAGTGGCCAGGAGATACCCAACGTCACAGGCTATATGATTTTAACTTGGATAATTTATAGGGAAATAGATTTCTGTTTAAAAACAAAAACTACTAACATCAAAATAAAACAAAAAACCCATGACAATCTTGACACATCTTTCCAGGAGAAAAACTATTCTTGTCTCTCTGGGAAAAATTGATTCAGAGATGCCCTGGAGCAGGTGAAAGACCAGATGGCTTGAGGCAAACACCTCACTCCGTGCAAAGTCACCCAGGTTCCATGTAGTTAACCAGAGCCACATGTAGGAGGGACATCCATCCATCTGCCACCATCATCTACTTGGTCTTGGTCATATCAGCACTTGGGCTTACAGTGGGGTATAAACTTTTTTATTTCCTGGCTGGATCTTCTATTGAGAAAAAGTTATCCCCTGCATATGGACAGTGCTTTTCTTTTACACCATGACTATAAACATTTTGTTGGTCTTTGTTCCTTCTAGACCATCAGAAGCTTGAGACCAGACACTGTGTTCCATTCCCCGTTATCTCCCCTCTGTGTTCCCACAGGGACTTTGTCACTATGGGAACTTAACCACAAGGTTCATGGCCAGGATGAATTTCCTTTGTATATATGATGCAGTTAGTATCCAGGAGCTAGTATTTCTGTGGTTATCTCTCCAGCAGACCCTTCCTCCTTTCTTCCTGGCTGAAAATGCCACTCACTTGCCCATTCTCCCCTGCAGGGGTAGCTCATCCTAGCCAGGAGAATCTAAAGCAATCTGCAGGGGCAGTGCTGGGTGAGGACACCCTGCCTGGAGCTCCACGAGCCATCCTGTGGCCATGAGGGGGCAGGGGTTACCATTGACCATACACCTAGGATACCAGAGTGGAAAGATGGAGAGAAGCCAGGGTTCTTTCAGATATCCTTAAGTGCTAAGCCAATCTCAGAAGCTGCCTATCTCCAGGCCTCTTTATTTCTTCCTCCAGGCTTCTTAATAAATGACATTTAAAAATACAAATAAAAACTATCCTATTGAGCTTCCCTGGTGGCGCAGCGGTTGAGAATCTGACTGCCAACGCAGGGGACACAGGTTCGAGCCCTGGTCTGGGAAGATCCCACATGCCGCGGAGCAACTGGGCCCGTGAGCCACAACTACTGAGCCTGCGCATCTGGATTCTGTGCTCTGCAACAAAAGAGGCCGCAATAGTGAGAGGCCCACGCACCGCGATGAAGAGTGGCCCCGGCTTGCCGCAACTAGAGAAAGCTCTCACACAGAAACGAAGACCCAATGCAGCCAAATAAGTTAATTAAGTAAATTAAAAAAAAAACTATCCTATTGTTTAAGCCCTTTTAGTAGCTTTCTCAGTTATTTTTTGCAGCAAGAATTTTAACTGGCACATTTGAAAACACCCTTACTCTGATCATGATTTACCAAATATGTCAAAGGAGTGTGGAAGGAAGGAGAAGTAAAAGTTCTACCTTTTTGGGTACACATCCAACATTCACCTAGAAAAAAAAAAAAGCACATATTTTAAGATTATTAAACTCAAACCATCAAACAAACATGCAGGAGATGAATTCCAAGCATCAATCTAGGAGACTTCCTTGAGTTCTAAGTCACACTCTACAGCTACCTCCTTTTTTCTATTAGAGTTGGAAAACATAGGAACATTACTTTCCTTGTATGAGGAGGCAGAGAATTTTACTTATGAGTATTTTCTCAAGAAAAGCAGTTGAGGGCTTCCCTGGTGGCGCAGTGGTTGAGAGTCCGCCTGCCGATGGAGGGCACACGGGTTCGTGCCCCAGTCCCGGAGGATCCCATATGCCGCTGAGCGGCTGCGCGTCCGGAGCCTGTGCTCCGCAGCGGGAGAGGCCACAACAGTGAGAGGCCCGCGTACCGCAAAAAAAAAAAAAAAAAAGCAGTTGAGAAGACGAGGAGGAGGGGAAGGGGAGAGGAGGGAAAGGGAAGAAGGGAGGGAAAGGGAAGAAGGGAGGGAGGGAGGACAATTCCATTTCCGGGGGAGGGGGATGCTCTGCAGGGATGGTAATAGGTCAGGAGGTGGCCAAAGCCTGAGCTTGCACAGGTCCAAAGGAACAAAGCAGAGAGAAACAGCAGCACGGAGGTGAGAGGACCCACCAGCTGAATAAAGGCAACTGAACCATTTGAGCAATTGTCCTAAAGGATTTCTGGGAAACTTACCATGGCCTAGGCTGGGTAAAACACCCAGAATGTCCCCTTTGAGAAAATCTCTAGTGGAAAAACTACATTATTTTTCAAGATCAAAGGACAACTGATGAATCAAGCAGTCAAGTTCATCCATGCTATTATCTAGCCAGCTAGCTATTGATCTATCTCCATGCTTATACACTTGTTAGAGATAGACACAAACTTGACTCAGCCTTCTGGCAGCCTACACACAAAGGAAAACACAAATAGTTGTAAGATTTCACGTAAAAATTAGACAGTTGTTTAAGAAAGTAACTATTCATACCCCTTAGACTAGAAAAAAATTCCTTGCAACAGTCCTTGTAAACTGTGATGTACATGTTTATACACACATTTTTGTTTACATCTGTTTTTTCCTTTTGATCACATCCTAAAATAACTTGGAAAAAAATTGTGGTTAAGAGTAACACTAATTAGAATTTAGACAATGACATTGTACTGTAATTATGTAAGATGATAAATATCGCTACATGGCGATCATATTACAACCTATAAATGAATCAGAGTAACACACTGTACGCCTTAACCTTACACAATGTTACATGTCAAACTTACACAATTAAAAAATATTTTTTTAAAGAGTAAGACTGATTAAAACTGCACATACCATTAGAACTTAGCAATTCTAAATTTAGGAATTTATTACACAGAAAGAGTCACATGTTATGTTCAAGCATCCAAAGATACATGTATAAGGATGTTCCCTGTAGTGCTGTCACAGTGAATAACTGGACACAAGTTAACTACCCAACAGTACGGAAGCATTATTACAGGGAAATTATTGTACACTGAGCCTATGGAATACTCTGCAGCCGTTTAAAAGGACACAGTAGATTTCTATTTACTGTTACAGAAGGTGTTCTTAGGATATTAGGTGACAAAAAGAAAGCTGCAGAACAATTTGTTCTGCATGTTCCAACCTGCATTACATATAATTGCAAATGTACACATACATTTAAACAGTTTGAGCAAATATTCCATGTTCTTAACAGCAGTCATCTCTGGGGAGGAAGAAAACTTTCATATTTCCCTCTAAATACTTTTTATAATATCATTCATTACTGTGTAATTCATTTAGACCAAGAAATAAACCAAAATGATTTTATCTGGGTAGTGGAATTTAGATGGGTGATTCTTTGATCTCTCTTGTCTATTTTCAATATGTTTTTATAATACAATTATTTTTCTTTTATATGGAAACAAATGCCTTCTAGACATAACATGTCAGGTGCCTGTAAGCTCTGCTGATCATGACCATAAGGAAGGAGGCGGGCTCTCTTGGTGTCCAAAGAACACAGGTCTGGTGCCAAGTGTATGACTAACGTTAATTTTTTAGAAGTTTCTGAACTTTTTAACTTGCGACCATTCATTCACTCAGAAGTACTGATGAAGTGCTCACTGCTGCCAGGCATTATGCAAAGCAGAGCACTCAGTGGATATGGTCCCTGCTCCCATGGAGCCCACGGTCCTGACCTGGGAGAGGTGCTCAGCCTATCCAAGATGCTGGCTCAAGAGACAGCAGCAGAATCAGCCACATTCCCTAAAATTGCCAAGTCTTCGGCCAGAAATCAGAGGAAGAAGGTGGTAGAAAATTGTGAGCTTCGGGGGCTGGAGAATCTGTATTCCAGCACGGCACACTTTGGGTCCGGGGGCTATGGCTGAATGGAAGCCCTTGACCTTGAAGCACTCCTCCTATTTTGGCAGCTCCTAGTGATAGGCCTCCAGGGTTTCCGACGGTTTCAGAAACCTCGAACACTTCAGCGCAACACAACTGATTATCAGATGCCTCTCTGACTTGGAAGGGAAGAAAAGAACAATTGGTTACCTACAAAGCTGGGGAAGCCGGGATGGAGAGCTCTGTGCAGTCCTGTTCAAGCCTCCGTCTCGCTCTCCAGCTGAGGTTGCTTTAGGTTGTCAGAAAGAGAGCTCGGGGCGTAGAGTCAGACAGACAAGAGTTTGAATCCTTCACTTCCTGGAAGTTGGTGGGTAGCTTTCTAAACCCCTCTGAGCTCAGTTTCCCGTTCCACAGAACAGGAATGATAATACTTACATTCCAGAGATTTTGCGAAGATCAGAGATAATGTATGTAAATTACTCTCTTCTAACTCATGATCGGTGTGATGATGCCACTGACCCCTCTGAATTATTCCTGCAGTCTGCCAGCTCCCCATGGGTACAAAAGCCGTATGGCAAACAGAGGAGGTGAATTCCCCGGTGGCCGGCTCCCTTTCAGAAACAGATCAACAGATGGCAAAGAAAGCTTGCCTTCCAGAATGGGGCACTAGGGTCACGGGTTGTCAGGGCTCTGACCTCCCAGGAGTGCACACAGCTAAGACCTGCAGCATACCACGCTTTCCACCTGGCAAATCCCCCTGCAGAGCCCGCATTCTCTAGGTGGGCACTCACCAACAATAAGCCATAGGAACAGAGACAACCCAGTGCCAGAGAGACTCCTGCAGCTCTGCCTCCCTCTGCAAGCTGATGGTCCGTCTCTGAGAACTCCCTCTTCCAATCTAGTGCTTAGAATCCTTCCGTTCCGTGGGCCTGCCAGCACCGGCTCACAGTGAGGACGGGGGCCTCTCCAAACAGGGACAGAACATGTGAGGAGTCTGATGACACCTGTGGCAAAATTCAGAGGCTCTCCACTTCCCTAGGGCTGGCCCTCCTACCTTCAATTCTGCCCAGATAAGTAAAAACCGCATGCTGTGCCTGTCACTGGTTAATTTACAACCTCACCTGTCAAGAATGTCACCTGTGCTTAAGTAATGGGAAGCTTCCTTCCTCTGGTTTCCCCCTTTCTGTTCCCCATCACAGAGTTGCCTAATGGTTCCTATCAAGTTCAGGACTGATATGAGGAAGGAGCACTTAGAAGATGACCAGTCATCATTCACTAAGCAAAACAGCATTGGTTCATCAACATTCTTTCAGATTGTGCAAGACACTCTTCTAGGGGCTCAGAATTGCTGACCAGAACAGATAAAGACCCCTGTTTTTATCAGCTTTACACCAACAGTTATCAAGCGAGATGCTGTCTGGACACCACTTGCCCATGTCCTTTCACAATTCTGACACTAACTCTGATGTGTGTTTTACTTCTCCACACAATCAAGCAATTAACTCAATTCTGACACGATCTACCTGGAGACAGCATTAGATCCCAAAGGTGAAGGGCTCAGTCCTACAAGACTGTCCTATCCCCCCCGCCCCTACTTCAGTCACCAACCACAAGTCCAGGCTGTCAGCTGTGCTTCTGAACGACCGGCTATAGACCCAAGGTTCCAAAGACCCCTTCCCCTTTCTTGGGTTTGATTAATGTGCTAGAGTGGCTCACAGAACTCAGAGAAACATGTGATGAAACATTTTACTTACTAGATTACCAGTTTATTATAAAAAGTTATAATGTAACTCAGGAACAGCCCAATGGAAGAGATGTACAGGGCAAGGTACCTGGGAAGGGGTGTGGAGCTTCCGTGTCCTCTCAAAACCCCTGTGCTCACCAACCCAGAAGCTCTCTGAACTCTGTCCTTTCGGTTTTCTATGAAGGCTTTGTTACATAGGCACGGCTGACTAAATCATTGGCCACTGGTGACGGTCAACCTCCAGACCCTGTCCTCGCCTTGCCAAGGGCAGGGGGTTAAGGCTGACGTTCCAACCCTCTATCACATGGCTGGCTCCTCTACCAACCAGCCCCCCTTTGATGTTCTTTCCAGAAGACACCTCATTAACACAAACTCAGGTGTGGTTCAATATCCAGACACCCTTACCCCTCAGCATGTAGTAAATTCCAAGGGTTCCAGGAACTCTGTGCTAGAAATGGGTACAAAGACCAAATACATATTTCTTATTATAAATCCAATATCACACGCTGGCACGTATTAAACATTCAACATCCATGTCTTTACCTTCAAATTTCAGATAAAGGTTAGCCCAGTAAGGCATCTACCTTGAAAAAGAGAGAAAGAAAGAGGGAGGGAGCAAGGAAGGGGAGAGAGAGAGAGAAGAAGGGAGGGAGAGAGAAAGAAAGAGAGAGAGAGAGAGAGAAAGAAAGAAAGAAAGAGAAAGAAAGGAAGGAAGGGAGAAAGAGAGGGACAAAGAAAGAAAGAAGGAGAAAGTATTCTGTGTAAGGCAGAATCTAAAGCAAGAAAATGAACTGATACAAGAGGTATTCAAATGTTAGAACTAAAATTATTTTGGTTCAATTCTTATTTCAGCAGAACTTTAGATGAATGTGAAATCTCCAGTCCCAGGGATCAAACTTCAATGAACTCTTACTCTGGGGCAACCGGGGAGACCCAGACACAGCTACAAGAGTGTCAGTTCTGACACAGCTCTGGAGTGTCAGTTTCCTCTACCACCTGACACCCACTGAGCGATATCTGGCCCCAAATCTCTTGCTTCCCCCCCTCAAAAGAAAAAGGATCTGGGATCCCATATCCTATTTAATATCTCATGTTGTAACACTCACTGAATAAATGGTTACTAATTATGACTGTTTGAAATCCACTTACAAACGCGGAAGGTCATTAGAATTTCTGTAAAATTCCTTTAATTCCACTCTACCAGAAAAATTCTCTGCTGCTACTTGTTCAAGGTACCTTTCGCAAAGAAACAGGAACTCTGAGGGATCAAGAGGAAGTCTTTCCTTTTCTGGCCCTGCAGATTTAGTGGGTCCTGAGGCAGACGGCAAAGCAGTATTACTAAGACTGATGCAAAAGATTAAACAATCAGTAAGGTAAATCACATATATACACTCATATGTATAAAATGGGTAACTAATACGAACCTGCTGTATAAAAAAATAAATAAAATAAAATTCAAAAAAAAATAAGGTAAATCAAAAGACAAATTTCAATAATAGGATTTGCCTGCTTGAACTAACCCTACCCTTTCTGATCACTCCTTTCTTTGGCATTTATGAACACAGGCGTGCCGCATTTTATGAAACTCTCAACCCAGGAAACAAATTAGGATTCTTTTCTGGTTTTGAGGGATCCTTGTTAACACTGAAGGAACTAATGGCAGGGCTCCTTAAACTGAGATCTCCTTTTAGTAAATGTCCATTTAAAAATTCACGTTCAAATAGAAGGGACTTTCACTTCTATATTAACTTTTTACAATGAGCCAGTATTACTGAGAAGAAAATGAAAAACATTTTTGAAGCTGCTGTAGTACATGAAATATATGTGGTTTAGCACATTCAGGTGAACTTGGTTCTGTAATCCCCAAACATTTCTGAAAACAGTCCTTACTTAATGCTGCTCCTTGTTTATGAGGAACAAAAGGAATGAAAATCACGACAATCATTACAATAACGATAATCTCAGTTCCCCAGCACCATTCTCCTTCCAAGTCAAACCCATAAACGACATCCACTCTTGTCTGCTCATCTTTGTTCAGACTTTTCGATTTATGAACAAAATATCACCAGACTGACACAGGCTATCAACTTTTTACTTGCTAATACCTACTTTAAAACATACAACTCTTTACTATCATGCTCATTTCATATAAGAAAGGATGTTTTAACACCAAACGACATTGCCTTAAAATACTATATTGAACTTTATGAATAAAACCATTACACTGTCAAAAAATATTTAAAAATGCATGTTCAACCTTGGAACAGCATACTAATATAAGTGAAATAAGCTAGTCACAGAAAGACAGATATTACGTGATTCTACTTACATGAGGTATCTAAAATAGTCAAATTCATAGGCTCAAACAGTGGAACAGTGGTTGCCAGGGACTGGGGGGGTAGGGAGTGGGAGAGGGCAATGGGGATTTACTAATCAATGGGCCCCAAATCTCAGGTAAGCAGGATGAGTAAGTTCTAGAGATCTGCTGTACAACGTTGTACCTACAGTCAACGATACTGTACTGTATGCTTCAAAATTTGTTAACAGGGTAGATTTCGAGTTAAGTATTCTTACCGTTAAAAAAAAAAAAAGAAGAAAAGCATGTTCAGCCTACTGGGGATACAGACACTATAATACCAAAGTACACGCTATCACCTCCAAGTTAGTTGCTGATTTACATGTCGCTGAGTAGTTGTTTTCGGCCTAGATGAATACAAACAACCCACCAAGTGGCCTGTTTCTCAGGCCTCTTCCAAAGCCCCCGCTCCTCCTGCTGGCCTCTCCAACTGGTGTGTACAGCACAGCTCACTGTGACATTAATGATCAAGAAGGCTTTTGCTAGGTACAAACTTCCAGTTATAAAACAAACAACTTGGGCTTCCCTGGTGGCGCAGTGGTTGAGAGTCCGCCTGCCGATGCAGGGGACGCGGGTTCGTGCCCCAGTCCGGGAAGATCCCACATGCCGCGGAGCGGCTGGGCCCGTGAGCCATGGCCACTGAGCCTGTGCGTCCGGAGCCTGTGCTCCGCAACGGGAGAAGCCACAACAGTGAGAGGCCCGCGTACCGCCCAAAAAACAAAAAACAAGTCACGGGGATGTAACGTACAGCATGGTGACAATATATTGTTAATAACACTGTAGTCCATAGATGTATATTTTATTGAATGACATCACTTCTATGTGGAATCTAAGAATTACAACAAACTAATGAGTACAACAAAAAAGAAGCAGACTCATAGGTACAGAGAACAAACTAGTAGTTACCAGTGGGGAGGGAGAGAGGGGGACCATAGGGGCAGGGAAGTGGGAGGTACAAACTATTGGGTGTAAGATAGGCTCAAGGATGTATTGTACAACATGGGGAATAGAGTCAATATGTTGTAATAACTGTAAATGGAAAGTAATTTTTTTAAATGATATAAAAATTTTAAAATGAATAAATAAGACACTAAATTTCAATAATAAAGATTCACATTCATAAAAATACTTTATGTGCAAGCAAAAATGTTCACTTAACAAAAGAAGATCATTATATCAATACTTTGCAGTTTACACGGCTTGTCACTATTTTTTTAATAGATTTTTATTGGAGTATAATTGCTTCACAATACTGCATTAGTTTCTGTTGCACACCAAAGTGAATCAGCCATATGCATACATATGTCCCCACATCCCCGCCCTCTTAACCCTCCCTCCCACCCTCCCTTACCCACCCCTCCAGGTCATCGCAAAGCAACCGAGCCAATCTCCCTGTGCTATGCCGCTGCTTCCCACTATCCAACTATTTTACATTCGGTAGTGTATATATGTCGATGCTACTCTCACTTGGTCCCAGCTTCCCCCTCCCACCTCGTGTCCTCAAGTCCATTCTCTATGTCTACATCTTTATTCCTGCTCTGCAACGAGGTTCATCAGTACCAGTTTTTTTTTTAGATTCCATATATATGTGTTAGAATACGGTATTTGTTTTTCTCTTTCTGACTTACTTCACTCTGTATGACAGACTCTAGATCCATGCACCTCGCTACAAATAACTCAATTTCGTTTCTTTTTACAGCTGAGTAGTATTCCATTATATATATGTACCACATCTGCTTTATCCATTCATCTGTTGATGGACATTTAGGTTGGTTCCATGTCCTGGCTATTGTAAATAGTGCTGCAATGAACATTTTGGTACATGACTCTGTTTGAATTATGGTTTTCTCAGGGTATATGCCCAGTAGTGGGATTGCTGGGTCGTATGGTAGTTCTATTTTTAGTTTTTTAAGGAACCTCCGTAGTGTTTTCCATAGTGGCTGTATCAATTTACATTCCCACCAATAGTGCAGGAAGGTTCCCTTTTCACCACACCCTTTCTAGTATTTATTGTTTCTAGATTTTTTGATAGTATCCATTCTGATAGTGTGAGGTGATACCTCATTGTAGTTCTGATTTGCATTTCTCTAATAATAAGTGATGTTGAGCATCTTTTCATGCGCCTCTTGGCCATCTGTATGTCTTCCTTGGTGAAATGTCTATTTAGGTCTTCTGCCCATTTTTTCACTGGATTGTTTATTTTTTTGATGATGAGCTGTTTGTATATTTTGGAGATTAATCCTTTGTCTGTTGGCTCATTTGCAAATATTTTCTCCCATTTTGAGGGTTGTCTTTTTGTCTTGTTTATGGTTTCCTTTGCTGTGCAAAAGCTTTTAAGTTTAATTAAGTCCTATTTGTTTATTTTTGTTTTTATTTCCGTTACTCTAGGGAGTGGGTCAAAAAAGATCTTGCTGTGGTTTATGTCAAAGAGTGTTTTTCCTACGTTTTCCCCTAAGAGTTTTATAGTGTCTCGTCCTACATTTAGGTCTTTAATCCATTTTGAGTTTATTTTTGTGTATGGTATTAGGAAGTGTTCTAATTTCATTCTTTTACATGTAGCTGTCCATAAAAGCTGCTAAGAGGGTAGATCTTAAAAGTTCTCATCACAAGAAAAACTCGTAACTATGTATGGTGGCAGATGTTAACTACATTTAAGGTGGTGATCATTTCCCAATATATACAAATATCGAATTATTATGTATACACCTCAAAGTAATACAATGTTACATGTCAATTATACTGCAACTTAGAAAAAAAAGGTTTTGTCTGGTGACCAGTCCTTATTAGTAAGAACTGTATGCCTATACCACAAGAAGTGGGTCAGTCTTTACCACAGAATCAGTACAGTCAGAAAGAACACTGGAACACATGCTCCTACAGGCCTGGGGCAAAGGGAATAGTAAGTCAGAAATAACTTTTTCCTCAACCTGACTCTTCCCGTATCTACATGGGCAGAGAACTGAACCGCCCTGAATAGCAGAGACAAAGCTCCCAGAAGGCTCTAACTCACCTTGGCTTTGGACCATCTGTGCATTTCTTCTTGGTTTGCACTTGATCATGAGAAGCACTGTACCAGCAGACCTTGGAGATATTGCAGATTCGGTTCCAGACCACCGAAATAAAGTGAATATCGTAGGAGTCACACAATTTTTTTGGTTTCCCAGTGCATATAAAAGTTATGTTTAGGGACTTCCCTGGTGGTGCAGCGGTTAAGACTCCGCCTGCCAATGCAGGGGACACGGGTTCAAGCTCTGGTCTGGGAAGATCCCACATGGCGTGGAGCAACTGGGCCCGTGAGCCACAACTACTGAGCCTGTGCGTCTGGAGCCTGTGCTCTGCCACAAGAGGTCGCAATAGTGAGAGGCCTGCACACCGCGATGAAGAGGGGCCCCCGCTTGCCGCAACTGGAGAAAGCCCTCGCACAGAAATGAAGACCCAACACAGCCAAAATAAATTAATTAATAAAAAGTTTGAAATATTGCGAGAATTACAGAAATGTGACAAAGAGACATGAATGAGCAAATACTGTTGGAAAAATGGTGCCAACAGATGTGCTCACCGCAGGGTTGCTGCAAACCTGCAGTTTGTAAAAAAAAAAAAAAGCAGAACCTGCAAAGTGCTAGGAGTTATGCCTATATTTGCCTTTTTGGAGACTCCCAAAAACTGAACTTGAAAATTAACTCATGTATTTTTCTGCTCTCAGAAATTACTTAATCGCAGTAGGCACTAAAAGATTATTTTTAATTGAATCCTAGAAAAACATGATTTCTTTCAGTTTCCCTTCTTTAATGCCTAACCTAGTACTATTATAATTTTTGCCTGATCCAGAAAAATAAAGAGTAATTTAAGAGTGGAATCTGGGCCTTCCCTTGTGGTGCAGTGGTTACGAATCTGCCTGCCAAGGCAGGGGACACGGGTTCGAGCCCTGGTCCGGGAAGATCCCACATGCCACGGAGCAACTAAGCCCGTACGCCACAACTACTGAGCCTGCACTCTAGAGACCATGAGCCACAACTACTGAGCCCACGTGCCACAACTACTGAAGCCCGCGTGCCTAGAGCCCGTGCTCCACAATAAGAGAAGCCACTGCAATGAGAAGCCTGCGCACCGCAACAGAGTAGCCCCCGCTCACCACAACTAGAGAAAGCCCGCGTGCAGCAACGAAGACCCAACACAGCCAAAAATTAAAAAAAAAAAAAGAGTGGAATCATGTTGGAGACTTCCCTGGCAGTCCAGTGCTTAAGACTCCATGCTTCCACTGCATGGAGCGCAGGTTTGATCCCTGGTCGGGGAACTAAGATCCCACATGCTGCACGCGATGTGGCCAAAAAAAAAAAAAAAAAGAGTGGAATGTTATTAGAGCTACACCTGCCTCTTGACCTAGTTTACCCATCAGAAGTTTAGTAGCAGTACTGCTCTCATTGCTTATTTCACTCTGAACTTGAGGGGATCAGAATATGCCACCCCAAAACATGCTCCTTTGACATAAAAATTATTTTGAGGTAAAGACAATTAAGAAACAGCAGACACAGGAGGAACTCTGCTCTCCCCCCTTCTACCTAAAAGCAAAGCTTAAATTTCCCTTTATGAAGGTGTTTCCCACCCTTATCCTGTACCAGCAGCAGAAAAACCCTTATCACTGGAGATGGAAAGGTAGCACTGAGATGAATTTGCACAAAAAAACCTTACTAAAGTAACCCTTATCTTCCATTAGTTTCCCCCCATATATTTACCTTCCCACAATTTACCGCCTCTAGAAGCCCAAGCCCCCTTTCCTCTGTCTAGTCACTTTTCCACAATTTGTCACCCTTTGTTAAGTTGGCATTAAGCTCCCAGGCCTAAGAGTTCCTTTTTTTCCTCACTTCTTTTCTGTGACACTCATGTGTGCATATGAAATAAACCTTCTCTCCCATAATCTGTCCATTTTCTGTTTAATTTGCAGGCCCCAGCTACTGAACATAAATGGGAAGAGAGAAAGTTTTTCCTCCCCTAACACAATACAGAGCAAAGTCATTTCATACCTGAGTTTCTTAACAGTTTAAAGTGATAAACTCCCTCAAAGAAAAGTGAACTCTCAGGTACACCAACACAGGTCACTCATCTTGAAAATACCTGTTTGCTCGGAAGGGACCTACTCCATTGTATCACAGAAGAAGAAAAAAAAAAAGCATTCCGGAAAAGGAAAACTGAGGAGTCAGGAGATCAAGGCAAACAGTCACACCATACAGACCCCCATGGAAGGCTCTTACTCCAGAAGCATGAAATTATGAAACCAGGAAACGAATGACTCTAGGCCCAAACTCATTACCATCTGATGTCCACAACTGTGCAGGGTTCTCCAGATTCATTCTAATGCTTCCATAGGGTTAAAGTCTTCACACAGTTCCTGCTCCCCATGAAACCCCCGGCGCTGAGTTGGGCTCAGGTACACCAGAATCAGAATGGGGCTCTTTAAAAATACACCTGCTGGGGCTTCACTCCAGACCTACTAGATCAGGAGCTCTGAAGTGGAGACCCACCTAGTAGATAAGTGCTTTTAAAGTAAATAATGACTGTTTCCTAAGAGGCAGAAGTAGGAAGGTTCCTCCCCTGTAGCTGAGAAGAATGCTTAAAAATGTTCATCAAATCATAAATTACTCCACACAATTACACAGAAGCCATGGTGTGGCTGCTAATTAGCACAGCTAATAACCTATGCTAATTCCATAGGTTATTCTACACTTGGTTTGTTTTCAACCACATTTTAATTGACATTCAATTTGCTCCTTGGTAAAAATGAGGGTCCAGGGCTGGAACAATGCTTCTAAATTCCTATAAGGATTTGTGTTAGTTGGATCCTTAATGAAATGAAAGCAATGGGGCCCATGCTCCGTTTTTATAAAGCTAAAAGTATTCAATTTAAAGGACAGTCAGGACTTCCCTGGCAGTCCAGTGGTTAGGACTCTCTGCTTCCACTGCAGGGGACACGGGTTTGATCCTGGTGGAGGAACTAAGATCCTGCAAGCTGCGTGGCAGCCACCCCCCGCCACAAAAAAAAGAGTTAAATAAATAAAGGGCTATCCCTTACTTGAAATTATAAGCTTCCTACTTTTAATCAAAAAATCATTCTTGATAAAAATTATAGTGATAGAAGAAATTTTTAATGGTCATTACTCTAAAAAAAATTAAGTCAGCAAGCTTATGTAAGTGCTTCCTATTAAAAAAACAAACAAACAAAAAACAACTATTGTCAGACTGGATTAGTAGATCTCCAAAGTCACTTCCAACTCCATCAGTCCATGAGTCTAAATTTTCATGGAGGAAGGCTGAAAACAAAAACTTGTATCCACAGCAACTTAAAAATTTTACCAAGCTTTAGAATTAACATGCATTAATTAACATTTAGAAAAAAAAAAAAAAAACCTGGTTGGAGAGTCAACAGTAAAGAAACTTCTGACTTTCCCAAGGGACATTTCTCAATAGTATCTCCAATACAAAGCCACTTTTATCGTGTCACTCTCCCGCTCAGAACCCTTCCACAGTTCACTGTGCTTCCAGAAACTCTACCTTTTTACTACCACCTAACCATCAGCTTTATAGGAGACGCCCTCTGCTCCACTCAATTTTTTTTTTTTTTTTTTTTTTTTTGCGGTACGCGGGCCTCTCACCGCTGTTGGCCTCTCCCGCTGCGGAGCACAGGCTCCGGACGCGCAGGCTCAGCGGCCATGGCTCACGGGCCCAGCCGCTCCGCGGTACGTGGGATCCTCCCGGACCGGGTCACGAACCCACGTCCCCTGCATCGGCAGGCGGACTCTCAACCACTGTGCCACCAGGGAAGCCCTCCAGTCAAATTTGATTACACAACATACCTTGCTTCTGTGCCTCTGCCCCTGACCTACCCTGTCAAAAAATGATATTCATCCAGTTCAAGTTCACAAGGATACTATCTCCATCCCAAAACTATCCAACGTGCCCAAGCAGAAGTGATTACACTCTTCTCTCAACTACCGTAACAGCAATTAACATAGACCCCCTCACTCTGGGGTTGACTGTCTACATTTTGCTTCCCCCCACCTTATCGCAAATTCCTTGAGGGAAGGGACCTTTGTCTTACAAATGTTGGTATCTACCCTTTTATCTCAACCAGCCGCGATCAAATACTTAGCACTTACATTAGAGGAGAAGTGAAGACAGCAACAAGTGAAATGTGCTTCAGAACGCCTCAATTTTCCCTAACACCTGTTTGGAAATCACTGCACTAAGAAGTTTATTAATGCATCTGTGGATAACCCAGATAACTAGAATACTGAGACAAATCTAAGCAGGTCTTATCAGTTGGTTTTCTCTTCTCTGATATTCTAAGGCATACTACATCCTTCCTTGAATTCAAAACCAAAAGGCAGTTTGAGAAGAGCCCACATGGAATGAAATAAAAATATTAAATAGGGGATTTACCCCAAGAGATCAATGCTTACTAAAAAATAAAAGTTGCTGCAGCATAATGAGATAAGCAAGGCCAGGCACTCCATAAAGAAGCAGTCGACTCCTAAGCTGTCCTTTACTTGCTCTCGGAAGTAGTTGATCTCTTAAAGCATTCACGTTTCTAAACAGGAACCTAAAAATGGGGTCAGCCCCTCCTTGATCAATACCAGTGGAACCAGGCAACGATGAAGGCTGCCACAAGCTGATTATAACACACATGGCGAAGGAGGAAAACAGAAAAGTAGAGAGGGACAAAGATGAGCAGTTATCAAGTGTTGTCACCAGTTGCCCGGGGGGCCTCTTAGTGGCACCCCTCCATCTGCTTTCTGCAGAGCCAGACTTCTCCTAAGAGTCTGTCTAGACTAAGGTGTCAAGGTGCAAGTTGATAATTAACAGGGATTTTTCCTTTCCTCGTTCCCACTTCCGTTTTGAACTTAAAAAGTGAGCACGGGACACTGGAGACAGCCCTTTCACAGCTGTTAATTTTGAGTTTCATTCACATACGGTTATTGAGCAAGCTCTTTGTTAAGGCGATGAGAGTTTGCAAACATATGAACCCATTTCTGCCCTTAAGGAGTTCCCAGTGTAGTGTAATTTAAGCATCCCTCTCCAAAGGAACTTCGAGAACTCCATGCCCAAGCCCAGGTTACACTCGGATACAACATTTTAATACTAACAGCAAGTACCTCGCCCAAGTCTTGTGACAGAAGAGCCCACACCAATAACTTGGGAACTAAACTTATTTTTTAAAGCAATAGTTCCTGAATCGCAGGATTTACAACCCTCTTTTGGGGGTAGGTAGTTTTAAAATCCCTCCAAAACAAAACAAAAGGTCTGTAAAGTCTTTTAACGATAAATCCTACATCAATGTCAACTGTATGTCAATGTCAAGGTGATTCTCAACCTTGGCTGCAATTAAGAATCACCCAAAGCTGAGGCTGCACCCAGGCAGCAGAATTTTTTCAACTCCTCAGGTGATTCCAATGTGCAGCCAACAGTGACAACCGCTGCTGTAAATTCTGCCCTTGAAACTGAAGGGAGACGACCGGGATCCTAATTCAGTGACACGGGCTCCATCCTCCCTTCCCCTCTCCCCACAGAGACTCAGACCAGCTGCAACTATTCTAGATGCAGTTTTACGTTCCATGGATCTGGTGATGAGATCGAGCATGGAACCCTTCCGCCTTAAGGAGTGACGATGCAGGAAAGTTATGTTAGATTTCACCATCTCCGGCCAGCGTTATTATGATACCTGCGCTGGAACAGACGCAGGCTCAGCTTCGGGGTCCGCGGAAAAGCCCCTTTACACTTGTCTCATCAAACCCCGCCGGGATCCTAACTCCGACCCGCGTGGGAAAGCGGACAGCGCAGAGCTGGGGGCCCATCCTCAGGGAGTCGGGGGAGGTCGCACTAGGCAAGGGCACAGGCTGTTCCTGCAGAGAGAGGCTGAGACAAAGCGGGACGGCGGGACGCGGCGCTGCAGGAACCCAGGCATGAAGAGAAGCGCCGGGAGCGAGCGGGTACTCACGCAAGTGCCGCCCAGCTTGTGGCTCTCCACCACGGCGGCCCGGGCGCCCAGCTCGGCCGCCCGGCGCGCGCTGGCCAACCCGCCCGAGCCGCCCCCGATCACCAGGTAGTCGTAGCAGGCCGCGACGCCTGCGGCGGGCGGCGGGCACGAAGACTGCGGCCCGTGCCTAAACGCCATGGCGCGGGAGAAGGCGCAGGCAGCCCGGGCCCAAGGTGGCGCGTAGCCGGAGAAAGTGCGCGCCGCCTGCCTCCAGCCGAGCCCCTCGCTCGCGCTCAGAGTCCGGGCCGGCAGGGCCATGCACGCGGAAGTGCGCGCCGCGGGGGTGCGGCCCGTGGGCGGGCCCGGGGAAGGAGGGGGGCGGGGGCCGGCGCAGCCTCACGGTGACTAAGCACTCAGCCGGCGCGCGGCGGCGTGCGGGGCGGGCTGGCGATGGGGCTACACGGCTTGGCCGGACCGGGGCAGGGGGAGTCGCCCCACTCCGTCCGGCTGTGCGCGAGCCAGCCCGCCCTGCTCCAAGGGAGGGTCTCTCTTCTGGGAACTCTCCGCTTCCGTCTTCACCCCAGCATCTGGGTCCCCGCGCCCGAGTGGCATCAGCCGAATGTAGGTTTCTGAAGGCTGATGGGGCGAGGAAGGATGAACGCCCCCTTTTGTTCCCCCAGCCTTTTCTGAGCGGGCCCTTTGGGAGTTGCCAGTGGCGCCGACTTCTCCTGGAAGGGAGACTTGCCCACCATCATTTTGAGGGTGATGTTTCTCAAGGTTTGATCCGCAGACCACCTGATCCCTGGGCCCTAACCCAGATCTACTAAATCGGACCCTCTGGAGCAGGACCCCAGCAATCTACATTTTAAACACCCCCCACCCCGGCTTTCAGCACATTTAATTTGGGAGGCTTTGGAACAAATGTTTTTGTGTTCCACAGATGAAGCATAAAGATAGCGTAGAGATGGAGACACAAAAGCATTTTCCTCCCAAGCTGTAGAGACTGGGGTGTCATTTTAGAATATCTGGAGCAACCAATTGCACAACAAAATAGTAAGTCAGTCAGTTTGTGTGGCTGACGCCCATCACCCACAAGGCTGTGAGCACTGGAGGCAAAGGAGTAAAGGTCCGGGTCTCGGAAGCTAGGCCCAGCTCGCTGAAGGGGAAGGGGGACCAACCATATGCCAGTTAGAATGGTATCCAGTTATTTTTTTAGGTTTTTTGTTTGTTTTGTTTTCCTGATTAAAAAGTAATAGAGGGAAAAAAAAAAAAAAAAAAAAAAAAAGTAATAGAGGGGAAAAAGGGAAAGATCCTCCTTCCACTAGGCTGCCATGTAATAAATGTAGACTAAACAAGAGTTAGAAAAATCACTTTACAACTATCATAGTGATCACTGTCATTAAACATCAGTGAATGTTAAAACCACTGGGTGAAAGTTTGATGAGGAAAAGGTTGTTTACAGTCAGACTATGTCCCCACAGATTGCTTATTGATCACAAAGGGGGAAATGGTGGCTTTACAGTGGGCCACACACCACCTTATCCACGTGGTCAAAGGTGAATATTGCTGGGAATGAGACAGCTGTCATCGTGTGCCTGGTGATGCGATGCAGTAAGAAGTATACAACTTCACTTACGTAAGATTCCTGCTAAAAATCCATAACCTGAGTCTGTTCGTGAGGTAACACTCAGAAAAAGCCACATTGAGGGAAATTTTCAAATAACTGGCCTGTACTCCTTAAAAGCTGTCAATGCCTTGAAAAGAAAACAAGGCTTCAACTTCCCTGGTGGTGCAGTGGTTAAGAATCCGCCTGCCAATTCGGGGGACACGGGTTCGAGCCCTGGCCCAGGAAGATCCCATGTACTGTGGAGCAGCTAAGCCCGTGCGCCACAACTACTGAGCCTGAGCTCTAGAGCCCACAAGCCACAACTACTGAAGCCTGCACGCCTAGAGCCAGTGCTCCGCAACAAGAGAAGCCACCACAGTGAGAAGCCTGCGCACTACAACAAAGAGTAGCCCCTGCTCGCGGCAACTAGAGAAACCCCGCACGCAGCAATGAAGACCCAACACAGCCAAGAATAAATAAATAAATTTTTTAAAACTTAAAAAAAAAAAACGAGGCTAAGGAACTATTCCAGGTTAAAGAAGATTGAAGAATTATGAGAATGAAAGGCAAGGTTTGATCCTGAATGGGATTCTGCATGGGGAAATCTTCCTATAAAGGATGATTGGTGAAATTTGAGTATGGCCTGTATAACATATAATGATACTACATCAATGTTAAATTTCCTGAGTTTGAGAATTGTACTGTGGCTAAATAAGAGAATATCCTTGTTCTTAAGAAATATGCACAAGTATCTAGGAGTAAAGAGTCTGAGTCAGAGAAACTTGGTTTCATATCCCCCCACAGGTGCTGTCATAGTCACTTAATCCCTCTGAGAGTCAGTTTCTTCGCACGAAGTAGGAAGGCTGACAAAAAGGAGACAGGCTTGTCAAACAAGAATAGCTTACAGTGGAGGAAATGAGCTAGCAGTAACTGGAGGAAGTAAGCGGAGCAGTGCCGACCAGCTGAACTGTCGACAACTTAAAGGGGATAATGGGAGGTGGGTGGAGTCCTGGAAAGCCTTGCTAGTAGCCAGGGTAAGGTGTTTAGACATTACTCCAGAGGCAATAAGGAGTCTCTGGAGATTTCTCAGGGCATCTTTCCCTGGAAATAGATGAAATGGATTGGAAATGGTGAAACTGGCAGTGTAGGAGGCAAAGGTAATAGGTGGCAGTATTGAGAACAGGCAGGAAGAAATAGATTGGACAGACATAAGGAAGTGAAATTGACAGGGTATGAGTCAAAGATGACAAGTCTTGAATCAGGAGATACGGAAGGACAATGATGCCATAAAGCAAACATAAAGAAGATGAAAGGAGGTCTATGTCTCTGCTAGTTTTAACAGAGGAAAGAACTTTTCATCAACATTTTCATTAAATACAGAATCCCATGCGATACGTTGAAACCAAAGGTTCATAAGGTATTATTTGGGACTATAATATTTTACATTCATGTAAATGTTTTTCCTCTTTGAACTTCTGACTTAGGTTGGAAGGGGAACGGGTAGCCATATCCCCAACACTTGAAGACTTCAGACTGTATCTAAACTTTCTCTTCTTCAAGCAAAGAAATATCAGCTAAAGTAAAAATTTAGTCAATGTAGTTAATAAGAGGTAGTTTCAGGATATTAAATGCTGAGAATGAAAATCGACTAAGTTATCATTCAAGTGTGCGGTCTTATGACGTCATTATAAACTAGCATGATTTGTGAGGGACAGCAGAGCCCCAAGGGATTATTTCACATTTTAATAATTCCATCATTAAATTTTTCTTTTGAACACTATACAAATTTAGATGATTTCCACAAAGACACTGAAATATTTGTCAAAATAATAAGCCAACGATTAGTACAGATTGAACTAAGCACTGTCCTTAAGAACTTTATTAGGCACGATGCTAAGAGCTTTCTGTTACCCCTCCTCAACCCAAGAAATAAATACTATCATTACCCCCATTTTGTAAATAGACTAAGGCTCAAAGAGAGTAAATGACTTAATAACTTGTATTAGATTACACAGCTGGTGAATGGCAGAGCTGGGATTCAAATCCTGGAGGCCTGACTCTGAAGCCTATTCTCTTAACCATTACTGGAAAGAAACCATCAAAGATATTGTCCTATGGTTAAAATACAAGATCCAAGATTTTTTTTTAATGGTATTTTTTGAAGGAGAAAATATTGAACATCACTTATTTCATTTAAAAAATTGTCGCCTCTGGGCTTCCCTGGTGGCATCGTGGTTGGTAGTCCGCCTGCCGGTGCAGGGGACCCGGGTTCGTGCCCCGGTCCAGGAGGATCCCACATGCCGTGGAGCGGCTGGGCCCGTGGGCCATGGCCGCTGGGCCTGGGCATCCGGAGCCTGTGCTCTGCAGCGGGAGAGGCCGCAGCGGTGAGAGGCCCGCGTACCGCAAAAAAAAAAAATAAAAAAAAAATTGTAGCTTGTCTCCCTCTGCGTTTTTTTAAATATTTACATGATGCAAATGCCACACACTGTTCTAGATCCTTTAATATTTTATTCATTTATTTATTTTAAAATTTTTTGGCTGCATTGGGTCTTCGTTACTGCACGCCGGCTTTTCTCTAGTTGCGGCGAGCGGGGGCTACTCTTCATTGCGGTGCGTGGGCTTCTTATTGCGGTGGTTTCTCTTGTTGCGGAGCACAGGGTCTAGGCACGCGGGCTTCAGTAGTTGCGGCTCGCGGGCTCTAGAGCGCAGGCTCAGTAGTTGTGGTGCACAGGCTTAGTTGCTCTATGGCATGTGGGATCTTCCCAGACCAGGACTCAAACCCGTGTCCCCTGCATTGGCAGGCGGATTCTTAGCCACTGAGCCACCAGGGAAGTCCCTCCCTCTGCATTTTTTCCTAAAGTGTAATTTATAGGAAATGTATTCATGTCTCATAAGTAACTCACTGATATTACAACTCTGTTATTTTAAGGTTACAGGTCAAGAGCTATTATGTTAGAAGGAAGGTGGAAATGGTACTTTTATAGAAGTACTTTTATAGATTGTTTACAGACGATCTGCGAAGTCTGTACAGGAAATAGTAATACATAAAGAAGCTTGCACATCTAGGTTGCTCAATGAAATGTATTTCTCATGACGCATATATGAAAATAATTTCAGTCACTTATAAGAAGGATAAATATAATATGAGAAAAGGAATTAAATAAAGATTACTAAATTGCAGTTTCATTGTTTAATATTGAGGCAACGAATAAACACTGAAAAGACAGACAACAATAATTATGACTGAATGTGAGATTAACAAAAAGCAAATTTTACAACAAGAGGAAGGAATCTTTCCAAGGGAAACAGCAAGTCTGCTTTGTTGGAAAATGGGCTACTACCTTAGAAGACACGTCTAGAGAGAAATCACACATGCACTGATTAGCTCTTTCACCCTTTTGATCTCTAATTTTTTACCAATGTATTTTCAAAGAATATGGGTGGGGGAGATCATAAAAAAGCTTTAGCAATAACATTAATATACCTATTCTGGATCTAAATAGTATTATGATTTCTGTAATTACTTTTTGTTTTACACCGTACATTTCATCCCCATGACTTATTTATTTTGTAACTGGAAGTTTATGCCTCTAAATCTCCCTCACCTATCTCGCTCATCTCCCCATCCCCTCCCACTCTGGCAGCCACCCGTTTCTTCTCCATGTATATGACTGTTTCTGCTTCGTTTATTCATTTGTTTTGTTTTTTAGATTCCACATAAAAGTGAAATCATACAATATTTGTCTTTCTCTGCCTGACTTATTTCACATAGCACAGTACCCTCCAGATCCATCCATGTTATTGCAAATGGCAAGATTTCATTCTTTTTTATGGCTGGGTAATATTCCATTGTATATATTTTTTTAATCCATTCATCTGTCCATGAGCACTTAGGTTGCTTCCTTATCTTGGTTATTGTGAATAAGGCTGCAATGAACTTAGGGGTGCATATATCTTTTCAAATTAGTGTTTTTGTTTTCTTTGGAAAAATACGCAGAAGTGGAATTGATGGATCATAGGGTTGTCCTATTTTTTTATTTTATTTAATTTATTTTTTTTTTGCGGTACGCGGGCCTCACTGTTGTGGCCTCTCCCGTTGTGGAGCACAGGCACTGGACGTGCAGGCTCAGCGGCCATGGCTCACAGGCCCAGCTGCTCCACGGCATGTGGGATCTTCCTGGACCGGGGCACAAACCCATGTCCCCTGCATCAGCAGGCGGACTCAACCACTGCGCCACCAGGGAAGCCCGGGTTGTCCTATTTTTAATTCTTTGAGAAAACATCACACTGTTTTCCATAGTGGCTTCACCATTTTACATTTCCGTCAACAGTTCACGATGGTTCCCTTTTCTCCACATCCTCGCCAACACTTGTTATTTATTGTCTTTTTGATAATAGCCATTCTGACAGGTGTGAGGTGATATTTCATTGTGGTTTTGATTTACATCACCCTGATGATTAGTGATATTGAGCATCTTTTCATGTATCTGTTGGCCATCTGTATCTCTTCTTTGGAGAATGTCTATTCAGATCCTCTGCCCATTTTCAAATCAGGTTGTTTGATTTTTGATGTTGAGTTGTTGGAGTTCTTTGTATATTTTGGATATTAACCCCTTATCAGATATATCTGGACAGATCATCCAGACAGAAACTCAACAGGGAAACACTGGCTTAAGCAACAGATTAAACAAGTCTCAATAAATTTAAGAAGACTGAAATCATATCAAACATCTTCTCCTACCACAACACTATAAGACTAGAAATCAACTATACGAAAAAAAAATGCAAAAAAGAACAAATACATGGAGGATAAACAATATGCTACTAAACAACCAATGGGTCACTGAAAAAATCAAAGAGGAAATTTTAAAAATACCTAGAGGCAAGTGAAAATAGAAACACAATGATCCAAAATCTATGGGCTGCAGCAAAATCAGCTCTAAGAGGGAATTTTATAGCAATACCTAAAGGAACTAGAAAAATATGAACAAACAAAACCCAAAGTTAGTAGAAGGAAAGAAATAATAAAGATCAGAGCAGAAATAAATTAAATAGAGACCTAAAATCATTAGAAAAGATCAATGAAACTAAGAGCTGGTTCTTGAAAAGATAAAAAAAATTGATAAACTTTTACCCAGACTCATCAAGAAAATAAGAAGACAGGGCCCAAATCAATAAAATCAGAAAAGAAAAAGGAGAAGTTACAATTGACACCATAGAAATACAAAGGATCATAGAGGTTACTACAACCTATTATTATCCCAATAAAATGGACAACCCAGAAGAAATGGACAGATTCCTAGAAATGTGCACTCTCCCAAAACTGAATCAGTAAGAATTACAAAATATGAGCAGACTAATTACCAGTAAGGAAAGTGAACCAGTAATTTAGAAATCAGACAAGAAGAAGTAAAAGCAATCCAAATTGGAAAGAAAGAAGTAAAACTGTCACTGTTTGCAGATGATAATATATTTTGAAAATTCTAAATATGCCACCTAAAATCTATTAGAACTAATAAATGAGCTCAGTAAAGCTGCAGGATACAAAGTGTTTCTATACACTAACAATGAACTGTTGGAGACATTAAGAAAACAACCCCATTTACAGTTGCATCGAAAAGAATATAGGGCTTCCCTGGTGGCGCAATGGTTGGGGGTCCACCTGCCAGTGCGGGGGACACGGGTTCGTGCCCTGATCCGGGAGGATCCCGCATGCCGTGGAGCGGCTGGGCCTGTGGGCCATGGCCGCTGGGCCTGCGCGTCCAGAGCCTGTGCTCCATGGCGGGGGAGGCCACGGCAGTGAGAGGCCCGCATACCGCAAAAAAAAAAAAAAAAAAAAAAGAATATAATACCTAGGAATAAATCTAACTAAGGAGGTAAAACACCTGTACTTTGGAAAACAATAAGACATTGATGAAAGAAATTGAAGACCAAATGAAAGATATATTGTGCTCATGGATTGGAAGAATTAATCTTGTTAAAATGACCATACTAGCCAAGGCAATTTACAAATTCAATGCAGTCCCTATCAAAATGCCAATGGCATTTTTAACAGAACTAGAACACATAATTCTAAAATTTGTATGGAAACACAAAAGATCCCGGACAGCCAAAACAATCTTGAGAAAGAAAAACAAAGTGGGAGGTATCACACTCTTTGGTTTCAAACTATACTAATAAGCTACAAGTATCAAAACAGTATGGTACTGCCACAAAAACAGACCCATGGATCAATGGAACAGAACAGAGAGCCCAAAAATGAACCCATACTTACATAGTCAATTAGTCTACAAAAAAGGAGGCAAGAATATACAATGGGGAAAAGACAGCCTCTTTAATAAATGGTGTAGGGAAAACTGGACATCTACATGCAAAAGAATCAAGCTAGACTACTTTCTCACACCATATACAAAAATAAACTCAAAATGTTTTAAAGACTTAACTGACAGATGGGAAACCATAAAAATTCTAGAAGAAAACATATTCAGAACACGCCTTGACATAAATTATAACAATATTTTTTAGGATCTGTCTCCTAAAGCAAGGGAAACAAAAGCAAAAATAAACAAATGGGACCTAATTAGACTTAAAAGGTTTTGTACAGCAACGGAAACACTGACAAAATGAAAAGACAACCTACTGAATGGGAGAAGATATTTGTTAATAATATGACTGATAAGGTGTTAATATCCAAAATATACAAAACTCTGACAACTCAACATTTAAAAAAATCGATTAAAAAATGGACAGAAGACCTGAATAGACATTTTTCCAAAGAAGACGCACAGATGTCCAACAGGCATATGACAAGATGCTCAATGTCTTTAATCATCAGAGAAATGCAAATTAAAACCACAATGAGATATCACCTCACACCTGTCAGAATGGCTACCATCAAAAAGACCACAAATAACAAATGTTGGCAAGGATGTGGAGAAAAGGGAACCCTCTTATATTGTTGGTGAGAATGAAAATTGGTGCAGCCACTGTGGAAAAAAAATATGGAGGTTTCTCAAAAAACTAAAAACAGAACTATCATATGACCCAGCAATTCCACTCCTGGGTATATATCTGAAAAAAAACAAAAACACTAATTCAAAAAGATACATGCATATGCACCCCAATGTTCATAGCAGCATTATTTACAACTGGCAAGATATAGAAGCAACCACCTAAGAATCCATCAACAGATGAATGGATAATAAAGAAGATGAGATATATACACACACACATATACACACACACAATGTAATACTACTACTCGGTCATAAAAAATAATGAAATTCTGCTATTTGCAGCAACATGGATGGACTTGAAGGGTATTATGCTAAGTGAAATAAGTCAGATAGAGAAAGACAAATACTGTATGATATCACTTATATGTGGAATCTAAAAATAAAACCAGTGACTATAACCAAAAGGACACAGGCTCACAGATACAGAGAACAAATTAGTGGTTACCAGTAGAGAGAGAGAAGCGGGAGGGGCAAGATAGGGTTGGGGGATTAAGAAGTACAAACTGTTATGTATTAAATAAATAAACTACAAGGATATATTGTACAACACAGGGAATACAGCCAAAATTTTATACTAACTACAAATGGAGTATAACCTTTAAAAATTGTGAATCACCATGTTGTATACCTATAACATATAATATTGTGCATCAACTATATCTAAATTTTGTAAAAAGGGAAAAAAAGAATAATGAACATCCACACCTTTCGGCTTAAGAGATGAAGTCTTACCACACTGTATAGCTCCAGATATCTATCCCTGTCCCATCCTCTTTCCTCTCTTCCTCCCCTAAGAGGTAATCAGTATCCTAAATTTGGTCTTTATCACTTCTCTTTTCTTGGAAATAAATGTCCATCATCAGAAAAATAGATATTCATGTTCTTATACTGGAATATTATGTGGAAATGAAAATAAACTAGAGCTACACAAATTAACTGGGAACAATCTAACATTAACATTAAATTAGAAAAGAATATATGACATTTTAAAATATGCTAAACAACATTATAGTACTTAGAGATACATAATATGCTAATATTTAAAACTTTTCTTTATATATATATTTAGAAGTTTTTAAAAATCATCCATAATTTAAACACTCTGATGTAACCATTTTTCCTTGTTGGCCTACTTTAAAGTTATGTCTCCTAATTCATCATCTGTGTCATTTATGAGTCTGTTTCCATTGATTTTCTTCTGCTTATGTGTCACCTTCTCCTGCTTCTTGTTATGCCTAGTAATTTTTTAATTTAATGGTTGACATTGTGATATTGAATGTCTGAATTTAAAAAGTGTTGTTCTTTGTTTTCCCAGGAAGTTGTTACTTATGGATCAATTTGATCCTTTTGTGGATCAAAACTTAAGTTTATATAAGAACTTGTAAACAAATGGTTGTAGCAGCTTTATTCATAATAGCCAAACCTGGAAACAATCAAGATATCCTCTAAAGGTGAGTGGTTAGTCAAACTATGGTACATTCATATCAAGGAATACTACCCAGCGATAAAAACGAATACACATAACAACTTGTATGGATCTCAAGGGGATTATACTGAGTAAAAAAGCCTATCTCGGGGACTTCCTAGTGGTCCAGTGGCTAGGACTCGGCGCTTTCACCGCCAGAGCCTGGGTTCAATCCCTGGTCGGGGAACTAAGATCCTGCAAGCCACACGGTGTGGAAAAAAAAAAAAAAAAAGGAAAAGCTATCTCAAAGGCCAATATTAAAAGCTTTAATATGCCTCAGTTTGTCTTTTAACAATGCTTATATTGGAAGTCAAGGAATGGTACAGTTAAGATATGTGCATGTCATTGTAGTTAATGAATGCTGTATGATTCCACTTACATAATATTCTTGAAATGACAAACTTAAAGAGATGGAGAACAGATTAGTTGTTGCCCAGGGTTTAGTGAAGGATAGAAAATGAAGTGACTGTGGCTATAAAAGGGTAGTGCAAGAGACTCTTCTGAAGGAACTGTTCTGTATCTTGACCGGTGGTGGTCACATGAATCAGCACAGGTGATAATATTGCATCCAACTAAATACACATCCACAAATGAGTGTATGTAAAACCGGTAAAACCTGAATAATGTTGGTAGATTGTGTCAACATAAATCTCCTGTTTATGATATTGTACTATCGTTATGCATGGATTTGCCAATGGGGGAAACTGAGTAAAGAATGCATGTGATCTCTCTGTATTATTTCTTATAACCCTCTGTGAACCTATAATTATTATCTCAAAATAAAAAGATTTTAAAAATTATGATGTGTGTACAAAGCCTAATCCAAACAGCACATTTTGTATAATTCCATTTATAGAAGTCCTAGACGAGACAAAACTAATCTATGGTGGAAAAAAAATCAAAACAGTGGTTACTTTCTGGACAAAATCTTTTATCTTGCTGTAGTATATGCTGTTAAGAAACAAGACAAGAGGCCTAAAATGGAGTTGCTTATGCTAAACCCCACACCAGCAAATGCAGAATTAACTTAATTAGTTTGGGCTCTCCCAGAAATGGAATCGCTTGATCAGCACTAGTTAGGTAATCTGTTTGTTGGACCCCTGCCATCCCCTAAAGGAAAGTAAACTTGCAATAACCAACCCACTTTTTTGCCTGGAATAACTTCCTTGTCCCTGCTCCCTTCTGGCTAGAAGTATCTTTCATTATACAGCTCCAGCTCCTCAGAGCTCCTTTCTATCTGCTATATTGGATGCTGCCTGATTCAAATCAATGTTTGCTCAAATAAACTCTTAAAAATCTTAACATGTTTCAGTTTATCTTTTAACAATGTTTATATTGGAACTCAAGGAATGGTAAGGTTAAGATGTGTGCATTTCACTGTAGTTAATGACATACATGCTGAAATATACATATCATATGACGTATGCATATGCACATAATAGTTAATGATATGACACTGAAGTATTTTGGGGGAAGTGTACTAAAGTCTCCAACTATGAAATGCATCAAAATAAGACAGATTAAAAAAAAAAATAAGACAGATTGATGAATGGATAGATTGCTAGATATGTGACAATATATATAATAAAATGTGGTGGGTATATGGATAGTTACTGTAAATTTTTTTCAACTTTTTTGTCTGAAAATTTTCATAATAAGATATAGGAAAACTTTACTAGTTGATTTTTTTAATGCAAAAATTCCAAATGTTAGGTCACAAAAGCAGTTTGGATACACTTAATACATACAATTTAGGCTACATTTTAATTAACATTTGTCCCCCCCAACCAAATATGATTATATGTAATTTAAAAATGTGTCGGGACTTCCCTGGTGGCACAGTGGGTAGGACTCTGCGCTCCCAACGCAGGGGGCTCGGGTTCGATCCCTGGTCAGGGAACTAGATTCCACATGCATGCCACAATTGTGTTCGCATGCCACAACTAAGGAGCCCATGTGCCTCAACTAAGGAGCCCTGGAGCCGCAACTAAAGGAGCCCACCTGCTGAAACTGACCTGCACAACCAAATAAATAAATAAATATGTTTAAAATGTGGGACTTCCCTGGTGGCACAGTGGTTAAGAATCCACCTGCCAGTGTAGGGGACATGGGTTTGATCCCTGGTCCAGGAAGATCCCACATGCCACGGAGCAACTAAGCCCGCGAGTCACAACTACTGAGCCCGCGTGCCACAACTACTGAAGCCCGTGCACGTAGAGCCTGTGCTCTGCAACAAGAGAAGCCACCGCAATGAGGCGCCCCTGCACCACAACGAAGAGTAGCCCCCATTTGTCGTAACTAGAGAAAACCCATGTGCAGCAATGAAGACCCAGTGCAGCCAAAAGTAAATTAAAAATGTGTTGACAATCCTATTTCTTTATACATAAAGAAAACAAGTAGCATCACTTCTTAAATTAAAAAAAATGTGAAATTTGTGTCTGAAGAATGTTAATAGAAAATGATTTAATATAAACTATCAAGATTTAAAAGTCCCTTCCTCTTATACAGTATTCAAGGTATTCATAAGATTTTATTGTGAGAACTGAGCCATCTATAACCTATGGCTTAATTATGATCACTGAAAACTATGACCTTAAATCAACATAACTTTACTGTTTGTTCCAGGAAATTCTTGCCAACAAGGACAGGCTGTAAATCAGTACATAATTTCATTGTTAGCATTAGAAGCTTCCTGAAAATCCATTCATCTGAACAACAGGTTGCTAATCTGGATAAAAAGCTTCCTTCTCAGGCACTGAGAAGTTGAATTGATCACTCAACTGGGCAAATGCCCTTTCTTATCAAAAAGGGGGCACATCTGACTTCAAGTCCCTCATCTTGCTGTGTCCAGCAGCCCTAAACTATTATACCATGTACTATGTCCAATCCCAGTAAGGTCCCCACATCGAAAAGGCGAGCTTAAACTACTCCAACCTAGACTCTAAAAACCCTATAAAAATCACCCTTGACTTCCCCTCTGAGTCACTACAGAGATTATGTCACAACAGTGTTCTCCCTTAAATCAGTGAGAAACTTGGTTTTAGATGAATAGGTTATTTTGGTGGTTTGGGGAGGGAGTAAGAGTAGATAAATGCAGTGAAGAGACTTCACAATCAACAAAGTTTGGGAAATGTGTAAGACCCCATGCAGATCTGGAGTACGCGGGAGCCGCCACTTTATTGTCCTGACAGAGATTCATTGGTGTCAACAGATTATACTAGGAATATAGAAAGAGGAAGAAAAATACCTAAAGGAGGAAATCATACCAAAATGAAGATGTTTAAGAGGTGAACTTCCTTTCTTTCCTGTCTTCATGTAGACGAGAACCTCTGAATGAGTCAATATAGTTAATTATTTAATTGGTATGTCATGTTAGAATTTGTATTACTTCACCTCGACTGATTTTGAGATTGTGCGCTCATATCTTGCAACTTCACATCCAGGATAAAGTTCTTAGCCTACACACAAAGCCAAGCCCTCTCTGGTCCTAGCTCCAAACTAATGCACCTCCACTCAAACTTGGAACTGCAATATTTTAAACTGCTGCTTGTTCCTCTGCATTCACAGTTTCCTAAATTTGCAATCCCATTCTTCCTTTTGCCCCCTTCCCCAATTCCTAAACTTTACAGCACAATTTGGGCATGGTTTCCTTCAGGAAAGCATTCAAGCCCTCGCTGGGAATAGGGTTCCACAGACCCCTGTGCACATCCTAATCACAACACTCAGGCACTGTATATATCTGTTTACAGGGCTCTTTCCCACTAAACTGACTTTCTGAGCTTCTTGAGGACAAATTCAGTAACTTCCACATATTTGAGTCTCCATGAGTCCTTCTGTACCAAATTGTGGGGCTCAATAAATGTTAGCTGAAGTAAATTGAAGGGTGAGAAAATTGATGGCTAGGTCAGAAAATGAATTTTCAAGCAAGAAAGCTTGCAAATTGTGACGATCTCTGTAGCTTAATTGCGTTGCAGGTTGGCAGAAGCACCAGAGGTGTATCATGGGATGGCAATGAGGTAATAGACCTGTGAGGCTGAGTTAAGTCATTAACAGTAACACCTGCTGGCAAAACTGATGAGAAGCGGAGCAAGGGGTAGTGGGTCTCCAGGATTCGGTGCCAGGCCCCACTTCTGAGTCATCTTCCCTCGGGTACTAGAGACCACGAAAGGGGCCAGGGATCGTTACGGTGATAAAGAAGGTGCTTCAGCAGAGAGTGGTGCTCAGTTGTCTGACCCAAAAGCCCACAATCACCCACTACGGACACAAGGCCCAGGGGCAGGCTGCCCCCAACAGCGTCAACACCCAGTACCCTTTCTCTTCAGGTTCATTTTACTTTTTTTCTTTTGGCTGCGTTGGGTCTTTGTTGCTGCACACGGGCTTTCTCTAGTTGCAGCGAGCGGGGACCACTCTTTGGTGCGGTGCATGGGCTTCTCATTGTGGTGGCTTCTCTTGTTGCAGAGCATGGGCTCTAGGCTCGCGGGCCTCAGTAGTTGTGGCACATGGGCTCAGTAGTTGTGGCTCGCGGGCTCTAGAGCGCAGGCTCAGTAGTTGTGGCGCACGGGCTTAGTTGCTCCGCGGCATGTGGGATCCTCCCGGACCAGGGCTCAAACGCCTGTAACCTGCTTTGGCGGGCGGATTCTCAACCACTGTGCCCCCAGGGAAGCCCCTCATTTTACTCTTGAGCTCTTCCTCAGTCTCCAGGGTCCCACGGCCAAAGGCGCAGGTGCAGCCAGCCTCACTGGACCCCACGTTTTGCTTTCATAGAACTTGGTTAGACGGGCGCCAGCAAGGCCGTCTCCCCTGGACATCACGTGACGTGAGGAGGTGATCTGTATTTGTTCTAAGGCTACAGATTATTAGTTCAAAAACCTGGTCTTCTCTCAGTCCGACCAACGACCTGACTTTGGAGTCTAGCTGTCTCCCCAAATTCCTCCCTTAGGCAGGGCTTCTGCACTCCACCTTCCAAAGGAGGAGAAACCGGAAGGGGCGGGCCTTCCGCCCGGAAGCGGGGCGCCCTCCACTATGGCTTCTCGTGGCGTTGTTGGCGTCTTCCTCCTTGCTGCTCTCCCGCTCTTGTGTTTGGAGCTCCAGCGTGGGATCCCAGATCTGGGTAAGTGTTGGCTTTTCCCTCTTGGTGCTCATACCCAGGTGACGGTCCTGTGAACGTTGCGTAGAATTTCCGTTTCCCAGCCGCGTCCCCTCTAGGCAGCTTTGACTACGATTCCCAGGCTGCACCGCGCCTGCCTCTCTTTTCCGGCGCGGATCCTTGGGGGAGCGAGACTTCCGCCGCCTTGGGGAGGCCGACTCACCTTGGGGAGGCTGACTCCCTTTGGCGCGGCTGACTCCCCTTGGCGCAAAAAATCTCTCCAGGTCTGGTGAGGTTTTGCGTGAAAGGGAACTGAGGCAGAAAGCACATGAACAAGCATATACACGACTTTCAAATTGTGTTGAATGCTCAAGAGGAAATAAACAGGTTGATGTGATGTAGGCCTACTGAGGAATTTAAGCAGAGATTTAAATGATGATAGGAACCACCACTTTGAAAAGCCGGGAGAAAACGTTCCAGACAAAGGAATTGTGATGTGTTGGAGGAAAAGGATGAAGAAAATTGAGGCTGGATCAAGGAGACTGACTTAAGAGGGAGATTGGCTCAAGATAGAAACATTCATTTAGCATGTACTGTAAACCAAAGTCTAAGTGTTTATTCATTATCTCATCTAATCCGCTTTACAATCAGAGGGTGGGTACTATTATAATCCCTTTTTTACAGTTGAGGAAACAGATATAGGGAGGTTAAGAGACTTACCTAAGGTTTTAAAACAGGTCACTGGGTTCTGTGTGCAGAATGTTTTGTAAGGAAGCTGCAAGGCATCTTAGGCTTCTGAACTAGGGAAGTCGTGATGATTGTTTGATGGTTGGCCTGACTAGGATAACAGAGGAGGTGAAATGTGCACAGATTTGGGATATTAGCCAACTAGGATTTGTTGATGGATTAATGATTCGGGTGAGGGAAAGGAGAGATTCGAGGGAAAGGAGAGATTCAAGGATGGCTCCTACATGTGGAGTTGAACAACCTCAAGTCGTTGGTGGTGCCAGTGATAAAGGAAAAACTGAAAGGAAACTGGTGGACCAGTGGTGAATCAGTTCATTTTTGGACATATTATTGATCAGTTTACATGTCTGTTTCCCTCTTTAAACTCAGTCCTAAAATTAGAGACTGTGATGAAACCGAGCTTTGTATATTTCCTCTCTTTCTCCCCACCCCCAAGAAGTCAGGTACCCAGAATGCTGCTTGAAATAAGAAATTAAAATAAAATGCTTTTCAAAAAATCTACAGAGATTCTCCAGAAGTCTCAAGCAGTATTGGAATCTAACAAGACCTTTATCCAAATGATATACAGAAATGTTAAACTCACACTTATTTCAGAATTTACCTGCTCCCTTACCTTAAAGAATTCACCCTTACTCTGCTCATCTAGAATCTTCTACATTTGCACTAATATTTGAGTCACTAGTCAATGAGAAGGTGTTTACTCAGGGTTGCAGAAGGAGATCTGTTCACATGATCAGCTCTGACCACAGGGGAACGTACTTCCTGAGACCAGAGACCCCTCCTCCCCCTCCTCCCCCTCCTCCCCTCCTCCCCCTCCTCTCTTTCCTCCCCTCCTCCCCTCCTCCCCTCCTCTCCCTTCTCCCCTCCATCTCCTCCTATTGAATTACCAAAGGGAAGAGGAGTGTTCATTCACCTGGGCTATATTTTTGGACATGTATTGAAAAATGATTCCTGTCTTTTTCTATTCTGTAAAAGCCTTCATTGCTGATACATTTTTACTTGTACTTAAGCTAAATACTTTAATGCTGGTTCCTCACGTTTGTTATCCTTTGAAGTGCCCTGCATATGGGCTCTTGAGAATAGGTATAAACAAAGCAAAACAAAACACCTCAACTTACTTTTAAAAATTTTTAATTGAGAGGTGCACACGTTAATCTAGTTCTTTTGTATTCACATATGACATTTGAAATTGCTTGCTAGAACAAAAAGCAATATATGGAACATAAATCCTATAACACAACAGTTTCTCTAAATACTAATACTCTAGGTGTCAAATTGCTTTTGAAATGACCACAGTTACCTGAGATTTAATCATGTGTCATATTGAGCAATACCTGAGTCAGTAGTAATGCTGGCAAGGGTTGGAAGGGCTGTAATGCAAAAGAAAAAAAAAAAAAACCTCGCTAAACAACTTGAAACTACTTTTTTTTTAAAGAAAAGGATTATATATATATATATGTTTTCAGTTAAAAATTAAGTCTGTATATAATTCCTTCTTTAATTTTCAGCTAATTGGCTAACTGCCAGCCCCTATCACATTGGTAAGATGGTTCCTCTGTACGTCTGTCTGGTAACTTTTGAGAATTATAAAACAAAACTGAACATTCCTGGAGGGTAGAAACCATTTTTTATCCTACTTTATATGCACACTCCCTCACCATTTGGCAAGTTGTATTACACAAAGTAGGTACTTGTTACATTTCTGCTGATTAATTTTCATCTTGGTTCTTAAGGTAATACAAAACCAAATTTTTTACTTTTTTTCTAGGCAAACATGTATCTAGTAATTTTATTTACATATGATAGAATAAATATTGAGAAATAGAGAAGTACAGAGTTGCATAATTTAACTGTCAGAAATAAGAATTTGCTGTTTCAGTGAGAGTGACTTATTTTTAAATAGAACTAGAATTTAATAAGATGATACCATCACAATTTAATTCCCAATTATGTGGATAATTTTCTTCTCTGGGAAGAAGGGAAACCAGAATTTATGCATTATTGATAGTCATATATTTATAATGTAGCCAATCACTCGAATTCTCCTTATATTCCTGAGACATAAGATGTTCCAGAATCATTTTCTGAAAACTTGCTCTGGTAATGACAGTCATTATGAATTTTGGCACCCAAAGGAGACTATATGAAAAATCTTAAGACAGTTGCATACCTTAACTTTTACTGTACTTTTCCAGTACAAATGATCTTCTAATGTGTTAATACCTAGTATCAAGAAAAATGTTTTGAATTTTAATTGTATTTTTTTTAACCTTTATAAGGAATCAAAGATCTGATTTTGCTGTGTGGCCGGATTTTCTTACTGCTTACTCTCCTTACGTTAATTATTTCTGTGACTACCTCATGGGTTAACTCGTTTAAATCTTCCCAAGTTTATCTGAAAGGTAAGTTTATTGTTTATGCTACTCTTTTATACTTTTCTACCGAAATTTCTTTCCTTTATTTATTCTAGAACTTTGCACAATAAGAATCATTTTACCATTAATTTGTGCTGTGTAATTTCAAGGTAGAGTAATCATTACAACTTTAGTTACAATTTTGGATAGGCTATAAATCCCAATATTTTTATGAGAAATTATACTTTTTTCTTGTATATACATTGGAAACTATAGCATTTCTGCACGTTTGCTCATTTTAAATTGTGTGTTCGTGCAGCTTATCTGCTGTTTGGTGCGCACAGCTTGTAAACTGTTCTACAAATGGTAAATATATCTATCGTTAAGATTAAGAGGTAAAGATAATCTATTTTTCATTCCATTCTGGCAGTTTTTATTTACGCACTTATATCGTATGTATAGTTAAGTGCTCTTAATTTTAGGAAACCATGCTTGTTCTTATTTTTGTTTTGTTTTGTGGTAAGTAAAAGTTGTGTTAGAAGCCTTTTAAAAAAATATTGTAGTGGGCTTCCCTGGTGGCGCAGTGGTTGAGAGTCCGCCTGCCGATGCAGGGGACAAGGGTTCGTGCCCCGGTCCGGGAGGATCCCACATGCCGTGGAGCGGCTAGGCCCGTGAGCCACGGCCGCTGGGCCTGTGCGTCCGGAGCCTGTGCTCCGCAACGGGAGAGGCCACAACAGTGAGAGGCCTGCGTACCGCAAAAAAAAAAAAAAAAAAAAAATTGTAGTGACTTCCCTGGTGGCACATTGGTTAAGAATCCACCTGCCAATCCAGGGAACACAGGTTCATGCCCTGGTCTGGGAAGATCCCACATGCCACGGAGCAACTAAGCTGGTGGGCCACAACTACTGAGCCTGCGCTCTAGAGCCCGCAAGCCACAACTACTGAGCCCGCATGCCTAGAGCCCATGCACCGCAACAAAGAGTAGCCCCCACTCACTGCAACTAGAGAAAGTCTGCACGCAGCAACGAAGACCCAACACAGCCAAAAATAAATAAGTAAATAAATTTATTAAAAAAACAAAACAAAAGAAAAAACAATATTGTAGTTCACCTCAGAACAGATGAATCCTGAAACTGATGTCTACATTCTTATATCCTATTAGAAAGAAGCTTGCCCATAGTGAATTTGGTGCATTATGTTCTGTTTTACTGTTTATTTATTTATTTAAATTTTATTTATTTATTTATTTATTTATTTATTTATGGCTGCATTGGGTCTTCGTTGCTGCACGTGGGCTTTCTCTAGTTGTGGTGAGCAGGGCTACTCTTTGTTGTGGTGTGCGGGCTTCTCATTGCGGTGGCTTCTCTTGTTGTGGAGCCCAGGCTCTAGACGCTCGGACTTTGGTAGTTGTGGCACGGGCTCAGTAGTTGTGGCTCGCGGGCTCTAGAGCGCAGGCTCAGTAGTTGTGGCGCATGGGCTTAGTTGCTCCGTGGCATGTGGGATCTTCCCAGACCAGGGCATGAACCTGTGTTCCCTGGATTGGCAGGTGGATTCTTAACCACTGTGCCACCAGGGAAGCCCATGATTATTCTTGAAGTCTCCTCACCAAAACTGTAACACACAATACATGTCAGAGAATTTTAGTTTTCAGAATAGACCTTTTCTTACAGAAAGAAATTTCTTGCAGATTTCCTTGTTTCAGCTGTCTGTGTGTATCTCATTTTCATTATTTGAAAAATACAGTCTGTTTCTTGAAGGCTTTTCTCTCCCAAAATGTGAAGATCTACAGAAGATTTTCAGAGAAAATAACATTCAACGTACTGATACTTGGGAATTAAAAAGTACTTATATGTTTTGATGTCTTAGAAGAAGAAGAGAAGAATGAGAAAAGGCAAAAACTTGTGAGGAAAAAACAGCAAGAGGCACAGGGTGAAAAGGTAAAGCATACGTTTCAGAGAGTATATAAAGAGAATACAAAAATGTCTGGGGCATTTTAAACTTAGGTCTGTTGCTTTATGTGTTTGTGTTCAGATTTTTTTATTATTGAGGTTAAATTCTCATGACATGACCATCTTAAAGTGTATAATTCAGTGGCAGTTAGAACATTCACAGTGTTGTGCAACCACTACCCCTGTCTAGTTCCAAAACATTTTCTTCACCGCAGGAGAAAACCCCATACCCACTAAACATTTATTTCTGCAACCAACAATCTGCTTTCTGTTTGTATGGGTTTATCTATTCTGAATATTTCATACAAACAGAATCATATAACGTGTGACCTTTTGTGTCTGGCTTCTTTCACTTGCATAATGTGTTCTGGGGTTCATCCATATAGCATATATCAGTACTTCTTTCCTTTTTATGGCTGAGTCATATCCCATCGTATGGATGGATCAGAATTTGTTTATCCATTCACTGATAGACATTTAGGTTGTTTTCACCTTTTGGCTATTGTGAATCGTGCTGCCGTGAATATTTTTGTGCAAGTATTTGAATACCTGTTTTCAATTCTTTGGGGTATATACATAGAAATGGGATTGCTAGGTCATATGGTAATTCTATATTTTAACTTTTTGAGGAATTGCTGAACTATTTTCCACACTGGCTATACCATTTTGTATGCCCACCAGCAGTTTCTGAGTGTCCCAGTTTCTCTGCATCCTCACCAACATTTATTATTTCCACCCCTCACCCCCCCAGTACTCATCATAATGCATACGAAGTGGTATCACATTGTGGTTTTGATTTGCATTTCCCTATTGACTAATGATGTTGAAATCCTTTTCAAGTGCTTGTTGGACATTTGTATATCTTCTCTGGAGAAATGTCTGTTTAAGTTCTTTGCCTGTTTTTAAATTGGGTTGTTTGTCTTTCTGTTATTGAATTATAGGAGTTCTTTATATATTCTGGATACTAAACTCTTATCAGATATCTGATTTGTGAGTATTATCTCCCATTCTGTGGATTGCTTTTCACTTTTTTGTTATTGTCCTTTGATGCAGAAAAATGTTTTTAGTTTTTTGTTTGTTTATTTGTTTGTTTGTTTGTTTTGTGGTACACGGGCCTCTCACTGTTGTGGCCTCTCCCGTTGCGGAGCACAGGCTCCGGATGCGCAGGCTCAGCGGCCATGGCTCACAGGCCCAGCTGCTCCGCGGCATGTGGGATCTTCCCAGACCAGGGCACGAACCCGTGTCCCCTGCATCGGCAGGCGGACTCTCAACCGCTGCGCCACCAGGGAAGCCCAAAATGTTTTTAGTTTTGATGAGGTCTAGTTATCTATTATTTTTGTTGTTGCTCACGCTTTTGGTGTCATATCTAAGAATCCATTGCCAAATCCAAAGTCATGAAAATTTACCCCTCTATTTTCTTCCAAGAGTGTATAGTTTTAGTTTTTATATTTAGGTTATTAACCTACTTTGAGTTAGCTTTTGTGTATGGTGTGAGATGAGAGTCCAATTTCATTCTTTTTCATGTGGATATCTAGTTGTCCCAACAGCATTTGTTAAAGAAACTATTCTTTCCCCATTGAATAGTCTTGGCACCCTTGTTGAAAATCAATTGGCCATAGATATATGGGTTTATTTCTGGGCCCTCACTTCTATTCCATTGCTTTATATATATATATATCTATCCTTGTGCCAGTATCATACTATTTTAATTACTGTAGTTTTTTAGTAAGTTTTGAAATCAGGAAATGTGAGTCATCCCACTTTGGTTTTCTTTTTCAGTGTTGTTTTGGCTGTTGAGGCCCCTTGCAATTCCATATGAATTTGAGGATTGGCCTTTCCATTTCTGCAAAAAAGGGCTGTGGGACTTTGAGAAGGATTGCACTTAAATCTGGATATTTCTTTGGGTAGTACTGACATTTTAATGATATTAAGTCTTCTTTGCTGCGAGGAGTATTGGCATCTTAATTCTTGCAATCCATAACCATGCAATATCTTTCCATTTATTTCTATCTTTAATTTTTTCCAACAATGTTTTGTAGTTTTCAGTGTACATAGCTTTCACCTTCTTGGCTAAATTTATTCCTAAGTATTTTATTCTTTTGGTTGCTATTATAAATGCAATTGTTTTCTTAATTTTCTTTTTTGATTTTTCATTACTAGTGTACAGAAACACAAATGATTTTTGTGTGTTGATCTTGTGTGCAGCAATTTTACTTATTTTTTATTAGTGCTAGTGGTTTTTGTGTGTGGATTCTTTGGGATTTTTAATGTATAAGATCGTATAATTTGAGAATAGGGATAGTTTTACTTCCTCATTTCCAAAAGTGATGTCATTTATTTCTTTTTCTTGCCTTATCACTCTGGCTAAAACTTTAAACAGTGTTGAATAGTAGTGATGAAAGTAGGCATCCTTGTCTTATTCCTGATCTTAGAAAACTTTTAATCTTTCACTATTGAGTATGATGTTAGCGATGGATTTTTTTTCCTAGATGCTTGTTATGTTGAGCAAGTTCCCTTCTATTCCTTGTTTCTAAATAGTTTTATCATGAAAGAGTGTTGAATTTTGTCAGACGCTTTTTCTTCATCAATTCAGGTGATTATGTGGTTTTTTTCCCCACTTTGTTTTATTAATATGTATTACATTAATTGATTTTCTTATGTCAAACTATCTTGCATTTTTGAGATAAATTACACTTGGCATTGGTATATACTCCTTTCAATAAGCTGTTGGATCAGTTTGCTAGTATTTTGTTTAGGATTTTTGCATCTGTATTCATAAGGGATATTGGTCTTTAATTTTCTTGTAGTGTCTTTGCCTTGCTTTGGTATCAGGATAATGTTGACCTCATGGAATGAGTTAGGAACTGTTCTCACCTCGTCTGTTTTTTGGAAGAGTTTGAGAAGGATTGGTGCTAATTCTTCTTTAAAGGTTTTATAGAATTTAGTGGTGAAACCATCTGGTCCTGGACTTTTCTTTGTTGAGAGGTTTTTTTTTTTGTTTTGTTTTTTTCGCGGTGTGTGGGCCTCTCACTGCTGTGGTCTCTCCCGTTGCGGAGCAGAGGCTCCGGACGCGCAGGCTCAGCGGCCATGGCTCACGGGTCCAGCTGCTCCACGGCATGTGGGATCTTCCCGGACCGGGGCATGAACTCATGTCCCCTGCATCGGCAGGTGGACTCTCAACCACTGCGCCACCAGGGAAGCCCCTGTTGGGAGGTTTTTAACTACTGACACAGTCTTATGTTAGGTCTGTTGAGAGTTCCTATTTCATGTTGAGTCAGTTGGTTTAGGTAATTGTGTGTTTCTCAGAATTTGTCCATTTCATCTTGGTTATCTAATTTGATGGCATACAATTGTACATCTTTATAATCCTTTTTATTGCTGTAAGGTTGATAGTAATTTCCCCACATTCATTTCTGATTTTAGTTGTCTTCTCTTAGTCAAGTTAAAGTTTTCTGGAATTTGTTGATCGTGTTGATCGTTTTAAAGAAACAATTTTTGGTTTCATTGATTCTGTTGTTTTTCTATTCCATTCTCTGTATATCTCTTCCTTATTATTTGCTGCTGTGTGCTAGCTTTGGGTTTAATTTGTTCTTTTTCAAGATTTTTAAGGTGTAAAGTTAATGATTTGATATCTTTTCTTCTTCTTTAATTAGATATTTACAGCTGTAACGTTACCTCTGAGCCCCGCTTTTGCTACATCCCATCCAAGTTTGGTTTTGCTAGCTAGGAATCGCATTTACCATGGATGACTATCTAACAGTTATTTTCGTGACCTTGAAATGTCAGGTAGCATTTGGGCAGTTGCCAGATTGATGATTGACCTTTGTAAAAGAGGAGACTCATCATGGACTTTTACCTAAATATTAAAAACATAAACCCTTTACAAAGGCCTAGGTACAAAGGCATTAAAATTTTGACATCTACCACTTGTTTTTCTGGTGAGCAAATTATTCCTTTTTTAAGTAAACAAGTGAAGGCTGAAAGAAGATCCCAAGAGTAAAAGCCTATATATTTGTCAGGGGGTGGGAGTAGTTCCTGTTCAATATCTTTGTAACTACCCTGATCTGAATTCAGTAGCAAGGAAAGTGTCCTTGCCAGATCTTTTGTAAGAAGTTCTCTCGTAAATATTTGAGCTTCTAATGTTTAATGTTATTTTCTGTGGAAGTTACTATTCATTTTTAAAGACTTGCATGTGAGATGGATTAGTTAACTATAATTCCATCTATATGCCAATTATATACTAATTGGCATCTGTAATTCCTGAGGGTTCCAAAAAAAAAAAAAGTTGGGATTCTTCTGTTTGGCAAAAGTCTGAAAACTTTAACCTTCTGTCTTCTCTCTTTGGACAAAGGGAAACTAATAAATCAGTATCTCACAGTGTATCTATGTACATGGTGAAGTGCCCAGCCTGGGCAGACATGTGCCTGGTGATGCATAACATTTTTGAGTCTTTGGATTCTAAAAAGGTGATTTTTCTCCTCAGACACATGATTGATAGTTTGATTTGGTATAGAATTACAGGTTGAAAATCATTAGAATTCTGAAGTATTGCACCATTAGCCTCAAAATTCCAGTGTGGTTTTTCAGGTTCCCTTTTTCTGTTTGTTAGTTCTAGTCTCCATTTTTCGCGTCGGAGGCTTTCCTTAATCATCTGGTAATTCTTGGCTCCGTCCTTTCAGTTTAAGAATCGTACACTAAAAGCTAACTGATGGTGTCAGTATTTGTAAAATTTCATCAAACTTTGTGTTTTACTTCAAAGAAAAAGGAAAATCAAGCTAATTGGAATTTCTGTGTATGGAAGCAAAGCTTGATGGGTTGTCTGCTGATATAGGGTAGACACCAATTTAACTGTAGGGTTACTGAGGAGTAAGTTAGCTTTGTCAGTATCTCCGGGTTTCTCTTTTGCAACTCACCTCCTCTAGACAATGCATCTCCATTCTCCCAGGTTGGGTGGGGGTGGGGGGGGGTGGGGGGGGCGCTGTTAAGGCCTGGCTGCCAGCAATCTGAGTCAAGTTGGGAAGGGCTGGGGAGTGTCACCTTCCAGTGGGAGCATTTTCATGTGCTTTTTCTGTTTTAGTTTGCATTCCTGCCCTCCACTAGGCCTGGATCTGTGACTCAGCATCCTTTCTGGTTCATATTCCCAGAGAATAAACCTTCATGCCTGGATGTGTGGTAGAGTAGTGGGTCTGGGGGTCCAATAACTCTCTTATAATTTTCCCCCCTTTTCTCTAAGAAACTCAGATGCAAGGAATTGGAATAGTCCTAATCCTTGGTTCAGTACAAACTCATTGTGAGACAGGCTGGGACCTGGGACCCTTTACTGCAGTTCTTGCCCCTGGACAAAGCAACAGAATCCAAAGAAACTGTAAGGGACTAAAAATAACAGCATGCCTGTGCAGTGGGACAAATTATGAATAATAAGATACAAAAAGGCCAAAATCCAACTGCCTCTCCTGAGGTGCCAGGAGCAGAAGCAGGGTACTGCTCGTGACCCCTGTACACAGTACCACCATGGGGGTGGGCAGGCCACCTAAGCGCCCCTCCAGGCCTCTCCTCACCCTATTTAAGGGACCAGCTCACCCCCCTGCCCCAGGGAGTGAGCAAGGGAACCTGCTACTTGTTCCCGCTCCCAGGTGCTGCAGCAGGAGTCCCAGTAAAACGCTGCCTGAATTTCTCATCTGGCTTCTTACCAACTCTGTTGATTAGAGTCCCAGAACTCAGGTTGGTAGCACTTGGCTGATGCATGGTTTCCTCCGACACCCCCAATATTAGCTCTGCCCCTCAACCTGTGTCCCCACCAGGGAACCTGGTGTCTCTCTTCCTGAGCTGTTCCAGTCTGTGGCGTGCACGGCTGGCTTCCTGTTGCTGTCATCCTTTGCAAGCACCTAGGTTGCAGTTTTCTCACTCAGATCAGTTATCATTCCTCTATCTGTCCTTACATATAGTGGTTTGGGGGTTATAGTGTTTCTCTGTTTTTCATTGGTGATGGAATTAGGGTTTCTGTTTCTTGTTCCCTTGGTTGTTTTGGGGTGATTTTTCAAGAGGCAGGGGAGGCAGAAATAATTTCACTCTGTCATCTTAAAACCAGAATCTCCATGTCTTTTGAGTCTAAAAATATTTTCTACTTTACCATGATCGAGCAACATTTAATTAATGCTCTTCCAAACCAGTTCATGCCTTAGACATCATGCCGTGAGCAAACAGCTTTGGGTTTAAGTTCCTGGAAGTCAAAGGCCTTGTCCTCTACATCTTTGTATTCCAGCCCCTCGTAAATTTTTTGTTGCATTGAAAACACATTAAAGGATATATAGGTACACTGCCATACAAGCAGAAGTGTAGAACATTTGTTTTTATTTGCATTAAACACGAATGCAGATTTTTAGAGAGTGATGCAGAAGTGGAGGATGTTGCTTTTTTGGCAAAATTGAATTAGTGTGAAAACACCGTTTCTTACTTGGTTCTTATTTACAACATTATAGGCAATGTAAATAAGATCTTAGGAATGTTAATGTATAGTAACACCACCTAATTTATGTTTTTTGGAACAGGCCAGCAGATACATAGAGAATGTTCTAAAACCACACCAGGAAATGAAATTGAAAAAGCTGGAAGAACGCTTTTATCATATGACGGGTGAAACCTGGAAGTTAAGCAATGGTCATAAACTTGGGGTTAGAAAATATTATACTTTGAATTCTGCTACTGCTTATGTTTTCTTTAGCATGTATTGATTTTTAAAAAATTACAAATGATTAGTCCAGTCTATTTTTTAGGAGTCTTTATTTATAATGATTGTATATCAGTTTTTATTTAGCATATTAGTATGTCACATGTGTTTAAGTGGTTTTTGATGTCTAAAGAGTATATAACTTAGATCCTCGAAAAGCTCTAACAGAAGGCAGTCTTTGAGAAAACTGTTGACCAAATCACATCTTTCATTTGAGGGAATTCAGATCTCTAAGGTATTATAAGCTCTCATAATATTCATCATGTTTAGCTTTGTTTTTTTAAAGCCAAATTGACCTTTGACTCTTTTTTCCTTTGGCATTGAGTATGAATTTTGTCATTTGCTAATGGATGTTTACAATGTTAAGTTTTCTTACAGAGAAAAAAAGGCTATTCATAAAGGAATTCAGTTTTAGAACTGGCCGCAGACTTTTTGTGTAAGAGCCTTTCTGTCCCAAAGACATTTTTGTTTGTTTTGTTTTGCTTTCTGTTTATACTGCACCTTTCACCATTTTGTAAAGAAAATGATCCAGTAGAGGTAAGCAGGATTCTGACAGTGAAGCAGAGTGTTTGTGTTCATCTCATAATGGTAAATACGTCATAAAACGATCAAGCGTGGGTAATAAAATTAATGTGAAAGACGGCAACATAAAATGCAACTACTCTATGTAGTGACTTCACTTCTGAGTTGCATCTGTCTTCTGTTAGTTTTGTATGTTAGACGTTGACAGCCTGACCTTAGCCTGCCACGTTTCTTTCTGACCTTAGCCTGCCACGTTTCTTTCTGAAATGGTCACGATGTGAATTAGTCATTCTGCCCCTTGCTTTTAGGCTATGTCTCCATGGTACTACTAGTATATATTTTAACCTAATTAATGGAGACAAAAGAAAGTCAGGGAGCGAGTAGACTGTTGGTGTTATGACCTGAGACTCTAGGAAGGAAAGTGTACCCATTGCTGATCCAGCCCCTAGTTTTGCAGTGAGGCGGCTTAAGTTTGGCCAGTTAATTGTTCAGGATCAATCTCTCTCTTTTTTTTTTTTTTTTTTTTGTGGTACGCAGGCCTTTCACTGCTGTGGCCTCTCCCGTTGCGGAGCACAGGCTCCGGACGCGCAGGCTCAGCGGCCGTGGCTCACGGGCCCAGCCGCTCCGCGGCATGTGGGATCTTCCCGGACCGGGGCACGAACCCGTGTCCCCTGCACCGGCAGGCAGACTCTCAACCACTGCGCCACCAGGGAAGCCCTAGTATCAATATCTCTTGACTCCCATGCCCCATGCTCCTTCCAACAAATTCTCTTAGGATAAAGGAATGGGGTAAACAGCCCACCAAAATGGTGCCCATTTTTAGTTTGATAAAGAGAACTTTTCAAAGGTCAGTACATATAGAAGAAAGGCATTATTGAACTAATAAGTATATATTTGAGACTTTGACATTTAAGTGAATTATCTTGCTAAGGAAAAGGTTTAAATAGATAATAAAATGTAATCTTTAAGATTTCTGGAATAAAATCCTATCCCTCCTAAAGTGATTAATTCAAATGGGAGATCAAAGTTTGAATTTGAGAGCTAAAATATATTTATATATAACAAGATACTAGGGCCACACGCAGCTATGGCAGTATTGCCTGGTCACGTGCATAGACCTGTGTTTTTACACACATGTTCTATTTTCACAGCCTTTTAAAGACACAGTCTCTTGCACTGCTTTGCTTCCTTTACTGCAGGGAGGAAAGGATATTCAGGTTTTCTTCTTTCTTCTTACTGAAAAACTTAGGGGTCAATTAAAATGGAACAGTCCCTCTCAGCCTTGTACTATCAGAGGGAGCCCCAGAGCTGGATCAGGGTGGTTTCTGTGAGACGTTAGTTAAGTTCCATGTGTTTTTGGTCTAAGGAGATAATGCTTTAAATTTCTGGGTCTAATAATGACTTAATTATATTTTTTTTACTGAAATGCCATCAGGGTAAAAGAAATAACCATTGTGAATAGAATAAAGTCGATAGAGAGCATCTCTTTAGAACTTGTCTTGTTTTTGACCAGGGTGATGAAGATTTGGTGCTTGAAAGTGAGAGTCAAACATCTTCTGAAACATCAAACAGAGAAGCAGCAAAGAGACGGAACTTGCCTAAGCCTGTAACCAAAGTTTCACCACCCGCTGAACAGCCCACGCAGAAGGAGGTTCATTACTTAATGCCTGCTCACTGAGCTGTATCCGCGTGCAGTAAGAGTATTGTTCTGTGGGTGAAAGTGTTATACTGAGGGAAGATTAGGACTGGCTTTTAATCCAGATGGTGTCTCCATCTGGATTCATTAAGCTTCAGCTTCATTAAGAATCACTTTTCCTGTTTAATATTAATGTTCTGAGCCAAACTTTAGAAGGAATCTAAGAAGATAAATGGTGATAAATTTAGAAAATAGTTCTTTTTGAGGAAGTAATTAAATTATATAGAAATGAAAAATATTATGTTTACTAAGGGAAATATTCCTATGGGTAGGTAAGACACAATGAAGTCATATTTAGTGAGTGGCTAATATTATTAACATGAGTGTATCACTGTTCTCAGTGGCCCTTCTAAGGGAATGAGTTAGCACCTGTTCACTTTGGAATGATGCCCAGGTTTATCAGTCCTTTTTTTTCTTTCAAATCTTTAATCCCTAAGTTGACTATGATTTGGAGCTGGTTAAGGTTGAAATAAGTCTGTTTTTATTGAGTCTTAGGGAAAGCTAGTAGGCTATCCAGTCCCTAAAAGTAGTTTCTAACATATTGCTTTTCAGTCTGAGGTTTCCTGGTCCCTTCATGGAGCTTGAGAGTAAGAATCAGATCATTGAACTATGTCTAACATTTAGTCCATAGGACTAATTAAAATTTCAAGATTCTTTGCTTTTTGTTAATAGCACAGATTATCTCATGCTGATGGTAACCTTCGGTTGACTGTCACATACGCTTTTTATACCAAAGAAAAACAAATGGTTTATTTAATAAATGCAGTTAATGTTTGTTAGACCAAATGTTATAAAACATGGCATCTATGGTATTAAAAAATAAAAAGCATCCCTGGAGGGGAGGTGAAATTGTTCATAACAAGTGTTTTAATGAGAGAAAATGGTCCGTACATCTGTTTTTTTAATAGATTAACAGAAATAGGGAAACATGAGTAAATCATGAAAGCAACCAAAGTGAATGGTGGTTATCCAGTCCCCTAGAAGATGCTGGTGAAGAAAAATAAATATGCACTCATCTTACTGTGTATATGTATGACCCAAAATAATTTGGGGGTCTTATTGAACTTAATTAATATTTACCCTCTGTTTCTGTAAATAGTACATTTTTGTCTAATATCTTGGAACATCATAAACATGGAGTTCTTTAAATGTGTATAGATTGGTAGCTATCGTCTCAAATCCTGCTTTTATGATCTACTGTTAGCACAAAGTTGCTTATCCAAAAATGTTCATTAAGTGAGTCTCATTCTCACTGTAAATGTTTCATAAATATATATTAAAAGAAAATATTTCATTAAGGATAGATATGTCCAAACACTATATCGAAAGGAACTCTTCATGTTGAGATTATTTTTTTCTTCTTCAAACTGTTTACATTCCTGTTACTAAATACTTACTTTTTTTTAGGTTCTTGATTTACCTGAGGAGCCTCCTGAAATAGCTGAAGAAGTAAGCTTATTTTTTTTCTCTTTGAAAATTAAATATATTTTCTATTTTCTTTAATATCAAGTAAGTACATTTTATCTAAATTTGGGTTTAGATGGGAATTCCCTGGTGGTCCAGTGGTTAGGACTCGGCACTTTCACTGCTGAGGCGTGGGTTTGATCCCTGATCGGGGAACTAAGTTCCCACAGGCCGTGAGGTGTGGCCAAAAAATAAATAAATAAATTTGGGTTTAGAGAGGAGAGACAGCACAGTGCTTATGTGATTGCACTATGATTAGATCTTGTTTTGAATATGGGATAATATCAAACTCCTCATCGCGAGTCCTATTTTGGAAGCCTGCTGTCTCCCGAGCTTGTGTTTCACAGCCCTCCCACTTCATCAGGCAGAGATAGGATACTTGGGCTTTTCCAAAACTTTAGGTCAGCAAATGAGTTACCTATTAAAACAGAATCAAAATAGGCAGATGACTTCAAATTGTAGTTTTCCCCTTATAGAGAAAATGAAGAATGCAGCTACTTTTTAGGTGTTAGAATTGAAGGCTGGTTTGGTGTTTGCACAGCGGGGTTGGACTGAGCCCCGCCCCTGCATTGAGCTGCCCTCTGCCCAACTTTGTCATAATCTATGCTGCCTTCCTGCGGTTGCCCAGCTCAGTTTCAGACAGTCTCTAATGTACGGGAACACGTGTCTTTAAAACCACGAAGTGGCTTAGGCAAAGGAGAGCTAGATGGTTTTCCATTTCCTGAGGCTCAGCAACTGTTACACTCCCTGAAAACCATTTTTGAGGCAGCCATAAAAGCCATAGGAGGGTCTCTTTTTTGTCAACACATTTGCAACATTGAAGTTTAGTATTTTGGATGTCTGAGGAAAATCTGAAAGTCATACAGAAATAGAGACAATGAAGTGTGCGATCAATCCTCAGGAGAATCACAGTCCCCGGGAGAAACTCAATTTAAGGAAAAACCAAACGTCTAATTCCTCCCTGTTACACCCATCAAATCCATACCCATGACATGTTTGTCCTGAGTCTCCTGCACCCTCACCTCTCCTTAAGCTCTGGGTTGGTATCCATAATAAACACTTACAATACAGGAGTGATTAAGTACAGCTCGGGTTGACAGGGAACACCTTTTAAGAAGTTACTGGGGCTTTAAAGCACGTGATGTTACTCCTACAGGACAGCAGTCTGTCACCAAAGGTGATGATAGACATCAGATTGTCAGTGAATCCTTTGAAATTGTACCTTTTTGTGATTATAGGTAGAAGGAAGGACAGTGTTGTTCTTCAGAATCTCAGGTCTGTGCCCTTTTAGGAGACCTCAAGAGACCTCCACCCAGAGGCATTTGATGTTGCTCTCCTCTTTATAAGAGTTATTGATAGTTATTCCACTTTGTTTCTTTTCTACCCTTTTCCCATACTGGGTAGATGACATTTTGTGCTACACTTAGTAAAGTGTATGTCAGAGTAATGGAATTTTAGAGCTGGAATGAACCTAAATGAGATCTCCTCCCGTCTCCTCACTTGAAGCTGAAGCCATAGGCAGGAGTTTCCGAGGTCCCTGCTGGGAGAGCCCTGGCCCTCTGGCTATGCCAGAACTTTTCCTTTATTTTTGCTATGAGCAGTACTATCCCTATTTTCTTCTCCCTGCTCCTGTTTGCTCTTCCTCTGGCTCTGCTCTGATTTTTGGTTCTCTTTGCTCTTTTTTTGGTTAATAAAGTCAACAAAATTAAGGTAAATAATTGTTACCTGAAAATCACATGTTAAATGTATGCACCGTATATATAGTATATATATTGTTAAATGTACTGTATATATATATATATATATATATATATATATAGTATTAATGAGGTACAAGCAACCTTATATTATGTAATGAAGCTTTATGAAGAGTGCTGCTTATATATAGCTGATACTGGTTGATACTTTTACAGTGTATTCTACACTAATCAAGAAAAGCAAATAAGTATTGGAAGATTTTGATTCTATTAGAATCATCATTGGGCAAGGCATTTTCCACCTGTGCAGTTGTTACTTCTCAGATTTCTAAGAATTCAAAGCATAAACTCCTAATTCCCGCTAACCATTCACCAGCCATTAGTTTTACCTCCTTGGATGAGTCTCCGTGTCCCAGTCCCTCTTTCAATAACGCTCCTGTTCTCATTGACCTTGTTATCCTACTCTTGATCTAATGACCTGTTTCTGGGCAGTTAGCCTGGTCCCTCTGGACATCTGCCTGGCTTTTCCCCTCCCTTGTGGTTGACTGTTTCCTAATAGTGAAAGTAGACCTTAAGTGTGGAGTGTCATCGTCATCATCAAAGTTAAAAACAAGAAAAAGAAAGCATTCTAGTTTGGGGAGTGTACCTTTCTAACCCATCCTTCACCCTATCACCCTAAAGAAGTGTTTTCAAAGTTAAAAAGGCACACTTTAGTAGGCAATGAGTGCTTTGCCACAGTTACCCAAGATTTTAGGATGTTTGTAAGGCATGTAGTCATATTGTTTCTGGATTTCTGCAAAGTACCATTTTGTATTTGGCCAACTTCGCAACTTTGCTCTGGTATCATAATCATGATATATCATCATACATAAAGCTTGCCCTGGGGCTTCCCTGGTGGCGCAGTGGTTGATGGTCCGCCTGCCGATGCAGGGGACGTGGGTTCGTGCCCCGGTCCGGGAGGATCCCACATGCCGTGGAGCGGCTGGGCTCGTGAACCATAGCTGCTGAGCCTGCGCATCCGGCGCCTGTGCTCCACAATGGGAGAGGCCACAGCAGTGAGAGGCCCAAGTACCGCAAAAAAAAAAAAAGCTTGCCCGATCATAACTAATATACACAAGCTACACAACTATTTCATGAGTCCATATGTAAAAGAATAATTTCACTTTTAGGAATACTGGAGGTTATAATTTTCAAGAAATTCTCTATTTCCTTATTAGTTAGGCCCATTAAATGTGTGGTGTCACCCACAGAATAGAGGGACATTTTTTTTTTTTAATTTCTATTGGAGTATAGTTGATTTACAATGTTGTGTTAGTTTCAGGTATACAGCAAAGTGAATCAGTTATACATATATCTACTCTTTTTTTAGATTCTTTTCCCGTATAGGCCATTGAGAGACATCTTTTTTTTTAATATATGAATTTTATTTTTTTATACAGCAGGTTCTTATTAGTTACCTATTTTATACACATCAGTGTATACATGTCAATCCCAATCTCCCAATTCATCACACCACCATCCACACCCCCCTGCCACTTTCCCCCCTTGGTGTCCATACGTTTGTTCTCTGTGTCTCTATTTCTGCCTTGCAAACCAGTTCATCTGTACCATTTTTCTAGATTTCACATATAAGTGATATTATACGATATTTATTTTTCTCTTTCTGACTTACTTCACTCTGTATGACAGTTTCTAGGTGCATCCATGTTCCTGCAAGTGACCCAATTTCTTTCCTTTTTATGGCTAAGTAATATTCCATTGTATATATGTACCACATCTTCTTTATCCATTCGTCTGTCCATGGGCATTTAGGTTGCTTCCATGACCTGGCTATTGTAAATAGTGCTGCAATGAACATTGGGGTGCATGTGTCTTTTTGAATTACGGTTTTCTGTGGGTGTATGCCCAGTAGTGGGATGCTGGGTCATATGGTAATTCTATTTTTAGGTTTTTTTAAAATATGGAACGCTTCATGAATTTGCGTGTCATCCTTGCGCAGGGGCCATGCTTATCTTCTCTGTATTGTTCCAATTTTAGTATGTGTGCTGCCCAAGCAGGCACTATTTTTAGTTTTTTAAGGAACCTCCATAATGTTCTCCATAGTGGCTGTGAGGGACATCTTTATAATTCTTTGTTGCTCGGGAAGGGACTAACATTCATTTTAAAGGTTATCAGAACAGAATGAAGTTTTCACTCTGTGTGTGTGTGTGTGTGTGTGTGTGTTTCTGTATATGTAGTAGCTGTGGCTCTATAATAATGAGCCATATGAGAAAATTCCTGTTATAGTGGAAGCCTGCTTGGACTTAGGAGCAGACTAATAGATGAGTGAACTAATGGCTAACATGAATTTCTGATAAGGGAGTGGGGAATCTGAAACATGATGCAATTCTTAAGCATTATACCCTGATTTTTTTAAGTGCCTGTTATGTATTTCGTATTACAACTATCCATAGAGTTCTAAAATAATACAGTAAGATTTTTTTAAATGAGAGGGAGAATTAACTCATGGTAGTCTAGAATTCACAATGGAATAGTTACCATATGTTACTCTTTACTTTTAAATTGAAAAGACAATAAGTATAGAATTTAAGATAATTTGAAAATAGTTTTGTAAATCATCATATTGTTACCATAATACCATAGCAACTATTTTCATTATTGTATGCTATCTTATTTCATTCTAAAGGGAACTACATTTTAATTATTGCTGCTACTTTTCATTTAGATTTCATTTAATAATCCGTATTTGGGACAGTGATTTACTTTCCAATTTACACTGTGTCCCAGGCCTTTTACCCATTCATAGGCCAGTCCACTAGACTGTCAGTAATCTTAGGAGAAATTGGACACGCACCTTTCACAGTAATTGTAATAACAGAACAGTAGCTGGGTTTCAAACAACGATAGTTCATTTCTCTTAAGTATTTAATCATAATAGAAAAAACTCACTGTATTTTTTTTTTAATTAAAAAAAATTTTTTTTTTTTTTTTTGTGGTATGTGGGCCTCTCACTGCTGTGGCCTCTTCACTGCTGTGGCCTCTCCCGTTGCGGAGCACAGGTTCCGGACGCGCAGGCCCAGCGGCCATGGCCCACGGGCCCAGCCGCTCCACAGCACATGGGATCCTCCCGGACCGGGGCACGAACCCGTGTCCCCTGCATCGGCAGGCAGACTCTCAACCACTGTGCCACCAGGGAAGTCCTGACTCACTGTATTTTAACCTTAGTTTTTCTTAAAGCATTTGGCTTTAAGTGTCCTATCAGAGCATTAAAGTTTGAACAAAACCTCACTGTAAAAGTTAAGTTTTATTGTTTCTAAAAATAAACATAATTGGCTTTTAATCTCTGATTGTTAGTTTGTGATTTCTTTGTTTTATTATAAAATTTTCTTTAGTAGAAGTAGTGACAGAGCTAAAGATTGCACTGATTTGGGTATGAGTCAAACACCTTACCTACTTGAATAGAAATATTTTCTAACATGGCTTTCCTGAAGGGTGGCGGGTGCTGCTATAACACCACCATTTCTGCAAACTGTGCTGCCAACAGAACTCCCAGGACAGTTGGGATAATGTTGACCATAGTAAAGGGTTTCCTAACGGTAAATAACGAACATCAGAATTAATAACTAAATCGTCATCTTTTCTTGTTTTTAAGTTGAAGTATAGTTGATTTACAGTGTTGTGTTAGTTTCTGGTGTACAGGAAAGTCAGTCAGTTACACATATATACACGTATTCTTTTTCATATTTTCCGTATGGTTTATCACAGGATTTTTTTTTTCTGGCTTTATTTATTTATTTTTGGCTGAGTTGGGTCTTTGTTGCTGGGCGTGGGCTTTCTCTATTTGCAGCAAGCGGGGGTTACTCTTCGCTGCGGTACACAGGCTTCTCATTGCAGCAGCTTCTCTTGTTGCGTAGCATGGGCTCCAGGCGTGTGAGTTTCAGCAGTTGTGGCTTGCAGGCTCTAGAGCGCAGGCTCAGCAGCTGCTCTGCGGCATGTGGGATCTTCCTGGACCAGGGATCGAACCCGTGTCCCCTGCATTGGCAGGCAGATTCTTAACCACTGCGCCACCAGGGAGGCCCTATCACAGGATATTGAATAGAGTTCCCTGTACTATACAGTAGGACCTTGTTTATCTCTTTTATATAGAGTAGTTTGTATCTGCTAATCCCAAACTCCTAATGTATCCCTCCCCTTACCTGCTTTCCCTTTTGGTAACCATAAAGTTTGTTTTCTATGTCTGTGAGTCTGTTTCTGTTTTGTAAGTTCATTTGTGTCATATTTAGATTCCACATACAAGTGATATCATATGGTATTTGTCTTTCTCACTCCACTTAGTGTGATAATCTCTCGGTCCCTCTCACTCTTTTCTTCTTAGAGTGTCCTTTAATATACTAGCACGTTGCAAGCTCTTTTTAGCTGTTTAACTCTTTTATCAGAGGAAAGATGGTGGGGAAACTCAACATGTAAAACGGACAAAGCTGCTCCCAGGAGGAGGGTCTCCTGCAGCCCCAGCAACCAGGACCGGCTCCAGGCTTGTCTCTCATTTGCACACATGATGTAGGCATGGAGCACAGCCTACAGTGTTGGAGTGAAAAGGGTAGTTTTTTGTTTCCTTCCAGTCTAGTGTTTGTCTTGTCTGCAGACTCTGAGGTGTCCCTGGATCTTCTTGGTTTGGTAGGTCACTTTCAGAGCCCGGCTGCAGTCTTGATGTTGTCTGGCAGACAGAAGCCTTGCGTCTCGGTGTCCTCTCTGGAAGGCTCTGTCACTGGTCTCCTCAATCAGTGGGAAGATGTTTTTCAGGTTTAGAAGAATTATTTCTGTGTTTAGGGTGAATTTTATCTGGACCTTAATTTTTGTGTACAACTCTCAGAGCTAAATTCCTACAAAACTTCACGTGAGCTCTTAGAACTCTGTACAGGTGTTTCGTAGGAGTAGTGGTTTTGGAATTGCAAAGAGCAGTGGTTGGAATTTTCATTTGAACATTTTTATTCCTCAGGTCGTGACTGTTGCTCTTCGATGTCCAAGTGGGCGTGTCCTGAGGAGAAGGTTTTTTAAGTCTTGCAGTTCACAGGTGAGGAGAATCATATTTGGAGAAAATTTTTTTTTTTTTTAAAGAAGATGTTGGGGGTAGGAGTTTAGTAATTTATTTATTTATTTTTGCTGTGTTGGGTCTTCATTTCTGTGCGAGGGCTTTCTCTAGCTGTGGCAAGCAGGGGCCACTCTTCATCGCGGTGCGCGGGCCTCTGACTATCGCGGCCTCTCTTGTTGCGGAGCACAGGCCCCAGACGCGCAGGCTCAGTAGTTGTGGCTCACGGGCCTAGTTGCTCCATTGGCATGTGGGATCCTCCCAGACCAGGGCTCGAACCCGTGTCCCCTGCATTAGCAGGCAGGTTCTCAACCACTGCGCCACCAGGGAAGCCCTGGAGCAATATTTGTGTTGAATTTGGCAATAGTTTATTCCCATGCAGGGAGGAGGTGTTATCAGTTGTCTGTACTCCCATCAGGTGAGGATAAATGGGATTTTTTTTCTTTTTAAATTTGTTTTTTGGCTGTGTTGGGTCTTCGTTGCTGTGTGCGGGCTTTCTCTAGTTGCAGCGAACAGGGGCTACTCTTTGTTGCGGTGCACGGGCTTCTCATTGCGGTGGCTTCCCTTGCTGTGGAGCATGGGCCCTAGAGCGCACAGACTTCAGTAGTTGTGGTGCATGGGCTCAGTAGTTGTGGCTCGTGGGCTCTAGAGTGCAGGCTCGGTAGTTGTGGCACACGGGCTTAGTTGCTCCGCAGCATGTGGGATCTTCCTGGACCAGGGCTTGAACCTGTGTCTCCTACATTGGCAGGCAGATCCTTAACCACTGGGCCACCAGGGAAGTCCTAGTAAATGGGATTTATATGTACTCTATGTGGAAGAAATTTGGAGAATTAGGTATGCTGAGCCTTCTTGAACTGTGATTTTTGCATTCAGATTTTTTTCAGTTCCTTTTTTTTATTTGTTTTTTGTTTTAATTACATTTTCACAGCTTGGTGGGTAAGATGCTTTCAAAGCTTTTGGAAGCAGGTGGTATTAACTTTGTTCTTATTATCCCTGATGGATTATTAACGTAAACCCCATTGCTTGTATGTAGTTTTCAGGTCATTCTTTTTTTTTTTTTTTTTTTTAAATTTTATTTATTTTTGGCTGTGTTGGGTCTTCGTTTCTGTGCGTGGGCTTTCTCTAGTTGTGGCGAGCGGGGGCCACTCTTCATCGCAGTGCGCAGGCCTCTCACTGTCGCGGCCTCTCCTGTTGCGGAGCACAAGCTCCAGACGTGCAGGCTCAGTAGTTGTGGCTCACGGGCCTAGTTGCTCTGCGGCATGTGGGATCTTCCCAGACCAGGGCTCGAACCCTTGTCCCCTGCATTGGCAGGCAGACTCTCAACCACTGCGCCACCAGGGAAGCCCTTCAGGTCATTCTTTAAAGCTTGTTTCTTTTTGTTCTAATAGACTTTTTTTCTTTTGAAAACAATACTGTGTTCACTAGCAATAATTTGAAAAGTAGAAAGAAATTTTAATCTGCAGTCTGGCACCAAAGCCAATTACTAATATTTGGGTGTATTTCTACTTTTAAGTGCATTTGAACATATTATGTGTGTGTTAAAAATTTCTCTTATTATTTTACTAATTTTCTATCCTTACTGTTACATTTAACCTTCTATGTCAAGAATACTATAAACCATAATAGAAAATACTGACAGATTTGACTACATAAAAATTTTTAAATTCTATAAAGTTCATCAAGTTAAAAATTTGGAAAAGTTATTTTTTTCTATAAGGAGCTTATATAAATCAAGGAAAAGAAATACCTTAGTGGGCTTCCCTGGTGGGGCAGTGGTTAAGAATCCACCTACCAATGCAGGGGACACAGGTTCGAGCCCTCTTCTGGGAAGATCCCGCATGCTGCGGAGCAACTAAGCCTGTGTGCCACAACTACTGAGCCTGCGCTCTAGAGCCCATGAGCCACAACTACTGAGCCTGCGCTCTAGAGCCTGTGCTCCACAACAAGAGAAGCTACTGCAACGAGAAGCCCGTGCATCGCAACGAAGGGTAGCCCCTGCTCACCACAACTAGAGAAAGCCCGCACGCAGCAACAAAGACCAAACACAGCCAAAAAAAAAAAAAAAAACCTCAGTGGAATGTTAGGCCTCACTTAGAATCAGAAAAATGCAGATTAAAATGGATACCGTTTTCTACCTATCAAGTTGTCAAAGATCAAAAAGAATAGTACCCAGTTTTGGGCAGTGTGTGCAGAAAACAGGGATTCTTATTAATTGTTCATGGGAATGTAAGTCAGACCACTGTTTCTGTGGGATAATTTATCAGTATATATTTTAAAATACATCTTTTGGCCCAGTAATTCCATTTATGAGAACTTATTCTTTGGAAATAAGACAAATGGTCAAAGGTATAAGTGTTTATGGAAGGATTGGTTAAAAGAAGGCATATTCATGTATTGGAAAATTATGGCACTCTATGACATAGTACACATTTATTACATGGAATATCAGTAGGTACATGGATGGTGGTAGAAGTCAGGGATTATCTATAATTGATACACCACCATCCCCTGGGAACATTCTATCATTCAGCTTTCTTCCTAAAGCAACAAACCATCCTTTAACAGGCATTATTTTTAGGCAATAATAAGTGGAAATTTGGACAATTACTAAGGGAATCTTCATGAAAGGAAATGTGATACATTTATAGGGATGGCCCATTGAATACTGGGTTATCAAAAGGCAGAGTCTCTGGGACATGGACATGTCTGTTGTGACAGTTCCTGGGTGATTTCGATGTGGACTGTTGGCTTAGATTATAATCTAAATGACTTTTTTTCCCAAATGCTAACCTTTTGTTCTTAACCTTTTTATTGGATAATCTTTCCATTCCTGTTTGGTTGGGGCTTTCCTAATTGTTAAATGCTTCTGCTGTCTGTAGGTGCCAGTAGTCCCTAGGCCTTCTCTGAAACAACAGGTATTAAAGGTCATTCACATCTCAAAATTCATGGCATGCTCTTTTCCTTTAAACTCTTGAAAGTTCCTTTGAGAGGTATGAAAGTTGTTTCATGACTCCTAGGGGCATGGTTTAACAATGAAAGAATCGTAAAATATTATGGTGATCTAGAGGGACACAATTTTGTACAGTATTTGATAACTAAGCTTTTTATCTTTTAGGTCTTGTTTGACTGGATGATGAAAAGTGGGTACCACACATCCCTATACAGCCTTTCTACTTCCTTTCCCAGAAGGGCTCTGGAAGTGGAGAGAGGCTGGTCACTGCAGGACGTAGGAATAACTGCGGATACTGTACTCAACGTGGAAGAGAAAGAACAGAGCAACTAGTTAAGAAATGCGAACCACCTGTTCTCCATGAAGTCAGTTATGCCGTGACCTTACAGGACAATAAAGGATTCACATGAAAATCATGCCATATCTTGATTGCACTCAAGGCAGTAAACACTTTAATGTTGATCTCCATGGAAATATATGGACATAAAGGATTAGAAAAGGACTGCTCTCTGCATATAATAATTTTTGGAGTGTGCCATCTTACAGTGTACCAAATGAGAACGAGATAGAAATATATACAGTAAGGTGCTCGTTCATTTGTATTTTTGCTAGCTGATGCCATTTATCAGTTTCTGCCTCTTCCGTCTGTTTTGCCACATTGAACATTTCACAGTTCAGCCAAGCTCTTTAAAGTCTTATCAGCCGGAATGTTTTTTCTGCTGTAATTCTAGAAATTAAACTTTGAAGGCATGTCAAAGCTCTTTTAAGGCTTTAAAGTTCTTTTTGATAGTAAACATTGTAGGTACTAATGTTAACTAATGTTTGAGATTTATTTCATTTTGTCTTGCACTGAAGTGTAATGTTTACAACATTCCAGGTGGATCAGTATTTTTAAAGATAAAACAATGAAACCAGTGTAGGCGAGTTTTTAAAATATATCTGGTCATTTCATTTCCCTGCTTATACTCCTGTAATGGTGCATCCACGGACTGTAATGCCAAGTCCAAACTCCAAGGCTGGTATAAAGGCTCTTTGTTCTAGCCACGCCCTTTCTCTTTCCCATCTGTCTTAAGGAGTCAGTTTAAGTTGGTTCCACTGTGTATTGCCCTTTATTTAATGCTCCTTTATTCCTCTTCTGTAGAATTTATTACATGTATTATAGCTGTGTTTTTGTCTTCCCAAATACATAATTCCTTAAAAGCAAGGATTATATCCTTTTTTCCCCTGCAGAAATACCTAGTGTCTAGTAATGCTTCATACAAAATGTTTGAAAATAATAAGTTGTCTCAACCTTTACCTTTTTTTGTCTCTGGAATGTTCCACATTGAAAAAGATGAAAAAGAATTCTGATTATAAATTAATTATAAAAGCATTGGGAAACCAAGTTACAGAGACAAAAATAAAATCACCCGTAATCTCAATAGCCAGAAATAAACATGACTGACATTACGATTCTGCTGGTCCTGCCAGACTTTTCTATGCTTATGTGCCATCGATTAAAAAAAGAACAAAAGACCTCATATTTTTAGACATTTTGGAAAAACCGATTACCCAGTAATTATGCTACTTAGGAAATGTGATAGCAGGCTCCGAGGTGGTCCCCGCTGATCCCTGCCCCCTGGCTGCCACATCTTGGTGTGCTCTTCTCCCTCATTGTACCAGGGTTGGTCTGTGCAGCCAATTAAAGTGAACAGAAATGGTGTGTGTCACTCTGAGATTAGGTTATACAAGACTGTGGCTTCTGTCTCGGTGTCTGTCTGTCCGGTCACTCACATGGGGGAAGAAGTCGTGTTGCGGGCAGCCTCCTGGAGAGAGGCCTGTGTGGCACGGAACTGAAGCTTGCCAACAGCACCGGGGCTCGTGCAGTTATGTGGGAAGTGGACGATGGAGCTAACGAATTAAGAGATCTAGCTAAATATATTCCCAACCAGATTATTGAAGATACCAGTGGTTTCTTCTTGCTGCTTATAGTAAAATGTGTGAGCAAAGAGAGAAGTTAAAGAAGGGACTTAAAGAGGAACCAGGCTCACTGGTTTGCAAGATGCCAAATAATGCAAAATTAAATGCCTTCAGAGTGAAGATTAAATCTAGAGCACAGTCTAAAGATTAAGCCAAGAGTGTAAATGTAAAATCCCTTGTTAAGATCTGAGACAGAGCAAAGGTGATGTCTCAGGATAAGACTCACAGATGATTCAAAGTTTAAAAAAATACATCAGCGGTAACCTGGCCAGCTTGGACTGAAAGAGAGAAGTGAAAATGAAGAGAGGCCTGTGGACCCCCCAAATTCTACTGCTGGGAAGCAAGCTGAGAAAACGGCTTGGCTCGGTTGTAAACCTGTCCAGTAAAAGAATGACTCGGAAGGTGAGTCCGAGGCCTCCGAAGGCCAAGTCAAGAGCCGTTGGAAAGTCATTTCCTGGCAGGAGGACTGAGTTCTAGTCAAGGAATTTCTAACACTTGCCCAGCTGGGTTGCAGAACTGCTCACCAACCAGTAACTTCTGTGTGCCGTTCATTTTCTTTCTTTGTGAGCAGGAATCATGCTGTCTGATCGGCATTTATACTGGGCAAGGGGAGGGGGAATAACGTTTCTATTCACAGGCCTACAGATCTGGAGGAACTGCTTGAGAGCTGGGCTTACGAGCTACATATACTCCCGTAGTTCCATCTTCACCTGGACCTGATTTAGGTAAGATTCTGGACCTGGAGCTGATGCCGTAGTGGGTTGAGACTTTTGTGTCCCTTGGGAGGGGGTGGGCTGTGGAGCCAGCCTCCCAGATGGCCCCAGTGATCCCTGTGTCCTGGTGTTCACGCTGTTCTTCCTGCTGTTCCCTCCTGCGATGTACCAGGGCTGATCACAGGAGCAACAGAATTAATCGGAAATAATATGTCCTTTCTTCGGTGAGATTACAAAGGACAGCTGCTTCTCTCTTGGTTCTCTCTGTCTCTGTGTCTCATCAGTTACTCTGACGGAATCACGCTGTTCGCAGCCCGCTGGAGAGGACCCCGTGTCAAGCAATGGGAGCCTCCTGCCAACGGCTCTGCCAGTGAGCTTGGAGAGAATCCTCCAGCCCCAATCATATCCAGAGACTGCAGGCCTGGCCGACACCTTGACTGCAGCCTAATGAGAGACCTAAGCTGCTCCTGGATTCCGGACCCTCAGAAATGGCGGGAGAGGTAACACACGTTGTGTAAAGCTATAGTGTTTTGGGGAAATGTGTTATGTGGCAATAAATAACTAGTACAAGAAATATTCAGGGCATTTCCCCCAACAATATAAAGACGTCCTTAGGAATGACTTTTACTTTTCTGGATAGATTCTTTGGTTCCTCTAGGTGTTGATATCTCTTTATCAGGGTTCCTTTCAAAGAATTCTTTGAAATAGACTCAAATGCAAATAGAAATGCAAAAGAAAAAAATCCAAACATTTCCGTATTTACCTGTTCTGATCACAGGCTCTATTTTCAGTTGTCCATCCACATCCATTTCCAAGGGTATTGACTACAGAAAAGAATTATTGCCATTTTAAAAAGATCTGTGTTATCTTTTAAAAAGCTAAAATTTCAGGCATTAACAAATAGGTCCTAAAATTTGTGGAATAAAGGTTCCTCTAGCCCCCCACTCCCCAATTTCTAACACAAAAACATTAGGGCCATTTCTTTGCCTGGCAATACGTTTTTCTTTAACACAAAGAAAAAACACTATCAGTCATGTGTACAGGTAAAGGGCTAAAAATAGATGGTTAATTGTTTCCTTGGTGACAAAAGCTAATTCTTGCTCTGAATTTAGGGAAATTACAGATGCCTTAAATCTTTAGATTCTTGGTTAATAATACTATTCTTTTATACTGTAGTCCTCGTGCAATGAGTTGGAAAAATTAGAAACATGATTAAGGAATTATTTTTTCTAGGTGTGATGATGGTATTGTGGTTGGGTGAGAGAGAGGACAGTATGTGGGGATATAGGTGAATAAATATTAAAACTAAGTAAAAGGTACATTGAGGTACCTTATACTCTTATTTCCACTTTTGTATAGTTTTCCACGATAAGATGTTTAAAGACATCAATAGCTTAAGATAAAAAAGGGGACAGACTTGTAATTCATCAAGTGATATATGAGAAAGGTGTGACTTAAAATAGCTTTAGATTTTTTAAAAGAATAGCCCCAGGGAAAAGTAACTTGAATCCTCTTTCAGCTTAGCCTGTTTATTATTGTTTTTAATAATATCCTTCAGTGAAGGAGGAATACTGAAAAATTTAGAAGACCTACATCTTAAGTATACTAAAGAATGTTCCGAGTGTCGACTGAAAAAAAAAAAGCACAACGTTTGAGAGTTGTGAGTTAAGTTTTATTTGGGGCAAAATGAGAACTATCGCCCAGGAGGGAGAGAGAGCATTTCAGGGAGCTCTGAGAAACTGTAATGGCAGAGAGGCGGGGGGAGGTCGGTGTTCCCCGTGACTTTAGTGACGGGGTGCGTGCGGTGAAGCACGCGTTTTGGCAGAAGCTCGTCACGAGGAGCAGACATCACCATCAGGGATTTCAGTGCTTTTCTAGATATGAGGAGATTCACGAATTGGGCTCATAAAATCGGCTCCTGAAAATATCGAACTCTCTGCAGACCTGTTCCGCCAGTTTTTCCCAGAGCGCAGAGGGCCTCATTTCTGCTCTCCACCCTGAGCTCCTTTCAGGGGGTGTTGAAGGTCAGCCGCTGCAGCAGCACATGGTTTAATCCTTGTAGAGGTAGATGGCAAGTGCCAATTTGTAGTTGGCACGGGTATTTAAAAATAGTGTGCAGTCAGCACGGTGAGGCGTGCATTCTATAACCTGTTTATCTCTAGCACACAAGCCACATATCCTTATTTAGAGAATTTCCCCTACTTTTATTACTCTTCCTCTCTGTTCCTACCTCAGGTCGTAACTTTCTCCCTCACTGTCATGGACCGATGTGGGAGATCAACTGAGTAATTGGGTTTAATGGTACAATGGATGCCTGTTATCGAAACAACCTATAAATGTCATTTCAGGCTGTTCTACTATCGACAGTGACACTAAGGCGTATTTTGTTGTGGGGAGCAAAGAAAATAAAAAGCATAAAGCCATCTTTTTTTGAAGGAAATTTTTAAAGAAATGTGACATTCCTCTTTAAAGGGGCGGGGAGTGGGGTGTAGGGGAAGAGACTAGCCTTAATGAGTTCATTGTTCAGCTAGCTGAAATTGAGATCCTGAAAATAGCAAGTTCTAAACCATACAGCAGTTTTGGACTTCCACTTAGGATCTGAAGAAATCCACTTAGAAAGCTGCAAAAAATGTTTCTCCCACCCTGACAAGAAACGGCTGGATGACAGACAAAAGCGTTACGTTTTTGAGCCCTCAGGTGACTGAGGCTGCGAGGTAGACACAGAAACTGAATTCCGAAGAGGGAAAATCCACTGAGAGGAGAGACGGGGCACGCAGACTCTCTTCTGTCTCACATCAATGGGAGAAAAGGTAGCTGCTATATAAGCAGGTAAGAAAAATTTAGCCAAGATTTTAACATTTGTAAAAGCCAAGCGTGGGCTATTGCATCAGTTTGGAACGGGACTGGCTACTTAATTTGTGGGTCTTGGCACGAAATGAAAATACGAGAACCCTTGCTCAAAAATGAAGACTTCAGGATGGTGACAGCAGAGCATGAAACCAGACGCAAGGACCTTCTAAGCGTGGGCTGTTCGTGAGTGCACAGGTCATGTGCCTTGAAGCCAGTGCTCAGACGCAAAGGCGGTTCCCACTCACCTGAAAGCTGTTCGCCCTCCCTCCGCCTTCACCAGGTGTCCGCGAGAAGGAGAGAGAACATTGCCGACCTCCGTGCAAACGAGGAGGTGATTGGTGCCTGCGCAGGAACAAGCTCAAAGCCCCACGAGCTTCCCGGGATCCTTCTCCCCCGCAGAGCCGAAGTCTTAAGGTGCTGGGGGTGGTACACCAGGTACTGTGGCCTCAGGACACTGGCAAAGATTTACTGTTTGTAGAGAAACAGTAAAAGCAAAACCCACCTTCCTCTTCCAGGACGCAAGCAAAACCCGCCTTCCTCTTCCAGGACGCAGGCGAAGACTTGTTGCTGCTGGGGGCAGGGTAGAAGCAGAAAGTCTCTGCTGCTGGGGGAGGGGCAGATACAGATACCAGATGATGGCTGTCCTGCTACGGGTGGCGCAAAGAACAAGCACCCCAGACCCACCACAGTTATCAGCCCGAGTTTGGAGGCCACAGGTAGGAGGAACAGGAATGCCAAGAAAACCTCACCCCTGAAGCCAAAGTACAAAGGGCCTGCCTGAGATTTGAGGCCGAATTGGAACAAACAGCGTGTCACCTGCTCCTACCACGAGTTTAGCACCCAGCCACAAGCAACAGCTGTCTACAACCGGGGGCGGGGTCAGAGCATGGAGGAGGACCCTCTCTCTGATACAGGTATGTGGGGACCATGGAAAGCTGAGGGGGACACAGGGACACAGGAAGCCTAACACCCAGCCCCTGCCCTGAGCACAAGGTAACAGCAGCCAGCCCACCGTTAGTGGAATCTGAGGCCTCCATAGGCCTGAGGCTCTGAGACTGTGAGCGATACTGAATTCTATACCTAGTGAAAATATCTTACAAAAAATGAATCATGAGGGAATGCCCTGGCGGTCCAGTGGTTAGAACTCGGTGCTCTCACTGCCGTGGGCCCGGGTTCAATCCCTGGATGTGGAACTAAGAGCCCACAAGCCATGTGGCATGGCCAAAAAAAAAAATCATTTTGGCAGAAAAAAAAAAAGAAAGAAAAATCAGATTTCAGTTGCCAGGTGCAGCATTGGACATCCAAAAAGGCTGTCAGGCAGGAGAAATATTTTTTAAGACATACAAAAGCTGAAGGAATTCATCACCAGCAGACTTGCACTACAAGTAAATCTTTAAGGCAGAAGAATAATTATACCAGAGCGAAATATGAATCTAAACAAAGGCATGAGGAGCCCTGGAAATAGTCTGTATTTAAATGACTAAATACATAAAATCCTTAAAGATTTTTATTATTTATATCCCTTTAAATAATAATCTACTGTTTAAACAAAAGCAGTAATGTTCTATGTGATTTTTATTTCTCATTAAAAAATTTTTTTTTGGTCTCTCTTCCCCCCATCCCCCCCCCCAGCACCACACAGCACTGCACCACATGTGGGGTCTTAGTTCCCCGACCAGGATTCAAATCTGTTCCCCCTGCATTGGAAGCATGGAGTCTTAACCACTGGACCGCCAGGGAAGTCCCTGTGATTTTTAATATGTGCAAAAGCAACATGTATGACAATAGCACAAAGTTTGGGCAGGGATAAACAGAAATATTATAAGGTTCTTATACGGTATGTGGCATGGTATAATATTACTTGAAGATAGACTGTGTTCAGTTAAAGGTATACCACAAATCCTAAAGCTACCACTTAGAGTAACAAAACAGTAAGCTAATTAGCCACTAAAAAGATAAATGGAATACAAAATATTTAATTAATCCAGAAGAATTAAGAAAAAAAGAATGTATGGGATAAATAGAAAACAAAGAGCAAGATGATAGACTTAAACCTAACTGTACTGATGATCACATTAATTGTAAATAGTCTAAATACCCCCAGTTACAGAGTGTTAAATTGGATTTATTTTTTAAAATATTTATTTATTTATTTATTTTGGCTGCCCCAGGTCTTAGTTGCGGCATGCGGGATCTTTAGTTGAGGCATGCGACCTCTTAGTTGCGGCATGCATGTGGAATCTAGTTCCCTGACCAGGGATTGAACCCAGGCCCCCTGCATTGGGAGCGTGGAGTCTTACCCACTGGACCACGAGGGAAGTCCCTAAATTGGATTTAAAGAATAGCATCCAACTGTATGTAGCCCTAAAAAAACAGTGGTAATGGATAAACACCTCCAAAAAAAAACTACAGCGAATATGAAATATTGGTTGTCTTAGCTAATACAATGATGAAACATGTAAGAAAAGTCACAAAGATTAGGAAGGAAGTAAAGAGCTTTGTATTCACAGACAACATGATTTTGTAATTTAAAAAAATCCAAAGTAATTTCTAAGTATAAGAATTAAGTGTCTTGGGCTTCCCTGGTGGCGCAGTGGTTGAGAATCTGCCTGCCGATGCAGGGGACACGGGTTCGTGCCCCGGTCCGGGAAACACGCCGCGGAGCAGCTGGGCCCGTGAGCCATGGCCGCGGAGCCTGCGCGTCCGGAGCCTGTGCTCCGCAACAGGAGAGGGCACAACAGTGAGAGGCCCGCGTACCAAAAAAAAAAAAAAAAAAAAAAAAAAAGAATTAAGTGTCTTTAATATGGCTACTGGATACAAGCACGATACTTTAAAAATCACTTTTATTTTTATTTATTATCAGTAAACAATTAGAAATTAAAATAGAATGGTATCATGTTTTACAACAGCATTTTAAAATCAAATAGAGATAGGCAGAGAAACATTTCTGATACAGTGAATCCCAGAAACAGCAGAGAACATGTTAATCTCAGGAAGGGGTGGAGGGACTGGGGAGGGATCCCAGAGGAGATGTTCTTGAAGCTGAGTCTCAAAGGCACCCTGCGAGGAGAAAGAGTGGAGTTTGGGAGAGGAGCTGTGGGCTACGTGCCCTGAGTCTGGGGTGAGACTGGACAAGTACACAGGACCGAGCTAGATAGAGTTTGGGCACAGAGGAGTTTGGGCACAAAGATTTTGAGAACTTTTCCATGTTTCTGTTGACTTGGTCTAGGGACCACCTGCTCTGCCAACCCCGCCTGCCTCGTTCCTCCCAGGTGCTCCCCACCTGGAGTCAAGGTACCAGGTGTCTAAGCCAGAAACGTGGGAGTCACTCTTGACCCCTCCCTTGTCCTCTCCTCCATCCATTTAATTATCAGGGCCTGCCCTATCTTCCTCCTAAACCCTCCCCAGGTTCACTGTCTGCTCTCCATCCCCGTGGCCATTCCCCTCCTCCAGACAACCCTCTTCACTCCTGAATCCAGTGGCTGGCAGTGACTGGGTCTCACCACCTCCAAACTTTCACATTAGAGAAATCCTTCTAAAGCACATCTGACCACATTCCCCCTCTGATTGAAAACCCTTTTCATCCATCCATTTCACAAATACTGAGCAAGAGTTTGTTACATGTCGAATACTGTGGACACAGCGAAGAATAAAACATAGAATTTAAAGCCGATTGGGGTGGCAGACATCAATCCAGTGATCCTCCACCACCAAAACAATATATAATTACAAACTGGGATGTGTGTCATAGGAGGGCCTGACCTAGTGAGGGAGGTCCTGGAATGCTCCCCAAGGTATCCAGCTGAAGTGTGAATAGCAGTCATCCAGATCAAAGAGTCAAGAATGGGGAAAGAGCTGATGCAAAAGCCTTAGAGGTGCTTCTCTAAGCCTCAGTTTCCTCATCTGTATAATGGGGATATTTAGAGTTGTGAGGATTAACTGAGTTACTATGTATAAAGTCCTTAGAACAGGTCCTAGGATGTAATAAATTTTCAATAAGTGTTTAATAATAATAATTTTTTTTAAAGTAGAGCTGTTGGAAGCCTATCAACAAAGGAGTTAAATGAGAAAGTAGCATTTTTTAAAGGCATTCTGGCTTCAGGGAACATGGATTGGAACAAGGAAAGAACAGATTTGGGGGATTTAATGAGGATTCTTTTGCAGGGGAGAGCCATGGGACATTTAAACTTAAGGAGGCAGAGGGGACTTGGAGAGATTTTGTGATTTAGGCAGAAGAAACTAGTAACCTTGATGTTTGATTGGCGGTGGGATGCCATAGGAGGCAGCAAGGGGCCTCCCAAAATTGTGGCCCTGGCAGCAGGGGGTGGTGGTGATGTTCTTCACGCAGGTCAGGGGAGCCTGGAGGAGGACCAGGTCGGGGAGGTGCTGAGCCCAGTTCTGGACATGTTCAGATTCAGGTACCATGGGGCATCCAGGATGAGGGGCTGCAGAAGCAGCTAACTAGGTCTGGAGTTCAGAGGAGAAATTGTGGCTGGAGACGTAAGATTGAAATTGTTGGCAAATACATGAAAACTGGACCACAATCAACCCTTCTGGAAAAGGTGGGAGGAAGGCAATAGCTACATGATTTTTAAGGTTTCTCCTGGTTCCAACATGTGTAGGATTCCAAGTGTTGAGGTTGGTAGGACCCCAGAGACAAAAACCCTGCAAAAATAAATAAATTAATTAATTAATTAAATGAAATACGGTTAGATGGCAAGATTTTTTGTTTGTTTTTTTGCAGTACACGGGCCTCTTACTGTTGTGGCCTCTCCCGTTGCGGAGCACAGGCTCCAGACGCGCAGGCTCAGCGGCCATGGCTCACGGGCCCAGCCGCTCCGCGGCATGTGGGATCTTCCCGGACCGGGGCACGAACCCGTGTCCCCTGCATCGGCAGGCGGACTCTCAACCACTGCGCCACCAGGGAGGCCCTAGATGGCAAGATTTATACACCAAATATAATACCCCAAATAGTATAATACGATGTTGAGAGAAATTAAGGAAGACTTAAGGGAGGTATATGCCATCTCCATGGAGTGGAAGACTCCATGTGAAAACATCTATTCTCCCCAAAGTGATAGATACTACAGTCCTGGTCAAAAGCCCAGCAGGTTTTTGGTTTTTTTCTTCTCCTATGTGTGTGACTATAACAAGCTGATTCTAAAAAGAAAAAAAATTTATTGTGGTAAAATATACAGAATTTACCATTTTAACCATTTTAAAGTATATAATTCAGTGGCATTAAGTACATTCACAATGGTGTGCAACCATCACCACCACCAATTTCCAGAACTTTTTCATCATCGCAAACATACTACACATTAAATAGTAACTCCCTCTTCCCTCCTTCCCCAGGCCCTGGTAATCTCTATTCTACTTTCTGTATCTGTGAATTTGCCTATTCTAGGTACCTCATATAAGTGGAATTAAACAATATTTGTCTTTTTGTGCCTGGTTTGTTGCACTTAGCATGTCTTTGAGGGTCATCCATGTTGTAGCATATATCAGAATCTATCCTTTTTATGGTTGAATAATATTCCATTGTACGTATATACCATATTTTCTTTATCTACTTGCCGGTTGATGGACATCTGGGTTTTTTCCACCTTTTGGCTATTGTGAATAACACTAGTATGACCATTGGTACCTAGTGTAGTCTTTGTAAGATTTAAATGAGTGATTCAGTTTCTTTAATAGTAACAGTAGTAAGACTGCATTTTTTTTTCCTTTTCCATTATCGTTTATTACAGGATGTTGAATATACAATAGGACGTTGTTGTTTATCCATTCTATATATAATAGTTTGCATCTGCTAGTCCCAAACTCGCAATCCATCCCTCCCCTCCCCCCCTCCCCCTTGGCAACCAGAGATCTGTTCTCTATGTAGTGTTTTTTTTAAAGTAGTGTTTAGATTTCTCTTTTTTAAAAAATTATTTATTTGGCTGTGTTGGGTCTCCGTTTCTGTGCGAGGGCCTTCTCCAGTTGTGGCGAGCGGGGGCCACTCCTCATCGTGGTGCGCGGGCCTCTCTCACTGTTGTGACCTCTCCCGTTGTGGAGCACAGGCTCCAGATGTGCAGGCTCAGTAGTTGTGGCTCACGGGCTTAGTTGCTCCGTGGCATGTGGGATCTTCCAAGACCAGGGCTCGAACCCGTGTCCCCTGCATTGGCAGGCAGATTCTTAACCACTGCGCCACCAGGGAAGCCCTCCATTTATTTATTTTTTAAATTTTTAAAGTGTATTTATTATTATTTATTTATTTATTTTTGGTTGCATTGGGTCTTCATTGCTGCGTGCAGGCCTTCTTCAGTTGCGGCGAGCAGGGGCTACTCTTTGTTGTGGTGCGTGGGCTTCTCACTGCGGTGGCCTCTCTTGTTGCGGAGCACGGGCTCCAGGCACGTGGGCTTCAGTAGTTGTGGCACGTGGGCTCAGTAGTTGTGGCTCGCGGGCTCCAGAGCACAGGCCCAGCAGCCGTGGCACACGGGCTCAGCTGCTCCATGGCATGTGGGATCCTCCCAGGCCAGCGCTCGAACCCGTGTCCCCTGCATTGGCAGGCGGGTTCTCAACCACTGCACCACCAGGGAAGCCCCCCTCCATTTATTCTTGAGTCAGTTTGATAAGGCCAAAATACCCTAGTAATTTGCTCAGTACTTCTTTTTTGCTCAGTTTTCAAATTTATTGGCAAATATTATTCATAGTACCCTCTAGACTTTTTAATCACTTCTCTTTTATTCTGCAAATTCATGCTTTTGTTTGTGCCGCTGAATGTTTTCCTTCATTTTATTAATCTTTTCAAGCACCAACTTTGGTTCTGTTGATATTTTCTTTTGAATCTTTTCTTTAGATATTTGCTCTTAACCTTTTAACTTTTATGGAATAGTAAACACTTAAATCAATTTTCAGCTTTTCCTCTGTTACAATACAAGCATTTAGTTATAAATTTCCCTGTAAAGCCTGGTTTGGTTGCACTGCACAAGTTTTGTTTCTGTAAACAGCTTCATTGAGGTATATTTTACATATGAAATATTCCCATTTCAAGGGTAAAGATTTTTGGTGAATTTACCAAAAGGCGCAATCATGACCATAAACCGGTTTTAGAACATTTTCATCATTCTAACAAGAACCCTCATGCCCATTTACAGTTAATTCCCATTCCCACTGGCCAGGCAACGACATTCATTCATTCATTCAGCTAGCTGCGCCAGGTCTTTAGTTGCTTCATGCAGGATCTTTTAGTTGTGGCATTGGGGATCTAATTCCTTGACCAGGGATCGGACCTGCTCCCCCGTTGGGAGCATGGAGTCTAAACCACTGGACCACCAGGGAAGTCCCAGGGCTAATCTCCTTCTTTCTCCATAAATTTGCCTTTTCTGGGCATCTCATAGAAATGGAATATGTGTAGTTTGTCATGTCTGGCTTCTTTCATTAGCATGTTTTGAAGTTCATCCATGTTGTATTATGTTTCGGTTCACTACTTTTTATTAATGCAGGTTTACTATTGTATAACATTTTTGTCTATCCACTGAACAGTTGATGGACATTTAGAATGTTTCCAGCTTTCAGCTATTATAATTAATGTTGCTGTGAACATTTGCATGTATGTCTTTGTATGAATTTTTTTTTTTTTTGCGGTACGCGGGCCTCTCACCGTTGTGGCCTCTCCCTTTGCGGAGCACAGGCTCCGGACGCGCAGGCTCAGCGGCCATGGCTCACGGGCCCAGCCGCTCCGCGGCATGTGGGATCTTCCCGGACCGGGGCATGAACCCGTGTCCCCTGCATCGGCAGGTGGACTCAACCACTGCGCCACCAGGGAAGCCCTGAACATGTATTTTAACCATATACGTGGGTAGCTATGAACGAGTGGCATTGCGGGGTCATAGTTACTTTACATTTAAGAAGCTGTCAAGTTTCCCAACGTGGCTGCACCATTTTACATTTATCAATAGCAATGTGGGAGGGTTCCAACTTTTCCACATTCTCACTAATATTTGTTATTTGTTCATAAATAAGAAAGGCTTATTATACCCTTTCTAATGGGTGTGAAGTGATATCTCAATTGTGTTTTTAGTTTACATTTCCCTAATGACTACTGATGTTGATCTTTTCATGTATTTATTAGCTATTTGCATATCTTCTTTGGTGAAATGTCTTTTCACATCTTCTGCCCATGTTCTGATTGTCTTATTGAGTGGTAAGAATTCTTTTAAAATCTGGATACAAGTCTTTTATCAGATTGTGATGCAAATATTTTCTTTCAGTGTATGTCTTTTCATTTAATTCTGTCCTTTGAAGCACAAGTTTTGAACTCTTTCACAGTGCAGTTTATCAACTTAAAATTTCTGTGTACCATTCTTTTGGTGTTATTTAAGAAATCTCTGCTTAACCCACGTTGTCAAAGAGGTTCTGTATTTTCTTGTTAAAGTTTGATCCATTTTTAGTGAATTTTTGTGTATGATGGGAGGTAAGCATCTAAGTTCATCCTTTTGCATTTGCATATAACAATTTTCCTAACACCATTTGTTGAACAATCCTTCCCTTAATCAATTGCCTAGCTATTTTTGCTGAAAATTATTTGACTATAAATGTAAGGATTTATTTCTGGACTTTCAATTCTGTTCATTGATCTCTATGTCCATCCTTACATTTTGGCTGCGTTGGGTCTTTGTTGCTGCGTGCAAGCTTTCTCTAGTTGTGGTGAGCGGGGGCTACTCTTCGTTGCAGTGCGCGGGCTTCTCATTGCGGTGGCTTCTCTTGTTGAGGAGCAGAGGCTCTAGGTGTGTGGGCTTCAGCAGTTGTGGCTCGTGGGCTCTAGAGCGCAGGCTTAGCACTTGTAGCACATGGGCTTAGTTACTCCATGGCACGTGGGATCTTCCCGGACCAGGGATCAAACCCATGTCCCCTCCATTGGCAGGTGGATTCTTAACCACTGTGCCACCAGGGAAGTCCTATACTACACTGTCTTGAAAACTGTACTTTTATAAAAGTTAAATTTTGACATAGGGAAGTGAACATGCTCTTTGTTCTTGTTTTTCAAAATAGTTTCGGCTATTCTATTTTATCCACATAATTTTATATGTATTTTCATAACCAGTTTTTCTAAATTCTGTTTTATGGAAGTTTAAATTTCCTTTACTTCCTCTTTGACCCTTATTTTTGAAGTTTCAAAATATATAGGTATTTCTATAAATAATATTTTTGCTATTAACCTCTAAATTAATTGCACCATAGAGAATGTCAATTTTTTGAAAGTTTTTGAGACTTGCTTTATGGCCTAATAATTGCCAATTGTTATAAACGTTCCATATAAACTTGACAAGAATGTGTATTCTGTTAGGATACAGAGATGTATATGTTTATTATATCAATCTTATTCAAATGTGTTGTTCAAATATTCCAGTTGTTGTATTTTACTTTATAATAACAGAGAAGAGAGTTGAAATCTGCCACTGTAATGAAAACTTGTCAAGCTTTCTCTGCATTTTTTTTTTTTTTAACACTTTTTTTTTTTTTTGCCCCGGACGCGCAGGCTCAGCGGCCACGGCTCACGGGCCCAGCCTCTCCGCGGCATGTGGGATCCTCCCGGACCGGGGCACGAACCCGAGTCCTCTGCATTGCAGGCGGACTCTCAACCACTGAGCCACCAGGGAAGCCCTTTCTCTGCATTTTTAAGGCTTTTTGTTTTTAACATATTTGAGGCTATTTTGGTATATGCATTCAGGTTTAGAATTATGAGATAACTTTGTATTGGTTCTATGCTCTTAAATTTTGTCTCAGTCTATTTTAATATTTATATAGCTACTCCAGTTTTCCTTTTGGTATCTTTTCTTGGTCTATCCCATCTTCTAATTTCAACCTATCCAAGTCACTTTGCATCTGGTGTGTGTCTTGTAATCAGGTATATAGCTGGATTTTCTAAAAAACCAACTCTTACCCTTTGTCTTCTAACTAGAGGATACAGTTCATTTACGTTGATTGTAATTTTGAGATGTTTATACCTATTTTTACCATCTTGTTTTCTTATATAAAGACAAAAGAGTTTAGTTTTCCTCTGTGTCTTCCATCATCTCCCCCCTGCAGACTCAGCATGTTCCCTTCTGCCATCCGGAATTCATGCTGTACATTTAAACAGCACTACGACTTGTACTAAACTTTATGTGGAGGTTAATTTATTCTCATTTCTAGATCAAAAGGTAAAGATAAAATAACGTTTTGGTTTTTAAAAGATTCTACCCAGCCATATGATATCCTACAGTTTTTAGCATATCATCCATAGTTTAAAATGTGAATAATACAAATTACCTAATGAAATGATGTTTAGAAATAAGAATGTCTTTAATGGCCTAAGAAAGAGTCTTCAGGTATTCTTAAAAATTTTTTTTCTTCTGAAAATAAGTCCTAAACAAAGACCACTACATTTAAAGTACCTCAACACAACTATTTATTACAGGTCAAGAGATCTCATATGAAGTTACAAAAGAGTAAAACTTTCATTTAAAGTGTACCACAGTAAATCAACATGTTTTTGTTTAAAATGGAAAGTTTATTTGCTCAGTACACCAAATAGAATGCAAGCACTGTCATGACAAATATACAGAAATATGCAGATCAACATAAAATAGTAATTTAGTTTAAAGGAAGGGAAATCTCTTTAAATGTTATGACAACGTACTCCCAAGAATCTTTTTTTCAGTTAATTATACAATTCAATAAAATACACAGTAATGAATTAAGTGGAAGTTAGCTTGTGAATTTTTCTTAAAAATAAAAATCCAACCCTATTAATCCATGCCAGTTAAACACTCTAACTAAAATTTCCAAGTAAGTGCAAAAGGAGATGGAGTTAGTTACCTTTTCTGCTTGAACAGTCCCAAGGAAAATGGTTACTACAAACACAGCAGGCAAACTGTTAAGACCGACCGATCTAGAACATGGTGTTGAACTAATTTCAGTCTCAAGTTGTGCTAAATGCTCATCATTAGTATGGCACAGTTTGGTCCATGATATGGTTTAATGCCAAGACAGATCCCAATTTGTTAGAGAAACACACAGATTACTGTTGCTTTTTTTTGTTTTGTTTCTAAATATATATATTTTAAAAAGCCAGGTATACTTCCACATACAAAGGCAGGTTTTCCCTGGAGGAATTTACAGAAAGTAGTCTGGGGTGCGCCGGGTCACGTGAGGCTCTCCACGACGAGGTGCTGGGTCAAACTGAAGGCTATAAATGGCAAAAAAGAAAGCAAATGGTTAAAGGATTTGACGCTGCAGGCAAACGAATCAATAAAGAACAAGACACCGAGGTAGAAAGAGCAGTCCTTGTCTCCCACCTTTTCTGTGTTCTTTATGACTGGAGTGACCCTGGGTAGGTCACTGCAGGTGTTCTCTTTCATAAAACTATCTCACAGAGCCACGGTGAAGATTTAGGCAGACAAGATGTCTGGTTCATAAATGGTTTGTAGTATTACTATCAGTTGAATAGAAGTAAAGAGAGCAGACATGCTTGTTTTAGATTTTAGAGGAAAAGCATTCAGTCTTTCACTATTAAGAATGAATGATGTAATTAGCTGTGGGGTTTCTGTAGATGACATTTACCAGGATGAGAAAGTTCCCTTCTTTGACTAGTTGAGTACAGCTGACCCTTCAACCACACGGGGTTGGGGTCCCGACCCTCTGCATTTAAAAATCCGAGTATAACTTAAATAACTTAAAGCCAGGCCCTCCGTATACGCGGTTCCTCCCTACCTGTGGTTCCAAAGCCCCTGTAGTGCTGTAGTGTTTATAGAGTACTAAAAAAAAATCCACATACAAGTGGACTCACACAGTTCAAACCCATGTTGTTCAAGGGTCAACTATACTTTTATTGTGAAAAGGTGCTGGATTCTGACAAATACTTTTTCTGGCCTTAATGAGATCATGTGGTTTTTGTCCTTTATTAATATGGTTTATTACAAGAAGTGATTTTCGTATTTTGAACCAACTTCGCATTCCTAGGCTACATCTCACTTGGTCCGTGTATAATTTTTTATATACTTATGGATTTGGTTAATATTTTGTTGCAGATTTTTGTGTCTATACACATAAAGAGTATTGGTCTGTAGTTTTCTTAAAATGTCTTTGATTTTGGTAGTAGGGTAATACAATCTTTAAAGAATTGGTTGGGAAGTAATCCCTCCTCTTCTGTTTTTTGTTAGGTCTTTGTGAAGGACTGGTGTTAATTCCTTTTTAAACATTTGGTCAATTCACCAGTAAAGCCAACTGGGCCTGGGCTTTTCTTTGTAGGAAGTCTTAAAATTATTAATTTAATTTCTTCATTTGTTATAGGTTTATTCAGATTTTCTGAGTCAGTTTTGGTAGTTTTTCTTCTTGTCTTTCTACGAATTTGTCCAGTTTATCCCAAGTTACCTAATTTGTTGCCATATAGTTATTGTATTCCCTTACAATTCTTCTTCTTTCAGTAAGGCTTGTGGGGATTTTGGTAATGTGAGTCTTCACTCTTTTTTTTTCTTGGCCAGTCTAGTTAAGGCTTTTCAATTTTGTCAAAAAGAAACAACTTTTGGTTCTGTTGGTTTTCTCTACGGTTTTTGTACTATTTCATTTTATTTCCACTGCTAATTTTATTTCCTTCCATATGCTTGCACTGAGTTTAGTTTGCTCTTCTTTTTCTAGGTCCTTAAGGTGTACATTTAGGTTATGGAGGCTGGAAGTTGGAGATCAGGGTGCCAGCATGGGTGAGTTCTGGTGAGAGCCCCCTTCTGGGTTATATATTGTCAACTTCTAATTCTATCTGACTTTTAATACAGGCATTTACAGCTATAAATTTCCCTGCAAACACTGCTTTCACTGTATCCCACAGGTTTTGGTACACTGTGTTTTCATTTTCACTCATCTCAAAGTATCTTCTCATTTCCCTGGTGATTTCTTCTTTGACCACCCCCCCGCCACAAAGGTTATTTAGGAGTGTCTTAGTTTGTACCTATTTGTATATTTTCCAGTTTTTCTTTTGTTATTGATTTCTGATTTCATCCCACAGTGTTTGGAGAACATACTTTGTATGACTCCAATCTTAAATGTTCTCAGGCTTAGGGTTTATAGCCAAGCACATGGTCACTGTTGGAGAATGTTCCATGTGCGTTTGAGAAAACTCTGTGTTCTGCTATTGCCTGGTGGAGTGTTCTGCAGATGTTAGGGGTAAAGTTGTAGTGTTTTTCAAGTCTTCTATTTCCTTGCTGATCTTCTGTCTAGTTCTGTTATTGCAGGTGGCATAATAAAGTCTCCAACTATTTTTGTTTGTCTGTTTCTTCCTTCAATTCTGTTCATTTCTGCTCCGTATATTCTAGGGCTCCACTGTTAAGTGCATATGTTTATGATATATTTTCCTAATAGTCTGACTCTTTATCATTGTGAAGTGTTCTTCTTTATTTCTAGTAACAGTTTTTGGTTTGAAATCTGTTTGGTCTGGTATTAGTATATCCAGTCCAGCACTGTTATGGTTACTATTTGCATGATGTATCTTTTCTCACCATTTTATTTTTAACCTATTTTTGTTTTTGAATCTAAATTATGTTTCCTGTAGACATTATAAAGCTAGATATTTAAAAACAAAAACACCAACTTGATAATTTCTGTCCTTTGATTGCATTGTGTTGATGACTCATTCAGTGTTATTGATATGACTGGATTTATACCTGCCATTTTCTTTTCTTTTTTTAAATATGCCTTTCTTTGTTTATTGGTTCCTGCTTTAACTCTTTCTTTTTAGTAAAATATTATTTTCTAACATAGTATTTAAATTCCTTTAATGACTTTACCATTATTTTTCTTTTTTAGTGGTTGCTCTGGAACTCAGAATACACAACTTAGGAAATTCTACTTCAGATTTATAAATTCTAGTGATTTAAGAGGTATTTACTCCTAGATAGCATATAGCTCCTTTCCATTTCCCGTTTTTGGTATTGCTGTTATACACAGTATATGTTACAAACCCCAAAATTATTATATACACTTTTTAATATAATTACTATAATATATAATTACTATTTTATATACTCTTATGACCCTGAAGAAGCTGAGAGAGAAGAAGAGTGAGTGTATATTTATATATTTTGTTAAATAACCTTCTCATTTGTATTTTCTTCATATTCTTCCTTTAATTCAAGTTACCATCTGGCGTTACTTCCTTCTTTAGTACAGCTTTGTTCCCACCCACCTCCTCTGTGCTGTTACTATCAAATCTATGACTGCATTTCTATATATTCTGTTTCTTTTAAGTTCAATTATACTACAAATATATCCTTACTGTGTCATGCAACTGGTTTTTAAATCAGTTAAGAAGGTGCAATTCTACCATCTTCTACTATTACTACCTTGTGTGTACAGCTGACTTACTTTCTGGTATCATTTGCTTTCAGCCTGAAGTGCTCCCTCTACTATATCTTGTATGGCTGGTCTGCCAGCATTGAATTCCCTCCATTTTTGTTTATCTGGGTATGCCCTTCTTTTGTGTTCATTCTGAAGTTGTGCTGGATATGACCTTGGTTTTTTATTTTCAGCACTTTGAGTATGTTTCATTGCCTGTCTGAGGAAATGTCAGCTGATTATTCGATTGAGGTTCCCTCTTGTAAGTCATTTTTCTCTTACTGCCTTCAAGATTATTTCTTTTAGACCCTCAACATTTTGACCATGATGTGTCCGACTGCTCCTGTGTGGGTACAGCCTAATGTACGTGCACAGCCATCTTGTCTCCCAGAGTTGACTGTGATGATCTCAGGAAAGCTCTTCTTCACTATCTCTTTCCCTGCTTTTACCTGTTAAAGTTCTCCTTGCTCTCCTCTTTTGCTTGTTGCTACTAGTATCATGGGAGCTATGAGAGCCTTCTTCATTGGTCTCCACCATAATACCCACTGTCTTCAACAAAATACTTAGGCGTGCAATTCTTGACCCTCTGTTCTAAGTAAGGTCAGCCCCCTCAGGCAGAGGTAAGGAACTTTTTGTTCTACATCTCTCTCTGAACAGAACTTCTATGCCACTGTTCCGGAGTTGCAGGCAGGTATAATGGCCCACTTCTTAGTGACATCCCCTGTTCTAGAGTAGGCACTGAGGCAAGAACTGGGGAGACAGCATTCTCTGCCTGCCACACATGACTGGAACAGAGCCTCCACACTAGGAGCCAGGGAGGGGAAGGGAGTCTCAGCCTGACCGACTGCACCCACTGGGAGCAGAGCCTCTGTAACCCTGGACTGGGACAGGTGAGATATGCTGGCACCTGCCCCCCAGGGGGGGAGAAACAACAGCCCTGGACTGGGAACTGGGGGAGGGGAGAAGCCCCATCTTCTTGACCACACCCACCCGGGACAGAACGACTGCAGTGTAGTTTCTGTACAGGGGATCTGGAAACAGGAGGAAACACTCGTGACTCAAATTCCACAGACTCTGGTGTTATACTGAGAGTTAGCAGATCCAGAATAAGTGTTTCTGTATTTGCTGTATACATTTAGGACAAATTCCAAACACTTGAAACAATTGTTTAAAATAACGTTTTCCAGTCCAGTGTTTGTTCCTACTGGGGAGAGGGTTTGCCATGTTCCTCACTCCGCTATTCCAGAAGCAAAACTCCTCTACCTCTAACTTTAATAATCCACATTGCAACTTTCCTTCTGAAAGTGATTACATACAATTAAAATTTAAAGTTACTTACAAGGAATACTTCAAAGTGTCATCTAGTTCCATGATGGCGGCCTGGTTCCCACAACGGTAACAGTAATTCGGCGCGCTGAAAATGGTAACCACGTTCCGATCGTGACACCAATTGTATCCCTGCAGCGTTAAAAAAAAAAAAAAAAAATCAGTATTTCACCATAAAATCATAATGTTGACATAGCTAAGTTCAGAAAGCTAAACTCAAAAGTTACACGAGCATTCTCTGTGGAAATGCAGTCTTCTGTGTTACCTTATGTGGTGTCCATCTTTAATATGTACACCTGCACTGAGATTCAGCTATGGAGCTCAGTAACTTTTTCTGCTTAATCTACGCTTGAGATCGAGGCTAGGATGTGTATTCAGATTTCTCCCACAATGATGGAAGATGTCTCAATTCTTTCTCATAAATTATGTCAATTTTTGCTTTACGTACTTTGACTGTATTACTAAGTAAATAAAAATTTAGAATTATTCTCTCCCATATAACTGGGGCCACTTTTCATCAGCAAAATACCTCTTTTTATTTCTAAATATACTACTTACAGCCTTTTCTGAGTCATATTATTAACCATATTTTGGATAATTATCTAATGACGTATTAATACACCATTTTCCATCCCTCTATTTCTAGTCTGTGGTATCATCATGTTTTAGATAAATCCCAAATAATGCGTGAGTTTTTTATCCAATTTGAGACTCTCAGTATTTTAGGTAAGTAAAAATTTGTATCCATTCACATTCCTTATGATTATAATGAGGTTTATCTTTACTGTACAAATCTACGTTCTTTATTACCATGCTGTTACCCCTTCTTGCCTCTGTTGGGTTAGTGAAATTTTCTCTAACATCTTGAAGCCACTCCCTACTGGTTTGGAAGGATTATATTCTATTTATATTCCTTTAATGTTTAAAGAACAGTAACATCATGGTAGAGAAATGTGGCAGGCACCACCTTAACTAAGTGATCCAAGTTAGTTCATAGCACCAGCACTGGGGAAGATCCCATGACCTGATACGATGTGCCGAGAAGGACACATCATCATACTGTGATATGCCCGCCCAAAGTGCACATCCCGAATCATAAGGGAACATCAGCCAAACCATAAATGAAGGCTATTTCTACAAAATAAAATTGCTTGTCGTCTTCAAAAATGTCAAGATTATGCAAAACAAAGGAAATCTGAGGAATTTCCACATCCGAGGGGACTGAATACAGCATGATCCTGGATAAGATTATAGGTGCCCACACATTATTAAATTTTGCTATTAAAAAATTCTGCTATAAAGGACATTGGTGAGATAATAAAAATTTAACTAAAGCGTTTATAGACTTAAACATTTTTTTTATTATTTTATTTTTTTGGCCATGCTGCGAGGCTTGTGGGATCTTAGTTCCCTGACCAGGGATCAAACTTGTGTCCCCTGCAGTGGAAGCACAGAGGCTTAACCACTGGACCATCAGGGAATTCCCTGAATAAAGCACTTAGATAATGGTACTATATCAATGAAAATTTCCTGACCTTGATAACTATACTGTGGTTATTTAGGAGAAAGTCCTTATTTTTACAAAACACACATGGAAATTTGCATGTAAAGGAGGATCTCACCTTCAGCTGACGTTCAAACAGCTAAAAAAAAAAGTAATGTGTGAGGGGAAAGGGGAATAGGAAGGGAGAGAGAATGATAAAGCAAATATTAAAATATTTATATTTTAGGAATCTGAGTGTAGGACAGAAAGGAATTTTTTGTTACTATTTTTTTGCAATTTTTCTTGAAGTCTAAATTAATTACAGAAGTGAGATATAATTTCGCTTTGGCCAACTAGTACTTTCCCTACTTGCTAAAATCAGCCAAGTGTTTTTTCCTTTCATTTAGGTAATGGGGAGGAATGTTTCTGACATTCTAAGTCATGAAGCTTTATTAGAGAGACATTTATTTGAAACAGAGATCATCATCCTATAAGAAAAGGACATACCTCCATTACAAGTTGGTGAGCACGAGAAACCAGTGTGAGACCGTTGGCATGGTTAAACGTTTCAGAAATATCTTGTCCAAATGTGTAGCCAGCGCCGCGTGGTGAAATACCCCACCCACCACGATCATCTGGATCTGACCATAACAGATCACACATTGGGCCCTGGCAAAGAAAATAGAAGTATGCGACGTAAGTTATGAGTATTCATATTTAACTAATCTAGGGTTACCACAATGTGGTTATATTGCTTTCTTTTTCATTAAAACTAAGTTTACCTCATGTGGAACTTCTTGTAAACGATCCAGGGCTCTTATATGATCCAGTGTATCTATGGATGGGGAGAGGCCACCATGGAGGCAGAATATCTGTTTATGAATTTAAAAAGAAAATGAATTTGTTTTATTAAATGCTAAAAGTTAATGGAGAGTAAATAATGGTTACCAATGTCAATGCTAGTAGCTTTTCTTTTCAAAATAGCATTTAATAATATTCACAGTGGAAAATGTATAATACACAATGGAAAAAAACAAAAAATGCATGATCAGAGAAAGCTGTTAACATTTAAAATACACTTCTTTTTTCTTTATAATCCTAGGTACTTTATATAGTATATTTCCACTTTCTCTAGAATGCGATTTCCGTGCTTTGTGACCCACCATTAACTTTTCTGTTGGTTACTGCTGACATAAAAATTTTAAATTTCTCTTACAGCAAAGACCCTACTGATTCCTGTTATTGGTTGTAATAGTTTTTCAGTTTTCTAAGAGTTTGAAAAAATATTTTTGTTATTTTGTTCTCAATGTTTATACCGGATTTATTTATTTTTATTTATATATATATATATATATATTTTTTTTTTCGTGGTACACGGGCCTCTCACTGCTGTGGCCTCTCCCTTGCAGAGCACAGGCTCCGTACACGCAGGCTCAGCGGCCGTGGCTCACGGGCCCAGCCGCTCGGCAGCATGTGGGATCTTCTGGGACCGGGGCACGAACCCGTGTCCCCCGCACCGGCAGGCGGACTCTCAACCACTGCACCACCAGGGAAGCCCTCTAGATGAGTTTTGACTATTATATTTCTTTAACAGACTTTTCAAAAACTGCTTTGGGCCATATTGATCAACTATGTATTTTTGGTATCTATTTCTGCTTTTATTTTTAATTAATCCAAGTTTATTTTACTGTTTCATTCTTTGAATTAAATGTAATTTATAAATAAATGCATTTCCTTGCATTTCATCCCTTACTTACATCTAAAAGTTCTGGTTTACACTATACTTCCACTTGGTCATTTAGAAATGACTTCTATTTTATGAGTGTTAGTAGAAGACTGAAAGTTCCCAAGGAGGTAGATCTGTCCTACTACTCAGAATCAGAAACTGTCACTTAACACATGGTGTATAAACAGATATATCAATAGATGGAAAGGGAAGCAGGAAGATGGAGAGGATGAAAGGAAGAACTTGCTGGTCTCAACGTGTATAAAACTTACCCAGTTCCCTGTTCTGAAACTTTAAGTATAAGGGAAAGAGGCAGAGAAGGCCAAGGAGATGCAGAAAGAATGTCATGTCAATCTAGACCCTAAATTACTAATAGAAAATCTTTTCCTACTTTTATCTGTCCCCACATACATACCTGCCCATCTACTAAAGCTGTAAGTGGCAGATAGTCAAACAGATCTGTAAAGTATTTCCAAACATTGGCATTCCCATACTTTCGCAGACATTCATCATAAAAGCCGTATACTTGGGTAATTTGTCGGCTTTCGTGGTTTCCTCTCAATATTGTAATACGTTCTGGGTAACGCACCTGAAGGAAAAGGCAAAGAAACCCATGGAAGTATTTTTACTAGTGTTATGCTAAGCACATTAACCTCTGACCCATTTCTTTAAATGGTCCTTCAGTCTGCTAGTACATTAAATGTAAATTTTTTCAGAATAAAAAATTTTCTCATTCATCACCAGGTCCTCTTGATTAACCTTTGAAGTATTTTTTTATGGCCATCCTTCTTCATACTGTGTATCCATACTCCCCTCACTGGAATCCTTATTAACTGGTAACTATTTTATTATAATAAAATCGTATCTGACTCTGTCTCCAATATCTTTTTCATACTCAAATTATCACTAGTCTTCTTAGTCTTTCCAGAACACTATGACTTTTTAATGCTCCACAGACACAAAAGAGATCTGGACCCAAGACAAACTCTACAGACTAACTTCTCCCTCCCTTTTATTTCCCACAGAAGAATGTATTTGCCAACAGAACACAAAAACAGGCCCTGCCAGGCTGGAGATGAAGATGGTGAGGTGTAGGAAGGGAATGAATAACTTTTTTTAATATATCTTTGTTATGCTTTAGTTCACTTCCTAGAACCTGTATATTTTACAGTATTATGTTGAAAACCAACTTTTTATGATGCACATGTATTGTTAAAAATTTTCATAAATAATTAAATATTTGACAATTTGGGGGGAAAAAAAGAAATTTTAGACATGTCAAAAAAACCCCAAAAACAGGCCCTGCCAAATGTGGGCAAGATTTCAAATGTATTTATATAGTTTCCTTTCCATAACAGAACATAGAGACATACTTTATGGCATACTTTTTGGTTAGCAATGTGTCTGATAAGAAGTATAAAAAAGCATCAGATTCTGCAAACCAAAAAGCTGCAAATGCATACTTCACACGTATTCACTAAGCATCCGTCATGTGTCCAGCAGTAAGCACAGAGTTCAAATCTAGTACCAGGTCCACACAAATATAATACATGAATTCTGCTGGTTAGGGACTAATTTCACTTAAGGAAGTATGAGAAACAAGGCAATACACCACTATGTAACGTAAATAAGGGATGGGAGAATACATTTTACGATAATTTAGAGTAGAAGGAGTAAAGCTAAGGTGGTTGAAGGCTTCATGGAAGAAGTAGGACTTGAGCTGAGTCTTGGCAGAAGGGGTAAGAAATCAAAGACAGAGTAATCGTTTGGGGAAATCAGGTAAATATTTGGAGACAGCCAGAGCACTGAAATACTATGATCTGAGGCAAAGAGTTTATGCTACCAACTACTAGCAGCAAATTCAGGCTAGACAGTAGAGGAGACTCTACCAGACTCCAGCCAAGGAGTGTGAGCTCGATTCTGCAGGTAACACAGAATCATTGAAGAGTTGGGAACAGTGAAGTAACAAGATGAATGTTAAATGAGAGAGGTTTAATCTGGCAGCATATGCAAGGTGGATCTGGAGGGGTCAGATCTTGGAAGCAGAAATATTAGCTGCCACACTACTGTACTAATTAAAGTGTGAAGTGATGAAGATATACATTGTATGATAGTAAAAATAGAAAGACAGGAATAACAGATTTTGCAAGGCAAGAATTTTTTAAAAACTTATTAGTTGACTATATATGAGGGATAAGTTGACTAAAAATGATTCCAAGACTTCAGCTATGGATTACCTACAATAATTTACCAGAAGTAGGCAGGAGAGGTTTAATATATCTTTTTCATGTCTCTCTCTCAAAAGATGTAAAATGAAGTGTTATTTTAAGGGGCTATAAAGTGAATGGATCATAAACTAGAACATGTGATATGCAATGCCGCCACTCTTGCCTTTTGCCTATTAAAGCTTGAAAAAAAAAAAAATAAACTTCATTAACCATACCTTTAATGCCACAAGAAGAGTCACAGTCTCCACAGAATAATAACCTCTGTCTACATAGTCACCCATGAATAGATAGTTTGTATCTGGTGACTTCCCACCGATTCTAAAGAGTTCCATAAGATCATGGAATTGACCATGCACATCTCCACAGACGGTAACAGGACAACGGACCTCTTGCACATTTGATTCTTTTGTTAAAATTTCCTTAGCCTGTTAAAAAAAATGAAATCAACAATTAAAAAAAAAAATTCTATCACAAATTTTTTTTTTTTTTCCGGTACGCAGCCCTCTCACTCTTGTGGCCTCTCCCATTGTGGAGCACAGGCTCCGGACGCGCAGGCTCAGCAGCCATGGCTCACAGGCCCAGCCGCTCCGCGGCATGTGGGATCTTCCTGGACCAGGGCACGAACCCGTGTCCCCTTTGCATCAGCAGGCGGACTCTCAACCACTGCGCCACCAGGGAAGCTCCTATCACAAATCTGAAGGCATCATTTCTTGTCTATTAAAAGAAAATCTGGAGGAAAAAAACCACCTGAATGTGTATTATAAAATCATAAAACTAAAACCACAACAAGATTCCACTTTACACCTACTAGGATGGCTAAATAAAAAAGAATTACAAGTGATTTTGAGGATGTGGAGAAATTGGAACTTTCACACAGTGTTGGTGAAAATCTAAAATGGTACAACTGCTGTGGAAAACAGTCTGACAGTTCCTCAAGGTGTTAAACATAGAATTACCATGTGATTCAGCAATTCCATCCCTAGATATATACTTAAGAGAAATGAAAACTTAAGTTTACACATGTTCATGGCAGCATTACAATAGCCAAAAAGTGGAAACCACCTAAATGTCCATTAACTAATGAATAGACAAATATGGTATTATTCATTCAATGGACTATTACTCAATAATAAAAAGAAAAAGAAATGAGGTCCGGACACATGCTATAACTCTGAAAACATATTAAGTGAAAGAAGATAGTCACAAATGGTCATATATTGTATGACTCCATTTACGTGAATTGTTTAGAACAGACAAATCTACAGAGACAGAAGATTAGGGTTGCCTAGGGCTGAGAGGTAATAACTAAGGGGCATGGGATTTCTATGCCTATTCTCATACCCTATAGGCAGGAATGCACATATCTGGAAAGCTAACAAAATGTAAACTGATCTGAGGCAAAGACTGCCTAACCTCAATATCCACTATCCCTTTCCTTCTCAATAATTAAACTCATTGTATTCAATCAGATAGCCATGCTCCGAGCTGAAAAACTACATTTCCCAGCTGTCTTAGTTCAGGCTGCCGTAACAAATAACAGACTAGGTGGCTTAAACAACAGAATTTTATTCCTCACAGTTCTGAAGCTTCAGAAACCCAAGATCAAGGTGCCGGTTGATTCGATTCCTGGTGAGGACCCTCATCCTGGTTTGCAGAGGGATGCCTTCTTGCTGTGTGTGCCTTCTTCACATGGTATTAAGAGAGAGAGGTCATCTCTCTAGCGTCTCTTCTGATAAAGGGCACTAATTCCATTCATGAGGGCTTTACCCTCATGACCTAATTACCTACCAAAGGCCCCACCTCCAAGTACCATCACACTGGGGATCAGGCATCACCTATGAATTTTGAGAAGATACAAATATTCAGTCCATAGCACCAGCCTCTCATGCAACTACAAATGGCTGTAAGACTAAGTTCTGCTCTGTGTGATGTAAGGAGTGTTATGTGGGAACCAGAAAGTTTCCTTAAAAGGGGGATGTGCCCTTCATCACTCTCCATCCTGTTTCCTAGAATGTATATGTGATGGCTGGACTCCAGGAGCCACCTCTACCATAAAGAGAGGCTGCTCCCTAGGAAGAGCAAGCAGAGTGCTGGAAGGTGTGGCAGGCTGACAAAACACACTGCAAAGCGATACTCTCTTCCCGATCACCAGAACCTGTGTATATTACCTCGTATGAAAAAGATGTGATTAAGCATCTTGGGGGAAGCACTTATCCTAGATTATCCCAATAGGCCCTAAATGTAATTACATATACCCTTATTAGAGAGGGAGAGGGAGTTTTGAGACAGACACACGGACAGAGAAGTCCATGTGAAGAGAGAGGCAGATTGAAGTGACGTGGCCAAGGAGTGCCAGCAGTCTCCAGATGCTGGAAGAGGCAAGGAACGGATTCTCTCTTAGAGCCTCCAGAGGGTGCATGGCCCTGCTGACACCTAGGTTTTGGACTTCCAGCCCCCAGAGCCGTGAGGGATAAATGTCTGTTGTTTTAAGCCGCCCAGTTAGTGGTAATTTGTTACAGCAGCCCCAGGAAACTAACACAGCAAGATGTCTGGTTTCCTGATACCTCAGTGGAGTTATCACCCCTGGACTGCCTATCTCCAGATTTTCCTGTACGTGGAGAAATACAAACTGCAACCTTGGTTAAGCCTTTATTATTTTGGATTTTCTGTTACACAAACCAAACCTAACACTAACTGATACATGGTTACACATTGGACCAAGCAACTCCACTTCTAGGCATCTACACTATGAATAAAATCAGATAAATATGTATGGATATAAGTAAAGGAATGACTGCTTTTAAGAAAAACGCAACTATAAATGTACACTGGGTAGTTAAGAAAACAAATATGAAACATCCACAGAATGGAATACTAAGTAGACATTAAGAATGTTATAGAAGTATATTTGATATAATGGGTATCTGGTATATAAATGAAAAAGGCAAGTCACAAAACTACAAGATCCCCTGTTTAACAAGAAAAACTGTCTAGGAGTTCCACACCAAGAAAACTGCTCTAACAATTTTCAGACACGATCATGTTAGGTTCTTCAAATAGCTGGTTCAGATCAAAGGACCAAACTTTCACAGCAGAGTCATTCAAGTCAAGCCCAAAGCATTAATGAACTGGGGTTAAAGACAAAAAGTCCTTAATACAAAAACCAATTTATAGGGACTTCCCTGGCAGTCCAGCAGTTAAAGACCTCGCCTTTCCAATGCAGGGGTTACAGGTTCAACCCCTGGTTGGGGAGCTAAGATCCCACATGCCTTGTGGCCAAAAAACCATAAAAAACATAAAACAGAAGCAATACTGTAACAAATTCAATAAAGACTTTAGTAATGGTCCACATTAAAAAAAGAAAAAAATCTCTGAAAAAAACCAAAAACCAATTTATAGAAGCCAAATCCCAAAGTTAAAAGGATCCTAGTATAATGGCTGAAGATTGAGAAAACAAGTAGCAGAGATCTTTCAAGAGCAACATAACCTCCTGCAATGGAACTAACAACTGGAAAACAGTCATGGCAACAAGCTTAAAAGTAAAATCACTATGTCATCTGCTTAGCAAGCATCAAGTAATTTGTTTTTCAAGTCAAATGGGAGCAAATAACCAACATTTTCCAGAAATATTTAAAACAGAATCCTCAAGTCATGTAACGTTAAGAATTTTTAACAAGCTCACCCTACTTAAAGAACCTACTAAAGGAAGTATTACCAAAAACAGAGGAAAGATTACTTAATATATAGTTCCCACACAGGACAAGTTAGGAGGCTGATAAACCATTCGCTCTGATGTACACCATACACCGCAATCACGTGACATATCAAAATATTCCTGAAGAGTAAGGTTCATGTATCCATGTCGCATCTGTCAGGTGTCTATTATAGGCCAGGCACCAGAGATAAAAAGAACAGGTAAACTCTCCACCTCAAACACGCTGGCTTTGATGAGCTCAAACCAAACAAAATAAAAACTTCTGTTTACAGAAAGAGATAAAAGAAAAATGCCTGGGGAAATATTTACAGCACACAGGATAACAGTAATACTGACATCTGTAGTATAAAGATATTTGTAGAATAAGTTACAATATGCCTCAAAAATAATTGATTCAGTCAATCCTAATTAAGAGGTCACATTTTTGAGAGGCCCAAGAAAACTATGTATATGAAAGCATTTGAGAATATAAAGCTCTGAATTAGCCTTCATTGTTTAAACTGTTAAATGAAAGAAGGTTTTAAACTATTTTTATAACAGTTGACTTAAAATGTAAAGTTATATTTTCTGTATTTTAAATCAAAGTTAATTTTTAAGTCTAGGTAGGGAGATTTTCTAGCTACATTGATGGCTTTATTAGTTCCCAAACTTGTAATAGTGACACTATGAAGTTTTGTTGAAAAACTTTTATTCACTTACTATACTGATCTCCTTAAGTTTTAAAAGTAAAAAGGGGTCACGAGACTAAAAAGCTTGGAAATCATTATATTAATGCATCTGTTCTGTTGACCTACATGTAAGATGTAAGATGAAAGATAAGGGTAAGTCGGTTCACATTACTACAAAGACATGTATCATTCACCTCAACTTGCTTTCAGTGACTATTTCGTCCTATTACACCAATCCAAAACACTGATGTTAGAATACATAAAACAAAATCCCAATGAAAGTCTGTATACACACTGTTAGAATCACAAAGAAAGTCAGTCTACCTCCAGGTTCATCTATGCCAACTGGATGCACCTAGCCCAGACTTTTAACCTGAAGTGACTCTAAGCAGTAGAGACAAAGGCAAGTTCTACTCCCACACAGGTGTTCTCTCCAGCGTTCTAAATCGTTTCTATGGTATGATTTTGACTGCGGCTCCAATCTCTCTTTAATTTCTGCAAAATTTCCAAGCTTGGTTCTCCAGCTTGCCTTCTGATTCTAGGCTACTAAACATTCTTCTGGCAAATGGCATTTCTGCTTAAGTTAGCCTGGTAAACTTCCCAAGAGTTATGAACAGTGTAGTCCATATTTTTCTTCTCTTTGCCTATAATTAGTTAGAATGAGATATGTGCAGAAGTCTTCCAGAAAAATGAGTTCTCCCATTTGAAATCTAACTGTGTAACCCTAAGACCTATATACACTTCAGTTTCTTCACTGAGACTAGGTATCTGTGAGTCTGTGTCTCTCTAAAATGTGAAGTCTTACCTTCCACATGTGTAATATGGAAATAGCTATGCTTTTCCAAATTCAAATTCTCTAAGGGTTGATTCTTAGCTGTGTGGCAAAATACATTATTTTATTATCATCATGTTACTGAAGTATCTTTTTCTCAGTGGGGAAGAGAAGACCTAAACTGTGGGTTTATTTTTCTCATGTAACAAGAAGCCTGGACATAGGTAGCGCTGGGTTGGTGCAGCTTCTCAAGGACCACTGGGGCAGCAGACTCTTTCCCTGCACCTTCTCTGCCATCCTCAGTAAACAGAATCACCATCTCATGGTCATAAAATGATGATGCATCTGTAGGCACTGCATCTGGTATCTTACTCAGCAAGAAGGGGCAAAAGGCCAAAGGGCACATGCCAATCTAGTCTATCCATCTCACAAAGTTTTCCCAGAATTCTCACTGGCCAGCTGAGACACATGCTCCCTGCTGCCCAGTCAGTCACTGGGATGGGGCGAGAATGAGGGCAGAGCTGCTACAAGGTGTAATTCCAATTAGAACTGAAGGAAATTTTAGAGGTTATCAAGCATCTCCTTAAAGGTCTGGCAAATGGCCAGAAATGTCCGAGATCACAAATGAAACGGCATTTTTACCAAGTTTATTCATAAGATAGCTTCCCAATTTTGTTCAGAAAAAAAATCAAACTGAAGAGCATAAGTCATTAGAGTTCAATTGGACCCGATGTCTATTTTTGTGATTATTAATTAAAAAAAAATACTCAGCCGATGGTTCCAACTCTAAAAAGGAAACCTTCATATACGAACATTATCATTACTGTCTCACTTTAAATATAGAAATAAAAAGCCCCAAAATGTAAATATTATCCAATTCAATTTAAAAAAATTTATTTATTTTTGGCTGCGTTGGGTCTTTGTTGCTGCAGGCAGGCTTTCTCTAGTTGCGGTGAGCGGGGGGCTACTCTTCATTGCTGTGCGCGGGCTTCTCTTGCGAAGCACGGGCTCTAGGCGTGTGGGCTTCAGTAGTTGTGGCACATGGGCTCAGCAGTTGTGGCTCACGGGCTCTAGAGCACAGGTTCAGTAGTTGTGGCACACGGGCTTAGTTGCTCCGCGGCATGTGGGATCTTCCCAGACCAGGGCTTGAACCTGTGTCCCCTGCACTGGCAGGTGGATTCTTAACCACTGCGCCACCAGGGAAGTCCCACAATTGTTCTTTTAAGGATATATGGTTATCTTAACCCAGCACAGGTTTTATAAAACTATGAGGATGGGTTAAGATATGTGATTTACAGTGTGTGTATGTGGGGTGTGTGTGTGTGTGTGTGTGTGTTTGCTTTACCATAATACTTCCTAAGCTTTTATCTACTTAACAGTGAAGTACTTTGTCAGGCCAGAGCCAGCCCCCCTCCAATATTTTTATCTTTACTGTACAGATTCCTGATGTTTCTAAACACTTGATTTATAGCTAACACCCTTTATTGTAAAGTGATCTTACTGTGAGATCACTCTGGCCTGCCTTCAAGGAAAGAATGTGCTGGACTGGCTGAAGTAAGTATACAGTTCATCTGATACTTGGAATTCTCAGTGTAAAAACCCTTGTATGTCAGGGGTCCCCAAGACCAGCCCCAGGTTTGGTGGTGATTCATAAAAGAAGGTCCACACAACTCAGCACGTAGTTGTACTCATGGCTATGATTTATTACAGCAAAGAAGCAAAATCAGCAAAAAAAGGCACATGGGGCACAGCCCTGAGTAAATCAAGCTCAAGCCTCAAGAGTCCTCTCCCAGCGGAGCTGCAGAGAGTGAGCCTAACACCTGCAGCAACAAGCTGAAACCACACATGTGAAATCCGTCAGTCACGGGGAAGCTCATTAGAGGCTCTGTGCCCAGGATTTGTAATGGGGAGCTGGTCACATGGATACCCCCTGCCTAGCATGTACCAAAATTCCAGACTTCAAAAGAAAAGCACGTGTTCCGCATAAATCACATTGTTTGCATAAACAGTTTAGGCACAGTGAGCCACGCTTAACAGGGAATGGTGGGAAGCCTCCCCAAATCCAAGTTTCCAGACACCAGACAACCTCGAAATGAGGCCTTTCTACATACAGCGGTCTCAGGACTGCTACACTCTTTTCTGTACACCGTGTAATTCTATATATAATTCTCACGAGTGCTTTTTAATGTGTCTTAGCACCCGAAGTTTAATTATCTCTAAGACTCTGACAAGACCAAGTTTAAACTGTGAAGTGAAGGACTGCGGTGATGGTAAACGCCACCCGGCACAGACACATCCAGGCATAAAGCTTAACAGTATACCAGCAAGTTTAATGCGTCGCTGTATACCTATCCATTCAAACTTGCTTCCTTTCTCACCCATTTAAAACAAATTCTTTCTTGTTGCTATAAAGTCAAATCTATCTTAGGAAGAGAATTGAGAAAAATAAAGCTTTGGGAATGACATTCACATATAATGCTTTATTTTTCCTCTACCCACATTTTAAGAATGCAGAATATATAAATGTCAAGTCTCCCCAGTTTCTCAACAGGTGACATTCTATTTTTAGTTTTGTGTTGGTGCCCACTTGCCAGAGCCGTAATCTCAAAAGGCTACCGTATTTGGTTGTGGCAGAGCCAGTATACAAGTTCTTTTCCTTCCCCTCTATTTACACATAAATAGTCTGCTATAAAACATTAGAGTCTACCTCTTACTCCTAGGCAAATTCATCTAAAGAAAGCCATAGAACAGAGTGATCTTCAAAACAGATGAGATTAAATGAAGTTCCAAATCCTACAGGGCTAGGTTAATGTAAGTAGGGTGGCCTGTCCTCCTACAGTTACAAGGTTCTTCCATAAATGAGAACTGACCTTTTTTTTTTTTTTCAATACAAAGAAATAAACCTTTTCTTTCAGTTCAACCACAGTCAAGAGTCTGTATGCCAGGCAATGTCAAGCTCGGAAACACAAGAATAAATCATATGGTCTGTTGAAATTAAGAAAGAATGAACTATATGTATGTACACAGGCCAAGAGAGATTGTTTGGTTAAAAAAAAAGATTTTAGTATAACTGTGATCCCACTTTAATGAAAACAATACACCACAAACATCCTCCCTACCCCCCAAAACCCATGTTTTTTGCACACAGAGAACAAGGCCTGGAAAACTACCTAATGTTTGCCTCTGAGGCAGGATGGTAGTAGACAGGGAAGGTGGGTGCAACAGTTGAGAGCATTTGCTTTTCCCCTACATTTCTGAGATGTTCAAATTTTTAAAAAACAAATATGTATTACTTTTTCAATCTGAAAAAAATAACTTTTTAAACTTCAAAACAAATTCCAGATGGCAATAACTTAATTATAAAAACAACCACAGTGCCATATTCATATAAGGGAATTTTATTCAGCCACAAAAAGGAATGAAGTACTGACACATGCTCAGCATGGAAGAATCTCCAGCCAGACACAAAACATTACGTATTACATAACTCCATTCATATACAATGTCTAGAACAGGCAAATCCATAGAGACAGAAAGTAAATCAGTGGCTGCCAGGGGATGGGGGGAAGGGAGAATGAGGAGTGACTGCTAGTGGGCAGGGGGTTTCTTTTCTGGGGTGATGAAAATGTTCTGCAATTATATGGTGGAGATGGTTGCAAAACATTATGAATATACTAAAACCACTGAACTGTACACTTTATAGGGCGACTTTTATAGTATGTGAATTACATCTCAATTTAAGAGTATGAGGAGCGGGCTTCCCTGGTGGCGCAGTGGTTGAGAGTCCGCCTGCCAGTGCAGGGGACACGGGTTCGTGCCCTGGTCCGGGAGGATCCCACATGCCACGGAGCGGCTGGGCCCGTGAGCCATGGCCGCTGAGTCTGCGCGTCCGGAGCCTGTGCTCCGCAACGGGAGAGGCCACAACAGTGAGAGGCCCGCGTACCGCAAAAAAAAAACAAACAAAAAAGAATATGAGGAGGGACTTCCCTGGTGGTCCAGTGGTGAAGAATCCGGGCTCCCAATGCAGGGGGCCCAGGTTCGATCCCTGGTCAGGGAACTAGATCCCGCATGCCGCAACTAAAGATCCCGTGTGCTGCAACTAAGACCCAGTACAGCCAAATAAATATTAAAAAATATATATATATAATATATATATGAGGAAAACCCCAAAACTAAATGTGAAATGCTGTTGCAGCTCTGACTTAGCCTTCTTTGAAGATGACAGTGATTTTAATGCCATTTTTCTTAGAAAATCTAAGTTCAGAAATATAGTTTACATAGTCTAAAGTGCAGTGATTGTTTTGGCATTAATTTTATCTTCAATTTCTGGTATTCTGGTTTCCTTTCATCAAAGAGGACTTCATTCACCAAGTCCTTCAGAGCATTTGTCCTGAAAAAAGCACTGAAGGAAAACTTTCTGCAAGATCTTCAAAGTAGAATAAAAGGTACATGTTGCAAATAAAACTACTCCATGTGAAACGCTTATAATGTATCTTCATTTTTTCTATCTATGAACGTGATTTTACACATCATATGTAAAGTTGAGAAATGATGAACTGATTTTAAAAGGTCTGTTTTCTAGTCATTAGCAGTAGTTCATGTTAGTCTAGTTTGCGTTAGTTACTTTACCTGTCTGCTATGAAAGGCTGGCTTAGATAAGCACAGAACATGATGATTTGTTCAGTCAGTAAAACTGGGTTTTAACCTCATATTCCACTGTAATCATGTCATTCTTTGTTATAGTAGAAAGAGACGAACTATCTAGGTGAGAGGCCCGCGTACCGCAAAAAAAAAAAAAAAAGTTCTAGCCACAGAACGTCCTTGGCAGTGCCAGACCGGCTCTCCAGGCACACTCTCTTTCTAAATCACTGTGCATACTGCTGCTGCAGAAACAAATGGCAGAAGCAATCTCTCTACACACGTAAGACAAATCAAATGTGCAATCAGCTCCAAAGCTGGACTGCTAATTTAAGTTCATGTTAAGAGCTAGTCGCCTTCTTGGAAGACATGCCTTAACTATTTTATGCACACAGTTTTTCTCTAGACAGAAATTAACCTTGAAGGCCAGACATACCATATCATTCATACCCATATTTTTTGTAGCTGTTCTCCAACTGGCATTAGGATGGGTTTTATTTTTGCCACTACCTCAAAACAGGGCTTTTTCCAGTACCACTTTGGTCTTAATTTCAGCTGACTCCTTCACGTTTTAGGCAATCTGAGTTAGAATAGGAATTTAATTTTGAGGGAGAAATCACCGTCACAATGATGTACCTTTCTATAGAATAGTATTTCTAACAGACTCCAAAAAAATCATGTTACTTAAAAAAAAAACCTAAAATCTAGTCACAAAGAATTAAACAAAAAGATGATATTTACAATTAGGTTTGACTTTTTATTGTCTCTTACATTTTTTCTATATGCCTGCCCCCAATGCAGGGGACACGGGTTCGAGCCCTGGTCCAGGAAGATCCCACATGTCACAGAGCAACTAAGCCCGTGCGCCACAACTACTGAGCCTGCGCTCTAGAGTCCTCGAGCCACAACTACTGAGGCCACGTGCCACAACTACTGAAGCCCGCGTGCTCTAGGGCCTGTGCTCCGCAACAAGAGAAGCCACTGTAATGAGAAGCCCGTGTACCGTGACAAAGAGTAGCCCCCACTCACCGCAACTAGAGAAAGCCTGCGCGCAGCAACGAGGACCCAACGCAGCCAAAAAATAATAATAATAATAAAAATTTAAAAAGATATAATGAAACTGCATTTTTCAGAGTTCTAGAACCACTCTATAGAAAACCTCTTTTGAAGTACATTCTCCACAGAGAAGTCATATCAACACTCCTACTTATTTTGCATCTTTTTCCAAAAGAAAATAGGATGACATTTAAAACAAGATAAAATAGCTACTTTTATTTTTAGCTTTTCTTCATTTAATACTCATTGCTAATTTCTGGTCAGGACTTTACACCAGTAGTATCTTAATACAACCGCCCCAGGAGATCAGCAAGTACGATCATCCCTGTCTTAGATAAGGAGTCAGAGGTGCAGAGACTGGCAGCCATCAAGCTGTGGACCCAGGGTTTGAACTCAGGCTGCCTACTAGAGTTTGCTATAAACAAACACTGCACTTGGCAGGAAAAAGGCGGGTGGAGGTAGGGAAATGAAATGGAACTTTAGACTAAGGCTAGAAGACAGAAAATATACACCACAGAGGTTCACCACAGCTGCTAGAAGGGGGCTGCCGCACTAAGCACTGCTCGGGGGGTAGCGAGGAAGGGCTACCGTCACTCTTCTCCAGCCCTTCGGCAACCCCATCAAAGGGGTGGAGGACAAAGATGAATGACAGGAGATTTTCACTTAAATCATGCTTAGTGGAAAAGTACGAGTATACAAAGAAAGAAGTGGGTAAGATACCAGCTGAAATATACCTCAGAGGTCCTAGAGATGGGTAGTCCAATTTATTTAGGAGCTGAAGTTAAAAGAATCTCTCTGGGCAAATTCAGAAAGCTTGCTTAAGTGATTAAGGCTCAAGTGTGACTGAGCAGGGGTACAACATTCTTCTCCAGGAAGACATCTTAAAATTATTAGAGAGTCAAAGGTAAAACCAATTCAACTACCAACTTTGCCCATAACTTCAAGTCTACATCTACTGTTCACAGTGAGGTTAACTGACTCAGCTAATTTCAGAACTGGATATTTCACCTGACACTATAGCCTGAGAGATCGATTTAAAACATATATTCTAAGACATGAAGTTATAGTTTATCATGCAAGAAAACTGAACTTCGAACTTGAAGCGGTAAGTAAACAATTTGTTTCAGAAACACAAAAATACCATTTGCTTGGCAGTTCTATTTACAGAACTAAATCCTCTTGAGTCAACATATAGTTATTTAATAGACTCACAGACACAGAAAACAAACTTATGGTTACCAAAGTGGATGGGGGGGGGATAAATTAGGAGTTTGGGATTAATGTATACACACTACTATATATAAAATAAATGAACAAGGGTCTACTGTACAGCACAGGGAACTATACTCAATATCTTGTAATAACCTTTAATACAAGAGAGAATCTAAAAAAGAATATATATATATATATATGTAAAACTGAATCACCTGGCCCTGAAGCAAGATGGCAGAGTAGAAGGACGTGCTCTCACTCCCTCTTGAGAGAACACCAGAATCACAACTAGCTGCGGGACAATCGACAGGAAGACACTGGAACTCACCAAAAAAGATCCCCCACATCCAAAGACAAAGGAGAAGCCACAATGAGACGGTAGGAGGGGTGCAATCACAGCAAAATCAAATCCCATAACTGCTGGGTGGGTAACTCACAGACTGGAGAACACTTATACCACAGAAGTCCACCCACTGGAGTGAAGGTTCTGAGCCCCACGTCAGGCTTCCGAAGCTGGGGGTCCGGCAACGGGAGGAGGAATTCCTAGAGAATCAGACTTTGAAGGCTAGCGAGATTTGATTGCAGGACTTTCACAGGACTGGGGGAAACAGAGACCCCACTCTTGGAGGGCACACACAAAGTAGTGTGCGCATCGGGACCCAGGGGAAGGAGCAGTGACCCCAGGGGAGACTGAACCAGACCTCCTTGCTAGTGTTGGAGGGTCTCCTGCAGAGGCAGGGGGTGGCTGTGGCTGTGAGGACAAGGAAACTGGCAGCAGAGCTTCTGGGAAGTGCTCCTTGGTGTGAGCCCTCCCAGAGTCCACCATTAGCCCCACCAAAGAACCCAGGTAGGCTCCAGTGTTGGGTTGCCTCAGGCCAAATAACCAACAAGGAGGGAACCCAGCCCCACCCATCAGCAGTCAATCGGATTAAAGTTTTACTGAGCTCTGCCTACCAGGGCAACACCCAACTCTACCCACCACCAGTCCCTCCCATCAGGAAACTTGCACAAGCCTCTTAGATAGCCTCATCCACCAGAAGCAAGAAGAACTACAATCCTGCAGCCTGTGGAACAAAAACCACATTCACAGAAAGATAGACAAGATGAAAAGGCAGAGGGCTATGTACCAGATGAAGGAACAAGATAAAATCCCAGAAAAACAACTAAATGAAGTGGAGATAGGCAACCTTCCAGAAAAAGAATTCAGAATAATGATAGTGAAGATGATCCAGGACCTCTGAAAAAGAATGGAGGCAAAGATCGAGAAGATGCAAGAAATGTTTAACCAAGACCTAGAAGAATTAAAGAACAAACAGAGATGAACAATACAATAACTGAAATGAAAACTACACTAGAAGGAATCAATAGCAGAATAACTGAGGTAGAACGGATAAGTAACCTGGAAGACAGAACGGTGGAATTCATGGCTGCGGAACAGAATAAAGAAAAAAGAATGAAAAGAAATGAAGACAGCCTAAGAGACCACTGGGACAACATTAAACGCAACAACATTCACATTATAGTGGTCCCAGAAGGAAAAGAGAGAGAGAAAGGACCCGAGAAAACACTTAAAGAGATTACAGTCGAAAACTTCCCCAACATGGGAAAGGAAATAGCCACCCAAGTCCAGGAAGCGCAGCGAGTCCCATACAGGATAAACCCAAGGAGAAACATGCCAAGACACACAGTAATCAAATTGACAAAAATTAAAGACAAAGAAAAATTACTGAAAGCAGCAAGAGAAAAATGACAAGTAACATACAAGGGAACTTTCATAAGGTTAACAGCTGATTTCTCAGTAGAAACTCTACAAGCCAGAAGGGAGTGGTATGATATACTTAAAGTGATGAAAGGGAAGAACCTACAAACAAGATTACTCTACCTGGCAAGGATCTCATTCAGATTTGATGGAGAAATGAAAAGCTTTACAGATAGGCAAAAGCTAAGAGAATTCAGCACCACCAAACCAGCTCTACAGCAAATGCTAAAGGAACTTCTCTAAGTGGGAAACACAAGAAAAGAAAAGGACATACAAAAACAAACCCAAAACAATTAAGAAAATGGTCATAGGAACATGCATAATGATAATTACCTTAAACGTGAATGGATTAAATGCTCCAACCAAAAGACACAGGCTTGCTGAATGGATACAAAAACAAGACCCATATATATGCTGTCTACAAGAGACCCACTTCAGACCTAGGGACACATACAGACTGAAAGTGAGGGGATGGAAAAAGATATTCCATGCAAATGGAAATCAAAGGAAAGCTGGAATAGCAATACTCATATCAGATAAAATAGACTTTAAAATAAAGAACGTTACAAGAGACAAGGAAGGACACCACAAAAAGATCAAAGGATCAATGCAAGAAGATATAACAATTATAAATATATATGCATCCAACACAGAAAGCATCTCAGTACATAAGGCAAATGCTAATAGCCATAAAAGAGGAAATCAGGGCTTCCCTGGTGGCGCAGTGGTTGACAGTCCACCTGCCGATGCAGGGGACACAGGTTCGTGCCCCGGTCCGGGAAGATCCCACATGCCGCAGAGCGGCTGGGCCCGTGAGCCATGGCCACCGGAGTCTGTGCTCCGCAGTGTGAGAGGCCACAACAGTGACAGGCCCGCATACCGAAAAAAAAAAAAAAAAAGAGGAAATCAACAGTAACACAGTAATAGTGGAGGACTTTAACACCTCACTTACACCAATGGACAGATCATCCAAAATGAAAATAAGGAAACAGAAGTTTTAAATGACACAATAGACCAGATAAATTTAATTGATATTTATAGGACATTCCATCCAAAAACAGCAGATTACACTTTCTTCTCAAGTGCACACTGAACATTCTCCAGGACAGATCACATCTTGGGTCACAAATCAACCCTCAGTCAATTTAAGAAAACTGAAGTCATATCAAGCATCTTTTCTGACCACAACGCTATGAGATTAGAAATGAATTACAGGGAAAAAAACGTGAAAAACACCAACACATGGAGGCTAAACAATGTTACTAAATAACCAAGAGATCACTGAAAAAATCAAGGAGGAAATTTAAAAAGAAGTTTACAGCAGTACAAGCCTACCTCAAGAAACAAAAAAAATCTCAAATAAGCAATCTAACCTTACACCTTAAGAAACTAGAGAAAGAAGAACAAACAAAAACCAAAGTTAGCAGAAGGAAAGAAATCATCAAGATCAGAGTAGAAATAAATGTAATAGAAACAAAGAAAACAATAGCAAAGATCAATAAAACTAAAAGCTGGTTCTTTGAGAAGATAAAATTAATAAACCATTAGCCAGACTGATCAAGAAAAAGAGAGAGGACTCAAATCAATAAAATTAGAAATGAAAAAGGAGAAGTTACAACCGACACCACAGAAATACAGAGCATCCTAGGAGACTACTATAAACAACTCTATGCCAATAAAATGGACAACCTGGAAGAAATGGACAAATTCTTAGAAAGGTATAACCTTCCAAGACTGAACCAGGAAGAAACAGAAAATATGAACAGACCAATCACAAGTAATGAAATTGACACTGTGATTAAAAATCTTGCAACAAATAAAAGTCCAGGACTAGATGGCTTCACAGGTGAATTCTATCAATCATTTAGAGAAGAGCTAATACCCATCCTTCTCAAACTCTTCCAAAAATTTGCATAGGAACACTCCCAAACTCATTCTATGAGGCCACCCTCACCCTGATACCAGAACCAGACAAAGATACTACAAAAAAAGAAAATTACAGACCAATATCACTCATGAATATAGATGCAAAAATCCTCAACAAAATACTAGCAAACAGAATCCAACAACAGATTAAAAGGATCATACACCATGATCAAGTGGAATTTATCCCAGGGATGCAAGAGTTCTTCAATATACGCAAATCAATCAATGTGATACACTATATTAACAAACTGAAGAATAAAAACCATATGATCTCAATAGATACAGGAAAAGCTTTTGACAAAATTCAACACCCATTTATGATAAAAACTCTCCAGAAAGTGGGCATAGAGGGAACCTACCTCAACATAATAAAGGCCAGATACGACAAACCCCACAGCAAACATCATTCTCAATGGTGAAAAACTGAAAGCACTTTCTTTAAGATCAGGAAAAAGACAAGGATGTCCACTCTCATCACTATTATTCAACATAGTCTTGGAAGTCCTAGCCACAGCAATCAGAGAAGAAAAAGAAATAAAAGGAATACAAATTGGAAAAGAAGAAGTAAAACTGTCACTGTTTGCAGATGACATGATACTATACATAGAGAATCCTAAAGATGCCACCAGAAAACTACTACAGCTAATCAATGAATTTGGTAAAGTTGCAGGATACAAAATTAATGCACAGAAATCTCTTGCATTCCTATACACTAATGCTGAAAACTCTGAAAGAGAAATTAAGGAAACACTCCCATTTACCACTGCAACAAAAAGAATAAAATACCTAGGAATAAACCTACCTAGGGAGACAAAACACCTGTATACAGAAAACTATAAGACAGTGATGAAAGAAATTAAAGATGATACCAACAGATGGAGAGATATATACCATGTTCTTGGATTGGAAGAATCAATATTGTTGATATTTGTCCCAAAGCAATCTACAGATTCAATGCAATCCCTATCAAATTACCAATTGCAATTTTTACAGAACTAGAACCAAAAAATCTTAAAATTTGTATGGAGACACAAAAGACCCCAAATAGCCAAAGCAGTTGTGAGGGAAAAAAGTGGAGCTGGAGGAATCAGACTCCCTGACTTCAGACTATATATACTACAAAGCTACAGTAATCAAGACAATATGGTACTGGCACAAAAACAGAAACATAGATCAATGGAACAAGATAGAAAGTCCAGAGATAAACCCACACGCCTATGGTCAACTAATCTATGACAAAGGAGGCAAGAATATACAGTGGAGAAAAGACAGTCTCTTCAGTAAGTGGTGCTGGGAAAACTGGGCAGCTACATGTAAAAGAATGAAGTTAGAACATTCCCTCCCTAACACCATACACAAAAATAAACTCAAAATGGATTAGAGACCTAAATGTAAGACTGGACACTATAAAACTCTTAGAGGAAAACATAGGAAGAACACTCTTTGACATAAATCACAGCAAGATCTTTTTTGATCCACCTCATAGAGTAATGGAAATAAAAATAAACAAATGAGACCTAATCAAACATAAGAGCTTTTGCACAGCAAAGGAAACCATAAACAAGACGAAAAGACAACCCTCAGAATGGGAGAAAATATTTGCAAACGAATCAATGGACAAAGGATTAATCTCCAAAATATAAACAGCGCATGCAGCTCAATATTAAAAAAACAACCCAACCCAAAAACGGGCAGAAGACCTGAATAGACATTTCTCCAAAGAAGACATACAGATGGCCAAGAAGCACATGAAAAGCTGCTCAACATCACTAATCATTAGAGAAATGCAAATCAAAACTACAATGAGGTATCACCTCACACCAATAAGAATGGGCATCATCAGAAAAATCTACAAACAGCAAATGCTGGAGAGGGTGTGGAGAAAAGGGAACCCTCTTGCACTGTTGGTAGGAATGTAAGTGGATACAGCCACTATGGAGAACAGTATGGAGGTTCCTTAAAAAACTAAAAATAGAGCTACCATATTACCCAGCAATCCCACTACTGGGCATATACCCAGAGAAAGCCATAATTCAAAAAGACACATGCACCCCCATGTTCACTGTAGCACTATTTACAATAGCCAGGTCATGGAAGCAACCTAAATGCCCATCGACAGACGAATGGATAAAGATGTGGTACGTATACACAATGGAATATTACTCAGCCATAAAAAGGAACGAAAATGGGTCATTTGTAGAGACGTGGATGCATCTAGAGACTGTCATACAAAGTGAAGTAAGTCAGAAAAACAAATATTGTATATTAACGCATATATGTGGAACCTAGAGAAATGGTACAGATGAACCAGTTTGCAGGGCAGAAATTGAGACACAGATGTAGAGAACAAACGTATGGACACCACGGGTGCAAAGCAGCAGGGGTGGGGGGGTGGGGAGTGGTGGTGGTGTGAGGAATTGGGCGATTGGGATTAATATGTATACAGTAATATGTATAAAATGGATGACTAATAAGAACCTGCTGTATAAAAAAAAAATAAAATTCAAAAAGAAAACTGAATCACTTTGTTGTATACTTGAAACTAACACATTGTAAATTAACTATACTTCAAAAAAAGTTATTTAATACATAAAGACCCTAAGCAACATTACATGTAGTTAAAAAACACTATTCTAACTACTTAATATTAGCTATTACTCCTCCATTCCTAAGATGCTTAATTTTAAGGGTACCCTATAAATAATAATGACAAAATCTTTCTTTCTTTAGTGCTTTTCTGAGGCATCCTGACTTCCAAACACAATTATGAAGAAAGTCTTACGGATTTTGGCTCAAACCCCCTCCCCCCAAACCCAAAAACATTAAAAAATAAATAACTTCGTTACTCCTTCACATAGAACCTTCTTACATAAAAATTTAGTCCAAACTACATAAAAGATGAATGAGAAAAGTAAGATGGAAAGTCCGAAATAATTACAGTGGTTAAGAAAACAATGCACACAGAATTCAGAAAGTTGTCTCAGATCACACTATCAACAGCAACTGTAAACAGTAAACCACCTGCATATTTTATTACTTTCTGGAAATGAAAAAAAACTTACATATAATGGAAATAACTTTCTGAAAAGTGCTAGCCTGCACGAAAAACACATACCCCATTAAACATTTCAGGCAAGCACTGTTGCCAAACTTAAGACTTGCCGTCTTGCTTCTGAAAATCAACAATTTTTTGCTTCCAAAGAGCCTCTCAACGTGAAGACCAGTCACCATCTGTCTCAACTAAAGTCAAGTTCTATTTTAAAAATCACAGTCTGTCATCACACCCACCTCTCTACAAACAAATGCTTCACGCATACCAATTTACCGATTTTTGATGGGCCCGAGTCACCTGAGAAAAAGCCTGGGTGTATTACCGAGCGCGTTGATAGTCACAACACCCAGGTTCGTTTTCGGTGCATTTTCAATTTCGAGACCGCACGAGATTCATCTGCCGGCCAGCTAAAGCGCCGGGATAGCTAGTCCGCACGGGAAATGCTGGGGTGTCAGCAGTCCCCCCACAATAGCGTTGGCGACCCCAATCACACTCAGGGCGTGGATTCCGGGTGCCACAATGCCCCCGCCCACCTACCCCGGACCCCGCAGGCCAGGACCGGTAGCGTCCGGTCCGGATCGTGGACTGGGTTCCCGGGGGTCCTGGAAGGGCCCGACCCCACCCGGGGAAGGATGCCCAAACCGGAGACGCAGCCCTGCGGGTCCCCGGACCGGCGCGCCGGACACAGGGCAGGCATTCCGGGAGGGGGCGGGAGGAGGGCAGAAAGAGGAGGGGGAGGAGGAGGAGGAACGGGGTCCCCGCCCGCATCTCGTCCCTTTTCTCTCTTACCTTTTCGCACAGCGTCCGCACCTGGTTCTCGTTCAGTTGTTTACACTCGTTCAGCTGCTCGACCCACTGGTCCAGCTCCTTGGTGAACGCCTTGTCGTCCATGGTGGCCCGAGCCCCTCCCCCGCTGCCTCCCGCCCCCCTCCCCGCCCCCGCGCGCCCCAGCCCCGGGCGGCGCTCCCCTCGCCCGGCGCCGCCGCCGCCGCCAGCTCCCAGCGGGAGAGGAAGGAGCCGGGGAGCGCGACCCCGCGCCCCGCCCAAGCCCCGCGGGCGGCTCCGGGCGCACGGCCTCCGGGAGACCCCTGCCCGCCCTGGCCCGTTGGGCCGCGCGCCCCAGGAGTCGGTGAAGGGCGCAGGGAGGTGCGGGGCTTCCGCGCAGCTCCCGCCGGACGATGGGCACCTGCCGCCGCCGCCGCCTCCCGCCCGCCGGCCGCTCCCGGTTCCCTTGCCCCTTGTCTCTCGCTCTTTCTCTCCCCTCCCTCCGGGTGTCCGTCATCGCCCGGGCATTTCCGCCGGGAAAAGGCGAGCAGGCTGCGCCGCCGGGGCCCTGGACGCGGGGAGGGGTGCAGCGCCCCCGTGTGGCTCGGCGGAGAAACGGGCCGAGGGGCCGAGGGTCGCGCAGCTTTCTCGCTCTTCCACTTTGTATCATCCTTTTCCACTTCGGGTCCGGACCAAGCGCTCCAGGTTCTTCCTTCACATCCTTTTCTCTGGGAAGTCTGTCCCCACCTTACTCTCTTGCAGTGCTTTCTCTTTTCTCTCTCATTTTTTTTTTTTTTTTTTTAGCGCTCTGAGGAGGGAATTGGTAAGCTTGTGTCTCTCGTCGACCACATAGACCCGAGAGTCTAGCACTCTCCTATAGCAGGCATTCCGTATCTATTAAATAAATAAATAAATAAATTCTTTCCGTCTTAGCTGTCATTAGCTAGCTGTGCAGCACTGACATCTCGAATCCTCCCTTTCAGCATCAGAAAGACGAGCCGATTGCTCTGTGGTATCAATGTGTCCCTTCCAACTCCAGCATTCTTCACCGCGTTTATGCAGTGTTTACTGAATTCTGATGATTTGTTCATTCAACGAACATTTAACGAGCAACCGCTAACTGCCAGGTCCCTTGGAGCGCAGGTGCTAACCAAGCATACTTCCTCTATCAGGATGTTGCCTGAACCCAAGTGGCAAGCAACGTCCTGTATCAGAAGGCAAGGACTCCCTCTTGGCATTGCCAGCCTCCTAGCCATGTCCTTGGACAATCACCGGATCGCCCCCAGCCTCAGATTCCTCATTTGTTAAAAGGGCGCGGCGAGTCCTATCTTTTAAGTTGTGATGATTAAAGTCTACAAGTGCTTATCCAATAGTACAGTATGGGAGCCGTGTTCGTTGCCTAATCCTTCCTAGGCAACAGCTACCGAAAGCTTTAGAAAGGTGGCATTCGAACTGAATTGTTTTTTTTTTTTTTTTTGCGGTACGCGGGCCTCTCACTGTTGTGGCCTTTCCCGTTGCGGAGCACAGGCTCCGGACGCTTAAGCTCAGCGGCCATGGCTCACGGGCCTAGCCGCTCCACGGCATGTGGGATCTTCCCGGACCGGGGCACGAACCCGTGTCCCCTGGATCGGCAGGCGGATTCTCAACCAACTGCGCCACCAGGGAAGCCCTCGAACTGAATTTTGAACCTTCTCCCCAGGCAAAACCTTGAAGTTGCCTGGAGAAGAGGAAAGAAACGTTTTTTTGGAGAGTGGCAGAGGACAAATGTGTGAAAGACCGTGGTCAGTTTGTAAAGCTATAAATACTCCTAGCAAGAGAAATAAGTCATATGGTGGGAAACAAGGTTGAAAGAGCTGTTCTCAAGTGACTTGTAAATAGCAGCAAACCAACTGAAGGACAGGACATGAAAAGATGGTGAAACAGTACTGAACAGAAGGGGAACCTGCATGATTGCAACAGATTTGCAGTCTCTGAGGAGGTTAGTCTGTAAATGTTGAAAGGAGGCTGCATCTCAGGTAAACCTGGAAAGCTCAGAATGAGAATGAGAGGAAGAATGGTATTTCTGGAGTACCTACAGAGGATCTGAGAACAGAAAGTATACCTTGAGGAGAAATGGGAACTACGAATAGTGTTTAGGGAGGGAGGTCCTTGACATAGAAGCAAATGTGTTTGGGATTAATGTGCAAGAACGCTCTTAGGGCTGAGAGTAGACAGGTGAGTTTGCGAGAACAGGGCTTCTGAAATGTTTAGTCAGGTTATGCTGTAGAGCAAGTAAGAATGCTTTTGAGTGCTTCTTATCTGCTAAGTGTTTCGAATGTATTTAGTACTTCAATAATCCTATGACCCAGGGGCTGTTGTTACCCTCCATTTTACAGAGGAGGAAACTGTCTGACTTCCACTCTTGTCATTTGTGTTACGTGACCTCTGCAGTCTGGACGGGAGTACGGAAAGCTGGAGGTTTCTTGGTGATTATAATATCAGTTTTCAGTATTTTGGTTATGAAGCCATCTTAATTAAAGATAAAAACTATAATTCTTAAAATCTTTCTTTCTTCACTCTTTGCTTCTGTTGTATATGTATATGTGGTGTGTTTTCTGCTGTGGAACATAACCATTATTCTCCAATCCTTGCTAATCGTTTGTCATGCAACGTTGCATTTAATCTTAGGTTTGCAGACCAGATCTAAATTTCTTTGTTTTCAAAGAGACAACCAGAAGTGTTTGTATTTTTGTTTTGTTTACCTCTTCCCTTCTGGTCACAGAATTCTTAAATCATTAATTCCAGCAAACAACCCTTTGCCTTAAAATTACATTTTAGATTTTGTTCCTACACAATTGTCTGGGTTATTTTAAAATATGTAAACATTGAGGGACTTCCCTGGTGGCACAATGGTTAAGAATCTGCCTGCCAATGCAGGGGACACGGGTTCAAGCCCTGGTCCGGGAAGTTCTCACATGCCGCGGAGCAACTAAGCCCTTACGCCACAACTACTGAGCCTGAGCTCTAGAGCCCACGAGCCACAACTACTGAGCCCACGTGCCACAACTACTGAAGCCCACGCGCCTAGAGCCCTTGCTCCCCAACAAGGGAAGCCACCGCAATGAGAAGCCCATGCACCACAACGGAGTAGCTCCTGCTCGCCACAACTAGAGAAAGCCCGCGCACAGCAACGAAGACCCAACGCAGCCATAAATAAATTTATTAAAAAAAAAAAGTCTATTTATCTAAAAAAAAAAGAAATTGATATATGGAACTCTGCATCAGAAACTCAATCAATAATGATGAGATTTTAAAAGACAGGGTCAATTTGGAAATGCTTTCTTTGAATTTAAAAACTACAAATCACTGTTAATAAAAAGATCATAGTAGGTGTTTTCACCCTACTGCTCAAGAAACATGGTTCTAAAAAAACCATTTCAAAAGTATCAAAAAATAATTTTTTTTTTTCTTTTGGCTGCACTGAGCAGCTTGCGGGATTTTAGTTCCGGACCAGAGACTGAACCCGGGCCCCGGCAGTGAGAGCAAGGAGTCCTAACCACTGGACCACCAGGGAATTACGAGATGGAATTATCTGAAGATAAAGGAATCAGTGCAGATGTGGTGTTCAATATTTTGTCCTTTTTTGTGGTTGCCCTCAGGAGACTTGGTTCAAATTCCCTAGCACAGTGGAGTTCTTTATCTTTACACATTTTATACCTGGCTATTTTTTTTTAATTAAGATATAATTAGCATAGAACATTATATTGTTTCAGGTGTACAACATGATTTGATACTTGTATATATTGTGGAATGATCACTACAAGTCTGTTACCCAACCAAATTTGGGTCCTCTCACCCACACGCTATAAAGCCAACCTACCGACACCAGGTTGTGGTGAAGGAAGGTGTGTGCAGTGTTTACTGCAGGGCCAAGCAAGGAGTCCAGGCAGCTAGTGCTCAGAACACATAAACTCTCTGATCCGTTTCAGGGAGGCTTTTTTTTTTTTTTGCCATACGGGATCTTAGTTCCTGACCAGGGATCGAACCCATGCCCCTTGCAGTGGAAGCACAGAGTCCTAACCACTGGACCCCCAGGGAATTCGCCAGGGAGGCATTTTTTAAAGGCCAGGTGAGGGAGGGGAGTTGCAGGGTATGTGATCAGCTCGTGCACAGTACTCTGATTGGTTGATGGTGAGGTAACAGGGTGGTGTCACAAGGGTTAACATTATCAATCAATACTCAGACTCCAGTAGGTTTGGGGCTATGTTCTCATGGTCATCAGGTAGTTAACTTCTTCCATGTGGTGGGGTTTTAGCACCTGTAAAACAACTTGGGAAATGTGCATCAGATACTGCTATCTAGGTACTTCAGAGAGGAGGTAAAGCAGAGGACAAGGGGGAGGGGTCTGTCCCAGGAAGGCCCCATAGGGTCCTGCTTGATTACAAGTCTAGTTAACATCGATCACCACATGAATCTACAAAATTTTTTTCTTGTAACAAGAACTTTTAAGAACTACTCTTAGCAACTTTCAAATATGCAGTATAGTGTAAGTAACTATAGTCACTATGCTATATATTATATCTCCGGGATTTAATTATTTTATAACTGATAGTTTGTACCTTTTGACCCATTTCCCCCCTTTTGTTCACCCAATACCTAGCTATTCTATATTGTGTGTCTGACAATGCCAACACTGCCAGTTCTTAAGCGACTAAAGATGTTTCTCTTGCTTCTGCTGACCTTACTCATAGTGGCTTGAACAGATCTGGTGGAAGTACTGTTTGCCTTCCTTGGGAGGCTTTCCTCTAGAATGCTTGCTTCTATATCTCTGTAGCCTTAACCCAGTGCCACTCCAGCAAGAGTTGTGGCTCAGAATGAGTGTCAGTTCCCCCACCTCACTGCTGTTTCAAGGTGCAGAGTCCCTACAGCAGCATGTCTATATGAATCCAGCCTCAGCCAGCACACTCATCTGCCTGCCATCCTGTTCAGTCAGGCTCCCTGCTGGCTCACCTCAGGCCTTGGCTCTTGGCCTTGTGGCCTCAGTTTCCAGCTGTTTTGTCCTTAGCACCCAGTTCTTCTCAAACCTTCACCAGATTCTTTCCACTCTAGCCCCAGGTTTTCTCATTCTGGACTAAATTCACACTAGTTTATTTTTTTGGAAATCTATGGAGACCTATCCTACTTTTGCAATACCATTGAAGCCTCAGAAAAGTGTGTCCTGTCCTGGGTCTGGTTCTTTTGGAGCAGAAGTTCCCTTAGACATTTATAAAACTGGAACTGAAAGACCTGTTTTTTTTTTTCATTAATTAATTTTTGGCTGCGTTGGGTATTCATTGCTGTGCGTGGGCTTTCTCTAGTTGCAGTGAGCGGGGGCTACTCTTCGTTGTGGTGCACGGGCTTCTCACCGTGGTGGCTTCTCTTGTTTTGGAGCAGAAGCTCTAGGTGAGCAGGCTTCAGTAGTGGCAGCACACGGGCTCAGTAGTTGCAGCATGTGGGCCCTACCTAGGGCACGCAGGCTTCAGTAGTTGTGGGGCAGGCTTAGTTGCTCCACAGCATGTGGCATCTTCCCGGAACAGGGCTCGAACCCACGTCCCTGCACCACCAGGGACTGCACCACCAGGGAAGCCCTGAAAGAACTGTCTTTGTTTATTTATTTTTGGCTGCATTGGGTCTTTGTTGCTGCATGAGGGGTTTCTCTAGTTGTGGCGAGCAGGGGCTACTCTTTGTTGCTGTGCGCGGGCTTCTCATTGTGGTGGCTTCTCTTGTTGTGGAGCACAGGCTCTAGGATCACGGGCTCAGTAGTTGTGGCTTGCGGGCTCTAGGTGCACAGGCTCAGTAGTTGTGGCTCGCGGGCTCTAGAGCGCAGGCTCAGCAGTTGTGGCGCACGGGCTTAGTTGCTCCGCAGCATGTGGGATCTTAGTTCCCCGACCAGGGATCAACCTGTGTCCCCTGCATTGGAAGGCGGATTCTTTACCACTGGACCACCAGGGAAGTCCCTCATATGATTTTTTTTAAACAATTAGTCAGATTGAGAAATTTTTCAATTTTTTTGGACGTTTATACTGTGTATGTGAATTGTGTTCACCATTTTACTAGCTTTTTCACACCCTTATTATTTACAGGCTTCTTGATATGTTCCAAATATTTTACAGTGTGTTACATAGATTTTATATTTGTCTGTAAGAGTCTTTCCATACAGAAGTTAAAATTTTTTTTTTCCTAACAAGAGTATTTATTGTCAGGCAGTATTCTAAGTACTTAGATTATTGCCTCGATTATTCGCTTCACTACAACCCTATGAAGTAGGTGCTATTATTAGAGTTTCAATTAATTAACTGAGGATACTGAGGTAGAGAAAATAAGTGACTCGCCCAAGTTCATTCATTTGGAGCTGGGAAATGAAGCCAGGTAGTCAGAGCCGATGGTCTCCAAGTTCTGTAATACCCTGCCACCCATCCTGTCAATAACTTTGCTTAAGGCTGTTTTAAAAGTCTCCTCTGCCCCAAGATGACATAGATATCTTATTATGCATTTTATAGACATACATAAATGACATATAGAATTTACTGTACATTTTATACTAAAATTCCCTTGCAATACAAGTTATTTGGGCAACTTTTATGTTGTGGTAAAATATTTACATTTTAACCATTTTTAAGCATATGATTCAACAGCATTAGGAACATTCACAGTGTTGAGCAACCCTCACCGCTACTATTTCCGGGACTTCTTCATCCCAAACAGCAACTTGGTAGCCATTTAAACAATAATTGCCATCTCAGTAGTTGTGGCTCGCGGGCTCTAGAGCGCAGGCGCAGTAGTTGTGGCTCGCGGGCTCTAGAGCGCAGGCGCAGTAGCTGTGGCGCACGGGCTTAGTTGCTTCGCTGCATGTGGGATCTTCCCGGGCCAGAGAATGAACCTGTGTCCCCTGCACTGGCAGGCGGATTCTTAACCACCGTGCCACCAGGGAAGTCCCTGCTCATCGGTATTATCACCAGTCTTCTTTTCTACAGGGCAATTGGTAAATCTTTGTCCAATGTTAGAGTATAAGATTTAAATTCCACTTATATCTTTTATAAGCAACAGTGGTAATAATAAAGAATATATCTGGCCTTTGACCCTGGTTTCTGGCACAGAGCTTCCAAAACCTTTGGAATTTCAGAGTGAGAGGAGTATCTTTGTTATACTGATGAGGTAGGTGACTCAGGATCGGGGTTGGTCACCAGAAAGACCAACCCTGTGACTGGTCAGCCAACTTTGGGCTAGCCTGACGTTAGGGGAGGGGATAGGGCTGGAGATGGAACTCATCCATGTCATCAAGGATTTAATTACACATGCTTCTAACGAAACTCCAGTAAAAACTCTGGTCACCCCAGCTCTGTGGAGCTTCCAAGTTGGTGAACACATTGATGTGGTGGTGGGGTGAGATGCCTGGATCCCACAGGAGAGGGCGTAGAACCTCTGCATATTCCTCCACTCCTAAAGAATATTTCTCAGTTTGGTTGCTCCTGACCTGTATCTTTTATAGTAAAACTGTAATTCTAAGTATAATGTCTCAGTGAATCCTGAGAGTTGTTCAAGCAAATTACTGAACCTGAAAGGGTTGTGGGAACCCCCAAATTTATAGCCTAGTTAGGGTACACCTGAGGCTTGTGGCTGGAGCCTCAAGTGGGGACGGTCTTGTGTAGGCCTTTGCACTTCTCTTGTGGGCTCTGTGCTAACTCCATGTAGTGTCAGAATTTAACTGAATTACAAGCACTCAGTGCAGAACAGTGCAACACACTAAGTTTTAAAATGTCTTTTGTAATTTAAAAAACTATTAAACAGTTTTTAACACATCTTTTGACAGCTGAACTTATGACATTTACAGTCTTGGTTACAACTATATTTAACTTATTGTCATCTTAACACTTTAAAAGATAAATTTTAAGTTGCCATAGTTACATGACAATTTTTTAAATGCATGGATATAATTTATATTCTTTCATAGTTCGCTATGGAAATTAACTCTCCACTTTCTTTTGAGCCCCAGATGCACGAGCATAATTAAGCCTTTCATTTTACGGCACATTGTGAACACGTCTGTGCAAAAACTCGTTTTCCCCTCTCATCCCTGGTACACAATTTCTCTTCCTTGAAACGTATCCTCTAATGTTTTTGGTATATATACTTAAATTATCCATGTAAAATATATAGTATTATGTACTTAATATTCATATAAATATATTCTTATAGTTCTGTACATTTCATTGTTTCTAACTTCTTTCACTAAATGGTGATTATACTGTATTTCGTATTTGTGTAAATAACAAGCTATCATGTTTGAATCTAAAATGCTTAAAATATAGCGTTCTGTTCACCAAACAATATGGTTTTAAAAAACATTAGCTTTGATTATAGTAGCCTCTTCTTGTCTATCATAATCACTGTCTTACTTGCTTTGCTTCTTTCTCCACAATTTTCTTTAACGTGTTCTCATCTGGTATGGGACTCATAACATACCATGCAAACCAAGGGCTACACATGAAACTTTAAATGTGGTGAAAAAGCCTTTCGGACAAACATACAGTAGTTGAGAAAGGTTCACATTGAGTGTTAACTGTGATATCAAGACACCTATCCTGTTTTTGACACTCGGAGCACTTTTAAAAATGTGAGGATTTCCCTGGTGCTCCAGTGGTTAAGACTCTGCACTTCCACTGCAGGGGGTGCAAGGTTCAATCCCTGGTCAGAGAACTAAGATCCCGCATGCTGTGTGGCCAGGAAAAAAAAAAAAAAAAAGTCTGTGATCCTAATGTAATATTCTATGTATTTCAACCCAGACTTTTCCTATACATCACGTTGTTAAAATGTTACATCAAGCTTGGGGGACATAGGGCTTCCCCGGTGGCGCAGTGGTTGAGAGTCCACCTGCCAATGCAGGGGACACGGGTTCGTGCCCCCGTTCGGGAGGATCCCACGTGCCGCAGAGCGGCTGGGCCCGTGAGCCATGGCCGCTGAGCCTGCGTGTCCGGAGCCTCTGCTCCGCAACGGGAGGGGCCACAGCAGTGAGAGGCCCGTGCACTGCAAAAAAGCAAACAACAAAAACAAAAACAAAAAAAAGCTTGGGGGACATAAATATTTTTTCCAATATTAAACTGGCTGAAAACATATCAAGGAATATATCAAAGCAGGGTCTTGCAAAGATATTTGTGCACCAATATTCACAACAGCATTATTCACAATAGCCAAAAGGTGGAAGCAACTCAAATGTCCATCAGGAATGAATGAATAAAAATGTGGTCTCTACATACAATGGAATATTTTTCAGCCTTAAAAAGGAAGGAAGTTCTGACATGCTATATACAATATGGGCCTTGAGGCCATTATGAAATAAGTGAGTCACAAAAAAGATGAATACTGTACAACTTCATTTATGAGGAGTCTAGAGTAGTCGAAATCATAGAGACACAAAGTAGAATGGTGGTTCCCAGGGACTGGGGGAGAGGGGGAAGAAGGCATTGCTGTTTAATGGGTTTACAGTTTGTTTTGCAAAATGTAAAATACAAGTTCTGGAGACTGGTGGCACAACAATGTGAATCTACGTAACACTACTGACTGCACTGTTAAAGATGGTTAAGACGGTAAATTTCGAGGCTCAAGAGGGAGGGGATATGGGGATATATGTATACATACAGCTGATTCACTTTGTTGTACAGCAGAAACTAACACATTATAAAGCAACTATACTCCAATAAAGATGTAAAAAAAAAAAAGATGGTCAATTTCGTGTCACTACAATTAAAAATAAAAAGGGAGCCCTGCCAGGAATACCTTAACCAGGGATACGTTCTGTGGGATGAGCCTGTACTTCCTTTCGCTCCTGTGGCAAAGCCAGGGTTGGGCCAAGGGATGATGCCAAGTCACTGCCCTACACTGGCAGACCCTCAAGAATGTGAAGTCTATCATGTCTCTCTTTTTTTAAATTTATTTTATTTTTGGCTGCATTGGGTCCTTGCTGCTGCACACAGGCCTTCTCCGGTTGCGGCAAGTGGGGGCCACTCCTCGCTGTGGTGCGTGTGCCTCTCATTGTGGTGGCTTCTCTTGCTGCGGAGCACATGCTCTAGGCGCGTGGGCTTCAGCAGTTGGGGCACGCGGGCTCCAGAGCACAGGCTCAGCAATTGTGGCGCTCGGCCTTAGTTGCTCCGCGGCATGTGGGATCCCCCCGGACCAGGGATCGAACCCGTGTTCCCTGCATTGGCAGGTGGACTCTCAACCACGGCGCCACCAAGGAAGCCCCCTACCATGTCTCTTTATCAACTTAAATCATCCCATGGGAGGGGGGTGTGCCGTATGTCCCTCTCACTTCCCCATGATACCTACACCCACAAATGCCATATCAGTAGAATGCTTTATGTTATATTCTCATATGTGTTTCCTCCATCTAAAGACCTTATTCTCACCTTTCCAGCAGGTATAACTCAAACAGATTTTCAAGACTCACCTTAGGGTTGTCTTACTCATAAAAAGCATTCCTAAATCCAGTCGGATTCATTACATGATTAATTATATGGTAATCCTCTTAAGACCTGTACACCAAGCACTAGCATCTATCACACCTCACTTTATTTTCACGGTTGGTTTCTTGCATGCCTCTCTCACTCTACACAGACCTTCCAAGCGAGAAATGTCTCACTGATTTTTTAATTCCAAACGTCCAATCATACAGCTAAGCCCAGCAACAACAGAATGTGCTCCATAAAAACTGGTTGTTCGTAACTTGGTACTGTATCTACATTGAATGGAATGGATTTTCACTTCTGACTTTATGAAAGTAAACAAACTATTGTCATTCTCACCCTCAAATCTTTCTTTGGATTTTTTTGACTCTGACTTGTATCCAAAAGAAACACTCATGATGAAATGTCATTCATTAACAGATTATTTTTACTTTCTCATTTGATGGATACCAGTAGACGGTTATAGGAAAAATTTTTTTCATTATTGCAGGTTCCTGGGTCAAGAACCCAGAAAGCGGGGTAAGAAAATTAGTTTTTAGTCTGACCTAATATTTTACCCTGAAAAATTGGTGGAAGACCACAAAAGTAACCTAGCTGACTCAGCAGGTTCTACGCGTGCATTTTTCAATAGATGGCATATTTGAAACATTTTTTTTATGGTTGACCTGTAAGAAAGGTTAGGAGGGTGGGTGTATCTCTAGAAACTGTCACAGAAATTAATGGTCTTGAGATAGTTTTGAAAATAAGGAAGGAGGAATGGAAGGTAGAGAGCCTGCCTTTCACCAAACGTTACTGGAGGATAAGCTTCAGGATAGCATTTGAAGAAAGTGGGAGCACAGTCAATTTTGAGAAAATTGTCCTTTTCATTAATATTCAGATGCAGTTGTAAAACACCCTGGTTGAGAATCAGTGGATTAGGAGTCATTAGTTACTTGATTTAGCGTAACTCCCAATAGAAAAATACATTCACTTCTCAATATAACTAAAATAATCTTAGCCAAGGGACTAGAATTATTTGTATGCACATAGAGAAACTGTTTCTTAACCAAATGTGAAAAATCTCAAATTACTGTATTGCTCTTTGCACATTCTATATTCAAAATTTAAAAGAAGGGATTATGTATCAGGTTCACAAGCTGATGGCTGGAATTTAAAAAGCAAATAACATGTCAAAGGAGAGAGATTAAGACCAATCTTATATTCTTTTCAAACCAACAATATTGGAAATACTAACTGATGTTCATGACTTGAGGTGCAAAATATCTTGAAGGGCCTTCTGAATGAATGCATTCATAAAATAAGGAATTAACATTTTCCTTTATGGCGTTGATATAAAGATTAGTTGATACACACACAAGCAGAATAGCATACCTTTAACACAAATCAAATCATAGGTTCAGTAATTGCTGAGTGAATACAATCTTTAATTAACCATGCTCAATTAACTAGACCAGATTTCTCAAAACATAGATTCTCACATTTAAAAAAAGAAATGAAGGAATCCCTCGGTGGTCCAGTGGTTAGGACTCTGCGCTCTCACTGCCAAGGGCCTGGGTTTGATCCCTAGTCGGGCAACTAAAATCCCATTAGCGGCATGGTGTGACCAAAAAAAAAAAAAAAAAAAAATCTGTCATAGCTCTAAATTATTCTTACCTAACAAAGGAAAATAGACTTTAAAAATGAAAGGAATTACAAATCCTAAGATAAATGGAGTTTCCTGTGACAACAAATTAGAATGCAGTGTATTTTGAGATTTAAGGGTTCCACAGGATATTTCAAAGGAGACTTCTTACAAATACCAGAGGGATTCTTTTAACAGTTAAAAGATTCAGAAACAAGATGGTAACAGTAAAAACAGACAGCAGATCTTTCACCCCAAGAAATGAGTAAAATTTATATCCTCACAAAACGTTCCTCTCTTAATCTCTCTCTAATGAGTTCTTTTAAATCTTATTCCCACATGGCATTACTAATCAATGACCACTTAACTTCTCAGTTTCTCTTCATTAGCACAGCTAACTAAGAATTTGCAGTTACTTGGGGCTTCCCTGGTGGCGCAGTGGTTAAGAATCTGCCTGCCAATGCAGGGAACATGGGTTTGAGCCCTGGTCCGGGAGGATCTCACATGCTGTGGAGCAACTAAGCCCGCAAGCCACAACTACTCAGCCTGTGAGCCTACAGCTTGTGCTCCGGAACAACAGAAGCAACCGCAATGAGAAGCCCGCGCTGCAACAAAGACTGGCCCTCACTGGCTGCAACTAGAGAAAGCCTGTGCGCAGCAACAAAGACCCAACGCAGCCAAAAAAAAAAAAAACAAAAATTTGCAGTCACTGCTCCTAGAATTGTATCCATCAGATCTAAAGAATGCTTGTCTTCTAAGAATAACTTCATTTTCTTCCTCCACAATCCTTTTTTTCAAACTGCACAGATAATTGGGAGTTTATCATGGTACTCAAGCAATGTCAACATTGTATGAACTGAAATCAAACTATGCCCGTAAAAAATTTTAATAGCTTTAAAATACCACATAGACCTGAATGTAAGTTAATTTTTCTCCTAAAATTACTCCCATTGAAAAGAATATGGAGCCTTACTCTATTTTGAAGACTTAAACCCATTACTTTAAGGAAGGTCTTTGGGGAGGAAATTAGCTCGAAATGACTTCAGCCAAAAGTAATTTTAGATATGTTCACAGGTTTAAAAAGCATACATCTCGAAGAATTTAGAAGTGAGGATGATATGCTTTGGAAAACTCTGTCATAGGGCTCCAAAAAGCTCTGATGATGTCAAAGATGCATGAGAGGACACCGAATGAAACTGTTCTATGTGTTAAAAGAAGAATTTAAAGTATTTTTATATCACATACAATTGAAATTTAAATATTTATATCTCTAAAAGTTTATATATTTCAGCTTACCAAAAAACTTGTTTTGAGGAATCTTCTCATTGGGGAAATGGAAGTACAGCCTTACATTTGGCTATAGATTCAGAACCCAAGTTTTAGAGGCACTTTTACATTATGCATATTAACAGAAGGCAGACTGATGTAACTAAAATATATGAATATGAAAGTTAGTTTGATTACCTTATCAAAGAGGCTCCCCTGAACATCTCAGCTTACGGATCATCCAGTAATTCTCTATTACTTCGTTTTGTTTTGTGTATGTCACTTCTCACGATGTGAAATAAACTACTGTACTTACATATTTATTCCTTGTCTCTCTTGACTGGAATGAGAACGGCATGAGGGCAAGAACTTTGGCTTGTCCTATGAAACTCCGGGGAGGAATGAAGCTTGTCAGAGTCAGGGGAAAGGAAGGAAGGAGATGAAGGTGGAAGCAGCTGGAGTGGACGGAGTGTCCCAGCAGTTTATTTAATCAAATTCAGTTCTTTGTGGACTCTTTTTCTTATAATGAGTATACGTATAAACAAAAGATTATCCGTATATTTGCTCATTAGTCAAGAAACACAAAAGGAGAAAAAAAAACCCTGAAACTAGAAGGACTAGAAGGAATTCAGCTTATTCAGATAATTCTTCAAGTTCCAAAACAATATTTACAGACAAGCAGGTATTTTTAAAAATAACGTTCACTCAAATTTTAATTTGTTCTTTTTTTTATTTTTAGAACCAAGACACATACTTGAGGGGAAAAAACACTCCATTTTCCCATGTTCCACTTCAAAGTGCAGATTTTAAAATGTAACTAAGTATTTACAAGGTTTTTTTTTTTTTCCATTATCTTTCTTTCAAGAAAATAAAACTCAGGAAATAAAAACATCACAAAGACAATATCAACAGAATCTGCAAGTTGTTTAAAGCAAGCATCCTTAATTAGAATATTTAACTTTTGGTTTACCTAATAGAAACATTGTTAATACTAAACCCGTAATATCTTTCCATAACCAAACATAAAACAAATGGCTGAGGCAAAGTCATTCTTTGAATAACATTTGCTATTACTGCTTTAATACCTGTTCAGGAGTTCTGATTTTTACAGAATATTTCCAAATAAAACAACTATCTGGACCAAAAAATATGTTATTTTGATATTGCTTTAATTCTGTAGTATTTTTTCTAATTCCTGTTTTGTTCAGTTGCAGTTCTTTGCTTGACTTTCCCCTTTTAAGATCTGTTTGTTAGAGAAGAACCCTAAAGTACGCTGGACTCCATCCTATTTGGTTAATGTGATTAATGAGGCTTATCCTGGGGGATCTTAGTGTTTCTCTAAATTGAAAAATTAGCTACTCTATAATAAATGCAGCTGAATCACACTCTCTTTGGATGCCTGTACTAGATAACATAAAAAGTTTGCTAACACAAAAAGGCTGCGAAAACACTGAAGCTTTGCTACCTAGCTGTTTATTAGATTTAGCCAATGTAAATCTCTTATCACATTTTAGGGCCCACTAGCACTTGAGAGTCTATCCAGTTGTGAGGGATCTTTCTGACTTGGATCTTACAGAAACCAGGAATGGTTGCTGGTGGGCAGAGAGGTTGCTGAAGACCACGGTTACACACTACAGCCCTGTTGTTTACCGATGATTATTACTGACACTTTTTACTTTTTTCTTTTTGTTTTTTTACATTAATTTATTTATTTTTGCTGTGTTGGGTCTTCATTTCTGTGCGAGGTCTTTCTCTAGTTGCGGCAAGCAGAGGCCACTCTTCATCATGGTGCGCGGGCCTCTCACTATCGCAGCCTCTCTTCTTGTGGAGCACAGGCTCCAGACGCGCAGGCTCAGTAGTTGTGGCTCACGGGCCTAGTTGCACCACGGCATGTGGGATCCTCCCAGACCAGGGCTCAAACCTGTGTCCCCTGCATTAGCAGGCAGATTCTCAACCGCTGCGCCACCAGGGAAGCCTCAAACACTTTTTACTTTCGTGGAATGTTGAAAAGGAAAAAAAAATCTATGATCACAACATTAAAAAACTTGTATTTGTGCTGCATTATTTAAATTACTGAAATACAACTACACTAATGGCATAAGCTAAAGACATAATTCCCTATTATCTGCTATAAAATCACTAAAAGAAGCGTTTAAATTGTAAAATACAAATACAAAAGAAATAATCTTGTGGAAAGGGCCCTTATGGAAAAAGGTGTTAAAAGTGCTTTAATTTCAATATAATGATCTAAAACTGCTTCAAACATAAATATTTTAAAAAAATCTCTCCTCAAGGACAAACACTGAAAATATGTAAACCTAGTTCCCTATTAAAATATATTTTTCAAATAAAAATTAGGGCTTCCCTGGTGGCGCAGTGGCTGAGAGTCCGCCTGCCGATGCAGGGCACACGGGTTCATGCCCCGGTCCGGGAGGATCCCACATGCCACGGAGCGGCTGGGCCTGTGGGCCCGGAACCTGTGCTCCGCGGCGGGAGAGGCTACAGCAGTGAGAGGCCCGCGTACCACCAAAAAAATAAAAAAATAAAAAAAAATAAAAAAAATAAAAATTAGAAAATATTGGGCTTCCCTGGTGGCGCCGTGGTTGAGAGTCAGTCTGCCGATGCAGGGGACACGGGTTCGTGCCCCAGTCCAGAATGATCCCACATGCCGCGGAGCGGCTGGGCCCGTGAGCCATGGCCACTGGGCCTGCGCGTCCAGAGCCTGTGCTCCGCAACGGGAGGGGCCCCAACAGTGAGAGGCCCGCGTACAGCAAAAAAAAAAAAAAAAAAAAAAAAAAAAGAAAATATTGAAGTTAAAGGAATTTGTCACATTAGACACAGAATGGTAAATTACATAAAGTGTCAGGAATTATAAAATTATTGGTTTAATGATCAGTCTAAGTAAAAAAAAAAAATCCTACTTTAATCTAAGTCAAATGGCACGACACTATCATAAACAATGCATCAAAAAATATGAGACAAAAATCTTGTTTTGAAGATTTTACTACTATTGCTTACCCTTAATCATATTAAATGTTACATTTACTCTCCTTATTCCATTAGAATAATCCCAAATAAAATCTTATATAACTGTAATAGCTGTGATAGCAACTTTTCAAAAAAATTAAATTTCACAATATTGTTAATGTTTCTGAAGGCTAGGTAGGTACTGAAAAATAGCCTAGTACAAAGTCGCTACAATAACTGCATGGAAATTATTTTGGTATTTTAGATGCCAGAAATTGACTTCCTATTGCATTATATGATACACTTTTGCATCTAAACATTTTATCAAGGGCTATAAGGTTCATAATTTACCACATTTACGTTTATTTTTAAATGTTAAAATAAAAAAATATGTAAGTAAAAAGTACTTGGAAAAACTTGTTAAACCTCTTTTATTTCAGTAGACAAAAGAACTATCTTCAATGTCCTGGCTGAAAGCGTTCTTGATACCGTGAAACTGGAAGAAAAAAGAAAGCACAAAGATTTGAGATGAATTACTGAAGCAGATGGATGGTACGTAACAGGATAGTGGAAAGAACCCAGTTAAGTTAGAGCCAAAGAGATCAGAGTTCAAACTGCACATCTGCTCTTTACTAGCCATGGGATCCCAAGAAACTTAACAGTATTGCAGTATTTAAGGCTCTCCAAAGAGTATTTTCCTCATCTGTAAAAGAGCAATAACATCCCTGCATCTCTCCCATGTATCTTGTGAGAATTAAACAGAATAAAGGATGTAATGTGTCCCGCACACAGGGCTCTCTCAGCCCTTCCTTTATTTCCATTATGGTGCTGAATACAAGTATCATGAGCACAACAGCTGGAAGTGGGTCATAGGGATTTTCACATCTTCAGAAGGATGTAGTTCGTTGTAATACAACCAAAGAAATAACAACTAAAATTTTTGAGAATCAAAGCTGGATTTGATTCCAGATAGCTTTCTTAGCATCGCAAACAGCTTAATTATTAAGAACACAAGAAAGCTCAAACCATGAGACCTTTATGAAACAATTTCATTCAAGATTTCCTATTTCAAAAATTAAAATGTCTTTAATTTGTAGGTTTGCCGCATCTACTATGCTTGGTGCGCTTATCATTACAGCAGCTACAGCAATATGTTAATCAAAAAGGAAAAAGCAGTCATATACCTTGCCCCTGCTTTCTCACCTCCTTTATAGTTTTTCTTCAGGCTATGATTTAGCTGAAAAATTTCCAGTCCTGTTTAAACTCATTTAGTGGGGCAGGGAGGAAAGGAAAGGATACATAGATAATTACACCACCACAAAATACTCATATGTGAGAAATGCACACAAAAATACTGTGGAAGTAGAAGAGGCATTCTCACATGAGAGAACAGTAAGAAGTTCAATGTGGCTTGAATACAGAGTGGAAGTGGTGGGAAATGCGGCTGTCTATGCAGGGCTGTCAAGGGCCCTGTGTTCCAAGCTAAAGTATTTGAATTTTATCCCATAGGTTACAGGGCACCAGTGGCAACTCCAATGTAGAGACGCTGCTGTCAAAAGGTTTCTTAATTAGAAATAGAACTATACTAACAGCCTGCTTCTTGTCCAATTCAGGCTAAGGAATTAATTAATTCAATTAATTTTTTCTACTTATTAGTTTGTAAGATAACCCAGGACTGAGAAAGAACTTTTAAAAAAATACAATTCAGCACATTTATTGAACTCTAAATATTTTAATGAATACAAAACCTTGTTGGTTTTAATAGGTTTTCTTCCTTCTTTTATATTGCAGTTAATACCAAGTTGAGGCAAAAAGCCAAATCAAAGCTTTAAAAATATTTTTTGGCTGAATTTGCATGTGGTATTTTTTACCTTATATATATATACAGACACACACAACCTACAAAACTGATTTTCCTTGAGAAACAACTTTTCAATTTAAAGAAATTCCTTGCATTTCTCTGTTTAAGACATTAAGAGATGATTAACTTCATACACAGTACATTTTACCTCTGTTGGTAGAATATTTGGGTGCTAATGTAGTTTTTGCAGAATTATTAATAATTGTTTTAAAATTTTGCTTTAACTATGGTAAATATACATGACAATTTAATTAAAAATTATATTCTAATCATGATATTCCATAAACAGAATTGTGTTTCAGAGAAAATATTTCAAGTCCCTGTGGCAAACTACCAAGTTGTTCTACTAACACATTTCAATTAACTCCATTCACTTATGCCACGATACTATATTAGAATACTGTTATTAGATACTGTATTATCTGATTGAAGTTCCTTTTTCCACCTATTTACTCTATTTTTTTCCTTCATTTATCAAAAAATGTGTGTTCACAATAGGAAATCTAGAAAATAATGAACACTCTCCACAAACTCCAAATTTTATCACTCACAGGGAGACAAGTTAAAATGTTAGTGTACTTTATTTCCGTATCTCTATGCATTTCTTTATTTATGTAAGTAAATTTATACAATATAGTTTTTAAAATTGTCATTAAAAACTTTTATAAACCCTTCAATGGTTGCATATTTCAATAACTATAATTTACTTAACTATTATTCCTTGAAGTTGCGTTTTATTGAAGGACATATTCAGTGATATTACCAATTCTTTCTTTCTCAGTCTTTGACAACTAGTTTTCCACTGACAATGTAATTCAACTCTGCCTGATTTTAAACAATTCTACAAGTCTACACAGAAAAATGTGCCATCTATCACCACCTGCTGTAAATTCCACTTACATAAATGTACAAAGATAAAAGTGAAAACTCTACAAAGCAAGTACTAAACTTGTGAAACTCACCGTTAAGTCCAAGGAACTTCTGGAAGCACCTTCAAATCAGGAGAGCAAGGGTATGCAGTGACCGGTTGATAGTAAACATACTGTGAAAAAACTGGCTGCTGAAAATTGTAAACAGGCATTTGAGATTGAAAATGTCCACTCACTGGCACAAAGTCGTTTGCTTGTCGTTCCCCAGCAAAGTAACCAAAATATGGAGAGTACAAAAGATTAGAATGCGTATTTTGAACAGTACTTGTAACTGCAGTCAGCATCCCAAAAGGAGGTGGCTGTACTTCATAGGATGTTATTCCCTGGTATGTCGGGGTAATGGAACTGCCATTGCTGCTGCTGTAATGATAAACACACGAAGCAGAGTAAGGATGTGAAGTTCCAAATGACTGCTCAGAAGAATTATATACCGGGGTACATGCAGACTGTGGAATTTCATTCCAATATGTGGCAGCATTCTGAGTTAAAACTTTTGAGTTCTATTGTTCAGAAAAAGAGTGTTCTACTGTTTGATTCACGTTAAGGGTCGTGTTCTCAGATGCTTCAACAGGTGTAGTACTGGAATTCAATGTATCCTTCCTATGTTTTTCTTTTGACTCAGTTTTTGCAGGTTGTGTTTTATTTGCAGAACAGGAATTTTGTTCTGGACATGTATGGGTTCTGGAGAACTGGTGCATTTAGAATTTTTAATGGATGAATTTAATATTTCATTATCTTGAGGTTCAAAGTCAGTGTCATGCATTTCTAAATTGGTATTGATATCCCTCACAAATTAGAAAATAGGCTTTGAGAGCACTGATGCATTAGGCAGAAGAGAAGCATCAGTTTCTGGTTTTATGTCTGAGAGACAAGATTTCTCTGCAGGATCTGAGGAATTCTTAAGAAATTTCTGAGAAGTTGTCTCCTGGTCTTTTGAAAGTGTGCCATCTACACGTTTTTGGTCAGAAATTGCCAAAGGAGAACAATCTTATCACTTTTTGTTTCAGCAACACTAAAATTTACATTTCTTTCCTTCATGTTATTTAAGCTTCCCTGTTGTCCACTAAAATCTTCTGAAGTAGCAGATGAAATATTAGTTAAATCTATTTTGCCCTCTAACTTTGACATACACGTGTCTTTTAGGTTCTTTAAAGGTAAAAGTGAGCCAGGCACTGATAGCTGAATTTCAACTTTTTTTGGAGAGACATGGTTTCTTTTCAGATTGTCAGATGAACTTGGTCCTATTTCATTTTCACTTTCGGGATGAGATCTCATAGTCCTATTAAGTGTAACACACATACAAACAACTCTAAATATACAGAGTCACAAATTTTCAATATAAATATAGATTTGAAAATTTTATTTAGGAAAAGAATTCTTAAGATTCACATTTTCCTCTTTGTATTGGCATTATACAAGAAACATATTTCTCCAGTTTTCCTCCCTTGGTTTGAATTTAGATACTTTTCTTGCTGAAGGTGATATATTCCACATTTCAAATATATTTCCAATACATCTGAAAATACCGAGTGCTGCCAATATTGTAATAAATCATGTTATGCTTTGGACACTTCCTGATTTCAATTTTTTTGCAGTAGTTTCTAATTCATATACCTCCAACCTATTGACAATCTTCTTTACTTGCAAATAGCCATATATAGCTGGTGAAACCACTAGCTGTGACCCCTACCCCCAAAAGACTATCTTGTCACAAAGTATTGAGGTATTTTGTCTGTTCAAGGTCGAGAGTAGGAAAAGCAGACTTCAAAATTTTCTTGCCAAGTGAATATCCTTGGCATTCCTATCTAAATTTAGACAGTCTCAATCAGGGTGAAGGAAGCGTTCATTATTGAAGGTCTAGAGCCAGAGAGTTAATGCAGGTCTCCAGGGCAATTATATTTTTTTGGTGTCTCATCAAATTCTTCAAATTACAAGTGGAAAAGAACATGTTGAAAGAAAGAAGTAACCATTCCTCCACAGTCAAGAGAAATTAACCTTTGGCCTAGAATTTGTGTATCCCACTCACGAAACTAAAAGCCCCTATTTTACTTAACCCAGACTCCTTAAAAGGCACTTGAATGACAACCTACATCATCATCCAACCCAACAGAATACTTTGACAGTTTCCAGAAAGGACAATTTTGACTTTATCACATTTCCAATGATGTTTCAGTGATGTCTCAACCTTACAGATTGACAGCTGCCTGTGTGATCTATCCTTTTACCCATTCTCTTAGAGGATGTTCTTCCACGACCATGGCACCTTATATTAGAATTCATTTTCCTGCTAATTGAGGCACAGTTTGATTCTTTGAGCAGCAAATACTACCTGCACTTACAAAACTTAGTTTTGTAAATTAAGTAAAACAAATCATCTTAGTTACAAAACTAAGATGATTACAGAACTGGTTTATGTTATGCCTCTGATAGCCTATTCATCCTTATGCCACTACACAATTATTTAAAGAGTCATCTGTGCCAGGAAAAAGATTCTAGAAATGTAGTAAATTAAACATCATATTTAATTTTTAAAATAATTAATTTATTTATTTTTGGCTGGGTTGGGTCTTCACTGCTGTGCACGGGCTTTCTCTAGTTGTGGTGAATGGGGGCTACTCTTCGTTGTGGTACGCGGGCTTCTCACTGTGGTGGCTTCTCTTGTTGCAGAGCGTGGGCTCTAGGTGCACGGGATTCAGTAGTTGTGGCTCGCAGGCTCTAGAGCGCAGGCTCAGTAGCTCTGGCGCGCGGGCTTCGTTGCCCTGCGGCATGTGGGATCTTCCCGGACCAGGGCTGGAACCTGTGTCCCCTGCATTGGCAGGTGGATTCTTAACCACTGTGCCGCCACCAGGGAAGCCCTAAAGATGTTAGAGAAGCAAAACCAAATAAGACAGAAATGAGAATGCTTATCTTCTTTTAGTTCATATTATTCATTTTCCTTCATATGATGGAAAAAAAGATGGTAAAAAATGAAGCTTGTCATAAATTGAAAATCTTACAGAGTTGAATGAAACAAGAGATGGTCAACAAGTCCAGTGGTGCCACTTCACGTCAAAATGAGAAAAACATAAATAATGTAGTGGGTTTTTAATAAAAATAACTAATTCAAAAAGAATTTAAAGAACTAGCCTTTATTCTGAAATCATGTTCTTTCTATATATTGTGGTGTTAATACATCCTTTCATGAAACAGTAGTATACTTATAATATGTGAGTGTGTTTGACTAAGCTCCCACTTAGGAATAAAACTTGTCAATTTTTATCTTGTTAGCCAGTCTTGAAATTCGACAGGTCTATAAAATCCGCAAGTTTAAAAAAAAATCTAATCATTTGCCCCATTCTATGTCCTTTTTAGTAATAAGCCAGTCACTAAGCCCCATCAATTCATTAAATAATGTCTGTCAAATACGACTTTTACCTTCTTATTCTGTAAAGTGTCACTCTTTTCTAAGCCCTGGCTGACTTACTACTTTTAACTGTACTTAGAATCTCCTTACCCTTTAAATCACTGTGAAAACGCATTTCACAGGATATTACCTTTCAATCCTTACAGAATGAAATTCAAACTCCTTAGGCCTTACCTAAGACACTGCATAATCTGAACCTTCTTCTCCCTCCTTAGCTAACTCTTCTCCCCTAAGTTACATGTATAACCCAACAGAGGTAATAAATAAAGGTTTTAGTCTTGTTCCTTAATATGTGCTCAATTTTGTTTAGTTTTTCTTCAGACAGGGCTGATGGCAACTCCTACCTTGGATGCTTGAATGTTGCCTTTTCTCTGTTGATTTTTGTGACATCTTTCATGTTAACCTATGTTTAAAAAACACAGAGAAAACGTACATTGTTGATGGTTTAAAGTACAATATTTATTATTTTAATTATCAGACATTTGCAATTGCTTGTTCTGTCATCATCTAAAATGCACTGTCTGAAACTATATTCATTAATGATCCTCTCCTTCAAAACTCAGTGACTCTGCTGGACTTCCCATATTTCATAAATGTTTGGAGAAACTTTTTTAAAAAGCAATCTGCAACATTCTTTCTACCCACATCTTACAACACGTCTATTTATGACTGCTTCCTATTTTATGCCCTTTTTAATCAACCAGTCCACTCAGTGCCACTGTTAAGTAATGTCTGTCAAGTATGGATTTTCCTTTCCTATTCTGTAAAACAGCATCTTTTTCTAAGACCCAGATGACTTCCCACTTCTAACTATGCTCAAAATCTCTACTCCTTAAAATCACTGAAAAAACAGTTTACAGGACACTCCCCTTCAATACGTACAGAACGAAGTTCAAACTCTTCAGGCCTATATTTAGAACATTCTGTTATCTGAAACGATATGCTTCTCCATCTTTAGCTTACTTCTGTCCACTAAGTTAAAATGTTTGTTCCAGACTTAATGTTAAACTCATTTCTCAAATAATGTCAATAAGCATTGTGTCTCTGGTCACATTATTTTCCATAGCTTGGATACCCTCTTCATTTTTTTACCTTCATCTGATAACAGTTTTTCCTTTAAGGCAAAGCTTTGATCTGTGTCCTTCTACGAAATCAATGAATAAATCTGTTTTTTAAAAATTTTGCTTTTCTTCTCTATACTTACAACACCTTTTTAGTAATACCCTCATTTTACCCTTGATGTGGAGTACACAACTTGTGTTGTTCTTGTGTTTTGGAAGTATGTTTATAAACTGGTTGTTAATTAAGCATTTTCCCACAAACACAGTGCAATAAATGATTTGTTTCCTAGTCTCTAGAACTAAAGTTTAACTAACGAATACAATTAGAGTAAGCTGAGAAAGAACCCTGCTTTTCATTTTGCGTATAGGTCTCTCTTTCTTCGCTTCTGAAATGAGAAATTCTCAAAAAATTTTGAGTAGTCTCTGAGGGTGGAGTAGGGGCAATTATTAATATGGGCTCTGGAGCTAGACTGCCTTGTTTTATATGTAGGCGCTTCCGTTTACTAACTTTGTGACCTTGGGAAAGTTACTTAACCTTTCTATGCCTCAGTTTCTGTACTTTTTAATAAGATAATAACAGTGCCTACATCATAAGCATTCTGTGAAGAACAGAAAAAGTTAATGTTTGTACATTCATTAGAATGCTGCCAAGTATTTAATAAATGCTATATAAAATTTGTTAAATAAAATGTACTTATGCAGGACTAACTCCTTCATAATCGTCTATTTTAAAATATCTGTACTATTCCTCTGTGTGGATGATAATGGTCAAGAACACAGACTCCACTGTCAAGTTCTGATATCCACAACATTAAGTATAGCCTCATTATATAGAAGCTACTCAATAAATACTTGGTCACTTGCTTAACTCACATTCATAATATGTACTTTTCCTTTAGCCGTTATTAAAATTCACACCCTTCCAAGAAGTGTTTTCTAAATAAAACAATTAATTTGTAAGTTTAAAAGTAGACATTTGCAAGGCTCTCTCTCACATATACAATTCATTCACATCATTTTATAGATAACATGGATTGTTTAATCCAATAGTTCAGTTAGTAAACTCATTTTGCAAGGCAGTATTTAAAGCATCCTCAATTTTTACAATTCTGCAAACTACGTACTTGTTTACTTAAAGAGTAGCCTTGTTCTCAAAAAGAATACCTACACAGGTTTTGCTTAAAACATTTGTTACCTTTTGTTTTTTACAACTGGAAACGGTAGTATTTTCCTCTTGTTCCTGAGGGTCTTCACATTTGTCTACAGTGAAAGGTCGTTTTTTAGAGGAATTTGAAACGTTTTTCATTATGCACTGTGAAACTGAGGGCACCTTCACACAAGTACTGGACTTGTTGATATTCTTCCTAGGTTTTACATGAATATTCATTTCTTCCTTTCTCTCCAGGTGCAAAGTCTTCTTTCTGTTATGTCGCATTTGGCACAGGATAAAGGAAATGGTTAATTTAGCATTTTTAGCACATATTATCTTCATATCTTCAATAGTTTTCATGACTTTCATAACATGGGCCATTTTCCCTAAGTCCTTCCGAGGGGCAGCCATCACATTTTTGAGCAGGGTGGAAAACTGATTGTAGTTGTATTCTAACTCTGTCACAGTGCTTCCGTAATTTATGGATGCTATACATGGCACAAAGTCAATGTATGTGGAAAGAGAATACTTAGACTTCTTTAGAAGTGTTTTTATTTCTGAAAGTTCTTCAAGTTCTCTTGAGAGCAAATGAAGAGCATAGGAGCAATTAACAGCTTCATTATATTTGTAGATAATATCCAGATCGTTCTTAAGTTCAGAAATAGCAGTCTCTATCACTTTCCAAAGACAATCTGTTGAATTATCTTTAAGAAATGAGAAAGAAGTCATTTCTTCTTGGCACTGAACCAGTTCAGGAAGAAGTGACAAATCAAACCAAAGCATACCTCGAAACCTCTGTTTGTCTAGTTTCTTTGCCATTGAGTTTTTAAGAAAGTGAACTGTTTCTGAGAGCATGACGATTTCAATATAGGTTTCAATGGCCGCAGGTTTTAAAATTACTGCCTCATGGTTGCGGTTTTTCACCATGTCCAAAACATTTTCTTGTGTGATAAAAATATTATCTATGTTATCTTCTTGCAGTAACTGAAAGTATTTTTTTAAAATTTCTAAGTGATCGGTACATCTCAAAGTGAGTTCCTGTAGTTTTTTAAAGTCTGCAAATTCAGCTTGATCCAATATTTCACTAATACAACAGATATCTGGATGTGAAAGCAAAGTACTGTTAAACCTAGAGTTTTCTATGCTAATTGTTGCTTTGTTTACTAGAGCATTTGACTTTCTGGAAGCAATCATAGTATTCTCAAGCCCAGTACTGGAAATGCGTTCACTGCTTAAACCTTTAGACAACGTATCACATATCTTCTGCAACTTAGAAAAAGCATGTTGATTTATTTTGAGTAGTATTTCTTTGCTGTTCTTTCCTGAGTATTTTTTGCCGAAAGACTCTCTCTTTTCTTTCCAAACAAGACTTTTTGCAGCATCAAAAAAGATATGTTCCAGACCATAAAGAGATATTTTAATACTTACTGCCTCATTGCTCTTGATAAAATTAACTTTTGAGGAGATCAATTCTATAATAATCCATAGATGGTCTTGTTTTCCTGGACAGGAATCTTTTTGGGGAGAGTCCCCATATATATTGATCAGATTTAATGTACTTTTTCTCAAGGATTCTAGGTCTCCCAAACTATCTCCAAAGTTAACTCCACAGGTAAATGGAACAGAAAGAGAAAAGTCAAAGCAATCAGAACAATGTTTCATTACTGCCTCACACTCATTAATCTGTCGTTTGTATTTTAAGAACATGTAGTATGAACTGATTTCCCTTTTGGTTTCTTCAAACACTTCAACCAACTGATCATGATAGTTTTGCAACTCACAGAATGCGTGATATTTTAACCTGCCTTGAAAAGCAGGATAGAAGTTGGATTGTTGTTGAAACCCACGTGGTCTGCCAAGCAGTTCACTGTACAATGTCTCATCATACCAAAGCAAGCTTCGGAATGTTGGCTCACCTCCTAAGAGCCGTGTTTTGTTTTCAATGAACTGAATAGTTTCCATCATCATTTGAAGTTCTACCAAGGAGTCAAGAGCACACGGTTTTAATTTGCGTCTGCAGTTATACCACAGGTTTTGTTCTACCAACAGGTCTCTTGAAATCAAGATTTGTTTAAATGAACACTCTTGTTTTCTTTCAAAAGCTTCAACAAATAAAGGGAGAATATTTTGACAAACTTTAGTTTCTTCCTGTAGAATCTGCAAAGATGATGCTTCATCTGCCCTCTTCAAAATTTGAGCTATCTTAGCTATAGGAGCCAAATTATTAGTGAAGCAGTGTTCTTCTTTTAATTCATTCATGTATGATGTAGGCATCTTCGGAGGAGGAGAGACGTTGGAGGTTTCAGAGTGGGCATGTAGAAGAGGCATATGATTCATTCCTTTAATGCCTGGTTTGGAATTACAGGCTCTTCCTGAGTGCACTGTGGAGTCAGACTGAGAGTCATGACTAACTTTTCCCTCCTCTTTCTTTCTTTTGTTAAGCTGATTAGAAGCAGTGTTACTCAAAGAGACTGCCTCAGAAGCACCTTTAATGCTTAAATGAGAATCGATCAAGCTGTCTTTCACTGTTTTCTCACTTAAGTAGGAGGATTCTTCTAATGTCTTATTCTTTTGATTTTTGTACTCAGTCTTAACACTTGATCCTTCAGCCACGGTTTTGTGAAATGAATCTTTTGCTTTCTCTGCTTGTTTATCTTTCCACATTCTTCTGTCCTGAATGTCTTTCTTTGCAATACATTTTGGGGAAGAAGAACCCTTTATGTTATCTTTTAAGAGCAGAAAACTATCATGGGAAAATAGTTTCTTCATCATATTGTCCTTACTTTCTTCACTTACTGATGTGAAATCCAACTCAGAATTCTCAATAACATTTGTTCCCTTCCCGTCTATGCGGAAGCAATTACTTGAAGAGGAATGTTCTGTCTTTAGCAGCTCCTTTCCAGCACATCCTTGTTGACAGTGTGGTACAACGGTAGACACTGCTGAAGAATCTACAGCAAAAATGCTCTGTTTATTCAGGTAAGATTGTGAAGATTCTCCCTCACTGTCTGTCACTAGAGTGGCTGATAACAATTGAGGAATAATGTTACACGTTTTGCTTTTTATCAGAGTTAGATTTAATGGGTCCATAAGGAAGTTTCCTGTAATAATGCCTGGTTTGGAGCTCTCATTAGGAGCTGTCCATTTTTCTATAGGAAAATTTACTTCCAGGTTTCTTGTATAACCAGATAAAATAAGGTTATTTGGTTTGTTGATATCAATATTAAAAGCATGCGTCACACCTGATTCTAAGACTGAATTAACTGTATCAGTTTTCACCTTTGCGTGGGCTATACAAGTTGCATCATAATTTTTGTCCACACCAAAATTTACGTTGCTTTCTTTTATGCAAGTTAAAGATGCTGAATTCCTTTTACTTATTACTTCGTTAGCTTCAGAATTGTTTTCTTTTGTTGTACCCTTAATATTACCACGTGCTGAATGGTTCTTAAGCTTTTCGTATTTACTAACGTTAGATAAAAACTCTGCATCGATTTGATTTTCTCTTTTAGTTAGTTTCTCATCTGGGCAGTCTGGGGAAGAGGGACACCCAGTTTTTCTAGAAAAGGGCTGAAGTTCTGATGATCTGGGATTTCTCAAACTGCTAGTGCTATAAGCTGACTGACTTGTACTTTGGGACCTGGAGCAGAGGGCTAACTGTGATTCAGGATACTCTCGATCACAACATCCTCTCACGCGAATAGTGGTGGGACTCCTGGAGACACCGGGCACATTTTTCTCAGAAAGGCACTTTGTGACTCTCTCTCCACTTGTTTTATAAGACTTGTGGTTTGATACATGAGTTAATGATTTATCAACTTCAAATCCCAAAGCCCTTTTCTCTCCAGGCTTGTCGTATTTTCTTTTTGACAAAAATTGCTTAGTGGAGTAATATCTTCTTTCAGACACAGAACTATAACCTTCAAGGTCACAACTTTCCCAGAAATTATCGCATATTACTGTATAGGCTTTTGGTAAAGGACCCTTTCTTTTTTCTCCCACTTTAGCTATAAGCTGCAAAGACGTGTGAACTCTTCTGTGAGCTTTTTTTAAGTGACGAACAGCTCCGTCAAGTTTTCTGGAAAGACATCTCCTTTTGCATAAAGATGCTTCACTAGTTAGAATATCCGGGACACTCCTAATGTGTTTTTCTGACCGTGAAAAGGTTTCAATTCGTCCTTGGGATAATGAAGAAAAACGTTCCGACAAGTCCTGACTGGTTAGCCTCCTCCTATTCCCACAAATTTCGTGATGTCTTAAATCTTTATGTGGTATACTCTGGTCCCTAAAAGGTGTATGTGGCTTTCTTTGGCTAATTCTTGATTCTGTGTCCTTTTTACTTCCAGTATCATCACAATCGGTTTTTGACTTTGTAAAGGAACGCCTGCTTTCGTTATTTACTGTTGTGACATTAGAAGGTTCAGTAAGCAAAGGTCCCTTGTTTTGCTTTTCAGAAAGTGAGGTTTCAGATTTACTCACTAGTCCTGATTCTTGCCTTACATTACCAAATTCACCTTCTGATGGATGATGTGAATTTTCACCAGAACACTGGGAATGAATTTCAAATCGTGGAACTTCTTCCTCCTCCTCCTCCTTTATTTCTGATTTTATGGCTTCAGTTCTATATTTGCTGGAATTATCTTTCAATGCAAGGGATTCAACAGCAGAGCTGAACCCTTGCATAAATACATTAGTAATCCTAATTTCTAGATCAGGAAGTAAAATTGGGTTGAAGAGCTCTGCTTTGTTTTTTGCTGTAGAGAAGTAAAAACTACTTCCCTCAGAGCAACGCTGATCGCTATTCTCCCTCCTTGTGGTGCTTTTCAAAACTTCTGTCTCCCCATTAGTGCTTCCTAACAGACCTTCCCAACCGATGCGAGACTTCAGAGCCTCGTATGAGGCCCCGAAATCTTCATAGAGTACATTTCCATGGCTATGAGCGTCCTGTTGAAATAGAAAAGCACTGTCACTCCGTTCTGATCCTACTTCAATCTTATTATCCAATTTGATGCTTTGAAGAACTGAGTTGTCACTTACTGACTGATGAAATGAGTTGTGTAATTGATTTTTATCCATATCTGTTTCACAATCAGAAACCCTATATTTTACTAACAAACCAAAATCTGGACCCTCAGAAGAACAAGTTTCTTTAAACTGGTATCTTTGGTGATCTTTGAGGTTTGTGCCTAACGCCGGCACTGGAGCATCAGCTACCTGAACTACAGCATGTGAGGCTACATGCCCTGAAGAACCTGCAACCTGGGGAAATGTTGTGGAAACCAAATGCTCTACAGTCCTTCCAGTATCTTTTTCGTCTATGGCAGTTACGGTACCTTCATTTTCTAATAATGTAGATTCTGTGGACACATGTTTTTTTCCCCAAGTCAAATTAAATGTAGTAGAAAATTCTTCAGAACTCAGAATTTCGATGCTATTGTAATCTTTATTCTCCCTCCTTTCATCTACAGTGGTAAAATTTTTGTTTGCATGAAAACTCTGCTTCTCATCTCCATGTATATTCCCTATGTTGTTTTCTGTAGACAAAGCAATGTCTTCCACTTCAGCCTCATTCTGGTTTTCTTTATCATTATCTCTCTGCTCGCTGCAATCAACATTCAGGTGCACATCACTGTTCAACTGTGAATTACAGAACTGAGTGTGATCTTGACCTTTACTGTTAACTTGAGAATTTTCTTTGCAGTCTCTTTCACTGTTCGCTAAGGACACTGGATCATTTCCATTTCTCCTTTTAACACATATATGTTCTCTAGCTATGCTGCAATTTGCATTATGAGCTGTTTTAATGTCATGAGATGAAGTAACAGCCGGCAGTTGTTTGGCCTGGCGAAGGTCTTTTGCTTCCTGCAAAGCATCAGTCATAACGCTAACACAGTTTTGATCTGGTTCTTCCAATTTCAGTTCCATTCGTTTTTGAGAAATGGTAAAACTTGTATGAACGTTATCTTTGTACTCTAAAGAGTGCTGAGGATGCTTTTGTGAAAGGTTCTCCGGTCTTGGAGTAAGATGATTTTGTATTTCCAATACTAGGTGACCTAGCTCATACTTCTCCTCTGTGGTAGATGAGAAAGATTTTGGTTTTTCTAACCCCTGAGTAATTAATATTTGATCACAATTTTCCACCAAATAATCAAGATTCTCATTCTCTTTGTCGTCTTGATGCAAAGAAATGTAACTATCTACTGGACTGATTTTTGTTTTATTAGTAGAAGAATGATCACTTTTCCATACATTTTGCTTTTCTTCACGTTTGGAATTGTCTTCTGGCCCAGTGAAGTTTCTCATCTTTCCAATATCTTGAATGTTCTCACATATGCTTTCTTTGCTTTCGAGCGGAAAAAGCGTAGGCATTTGGTGACCAGTCTGATATACAGTTTTAAAATTAGAAGACTGTGGTTCTGGAGAGACGTCACTATTATATACTTTTGTACAAGTATTCACTGATTCGTAAGAGTCACGTGGCTCACTATTTTGTTCAATTAAAAGTGGAATGTTGCTTCTCTGCTGGGATCTCTGAGCTTTTTCTCCACTGTGTTCTTGGATTTCAACTTCTGAGACTACATTTGACACACACATTGGGAAGGAAGAATTGTCGTGGCTCTCACGCTGTTCTGTCATGGTGATTTTACTGGGCGCTGTACAGTCATAGGTCTTAGAGCCCATGTTGTGAGCCTGGGTTTGTGACTCATTCAAAGAAATTTTGAAGCAAGGGGCATCCAAATAATTAGTAAGAACAGTCTGATCACCAGGCATGACTTCAGATGACGAGGCAGGATTAGTTGGCATAGATGATAGGTTTATTTCTGAATTAGCAAAATCTAAACTCTTCTCCAATGGCAAGATCTCATTTAAACCTGTAATAGTATTATGTTTTCCCATGCTTTCTTTTCTCTTCATCAGTCTTGGGTCTTTGATGTGTTTTGAAGTAATAACTGTGCTTGAGCCAATATTGTTATGAAGGGGAAAAGCAGGAGCAAAACCACTTAAAACATCTTTAAGATGTGTCAAATTTAAGAGGTCATCATTATTAACACTTTCTCTGGTATCACTGGGAATAAATGAAGGACCTGAATCATATGCATGTACTTGAGAAGTGTCTCTACATTCTGCTGAATTGTGCTCCATCTGTCCACTGTATGCTTCAAGTACAGAAATGTTTTCATTTTGCACATTTCCATGGGAGTTAGAAATATCTGAGTTGTAAGGATTTATCTCTGAAGTTAGTGCACTGCATGAACAGTTTTCCTGAACAAATGGATCTATAGGTTTCCTGAAATGCTCAAAGATGACAGTAGCATCTTTTCCTTTTCCAATTCTTTTGGCCACTGTACAGTTATTCAGAGACCATGTTCTTTCTGTGGAAATAATAAGAAAATAAGGAAAAACAGGAACAAAAAGTGTTTCTTCAGGCAACTCTATTAATGCAAGTAAACTATGTCATAAGCGGTTTTAACTGAAAGTCCATCAAATAACCTAATGATGATTAAAGTATGTTCTCAGCAGAAAAAGCAAGAAGAGAAGAGGAAGAGTAACCGACCGATAAAGTATAAATGACATAGCATGAAATTCCGCCCTATAGACCCATTATAAGTATTTGCCATAAAAAATTTGAATTTTGACAAATACTAAGAAATAGAAAAATTAACTAGGAATAAAACCATGTTGCTCACAGACTAGGTAATTCTTATATTAATTAGATATTATTAGATATTTAATAATAGAATCTATACATTATTAGGTAAAATTGTCTCCCTCCACCTACTGTTACCTTGCTTCTTTTCCCTCTACCACAGGAGAACAAAACTGGAAAGGAAAGAGGAATAAGGTAAAGAAACAGGAGGGGGAACAGATCAAAAAGGCTGCACAAAATCCTTCCCAGGAGCCAAAGCAAACCACTACCCCTGCTCCATTATGAAATAAATATTCTGGCAAATAATAAATATAAACAAAAACCTGGAAAATAGAAGCAAATTTTCTTTTTATAATTTATAGAGATTTATTCCTAAAATTTCATGAAGCACTTCAATGTAATAACAAAGGAACTTATAAAAACACATATTTAGCAGGTAAAATGTTCACAAAGCATTCATAGCTAACTAATACCATGAAAATACCATTGTTAAAACAGATTATTAATGAGAAGTTGCTCATGAACAATATATGAAGTTATAATCATATCACTGGGAATGTACCATGAAGTTCTTTTTCACAGAATGTTAAAAAAATAGCTCTGCTGAAGATTTCTAAATTATATAACTATTGTGATTATCCTTTTAATTAGAGTAAGCTATAGTGGAAATATGTTCGAAAATACAGATGTGGGACTTCCCTGGTGGTGCAGTGGTTGGGAATCTATCTGCCTGCCAATGCAAGGTACATGGGTTCGAGCCCTGGTCCGGGAAGATCCCACATGCTGCGGAGCAACTAAGCCCATGTGCCACAACTACTGAGCCTGCGCTCTAGAGCCCGGGAGCCACAACTACTGAGCCCATGTGCCACAACTACTGAAGCCTGCGTGCCTAGAGCCCGTGCTCCGCAGCAAGTGAAGCCACCGCAGTGAGAAGCCCGTGCACCGCAATGAAGAGTAGCCCCCGATCGCCTCAACTAGAGAAAGCCCGCGTGCAGCAACAAAGACTCAAGGCAGCCAAAAATAAACAAATAAAATTAAAAAAGAAAAAAGAAAATATAGAGATGTAGTGCTTAAGCTGGAGTGGACAGAAAAAAAGGAAAGGTGGATCCCTATACCTCCTTATACTGAAATAAAACAAAATTCATTAAAAAATAAAGCCATAAAAATACTGGAAGAAAACATGGAGGGATAGTTTTATAATCCTGGGGATAGGAAAGTACTTTTTTTTTTTTTTTTTGCGGTACGCGGGCCTCTCACTGTTGTGGCCTCTCCTGCTGCGGAGCACAGGCTCCAGACACGCAGGCTCAGCGGCCATGGCTCACGGGCCCAGCCGCTCCGCGGCATGTGGGATCTTCCCGGACCGGGCACGAACCCGTGTCCCCTGCATCGGCAGGCGAACCCTCAACCACTGCGCCACCAGGGAAGCCCTAGGAAAGTACTTTTTAAGCATGGATGGAAGTCAGAAAACCAAAAATGAGAAATGATGTCAATTACATACACATTAAATATTTTAATAGGTCAAACCCATGGTAAAACTTAGAAAAATAAACTGGTGAAAAGCATATTCTGAATGAGACAAACTTAGTACATAATTACACATATATTGGAATACATAAAGAATATACAGATATCTTCAAAAGATTAATAAAAAGACTATGCAATAGATAGTTGGGCAAAGTACTTAAACAAGAAAATCACAGGTTAAGTAAAAACTGTCAACAAACACAAAAAGACGTCCAACCCCACTAAATACACAAGAAGATTCATATTAAAAAACCTTTTAGATAGCAAAGATTCTAAAGGGTAAGTAATTGCCCTTTTCAAGATAAAAACACTCAACAAACTAGGAATAGAAGGGAACTTCCTCAACAGGGTAAAGGACATAAAAAACCCCCACAGCTAACATCATATTTACTGGGGAAAGATGAACACTTTGCCCCGAGGTTCAGGAACAAGCTATACACCTAAGAGCAAAGAAAACACATGTCTACACCAAAACTTGTTCAAGAATGCTCTTAGCATAATTATTCATAATTGCCAAAAGGTGGAAGTGACCCACATGGTCAACTGATGAATGGATAAACACAACGTAATGTATACATGTAACAGAATATTTTTCCATAAAAAGGAACGAGGTACTGATACATGCTGCAACATGCAAGAAGCCTGAAAACACTGTTAAGTGAAAGTCACCAGTCATGAAAGGCTACTATTTATGACTTCACTTAATGAAATGGCCAGGCCAGGATAGGATCATTTATAGAGACAGAAAGCAGATTAGTGACTGTGTAGGGGTCGTGGGGGGCTTAGGGGAAAAGGGACATGAGAGCTTTCAATGGGTAAAGAGTCTCTTTTTTGGAGGTGATAATGATAACATATCACACTCACTAGGCTGGCAGAAACATTTTTTTAATTTAATTTTTATTTTATACTAGAGTATAGTTGATTTACAATATTGTGTTAGTTTCAGGTGTACAGCAAAGTGATTCAGTTATACATATAAATATATCCGTTCTTTTTCAGATTCTTTTCCCGCATAGGTTATCACAGAATACCGAGTAGAGCTCCCTGTGCTATACAGTAGGTCCTTGTTCATTATCTATTTTATATATAGTAGTCTGTATATGTTAATCCCAAACTCCTAACTTATCCTTACCTTTCCCCTTTGGTAATCATACAGTTGTTTTTGAAGTCTGTGAGTCTGGCAGAAACATTTTTTTTAAAGTATATGGGGCTTTCCCGGTGGCACAGTGGTTAAGAATCCGCCTGCCAATGCAGGGGACACGGGTTTGAGCCCTGGTCTGGGAAGATCCCACATGCCGCGGAGCAGCTAAGACCGTGCGCCACAACTACTGAGCCTGCGCTCTAGAGCCCGTGAGCCACAACTACTGAGCCCGTGTGCCACAACTACTGAAGCCTGTGCGCCTAGAGCCCATGCTCTGCAACAAGAGAAGCCACCGCAAATGAGAAGCCCGTGCACCGCAATGAAGAGTAGCCCCCGCTCACCGCAACTAGAGAAAGCCCACCTGCAGCAACAAAGACCCAATGCAACCAAAAATAATAAATAAATAAATAAATTTTTTTAAAAACAGAAGTAAATGTACTGGCAATGATGTAGAGTAATTAGGTAACCTGACACAACCACTTTTGAAAACTGTTTGACATTGTCTTTGGATTAAGTTGCACATTCCTGATGTAGATGTATACGCTATAGAAAAACTCTTGCACATATGCACTGAGATATGTACATGAATGTTTAAAACAGCAATATTTGGAATATGAAGAAAACTACAAAATGTCAAAACATCCCCAGAGGAATAGTGTATAGTCACAAAATTGAATAATATGGTGTGTGTGTGTGTGTGTGTGTGTATGTGTGTATACAAATATATGAGTGAAAATGAAGAAACTACAGTTATACATATCAGCGTGGAAGAATCACACAAACATAACACTGAGCAAAAGAAATAACGAAAATAGCTGCAATGGGCTTCCCTGGTGGCGCAGTGGTTGAGAGTCCGCCTGCCGATGCAGGGGACACGGGTTCATGCCCCAGTCCGGGAAGATCCCACATGCTGCGGAGCGGCTGGGCCCATGAGCCATGGCCGCTGAGCCTGCGCGTCCGGAGCCTGTGCTCCGCAACGGGAGAGGCCACAACAGTGAGAGGCCTGCGTACCGCAAAAAAAAAAGAAAAAGAAAAAGAAAAAAAAAAATAGCTGCAATGTAATTCTAGATATATAAAATCGAAAATAGGTAAAGCACAACTATTTGCTTAGATATTCATAATGTATTAGAAAATCATATTCAGAAGTTGTAAGACCAGCACAAATGCTACTGAAGTAGAAAAATATATGTATCTTACCAGCCCTCTTAGGAAATCCTGTTGAGAGGAGTCTCAAAGATGTCATAAGGTGTCCTTTATCTACTTTTTGACCAATAAATTTTACTGTTACTATTGCATATGGAAGACACTGCCTAGGTTTATCTACTGGCTTTGAAAGATTATTATATTCATAGAAGTATACCTAAAAGATAAAGAAGGAAGAGAACATTTTTATGCTGATTAATTTTTGCAGACTTGAATAAGCTCCTATTTTAAAAAATCTAGATAACTGCATGTTGTTATTTATTAATCAGCTTCCATACAGCCCCACTCTCCCTGGCTTCTTCAACCCTAGTTTTCCCGAAGAGGAATTTTTTTCCCCACAGCATATTTTTTCCTTGATAGGCTTCCAGTATCAGCAGAAACAGACACAATCTGTTTTTAAATAAAAAAGTATTTTTTCATTAAAACTTCAATGGTTTGCATATGCTGGGAACCACTATATTTTATTTGGGAGGAAAAGTCAATTAGAAAAATAACAATAGCTTAATACATCTTACATGTGGGGTATTTCTAAAATATTTATCCTCATTTAATCATATATATGATTATATATAGTATGTATTACATAATTTAATCTTCTATAAAAGATTAAAGGTCTACTAAGTGTCTCAGTAACATATGACAGAAAATTACTGTGTAGTAATTAGTCTACCATGTAATGACTAATACATAAGCCTTTTCTCCTTTTGCGAAGATCAATAACATTTCAAAGTAGCCTTGTTTGTTTTGCAAGTTAGGAATTAATCTATGAAACATCTAAATAAAAGCAGCCACTGTACTTAGAACGAAGTTAACTGTAAATCTGGAAGCCTCTTTATTAATGTTCTGAGATCACAAATATTAAAACAGCTTTTACTATCTATTTATTTAGGTCATATTATGGTGAATGAAGTAAGAGATTTCCATTTAATATTTTGGGCAGTTGTTTTAAGGCTTATATCATACAGTGTGAGGCATGTGACTTTCAAGTTGTCAAATGAACCAAAAAGTTAACATACTGCTGAACTGTAGGCTTGTAGTTCAATGGTATCTTTCAAAGAGGGGACACTTCTTGACATATGGCAGTCAAAGTTAGGAGAAGGATCCAAAGAAACTTTGTTTTTATCCACTGAAGGCTGAATTTTCTTCACTTTTCCAAAAAGAACCTGGAAAAAAAAAGGCAAAAAGAAGTTAAATTAAAATATACCAAAACACTTTAAACTCTCATACTAGGAAAGTAAAGCTAGCTTCTTTTTTAAGGAAAGAAATTCGAATGGAGAGATAATCCATGTCCCAGATGAATGGCATGACTTATTGTAATTATGTCAATTCCCCCTTAAATTAAACTCAAAGACTATAGTAGTTCCAATAAAAATTTCAGAAAATCCATTTGTAGAAATGAGTTTTAGTTTAAAAACTTCCCTGGAAGACTAAACAAGAATAACATATAAAATTTTGGAAACAATTTTTTGAAAAAAATTTGGGTCAGAAATAGAAAATGATGGAACAGGAAAGGTGACATGCACTTCCAGATATTAAATACTTTTTAAAAGAACGGTACTACCACAAAAAAAGGCAGAGAGGGGGAAAAAGCTGCACAAAACAAAAAGCCCAGGTAAGTCCAAGCATCTATAAAAACATAATATGATATTAAAAGCATCATTTGAAATAAATGAAGCAAAACCAGATTATTCAATAAATGGTGTGAACTTGAAAAAGATTAAATTCCTCTCGACCTATAAACCAAAATAAATACTAAACAAGGTAAACATTTAAGTAATATAAACACTGTAGAAAGAAATACAAGCAAATATCTAACCTCCAAGTGAGGATTCTTTTCTAAGCATATTGCCAAAAAACCATGAACTAAAAACAAATTTCACTGTAAAATATTCCAAAACTTCTGTACACTGAAAACAAATGAGTATAAAAATTTTAAAAACCATGAACTAATTAAGTGATAAAAGGTGGGGAAAAAGTGCAATTAATATGAAAACAACCACAAATTTTATTTCAGTCAGCAATTCTATTACTTTTATTTTTTAATATGCTAATAATCCATTCAAAATTGAAAACAATACTAAATGTAATGTGGTACCCTGTACTTGGATACTGGAAGAGAAAAAAACATTAGTGGAAAAACTGGCAAAAGCTGAATAGTCTGTATTAAATAGTACGGTACCAATGTTAGTTTCTTTTCATTTTATTTTATTATCATTTTTTAAATTGAGATATAATTGACATACACACTTAGTTTCAGTTTCTTAGTTTTAACAGAGGTGTTATAGTTATATGGAATGTTAACATTAGGGGAAGCTGGCTAAATTGTATACAGGACCTTTCTGTACTACCTTCATAATTTTTCTGTAAATTTCAATTTATTACAAAATAAAATGTTTATTTAAAAAAGAAAGCAATAAGTGATAAAACATTATACACAGAAGAGCCTAGCTCTCAACATTCACTTTAATGAATTGATAATGCTTATGAATCAACTAGAAACAAAGAAAGGAAAAACCAAGAAACTAGCAAAGGATATTAATAGGCAGTTCACTAAATATTGTCAATGAATATACGCAGAATGTTAAGCTCAGCAATAACTATGAAAAAGAATAAAAAACTGAACCAACAATGAGAAACTATCACATGTTAAGACTGGCAAATATCTTTTTAAAAATATAATACACAGAGTTGGTGATGATGTGAGATAACAGACATCCCCCACAGGCTGTGGAAAGGAATGTCAATTAGTATCACCTTTCTCAGGACAACTGGGCATTTCATATCGAAAGCTGTGAAACTGTACACATACCTCTGACTCCTAATTTGACACATAGGAATTAATCAATTAATTCTTAGCAAATAATCACAGGTGTGTGTAAAATGTACCTACATGAATAATCAAAGTAGTATTTAAAAGTACAAAAATAAGAAAACCAAGTAATTTATATTCCAACATTAAAAAATGTGTTGCACAAATTTATGGTAGAGTTGTACAGTGGAATACTATGTAGTCGTTCAAAAGGATATTACAGAAGAATATTTATTTAATGACATGGAAAATGTTGATTTTATAATCAATGAAAAAAGCAAGTTACATAATATATAAAGAATGTATTTTGGGGCTTCCCTGGTGGTGCAGTGGTTGAGAGTCCGCTGGCTGATGCAGGGGACACAGGTTCGTGCCCCGGTCCAGGAAGATCCCACATGCCGCGGAGCAGCTGGGCCCGTGAGCCATGGCCGCTGAGCCTGCGCGTCCGGAGCCTGTGCTCCGCAATGGAAGAGGCCACAACAGTAAGAGGCCCGTGTACCGCAAAAAAAAAAAAAAAAAAAAAGGGTGGGGAAAATTTCAAATGATGATGATGATAGTAATAAATAATTAATATTTATTTTATACAATGCAACTTTAAAACATTAATAATTCATATTGAAAGTAAAATACAAAAAAAATACATTTAGGTCAATTTAAAGCAAACTGAATATAATATTTAGTATTTGTTTTGTGCTACCAACCTTAAAAATTATAATACTTTCTACAGTAACGCTTCTACTGTGAGCAAAATTCAAGGCCACATCAACATGTCTAAATATATAAATTCCAAGAAGAGGGTTGCCTAGTATCTTCAATGTAGATGTTCTGGTACTTATTCCATTCTGATATATCTCAGCCACATCACTCTGAGGAAGTGCTAAAAAGCAGAAATGTTCTTCAAGTTCTCTGCCGTGTCTTCCACTCCCACGCATCTCTGACCTAAAGCAAACAGCATGTAATTAAATGAGAACATCAACAGAATTTTCAAGAAGATGAATACTTGAGCTAGCTTGCTACAGTTATGGTAACTATCCTATGGTAACAAGTTAGGCTGAAAAATCATCTAAGGAAAGAATTCAGGAAATAGTTCAATAACTACTTGTGTAGGCCAATGGAAATAAGGGCTAACATTTCCTGAATGCTAATGTCCCCAGCACTGTTAAGACTTAACCGTTACATGCATTTTGTTCTCAAATCCCCAAGAATTGAATTACTGCTATTATTGTTACTTATTGTCATTGTTACACACATTTTTAAAATGAGAAATATGAGGTTCAGAGGGTTAAAACTTGCCAAAATAGTAAAGTGACAGAGTCGTGCAAATTCTTGTCCCTTAAGTTCTGGAGCTAAAGTTCTTATTTGTGTTACAGAGGGAAGGACATGCGTTTCTTAAATATACACAGAGAGGGACACATAGACAATACACTTATACATGGTCAATTATTAGGGCCATTCTCTATTCTCCAGGGATCTAGGTCACAGCTGGGAGAAGCAAGCTAGAATTTGATTACAGGCTCCTATCCTGGCACTATGAAAATTATAAATCATTCTCAGAAAAGGTTATAATCTAAAGTACAGACACTGTTGAACTTTTACCCACATTCCACGAGAACCACTGAAACATATAAAACACCTATCCTTCTCCTCCACTTGGTGCACCAGGGAAGGGAGTTCTACATGGCCCGCTCAGGAGCAGCAGCAGCGGCAGCAACTACCACGGCAGGTGATGAGGACAGAGAGGTTCAATCACTGTGACACAAGTGTGATTCCAAAAGATTATCAGCAATGGAGAAGCTACAGAATCGAGAAAGTAATGTGCGTACCACAAAAGGAAAGCTGCTCTTGAAGACCACATGCTACCTGTATTTATTATTTCCTGGAACACCACTCAAAGAATTTGTATAAGTATACTATGCACATTAGTGTATTCATATTTATTTGCAAAAATAATTCACCTTTACAGTAGACAGGCCCATGGCAACAAAACACATGGCAACAATAACAAGCAAGACTAACCGATGAGATCATGACCATTTCTCTCAGTTCTGGAAATGTCAGCCTTAACTTTCAGCTCCACCGTCATCATTTCCTGCTCTTGTTTTTAGCTTGACGTTAGACTCTGTAAACCGCTAAGATCTCCATGTTGACTGTCAAGGTTTAATTCTCACGGAAGAATTACAATACTTTTTTCTGTTTTCCTAAGTTCTCATGTGGTTTTTCTTGGGATCTGGAAGGACTCCCACAACAAAAGCACAAAGCATGAGAGGGAGGGAGGAAATCAAAATATACGGTTGTAAGGTTCTTACAGCACACGTGAATCACATTATGTGAAGGTGTGTTGTGATAAAGATGTATACAGGCATACCTTATTTTATTGTACTTCACTGCATTGGGCTTCACAGATATTGCATTTTTTAGGAACTGAAGGTTTGTGGCAACCTTGCGTCAAGTAAGTCTATTGGCACCATTTTTCCAACAGCATTTGTTCACTTTGTGTCCCTGTGTCACATCTGGGTAATTCTCGCAGTATTTCAAACTTCTTCATTATTATTATATTTGTTATGGTGATCTGTGATCTGTGATATTTGATGTTACTACTATGATTCACTGAAGGCTCAGATGATGGTTAGTATTTTTTAGCAATAATGCATTTTTAAATTAAGGTGTGTACATTGTTTTTTTAATGCTATTGCACACTTATACTATAATGTAAACATAACTTTATATGCACTGGGAAGCCAAAAACATTGTGTGAATCTCTTTATTGTGGTCTGGAACTGAAGCTGTGATACCTCCGAGGTATGCCTGTAAAGTAAACCCTAGAGCAGTGGTGCCGTTGACATTCTGGACCAAATAATTCTTTGTATTACCTAGTCATCTTATTGGCTGAACATTATATCCTGTTAATGGACTGAGTAGAATGAAAAAAATACAACTTAATAAAGATCCGATCCAGGGCTCCAAAAACCTTTATAAATTCAAGTAGAAAATATTCCCTGGAGGTTTGTGTTAGTAATAATACTGTTAAAAACTTTGTACTTTTCAATTTATATTCAGAATTACACTTGAAAAAAATTTAGGACTAAATATGATTTACATAATCAAAATTACCAATTAAAAATTAGCCTTTAGAACTACTTCTAGGTCTAAAAAGGTTTGTAAAGGGTTGACTTTCAAAGTTACTCAGACACTAGGATCTATGTTAACTTGTTAAATGACAGTGGCTCTGAGTTTCAACAATACCATTTCAGAGACAATAGGTAAAATGAATCCCAATAGTCTTTTGTCTTTTTTTTTGGCCGTGCCACCGTGCGTGCCTTACAGGATCTTAGTTCCCCGACCAGGGACTGAACCTGCACCCTCGGCAGTGAAAGCACAAAGTCCTAACCACTGGACTGCCAGGGGATTCCCGTACACAGAATATTTTCAATAAATATACAGTTGGCTCTCTGTATCGGTTGGTTCTGCATCCATGGATTCAACCAACCATGGACTGCAAACTTAACTTACAATCCATGATTGGTTGAATCTGAGGATGCAGAACTCGTGGATATGGAGAACCAACTATGGGACCTGAGCATCCGCAGATTTTGGTATTTGGGACAGGTCCTGGAACCAGTCTCCCATGGGTACCAAGGGACAACTGTAAATGTAAAAGACTTAGATAAAACTCATATTGATGAGATGTTATATAAGTTAGCAAAGCACAATGAATGAGTGGTAGGGCTGCGCACTTACACCTGTCACCAACCTAAATTCCTGTGTGTGTACCATGGCAAGACCCTGCTGATAACCAAGGCCCTACAGCAGCATGTAGGCCCACATCCAGCCCTGTCTTCTGTCACTGGCCTGCACCACTAGGCTCACCTGCAGCTAGCCCTTCCACAGTGATGGATACCCCTGGCCCCCATCAGGCCTCCACAGCTACATGTCCATGGCAAGACCCAGCAGTCATAGTAATGCACACCAACAGCCAGGACCACACCAAAGCTGTCAGTGCACCTGCCATTGGCACTTGCCTTGATATCTGCCCTGGCCTCCATTGCTACATGTGTGTTTATTTGATTTCTTTTTAATCATAGAATTCTAAGTATTTAATCACATTTTGAGATAATCGTTTAGTTACAGTAAATGCTTTTTGCTTCCATTTTCCTTTCTTTATTTTATTCACTGTAAGTTATCTTATTTTTCCCAAGAGAGTATAACTTTAAAATGAGTTAACATGTTACATTTTCCTTTCTAACATGAAATTTAATTATATTGCATTTAATTCACGTAAGTGTTCATCTAACAAGTGGATTCTTAGATATTTTTTGAGTTACTAAGAAACAGAACTTCTCTTTTCCTTTCCCTTTGCTCCTCTTCTTCCTTATTCCTCTTTTTTCTCAAGTAACTTCCTCAGCATCGTCTTCTGCTCGCAGATTCACAAAGCTGAGTCCACTAGAGCTGGAAGAGGCTGTAATGATCCTCCTGTCCATGAGTTCCTGACCTGGGGTTCACTTACACAGGAAAAGTCCCAGGCTGGCTATTGTGGGGAGCCCCAAAACCTTAAAATTCTGTGCAAAGCTCTGTGTTGATGTGCACTTCCCTGGGAAGAGGGGCTATAGCTTCATCAAATTCTCAGAGGGCTCCCTGACCCCAAAGGTTAAATAAGTATCACTGATGAGAAAAACAATGGCCAAGATGTCAAAATAGCTCATCCAGGATCACATAACTATGTAGTGGCAGAACCAGGAGTAGAAATTTGGTCTCTGGCTTCTAGTACAAGGCTTTTTCTGCTACACTAAGAAAGCGGGCCTAGCTTCAATTTTTATGGGGTTGTTGATACACAGTTTACGTCTTCTTTTTTAAAATTTTTTCTTTGTTTTTTAAAAAGTTTTTATTGGAAACAACGTAAATGTCCACCAATAGAGGAATGGATAAAGAAGATGTGGTACAGATACACACGGAATATCACTCAGCTGTAAAAAAAGAATGAGACTGGGTCATTTGTAGAGACGTGGATGGACCTAGAGATTGTCATACAGAGTGAAGGGAGTCAGAAAGAGAAAAACAAGTATCGTATATTTGTGGAATATATGATAATGCATATATGTGGAATCTGAAAATATTGGTATAGACAACCTTATTTACAAAGCAGAAATAGAGACACAGATGTAGCGAACAAACATATGGATACCAAGGGGGAAAGGAGGGGTGGGATGAATTGGGAGATTGGGATTGACATATATACACTATTGACACTATGCATAAAATAGATAACTAATGAGGACCTACTGTATAGCACAGGGAACTCTACTCAATGCTCTGTGGTGACCTAAATGAGAAGGAAATCCAAAAAAGAGGGGATATACGTACATATATAGCTGATTCACTTTGCTGTACAGGAGAAACTAACACAACATTGTAAAGCAACTATACATGTGTGTTTATAACCAGCCCTGTCACAACTCAGGCACCTGCAACTGGCCCGCACAGCCGAGCGTGTGCATACAAACCAGCTTGGGCCACTACTGCTGCGTACTCTGGTCCTCTCCCTAGTTTATGGACCTGGAGGTGCTGCTGAGAACCCCAACAGCCATTGTAACCTCTGCAGACCCCTGGCAGTGCTTGCCAAAGACCACACAAATTGTCGATGTTGTGGATCCCAATGGCCTGATCTACTGAGTTACACCGTGATCCCCAAGACATGTAGCCACCACATGCCCCTCCACTTGGCACCTGCAGCACTAACCCAGGGTCACAGCACTCTCCGGCATGTCCCCACCCCAGGTGAAAGTCTTTTCTTAGCAAAGTCAGTCCATAAAGTCTCTTCTTTAAATGTGCAGACACCTATGCAAGGCTAAAGGACCATGAAGAATCAGGGAAACGTGACTCCACCAAAGAAACACAGTAAACCTCCAGTAAATGGCCCCCCAAAAATGGAGATACAGGATTTGCTACATACAGTTGTGTAGGTCATAAGTCTGACATGGGTCTCATGGGGCTAAAATCGAGGTGTCATCTAGACTGCGTTTCCTTCTTAGGCTCTAGGGGAGGATCTCTTTCCTTGTTGGCAGAATTCAATCACCTGCAGTTGGAGGACTGAGATCCCACTTCCTTGCTGGCTGTTAGCCAAAAGCGATCCCCAAATTCCAGACAATACCTGCGTTCATAACACCTTTCCTGCATCTTTAAAGCCAGCAAAGGCAAGCTGAATCCCTCTCATACTTTTCTTTCTTCCTTCAGTCTCTCACTCTTCAGTCTTCCTCTTAAGTTTTTATGATTAAGAGCTCATATCATTAATCTGGCCCACCCAGATTACCCAAAGTAATCACCCAAACTCAAGGTCTGTGACCTCAATCACATTTGCAAAGTCCTTTTTGTTAGGTTAAAGGCTGTGGGGATCAGAGTGTGGACATCTTTGGGGGAGCATTATGCTGGCTACCACAGGAAGAATCTGAACTTATTTAGTCCCTCAACAATATTAGGAACTCAAGTTTCTTTTCCTTGACTCTCTACACTGCTGTCCATAGCTTTATCTTTATCTCTGCCTGGCTCCTCTTGTGGTCATAAGAGAGCTGCCAGCAGCAACTAGGCCTACCTGCTCCCTTGCCCACAGACACCAATAGAGACACTGACTTCACCTTCCCAGGATTTCTAAGAAAGCCTCATACCGTGTTATACTGAACCATATTGACTATGCTTGTACATCAGTAAACCAACAAAGGCAAGGGGAATGGGACAAAGAATAGTTTAGACTAATTACACGAGACAGTCTAGAACTATTAGGGAGGCTGCAGCCCACTCGTCTGGCTCTCCTTTAGTCACGCCCTTCCTCCAACACTTACACTTTCAAAAATGCTCATGCTCACACGGAGCAGGTCAATCCACCTCACAAAATGGGGACCATCCAGTCTCATCGAGTTACTGCATCTAACTTCAGATCAATGATGTGAGTAACACGCCTTCCCTTAGAGCGGGTCTGGAGGTAGACTCATGTAGTCAACATCCATTTAGGCAGCGTATGGTTACAAGGTTAGGTTACCTACACGAAAAATAAATTGGTGAAGAAAACGTAGGGTAACCACAACTAAATTTAGAGAAGTGAAGAATGACACAATGGTCAGTGTTAACTGGCCCTTAGCACAAAGTATATCCTTCTAGAAAGAAATAGCTAGGATTCTTGGCCCTCAAAATTCCAAAGGCTAGGAACCACAGCATGATCTTGTTTAGACAATGGTTGTCATTAGGAATTTCAGTCTCCTGGCAACAAGCCTCTGAGACCCTCCCATTTCCCAAGGCCCTGAATTTAGAATGGTCATTACCCACTGCATTACAATTTGAAACTATCCATTTCTTTCCCCAGACTGCATTTAAAATATATCTTTATTGCGCTAAGTTGAGCAGTTCCATTTACCAGGTAGAAAATGCTTAAAAGGAGGTATCTGGGAAAGGCTGAAGGCAACAGATTTGTGCCTCAGACTTCTCTCTTGTTAAATCTCCTTTCTTTCAAACCCATATTCACACTAACTTTGGAAAAGATGAATTCTTTACTTCAAGCTAATCTTGCAAAGCTGATCTGTAAAACTAGGCCATAAGTACAAAGGATTTTCTTTTTTTAACCAAATCTGAATTTTAAAGGCCTCTTGGATCTAAGCAGGAAATGGGCAGGGCACTTCAATATCCTGAATTTTTTTGTACAAGTTCCCCCCAAACCACAGCCTCATAAAATATATGGTCTGTGCCCCCACATATCATCAACTTCCCATTTAGGAACAGTGAGACATCCTTACTGCCCTCTTTCCAAGTTAAATCCATATCTTAGAATCTTCCACTAGCAAGTGGAAGTACCAAGTTCAACACCAGTACCAAGTTCAATACCAGTTTAAATGCTATCGACTTCAAGTATGGAAAACCATTCAAACTGGCTTAAAATTGAGTTAACTTCTTCTTTTTTTATATACATTTATTTATTTACTTATTTTTGGCTGCGTTGGGTCTTCGTCGCTGCGTGCGGGCTTCTCTAGTTGCGGAGAGCGGGGGCTACTCTTCGTTGCAGTGCGCGGGCTTCTAATTGTGGTGGCTTCTCTTGTGGAGCACGGGCTCTAGGCTCATGGGCTTCAGCAGCTGTGGCACGCAGGCTCAGTAGCTGCGGCGCACGGGCTTAGTTGCTCCACAGCATGTGGGATCTTCCCTGACCAGGGCTTGAACCCATGTCCCCTGCATTGGCAGGCAGATTCTTAACCACTGCACCACCAGGGAAGTCCCGAGTTAACTTCTTACAACAAGAAATTCAGAAATCAGGCAGCCTTTATCAGTTGACCTATTCCACAGCTCCAGATGTTTTCAAGGATTCAGGTTTTTTCCATCTCTCTGTTTTGCTGTCATCACCTCGAGGGTCATCCAACTGGTGTCATCATTATTCCAAGAGTGCTGCCATCAACAGGTTGAGCAACATGCTTCCTTGTTCACAGCAGATTGGCTTCTCTTTTCCAGAGACGCCCCCCCTGCCCACAAGCCAATCTGTCCTCAGTGTGTCACTGGCCCAAACTGATTTAGTTCTGTACCCTCTCCCCAAACCAATCATTGATAAAAGTAGATGAAATTAAGCATGGATGGCTCAGTCCACTCATCTGGGGTAGAATGTAAACTGAGATGCCAAGTACAAATTTAACCACAGTGTCAAGACAGGTACTGACAATTTTTAAAATGATACCCTTTCACATAAATTTGAAATGTTTAAAGGTAAGTTATCTTAAAATAAAAAAGGGTCAAACTGATACAAATAGCACAATATACTTAAGAAGAAGTGAATTCAGTTCTCTTTTACCCATTAAGACCAGCTCAAGTTCTTAACTCTTCAGAACATCTCTCAAGACTCTTACGAAGAATACTCAATCCCTCATCTATGCACCTACCTCTTACTATAACGTTATTTTATATTTAGCTGTATGTCTTCTCCACTGGAATGTAAACTCTTTAAGGCTGAGGAGAAAACATTCATTTTTCTCTGAGGGTATCAAATACAACATCTGACACAGTAGGCACTCAAATGCTCAATGAATGACTTAATACACAGATGTTTAGATGGTTAACGTGTTTTTGCTGATTTCACACTTAAGAAGTGGTAGGTGCGATGTGGATAAAAAGTGGAGACTGGGGAGTTCCCTGGTGGCCTAGTGGTTAGGATTCTGGGCTCTCACTGTGTGGCCTGGGTTCAGTCCCTGGTTGGGGAAATGAGATCCCGCAAGCTGTGCAGCATGGCCAACACAACAACAACAACAAAGAAGTGGAGATTGGTATCTTTCTGGAGCTACTTGCTTTTGCTGAGATCACAGATTTATAAACTCCTCTAAGGGGAACAATAAAAAGAAAAGCTAGAGGCAGTCAATGTTATTAATACTTTCTCTTTTCATCTCTCCATCCTATTTTTCTCTTCTGCTAACCAATTCTGACTTTTCCTTTTATTTTTTTTTTACCTGTGCCTAAGACTACTTAAGGATACTTTCTACCTTCATTGATTTAAAACAATGAAATAAAAATGTAACTTAATTTAACAGTTAAGTGCTCACTGTGTTGCCAGACTCGGTTCCATACTACGGACACAAAAAACAAGATAAAACTCATAATGTAGTAAGGGAATCAGACAAAACCAACATAGTGTGGTAAGTCGTGTAAAACGAGTATAAAGTACTATGGGAGATAAATGAGTTTGTCTAATTGGGCAGACACCTAAGAAACCAATAAATCCTATACACATTAGTCATTCAGAATGTTCTATCAAGTCTTGTATTGTTGGGTAGTTGTTCTAACTTTTCTGTAATGTTAACAGGGAGAAATAAATGGTTGAAAATTAAGTGTCAGGGGGCATTATGAAAAAGGACACAATTTAAAAATGCCTAATATAACCAAAATCAAGGAACAATGCAGGAATTCATTTTTGATCACACTACTATTTCAATCTGGAAGGGGCAGTGTATGGCCAGTCCATTCTACTTTTGCTCAAAACTGTGATTTTTAGATGAAAAAATATGCCATCAACTAATTCTGTCATTCTCACCAATTCTCCCCAACAGACAACAAGTGGGATAGCATGTCTGAGTCAAGAGGCATTAATTCTAAAACAAAAAAAAAGAGACCAAAAACATTCCAAAATGAGTTCTAAGTGTGGGTCCATCAAACTATAGTTATGTTCTAAGTTAAAAATGCAAAATGGTGAAGGAGGCAAGTTCAGAAAATGAAAATGCTAAAACTGTGTTCACACAAGATCTAAACGTATTAAATACAAAATGTTTACAATGAGAACTCTGCATGTGCTCTTATTTTTTCTTACTAAGATAACATAATGGGGCTTCCCTGGTGGTGCAGTGGTTAAGTATCTGTCTCCCAATGCAGGGAACATGGGTTCGAGCCCTGGTCCAGGAAGATCCCACATGCCATGGAGCAACTAAGCCCGTGTGCCACAACTACTGAGCCTGCACTCTAGAGCCCGTGAGCCATAACTACTGAGCCTGCATGACACAACTACTGAAGCTCATGTGCCTAGAGCCTGTGCTCCACAACAAGAGAAGCCACCACAATGAGGAGCCCATGCACCACAACGAAGAGTAGCCCCTGCTCGCCGCAACTAGAGAAAGCCCGCGCGCAGTAACGAAGACCCAACGCAGCCAAAAATAATTAATTAATTAATTAATTAATTAACTAACATAATGGAATGTGCCTTCCCAAAAACCAGAAGGGGTACTTTTTAAAAGTGTCAGAAATTGTGGCTCTTGTGGAGTAGTTGGAAATAGGCAGATACAACTCCGCCAAATTAGAACATCAACTCAGTCTCTGAAGGATTGAGTCAAGAAAAAAAATTCCTTTCTAAATATTTTAAGCGCTATTTTATATTATGCAGGAGGCACAAGGATCTACAAAATGGCTCCTTAATAAATGTGCTGATGTATGCTTCTGAAAAACTTACAAAGATTAAAAAAGAAGGGAGTGTCCGAAGTCTGGCTACATTAATGTGCAGGAATTACTAACCAAATCCCACACTTAGCTTTTTACTATTACAGAAGGCTATGAGATGGCAACAAAATAAGGAATAAAACACCTCTGTACTTATTTTCTTAGTAATACTTATCAAATCTCAAGTGGCAGAAATAACAGATTCGTATAAAACCTCACATCAAAAACAAACAAAATCTCAAACTTCCTTAGGTCACAGTAACTTACCTCTTAGAAGTAAAATTTTTTTCCAGCTCTTCATTGTGAATCAGTTTTGTATCTCCAAACTGCCATGAAGACTGTAGATCACAGCTTACATCAAGCCGGCACTGATTAAGAGTATCGTGTATGAAATTATACTCTCTAGTATTGGTGCAACAAGGTGACAAGTAAACTAAAAATAAAGAAAAGGGCAAGTGGTTATTTGTGTTTAAAATGACATTGTTGGGACTTCCTGGTGGCGCAGTGGTTAAGAATCTGCCTGCCAATGCAGGCAACACCGGTTCGAGCCCTGGTCCTGGAAGATCCCACATGCCACGGAGCTACTGAGCCGGTGCACCACAACTACTGCAGCCTGTGTGCCTAGAGCCTGTGCTCCGCAACAAAGAGAAGCCACCGCAATGAGAAGCCCAATCGCCGCAACTAGAGAAAGCCCGTGCACAGCAACGAAGACCCAACACAGCCAAATAAATAAATAATAAAATGACATTATCGTACACCTGCACAATCACAACTGTGTATCAATATAAGACACAAAATAAACAAATATTTGGAATTTTCTTTAACCATCTGGAGGCATTTATATTTAAGATTCTATAACAGTAATACAGACTTCCTATACCTCGTATAAATGAAAATATGAAACTTGCTTTTCTCCACTACCTATAGGGAGTTCTTAAAAGTTGACGCAGATATACTAGATAGTACTAGAATTCAGGTGACTTGTTTTCAACTTAAGATGTACAGACTCTATAACATACAGTGCTACACAAACCTGGTAGCTACTGTTAGTGCATGAATATTTCTTGAATTTCCCCCAAATAAGGCAACCTATATACTAGTAAACTGGTTATTTTGACTTGCAAAAATACCAGAACATCGCTGTAAACTCTTGGCTGACGTGGTGGCATGACCAAGAGGCACACTTTGAGAAGACAATAAGCAGTGTTTTAAGCATTGCTATATTAAGTAGATGCATAAAAGAATAAAACCCTCAAGGAAGAGGACTCGGAGGAAACTGGGGAATACAGTTGATTCTTGTTATTTGGCGAAGGTATAGACTATTAAAGTTGCTGCCAAGAGTGAATTAGTGAATACTGAACTATTAATCTTAGGAGAAATACAGGGCTACGTTCCTGTCAGCCTCTGGTCACATTTTTGACAACTGGAATGCCATCTGCAGTAAGTTTGTTTGCCAACATCCCGGTAAAACAAGCCAGTCTCATCAGGGATGGAAACTTGCCACATAACCTTTTCCTGTATAACACTTAGCAGGTGTCTTTAAAATTCTCCCCCAGCCTCCTGTTCTGCAGAACCTGCCTACCTGCATCCGTTATCACCTTTTGAAATGTGTGAGTCAGCCAGCACTAGCCAAGAGGGACCTAACATTTTCCTGCCCCTGGGGACCATGACTGTAAGTCTCTTTGGCTTTTTGCCTCACAACAATGCTGCCCACAAGCTATTTATTTATTTGTGTGTTGGGTCTTCGTTTCTGTGCGAGGGCTTTCTCTAGTTGCGGCGAGCAAGGGCCAATCTTCATCGCGGTATGCAGGCCTCTCACTGTCGTGGCCTCTCTTGTTGCAGAGCACAGGCTCCAGATGCGCAGGCTCGGTAGCTGTGGCTCACGGGCCTAGGTGCTCCGCGGAATGTGGGATCTTCCCCGACCAGGGCTCGAACCTGTGTCCCCTGCGTTGGCAGGCAGATTCTCAACCACTGCGCCACCAGGTAAGCCCGTCACAAGCTTTTTATTGGTGGTCATTTCATGAATCTATAAATGTAGATTCCATCCTTTCCACAGGAAAGGAACCACAAATGTTCCTTTAACACTTTCTGGAGAGGCTTGATGTACAAACTGGCAAATTTCCTCTTCCTTTTCCTGAAGGTTCCATACTGTTGGTCAACAGCACTATAACTTACCTTACAGTGTGGCTTTTGTGACACATATTTTCTCTGTAAGGCACATCATAGACTCCTGGAGCTTAGGAACACCAGACAGCATTTCAGCATGATATGGTGGAGACCATTTTAAACGCAGACATCACCGACAAAAATGCAAACAACACAGCACTAAGTAGGTGACTAAATGGACACATTTATAATGAGAGCTGGAACAAGATGCAGAGCTCCGTTTCATCTGGCCTCATCTAGGAACGTGTGCATCAAGTGACTCAAATTTTTCACCACTCGCACGTGTCTGCAAATGACTGTGAAAGCACTGCTGCTGAGTACTGATGCTGGGGGTTACAAGCAAATTTTAGCAAGTAGGAGAATTTGCAGATATGGAATCTGTGAATAATGAGGAACAATGATATATATAATTTAAACAAATTTCCATGTATATGAATCTAATTAACATAACAATAGTCCTTTGTATTTAACAATCAACAGAATAAGTTACAATGGCAAAACTAATACAAAATATTACAATCCTCTGTTTATCAAAAAAACCTCATTCTTCATCCCCTTCCCATCTTAAATTCTATTATTAAATTGAAATAAAATTAATCCAAGTAAAACTAATTTTCGCTTTAATATTTTAAACAATTTAATTGTTACAAATTTTGATCATTTCATAAGATATATGATTTTGTGCATGTATGCCTGTGTTTAACTTCTTATTTTGAAGTGAATATAGATCACACAACATTCTTATAGAGGCCCTGTATACCCCTAACCCAAACTCCCCGGTGGAAACATGTAATTATAATAAAATATCAAAACCAGAAAAATGACACTGGTATAATCCATAGTCCTCATTAACATTGTACCAGTTTTATGTGCAGTTATGTGTGTGTGGGTAGTTCCATGCAATTTTATCTCATGTGTAGATTCATGTAACAACCACTATAATCAAGATACACAACTTTTCCACCTCTCATGCTACTCCTTTACATACAGTCATACTGGTACCCCATACCTCTTCTCTTCCTCTCAGTCCTGGAAACTACCAATCTGTTCTCCATCTCTGTACCCTTTATCATTTCAAGAATGTTTTGTAAATGGAATTTTGTACTTCAACCTGTGGAGACTGGCTTTTTTCTTTCTTTTTTTTTTTTTTTTTTATAAATTTATTTATTTAGTTTTATTTATTTTTGGCTGCGTTGGGTCTTCGTTGCTGCACGTGGGCTTTCTCTAGTTGCGGCGAGTGGGGGCTACTCTTTGTTGTGGTGTGCGGGCTTCTCATTGCGGTGGCTTCTCTTGTTGTGGAGCACTGCCTCTAGGCACGCAGGTTTCGGTAGTTGTGGCACACAGGCTCAGTAGTTGTGGCTTGAGGGCTCAGTTGCTCCGCAGCATGTGGGATCTTCCAGGACTAGGGCTCGAACCTGTGTCCTCTGCATTGGCAGGCAGATTCTTAACCACTGCGCCACCAAGGAAGTCCAAGACTGGCTTTTTTCATTCAGCATATTCCCTCTGAGATCCAACCAAGCTGTTGTTGTTCCAGTAACTCATTTTTTAAAACTGCTGATAAGTATCCCATGGTATGGATGCATCATACTTTAACCACTCACTCACTGGAAATCAGGGTGATTACCAATTTCTGGCTATTACAAATAAAGGTGCTATAAACATTTTTGTTTGGACTTAAGTTTTCATTTCTCTGGGATAAATGTCCAAAAGTGCAATTGCTGGGTCATATGGTAGTTGCATGTTTAGTCTTTTAAGAAACCATCAAACTGTTTTTGTTACCTGACCATCGGTTGCATGACTGATTTGGGTTCCCCATATTCTTCCTAGCTTTTGGCATTACTATTCTTATTTTAGCCGTTGTAACAAGCATGAAGTGACACCTCGCTGTGGTTCTG